>NC_134573.1:88136309-89528809 GCF_050947875.1 Dermacentor variabilis
GTCGAATACATGTTGACTGTTATCATTCTCATTTATACGGAGTACCTTTATTACATTACACACAATTTGTTCAAGTTCGTTTTGGTGGTGTTCGCCAGTTATCACAAATAATTGAACACATGTTGGAAAAACTGGTAAAAGGCGGCGATATAGTCAAGCGAGGCACCCTCTAGCCAGCCCCCACCCTCCCACACACAAACGCGCGTACGCACGCAAAACATATAAATTATTAACGTGCCATATGCGTTGTGAAAACAGCTTCAGTGCTGCTTCAGTTGGCATGAACCATAACCGTAAATTTTTTTGGCAGTCTAAATCGCTCACAGCGATGCACTGGAGACTGTGCATAATTCAGATAAATGAGCTCGTACAGGTTGTGGAAAATAGGCTTGCTCTTTAAACTGTGACCACACAAAGAGAAAATAATACTAAAAGCAAAAAATGTGGTAGAAACCATTGCACAATGACTGTCGACAGTAATGTGTTAGCGTTGAATCAATATAGCGACACAACGCATTGGCACCGCCGAAACGAGTTGTGTATGAAGCGTGTACCACAGTGAGACACCTCTTTCGCACTTCCCTAAGAACGTTTTGCGCCATCTTGCGCCACCGCCTCGAAGCCTACTCGTGGCGTATGAAATGCATGGTGGACCATGCATATGTTTAGCGCCGACCGATTTTAATGATAATCTAGACTGTCCATGTGGTATGCGTTAAATGATGCTAAGAATCAAGTGCTGGGGTGCACTAAGGGGTCAGAATGTGAGGGAGAAAAGGTAAGCGGACTTAATTGATTTAATTCATGCCTGTACTGCGAGAGAAACAGGCTCTCAGCATGGATATGCATATACGGGGTGTCCTGACTGTAATGCACCAAGACTTAAAAATATGCAAATGTCACGTAGCTGGACAGAACCGAGGTAATGTTGTTTGCCGTCGCTTGGAGATAATCAGATTATTGTTTGCATTTAACCTAATTACATAATTAGTATTAATCAATCAATCAACTTCTCAAATATTATAATTACATTAAAAGTGACAATGGCAAAATTGTAGAGCAACATGAAAAACTCCTTATACAGCTTTCTGTTGGTCAATATGTACTGCATAAAAGTGTTTTGCCGTTTTACTGTGATTTCCTAACTTTGCGGAGAAATGTGTTGGCGTTTCAGTTACTTTTGTGCTTGAATGCATAAAACGACATTCTGGTAAGAAAGTAACTGGAATGCCAATGCATTTCTCCGCAATGTTCGGGAATCAATCTCTCAAAACTGGTGTCATCCGGAGAATTCGTTCCAAGTGGATCCGCCTTGTCAACTCCGCTGCATTATGGCCCATTGCAGTATGGGCCACAACGTAGTTAGTTAGAATTTTAATTAGTGATTTTCGTTTATTAGTCGATTATGCATTTCAATTTTTGTGCAAGTAATGTCCGCCTCTTCAAGCAGGCCAGCTCATGCACTATAATTGTGCTAGCTGCGACAGGAAACCTTTAAAAAATTGAGAAAGTGTCCGCTAAGACACCCGGTACGTGTATATACCTATGCTTCCGCTAATGGTGTGCTGGTTAGCAGTTGTGTTCTCGACGTAATCAGGCAAGAAAATGACAAACGCTAGCTGGATATCCTTACTGCGAAAAATATACGCCTTCAGGGGCATTATCGTTCCTTTGCTAAAGCGAACATCTTTTGAGAAGCTTTCAGCTATTCGCTTACATTGATAATCGTCGCCAATGGTTTGTGCATGATTATTTCGTTCTCCCTGTGGCGTGGCTCAAGCCGAAGATGAGGAAATGGCCCAGCAATGACGTAGTGGTCCGCATAGCGGAAGGACCGGGCGGACGTATGGACGCGGCACACGAAGCAGTTTAGAGCTGTTTAACTGATGTCGGAGTTACCTATCGCAAACGTACACTGCGCACAAATCCGTCACGCTGTCGTTCGCCTTCACTAAGAGAAGCGCATAATTGAGGTACGTACATCGGAGTGGAAATGGTCCTTCTGTTGCGAGTTTCCGCACGCTTTCAAGCAATGGAGTCCGTGTATGTGGAAGAGACCTGCAGCATACTACGTTGCTCCAGAACGACACAGACTTAACGCTACGTGGCCCGCGTGTAGACGTGTAGTAGATGTGACGCTCCGACACGTTTAGGGGAAACTAATCCTCGCCACGTCTACAACTTACGATACTCGCTTGCTATAGCTGGGCAAAGGTAGCTTTCCTCGTTCCATGTGCCGCAGCTTGCAACGAGCGCGTTCACGGTGTTTTCAGTTATACGATATTGTATGCGCGTGCTTGTCGCATTCGAAGTTTGCTCTGTTCGAACGCACGCAGACGCCAGGAAAGGGTTTGTTCGATTCCCGAAAAAAAAGACTATTGCAATTCTATGACCTTTATTACCAATCGCCATAAGTATTCGGTGGTAGATGGACCTTTGTATTCAAAAATTATTGCAGGAAACTTGCCATCGATAAACGTTGTCAGGGGTGCCAAACGCCACCGAACCTATTAACCCCTGTCATCGTCGTGAAATATTTAACTCCTCTCTTTATTAAACTGCTGTATAGTTTTTTACCCCGTTTTCCCATCTTCATGAAAAGCTGCAACTTGCGTTGCACACACACGTATAGGATCGCGTAGGCAGTAGTTGTCATATTATTGGAAAGCTGACGTGGCTAGTCATTGAACTGGTGCCGTTCTTCGCTCACTTGCGGGTATGCATTGCCTTTACACATGCGCGCTCCTTGAGTGCGCATATCAAAATTTTTTTATTTGATGATTTCAGCTTTTCAGTAAACTCTTGCCGTTAACGCACTAGCTGCTTAACGGGGCCGTGGACGGCAGTACAGCACATAGTTACTCTATAGGATAGCAGAGCCGGTAACAACATCTTGGTGCGCTTTGTGCAACTACAATGTGCTTGAAACATTTTCGTGTCGTGCGAGTATTTCTGCCAATAGAAAATCACAAAAGGTCCGCTCGTTAATGATTCTTTCGCTACCAGTTTTGCACCAGAAGTTAAGTAGAATACTGGTAGGTCACTGCAGTGTTAGCCCTTTGTGCTCTCTGATTAAAATCTGCGTCATAAGATGTCACTGCCGGCGTTGTTGCTGCTGCACACATTTTCTGTAACCAGGTAAGCCAGAAGCGGTGAGAAGTTTGCGGACAAGTTGTATCTATCCATTACTGCCTCCAACGGACTGCCTATGAGTTAGAGCATCGGGAAAGTGAGTTGGGAGGGGTCTCGGGTTGAATTTTCGACCATATAACGTTCTTTAACGTGCACTCAGTGCGTGGTTCACAATAGTTTTTGCATCGCCAATTGAAGGGACTTCGAACTCAGCAGCCCAACGCCCGCCGTGGTGGCGTAGTGGCTTTGGTGCGGCACTGCTAAGCCCGTGGTTGCGGGATCAAATCCCGGCTGCGGCTGCCGCATTTCGATGGAGTCAAAATAAAAAAAAACTGTGTACCATGTTACGGGTGCATGTTAAGAACCCCAGGTGGCTAGAATCATAGCGTCAATCATAGCCCCACAATCATAACGTGGATTCGGCACGCACAAACCCCAGAATGTTTCTCTCTCTTCTTTTTCGGCAGCCCAACGTCATCACGCCGAGCTATCACAGCAGCTCCTCAAACTTTAGGTAGGTTTGCAGGTTGTTGCTGTGCAACGGGGAGACAGGTGTGTGCCCCTTGACGCCCTCTTGGCGCTCTCAGTTTCGATTTAGCGCGCAAAATGGTGCAGAACCCGAACCTGTTAGGCAACCAGCTCGAACCTCAAATAGCAAGGCACTTCCCTTCGTCTTATCATACAAATTTTGCTTTCTAATTTATTTTTTGTCATTCTTGTAAATCTCCATGGTCTTTTTCGTTCCCATTCTTTGCATCCAATTCGCGTCTCCGTTTCTCTCACTTTCCCATTCCTCGTGGTTGTCTATCTGCACTTTCAATTATCCTGCACTTGGCTCTGTATATGGTTGGAGTCGGGCATGATGTAGACGGTAGCCGACCCATGCCGTCGTCCAACTTATCCACGCTGAGGACGTTGTTGAAGGGAGAGACTTGTTCTCATCAAGAACGAGGAATATGGGATTTAATTACAGTATCTACATGAGAACGTTACAGTTCATCAGTCTAGCATGACTGAGAGAGAATGCACACTGAGGAGCCGCCAACGGCTCCATAAATGCACTCTGTCCTCCCTTGATCCCTAGTTGAGGGAAAACGGCAGTTCACCGCCGACCAATTCGGAGCGTCAAAAGTCATCGTAGCCGACCCGCCATTGAGAGGGAGGGTTTATGCACTCACTTCCGCACAGGTTGCACTGACCACGCCGAGGTGAGTGGGTTCTCGCAGACACGGTGCTGCCCCGAGCAGGCGCCTCTTTATCCCAGAGTCGACTCCGCAGACAATGGCCGCCGCGTCTGTCCATTGATTGACGACTTCTAAGCTGCGTGAGATGGCACCGCAAAATATCTCCCAGGAGCTCCCCTGTTCAAAACAGACCATGAAGGCGGCGGCGACTCCACTAACAATGGTTGCTCCGCCGACCACGTCCAGACATCTCGGTGTCGTCCCCCTGATGACGCGGCTCATTCTTGTCTTCACAAAGCAGGTTGTCGCGGCAGCAGACATCCCGGCGCCGATCGGCTGGGGACGACGGTCGCTTCCCCGAAGAACGCCACCCCCGCGGCTGCGGCTGGCTAGGAAAACTTTGCAGGTCGGCATCTCTGCAGGCCGTTCGTAACAATTACCAGCTTTCTTGACTGATTCCTCCATTCTCTGTTCACGCTTTTTAGGAACAGATACTTGTGCACTTTAGCCGTCCATTTATTTTGATCCATGTTCCTTAGTCTTTATTCAAAACTAATTTTGCTTTGCGTTTCTCTGACTTCAAACGAGGCCCTACACATGTCACATTGCACTGCCTCGTTTGTGGTTTTGCCATGGGCTCCCAAAGCCAACCGGCCCAACGATCTTTGGTTAACTTCCAACCCCGACAATATATGTTTTAGGCACAGAATGGCATTTTCGAAGGTCAGCGCTGGCACCATAACTCCTTTACAGATTCCACGATCCAGCTCGTACTTATTGTGGCCCCAAATGCCCTACGTTTCATTATTGCTGCGTTCCGCTACACTTCAATTTTCACATTATCTTAGTGGAAAGACTAGGTCACTCCTTCGTTTATGTATACGCCGATGTACTTTGCTTGACTATGGGTATGACTTTCTGTTAAATTTACACCACCGAGTTACTCTTCTCTTCATTAAAACTCATAATTCCCGATTTCTCGGAGCTAAATCTAAGGCCTAGATTTGTCGTTGTTTTGCCACAGATATTCGCAAGTGTCTGCAAATCTCTTGCATTGTCCGCTAGCAGCACTATGTCGTCCGCACACATCATAATAATAATATTTTGGGTTTTACGTGCCAAAACCACTTTCTGATTGTGAGGCACGTCGTAGTGGAGGACTCCAGAAATTTTGACTACCTGGGGTTCTTTAACGTGCACCTAAATCTAAGCACACGGGTGTTTTCGCATTTCGCCCCCATCGAAATGCGGCCGCCGTGGCCGGGGTCCGCATACATCAGTCCAGGGACCTTCTGTTGCACCATTTGTCCATTACGCGTGTATGATAAATCAAATCCTAATTGACTGCTTTCCAGTTGTCTTTTTATGCCCTTGACATAAAGCGTGAACAACGGAGACAGAGGGCATCCAATTACTTCAGTCTTGGTGAATTTCCACCACTTCATTACAACTTCGGCCTTCGCATGCAATTTTTACTCGGTTATCTCGATATATCTCTCTCAGCAACTCCACTAAACCTTTATCTGTGCCTTCGTGCTTGAGAATATGCCATAACGACTCCCGGTCTACATTGTCATAAGCTCCCTTATTTTCTAGGCATGCTGTCCCTAAAGGTGTATTCTGAGCTACTGAAATCTCTATGCGTTCGATTATAAGTAAAATATTCTAAGCGTCTGCCTGGTCTGAACCCATTCTGTAGTTTCCCCCAGTACATCATTTGTTTCCTCCCATTTCGACAGTTCCAATTTTGTGGCTTGCATTGCCTTTCTATACAGCACCGACGTTACCGTAACTGACCTGTTCGAGCTCGTCCGATACTTATCTACTTTGCCTTTGTAGATGAGGTTAATTTTGCTTTCACGCCAACCAACTGGAGTTTTCTTCGTTTTAATCACTTGTTCAATGACAGTCAGCAGCGCCTTGTTCTATGGACCGAGGTTTTTGATTAGCTGTGTTGGGATTTCATCGAATCCTGCGGCGGTGTTATTAGGGACATTTTCTGCTTTTTCCCAGTAAATCCTTTTTTTTATCTCTTAGGCTTCTCTGTTGTAGCTGGATCTGCTTGGTTCTGAACTGTGCTTTCTTTTGTGCCCAAGTTAGTCCTAACAGTGTCTGCGATGTACGGCAGCGCCTCGCGCAGCCCCTAAGTATAGAAGGGAGCGCCGCCCCTCAACTGAAGTAGACACCGCACTTCAGGAAACATGACCTCCGACATCTTCGGCTCGCAAGCGATGTGTCATGGAGGCCATATCGAGAACCTCGTCAAATATTTTTGTAACGAGGAGTTGCTGCAGAAACAACCCTTCGCTTCGCTTCATTGCCTTGGAGCAGACACTGAAAACTGGTAGCAAAATCAGGTGCCAGGAATCTGCAGTGATTGCTTTAGTCGGCATGTGGCGAGATTATTTTTTAGGGTCGACGTTTTGTCATTATAAGGACAAAAACATACCGGAGCAAATATTCGCAATTAAGCCAGGCCTGTGTGTCATGCAGGAAAAATCAGGAGACCATTCAGCACACCATAATAGAATACTAAGGGATTCACATAGCGAGAGTACGTAAACTACAACCTCCAGAAGCGCTTGGATTTAAAGTAGAAATGTATACGGAAGTATCAACCGGTCAGCAGTAGAGATAAGCGAGAGCTTTAGAGAAATGTTGAATAGTGAAAAAAATAAAAAGAAACAAGGAATGCTAAAAAAACAACATTACCAACATACTTGAGTAACTCATGCAGGCTAGGTAACGATTTGTCCCATCCCCGTTTGAAAGGGGATGTCAATAAATTATCACCGTCATCATTACCCGGTAGAGTTTGTAAGCTCGAAGTTTATGTCGGGCAACTATAAACAAAGAAAAGAAATATACCGTTGCCTAGGTGACCGGCGAAAAGGCAAAAAAGCCTCACAGAGCGCCTGTCCCCCAGAAACCGAAATTCACTACCAAAATGGCACAATGGTCAGTGTTAAAATTTCACAAAAACTGTGGTAGACAAGAAGAAAAAAAAAACGATAGCCACAAGACGCAAGAAGTGTAGGTGTGTACAGTAACACTTGTGCACATAGTTACTGTATATACTCACTTTACCTTTGGTAGCACATACAGTAACTCAACTTAGTGGATTTCACCGTAGTCGGCGCATAAATGATCGCCATTTTTTAGGTTGGTGACGCCTGCAACCAGGGTTGGCGTTATACGAAGTAATGCGAGGTGCACGACTACGAGCTTTGCGAAAAGTTACGCCTACATGAAGCCAATAAAGTAGAGTCGATTCGGCTTGTCCGGAACTGGTAGTCGGGTGGTCCGGCCATGGGAACGCTGACCTGCGCTTGGTCAACATGCCTATACAAATAGTGCTTTGACTTCCCTTGTACTTCACATGTACACACGCTTGGGTCGGATTGAGCCTTCTGACTTGTCCCTTAAGCGTTGAGTAAACGAAGCTAATGACAGAGCAGATGAAAATGACACATTGAAGTATACGTTGAAATACGCTGAAATACGTTGAAATATAGCACGTTTAACAACCGCATCAAAATGATATGCCTTGCAAGGTTATTTCATGTTTCTCTTCTTGTTCTCTTTCTGAGTTCACGCCTGTCCTTTCGTGATCCGTCCTTATTTCTTTCTTTTTTTTTTTGCTCGCCCTGTAGAGTGCCTTTTGCTTTTTTAGATCTCATTTGTACGTGGAGCAGCTTTCTCTTCTTCGTACGACTTGCCTTCCACGATAATAAAACGAAAGTGTTTTTGCGTAATAGCTTTTAAGCTTACCTCAAGTTAAAGCTCCGCGTGTGAAATATTCTAAGCGTTACTCGAAACATGAGAGATTGTGCTATCACAGTTTTGACCCTGAATTTTTTTTTCACTTCTTCTTTATTGCATAACCTAAAATATGTTGTCGATGTTGCTACGAGCAAGTGTGTTGGTCGTTGTAACGAGAAAATTGAGAATGACCGCTCTTCTCCTTGTCTTTCGTTGCAGGCTACACGAAACGGCTTTTCGAATGGAACTTATCGCAAAGTTTAAGAGTAGCAGATAACTTACGAGGAAACGACGGACGTGACGATTTGCGTAGACAACGTATATTTAGATCAGCCCGGCGTTCAGGCAATACTGCCTTCTTTGCACGCTTGCTGCATCTGAAAACAAGGTTAAGACGATCTACGAGAAAGAAGATATACGTGGCCGCGCGCGGTCTTGTTTTACCCTCGGAATTCACTGCCGGTACACCATAGTGCGTTCTGTCAGGACACTGAGAAACAAGCTCGAAAGTATAACCCAGTGCTTGGACGCAAGAGCAGGAACAAGTCTGTCACCACAGTGCCAACGACGTATTCCCGAAAGACGGACGCCAACGATGGAGCCGCTATCCGATGAAAGAGCCCAGAGCTACCTCCGGCACCTGGGAGTTTCCAAGCCCTCCGAACCCACCTTGGACTTCCTCGATCGACTGATTAGGGCGCACCTAGAGGGTGCTACCTTCGAGAACCTGGACGTGCTGCTGGAGCAACGCGTCAGCCTCGACGCTGAGGCCGTACTCGGCAAGGTGATGGAGCGCGGCCGCGGAGGCTACTGCTACGAGCTCAACTCTCTCTTCGCCCGCCTGCTGCTGGCTCTCGGCTACAGCGTGCGCCTGCGAGCAGCCCGCTTGCGTCTCAGGGCTCCCGACGACTCGAACAAGCGCACGCGCCTATCCCACATGGTGCTGCTGGTCGAGCTAACCGACGGCCGGCGCTACATCGTGGACGTCGGCATGGCGCAGTGCGGTCTGCATCGGGCACTCCCCCTGGAAGGCGACGCGACTCCGTTCCGCCTGCGCAGCTTGGACGCGACGGAGGCCGTCGAGGTCGCGGTGCCCACGAACGACGGCGGCTGGAAGGCCTTCTACGTCGTGGAGCCGTACGACCTCGACTGGCTCGACTTCGGTGTGCTCAACTGGTACTCGTCGACGCACCCGGACAGCCCGACGCGGCGCGTCCTCTTGGTGGGACGCCGATCGCCCCGGGACGACGGCTGTTGGCTGCGGCTCATCAACGACCGGTTCGTGCGCTGGTCGCCGATACGGGGCGTCGTCGAGAAGCGTGTGATGCGGGACGAGGACGACATCCTCGAGATTCTGCGAGACGAGTTCGGGCTGAACCTGAACGCGGCGGACGACGTGGCGCCGCTGCGTGACCGCTTGCGAAGCCTGCTGGAGAATTCGAGGCTGGGCCAGAACCTCTTTCTAAAGAAACCGCTGTGGCCGGAGGGATAACTGCAGCGTTCTTGTTGCGGTGATGCAAATTATTTTCGTTGTGTTATAAAAATAGAGGTAGCTGAAACAACTTTTGTGCGATAAATATGTATACATAACATATGCTTGTTGCGTGCACAATAAATATAGTATAGGATGGCAGAGCGAGCCCAGAGAAAGAAGTTTATTGACTGGTAAAGGCAGAGAGGTCGGCCGGAAAGTGGAGTATCTGGCCTGCTATGTGAGAGGGAAAAAGAAGAGAAGAAAGGGGTAACAATCGAGGATGATTATGATGGGAGCAACGAGATGAAAGAACACGTCTCATAAGTGTTACCATCAAAAGCTCGAGTCCAGGCCCGCGCCGCCTAAGAAGCGTGAAAAAACTCATTACCTCTATCGTCTGCCAAATCTCCGGCCATGCGCCTGGCAGGAGGTCCTTCATTAAGATTGAGCAAAATTTTCCGAACGATGTACGGGCGTGCCTGTCCGTGGTGTAGCGACTCACCACCGTCCATGTACCACATCTCATGGGGATGCCAAAATAGACCGCCAAATTTAAATGCCTACTTAGGTATAATCTAACCAACAGACTGGAGCAATGGGAGGCACAACTCGCCAGCTCAGACCCGAAGGTGCAGAAGGCTCTTCTCGGTCACGTTCGGCTGGCGGCAGAAGCCAGTGGAGCCCTGGACTTGGGGCACCACCCATCAAGCTCCTAATCCCCTATCCCCATTTCCCCAATTCAATAAAGTTATTCTCTCTCTCTCTCTCTCTCTCTCTCTCTCTCTTCGATAGTGGTCTGCTGTCTAAATGCCTCAAGGTAGTTGCCACTGTCAGCCTTTCGCGCGCATACACAGGGCAGACCACGAGTACATGGTCTGTAGTCTCAACAACGCCACACGCTGAACAGTCCGGGGAGTCCGCCAGTCCAATGATCTACAAGTACTTCAGCGTGAAAGCTACGCCAAAACGTAGTCTATGTATCTGGTATGCGTTAGGGCGTGGAATTCCACGCGGAATAGAAAAATGCATAGCGGGATCAAGCCTTTTAAGGCGGTCATGGCGAGCGTCTAGGTGATCCCATTATCTTCTTGTCGGACTCCTCATCAATTCCGACAGGAGGCACGTGATGTCCGGTCTAGAGGACGGCACAGCAGTTCGGAGTCCATTGCTGAGGGCGCGCCTTGCTGAGCATCGGCCGTCTCATTACCATTGAGCCCACAGTGTCCCGGGATCCATTGGAACACTATTGGGTGGTCTTTTTCTTAATTAAGTGCATGAAAAGGGCAAGGTGATCTGCAGCTCCAGAGCCTGGCAGGCGGTGTGGCGCAGGAAGCATCCTAAAATTTACAGCGCGGATTTCGAGTCTGTGAAGATGCACTACCCTTGAGGTCGCACCCCGCAGATGTGGCGAATCGCTTACCGAATGACCACAAGCTCTGCAGTGGTTGATGTAGAATTGTGGTCTAAAACGAAACTTTGAGTCGACCGCTTGGCGAGTATCGCCACAGCTGCTGTCGATGCCTTTGTTGACACTGATTTGTCAGCGTACACATGAACACAGGTCTGGTATTATGACCCGATGTATGCCAGAGCAAGTTGCTGCAGTCCCATAACGGAAACCAATGATTTATTTAGTATGCCGGGCACATGCACGCACACTGAAGGTTGACGTATCACCCACGGTGGTTTGACGGGGTGACCTGGAAGGGCGTAGCCTGATGTTATGTGGGGTAAATGGCGGTGGAGTGCACTTGTGAAGCTGCTGTCCGGCCACTCATGCGGAATCGACGTCATCGGATGGTGATGGTGTGTGAGTAAGCGTAAATACACACGAAGTGGTTCGTGGGACATCTAGACCGATAAAGCGAAGACGCGGGCTTCCTCAATTGTGCCTTTGTTGGATGCACGCCGTGGCAAGCCAAGGCATATTTTGAGTGCCTGCGCTTGAACGCTCTCTAATGTACTCCCGTGGGCAAAATTATACGTACCGCAGGGTTGCCCAAAAAAACTGAATTTCTTTGTAATTAGCACGCATAAACAGAAACTGACGAGTGCACTAGAAAATTCATAATGCCAAGTTGAAACTGCCGTCTTTCATTTCAAGTTGCATTTAAACACAGAGGTGAAAATGAGTTTTATCGCGCAATCCTTGGTCCGTATGCTTTTGCTTACGGGTGTACGTAAGCAGGAAATGCTCGAGTTAGAGAGTATTGGGAGTCTGTAGCGAATGTAGCCTACGAATAGAGATTGGTAAAGCCGTAGTAAGGAGCCCTCCGTTGGGCCCCACTTCATGCCTGTTACGAAGCGAAGAAATGGCAAAAAAGGGTAATTTTTTGCTTCAGCATATTAACGTACCTCGACTATGACATACCGCGGTCAACGATAATGCCCAAGAATGTGTGGTGGAAGACATATGTGGTGGAAGACATAAGGTATCAACACCGTTAATGGAGAACGGGTAGATGCAGACAGATTTGCGCGTAAACATACCCAAGAATTCCGGACATGCGTTTAGTTTCTTTTTTCGCCACCACGTGGCGTATCGACCTTAAAGATTTGAAATTCGAGCTGTGACGTAGGCGATGACGCACAACTAAAGAAAACATAATAAAAAGAAGCACATCCTGAGACTGCTGCTTCACCTCGCCACTTGGAAACGAGCGCTCTTATGTGTCAGCCTTACCTTGAAGACTACCTGCTACTTGCTCGACTTGCAATGAATTGACGATTTTGCTAGATACCTTGCCAGACATCTCGTCGGCATTCCGGGTGAGATGTCTGGCCGATATAACGGGTCCCGCAAAGCTTCCGTTGGGTTTCCTTCATTGCTTTTTCTCATTATTTTTGCACGACTGCGGCCGCGGTCTTCCGTATAGTCGGCGTTATCTTTCGTGTGCTTTCTCAGAACCTGTGTGATTCAATAAGAGGACGCTGTAGCTCGGGCTTTTCTTCGATGCCGGCTGCTCAAATACATGTAAAACGCATAAATGATTTTACGAGAAAATCGCTCAACCGATTTGAATTGTAATTGTCGCATTCAAGAGAGAACGTTAGATCACAGTGATGGCTGCAATAATAATTTTTATTTAGGCCATGGCATTATTGACAATAAAAATCGGCAAATCTGAAAGAAAGAAGTACGAAATTTACAAATCCGTTAGTTCGTATAAAAACTGATATTGCGTACTTCTAAACTGCATTCCTTAGATCATCTCAATCGGACAAATTAGATTCATGAATTTATAAATTAAGTGAAGTTGTTACAATGCCTGTAAAGATTTTGCGAATGCCAGATTCAGAAGTTGGTGTATTTCAGGGTGGCATATGATATATCATCTTTGTACGCATTAAATGAAATATTAGGTGCAGCTTACAGAATTCCGATATCGTTTTTATTTGCTGAGGTACAGAGTCGTATACTTCAAGTATTGTTTCTTGAAATTCGCATTTTTTTAGAATTAGAAAAAGTGGAAGATAAATAAAAATTCGCTTTCGGAAATCTCATTTTAACTGTTTCTTTTAAGTTCAATTCATGAATTGCGGTACACTGGTTGTAAGAAGAAAGGATTGCTGATTTCCCATGTAGGAGCTAAAGCTTCCGGTTAAGTTAGGTTTAGAATAACATTTTTGCTGAGAGAAGAAGCAAGACGCGTAACGTATATACAATATGGCGGCCGCAGTTCGATGGTGGCGAAATGCGAAGACACACGTGTACTTAGACTTAGTTGTACGTTAAAGATGGCCCCGGCGGTCGAAATTTTCCATAATACCCCACTACGCCGTGCCTCATAATCAGATCGTGGTCTTGGCACGTAATACCCGATGATTTATTTTTTATTTACAGAATTTACAGTAATTTATAGTAATTGACAAAGCCAGGCCTTGTCATTGAAGCGTTCACTTGATGATGATGATGTCCTTGATGAGTTTGGCGCTTACCCACTCACGGGCATCGGCCAAGAGTCGGGCATACTTTGCTTATGTGTTCACTTCTTCAGACCTAAGCTCGTGCTGATCTTCTTCAGCTTTGTGCAGAGCGGCGCAACATATTTCCACATGGCGTGGAAGCGCCGTCCCACTGCTTTTTAGGCAGAAAAGGACTGGTAGCGTTTCAGGGGGCTGAACTGAAAGACGGGATTGGAAGTCTGGATGGAGCGAGTAGTTGGTGGGACCGGAGACATCTCCTGGGTTACGTTAGCTACCTGACAGAGGACCCTGTTACAGGCCCCGGAGTAGCGGGACATCACTTTTTCCGAGAGGCTGAAACTACGGGTGGGAGATCACAGAGGGATAAGATCCCCGGGAATGTAATCGGCATCCCAGTGACTACTGTCACAAATGCTTTTCCGCTTGTTCTGAGAAGCACAAAGGCGACGGTGAGCAACTTGGCGTGTTTCTTGGGCTCGAGCAATGACATTGCTTGTATACTGAGACACGGACTCTTGAGCGGTAGGCAGTATTGCATTAAAAAGCAATACCGGATCAGGGCCGCACAACAAATAAAATGGCGAGTAACGTGCAGTGTCGTGGCGTGATGAATGTACGCGAATATGACAAACGGGAGAGCAATATCCCAGTCACGATGGTCATCAGAAACGTACATGAAGAGCATGTCTGTTATTGTTCGATTAAGCCGCTCCGTAATACCGTTCATCGGCGGATGGCATGCATTAGTAAATCTGTGCTTGGTTGAATAAGGACGGAGGAAGTCGCCCACAACTGTAAAGAGGAAGGAGTGACCCCTGTCGGTAAGAAGTGGACGAGGAGCGCCGCGGTGAACACTGATGTGCAACAGGAAGTGGCCTGCGTCTGTTTGAAGGGCTCTGGTGAACGCGAACCAAGTTGTATAATCATTGGCGACGGCAATCCACTTGTTGCATCAGTCAGATGTGGCGAAAAGTGCCAAGAGATCTACACCAACACGATAAAAGGGTTCGGTAGGAACGCCAAGAGGTAGGAGTAAACCAGCAGTGAGCACATACGGCTTCTTCTGGCGTTGACATAATTCATAAGAAGCGACGTAGCGGCTGACAGATCGGTACAGACCAGGCCGAAGGAATCGTAGCCGGACACGGTCGTACGTACTGATTTCCCGAGGGGACCAAAAGTTGGTAGATCGAGCAGCTTGGACAGAATAGTGGTGCGAAAATGCCGGGGAATGACCAGCACCATCTCAGATCCACTGGGGTACATGCTGCGCCGATATAAAGTGCCGTCCTTGAGTATATAGAAACATGCCAAGAGAAGGATCACGTGACCTAGATGTGAACTTTTCCCTGATACCACGTATGCTTGGATCTCGGCGCTGTTCAGTAGCGAGGTCAGCTAAGTAGATAGCGAAAATACAGAGCAGAAGCATAGGTCGCAGGAACATCGTCTGGGTGGTGGTACAAGCAGTCGGCGTCTCGTTGTAAGTGGTCGGACTCGTCGGACAGAGTCGGGCTCTGTAATTATTCGGTGATTTGTTAGAGGTGTCCGACTGACGCTGGACCTCGACGCAAAGCAGTCGCTGAATTTGGCCAGCAGCGTAATAAGCCGTTTTCGTTCGTGCGACGACAAAGCAGTGCTGACGTCAAGCACAGGATCTGGGTCGCGCGTAGGCGCTTCTTCGAGTAGTGAACAGCAGCCACGGACATCCGCAACACCGTCAAAATAAGCCACAGCCGTGCCCTTTGGAAGGCGCCACGGCTCTGTGCTACAATTTGTTAGCAACAGGTTCGTGTGCCTGTCGGTGACATTTACGATTCCTCGTGCGACCGACATACCATGAGTGAACAACAACGTGGTTATTTGGTCCGCAACGCCTTCGCAATGAAACGCTACGTCACATGCTACCGAAACAAGGGTACATGATCAAGGTGGGATGACAACGTCGTCTTGTGTTAGACGAAAGGAGTGGTGTTGCGGCGATAAGAATAGAGTAAACCAGGACTCATAAAACGTCACAATGCGATCCGGGATGGTAATTACGGCGCCATATTCTTTCAGAATATCCATTCTAATATTCAAATCTTTACAGCACGCAGGCAGAACGATGAAAGCGGCCACGAAAGAAGAATCCCCGATATTATTTCTAGAAGTTCATCTTCCAGTAGGCATCAATAATTGGCCGCCTGCCGTTCTTATGTGATGTCCCGTCCACGGCGTCTTTACTTTTTTCAGGCGGCGGACGAGTTCCTGACTCATTATAGAAAAGTCGGCACCAGTGTCGACTAACGCTGTCACCGGCTGCTCGTCCAGGAAAACATCAATATCGGCGCTCACAATTTCTGCAGTGTTTATCGGCTTCCCAGCGTTCTGCAGTGGGAGTGTTGGGGGCTTTTTATCGCCTTGTGGCGGCCCTGCCACCTTACCCCCAGAGGTCGCCGCCTTAAGTTTCCCCGGCGTGGGCTGGGCGACCTTCGTCCTCGGATGTCAGCAAAAGTACGTCCAGTAGGCGAAGCCATCTGGCGTGGAGGAGTTGGGGAACGCGACCGAAAGCCGAAATCGGACCTATTATTGGGCACGAATTCGTCATTCGGCTGCGTTTATATTGGAGGTCCACGAAAAGTAGTGTCGTCGTGGCGTAGCATGGAATCGTCATTTGCACATCGACTAATGACCACGGACGGTGAGGTCGAAATTATATGTCGTGATGCCAGCAATTACACGAAGTATGGCCGGCGCCTCCGCAGTGAAAACAAAATGGTCGCCTATCGACGGTGCGCCATACGTCGGTTCTCGAAAATTGCAGCCGTCCCGTAGCGTCGTTCTGCGGCGTTGACCAAGGCGCGGCGAACGACAGCTGGTGGTGTGACTGCAGCGGCATAACGGGTGTGCGCCTTGAAGCCTCCTTTTGCGGCGGCGACCAAGGAGCGGCTTTCGGAGGCTGGTGGTACGGCGGTGTGGTTGTGACGGGTGCTGGACATCGGACAGGGGCAGCGTAAGTCATAGGACGCTGGTGATCTTGAACAACGGCTGCCGGGAACGCCTGACTGATTTCGTCGCGCACCACTTTGGCGATTGATGCTACGGCTCTATCCAATGTCGGTGTCAGAATCTTTTGCACTTCCTCTCTGGCAAGCTCTCTGATCAATTCACGCAAGGAATTCCGATACTCGGCAGTCCCTGCGGCGGCATTGATTGTAGTGCTGGTGGACAGTCGACCGTTCTGCCTGCACCGTTGATGAAGGGCCCACTCAATAGCCATAGCCTCCTTGATAAAGTCAGCGACGGTGACTGGTAGATTCCGCAGAAGCCCCGCGAACAACTGCTCTTTTACACCTCGCATGAGGTAGCGCAACTTCGTATCTTTGGTCATGTTCGGGTCGGCTCTATGAAAGAAGCGGGATATGTCCTTGGCGAACATTGTGACCGACTCATTAAGTTGTTGCACCCGTAGCTCCATCATCTGCTGGGCATGGTCGCGTCGGTCGGCACTTGCAAAAGTATCCGTGATCTTCTGGCGAAAGTCATTCCTTGTCGTTAGGCTAGCTTCACTGTTCTCGTACCAAGTACGGCCAGTGTCGTCAAGGGCGAAACCGGCTGCTTTGGTATGCTTGCGGTGGGATGGTTTCGGCCGTTGCGAGATGTGTGCAGTTCTCAGAGAGAGGTGCTTGAAGAGGGGAGAACTCCGGGGCAAGGCCTAGCAGTCGACGACTAAAGCGATGCACGGGTGTCGTAACTAGTGACGATTCGTCCAGGCTAGATTAAAGACTCCCAGAAGGACTCCGGAGCATCAGGCGAGCTCGATCAGTACCCAGCACCTCCACCAGTGTCGCGGTACAACGCGGACAGAAGACAGGGAGACGTTCTTCAAGAACAGAACAACCTGTTCATACAGAAGCGGAACAGGGGCACATCTTCTTCGTTCTCGTCCAATCTCAGCCACCCACTAGACGGAGTCCGTTAATGCCCCCATCGTCGCTGTCTTCTGCGTAGAATGCATCATCATCCTGGTTACGCCCACTGCAGGGCAAAGGCCTCTCCCATACTTTTCCAACAACCCCGGTCATGTACTAATTGTGGCCATGTTGTCCCTGCAAACTTCTTAATCTCATCCGCCCACCTAACTTTCGGCCGTCCCCTGCTACGCTTCCCTTCCCTTGGAATCCAGTCCGTAACCCTCAATGACCATCGGTTATCTTCTCTCCTCAATACATGTCCTGCCCATGCCCCCACTTCTTTTTCTTGATTTCAACTCAGATATCATTAACTCGCGTTTATTCCCTCACCCAATCAGCTCTTTTCTTATCACTTAACGTTACACCCATCATTCTTCTTTCCATAGCTCGTTGCGTTGTCCTCAGTTTAAGTAGAACCCTTTTCGTAAGCCTCCAGGTTTCTGCCCCGTACGTGAGTACTGAGCGTAGAATACACGCGTCAATATAGTTAAATTGGCTCCCAATGATGCATGAAACAAAACAACACCTATTTCTGTGTTTTGTATATTGAGTGTCTTGTGAATAAATGCCTAAATAAGTGCTGATATCCAATGACAGCATAACCTCGCATTGTACCTGTAGTTACACAATGCATGTAAATAAATGTTTCAAAACAAACGTGCATCACTTCTGGCGTTTGTATAAGACTGGCTAATTAATATATTTCTCTACACCATATTTTGCTTATAGAAAGTGTAAGATTGAAGTATTCCAGATTATTTGTCGCACAATCGAAACCTGGATGCGCGTCGAACATGGCTACGTAATGCATACAGAAGTTGAAAGTGGTTGCTTATCAAGGAAATGTTTAGCTTGCCGAAAGTTGCCATTACAATGAACTGCTCGATCCAAAAATAGATTAAATTCAAATATGCGTGTGGGCGCTTCGGCTCGGAACACCCATCAGGGGGGGCACCACCACGGCTTTTGTGACTGTCGCATCGCGACTGCTGTGCGTGCGCGCACTGCACCCACCGAACACCAGTGGCCAGATGAGTGCTAGTAGTAGCATTCCGCATCCCATATAGCTAGCTCTACGGAAGCGTCCATTCTTTAACTAAGTGTTCTAATTCTAAGGCTTCAGTTCGTAGGCGCGATCGTGGATGATTGTAGCATGTTCTCGAATTTACTAGGTCACCAGTGCCGCATTTAGAAAGTATAGTACCGCGGGGCACGCATACATGGGAAGGCGGTAGCGTTCGGTTCGACGACCGCTGACATGCACTTGTTGCTATTGCCGCCACCGACGAGTTGTGGGCTTTTTTTTAAACGAAGCTTCCATTGGCTACGCTCCTTGGTTGCACGAGCTGCTGCTGTCTTTTGTTTTTCATAAAGTCCGGGTCACTAGGAAGGAATATTAGATTAGGCTGTATTAGTAAACTACGATGTCACAATAGTATGGTGGCCACTCTTACCGTAAGAGGAGACTTGGAAAGTCAGTAAAAGCGCAGGAACTTAACACAAGTGCGGAGGCATCAATCCCGCACTATACTTCTCGGCGCAAAATATCGTCAAATCAAAACTTGGATAACACTTTTTCTTCCAATAACTCGCTTTTTTCCCCCGCCAATTAAGCTAAAATGCGGTTTTCGAAGGTGATTTTATCAGTCTTAACTTATTTAGATTTACTTTTCGCGCGCCCTAAACAGCTTTGGCAAATGAGCCAGTGCGCACAATTGGGCATTGTAAAAATCGCGGTGCTGGTCGCATTCTACGTTGGAATCTGCAGATAAGATTGCTCCACTCGCCTCTATATTTTTCTTTGTTTTGCCATCCCCTGATTGGCTGCTTAGCGCTCAAAAAGCGCGTCACTGAAAGAATAAGTCTTTTGTCTTCCTGGCACTGCGTGGGTCGTCTGTTCCTTGGGCCGGTCATCCTGCCGCCCTCGGCGTACGTCCGGCCGCCGAATACGTAACAGCATGCCATCGAAAGCACACGGCAGGCCTTTCTTTATTAAATTGATTTTTCCTTTTTTTCGAGCTTATCAGTTTTTTCAACAGCACGCTTTACTGTGACATGTAGCTGTGGCTCTAGTTGAGCAGCTGGAATTGATGAAGACCGAACGAGAGAAAAAAAAAGGAATAAAGTAAGAAAACATTCCCGACCTATTTACAGGCTTGACTGAGCGTTTTACGTGGTGTCGCTTTCGACGTATCACTTCAGGTATTCACATGCAATCTGGTAGAAATATAACTGCATTCTCTGCTGCGCTGTTGGCAGCTGCAAGTTGTTCAGTCTAGGTGCCTGTATGAAAATGCGCTAGTGTGAGCATGTAGCCGACCCTTCTTAGGCTGAAAAATTCATCTACCACGCAGAATTGCTGGACGAACCTGCAAGCCGGTAGTATTTAATAGCCCGCTGGCTTCTCCGTGCTTCTGTTTTCACGCGAAGCTTTAGAGTGGTTCAAGAGGTGTTCCCAATGTGTGTGTTTTAGCCTTCCAGCGCTCATTTTTTCGGCGTCACGGAATTTTGACACGTATTTCTACATGCACGCCATCTGTTCGTCTTGCGTCTGCTTTCTTATACAGGGTGTCCTAACTGTCATGCACCAAGATTTAAAAATATGCAAATGCCAAGTAGCTGGGCGGAACCAAGGTAATGTTTGTCGTCGCTTGGAGATACTCTTATTGTTTTTGCATTGCACCTCATTACACAATTATTCCCCAGTAATTAACTTCTCAAGTATTATAATGAAAGTGTCAGCGAAAGAAATTTTAGAGCAGCATGAAAAACTCCCGATACAGCTTTCGGTTGCTCAATCATCATCATCATCATCAGCCTGGTTACGCCCACTGCAGGGCAAAGGCCTCTCCCATATTTCTCCAACCGCCCCGGTCATGTACTGATTGTGGCCATGCCGTCCCTGCAAACTTCTTAATCTCATCCGCCCACCTAACTTTCTGCCGCCCCCTGCTACGCTTCCCTTCCCTTGGAATCCAGTCCGTAACCCTTAATGACCATCGGTTATCTTCCCTCCTCATTACATGTCCTGCCCATGCCCATTTCTTTTTCTTGATTTCAACTAAGATGTCATTGACTCGCGTTTGTTCCCTCACCCAATCTGCTCTTTTCTTATCCCTTAACGTTACACCTATCATTCTTCTTTCCATAGCTCGTTGCGTCGTCCTCAATTTGAGTAGAACCCTTTTCGTAAGCCTCCATGTTTCTGCCCCGTAGGTGAGTACTGGTAAGACACAGCTATTATACACTTTTCTCTTGAGGGATAATGGCAACTTGCTGTTCATGATCTGAGAATGCCTGCCAAACGCAGCCCAGCCCATTCTTATTCTTCTGATTATTTCCGTCTCATGATCCGGATCCGCAGTCACTACCTGCCCTAAGTAGATGTATTCCCTTACGACTTCCAGTGCCTCGCTGCCTATTGTAAATTGCTGTTCTCTTCTGTTGCTCAATACATGCTACATAAAAGTGTTTTTCCGAGTCTAAAAGAAGCCCGTGAAGACACGCAAGGTGCCTCGAGGGGCCAATTGTGCGGCAAATTTGCGAATATTCGCTGGCTTGTTTCACGCTCGGAAGATCACTTGCAGTATGCAGCACGTATTGAGCAACAGAAAGCTGTATCGGGAGTTTTTCATGTTGCTCTACAATTTTCTCATTGACACTTTTTGTCTAATAATATACTACTTGCGTAATTAGGCAGATTGCAAAAGGTAATCTCAGTATCTCCAAGCGACGGCAAACAGCATTACCCTGGTTTTGTCCAGCTACGTGGCATTTGCATATTTTTTCATTCGGTGCATTATACTTGGGACACCCTGTATGTAAGTCATGCATTAAATGATTGAAAATTATCTGTACAGTGAGAAGCTAAAGAAAAATATATAATGGGTATTGTAGATTATATCGCAGTTTCAAGCACCATATGATAGCGCAATGCCTGTAGCTTGTCTGATGACGTCAATGGGGTGACTTCAAAGAACGTGGGGTGTTCGAGAACAATCCTCACATTCTGCAGAAGCTACACACTGCCATTATCCCAACACATTGCACAGGTAACTCCAGCGATTCTCCGCCATGTGTTCAACAACACGCAGCGTCATGTGTAGATATGTATTCAAGCCGGTGGTGGACATTATCAGCATCTCCTGTAGTGATCACTGCACTGCCGTAATACTTCAAATTTACAAGGCCATCGTTTTTCACTGCACAATTATTTTTCCGAGTCGCACATGTGCGCCAAAGTTACCTTGGTCTTTCTAAAGCGTAGCTATCTAATCATTCTGTCTATCGACATATTTCTTCAATCAATGCATTCATTTTACGTCCCCCCCCCCAAAAAAAGAGTAAAAAGCCTTTTTTTTTTTGCATTTTGTGAAGCAATTAGCAAGGCAGAACATGCCTCAATCTTATGTTAATGAACAGGTAAAAATGCAGTTATATGTACAAAACGAAGCCAAATATGTACTTTTATTAAATTTCGAGAGAGATAGCTAGAGCACTGGATAACGGATAATAGAAAAGCGACGACAGATTAATTGGCAATACGAAATTGCTTAAACCATAGCAAATGTGCATATTAACACTTACTGAGAACTATTAAGCTGTAAAACAAAGATATAAATTCAAATATGAAGCCATGTGTATCGATTGTGTTTTTGCGGAAAGAACAAAGCAATTTTAGGAGTCGGAAATCATCTGAAAACTATAATTTGCAACAACTGGTGAAATTTATTACATGAAGTATTTAATGCAGCATGATATGGAACATACATCTGCAGATAAGCGATTTGAAAAAGTGCGTTATTTTTTTTTTACTAAAGATAGGAAAATTCTTCAATGCCTATATACATATAATTCCGGAACTGTACTAACTTCAGGCACGTTGAATACATGTCGACTCTGTTATCATTCTCATTTATACGGAGTACCTTTGTTACATTACACACAATTTGTTCAAGTTCGTTTTGGTGGTGTTAGCCAGTTATCACAAATAATTGAAGAGATGTTGGAAAAACTGGTAAAAGCAGACGACGTATTGTCAAGCGGCACCCTCTATCCAGCCCCCACCCTGCCACACACAAACGTGCGTACCCGCGCTGAATATGTAAATTATTACCGTGCCATATGCCCCGTGGAAACAGCTTCAGTGCTGCTTCATTTGGCAAGAACCGTAACGTCTAAATGTTTTGGCAGTCTAAATCGCTCACAGCGACGCGCTGGAGACCGTGGATCATTGAGATAAATGAGCTCGTTCAGGTTGTGGAAAATAGGCTTGCTCTTTGGACTTTGACCACACACCCGAAAAAGAAATCTAAAAAAACAACATGCAGTAGAACCATTGTCGACGGTAATGGCTTTAGCGTTGAATCAGTACAGCGACACAACGCATTGCCACCACCGAAGTGAGTTATGTATAAGGCGTGTACTGCAGCGAGACACCTCCTTCGCGCTTCCCTTAGAACATTTGGCGCCATCTGGCGCCGCCGCCTCGAAGCCTGCACGCGGTCTACGAAATGCATGCCTCGCCTGTGCGTGCGAACGCTGAGAAACGCGTCATGGGGCTACTCGGGTCCTCTATCGCGCTTCTTTCTGGACACGCTTGGCCATCTGGTAACACTGCCGAGAAGTCGGTGCGTGGCCTCCGAGACGGGAAGCGTGGCGTGCCGATGGCTGCGAACATGGACAATCGTTCCCTGACTTGCCGCGCACTCAATTGTACGTACTCAGTGACCCAAGTTCGCGAGATCTATACTCCGTTTCATACACCAAGTGCAACGCTGTGGATGCTAGCGATACTTTTTGCAGTGGCTCTCTTCACACTTAGATATAGCTTGGTGTTTCTTGAGCCGATTTTCGTGAACTGTTTTTTTTATCTAAGCTGTATTGAATGAAGAAAAGAAGAAATTCACTCTTAGAAACAAACAAACCATGTCCACGTACGGCAGATAACACGTTGTTTTAAATCAATTTGCGTTTCGTTGGTTCTTTTCGTTAGCCGTCACGGCAGTCACGTGCATGCGCGCGCGAGCAAATGCCCCCTGGCGAACAGCGAAGCATAGACGGGAACGCGCGGAGTGATAAATTTTGGTGACCGGACTACATGCGTAGCTTCCACCGCCTTGCACCTGATGTGTGAAACGGGGTATAGTTCATTGAGAAGCGGGCCGCTTTACAAATATTACTACCGAGTTTTAATTTACGTTCTGTTAATGGTACCCGAAAGAAAGTATTTGGTGCAAATTAAGTTTCCGTGGAATCTTTTTAACTGAGTTTCGTAAAAAGATGGGCCACCGTGTCTTAATAAAAAATTGTTCTTGTATGTCATTAGAACGCCTACTTAATCAGCCAAAGGAAGCTTTCAGACTAGCCTCATTATATATATATATATATATATATATATATATATATATATATAAAGAGTGCGACTTGATCCATTTAGGGAGAGATGGCGGTGTCTCGTATGATCGACACTAATGGCAGTAACTTTCCTAACGTCCATGAAATTCAAAAGAAGGAAAAATTGGGCAGCATATTTCTGATTTACATTGCGAGCTGCCCCGGGTCACGATAGACCTTTATACCGTGTTCCGGCTAGCATTAGCCGAGGTACTCAACGAAAAAAAAAATGAGTTTAAGAAAACACGCTGTCCTATGGTGTTCGGTCGTCGGCATTGTGACAGCTGCACAATGTATGTGTTAAAAGGGTACCTGGCACCGTGTTTTCCTTAAGCATTTTTTTTTTCATTGAGCAGTTTGGTTAACGTTAGCTGCGACATCCTATATGCAAACATATCCTACACAAACAACAAAACAATCTGCACACAAAACAAATACCCATTAATTAACACACAAACACTGATCGTGCTACATACAGCCAATACCTTTCAACCAACAGCGCCAGGGAGGGGGGCGGGGCATCTTTGTTTTACGCAATAAAGCAATCAATTTCGACAGCATGCTTGTAGGCTTAAAGTAATCTAATAAGGAACTCAATGGCACATTAACTTGTTAATATAAAACCTAATTATACTGAATGCATCTCGATTCGCGGCTAGTAAATCGAATGCCTTTCGACTTTCACGTTTCGAGGCATGCTCTATAGTTGGTCAATTAAATGTTTGCCGATTGTTACTCAATTGACGTTTTATTAATTTTAGTCGATGTAAAGCTTGTAGAGTGGGAGTCAATTGACAGTTCCGTATCTTCAGTCAATTTAATCTCTATCGAGCGCACTCATTAAAAATTGACGTTGAATAGATTTTCTATGTTCTCACGAGAAACGTGGTACGGAGTAAATTGAAACTCGACGTATGTAAGGGACACACCCAGTGCATTCATAGCGAGCGTTGGCGTGGAATACACTCATTGAAAAGCGGCACATATCCAGCGCTCGTCAAATAGTTTTCATCAAACAGCGCCACCTACGCAGTCCCGCATTTAAAGTTTTCCATGTCGGCGTGAAAGATGGTGCACATGTAATCTGACGTTGAAGTTGGTCTGACGGTTGGTTTAAAACCTTGTTCCCTGAGCAGGGCAGCCCGAATCACTACCCGTTCGACCATCGACTGTGACTACCCAGTGACTTTAGTAGGCAGGAAGACGATTAGATACAAACATATTGCGTAGCTAGATAGCCTCCGGAAAAAGCGTGAAGTAACCTAAGAATGCCAGCGCATTAATGAGCAGCTTCCTTTCGACTTTCTCGGTGGCATTTAAAAAAAAAGATGGGTCCGTCGCCCGCCGCATTCAGGCGGTATAAGTTCAGTCCTGAAGTTCTGAATTGATATCGGAGGATGACGCCATTAAAGGAACTGTGTTCTGCAGGACACAAGGAATCTTAGTGCCGAGTGATTTCAATGATAATCTAAACTGTCCGTATGGAACGCGTTAAATGATGTTAAGAATCAAGTGCTGGGGTGCACAAATGGGTCCGAATGTGAGGAGGAAAAGGAAAGTGGACTTAATTGATTTAATTCATACATTTACTGTCAGAAAAACAGGCTCTCAGCATGGATAGCATATACAGAATGTCCTGACTTTTATGCACCAAGATTTAAAAATATGCAAATGCTACATAGCTGGACAGAACCGCGGTAATGTTATTTTCCGTCGCTTGGAGATAATCAGATGATCGTTTGTAATAATAATAATAATAATAATAATAATAATAATAATAATAATAATAATAATAATGCTCCTTATAGAAGCACGTGGTGTGGCGGGCAAGCCTTGCGGCGTCTGAGGGAGCCAATGAACTTTAATAGCAAGGATGGGCTCCCCGTGGCCAAAGCGGGGGTGATGTGGATTTGCGGCGTTTGTGAGAAGCGCTAAACATCGCTCTTCTGCCTTTTATAGCGACACCATCGACGTCGCTGCTGAACCTGTTGGGATCTCGGGCCACGAGCTTCGCACTGCGGCTGTGATCAGCGCATCGTAAACCACGGTGCATCGACCCAGCTGTCTACTGTGATCGCTACGGACGGCGCTTGCGTCGACTTCTGGCTCACGTGATACCTGATTCGGTACGTGCTGGCGGCGATCAGCTATAAAAGGGCCCTGCGGAAAGCGCATCGTTCGGATTGGCGGCAGTTGTGAAAAGCGCTGAACATCGTTCTTCTGCTTTTTATAGGTAAGTGCAAGTTCTTAGCGTTGTAAACTGTACCTCAGTGCACGCCGCAAATCCCAAGCCCAGTGCCTATGTACAGTATGGCTGTTGGCATTGTCACATATCGAGCGCGGATAGGTAGCCATAGCCAACGACTACAGTGGGACTGTAGTGAAAGGCTTCGTTTTCATGGAGCTGCTCGTTTATTTGCTACATGGTGCCCGAGAGGGAGACTGATTGTTCCTATCTTTTCTGCGGCTCCTAATCTTCTGCGGTGACATTCAAGTCAATGCCGGCCCTGACAAGATAGACAAGTTTCTTGATGCCCTAAAGGACGCCGAATCTGCACTTGAAAATTTTCAAAAGGAAATTAGCAGTAAGATTAAGGACATGTCATCCGGTATAACTCACCTTAAAGGGAATCTCAAAGCTTTTCTAGAAAAAATGAGTGAAGAGCAGTACGTCATGGTTTTCAACCCTCTGAATTCGAATATCGCATCGAAATTGAGCGAAAGAAAGCGCAAACAGATTTTATTTCGACGAAAAGTGCAGCAGCAGACTCAAGGCAGCTCGCGCGCCTCGTTTCCGCGTGCGATTGGTCGGGTGCCTCGTGACGTCAACAATGGTGTTCGTCCGGACCGACTCCTGCCGCTACACATCAAGCACGGTGCAAGGTATAGTTTGGTGCTGTTTTGCTGAGACGGTCACACAAAATTTCGAGAGTTTGCGTTTCTCTGAGGAGTTCGGCGTTAAGTCCGAACCCCACGAGAGCGACTTTGCGCGCGACAGCGACGGCTTCGAGCGACAGAAGAGGCCGTCGCTTGAACAGATCGCTCGGTGTTATCGCTCGATCGCTCGTTTCTATAAATCTAGAAATTGTCGCTCGTCGTCCGGAAGTTCTATGAGCGACTAGCCAAAAGTGCGAAACCGGAACTGGATGTAGATAACTCAAATGCAACAATAAATACCTGCAAGAATAAGAACCTAGTGCAAGACCTTCAGAAATATTTTATGCTCCTTTTTACAGTAAAATACATCGGCTTAAATTGATAAAGTACGCGTCACGCTAGTTTCGGCGTGTGTATTGCTGCCCTCATACCGGGAAGTCGTCGCTCAAAGCCATCGCTCGCGCGAAGTTCGGCTTGTAGGCGACTAGTGAACGCGACAGCCATCGCCTCGCTGGTCGCTGTCGCATGCAAGATCACTTGTATGGTGTTCATACTTTACTCCCTACATGTACGAGCCGATTGCGAAGAGCCGGCTTCTCCAAGAAGCAAAAAATGCTGGTGCAAGCAGTGCTTTCCACGCGAAGGCGAAGTGTTAGCATCTCCTTGTGTTGGAAATGTTCTTTGGCGAGTATGTTTTTTGCTAAGCTGCACCCATCGACCCAGTGAGTACGTTTCCGGGCAAACAACTGTAGTGTTATGTGCCTGCATGCCTCCTCGTAGGACGTAAGCGGTGATGCGATCTTCGGCATTTGTGCGCTGCCCTAAAGCTGTCGGCAATCTACCCAGACGGTTTAAACGCGGGAATAGTTTACCGGCTGTTGTAGCACGTGAACCTTCATCAGCGCGCCATCCGCACGCTACTTGTAACCGGCGAATTCCGTCGGCTACGTGAGATAGTCGGTTTTTCTACGTGCGCGAGAGAAGGGGGAGCGAAGCGTCCTGGCGTGAGCCGGCTTTCCAACACCTGCAAACGTCACACTTGCACTGCGTTATGGTAGCTGCATGCAGGCTGTTTCACAACACACGTGCGAACAGAAAATTCGCGGCGCTTGGCGATGAAACCTGCGTCGAGGGTGGGAGATGAACATGCACCTTCCGTTCCGGGCTAACACGAAGGAGAACCCAAAGCATGCATTATTGATAAACTCTGGTAGTAATCTTCGTCACGGAAGTGGTTAGAGCACAGCACTGTTGTTCTTGAGCGCTTGAAGTTCTTTCGCTTCCCAGCAGCCTCCCACTTAGCTGAAAGCTTCTTGTCTTGTGGGAACTAATGGAAAGTCGTCGCGGCCGCTGGTGTTCGTGCAACCGTAGGCTGCACAGAACGGCGGCATGATCGGCCTGCAAGTTCAATTGATGCTGCGCACGTCAACTACCAACCTACATACACACAAACAAAGGAATGTAGGGTCGAGCGAAATAGATTAGGACGGCACGCACGCAGTAATAAGCAGGTTCAGGCACGGTCGCAGAGACTGCGAAGGAACGAAACACCAGTGCTGACGTCACTACGGCGCGGTTTCCGGTCTCCGCTCGCATCGTGAGCGTCAGCAGCAGGGCGCGGCTCTCGATGGGGGGCGGAGCTACAGCTCAATTTTAACCGACGATTACGTCGTTCTAAAGTGAAAAATCCCTCCAAAATTTTACCTGCATGGTTCATAAGGTTCCCACATCTGTATATGAGCGTCTTATTGAATTCGACAGACTCTTCAGCTTCCCTTTAAGAAACGCCTTTCGAAAGTGGAAGCTGTGCTAGACGATTCTTTGGAAAGTGCCACAGCGTTACCCGAAGGCAAAAAAGGTGTCGATGACATCAAAAGCGATCTTTCATCCTTTTCTGATAGGCGGGATGTTGAACCTAACATAGTTGAACTCGTTGATGACATCAACAATCGCATGCGCAGAAAAAATTTGATCTTCAAAGGCTTGCCCGAGGCAGAGAAAGAAGACTACGAGGCTTCTCAAGTTGTCATTGAAAGCTTCTGCAGAGATCATCTTGGCCTCGAGGTAACGGATATTGAACGTGCACGTCGCATTGGATCTCGCAGGCAAGGGCAGGACCGGTCAGTAATGGTGAAGTTTCTACACTACAAGACAAAATGCAGTATTCTGGCTAATTCCTACAAGCTAAATGTTTCAAAATTAAATGTTTGGATAGATGAGGACTTTTCACCTCGAATACAATTCGTGCGCAAACAGCTTGGCGACTTTGCTCGAGCGAATTGTCAGCCCGATGAAAAGTTTAAGCTATCTTTCGATAAGCTAAAGCTAGGCAGGAAATTATATCGGTACCAGCATTCCGAGGGCAGGGTTGTGGAACATTTCCAGCGAAATGCAAACCCATGACGTGGTCGCCACGCGCAGAAAGACAGTGGGACACCTACATTTTCTATAATTTCCGCCAACTTTTGTAGCATCCTTAACAAACAAGATCAGCTTACTTCCCTCATTCACGCTTGTAATGCAGATGTTATAATCGGAACGGAAACGCGGTTAACTCCTGAAGTTAGCAATTCCGAGTTACAAATTTCAAATTTATTCACTGTTTTTCGTAAAGACCCTGTGGATAGAAAAGGAGGTGGTGTTCTATTGCCGTAAGAAAGCATATAAAAGTAAAACCCTTTCCTATTGACAGCATTCTTGAAGCTATTTCGGTTTCACGCTATTTATTAGCTATAACTTTGGTTATCGGACCATGCTATAGGCCATCTGATTCTCTGCAAGATTTTTCTGAGGAACTACAGTCTGTATTAGGCTCCGCCCAATCCGAATATAAGAACTCTCCCATAATTTTGGCCAGTGATTTTAACTTTCCAGGCACAGAGTGATCTGCTTTAATATCCCCTAGCACGCGCCAGACACGCGATTGTGCAGATTTTGTTGACCTTTCAGAATGTTTTCATTTGTCTCAACTTATCGAAATCCCTATGCGACACAATGCTATTCTTGATTTGCTTCTAACAACACACCCCGAACGTGCTACCGTAGATGTACCACAGTATATCAGTGACCATCGTGTCATACATTGTACCTTTAAAACGCAAACCGTGAAGAAACCACGAAAAAAAAAGATTTATGACTACATAAAGCAGATTCCGAAAACTTCAACTCTGAGCTGTTTGTATTTTCGCTGTCATTCATGCAAAAGTATGAAAACTGTTCATTGCAAGAAAACTGGATTCAGTCTCGTGACGACTTGTTAAAACTGCGGGAGAGATACATTCCAAATACATGGATCTATGAAACAGCAGACAAGCCATGCTTTACTGGAGAGATTAAGCGATATTAAACGCTTGTTTCGAAAAGCAAGAAGCGTAAAATCTGTTGAAACTAAGTCAGAATATTCATCGTTTTCTAATGAATGTGCATTACATATTGAGGCTGGCAAATATAAGTTTTTCAACAAGGACATTTCGCAATTTCTAAAAACACATCCAAAAAAATTTTGGAAGGTCATTTCTCCCGCACTGACAAAATAGTTACCTGCTTTTGACACTGAGTCTGGTGCTGCAATTGATATCATGGATGTTGCTGATCGGTTTAATTTATTCTTTTGTAGTGTATTTAATGACGAAGAGCCCCTAGATATGTTAACACAGTTTTGTGATAGTTCTCCATTTACGGCATGTATAACTTTGACAAGGGACGGTATTGTGAAAGCTATTGAGCGTTTACCATCGTTTTCTAGTCTTGGTCCTGACAGTATTTGTACTAAGCTACTAAAAATGACAAAGCACAATTCTGCTCTTATACTTACGCTGTTGTTTCAACAGTCTCTCGACAGCGCCGAAATTCCAGACGACTGGAAATTGGCACATGTGATACCAATATATAAAACCAGCGACAAAAACAAGCTAACAATCTATAGGCCTCTATCCCTTACGTATGTTGTACGCAAACTATTTGAACACGTGTTATCCTCTCAAATCATGCAGTACATCGCTAGCAACCATGTACTGCATAAACGAGCACGGTTTTCAACGATGCCGTTCATGTGAATACCAGCTTCTTGAAATAACTACAGATATTCACCTTAACCTTCATGAACTTACACAAACTGACGCCATATTTATAGATTTTGCTAAAACCTTTGACCGTGTGGCTCATAAACACCTCAGATATAATATGAAGCTGATTAAATTTGACGAAAAAGTAATAAACTCGGTTAACGAATATTTAAGCAACAGACGAGAAGCTGTCGTAATTAATAATGTCCGTTCGTCATTTCCGCCTGTTCAGTCCGGTGTGCCTCAAGGTTCCGTTTTGGGACCCCCCACTCTATATTTAATTTATATAAATTATATTTATCAGGGTATAGACTCGGAAATCCGGTTATATGTCGACGACTGCGTTCTGTGTCGGCCACTAAAATGTAAGCCTGACTGGGATAAATTACAAAATGACTTGAACAGGATTGAAAGCTGGTGCTATGACAGGCAAATGAGCGGAAATACCTCGAAAACTAAACTTACGAGATTTACTACTTGCAGTGAAATTAGGAAACACACATAGTTTCTTCATGGTGAGGCTCTAGAAACTGCAGAATCATTTAAATATCTAGATGTTCATCTTTCTCCGACTTTGTGGGTTGTGGGTAATCATGTGGGTTGTATTGTTTCTGCTGCAAGCAAATCTCTTGGCTTCATTCGTCGAACCCTTCGTCAGACATAGTGATACCAAGCTTCTTGCATATACCACCGTACTTCGTTCAAAGCTTGGGTATGCCTCATCTATATGGAACCCGCACCAAACGCATCTTGTTAACAAATTAGAATCTTTGCAGAACAAGGCAGCGCGATTTATTACTGATAACTATTCACAACATTCAAGCATCGCCAAAATAAAACATGGCCTATAGGACTCATCACATTGCAGACTAGAAGAAAGATATCTCAGCTAACTTTGTTCCATCAGCTTTTTCATCACCCAAATATCTTCTCTCAGGCAAACATCTTACCAGCCAAAAGGAAATTCCCACGAATCCATCACGAATTTAAGGTCGAACAACCATTTCCACGTACTAAAATATTGCAGTTTTCATGTCTGCACTTAGCCATTTCGGAATGAAATCATCTCCCAAGTAATATAGCCGACATAACTGACCATATTATATTCACACAGGCACGTAATGAAACATTCGGAAATTATTAACATTAACATTTCTTCCTGCACTTCTTAAGATGTCAGAGGATGTAAGATTATTGTTTCTATAATGTAAGAAATATTGGCGTATGATGTTGCCGAATGAGAAGTGATGTAAAGGTTGCATAGCATGCACATCTTCATATAATGACATTCGACATACATGCACGTTGCTTATACCTTTGTATATCGCTTGTTCTCCCCCCTTCCTATGTAATGCCCAAGCTGGGCCTTTAGGTTAAATAAATGGGCTGCGGTCGTCTTACACGCCGGCGCTCATAAGCCACTGGAGACAACCCGCATATATGTGACGAATCGGCTTATACAAGGTGTTTCAGCGAACACCTTCAATAATTCTTAAAGGTTGCCTGTGGCACATATCACAGTTCTAGTTTATGAGATTGTCTGCTCGAAGGGGCGTACACTTTTGGCGCGCACACACACGCACACACACACACACGCACACACACACACACACAGAGACACACACAATGAAATGCATAATTGGCTAATTACTGGCAATACTACCTAGCTGTGCAACTATGTTATGGCGCATATTGCAATTTGCAAATTCTAGCAGGCGAGTTCGCAAGGCTGATCTACTTGGAAATAATTGTCAGGATGACACCGGTTTTGAGATATTAATTTCAGAACTTTGCGGAGAAATGCATTGGCGTTCCTGTTAATTTTGTGTTTGAATGCGTACAACGACGTTCTGGTAAGAAAGTCGGCTCAAGCCGAAGATGAGGAAATGGTCCGGCAATGAGCTAGGATGGACGTAGTTGTCCGCATAACGGAAGGACCCGAGGAACCGATGCAGCACACGCAGCAGTTTAGAGCTGTGTGATGATGTCGGAGTTACCTAACGCAAACGTACATTGCGCACAAATCCGCCGCGCTGTCGTTCGTCTTTACCAAGAGAAGTGTATAATGGAGATGCATACATCGGAGTGGAAATGGTCCTTATGTGCGAGTTTCAGCAAGCATTCAGCCAATGGAGGCTTGTACGCGGAAGAGAACTACAGCATACTACGTTGCTCAAGAACGACACAGACTTAGCGCTACGTTGCCCACGTGAAGACGTGTAGTAGATTTGACGCTCCGACACGTTTCGACGAAACTAATCCTCGCCTCATCTACAACGTAGGGTACTCGCTTGCTATACGCCTCGTGCACCGCCTATAGAGGCGCCACTGATAGCCACCTAGCGGGCGCTTTCAACAGTATGCGCGGGAGCAGTAGCAGACGACAACCCTTTGCAGCAAGGGTTGCTGAAGTTCGCGGCTGCGATTTCTCCTTTGTTCTGGTGCCAGGCTGCTGCCTCTGCGATGAAAGTTGTAGGGAAGACGCTGACCGCTGTGGGAGCGGGTATGGAAACGACGTTACCGGTGTTTGGGACAGCATGGTCCACATACGTGCCAGGTGCGTCCCGCTGCCAAACGCCATGAACCCCATGTACGTGAAGTGGAGCTCATGTTAACTAGCCGATAAATTTTGTTGAGTATTGCGATCTCTCGATTGTTTGTTTTAATTCTACCCTTGCCGTAGTGCTGTTTCTGTACAACAATAATTAGCACCCGTCGTTTGTGCAGACTTACATCAAACAAATCCGCACGGTGCGATGTCTGCCTATGCGTTGTGATTTTTCTGCCGATGAATACATGTGACATCGCCGAATAAGTGCAGTCGAAGTCGCCTCAAGAAGCGTAATTGCGAATTTCTTGATGGAAACGCGTACACTAGTCAACGAAATCCCTAAACGCACGGGTTAATAAAAGCGCGTGTTAGTGCTGTACCGCCGATGCGATTCTGCTGCATACGCCGATGAACTGCAGTTCCCGCTGCAGAGTTTCCAATATTAAGGTCCCTAAGGGAGCTACTTGGAAACGTACAAAGCTAAAGTCTAAGTTTTCAGTACTTTTTTATATTACTAGAGAGAGGTGCTACATTATATATTTAAAGGCAGTGCAGCGCCAGTCAAAGAAGCTGAGCGCTGGCGGCAAGGCCGGGTCTAGTCCTCTGCAGCGCAAGCATAATAAGAAAGAATTCAGTTGAGTACAAAATGCCCATGCAAGAGGGACTACGTTGTGAAACAAAGAAGTCGCTCGACGTGTTAAGTCTGCTCGGGCAGCATCGAGATGCGTTGACTTCCCAAACGCGATGCGAACTTTTCAGCGAGAAATGGAACAAAAATACCATATGCAGCAACTATTAGCAATTCTCGTCCTGAACTACCTATCTTATAAACACATTAAAAAACACAATATCTAAGATGCCCTCGGGCGAAAAGAATAAAGCTGTTAAAGAAGCACTTCCTTGGTATCATTCCGATAAGACACAGCGTGATTTATACCCTTTACAAACGAGGCAGGGTGAAAACCTCGCAGCTAAATAATCATCAAGAGTTATGCATAAAGCAACTAGCAACAGTTAAACATGTGCGAAGCCACGCATAAAATAGATGTAAAGGCATGAAGTGGGCGACAGCTGGTGCGAGGATTTACCGGGCCGCATAAAACCAGCAATTTCAGTTCTTTCAAACATCAGTAGCTTGACATACAACACAACACGCTCGTGCAGTCGTGCTGTCTAGCTAGTGCAACGCGGTAAAGATGCGGAAAACAATATAAGCGGCAAACCGCATTCCAAACTTGAACGAAATGCCGTTTGCACTGCAGACGAACTTCGTCGCTTACGTGTCTAACTATGATCGAGTAAAAAAAAAAGACACCGACGAGACAAAGGAAAGGCCGAGAACAACAAATTTCCCGACGAAGCGACGATCCATTCTTGCTACTGTTGCTCCCTCTGATGAGGCTTTGCGGGAATGATTAGAACCGTATCGCCGGCACGTTTTCGCCAGTATTTCAGCACCGCACCGTGCAACAGTTCTTCGACATTCCTTGAAGCTTTGGCCACCCCACATGTGCGAATGGTGTTGCCTATATTGCTCTAAAGCGTGAATAAGACAGAGAAGCACCGTCAACGACACAACAAACTACGGCGCGCGACTGGCTCCTCTCCCGTGTGTTCTGCGCAAGGCCGCCACGAGTGGCGCGTCCATCGGCGCGCACTACGCATATAGCTAGGCAACGGTATAGCCTTCCTCGTTCCATGTGCCGCAGCTGGCAACGAGCGCGTTCATGGTGTTTTCAGTTATACGATACTGTATGCGCGTGCTTGACGCATTCGAAGTTTGCTCTGTTCGAACGCACGCAGACGCGACTGAAGGGTTCGTTCGATTTCCGAAAAAAAAAATCGCCCCCGCCCATATAGACAAACTGCGTGTTGGTCAAGAAAACGGGTGCTATGACGCTTAGGATATAAAAACGCCAAGGATAGTATAATGCGCAGTGTCGTTTATTGTTGAAAGAAACACCCTGCCGACATTTCACCACTGAATAATGCGCAGATATAATACTAAAACCCGCACACTATTCATGCGTAAATAGAATAAAAAACCTAACGCGTCATAACGGTGGTTGCATTTCGACAATGTTGACAAACAATTGCAATTCTATGACCTTTATTACCATTTGCCACAAGTATTCGATGATAGATGGACCTTTGTATTCAAAAATTATTGCAGAAATCTTGCCATTGATAAACGTTGTCAGCGGCGCCACACGCCAACAAACCTATCAACCCCCGTCATCGTCGTGAAATATTCAACTCCTCTCTTTATTAAACTGCTGTATAGTTTTTACCCCGTTTTCCCATCTTCACGAAAAGCTGCAACTTGCATTGCACACACAAGTATTGGATCGCGTAGGCAGTAGTTGTCATATTATTGGAAAGCTGAGGTGGCTATTCATTGAACTGGTGCCGTCCTTCGCTCACTTGCGGGTACGAATTGCCTTTGCACATGCGCGCTCCTTGAATGCGCATATCAAAATTTTTTTATTGGATCATCGCCGCTTCTCCGTTAGCTTCTTGCCGTTAGCGGATTACCTGTTTACCGGAGCCGTAGACGGCAGTATAGCACGGGGTTATGGGGTTAATCTAGCATAGCAGAGCCGGTAACAACATCTTGGAGCGCTTTGTACAACTACAATGTGCATGAAACATTTTCCTGTCGTGCGAGTATTTCTGCCAATGGAAGATCACAAAAGGCCTACTCGTTAATGATTAGGTCGCTACCAGTCAAGTTCACACCAGAGTCAAGTAAAATTTGGTAGGTGACTGTCGTATTAGATTTTCGTGCTCTCTGCTTCAAATCTGGGTCGCATGATGTCACTGCCGGTGTTGTTGGTGCTGTACACATTTCCTGTAACCCGGTAAGCCACAAGCGGTGAGATGTTTGCGGACAAATTATATCTATCCTTTGACGTCTCAGCACAACGCACTGCTATATGAGTTACAGCATATGTATATGAAAAGTGAGTTGGGAGGGGTCTCAGGTTGAATTTTTGAACATTTAGCGTTCTTTAACGTGCACTCAGTACGTGGTTCACAATCATTTTTGCAGCGCAAATTGAAACCAGGACTTCGAACTCAGCAGCCCAACGCCCACCGTGGTAGCGTAGTGGCTTTCCTGTGGCGCTGCTAAGCCCGTTGTTACAGGATCAAATCCCGACTGCGGTGGCCGCATCTCGATGGGATCAAAATAAGAAAAACGAGGATTAACGAGGAGTTCTGGCAGAAACAACCCTTCGCTTTGCTCCGTCGCCTTGGAGCAGACACTGAAAAGTGGTAGCAAAATCAGGTGCCGGGAATCTGCAGTGATTGCTTTAGTGGGCATGTGTCGAGATTATCTTTAGGGTCGACGCTTTGTCACTACTAAAGACAAAAGCACACCAAAGCAAATATTCGCAATTATACGAGGCCTGTGTATGATGCAGCAAAAATCCGGAGACCACTCAGCACATCCTAATGGAATGCTAAGGGATTAACTTAGCGAGACCAGTACGTAAACTACGACTTCCAGAAGTGCTTGGACTTAAAGTAGAAAAGTAGACGGAAGTATCAATGGTCAGCAGTCGAGACAAGCAAAATAGGTTTAGAGAATTGGCGAAAAAAAAAAGAAACAGGGAATAGACTGATACAACCAGATCCATCACATGCATGGGCAGTGGTACAAGGTAGATAGAAAAGATTAAAGATATGTGTAAGAGAATGCTAGGAAAAACAGAATTAATAACACACTTGAGTAAGTCAAGCAGGCTACGTGACGATTTCTCCCATCCCCGTTCCAAAAGGGGATGCCAATAAATAATCACCATCATCATTGTCGGGTAGAGTTAGTAAGTTTTAATTTTATTTCGGGAAACTAGAAACAAAGAAAAGTAATTTACCGTTGCCTGGGTAGCCGGCGAAAAGGCAAAAAAGTCCTACAGAACACCTGCCCCGGAAACCGCAATTCACCACCAAAATGACACAATGCTCAGTTTTAAAATTTCACAAAAGCTGTGGTAGACAAGAAGAAAAAAATGATAGCCATAATACGCAAGCAGTATAGGTCCGTACAGTAACGCTTTTGCACATATAGTTACTCTATAGACTCACTTTGCCTTTTGTAGCACATACATTGGCTCCACTTAGGGGATGTATACGTAGCCTCCACGTAGCCGGTGTATAAATGATCGCCATTTTTTAGGTTATTGACGCCTACATCCAGGATTGGCGTTATACAAAATAATGCGGGGTGCACGACTACGAGTTTTGCGAAAAGTCACGTGTGCATGAAACCAATAAAGTAGAGTAGATTCGGCGTCTCGGGAGCAGGCCGTCGGGTGATCAGGCCAAGGGAGCGCTGACGTGTGCTCGGTCAGCCTGTCTGCACATAGTGCTTTGACTTCACTTGGTAGAATGCATGCAAACACGCTTGGGTCGGACTGAGCCTTCTGACTCGACCCGTAAGCGTCGAGTTCATGTAAATGAAGTTCATGGCAGAGCAGATGAAAATGACTTACTGAAATATACGTTGAAATACGTTGACAGCACATTTAACAACCGCCTCAAGATGATATGCCTTACAAGGTTATTTCATGTCTTTTTTCTTCTTGTTCTCTTTCTTGTATGTGTCCACGCCTGTCCTTTTGTGATCCGTGCTTCTTTCTTTCTTTTTGCCCGCCCTGCAGATTCCCTTTTGTTTTTCAGATCTCATTTGTACGTGGAGCAGCTTTCTCATCTTCGTATGACTTGCCTTCTACGATAATAAAACGAAAATGTTTTTGCGCTATAGCTTTTAAGCTTACGTCAAGGTAAAGCTCCGCGTGTGAAACATTCTAAGCGTTACTCGAAAATGAAAGCTGATGCTATCACAGTTTATTTATTTTATTTATTTATTTCAGAATACTGCAGGCCAACAGTTATGGCCCATGCAGGAGGGGCTATACAAGGCATGTAAATACACTGTGACATAAAAAAGGAAAAAGAGAAAGAAAGAACGGCACTTTAACAGATTGCCGCTAATAGACAAGCAGAAAAATATATCTACAACATATACATATTCAGTCATATATATACGCATACGCACATATACAGCACTCATTCACTCAAACAAATGCTCTTCTAGAGCTTTAACAAAATTAGGGCACTGGAAGATGGCCCCTGGAAGACAGTTCCAGTCGGAAACGGTCCTCGGGAAAAACTGTGTTTGAATGTTTCAGTTCTTGCAAAAATTGGTTCCAGTAAATGACTTCCTGTGTGGTGTGTTCGTCTAGACGATAACTGTTTAAGTTCTGTGGGATGCGAAATGTTTAGTTTATGTGCTAAAAGGTTATGCAGGAACAACAAACGGGACATTTTCCTACGTACTTGTAGTAGTTGGATGTTATTTGTTTTCATTAGTGTCGTAGGTGAATCAAGCCTTCTGTATTTGTTATAAATAAACCTAATCGCTTTCCTTTGCACCATCTCAAGCTGGTAAATGTCCTTCTTTATGAACGGGTCCCATAAGACCGACGCGTACTCTAATTTTGATCTGATGATACTCTGAATTTCTTTGTTCTTTTTTTTGCATAACGTACAACGCTGTCGATGTCGCTACGAGAAAGTGTTTTGGTCATTGTGACGAGAAAATTGAGAATGACCACTCTTTTTCGCGTCTTTTTTTTTTTTTTTTTGCAGTCTGACGAAACGGCTTTTCGAAGGGAACCTCTCGCAAACTTTAAGAGAAGCAGATAACTTACAAGGAAACGACGGACGTGGCGGTTCGCGTATACAACGTATAATTATATCAGCCCGGCGTTCAGGCAATACTGCCTTCTTTGCACGCTTGCTGTATCTGAAAGATATACAGTGGCCGCGCGCGGTCTTGTTTAGCGCTCGGAATTCACGGCCGATACCCCATACTGCGTTCTGCCAGTACACTGAGAAATAACAGCAACAAGCTCGGAAATATAACCCAGTGTTTGGACGCAAGAGCAGAAACAAGTTTGTCACCGCAGTACCAACGACGTATTCCCGAAAGACAGACGCCAACGATGGAGCCGCTCTCCGATGAAAGAGCCCAGAGCTACCTCCGGCACCTGGGAGTTTCCAAGTCCTCCGAGCCCACCTTGGACTACCTCGATCGACTGATCAGGGAGCACCTAGAGCGCGCCACCTTCGAGAATCTGGACGTGCTGCTGGAACGACGCATCAGCCTCGACGCTGAGGCCGTACTCGGCAAGGTGATGGAGCGCGGCCGCGGAGGCTGCTGCCACGAGCTCAACTCTCTCTTCGCCCGCCTGCTGCTGGCTCTCGGCTACAGCGTGCGCCTGCGAGCGGCCCGCGTGCGTGTCTGGACTCCCGACGACTCGGACAAGCGCACGCGCCTCTCCCACATGGTGCTGCTGGTCGAGCTGACTGACGGCCGGCGCTACATCGTGGACGTCGGCATGCCGGAGTGCGGTCTGCACCGGGCGCTGCCCCTGGAAGGCGACGCGACTCCGTTCCGCCTGCGCAGCTTGGACGCGACGGAGGCCGTCGAGGTCGCGGTGCCCACGAACGACGGCGGCTGGAAGGCCTTCTGCGTCGTCGAGCCGTACGACCTCGACTGGCTCGACTTCCGCATGCTCAACTGGTACACGTCGACCCACCCGGACAGCTCGTTGCGGCGCTTCCTCTTGGTGGGACGCCGATCGCCCCGGGACGACGGCTGTTGGCTGCGGCTCATCAACGACCGGTTCGTGCGCTGGTCGCCGATACGGGGCGTCGTCGAGAAGCGTGTGATGCGGGACGAGAACGACATCCTCGAGATTCTACGAGACGAGTTCGGGCTGAACCTGAACGCGGCGGACGACGTAGCGCCACTGCGTGTTCGCTTGCGAGGCCTGCTGGAGAATTCGAGGCTGGGCCAGAACCCCTTTCTGAAGGAACCGATTTGGCCGGAGGGATAACTGCAGCGTTCTTGTCGCGGTGACGAAAATTATTTTCTCTGTATAACAGAAAAAGAGATAGCGGAAACAACTTTTGTGCGATAAATATGTATACATACCAGATGCTTGTTGCGTGCACGATAAATATAGTATAGGATGGCATAGCGAGCCCAGAGAAAGAAGTTTATTGACTGGAAAAGGCAGAGAGGTCGGCCGGGAAGTGGAGTATCTGGTCTGCTACTGTGTGAGAGGGAAGGGGAAGAAGAGAAGAAAGGGGTCACAATGGGGGTGATTATGATGGGAGCAACGAGATGAAAGAACAGATCGCATAAGTGTTACCATTAAAAGCTCGAGTCCAGGGCCATGTCGCCTAAGAAGCGTGAAAAATAACGCATTGCCTCTATCGTGTGCCCCACACTCATCATGCATGCGCCTATCAGGAGGTCCACCGATAGTGGTCTGCTGTCCAAAGGTCGCAAGGTAGCTGCCAGTGTTAGTCTATCGCGCGCATACACAGGGCACACCGCAAGTACATGGTCTGTAGTCTCAACAACGCCGCACGCTGAACAGTCCGGGGAGTCCACCAGTCCAATGATCTGCAAGTACCTGCGCGTAAAGCGACGCCTAAAGGGAGTCTGTGTATCAGGTATGCATTAGGGCGTGGGATTCCACGCGGAACAGAAAAATGAATAGCGGCATCAAGTCTGAAGTCATCATCAAGTCGGACGTGGCGAGCGTCTAGGTGGTCCCAGTATCTTCTTGTCGCACTCCTCATTAATTCTGACAGGAGGCACTTGATGTCCAGTATAGAGGACGGCAGGCGGTTCGCAGGCCATTGCTGAGGGCACGCCTTCCTGAGTATCGGCCGTCTCATTACCATTGAGCCCACAGTGTCCCAGGATCCATTGGAACACTATTGGGTGGTCTTTTCCTTAAGTGCATGAAAAGGGCAAGGCGGTCTGCAGTGCCAGAGCCTTATAGGCGGTGTGGTGCAGGAAGCATCCCAAAATTTACCGTGCTGGTATCGAGTCCATGAAGATGCACCGCTCTTGAGGTTCTACCCCGCAGATGTGGCGAATCGCTTACCGAATGGTCACAAGCTCTGCAGCGGTTGATGTAGAATTATGGTCTAAAACGAAACTTAGAGTCAACCGCTGGGTGGGTATCGCCACAGCTGCTGTCGATGCCTTTGGTGACACGGATTCTTCAGCGTACACATGAGCACAGGTCTTGTATTGTGACCAGATGTATGCCAGAGCAAGTTGCTGCAGTCCCATAACGGGAACTAATGATTTATTTTTCTTTTTATTTTATTGTACCTTCAAGACGGAATTATTACAGAGGGGAGTGGTAAGAAACATACAGAAGTAAATAACAAAGCCGCAAAAATTATTAGTTATTACAGCAAAATTGATTAGTTAGTTGTATTCGGAAGTGATAATGTCTGATAAGGCGGAACGAAACTTTGAGTTGTCCTTGATTGCAACAACTACGCAGGTAAGGTGGTTCCATTCCTGAGAAGTCCTAGGAATTAATCATTCGCCACAGGTTCTGGTGCGGCATTGAATGATTCCAACCTTACGGCTATGATCAGTGCGAGAGGAACTGTAGGTAGGAGATGACATAAGATTATCGCGCAGGTAGGAGTTGTGCTAATATAGTTCATGAAATAAAGCAAGGCGAAAGCACTTACACCGGGCTGAGAGAGTAGCAAATAGCGAAGAATTTTTCATGGCCGTTTCGCTTGAAGGAAGGAAGGAAGGAAGGAAAACTTTATTTGGTCCTGCAAGTAGTGATAATTAATCACTAAGCGGGCCGCTCCCACGTCGGGACCGGAAGGCCAAGCCTCACGGCCACGTCGTGAGCCTGCTGGACAGCCCAGAATTGTTCATCCATGACCGGGCTGCGAAGCGCAGCCTCCCACCTGGACGCATCCTTGATCGCCGAGTCTTCAATACTTTCGCAAGACCAGAGCATGTGTTCGAGCGTGGCTAAAGCACCACAATCTTGGCAATAAGGCTCTGTATACGTCTCTGGATAAAACATGTTCAGTCTCCGTGGGCAAGGATAAGTACCAGTCTGTAGTAAGCGTAATGTAAGTGCCTGAGCCCTGTTTAGTTTAGGATGCGGCACACTGTAAACCCTGCGATTAAGAAGGTAATACTTCGTGATTTCATTGTATGTGGAAGGGGAGTCTAGTTTCGCTTGATGTACAGTTGTAATTTCTATGAATGAAACGCGCGGCATCGTTTTGGATTAGTTCAAGAGATTGAATAAGGGTTTCGAGTTGCGGGTCCTAGATGGATGAGCAGTACTCCGTTTTACTCCTAATAAATGTTTTAATTGTATCAGATTAATTTTAACGATGTAGGAGCAGAAGAAGAATTTCGGCGAAGATAACCTAGCATGCGGTTAGTGTTGTTCATTACCTTATCGATGTGCAACGACCAGGAAAGTGACGAGGTTGTGTGGACGCCTAGGTATTTATAGGAGGTTATGACCTCTAGGGGAAACACGGGGAATGCGGGAGATGGAAATTTAAGACGATGGGCAAAACGTGAACAAGGTGAACGCAGGAGCCAACGTTTCGACAAGTGGACTTGTCTTCTTCAAGGCGACGTACGCTTTCCTCGCCACAGTATATATAGGTGGGGTTCTTCTAAAGGGGAGAGGGCGTGAGGCTTTGGCCTTGCGCACAGCATTCCTTTACTCTCAATTCGACACGCTAACACACCTTCCTAAGTATGGACAGCTGGGCTAGTTGGTTGTGATAGTACATTGGGCCCTTTCTCCCCTCCTCCTTCATGTGCAAACCCTTCCTCTACCCTTGTCAACGTTTTAGCAGTGAAAATTACAACCAACTAGCCCAGCTGTCCATACTTAGCGATATACTTTCTAGTACATTGGGCCCTTTCTCTCCTCTTCCTTTATGTGCAAACCCTTCCTCTACTCTTGTCAACTTTTTAGCAGTGACTACCGGCGTTCGTGTTGTTTTTCTCTTCTCGTCCGTGTTCATTTGTGCGCTCGAACGATGTTTCATAACGCTAGCACACCTTCCCTCGTTTCTGCACCCTCCCGCCTCACACCCTCTACCCTTTAGAAGAACCCCACCTATATTTACCGTGGCGAGGAAAGCGTACGTCGCCTTGAAGAAGACAAGTGCACTTGTCGAAACGTTGGCTCCTGCGTTCACCTTGTTCACGTTTTGCTCATCGACCTCTAGGGGAGTATCATTAACGTAATAGTTCGGCGGAGAAATATTGCTGCGAGTTTTTATTTAGTATTTATTTAGTATTTAGTATTTATTTAGCTTTGCACGAGTCATGCTGCAACTGCCACACATGACACGGGCTGTATAGTAAGCCACGTTAGACCAACGTAACGTCATACAGCGGTGCGTATAATTGTTATTCCGCGTCATTTTCCTTACGTGTCCTATGGTGTTTAATTGTAAGGTCAGCGTTGCATCCACCTACGAAGCGTCACCTTAAAATACGGCAGACCAATCGACTGCTTACTCAACTGCTGTCAAAATAGCTACCTCCAAATTCCAGACAACAAACTTTATTTCACTCGCACATGAAACAAGCAAAAAGAAAACAGCGTGGAATAACTTATTGGACGGAAAACTGCAGTGATAGATGATTGATTGGTACCATCCTGCTACAATTGATTTGGAGGCGAGCCTTGGCGTGAACGGTTCCTACTAAACGTTTTCAGCCAAACAAAACAAAATGTGAAACACTATGTTAGCTATACCACTAGACAGTGCAGTTTTCATCAGCGGAAGGGCACTTCAACACAAGTGCAAAAAAAAATTACCGACGATTACGTTACTTCCTAATGCGAAATTTGAGCGCAGCAAATAAGCTGTTTCACCTTTTGGATAGATTGAGGCAAAGAAATCGAGCAACACATGTATGCGCTATCACAGAATTTTTTTTTTTATTTTTCACACGTATTCCTTTAACAAAGACTCCACTAACAGTTCTTGACAGTCATGAAGGAAGCTTTGTGGTCGGAGAAATAGACTGATATATGTTCGACTTGGTACACCAATGCTTGATTCTCAAAGACGAGATCTATACAAGTGCCTCGCGAGGTTGTCACAGCCGTGGGGGAAGCAGAGGCTAAGCGCCGCCGCCGAGAAGACCCTGCCGTTCGCGCCGCCGAAGCGGAGGCTCATTGCCGCCGTCGAGAGCAACCAGCAGTAAGCGAGGCTGAAGCAGAAGCTCATCGCCGCCGCCGAGAAGACCCTGCAGTTCGCGCCGCCGAAGCGGAGGCTCATCGCCGCCGTCGAGAGCAACCAGCAGTAAGCGGAAGCGGAGGGGGGCGGCGTGTACACCCAGCGGCAAACGATGGGGGCAGAAGCGCGCGCAGCAAGCGGACAACACGATAAAAGGAGGAGGGAAGAGATAGCAGCGACTGACTGATGCCTTTGACTGATACTCTTTCTGCATGGCGGCGACGGTGTTCTATGCAGTCACGTTATCTTGACTCTCTAGCGGCGTCAGCGGCATCCAGCGGTATCAGTCGGTCGCTGCTAGCGCTGGGGGGATGAAAGGGGGGCGGAGCTGGTTACGAGGCCGACGACGACGCCGACGACGACGACGACGCGAAACCCAGGAACGGACGCCAAAGAGCTGCGCTCTAAAATAAATGAAGTGTAGTCTTTTAAGGAAAGCAGATGCGAGGAACTACCGACCGAAAAAATACACTGTCACAACGCAATGAGAAGCGAACAACAGAACGCGTGGCTTTCGGTACATATCACCATCTAACAGTCCCGCAGCAGATTTCGGGCGGTCGGCTTTGCCGCTCGACTCGGGAGGGCTCCCTTCCGCTTATTGCTCTCACCCCTCCCCTGCGTCACGTACAACGGCGCGCGGCAGGGTTCGAGTCCTGCGCACATGTTATCGACCGTCACTCATCTTATCAGCATTCAGAAATCAGGCCGTCAGGCGCTGGAAGCGTCTGCCTGCCTGCAATGTTCGGCAGTCGCTCAGAGCGTTGTTTTACGCGAAAAGAAAATTAAAAAGAAAACAATCCCCTTTTAGCGCATACACTGTTGCCGGCGAGCAGTAACGAGCAGAGCATTGTAGCGCTCTGCCAGCATAACGAATATCTGATAAGGTGAACGACGTCGAGAACTGTGAGCAAGACTCGAAGCCGCGAAACTCGTAATTTAACCTAACTGCGCAGCATGTGCCTAAAGCCCAGTGAAAGCCACGCGTTCCTCTGTTCGCGTTTCATTCGTTCGTGATTGTACAAATATGAACGAAAGCTTGACAAGTACGATCGACTGTCGCGAAAATCCTTATTTATATGACGATCTAGGAGCAGAAAATGCACTGCGGTGTTCAAGTGGGGTTAAGCTGCAGTTCTGGCGGCATGTGTAATAACAATGCTTTTTATACATATATTTTATATTTATTCTCTTGCTCCTTGGTGTAGTCAACTGTTCCTGACCGAAATCTAACACAATTGACATGAGCGTCATAACGAGACTAGACAAACACAACTTTTGTTCCACAAAAACAAACACGCAGCACCGTAGTAGTGGCTGACAAAATGAAACACTCATACGGTAGTGACTCCACCGTGTCTAATATGTTTCAGTATTAATCTGATGAGTGAGACTAGACTGCGCCCAATATCTTTCAGTGTGGAGGCGGCCACCTCGCACAAACGAGCTTGACAAAAAAAAAAGTTTTACTCCCACGCGTGTTAAACAGAGGCGTTACAAGGATGACAGCTTCCAGCAAACAAGGCACACATGAGGGTCACCGATTACATGTCATGTGATTACATGTCACCGAGCTTCTTCATGAGCACATCCCTATGCTGCCGCAAGACTTCCATGCGCAGCAGATGCTCCCTGTGCATCATCTCGGCTACGCGCCTCGAATCCATTTCGCACTGCACCGCCACGTCGACGCACGTCGGCTTACACAGCACCTCCTCGTCGACAAACTTTGCAGTCGCACGGTTCACTTCGGGGTCCGGCAGCTGGACTGATAAGCCGGGAGACACAGTTCCGGCGGCAACGTCGCTCCTAGGTAGACCGTCGTCGGGCATCGGCTTCGGCTCATCGCCGCTGACGCAGCGCGCCGTCGAGACAGAAAATCCTGGTCCACTGGCATAACAGCACAGCGGAAGATCGTCGTCGTCCCGCCTCACCCTCCCAAAGATGCAATGCAGCTGCGAACCGGACGTGGAAACATCTGCGGTGCCGTTCGCGCTGTCGCATACCGGCGACGGACGCCCCGACTCAACGGGCGCCGGACGATCGCGGTCGAGCGCCGGGCTCGTTCCATCGCCAGCGCCGCATGGATGAGCCAAGCAGTGAGGGACTTGTTCCCCATACACCTCTGTGTCGTCGTCCTCTTCACGGCCGCCACCTCCGCTGCCAGCAACTTGGCTGGACGCGTACGATTGCCGCCGCACAAACGCGTCGCCCTCGCAGTTATTGCCATCTGCGTGCTTCAAAATGCAGACTTCTGACGGTACGGACTCACGTATGAAACCGACGCCGGAATCAGAGCCAGCCACTACTTTGCCTACTACCGTCTTCTCACCGCCAGCCGAGTCCGGAGCCTGGTGCGCTGGACGTTGCTGGTCTTCGGGAACGGCGTGCAGCTTGGCACACTTCCGGTCCCGCTTAACGCGTTCCGACACAACGCGAGCCACCTTCGCAGGACGCACCTTGTAGTCTGCGTCGTCGTCATCGTCGACAACCTGCTCATCGTCCTCACAAGTATCGTCGCTCTCTCCTTCGTAATACTCTTCCGCCGACGCACTGTCGTCTTCAGTCACCATCGATATGCCAAGCGCACTGCTCTCTTCGGTCGAGCTGGCCGGCGAAACGCCGTCCCCAAATATCAGGGCGTCCAGCCTTTCTGTCACGTCGCAGTGGTCGGTGCCCTCGGCGATCACGTCCCAGAAGAACTCCTCCATTTTCTTGGGAGTCACTTGCCATTTCAGCGAGGAACGTACCTGACGGGCCATGTTTTGCCACATGCGCCAGTGGCTGCAGTTCCAGGGGGGACCAGGGACCGCCTTCATGATCTGCACCATGAGGTGAACCTTTGTGCAGGCGAACTTTTTGTACAGGCCGCGCAGGAACGCGCGGTCTTCGTAGGGCCAGATCGAAAAGAAGTACGGCGGGCCACCGCTGGCACACGCTGGCCGCGTCTCGGTCGGAGTGGGCTGCATCTGGTGGCGTCGCTCGATCCGAACAATTTCGTTACGCAGTAGCCGCAGCAACGTTCGATTGTCTACGGAAAAGCTGACTTACCGCGCGCAAAGCTCGCGCTTCGCATTACACGAGCGGCGCAAGGTTGCTAGACTGCAAAGAATTGAAAGCCGATTCCTTTTCTTTCCGCGAAGCATATAAGAGGAAGCTTTAGCTCCGGTGCTCCTATCTAAATACGTCCAAAAGGAGAATTCGTTTTTCTCGGCAACCACAGCACCGAATTTGACGAGGTTTGTTGCATTTAAAAGGAAAACTTAAAATCTAGTCACTGTTGGTCTCAAATTTTCGAGTTAGATTGTCAATTATTTTATTAAATATTGGCAAACACCGAAAATTTTCGAAAAACGAAACTATCAAGTTTACAACTCTGTAACTCAACAACGAAAAAGGATAATACAATTCTGGGAATTGTATCTAATAGTGCATCTAAAGCGGACAAAATTAATATGTTACATATGAATATCAAATAGTTTAGTAATATGGAAATACAGGTTTTGCAGAACCCTTATAAACAACGTAACAAATTCACGTAAGATGTAAAATGACATATCGAATTTGTCCGCTTTGAATGATCTAATGGATGCCGTTTACAGAACCGCGATACCTGTTCTTGATGCAGAGCTACAAGTTTGTAAACCTCGTGCTTCTACTTTTTTTCAAACTGTCGAATATTTGAAAATCTTTTTAACAAAATTCATGCTCTATATCGAAATTCCGCTTCTAACATCCGCTAGAATTTAACTTTCTCTCTCAAATGCAACGAATTTCATTAAAATCGGTGCAGGGATTATCTCAGAAAAAGTTTTTGCGTTTTACATGTATTTGAATAGGCCGCGTCGGAGTTGGCCCCGAGCTAGAGGATAGCTCCGGCCCGGCGATCTCTTGGTAAAATTCACAATTGCTTCAAAAGTGTCCACTTTGTCAAACGTGGCAATAAAATGTATGTCAAAAACTTGACTATTGGCAGGCTGCTTTCAGGTTTCAGCTGTCTGTCATGTCCTTCTTCCTGTAACCTCAGCAAAACATATTTGGTGGGTTCATACTTCGTTGATTTAAGTAGTCCGTTGGTTTCATATGATTGCAAAGATATTGCAGTCTATACTTTTCTAACATTTACCTATGAGCATTTAAATTACTTGTACTTGGCGTAGTTTTATGTTACGCAAGCTACGGCAAGCATATATCAGAAATGCTGGCCGTAAGAAAGTGAATCTCTCTACTGTGTCTATGCCATGCAACTCCTTTACTGCAAAACTAGGCACGCAGCGGTCTTACTTTAGTGATCACTGTTTCTTTTGCTGTGAATAGATGACAAAATATTGTTACTGAACTCTAGACTAAAAAAACGTATTGTGCATGTAATTTCAAAAGTACAAGTATTCGCAGAAGTACACAAAGCATCTCCGACCCTTTGACGTCATGATAAGCGGGCCTCAAACATACCCGACTGTGCCAAGTGTAAAACGATACCAGCCCACTACCACAAAAATGTTGCGCTCCATCAATGATGTTCGTTGATTTATAAGCTATAACTTCCCACCCTCGCCCCTACAGTGCTTATACTACAAGGCAGTGTAATGCAGTGATATATTTCGAGCTGCCCCTCATCGCAAGAATTTTCCGGCATTGTAATGAAGCGTAATTTTAGTCTAATATGTAGTCGTATGGCGTCACGCACTCTCGATATTCCAGATCACTCCACACATAAAAAGCGCGTATATGAGGGCCTGCTGATCCTGCCTGACCTGTTAGGGTTTCTAGAATGTCACATACAAGTGAATAATTTTTTGCGGAAAGCTGCCATTTCGTGGTAGGGTTGACCGCACGAAAAATAGAGCGCACACAATGAACAATTGTTCCTCACAATAAAATGCCATAATATTAAGTTATTTCTTAATACGGACCACGGATACGAAGAGTCAATAGTAAGCTGTCTTTCCCCATTCGCCAGTGGACGGTAGCAAATGCTATTTTTCGTTCTGGTTAAAGTCGATGCCTTTCTTCTTTCCTAGGTATCTGGGCATGCAATCGCCAAGTACTATCGTCCAGGTGATTTGCTAACAACGCATTGAGCCTAAACACACATGGGACAACTGAAGTCACGATGATGCTAAGTAATACTTGGAAGGTAAAAGTTATTATTTTTTTTCTATAACGATTCTTGTCCGCAGCTTTTGCTTAAAGAGTCAGCAAGGTAAGTTAAACACATTTTCACAAATAAACATTTTTATTGCTCTATCAGTACAGAAAGACGCACAGTGTGCTCATGCGTCGTAAACCGGCTTTTGGCACCATCAAACCTTAAGGTATTGATGGTGCCAAAAAGCCGGAAGACATTTTGAAAGGCTGAATTACACAGACTGATTTTGTGATACCGGATTGATATTGCCTGATCACCTGTATTAATTTTCGCCATGCTTTCGCCTGCGTTTTTTTTTTTATTGCCCTGATCGCCCGCATTCCTGTGCAGGCTGAATGCAATAACGCTCATGTACCGAGCATTGAGTGCACGCTCAAGTATAAACCCTTTGCTAGTGATTTTGCGCGCGACGGCGACAATTGCGACGCAATGGAGATGGCCCTCGCGTTCGCTCGTCGCCTACAAGTCGAACCCAACGCGAGCGACGACTCCCCGATGTTTCTGGTATGATAGCAGCAAATATGCGCCGAAAGTGGCGTACACGCGTGTTTTATTCATTTAATTTGGTGTGTTTTCCTGCAAAGAGCAGCATAACATCAGAGGCGTACCAACCATTTGTCGAGTGGGGGAGGGCAAATAGCAAACCGTCTGACTTCCTCCCATTTCTCTCTCGTTCTGTTATATATTTGTTTGTATATCTTCCGGAAATATGAATATGTATAGTGTCAGTTATTATTATAATTAAGAAACTTAGACCTGATTATCAATTACACGTGGTCCTCTATGGGAGACCAAACGATTGTTTGAATTTATTGCTTGAAATTATATAAAATCACAAGATGATGAAGGAACAAAAGGCGATCGCGACGATTGCCTAACAGAGGTCTCTGAACCCGCGCAGTAGCAGCAGTACAACGCATATACACGTACATATTTGAAACACTTGTAATAATTAAACAAATAACGGTATTTAGTACTTAAAAGTCTATAGCACAAATTTATCGCTAGTTAGGGCATAAGTACTGTTGCGGTTATACACAACAAAGTGCAATCAGCATAAACTATTTCTAATATACTAAAGATGAATTGACCGCAGATGTGCGCGACCTTGCAGAATTACAACCCAGTTTCCAGCGAAGCTGTTTCTTTCGGGCAGTTGCAATAAGAGTTTCACTTTCTTATGTTATAACGCATCCCTTGAATATCGCTCCTATATAACTGCTGTGTTTGAAACCTAGCCCGCATGTAACGCTTTCGAGCCATTGTTAGGAATATTCTATAAAAGCCAGTAATACATTAACATACACCTTACTTCGTGTTCATAGCGTTCCACCAATTTTCGCTAAGTTTGATCTTGGCGACATTTCTACTTCGCCAACATCCCTGCCTTCTCTCTTTCTTTCCTCCTCCTCCAGGGCAGCTGCCTAAATTCTGCCCCTCTCGTCAGACACACCGATAACATTCTAAAGGACTTGCATACATAATTTGCTGACAAAGCCCCAATTACCCAACTCTGCTAATTAAATCAGAAACTTTAGAACTTCGCCAGAAAAAGAGAGAGAGAGAAAGTAAACTTTATAGAAAAGAGCCCACGAGCGTAGGTATAGCTCTTCCGCGCTGCAGTGGATGGTCCCATCAGCCCAGTAGTCCAGCGGCCCCATAGCTGGCCTTCTCGCTTGGTTGACCAAGTTGAGCTAGCGGTCCGTCGAGTGGAAGCTGGACATGCGCTGCCTCTCACTGCCGCATGGTTGGGGTGTGTTATGAGTGTGTGAGCTGTGGTGGGCTCGCGCAAGCCCATACCATGTGGTAATGCGTTACGTATCGATTGCCATGTGGACATTTATAGGAACACAGCGCAGAGTGTATACGGCGTGGTAGAGACTCGATCAAGTGTGGATATGTGTCTGGAGTTTTCGCCAAATTACGGCTTCCTCTCGCGTCAGAGCATTATGATGCTGCGGTAGTGTTCTTCGTGAAAGGCGACAGTGTTGTAATGTGTGCGTGCATGTTAATGGTATGGGCTCGGGGTGGAACTGCCCGGCGTGATCCCCTCGCTGCTCTCGGTGTGCATGCGCTCGGGCTTAGGCGCAATGACTCAAGCCCCGGAGTCCACACGATTTGCATGTACGGTGGGAGCTGGTGCGCTCCAATCACAATGCCATGCGTGGCCCTGCAAAAAATTCTGCGTGCCGTCTGAGAGTACGTCAGAATTATTACGCACTCCCAGCGCGGTCTCGTCGTGGTGGCTAACGCTATCGCTATAGTTCCTCTGCCTCCGCACTGCGCTCGTTCTGGAAACTGACGACGCATTTATTTCAGTCCCGTGATTGTCGACTACGCTGGTGGCGAATGCGGTGCTTCTTGCGGTACTGGCCGCGTCTACGTACAAGACATTGGGGTGGTTCTCATAATTCCTTGCGAGCGCCTGCGCTCGGGCATGTCGCCGTCCGGTGTGGAAGTTCGTGTGCATGTGCCTGGGAATCGGTGAGGCGTGCATATTTTCCTGTATTTGTGTTGGGATTTCTATCAGTGCGCTGGTCTTCCGTATGCGGAACAACCAAGACGTTTCAAGACGCAGCGTCCTGCTACTGTGCGTTGTAACCTTTCCTTCTTCGCGACGCATTAAGTTTCAGTTTGTTATCCCTTTGATAATAATGATTATGTAACAGATAGTATGTAGACGAGGGTCCAAAAGTCAATGACTACAACGGGACTCTCGGCTTAAGGTTTAAGATGAAGAAGCGTTTAAGATGTCCACATTTCTTCCAAGTATAAAGTTTATGAAACGCCGACTTCGCTCTATATAGGAATTCGGGAAACATAGCTGATAACGGCAAATCGACCTTTCAGAACACTTGCTTACGATTTTTTCTTTAGTAGCTGTAGTTGATCAATACTCTTTAACATCGCACAAAAACTTTGTGCAGCGTTCCCCCTATGATCGCAAAATTTGACCTCGGTTGTCGTAATTGTGCCAGGGCAGCGATTTAAGTGTTACACCATTCGTAAAAAACACTAATAATGCTTCGCACCATTTGAATACGTAATATATTGCAAAAAGACGCATTTAACCCACCTATTTATACGTTGCCTAGACATTACCCATACCGTGCCCCTAACTTTTCCTGCATAATTTCCTAATTTTTCCTATATGCGTGACCTCGTTTATAGTTTGCCAAAGGCGCCGGAGAAACAAACTACGAGCCTCGTATTACGCACGGAAATAGGCGAAGCGAGGGCTCAGTAATATATAGTTACCAACCTCCCTAGCCATGCCATCTCTCCTGAACTGAACACAGCGGCCGCGTCGGATATCTTTCGGAAACGCCGAAGCGAGCTGAAAACGAAAGTTTAAAATGCCAGCTGCGCTGCGCTTCTGATTAAGTGGTGAGGCTTTACCGCTTTGGGTGTCTGCTTGACAACATTTGAAAGCACTATAATAGGTATAACGGCTACCTTTGGAGGCGTGCAGCATGGTAGGCTACTGCTCGGTGCCGCAATGCCGGACATATACGCAACGGAGTCCGGCGTCAGCGTTGCTCACACGTAGCCGCAGTACAAGGAGCTTCGTGAAGCTTGGCTCGCGAAACTTAGAACCGGCAGACAACCATCGGCCACAACTCGGGCATGCAGCAAGCAGATTCTTCTACGGCGCCGGGACTGCGATGTTCAGTGAGTAGCAGAAAACGCGCACTGAGATGCTCGCCCGCTGCCTGGCTAATGTCATGACGGTTTGGTCTATGAACTTGTTGATGCTAGACACTGGCAAGTTCACTGGAACAGAAATGGAGCGCTAAGACGCACATTAAAAAAAAAAAAAGGCATGGCATATGGTCATGTTTGTTATGAATTAATGCACTGGATTATGAAAAAGAAGCAGAGGGAAATCGCACGCTGAGAAGGCCGATAAACATACAGTGCGACGCAACTTGAGAAATAGTATTGAAATTTCTAAGAATTTAGAAGACAAAAAAGATTGAAGCGTCGCGACGGAATATCCCAGTCGCCGTAGGCGTCGAAGTCTCTCTATAACGAAATTGTTTTTGAACAGTTCTGATAACGTACGTCCACGCAACAGTGGTTGCTAGTGTACTGTCAATGCTCATATGCTGCGGCCTAAAGCTCACAGCACGGTGCGACAACAAAACATTGTGCACGGACATATGCTTGCACACGCGTAGTCGGTCGCTGCGAACCCGTACGTGCGATCGCTGCACTGAGGCTTCATTCTGTTATGCTCCATTTGGTTATACAGACAGCCCACTATAAGAACATATTTCACATAGTTTGCTCTCAGCGTTTGCCTACCTCTCACGCAAGGAGCCGGTTCGGGAGACACCATCACGGCGACCGCGCGCAGTGGCGTTCACTGTACGTATTCGGTAAAGAGATAGCGTCTGTGAACGATTCTGTGCTTTTAGTCTGCCCAAGATTATTATATCGACAGTCAAAAACTTCCCTCGTTCTGAGAGTACTTACATAAATGTCCGGGAGGGCTGCCGCGTGGTGTATTTATTGAGCGCCGTAAGCGAAACCTATGAAGAGCGCGCCGCATGAACCCTCATACTATGCAAGGGAGGCGCTTCCGACCGATGGCGACTCCGTAAGTCCTCGGCCCCAATATGAGGAGAGAACAAAACACTGAGAAAGAAAAACAGTTGTTTAATTCAAAAGAGCCAGTTTGATTTCATTCAATGAAAATAAAATGCCTGATCAATGTTATACACCTGTGGTGTTGTAAGATTGTAATTTACAATGAATGCTTCCTTTTCAGTACCCACTATAAAAGGGGGTGTTCACACCGCTATCAAATGTGCAACAGACCTCTCGAAGAAGCGCACGTGAACATCACTCGCCCCACTCACTTGTTGCGCTGGTTGACAACTAGTGGCGCGGTGTTGACTAGGTGTGTTTCATCGCTGGTCAACATGTTGAGTCAAAAGTAGCGAGTTATGACTGCAAGATAATTGTTAGCTGCCTACGTGCAGCTGTGTCATAGCCCACGGGCCTGTTGTCCGTTGATGCAACCAGCACTTGCCACCCAAAGCTTTCTTCGGCCTGCAAAGAAATGATGTTCTGTGGATGGATGCGATTTTGACACCCGTGCGGCTGAAGTTTTGCTGCGTCGGTTTCTGCGCTAAATGCTCGAAACGCCCATCGAGGTGCATTGTGAGAATTTTGAATATATAGCTCCAATGGCAGGCAGGAAAACAATTTTTGCGCCTCCAACAACCAAAATGGCACCACTTCAACTGTTTTTACAGAAATGGCGTCACATTATTTTTACACCTAAGCTGTGCATGGCAAGCTGATTCTTCAGTCCGTCTGTCACCCGGACGCCTAAAACTCCTCCGGGGCAACCTCATGCGCATGCGTGAAAAAATAAAGGAGACAAAGAGGCACGCGATTGGTTGCGCCAGTAGTGACGTCGTTGCTATCCGTCGCAGCCGAGTGCAAGCAGCAACTGCGCACCGAGGATCCGGCAGCCTAGCAAGCTGTCGTTTGCTGAACCGTCAGGATTCACCCAATGATATACGCTGGGGCTGCACATTTCAGCTTTGCTGGTTAATGGGCAACTCCGGCGTCTTCTTTAACCATATTAGGATATTGATTTTCAAATGGCATTGACAGTCTTATCACTGGTGGGGTGGTTCAGTTTGTTTTGAAATTCATCAATAATTTTAAATAACTGATAGACGAGATACCGAAACAGGTAGCTGCTTTGTGTAACATCACGATGAGTTGATAACGTCAGATCCTACACTACCACCATAATCTAAACATGCAGGACGCTTTAGGACACGTGCTAAACATGCAGTGCACGTGGCGCTAACTCCAAAGCTGATGTCTCCTGCCGACACAAGGAGCTTTTACAGATCCTTAGAACTAGACAGCGGCGATTTCAGCGACAGTGGTGGTGGACTGACGTCACAAACACAGCATGGCCAGTAAAAAGTCCTGAGTCGGGAACATGCAACCAATCTTTAAAATTCATTTTCGGGAAAACAAAATAACTTGCAACCATATTATTTGGCACAGATAATCCAAGCGAAAAAATAACGTATATTCAAAATTTTGTTAAGATCAGTGGACATCGAAAAATCGCTGGAGTTGCCCTTAACCATCTGTACAGAGTGCTCGGGCAGCATTTTCTTTTCTTACACAGGAAGTGTTCTCTCGTCACACAGGTGGCACTAAGCCCCGTGAATCATCCATGAGCCACCATGCTTTGAATGTATAGGTTTCTATGGAAGGTTTGCTACCAGGTACATTTACTTTTCAGCATGTGTTGCGAGCATTCTGTTGTTGTGCCGAGCATGTCCGGTATTCCGGTAACCGCTGGGCATTTCGGTTGATGGGCGGAGGCATAAACTAAAGCCCCTACAGATACTACTACCGCTGTGGTGAAGAGGCTTTAGCATAAACGTGACGTCCTGCACGATGAAGCCACCTGTTGGCGCAGAGCTTAACCAACCAAACACAGAGCTACTATTGCTGTAACAGAGCGTAAAACACTTTAAACACATTTTAAGCTCCCATAGGGGGCATATACAGTAACTCTACTCGCTCTGTGCCAGAAATATTGAAGGCGATCTCCTGGGGTCAGCGTTGCATCTGCTAACCACTAGGTGCGTGCATTGTCTGCTAAGCTGCTATTTAAATGCTGTTAAAAAGAAAATTAGACAACTTACTGACTCTGCAGCTTTGTCAACATTATACTTCAATAGTACACACCGCTCATTTCTAGTGAATTTAGCCAAAGTAAAATTTTGTAGCAGTTGGCCGTCAAAATGAACTTACCAAGCCGGGAATCACACCAACAACATAATGTGCAGCAGCAGAATGCCATGGCAACTGAGTGTGTACTATAACAGATTCTTCATAAGGACACTTGGCACAATGCTTTTTCCTTATTTATTGAAAGTTGCATCTCACACAGGTACAAAAAGATACATCATGCATGCTTGAGAAGCAAAAATGATAAGAGTGATGTGCATCAACTGAGGAACTGCTGCAAACACAGAATGGTCTTTATTCACATACTTAATGTGCCTGCCAGCTCTCCTCCATAAAAGGCTTACTGGACACCAGGTGGTTTGTAGCTAACGACCACAATTAACCTTTGATGACTTAAGTGACAATCAAAGGCTGGTGAAACAAGCTCAAGAGTGCATCATCTCTACAAACACAGGCCATTAACTTTTTTTGAAAAAAAAAAAAAAACACCATCACCACTACCTAAATTACTAGTAAATCAGTTGATTACACCTACAGAGTTACAGTTTCCAGTGATGAGGGTGAACAAACAGTTGCTCTCTGACATCAAAATTAGGCAGGAGTCAATTTGTAGACAACAAAAAGTTCCGAACATCCCAAATTCTAAACATGCCACCATTCTCAGAACCAGCATATGCTTTGGTGACTCGAAGCATACACATATGCTTGTTAGCGAACATTCCAAGTTCTAAACATACCAGCATTCTCAGAACTGGCATAAACTTTGGTGATTTGAAGCATACACAAATGCTTGTTAGCGCGCCTCACCTTCTAAAATAGTGCAAAGAAAAGAAAAAACATGATTCAATCTGCATGCTTTGGATTCTTCAAAAGAACTAAACATATTCCCTTTCCAGTAACATCATAAAGTCTTCTAACAACCACTTTGTTTGTGACTGCGCATTAATATAGAATGACATGTATGTGTCTTACATGACAAGGTTTATGGCATGAACAGCCAAAAGAATGCTTAATTCTAGCATATATTTATCCCAGATGCAAGATACTGTTCTTATCTTTAATAGTACAAGTCATGCCAGCCAACTTTCTTATGTCAAGAGGTCTGCCAAGTTTTGATCATCATTTATTGAGCTACGCATGTTTTATGTCTGCTATTTATGCCGTGTGTTAGTGTTTACCTGAGTACTCGTAAGTGGTTATTAAAAGAGTGTACCTGAATTAACTATTTCATGAGCTCCCTTTACACTGCTGTTTGCATTTCATGTTGCTGTGATCATGAAATCACGGCATAAGTGGGGAAAAGAGATATTGTACAATATAAGCTAAAAGCCAGCTCTAAGACAAACTTGCAGCCAACAAACTCGAGCTACAGTGAGTGCGCAGTAAAGCCGATGCTGAAAAGTGACCTGGAATGGCTGACTGAAGTCCTGAAACACTGTTTTGACAACATTCCACATGGTAAACTGAATGACGGGCCCAGCATAGCTCAAACTTTCCACAGCTGAGCCTTTTCACACGTGCAAACGCACTGCAACAGCACAGACACACAATACAGCTGAAAAGTCAACAGGCAGCGGCTCTGCCGTACGACCAATAGTACTGAAATGTACCATCACTAGAGCGTTTGCTAAGAGTAGCCTGAATGTGCAAATATATTGCGTGAATCTTGCATAAGGTAAAATGTGTGAATGCGCAATGCTCGATGTGTGCAGTCATATGGGAACAACAAAGAAAGTGAGTGAGTTAACATGGCTGAAAAAGAGCAAAAACGGTGCACAATGCCTCTTTCCTCCATTCTCTAGTCGGTTATTACTATTATTGTTGCAACTACATTCGTTGCTGAGGCAAACCTGCATCTAGAGGCCACAACAATAGCCACAAGCGACCCCCCCAATACGTTAATCCGAGATATTCAACAATGCAGTTCCCCTTAGTACTGCAATGTGACTGCATCACTGTACCCCTGCATACAGTAAAACTGCTTTCACAACAAACTGCCATGATTTTATGAAAACTAAGCTTCTTAGGCAACAGGATAATTCTCCTAGTACAGGCAGGGCCCTGCATATTAAAGGACAAACCTTGTTTGCTTTCCAACATTTTGTTGCAGCTAGGTGGAAAGCAAGTTCTTCCTCTATGAAACATGGCTCACTTTGTCAGCTCATGATTCACCCACTCGGTCACAAGTCCGCATACGGCTTTTTTTCTGAACACCAGTGTATCGAAAGTTTGGGTGTGAGATTATTCCAGGATAATACTTGCATTACTAGATATAAACCACGGCTTGACTACCTTCAACATCAAGGAATGCTCCTGTATGCTGAAAAATGAGCGCTACACGAATATATATAACAATTTTACACTTGTCCGCGATGCTGACACTGCCACGTAATAGTACAACGGAGGAAGCATAAAAGCTCAGGACAGGCCCAAACTTCTCTTTCTGCAATGCGACAATGATGCGTCTATGCTTTTTTGGAAACTCAAAAGAACTTGTTGTTGGGCCAGACAGTTGATACGTTGGGAAGCCATTGCAATGAAACTAAGACAGATGTAAAGAATGCAATCAGTGTGAAGTATTTTTGAGGTCATGCACATTGCGTAAAAGAAATGCAGAGAGCGCATTAGTGATACTTCTGTATCTTTATTTTCAAGCGAGATTTGCTTTCTTTGTTCATGTGCTCTGCTGTGAACTTGCATGCAAGTGTGATATTTTCTGAATACATTATTTATTTCAAGATTCTTGCGTTAGTCTAAGTACACAATTCAGGGCAGAGACATGAACTATAAGAAACAAGGCTGAACAAGCAAATGTGTTCATGCCGCTGTCATTGTATACTTACATAAAGCAAGAACCATGGAATTGCATCCACTAGCCCGTTTGCACACACAGCTGATTTTTTAAATTTTTGTTTAGGGCCTTATAAATCAATTGTGAGTGCAGTGACTATGCTGTTCCAACTTCTGTTCAGTGTGTTAACCTCATCTGAGTTGAAGTGCCATACCAAAGTGCTTGTTGGTAAGCTTCTCTACCTCCAGTTTGTTGCCACCGCACATACATTCTCTGTGTTTCTCGACCAAGATCCGAAAGGGTGTGCAGTGATAACGGAGAGCAGTGCTTCCTGCATAGGGTGCACTGTTTACACCAGCAAGTACAGCGCAAGGAATTCGAAGCTTCTTTTAAGATGTAAGCTGGTGCAAGTTGGTGATTCATGATCGAATAATAACAATGTGGAGAAAGGCGCTACATGAACAAAAGGCACTTGCATGTGCACAAGTTGCACGTCAGCACTATGTGTAAAGAATGTCTTTTGTTTGTGTTTGCTGTAAGTGTGTGCTGTTGTCATTTGGCCATGAAACTTGCCTGTCAACATCTGTAAGTCCACAAACATTTGTTGGTGACCGAGATTGCAATGGCAAACACCACTCTAGCCAACGGCTTCCTTGATAACAATGATGCAATTTCTATGTGCCCTTGAAATGAATCCTAAAGTGACATTTACATTTGTCACATTTTCTGCAATACACCTGGGATTGTTGAGGCATCTCTACAGGTTTTTTTTCCCAACATGTAAAGTACAAAGTTTTACGCATGCAAGGGTAATGTATAACTGTAAAGTAAAGCCCATAGATGGCTTGGAGATAACAAAGTCTTTTGTGCCACTGCAATTAATGACAGGCACATATCTACAATAAGCACCAAAATGATGAAAGTGGTAATGTGCACGATAAAACACTGTGCAAAATATTTAAAGTGACATACTGATAGGCTCTTTAAAGCCTCCAGGAAAATGCACAAGACGAACACACACAGTATAAGAAAAAAAGATTCTGAGACTGATACACGGCACAGCAATAGGTGCTAAATACATGCCAGTCGACATATAAAGTATTGTAACAGGCAAAAGAATGTCTTAAAGAACCCAGTATACAATCAATGCAATACGCAAATGGAAAAGTTGTAGTGGTCTACAGACATCTGCCACAAAACTCATCTGTCAAAAATGAACACATTAGGGCTAAAGAAAAATGACTAGGAAGAAGAAAAAACAGCCGAACTCCTGCCATCCAGGATTAAGCTGTAGATCAGAATGACTACTGCTGACAAATACAGCAATAAATTATCTCAGTCTGAGCATGTCAGCAGGAACTATCAAGATTTGTAAGAACTAGCCAATCTGCAACTGAGCAAGATGGCTGTCAACATAAACCTTCATGTATCAGCGATTCTTGTGTCTACCTGTGCTTGAATGTCAAGCCTCAAGAGAATGGCAACAAGTGTGTTTCAGACAGATGGAGCCACCAAAGCTGCCACACATAGGGGAACAGCAATACTGATGTCGTTAGCACAATTTCACCATTTCTAGTGTTGTGGACACATCTTAAAGCAGTACTGATTAATGTTTTCAATGTGCTATAAACTATACCATAGACTTCTCGCATGTAAAAGGATGACGCTTACCATAAGTGAAGGCTGGGAACAGTGGAAGCATTTTCATTTGATACTACAGTTAGGCTCAAAATGCTGACCTGGCATCTCTGACATTGTACTGTCATGACATAGAGTAAAATTTGATGTCAGGACACCTGCATCTCCTGGGCACTGATACCAATACTGGTTTATAGAAGCAAGTATTATAATAAACTTCTTAATGTGTTCTACTACTTTCCAGCATTTTTCTCGGATTTAGAGGGCTTAAGCTTCAACTTATGCAAAAACAGAAAATGACAACTTAATAATGTCACTCAGCACTCCTTTATCCCTTTCTATGTCCTGCTATTATCCTGAATTCTGCCCAAAAATACTCAAAATTTTTTTTAAAGGATAGTTTCTAACATGTTTTATCTTCTCAGAAAGAATAAATTCACTTTTCTTTGCACAGTCCTATGGGTTGTGTGCTGCCGTCTACCAAAACCATGACTCAGCAATGGGCCAAATCTTGGCCTGTCCATGGCATTGCTAGAAAATGCAAGGTACCACTGACGAACTGAACTCGTCCTTGGCCAGTTTTTACCAGAAACGTGTGTACGAATTTCGTCCAAGCTTGTCCAAGGCACGGAAAGGATTAAAGGACCTTTAAAACAGTTTGGTACCCCTTGAGCATAACAGGAATGCCTGGTTGTGATTATCTAGACTAAGTGTAGCGTATTTACTCGCATAACGCTCACACTTCCTCGTCAAAAAAATTGATGCATATTCATGGGTGCGATCATTACGCGGGTTAAATTTCCCGCGAAAAGAAAGAAAATTTTTTTTCATCCCGCGTTTGCTGCGGGATGACAAAAGGTCAACAAATAGGCGGCTGCCGCTGTATATAGTGCGGGACACCAAAACAAAAATGGCGGCTAGCGGAGAAAGCCGAACACGCCGAACGCGATTCTTTTTTCTTCTCGTGAGTGCATTACATGCATTGAAACAGTTTCTTCCGTATCAGTAATGAATAATATCGTTAATATCAGCAAGCTTTCGCCATGTCCACTTTGAGGGGACAGAAACAGATGGGCGTGCTTAGCTGCCAGTGACACAGAAACACATGGCCGGCATGCTGCGGAAACTGCGGCATCTGTCTTCACTATCCTAATACCGCACGTCTGCGCTAAGGGTTGGCGAATATCTTAGCTGTGTTACAAGCGTCGGCGTATGAATGGGGTACACTTCTAACGTATCAATGTAAACATGGCTGCTATCATTGCCGCTCACGATTTGTTGCGTGCCCACGAGTGCAGATGAGAAGACTCGAAAGGCGCCTTTTTTTTTGTTGTTGACCACAACCATTATAATGCCTACACATAATAAGGGCAAGTTTGGTTGTACCTCTTTTTGTCATGGAAGTGTGGAAAGTGATGAAAGTAATGAAATGAGGCATCTACTTAAGGATGTTTGGTGTGTGCAGACCGCTTGGCTTGTCTTGAAGAGTCGTTCGCGTAGCATTCGACAGATGGTAAGCGCGATCATTATTAGCTAGACTTGGCACACAACATATCGCTGTGGCAAGTTCGGGGTGCGATCATTACACGTGAAATAAAAAAAATCTAATTTTGACGACAAAATCCAGGGGTGCGATCATTACGCGAGTGAGATCATTGCAAGTAAATACGGTATTTTCAAGAGCCGAAACTGTACGAAAATTACATGTACTTCAGTCTGCGTCTGGTGCTAACCTCCGCAAGGGCTGCTTGACAATGTTACAGATGAACCTTAATTCGCTGCTGGTCACAAGAGGCCTGGTAGTCCCAAGAGATCTGGTGGTTGCAAGAGACCTGAGTACAGCTTGTGATACAAGTGGGCAAAGAGCATGCGGAATAATCGCAAGAAACACGGTGTGTAAGCCCGCGCCCCTTTGTCAACAAAGAATGACCAGACAGGACTGCTAACACCTCAAGCTTCGACACACAGTTTGCATCTTCCCAAAGGCCAGCAGGAGCTATAGGCACACACAAAGATGAGAATAAGCATGTGGCAGAACACATAAAGCAATGTCTTATCACTTCAAATGCCTCCAGCTTAGCTATTATTGCAAGTTTTCAATATGGTGAAAGAAAACAAAAGTAGTTAGAGCGATGTTACTTGTATAGTGCCCTTGAACAGCTAATTGCAAACAAGTAGTTCAGATTAATATAGGTTAGGACCTTTTTAAGAATTGAACCCTTTCATGGACAGTGGGAAGCGTTCTTAGCCTGCTATATGGGCGTAAGAAAGCTATGGGATGCATTATTTCCACCATAGGATTGTGTCACCCTTTTACAGAAACTACCAACAAGAAAAAAATTTTTTATGCTACCTAAGTACATAGGCTAATATCTAGTCAAGCACTTAGGCATTTGCATACTTTCATTTCAGTTGCACATCACAGTGAAGATTGTGTGGAAAAACAGCAAAGGAAATGGTGTTTTTTTTTTCCCACCAGAACTGTGGTTTACAGACTTTTGAGTGTAGGTGTATTCATAGCTCACTCCTTGCGCATTAGGGTCCTCTCACACAGTTGAAACGGTACATGAAAACGGAAAATTGTGCGCTTATGTTTGTAACCCCTATGTACAACAGACGTACACATACTTAAACGCTCAGCTTCGATGAATGTTTCGTGCTTTCAGGGCACATATAGTGCACTTATAAGCACAGCTCATGTGTCTTTTACCAGGGGACTAAATGTATTGATCAATACTGATGATCAACAATATAAAAATATGAAGCCTTATCTTATGTAATTACCATGTATTCAGAACTTATGTTGAACCAGTAGTCTGTTACAAGCTAGTAGCTCGATGAGATTCACTGTGGTTAAAAAAATGAAAAATAAAGTAAACATCAATAAGGTGCTTTAACGACAATTTGTTATAAATACTGTCAGAGCAGATGAAGTTTTTAAGGGATCCTAATAAAAGAAGAGACAGGTGCACCTCTGAAGAGCAGAATGGAAATAAATAGGACGCAAAATTTCTTATTGCGAGAAATGCACACTAATTATGGTCGACTTACCATGGGATTTATGAAACTTTAAGCTTGAATAACCCAAGTTTTAATACTACATATTTTCCTTCTCTAGACTTGTTAAAAAAATCTAGAGAAGCCACTTATTAACCCCATATTGCACTAGAACTGGAAATTTCACGAGCTGCTCCCAGTGTTACTACCATTTATTGTATGTTTAATTTGTGATTCTAGTTTGGAACCCTTAAACAATATTGCTGGGTCCCAAAACATGTTTATGTGTATGATATATATACCATAAGTTGAAATGAACATTAAACTTTCAAGAAAGGCCTTTTTTTCCAAAGTGTAAAAGTTTAGCATCTAAATGTAAAGCCGTGAAGTTCCCCCAGCATAAAGCATGGTACCCACACTACAGTTCACTATTTCACAGATCTTAAAGCTCGACTAACACCAAAACAGAGTAACCAATTCAAGACAAATGGCATGAAATAAGTAGAACGTTAGGTCACATTCAAGTGAGAATGACTGCAATAATGCATTTTGTGAGGGTGTTTAAAAATTCAGGACTCTGCGGGTCACGTGGTTAAGCTCATGTGATAAGGTCACGTCGTGAATTTTGACTGCATCTGTACTGGCCTTGTAAGTTTCTTATTGGTAAATGTGGACTAGTACAATGTATTCTACAGAAGCCAAACAGAGAACCTGGCAAATTTCACTCAATTTTACTACGTCGCAATTGCTCAAGTATGAGGAGATACATGGGAATTGATGATGCCACAGTGACATACCAACCTGGGGTTTTTGTGTGAAATTCGGTAAAAGGAGCTTTGGCCTTCATTGTCTGTTCTAGTGATCAACCTCTTACCAAGAGATTAACAAGGACAAGAGTTTTGAAGGAGTGCCTAATGAGTCTAAAATGATTTAGTGTTTTTACTTGGGGGTCCCTTAAGCTCCAGCTATGTATAAGATGAGAAAATGGTTGCCTCTGTGAATTAAGTGTCTTTGGCAAAATATGTATACCCAAACTTCTTCAAACATAATCGACTTTCAGCTCCAGGTAATGAAGTAGCTGCCTGCCTATTGTCCAGACAACATTATTCAGCAGTGCTGAACAAGTTCCTGTGCCTAGCCATGTTTAAACAGCCATGCTTAAACACTAGTAAAACACTATCTAGCGTTTTTACTAGACAGTGTTTTACTATTTTACTAGATGTTTTTATTATTACTTCTCTGTCAATATATTGTGCGCTTGCACGTTAAACATACTTGTTGGAAGTCGGTGCCTGTGTTGTGTGCCTCTTTTCTGTGTCCCGTTATTCGCGTTGTTTGCTAAAGAATGCAGATAGATTTGCATACAAATTTGGAGAATGACCTCATGTACAAGAATATCCTGCACAGTATTTGTAAAGTATTAGCACACTTTCATGCACTGCTAATTGCCAGGCTTGCCAAGTTTTACAGCAAAGCTATTTAGGGGAAGTTCGCTGTCGTTTTTGTGCGGTGAAGGCCAGCGTGCGGCAGCATGCTTGGTATCAAAACAGCCAGTGATGCAACCTGTGTCATAGTCTTGAGAATATGCGTTAAAACATAATTATCAAGAATTACAAAATAAAAGTTACCTTACGTATACCTGACTCTAATCGAAAATAATTTCTTTGTATGTTTGTCTTAGCCGGTAATACATACTTGTTATTTTCTTGCACTGGCTTTAGTTTGCAGGTCAGCAAGGAGAAAGCCTAATCGACAAACATTTTGCGGGCATTATGTCTCCGCAGTTTGGCTAAGATCAATTTTAGTTTGAGCAGCATACCAAGCACCTCAGCATTTATGTTCAAGTGTGACAACCGTCTCATCGGTGTGTCATCAACGTCGACTTCGGCATCCTTGGACCTGCCGAATCCAAGGGGCCTCAGCCCATCATTGCAGGCCCTCTCAGAGGACCCGCGAGGATGGCAACATGACCTCTGCACCCACAAGGAGCCTTATTTTACATTCAAAGAGTGTCGGAGCGACCTTACACATCTTTGCTGACCTTAATGTATGAGTTGCTTAGATTGCATATGTCTGCAAAGGTATTTTTCCTTCCTGTGTGACTCAACCAGTTGCCACATTCTCATACCTGTACAACTGTCGTAGCGCTATATGCTATTGACATGAAAAGTATACGTGGTTAAGAATTGGTTATGCAGTGAAGCTTCACTTTGCAGTAGCGAGTGTAATCAGGCTCCGCACACCTGAGCTGAGGAGAAATGGAAGTTTCTCACAAAGCTTGCACCCCTGAGAACTTCTGTTCCTAACAGTTCAGCGGAGGGCATCGTACACCTAAAAGAACACTCTGTGAAGCAAATTTGTGCCTCTAGAGAAAAGCAGCTTTGCGTGAGAACATAGCACTTGCTTTGTTTAGGACAGACTGCCACAGAGATGCAACAAGCCATGGTACCGTGTCCAGCTGAACTGGATCGACATAGGAAGAATAGCAGAATGACATTAGAAGTGCCAGCAGGACATCCTCAGAACAGCTGTGCTTCTGAAGGGCAACATTGTGCAAAACCACAGCACTTGCTTTTGCTTTGGAAAGACAGGTGCAGGCATGTGACGAGCCATGGCTCTCCTAGAATGGTGCCAATTGAAAGATCATCAAATACAGCTAAAGAATTCTGTCTCCTGCTGCCCAAGCAAGAAATTGTCACCTACTCAACAGTAGCAAGAACCTACACAGGAAACCCACATCGGCATTTTGGAAAGCCTGTGTGGGTAGCATGGATGACAATTTTCCCCTTTCAATCTTCCTACACCCTGCAGATTTTCACAGAAGTGATTTGCCATGCTCCCTGAGCATGAAAGAATGCCTGAAAATGTAAACAATATCTTTGGATATGGCCAAAATTACGATGCTAAGCTAGTGCTAGTAGTTTAATACCAATGACAGCATGGAGGAAGGGGCCTACGGACTGGATCAGTGCAGGCTCTATGCAAAGAGTGATAATAGGATGATATGGCACTCACTCAAATGGCTGAAGAGTCAATGCTCACTAAACCTTTCCTTAAGGGGACACTAAAGAGAAAAATGATTTCTTCTGCATAAGTAAATTACCTTTCTACGACACCAAAAACAACACTCTTACCACCATAAGAAGCTTGGTAAGCCAGAAAAAGCGCAAGAACGAAAGATGGGTGGCGACGCCTCCTTGAAGTTCCCACACCTGGTCGCTGTAACGTCATGGATATTGATGGCATCTTCTAGGGCCTACTTAATTATGTGGGGGTACAGATTGACTACATTGTGTTCTAAAGGAACCAAATATTAAACATGGCAAGTTTCGGGAACCTTTACTCAGCCAACATGGCCCAAATGCGAGAAAATACTTTGGAATCCCTGACGTCACACTGACGTACTGGTGTCGGGGTTTCGGAGCAAATTCAGACTTTGATACTTCGACCTTCATTTCCTCATTTGATAATCAAACTATTATTTTGAAATGACTGCCTGCAGGGTTCTCAAACAATGCTTTATTAGTCTAAACTAATTTATTGTTTCGCTTTATTGTCCCTTTAAGCATTTAACTTTGCCTCAGGTGCATCCACTGCACCCTTAACAGAACTGTGCTATGGTTCAGGCTTGTGAGTGTAGTGAGCTGCATTACATTCAGGAGATGCTCCTGTTATCACGTATGACCAGTTGGCATTTGCAAATCAAATTTTACTCTTTTCACACGAGTTATGGGTTTTACTTCCATAGAGGTTGATAAGGAAAAGTGGTAATACAAGTAGGCCGGCCTTTGAACTCTTCTTTTAGCTGCTGCACTTTGAAGCAACAGGGTGTTCTCCAGTGTGTGTAATTTGAGATGACAGAAAAGAACAGCAGCTGATGCCACACTTCTGCACTTGCAGAAGGCAGCATTTGCGACTACTGGATTTGCTACATTGCAACTTGCAGATGGCAATGGACTGCACGATTAATTCATCTCTGCACACTCCTGCAGCACACAACCTGTGTTAGTACATGCAACAAAGACGGGGCTATATATTCTTGAACGACTGTTCTCAACGCCTTTGCTTAAGTGAAACACAACAGCAGGTGCAACAATTTGTGTAAGAGACATTATGTACCTGGACTGCCCCACATTCAAACAAAAACCTTAACATGAAAAAATAAAAGGCGCTTGTCACATTGCAGCTATAACGTTGTGCATCAACAAACACAAAAACATTTGTTGATTACATAATTGCGCTACTAGTGTGTGCTGCTCAACGTGACTGTGGGGTGCATTTGACTGAGAACACAAAGCTTCTTTTCTTTCTGTCTGGACTTGCAAGTGGAATCATAACTCCCTGACCAAGTTGCACAGTCTGCACTAAAATAAGGCCAAAGTGGGAGCATGTATATGTGGCTTGCTAATAAAGCAAGTTTTATACTACACTCTACACAAACTTAAAAAAAAAAAGAAATTCACAACACCAAGAACAGGAAGTCCATTGATGTACTGAACAAACATTTGAAAATGATAAAAGTAATATACTCCAAAAACAGCTTGGCCAGATCCTCTCATCACAGCAAATTTTGGTTTATTTTTTATCTTGGAATGGCTGCAGTGTTCTCCAGTTGCTTCTTGTGTATTTTTTGTTTTAGGATTTCAGTTTTCAAAAGCAGCAATTTCATGCATTCACCCTACTCAGAGACACGTTTGCTCTGCTACTTTTGGTCAGCGGCTAAGAGGGCTCACGCTGCGTGAATTTGATATATAGCATTTCTTTTGCGATAGTAAGGTCAACTGCTATCATCATCAAAGCCTGCTGACTACAGTAGTGGTATAAACGATAATGTCAACCAATTGCAGAAAGACTTTTGTAACCCTCTTCAGCAGAGTGAGTCATCTATCAAAACATGTAGGCAGGTTTCTTGTATGAGACTGTTTTTCAACATAGAGGTTCAGCCACTGCAATCACAAAGCTCCTAATTTGCTAGAACTGTTCGTCAAATGTTAGCACCTTTTCCATCAACTCATTCACCATCACAATCAGCAAGCAATTGTCTAAACAGGCCATTCTTGCACACTTTAAAATCTGACATCTAGCTAAGTTGGTTAGGTTAAGTGTCATGCTTGTTTCAGAGTACTTTTTGAAGGGGCCACACATTCCATATTCAGGCCTTTTTTTTTTTAGAGTGCTTACACACTCGTTGGTGCAGTTGGTAATAGGACAATCAAACTTCGATATAACAAGCACGGATATAATAAATTACTGGATGCAGCAAAATAAATATAAAACTTGCAAATTTGTTTTGCCGATACCAGCGCGTATGCTTACGAAAAGTATAGGACGTAAGGAAGGTGTTTGCATGACAAATGCGACGTCGTTCTAATGAAGTTCAAATGTACTACATCGAAAGCAATCACTCCCGACTATGGCCCCAAAATGCACACCAAATGAACCCCGGTTAACAGGAGGGCCGCACAAGCTCAGTCGATCTTAGGTCTTCCTGTTGTGGCTGCTTCCCGAGAGTGTGCCTGCTGGGCCGCCACTGCTGCTGCCGCCGCGGATGAGCTTGTGCCGTGGAGGGCCTGCTTCTTGCGCTCACGGCCCTGCACCTGGTAGAAGACGACCAGGCGGCAGCCCAGCATGAGGCTGAACACGATGGAGGGCGCCATGCGCTCGAACTTGTCCCGCAGGGCAGCATGCGTGTAGACGGCACCCAGCACAAGCACGAGTAGAGCCACGTTGGCCAGTTGCTTGATCCGGCCTGTAACAGGAAGGCATGAGTACGTCTCAGGATGCATGTTCAGGTCATCATCGCCACACTAAACATACCTCCTTCAGACACTGTGCCTATAACTGCACACGCCAAGATGGTGCCTCAAAAGCAAGGGCATGGGCAAAAATAGTGCCGCTTGAAAGGTGTCGTGCATGACAAGGCAAAGGAAAACCTTGTTCAGGATGGCCAGGCCTCGGTAGCAGTGGAGGAACGGAACTGAGAGTAGGGTGTTTTTCTCTGCTATTTATTTTAGGATGAAGACAAAGAAAATGTGGATCACATGCTCCAGTAAGGAGAAATTAGTTTTATATCTCATTTCTGCAGTTATAGCAAACTATTTTCTGCTCATATTTCTACATTCTACATCTTGGGGCCGTCGTGAGTGGAGGTTTGCTGCAAAATGTAGGAATATGTATGAAGCGTTTGCAGTCATGGTACGATTCGGTTTATTGTTTATGACAACATTGTACATTTGAAAAATTCCTGAAGCTACAGGGTTGGGTGTTTCTAAAGTATGTACTAAAGTGATCATGAAATATGTAGTTAATACTTCTATATGTGATGTTCGTCTAGATTAGGGCAGCACAACATATGGCCTGCAGGCTGTATGCAGCCTGTGAGAGGATATTAAATGGCATGCATTGCTCCCAAAGAATGTTGACACCATGCAGAAGAGAACTGTTACTTTCAGAACAGACATAATACCTCTAGATGAGCGTGCGGCAGAAGGAAAACAGTTCAGAGCAGGAACAGAAGCTTCTTATTGTAAGCCCACTGATATTGAAGGCAAAGGTTCACACGCATGCAGTTTCACTCTTGGTTCCTTTTTTTTAGGTGGTTACAACTCACTCATTGTTAGACGGACAGCGTGGGCTATCTTACTGCGTTTGTCGTTTACATCTTGCTATTCTGCAAGACGAGTGCACTTTGAAGGAAGAAAAGAAATGGACAAGGAATGCCAAAAATTTAATGAGGACTGGACATATCAGTGCTTTCTCATTGAAAATATGTCATAGTGCAACCGTCTCGTGTGTTGAGAATCCCTTTCCGTACTGAATGAGTACCATATTAAGCGCCACTATGAGACAAAGCACTCTTATGAATTTGGCGCTCTTTTCAAAGTTGACAGAAAGATGAAGGCCATGGATTTAAAGCAGAAGTTGCTTGTGAAACAGGGAATTCTGACCAAAGTAAGGAATGCATCTGAGGCAGCTACGAGGGCTTATACCGTATTTACTCGCATAATGATCGCACTTTCTTGTCCAAAAAAATTGACATAAATTCAGGGGTGTGATCATTACGCGGGTTAAATTTCCTGCAAAAATTTTTTCATCCCACATTTGCTGCAGGATGACAACAGGTCAACAAATAGGCGGCTGCCGCTGTATATAGTGCGGGACGCCAAAACAGAAATGGCGGCCGGCGGAGCAAGCCAAACGTGATTTTTTTCATCTCGTGAGTACATTACATGCATCAAAACAGTTTCTTCTGTATCAGTAATGAAGAATATCATTAATATTGGCAAGTATGCTGCAATAACCTAGCCATGTCCACTTTGAGGGGACAGAAACAGATGGACGCACTTAGCTGCCAGTGACATAGGAACACATGGCGGGCATGCTGCGGAAACTGCGGCATTTGTCTTCACTACTATCCTAATACGGCAGGTTTCCGCTAAGGGTTGGCGAATATCTTAGCTATGTTACAAGCGTTGGCGTATGAATGGGGTACACTTCTAACGTATCAGTGTAAACGTGGCTGCTATCATTGCCGCTCGCGATTTGTTGCGTGCCCACGAGTGCAGATGAGAAGAATCGAAAGGCGCCTTTTTTGTTGTTGTTGACCACAACCATTATAATGCCTACACATAATAAAGGCAAGTTTGGTTGTACTTCTTTTTGTCATGGATGTGCGGAAAGTGATGAAAGTAATGAAGTGGGGCATCTACTTAAGAATGTTTGGTGCGTGCAGACCACTTGGTTTGTCTTGAAGAGTCGTTCGCGTAGCATTCGACAGATGGTAAGCGCGAGCATTATTAGCTAGACTTCGCACAAGACATATAGTTTCATCAAGTTCGGGCTGCGATCATTACGCGAGTACGATCATTATGCGAGTAAATACGGTATATCCCAGCTTATTGCATGTTCAGGTCGCTCTTTCACTGATGACAATGCCTTAAGAAGTGCCTCATGATGGTCTGCAAAGAGATGTGTATGGACAAGAAATTGACCTTTCAATATCTTAGCTTATCGAGAAAGACGGCCGTGTGCATGATATTACAAATGACTTAACAAAACAGCTTCAGTCATGCTGCATCAAGTTTGCCTACTACTCCCAAGCATTGGATGAACGCAGACGTCAAACACAGCTTAGTTGCTTGTTTTTATTCGAAGTGCGGATGAAAATTTAAATGTTGCCAAGGAACTTGAGAGCTGTGTTCAATGCACAGATGAACATCAGGAGAAGTGATAAGCAAGGAAATAAAAAACGCCATCTAGAATCTGAACCTGCCATGGAAGAAAGCTCACAGGTGTCTACACAGATCAAGCCCTGGCTACGGTTGGGAAGAGAACCGGAGTTGTTGCGCAGCTCGAGTCATGCAGCAGCGTGGAATTTAGAAATTAGCACAGTGTGCTGCAGCAGGAAGGGCTCTGTGCCAAGGTTATGAAATTTGAGCCCCTGCTGACAATTGTGATGTCAGTCATCAACCTCGTACATTCTCGATGATTCAGACATATTTGATTCCACGAGTACTTGCATGAAGTAGAAAGCAGCCGCGCGGATGTCCCGTATCATATTGAAGTCCGGTGGGTAAGCCAGGGGAATTTTTTTAATTGCTTCATATCACTCAAAGACATCATTCATTTCTTTAGAGATGAAGGGAAAAGTATTCCAGAGCTTGAAGATGAGTGCTTATAGGACCTTGCGTTCCCCGTGGATATAAAAGATAATCTTAACACACTCAACACAACCCTGTAGGGAAATAATCACCTCATCATGAGCATGGTAAGTGCCACATTCACATTCCAAGAGAAACTGCGCTTGTTCATGCTGTAGCTCACATGCGGCAACACAGTACACTTTTCTACCTACCAGAAGCTCTTTCATACAAAAAGCAGAGGCTACTAAGTTCCAGCTATGCGTAACATGTCAAAACCCTTCTGGCAGAGTCCTAGCAGTGGTTCCTGTCACTTGAAGATGAGAATAAGCACTCTCACATGTTTCGAAACCCATTCACAGTGTTGCCAGAAGTCTGCAACTCCACAGTGCAGCTTCACCTCATCGACCTGTAGTGTTCATAGAAGTTGAAAGACCCGCTGTGGTTGCTCAGTGGCTATGGTGTTGGGCTGCTGAGCACGAGGTCGCGGGATCGAATCCCGGCCACGGCGGCCGCATTTCGGTGGGGGCGAAATGCGAAAACACCCGTGTGCTTAGGTTTAGGTGCACGTTAAAGAACCCCACGTGGTCGAAATTTCCGGAGTCCTCCACTACGGCGCGCCTCATAATCAGAAAGTGGTTTTGGCGCGTAAAACCCCATAATTTAATTTTTTTTAAGTTGAAAGCTTTTCACCAGTTGCGGCCTCTCAGTTTTTATAAAAATCTTGGTAAAAACAAATACAGAAACATAATTAACAATGCCTTGCAACCAGTGTCTCTCTCCAGAAGTATTTACGTCTGCGAGTAAATGTTTACTTTGATACATTACAAGACGTGTTGAGGACAGTGATGAGTGTAACATCAAACATAGAAGGCCTTTCTGCAATCAAAAGATATAATCTTTCCCATTAAAGCATGGCCAGTGTGGCTCCTAGAGAAGTTAGTTCTGGGCCTTGCTGTTATTGCATTGTGCAGCCCTGGTCTAGAAGGTTGAAGCAATGAGTCCACATTTGCGGACGTGACAAAACTCCCTGTAAGGTAAAAAAATTCTTGATCTATATTTTGCTATAATAGGATTTTAATAACGCTGAAGATCAAGTAGCTGTGGTGCAACAAATTTTTGCCTGGACAGAATCAATCGGCACCTGAAGGCGATACCCAGCACAGTCGACTTCCACTAATTTTATTCTGACGGGACCGACGAAACTGGTCGAATGATCCAGCGGGTAGAATTAAACAAAAGATAGAAAGAACGCCGAGAAACAGAAACCAAGTTTCACTTGGCTGTGTTGTCTTTAATATTAGCATCACCGCAATACAACCTTATGTGGTGAAGCATACCAAGCTGGAAAAAGGCGCCACTGTTACGTGACATAGCATGCGTTCCTTAATTTACACACGCTGTTACGTTTGACTGGAGGGGGCTCGCGATCTTCCGGGAAGCGACCAACGGAAAGGCGCCACCATGTCTGCTGTGACGACTCGCTTTGAAAGGACAATACGTCAGTCCCCAGCCCATTGACACCACCAGGGCTGCGGCAGCAACTCGTTTTGTAGGGAGGACAATGCACCGCTTCCCCTCCCTTGAGGTGCCGAGATGTCTAGACGCAGTCGGCGGAGCAAATATTGTTAGTGTGTACGCCGACACCTTCGCAGTGCAATTGGAGCAAGGGAATTCCTGGAAGGAGGTGCTTTGCAGTGCCGTCTCATACAGCTGAGAAGTCGTCGGTCAATGGACAGACACAGCGGCCACTGACTGCAAGGTCAACTCTGGGATAAAGAGGTGCCCACTCAGGTCAAGCACCGTGTTTTCGAGAACCCTCTCACCTTGGTGTGGTCAGTGCAACCTGTGCGGAAGTGAGTGTGTAAGCCCTCCCCCTCAAAGTGCGTGTGCCGAACTGGCACATAGAGCATCATCACGGTGGTTTACTAGTCATTGTGGTGGCGCTTCATTCGGCTTTCCTCCTTTCAACCTGCTCGGAATAAAATCTCGGGCTTCGCTCTCTGCATCGAGATTTGCAACCATACCACTGCATCGCTGATTCTTCCGCTCTCACTTCCAGGTGAGTGTTTTTTTCCGCTAAGGAAAAGACCTTGATTTTGTACTGCTTGGTTGCAAATCCCACCTGCTTTTTTGCTGTGTCTAGTAAACGCGGACTGCTAATCGTGGGCAACGATCCTGCGACTAACCGTTCTCATATAGGCACATTCACATGTTTTCACCATAGAAACGTCTTGCGCTGGTCAAATGTTTGCATCACTTATGCAAAAACTTCCTAATTCTACTTCCTAATTTCTACTTCCTAATTTTTACTTCCTAATTCTACTTCCTAATTCTACTTCCTAATTCTGCCCTGTTCCTTGAGTGTGTGTGATTCTGGCTGCTTGCCTTGTCACAAGTTTGTTGCTGTGCTGTGGTGACGTTGAGTCCAACCCCGGTCCTGGTGATAGCAAAATCCTTGACGCTATTCTCGCCAAACTAGAAGCTTCAGACGCAAGAAATGTTGAATTCCAAAAGGATACCAAGCATCAGCTAATGACATTGCGGAAAAAAATTTATGACCTTGCCAAACATGTGTCCACTCTTGAAACTGCCATCAAAGACATGCACAGGTTGAAAATAGCTGTTATCAAAACATCTTCGACGTTAATTCATTGCAAATAAAAATAGACCAGCTATCGGGCACCCTGGATGACCTAGACAACAGATCTAGGCGGACCAACCTGATTGTGAAGGGACTTCCAGAGGGGCAAACGGAGACTTGGGATGAAACTGAAAAAGTTGTCCGAAATTGGGTCTCCAAGTAGGAAACACTGAACGCGTCTGGGGCATCCGAAAAGTGGTTTCAACAGGCCAATCATCATCCTGTTTCTGAACTTCAAAAGCAAACGGAAGCTTTCGCGAGCTCGTTGAAACTGAAAGATCATAAGGGTTAGAAAGTGTGGTTCGAGGACGACTTCTCATCTAAGATGCGTGCAATCTGATTGTAGTTGTGGGATTTCAGAAAACAATTCCGTTATCAGGGGCAAAAAGTATGACTCAAGTTTGACAAACTTTCAGCTAACGGCCAAACATACATTTTTGATTCTGCCTCTGGCACTGTCGTCCCCTTGGCAAACACGCCATCACATTCCATGCAAGCCTCTTGCTTCCGATGACATGACAAGGTGATACCTGTAAAATCTAAAAGCAAGCCGAAAAACATTCTTCTGCTCTCATTTTTGTTTTCTAACTTCCGTAGTATTTTATATAAGCAAGATGTTCTTGTCTGTTCTATGACCGCATGTGCAACTGACATTTTAATAAGCACTGAGACATGGCTCAGTCGTGACGTACCAGACTGTGAGTGAGTGAATAAACTTTTAATTGGTCCAGCAAAGCGCGATAAAACGCGCACCCGGCTAATCCCACAACGGGACTGACAGATCTAGTCTGCCGGCCCGATCACAGGCACGCTGGACAACCAGGATTTGGTCCTCAAAGACGAGACTTTGCAGGAGCGCGTCCCACTCTTCCTTGGTGCACTTCGGGCCCAGCGACCTGCACTCCCAGAGCATATGAGGCAACGTAGCTACGTCACCACGGGCCACGCAAGAACAATTCAGATAAATCTCGGGATAACTACTATTAAGGGACGCCGGATTTGGGTAGGAGTTCGTTTGCAGAAGTCTTAGTGTGACCGCCTGCGGCCTGCTTAGCTTGGAGTGAGGCGGGGGGAAAACCCTTCTCTCTAAGTAAAAGAATTTAGTGATTTCGTTGTGTGTGAGAGGAGCGTCTCTGTGTCCGGGGAGAGAGTCGGCCGATCCGAGGGCAGCGCGGTCGGTAAAGCCACACGCAGCCTCGTGGGCAGACTCGTTGAGGTTCAGAGGAACCCCCTCAATCGCCCCGAGGTGTGTAGGGAACCAAAGGATCGAGTGCATGGAGGTGTTGCCGTGTTTGGCACCTTTCAGAATTCGAAGGACCTGCCGGGCTACCCGGCCTTTCTGGAATGCCCTGATGGCGGCTTTCGAATCCCTATAAACCCTGTCTCTCCGACCGTCTTGCATGGTGAGTGCAATGGCCACTTGCTCGGCCACCTCTGGGTTCGTCGTCCGGACGGAAGCACAGTTGATGACTTTGCCTAGCGTGTCAACGACGGAAACCGCAAGAGCCTTGCCGTCTCGGTATGCAGCTGCATCCACGAAGCTTGCTGCGATTTTGTCCTTGTTTATTTGCTTTAGTATATTCAATGCTCTTGCCTTGCGACGACCTGCGTTGTGAACAGGATGAACGTTGCGAGGCAAAGGGGCGACTACGATCATCTCCCCTATTTCTCTGGGGATTTGGGCGTCTTCAGCCAAGTTCTCAGTGGGTGTGAGTCCGATCTCCTCGAGGATACGCCTACCGGCCGGCGTAGTGGACAGCCGAGATAGCTGGGCCCGTTCCTGAGCCTCGGCTATCTCCTCCATGGTGTTCTGTATGCCGAGCCGAAGGAGACCCTCTGTATGCGTTCTGACGGGCAGCCCGAGGGCTCTCTTGAAGAATTTTCTAAAGAGGGCATTAAGCTTTTCCCACTCGTGGTGGTGTTCTTGTGGCTGTTAAGAAATCAGTTCACTCTGAAAGTGTGCTTGTGCCATTATCTTCCATTGAAACTCCAGTTCCATCACATTCTTCCGTCCATTTCCCGATTCTGATTTCATTCCATGCTTGACCTCTGAATTAGAAGACATTCGAAACAGGTTTCCTCGCGTCCCTATCATATTAACAGGAGACTTCAGCTACCCTGGAATCGATTTGAGCAGTAATTCCGTTTTCAGCCCTAGCTCGTACAGACAGGAATGTAACAGTTTTCCTCGCACTCTGAACCTGTTTTCATTACACCAAATCGTGAAAGAACCCATACGCGAGACCACCATTCTTGATCTTGTATTTACTACACATCCTGACACTATTTCTGCTAATGTTCTAGAAGAAATCAGTGATCACAAGTTAATCCAGTTTAATTATCCATTTAGCACTAATTTCCACAAGAAAGTAATCCAGTAAAAATATGTTTATGACTTTTCTAAAGGAAATACCTCCGCAATCAGTAGGTTTCTTACCGATTCCTTGTCGCCTTTAGGGCATGACTTTAGAAGCCGTTCTGTTGAGGAAAACCGGTCACTATTTAAGCACATAATATTGTGCGTAAGGGATGTTTATCCCAAAACTTTTATTTGTCGAAGCCTGAAAAGCCCTTGGTTTACCCGGCATTTTAAAGGCTTAAAGGAAGAAAAAAATGCACTTACTGCACTGCTATGCATACCAACAAGGCTGATGCCTGGGCTAAGTACAAAGATGTTGCGCATCTTTGTAAAATTGAAATAAGAATGTCTAAGGATTCATTCCTCAATACTACACTACCAAGAATTCTAAAAACTAATCGCAAGAGCTTCTGGAACTTTCAAACTTTCAGGCAGTGTTCGGCGAGTCCTTTGGCAGGGACCTTGCAGTAGCAGATTTTACTCCCTTCAAAAATTTGTTGGAGTAGCTTTGCTCAAAACATGGTCCAGACTCACGACCCTTCACTAGCAGCAGGTGTTGGAGGGTTGTGTTGCACATCGATGAGTGGAATTCAGTCCTAGTTTCTCACGCCGTGCTAAAGATACACTCACACACTGCGTAGCTATGCGGTATCATGAGTAAACCAGCATCACCTTAGCAACTTGGTGAAACATGTTTTCCATCAGTGTTTTTAATTTTTCCAACCATAGACCACTGCACATCCCGCCTTTCTTCATTCAGAATGTCCCTAGAAGACTGTACGCCTGTAGAGTGGCAAACTCAGCTTCGAGAACATCTAAAGCGTCTTCAGGAGATTTATTGGAATCTCGGGGCAGTAGCTGAGGGAAACTCTGAATAAAGAAACAAAAACTCGAAAGCGACGCCTGTGAAATAAATTTCAAGTTCGGCACCTCCGCATTCTTCAGATTTGCGTTTCAGAGTTGCGTCCACATCCAAAACGCTTCGCCTCGTTGCATTTCGGAAACATTTTTCGTAGAAGAGGCTCAACGTGGTCGCTGACACTAAAGGGTAGGTTGTGCTCGGCAAGGAATCCCTTAAACAGGCACTCCACGCGTATGTCATCGGAGTTGTTCCGGAGAAAGTCCACTATGTTATCTTGCTGCTCGGTGGTGCAAACATAGCTTTGATGCTTCGCTGTAGAAACGTGCAGTTTGAAGAAGCCTTTGCCACCATGAAGCACACTGACGCCACATCCACACGTTGTACGAAATGAAAAATGCCTTTTTTTTGATGTCAAAAAGCACGGAAATTCAGAAGTGTAAGATCGCAAAAACTTCTGCAAATACCTTTTCTTGGACTTTGATAGTGCCATGGCATCAAGCACACGAGGTTTCTAACTTTACATGGTGCACCGCACGCATGGCCTAGCCAACACTAATCATAACCACAAACAGCAGTAACAATGCACCATGGAGGAAGGCACGCATGAAATGCAAGAGCTACATTGGCTCCGCCTTTGGTTGGCTTACTAGGCACCATAGTTGGCTGCTTAGTCGATGATACCGATGGAGCCAGTGCAGCCATTGTTGGTGATGCTCATGATTACGATGTGGCTGCAGATTCCGCGGTGCCAGTTTCGAAAAAACCATTATTGCATGAACAGAGACAACTTTTCAGGAGATATAAGACAGTGATCGTACAATCGGAAAGTTCAGTAAAAGAATTGGGAGTCTCCCGGGTGAATCGGGAGGGTTGGAAGGTATGCATTCTGTTCCACGACAGCGCCAATGCCATGCCGCATTGCTGAGCAGTGTGATCGACTGGATGAGCTCCTGGTGGCAAACGCTCGTCAGCACACTTCTCCATGAGGTCGACATCATTTCTCTACTTTGTCACCTCCCCGCAGCTCATTCAGGGAGCACCAACACCACTGCCAAGACAAAGAGCAGACAAATGCCTGCTGGTATCACCATTGCTTCGGTGATGAGGCCTGTCGCTGCCTCCTCCCTTGCGCATGGTCGAGAACTAGTCCTGCTGACTGCTAACAGCGATGAGTGGTGATAGCCCCACTCCATGTCGCCTCTTCTACGTTGTTGATAAGGTCACTGGCCAATGCTTCCTCATCGACACATGTGCCCAGGTCAGCATCCTGCCACACCAATGGATCATGCAAGTTCCCCAATCCTGCACTTGCAAGCTGTGAATGGAAGCTACATCCCTGTCTTTTGACAACTGTCCCTCATTTATGTACTTACAGTACCCATAAAGACCCCAAAGGGTATTACATAAGAGGGAGAAGACATTATTGCACACGCACAGATACAAAAAAAAAAAAAGAAAAAGCACAGGCTTATACAGAAGATACAGCGGTAAAAAATGCATCAGAATTTTCGATAGACTTTCGGTACTTCATTGCAAAGTTTAATAGCTAAAAGCAAAAGATAGAATTTGAACAAGTTAGTCCTGAAAAGGGATATATATACTTTGAATGGATGGTCAGCGCTTTGGAAGATGTATGAAGCAGGGCGAATATGTTCTAGTGGGAAAGTACAAGTGCTGTAGCAGAGTTTCAAAAAGTAATGAAGTAATGAAATGCGTGTTTGTTGCTGAAGTGTTTAAAGATTCTAGGTGTTTCGAAGGTGTGTAATAGTGTCGCGTGTGTAGTTGCTTGTTATAAAACGAATCACATGATTTTGTAGTGATTCCAGTGACTCCATTAAGTAAGCCTGATGCCGATTCCAAATAATAGAGGCATATTCCAGCTGTGGTCCAACTAGAGTGTTGTAAACCAAAAGCTTTGTGTCAGGATTAGCCAAGTAGAGTGTTTTGCATATTAGTCCTAGTGTTTTACTTGCCTTGCTGGTGATGTATTATATGTGCTGATTCCATGTTAAGTTAGTTGACGTGATGGATGGATGGATGGAGTAACCTATAGAAAGGTCCTGCGAGCTACGGGGCGCAAGGTCCCATAGAGCGGGCTACTCCCACGTTGGGACCGGGAGTTGTAACTCCCTGGCCGCATCGTGGGCTCGCTGGACGGCCCAGAGCTGCTCCGCCAGGTCCGTGCTGCGTAATGCGTCTTGTAGCCTGGCGGAATCTTGATCCTTGTTTGCGTGGGTCCGACCACACGGCCAGAGCAAGTGATGTACGTCTAGTGTGCTATGGCAAGTTTCGCAATATGATGTTTTGTATAGGTCAGGCATGTAGTGGTGTAGTCTGTTCTGCGTGGGGTACGTGTTTGTTTGAAGCATTCTGAACGTCAGGGCTTGAGGCCTGGTGAGCTTATTGTGAGGTGTGCTGTATATTCTGCGGCCGTTAGTTGACGTGATGATACCAAGATATTTAAACTGATTTACCGGCTCAGTGGCAGCATTGCTGATATCATAAGAAAATGATAATTTCAAGCGACATGTAGTGAATGCCATTGCCTTGGTTTTATTACCATTAATCTGAATTAGCCACATGTCATGCCATGATGATAATGTAGTCAAATCAGCCTTCAGAAGAAGAGAAGCGTTAGGTTCATTAATCTGACGATACATGATACAGTCATCTGCATAAAGACGAATTCGCGATGTGATATTATTGGGGAGATAATTAATGTACAAAACGGATAATAGTGGGACTAAGATGGACCCCTGAGGAACTCCAGATTAAACAGCAGTAGGTGAAGAAACAATGTTATCAACTAAGACAGCCTGTGATCTACCGGTTAAAAAATTATGAATCCAACTTAAAATGCTTTCATTAAGATTAAAAGTTTGAAGCTTTATATGTAGGTGGTGATGAGGAACCCCGTAGAATGCTTTAGAAAAAATCTATGAACACATTGTCAATGCGTCCTAATCAGTGATAACCGAGTGAACATCTGGGATGAGTTCAAAAAGCTGCGTTTCACAGGATTTCCCTTGCCGAAAGTCATGCTGGTTCAGAAAAAAGCAGATTGTTATTTACTAGCATGATGTTATGGTACAGAATGTGCTCAAGGATTTTACATGGTATTGACGTTAATGATATCGGTCTGTGGTTACCACAATCGTCGCGATTGCTGCATTTGTAGATGGGAATGACATGCGCGAGATTACAGTCACATGGCAGGCTACTGTCATCTACAGATTGCTGAAAAAGCATACACAGAAAAGCGGATAAGTGTGGAGCAGTAATTTTTTAGTCATTTAGAGCATATACCATCAGGACCAATACTCAATTTAATAGGAAGACGGTGTATGGCTTTTAAAGCTCCCTCCAGAGTCACAACCATATCCGGCATACTAGCACACTGAGAATGAGGCAAGATACATGATGGGGGTGTGTTCCTTTCAGTAGTAAACACGCTGGCAAATAACTTATTAAGCTGGTTAGCGGTGGTAGTGACGGGGGAGAGCTGCTGGCTTGCATCCTGTAAGTTAGGCTGATTTCTGGACTTTCCAGGGTTAACTATTTTCCAGAAGTGCTTGGGATTAGTTTTTTAGAATTCTTGGTAGTGTAGTATTGAAGAATGAATCCTTAGACATTCTTATTTCAATTTTTACAAAGATGCGCAATATCTTTGTACTTAGCCCAGGCATCAGCCTTGTTGGTATGCATAGCAGTGCAGCAAGTGCATTTTTTTTCTTCCCATTGAGCGTTTAAAAATGCCGGGTAAACCAAGGGCGTTTTCAGGCTGGGACAAATAAAAGTTTTTGGGATAAACATCCCTTACGCACAATATTATGTGCTTAAATAGTGACCAGTTTTCATCAACAGAACGGCTTCTAAAGTCGTGCCCTAAAGGTGACACGGAATTGGTAAGAAACTTACTGATTGAGGAGGTATTTGCTTTAGAATGGTCATAAATATATTTTTTGCTGGATTACTTTCTTGTGGAAATTTTTTAGTGCTAAATGGATAATTAAACTGGATTAACTTGTGATCACTGATTTCTTCTAGAACATTAGCAGAAATAGTGTCAGGATGTGTAGTAAATACAAGATCAAGAATGGTGGTCTCGCGTATGGGTTCTTTCACGATTTGGTGTAATGAAAACAGGTTCAGAGTGCGAGGAAAACTGTTACATTCCTGTCTGTACGAGCTAGGGCTGAAAACGGAATTACTGCTCAAATCGATTCCAGGGTAGTTGAAGTCTCCTGTTAATATGATAGGGACGCGAGGAAACCTGTTTCGAATGTTTTCCAATTCAGGTGTCGAGCATGGAATGAAATTAGAATCGGGAAATGAGCGGAAGAATGTGATGAACTGGAGTTTCAATGGAAGATAATGGCACAAGCACACTTTCAGGAGGAGGAGGAATAAACTTTTATTGTAGAACCAGCACATTATGATGGCCGGGCCTAAGCCTCCCACGAAGGGACGTCGAGGGCTTGCCTCGCCGCTGCCTCGCCGGCGTGCTGGGTCGCCCAGGTTTCGTCGTCGAGGGTGGAGCTCCGCAGAGCCCCATGCATCCTCGACGAGAGAGTCGTGGTGTTAGTCTGTGTGTACTGTGCTGGGCACTCCCATAGCATATGCGGAAGCATAGCCGGGTGAATTCCACAGCACCGGCAGGTGGGGGTAGTGTAGACGTCCAGAAATATAAGGTGGAGGCGGGCGGGTGAAGGGTACGTGTTTGTTTGTAGTAGACGCAGGGTGGTAGCCTGCGCCCGGCTGAACTTTGGGTGAGGCGGGGGGAAGATTCGGCGACTGAGGTAAAAGGCCTTAACGACATCGTTATAAGTTGTCGGACTGTCCCTGGTGTCCAACTCATCTCCAGTGACTCCGGCGCGGTTGACTAGGCATCGCGCAATAGAGTGGGTGACCTCGTGGAGATTGGGGAGGTGTGGGTGGACAGGGCCCGCATGGGCCGGGATCCATGTTAGGGAGATTATGCTGTCTTTAGAGTGTGGTGCCTGGCAGAGGATCCGAAGAGCTTGGGGAGAAATACGGCCTTTGCTGAAGTTAGTAACAGCTGAGCGAGAGTCACACACTATGGTGTGACAGGTGGGATCTAAAGTGGCCAGGGTGATGGCCACTGCTTCAGCCGTCTCGGCAGTGGGGGTAGTGACGCTGCAGGCGTGGTGTAGGACTCCATCGTGTGTGGCGACGGCCACAAATCGTGTGCCATGGGAGTATTGGGCTGAATCAACAAATGTGACGCCAGGTACGTGGGCAAGGGCTTTTATGATAGCTCCGGCCCGAGCTTGGCGCCGGGCCCTGTTATATTCAGGGTGCATATTTCTAGGGATAGGGTCTATGTAGATCCAGCTGCGGATGTCGGTCGGGATCGGTTGTTTGGGGCCCTGTTGCTGATGGTAGGTGAAGCCAAGTGTGGACAGAATAAAGCGCCCCGTTTCAGTAAGGGTGAGCCGTTCAAGCTGAGAGCGTTGTTGGGCTTCAATGAGTTTGGAAAGGTCGTTGTGAACTCCCAGTTGGTTGAAGAGTTCAGTGCTGGTGCAATGCGGGAGCCCAAGTGCTTGCTTGTAGACCCGTCGTATGAGGGTGTCGAGCTTGTTTTGCTCAGCCCGGTACCAGTTGAGGTACGCAGCAACGTAGGTAATGTGGCATATGACAAAGGATTGGACGAGTCGGAGAAGGCTTTCTTCTTTGAGTCCTCCTCGTCGGTTAGATATACGTTTAAGAAGTCGTAGGGTGTTTTGAGATTGGGCACAGATCTTGTTCAGAGCCAAGGCATTGGAGCCGTTGGTAGAGATGGTGAGACCGAGAACCCGGATATTAGGGACGTGTGGGATAGGACTGCCATCTTGAAGGCGTAGGGTGATGGCGTCACAGGGTCGGTGATCAGATTGGTGTTTGGGAGGGCGACCCCGCTGAATGGTTTCTTGAAGTAGGATAGCATCCGGGCGGCGGGTATGTTGGCGTAGGTATTGATTGAGTACCGGTTGTTTATGGTGAAAGCCTCGGCAGTTCCACTGCCAAATGAGGGCGTCTTCATTAGTGTGAGCCATGATGGGAGATGGCGGATGTCGCCATCGGCGTCCCGGAAGGGTCGCAGACGGGGGCGGCATGGCTAGCACACTTTCAGAGTGAACTGATTTCTTAACAGCCACAAGAACACCACCACATGCTATACTTCTGTCTTTTCTGTATATGTTGAACTCAGAATGAATAGTCAATACACAGTCTGGTACGTCACTACTTAGCCATGTCTCAGTGCTTATTAAAATGTCAGTTGCACATGCGGTCATAGAACAGACAAGAACATCTTGCTTATATAAAATACTACGGAAGTTGGAAAACAAAGATGAGAGCAGAAGAATGTTTTTCGGCTTGCTTTGAGATTTTACAAGCATCGCCTTGTCGTGTCATCGGAAGCAAGAGGGTTGCATGGAATGTGATGACGTTTTTGCCAAGGGGACGACAGTGCCAGAGGCAGAATCAAAAATGTATGTTTGGCCGTTAGCTGAAAGTTTGTCAAACTTGAGTCATACTTTCTGCCCCTGATAACGGGATTGTTTTCTGAAATCCCACAGCTACAATCTGATTGCACGCATCTTAGATGAGAAGTCGTCCTCGAACCACACTTTCTAACCCTTATGGTCTTTCAGTTTCAACGAGTTCGCGAAAACTTCCTGTTTGCTTTTGAAGTTCGGAAACTGGATGATGATTGGCCTGTTGAAACCACTTTTCAGATGCCCCAGACACGTTCAATGTTTCCTACTTGGAGACCCAATTTCGAACAACTTTTTCAGTTTCATCCCAAGTCTCTGTTTGCCCCTCTGGAAGTCCCTTCACAATCAGGTTGGTTCGCCTACATCTGTTCTCTAGGTCATCCAGGGTGCCCGATAGCTGGTCTATTTTTATTTGCAATGAATTATCGTCGAAGATGTTTCGATAACAGCTATTTTCAACCTGTGCATGTCTTTGACAGCAGTTTCAAGATTAGACACGTGTTTGGCAAGGTCATAAATTTTTTCCGCAATGCTATTAGCTGATGCTTGGTATCCTTTTGGAATTCAACATTTCTTGCGTCTGAAGCTTCTAGTTTGGTGAGAATAGCGTCAAGGATTTTGCTATCACCAGGACCGGGGTTGGGCTCAACGTCACCACAGCACAGCAACAAACTTGTGACAAGGCAAGCAGCCAGAATCACACACACTCAAGGAACAGGACAGAACAAAAGATAAGTGATGCAAACATTTGACCGGCGCAAGATGTTTCTACGGTGAAAACATGTGAATGTGCCTATATGAGAACGGTTACTAGCAGGATCGTTGCCCATGATTAGCAATCCGCGTTTACTAGACACAGCAAAAAAGCAGGTGGGATTTGCAACCAAGCAGTACAAAATCAAGGTCTTTTCCTTAGCAGAAAAAAACACTCACCTAGAAGTGAGAGCGGAAGAATTAGCGATGCAGTGGTATGGTTGCAAATCTCCATGCAGAGAGCGAAGCACGAGATTTTATTCCGAGCAGGTTGAAAGGAGGAAAGCCGAATGAAGCGCCACCATGATGACCAGTAAACCACCGCGATGATGCTCTATGTGCCAGTTCGGCACATGCACGATTGTGTCAGCACAAGCATACGCAGCCGGGAAGTTGTCCTTTGAATGAACTGCAGCCAAAAGCGTCCACGCCGTAGTAAGCACAAGATAGTTAGTGCTTGCGTAGTCCTACGGTTCGCAAACCTTGGGCAAGCAGCAGGGGACTCAGTGGTATCCAAGTAGGGCACTAGATGGCTGCAAGCCTAGAAGTGAGAGCGGAAGAATTAGCGATGCAGTGGTATGGTCGCGAATCCGCAGTCGCCAGTGCTGAACCTGAGCCTCGAAGAACGTCTCCGTGGCTTTTCATGGTTGCTGATGTCAATTTCGCTATCGTCGACACTGATTTTCTCATCGACCATGGCCTCTTTGTCGATATCAAGCATCGTTATCTCCTGGATGCAACAATTATTCTCTCCGTTCAAGGCATTGCTGCACTAGAGACCACAGATGTAGCGCTCTCTTGCACCGCAGTTTCCAATGGACTCTTCGCAGCATTGTTACAAGAATTCTCCAATCTTGCCACGCCACTTAACTGGAAGAATCCTGTTTGTCACAACATACGCCACCATATCGTCACTTCAGGGCCACCTGTATTCTTCCGATCCCGTCGACCTGCTCCGGACAAGCTCAAAGTAGCATGTGCAGAGTTTGAGCACACGTTGGAGCTTGGCAGTATTCGACCGTCCTCCAGTAACTGGACAGCTCCACTCCATATGGTATCTAAGAACACTGGCGACTGCACGCTATGCGGAGACTGCCGGTTTCTGAACACTAAGACTGCTCCAGACCAGTATCCCATGCCCAACATTCAGGATTTCACTGCTGCTCTGTATGGCGCCAACATCTTTTCAAACATAACCTCGTCCAAGCATACCACCAAATCGCCATGGCTGAGGAAGATACACCAAAGAAGGCTATCAGGACACCCTTTGGCCTCTTCGAATTCCTGAAAATGCCATTAGGTCTGCGAAACACCACCCAGCTGTTCCAACGTTTTAGTGACTCAGTAATACATGGCCTGCCCTTTGTCTTCGCCTAAGTGGATGATCTGTTGGTGGTGAGTGCATCAGTCGAACACTTACAACATCTACGTCTTTTGCTTCAGTGCCTGTCCCAGCATGACATTGTCATGAATGTCTCAAAGACCAAGTTTGGTGTTGCAACTCTCGAGTTTCTCGGACATCACCTTGACTCGAGAGGCATGCGCCCACTCGCTTCGAAAGTACAGGCTGTAGCCGACTTCCCTAGGCCATCACCAAGCACGGTCAGTTTCTTGGCACGTGACCATTCACCGTCACTTTATAAAGAACTCTGCTGTTACAGTGGATCTCTTGGACTGCCTGCTTGCCAACAAGAACAAGGAGTCTTTGTTAACTTGGGAGGCCACCTTCAATGACACCTTCAACAAAATGAAGGGTGCTTTGGTGGATGCTGCACTGCTCGCAACCCTGCTACGCCTCTGGCCCACATGGCTGACGTGTCCACCACGGCTGTGGGAGCAGTTTTCGGGCAATAGCTCGGCAATTCTTGGCATGCACTAACTAGCCTACTTTCAAAAAGACTCACTCCAACTCAGGCCCGCTACAGCATTTTGGGTCGAGTGTTGCTTGGCATTTACCTTGCAGTGCGCCATTTTCGCTATACAGTGCAGTCCACCTATAATGATGTCAAGAACGAAAAATCTGATCGTTATGACCGATCATCACAAAATTTGGTCTGCTGCAAAGAAAAGCTGCCGAACGTACCTTTGTAGCACCGAAACCAAATTTGCCACTTGCGCAAAAAAAAAAATACATGCATTAAGTAGGCTAAAAAATAAAATGTTTACTTATACCTCTAAACAGCGTATCTGCTTGCATTTGCACATCACGAGTGACCTATGTTATGTATAGCTGTATTCTTTACTTAGATTTTTTCAATTTCACTTTGTATGCACCCTGCTAAGGTGCTGGAAACAGGACCGCAGTATCAATAAATAAATAAATAAATAAATAAAGCGTTAGGTGCACTGAAATAGTCAGAAAAACGCACCTGCTTTTGCAGGAGTTTCACAACTGTGGTGTCCAGCTGCTGTGCAAACACTAGCAGCAATAATTAAGCGTGCAAGAAAACAATGAGCAACTCGATTGAAAACAGTGCACTTTGCGTGAACATTGGAGTCAGTGTTAAAGACGGGTCATTGTCAACCTCATCACCCCCGTTGCACAACACTGTCGTCTGTCACGACAATGATCGCCCCATCGTAGATCTCTTCACATAACGAGGCAGCACTGTCTCCACTCGAAAACTCCTCCACCAAAGCACTACCTGTTTCATCGTCAGAAGTGACATGCTCCCAGAGCTTGGTAATGTCAACGGCTTTCACTGTGTTGGTTCCAGGGGTTTCGCCCAGATGCACGAAGCCCACCTTTTCTGCTGATCGGCATGGCCCCTGGTTGCAGCCATCATGATTGCGGCACTCCTGCACGAGCTCATACTTGCAAAATTTGCAGCTTTGTCCCAAGCGATACAATACTGTGCTTTGTCGGCACCATCTTCCATCAACCGGGCTGTCCACTGCTGCTTCCATAGAATATTTACACACTTGCTGAGACAGGGGTAAACGGCAAGCACCGCTTCGCGTCTCCCGTTTTTTCCCCCACCTCGCGCGTAGCTCAATCGCGGGGGAACGAGTATGGACGTGAGGTGGCTGTTGCCTTCTTGTGGTGCACTGCGCCAACTAGCGATGTTCTCCGTGGCTTTCACAATCGGCACGCAGGTGGGACACGCTGTGCAGTTAATGGTGGCACATACCAACTCACCTAGGCAAACATATCACCCCATCTCGGCATCGTTCATTTAGGGGGAACTTAGGAGTACAAATTTCACAATTATTCTGCATGGAAAACGCTGTCCCTAAAACAAAATTTTGAATGTTATATTTAATATGCGGTGAATAACGTATTGTTATATATTCATTTTTTCTCTCACAGCCCTAATGTATAAGTTGCCACTCTTAACCCTTTCAGGGTCAATGACATAAGTATACGGCGCTGCGAACAAGTCCAAACTGGTCGATGCCACATATTTACAATGCCGTCTGTATGTTTAAAAAGCACACCAATTTCCTAATATTTTATTTCCTGGCAAGTGCTGCCACTATGTAGGAATGCTGGGAATTTTTTTCTCGCGCCTCCCTCTCTCGGTTTTTGTTGCAAGGTTTGCTTTAGAGCTAGTTTGCTCCGACGCGTCTATATACTACCGCTCGCGCCTCGGCGCGGGCGGGCGGGCGGCGGTTTGGGTTTTGTTCTGCAGGCCGTTTTGGCTTCTTGCGCTCGCAAAACTGATGGCTATCTCGTTGCTAATCGCTCTAAGGGCGGCCGCCTGTTTCTCGCTCGTTTAGTGCTCGCAAGAGTGAGCATAGGAAGGATGCCGCCGTGCATGCGTTTCCTTTCCTTTTCTTTTTTTTGGGGGGGGAGACCCGCGATATCTAATTCCCTCTGGTTGGCGATAAGATGAAGATTAGCAGAAGTTTGTCACACGTTTTGCTTTTTTGACGGGCGCACAACCACACAGTTTTCTTGGGTGCGCTCACCTAGGCAGTTCGATTAGGCTATGGACGTAAATATTAGTGTAAGAGCAGGAACATTTGAGACTTACGAAATATTCTCGTGTGCGCATATTTTAAGCCTTGAACTATAACAATGCATCAAGTTTTTAATTCTTATAAGTTTATTTCCTTTTTCTATTGTTGTTATTCATGAATAAATAGTACATATATACCAACGCAAAATATTTTTTTCTGACTTTACGGTCACCCTAGAAAAATTACGGTAAACTTTTTCAGAAATAGGTCCCTCAGAAGAACTGGAATCTGCAATAAAAAAAAATCGACCCTAAGCAGTCGCATATGTAAAAAAAAATCGACCCTGAAAGGGTTAAGTCGGCTCATTGTTATACCCGATATATCGTTACATGCAGTATCGCTATAAATGGACTGCACTATATTGTCGAGGGCTGATTCTTTACTATCTTTACGGATCACAAGCCCCTGATGTATGGGCTTGGCCAACCACTGTCAAGCTATATGCTGTGAGAAGTCCGCCATCTCTAATTTATTTCAGAATTATCCACCGACATCTGACACGTCAGCATTGACCAATATATGCCTGCTCACGCACTCAGCCATGTGTACATCATGGCATCGTCGTCACATCCGATAACACTCGATGTTCAGACAATCCCATTGCACCAAGCTAATGATCTCGAACTGTTTCTACTCCGTTCATCTGCTACATTACTGTGGCTCGAGGATACACAGTCTGATCGAATCACTCATTTGCGACACTTCTACAGTTACCCCGAGACCGTTCATCCCTAGCATACTATGCAGGCACCTTTTTAACACAGTGCGCAAGCTTGCCCATCCATGTGTTCGTGCCATTCAGTGACTTATTTGCTCACGCTATGTGTGGGCCCGGATGAACACCAATATACGCATCTGGGCACGTGCATGCGCCCTTTGTCAACGTGCGAAAGTCCATCGGTACCCCGTTCCCCTTTAAGCTTCCAGTGCAAACACCTAAGACAGACCACAAAAGGAAGATACGACACACACTGGCACTGTGTGTCGTGTCTCGTGTGCGCACAGAATTTTGTACCAACAAGGCCCAAATGGAGTTTTACTGAAATGCCCATTCCCCTGACACAGCAGTTCCTTCAACCTGACCATCGATTCGATGTTGTCCACATTGACATTGTGGGACCATTACCCCCATGTCTGAAGGCTTTTTGTATGTGCTCACCTCCATCGACAAGTTTACCCAGTGCCCAGAGGCAACACTCCCTAGACAACACAAGACCTGTGCACTTCGGTCCATGACTTTATGTTACGTTGCTCGACTGCCATAGAATCTAATGGGGATGCTCCTGAGTCAGTCGTGGTGATTTTGACGTGATGATGATGCCAAGCTTTACAGTGGAAAAATCGGTCTAAGTAGGACGACATCATAAACTGGAGTGCACAGGCCTGCTATCTAGGTGGCGTTGCCAGATGCAGTGCCGCTACCAGACATCTCCACTTCAACCATTGTGGCTACCTCTGTCTCAACATGGGTTTGGATGCCGTTTTGGATGCCCAGTCAGAACAGTCACAGACCACGGACAACAATGCGAGTCGGCACTCCTTGCACAACTGCTTCGCTTGCTCGGCACGGCTCGACTGTGCAGGGTGGCTTACCGCCTTCAGGCCAACTGCGTCGTGGAACATTTTCCCTGACAATTGAAGTCAGCACTCATTGCTTATAGCACGCCATCGCAATAGGTTCAGTGCCTGCCACTTGTACTTCTGGGCATATGGTGCACCCTGAAGTCAGACGTGGGGTGCTCGAACACGGAGCTCGTCTGTGGTACTCTGCTCTGCTCTGCCTGGCCAGTGATTTCTTCCCACATTCTTCCCAATGTGTGCACATATGCACACATTGCCATATACTCAGACACCCAAGTTGGTCCAATGGTTGGTTTCAAACCCTGTTACCTCAGCAGAGCAGCCTGATGTGCTACCCATTCGACTACCGACTACCCAGTGACCCTGGTAGGCAGGAAAATGGCTACATATAAGCATACCTAGATAGTTACATAGACCTTGAAAAGTGCGTGAAGTACCGTAAGAAAGCTAATGCTTAAATGGGTAGTTAAGGTCTGCTCTGTGTGACTGGGCCACTAAAGCCCGAGAAATGGGGGAGGGAGAAGAAAGGCCAATATGGCTCACCCCGAAAATGCGTTCCACGCCGTTACGTGGCATTTTAAACCCTTTATGCGCCCTGTTCGGGCAGATCCAAGATTCCCGCACCCCTAGGCGAAAGGCTTTCTTGGTTAAATGCAGAGCCAGCTTTCTTGTAAAGCTTGGTCTACTGTGACCCGTCATAGCTGAAACAGGGGGCTTGAGAGATGGGCCCGCAGACACAGGCACACTATGGTTGTGCACGGGTGTAGTATGAGGTACAGTGTGCTGAGGGATGCTAGTTAGGCCTTCCGTTCAGACCTCGACATGCTGCAAATTTGATGTCGTGTATATAACACCTTGCTGCAAATAGAACCTCTGTAAATACAACTTCTTCCCATAGAAAAGTTCCAGTAGTGTTGTGCTTCTTGACCCAAAGACTTGGTGATGAACCAAGGCCTGCCAACTTTATCAGCAGTGAGTCAGTGGTACACACAGTTCATAGTCTCCGTATGAGAGGGAGAGGTTAGCACAAAAATGAGATTGCACTGTCTATGTGGGGCACAAAACCTAGCACTAATTACTAGGTGCCAAAGCTACACAATAGTGCAGCAGTCAGCACAACCAGCTCCTAATGGCACATTGCCGTAAAACCACAAGTTCGAATCTCTGTGTTGGTGGGCAAAACTTTTGTTTTTCTGTACTCTGTGGTGGAAGCAAGGTTTAGGATGATAAAGTGGCCCGATAACAACACAATAAGGACAACTGCTGGTAGTGGCATAATGGAAAAGGTTGGCAGATGGACACAGCAAGTCCAGTTTTGAGCTCTTAACTGCTGTCACAGTAAAAGGCAACCTGCTTATGAGAAACTAGTGGAAACCAGTGAAATGCACAGTAAGCTGTCAAATGACCACCTTGGCCTATGGACGGTCACAGCTAGCTCACCTGGTACAAGGACAAGGATGGTCCCACAGACCACCTCAGACCAGCCGATGAAGAGCCGGTAAATCTTGGGGTTCATCTTGAAGTTCAGCAGCTTGCTGAAGGGGAACACCTTGGAGTATTGCACGAAGTTGCGTCTCTGGAAAAGTCCAACAGAAGCAACAAAGTCTGAGAGTATCTAAAACGGCTAATGCGCAGGCTGATAGTGGCAAAGTACAACAGTCAAACAGCTGAGCCGCCCAAAATGCACTGTGACGTACACTCCGTTCACACGGCTCAAAGTTTCGACAGACAGTGTTGCATTAGTAAATTAGGCCTCTACAATAGTAATATGGTCACCATTATTGCAAGTGGAGACTTTTAATTCAGACTGAGATACATAGCGCAAAAAATGACACAGGGACAAGCAGAATGCAGGACGAGTGCTATTTAAGACTCTTAAGACTTTTAAAGCTAGAAAAGCCACAAAAACGAAAGACGAGTGGCAACATTTGTCTGAAGTTCTCGCATCAGCTCACCGCGACGTCACGGTTTTCAGCAGCGCTCTATTCGGGTCTAGTTAACTGTTAGTGGTCAAGAAAGGCTACACTGCGAACAAGAAAGAAAAATCAACCTGCCAACTTCCAATAGCTTTTCATGCACTACATATGCAAGAATAATTTGAAATCTGTGGTATCACACAGCCATATCTGTAAGAACTGACTTTTTCATGTCACGCGAATGAACGCAGACTTTTGAAAGAATATTACGAAAGCGTAAGGCCGATATTATTGAGTCCTTCTTCACTGTCCATTTAAAATTGTCCATTTATGCTTATCATATTATGTTCAGATGCTTATCATGTGCGGACACAGAGCATTCAGTAACAAATACAGCCTCTCGGTTAAGGGGACACTGCATTCTGTGTTTATCTGTTACATTCACGGAATCCACAAGAAATGCAGCTTTCATGTGAAAGGAGGCTTGGTACTAACTAGAAGTGATGCCACCTTGGAATACCCTCACCAGCTTCCCATGACATGTCATACTCTGGCAGAGTCTTTTCCAGAGCAAGTTAATTTTTTTTTGCAACAAACAAGGATTACACTTCATTATAAAGGAACCTGGCAGCTTTCAAGATCTCCTGTGACACAAATATGTCCAAAATTAGAAAAATTATATAAAAGTAGGTGACATCACGGTAACGGCAATACTGAGGTGCAAAATTAAAAACAGAGAATTTGGCCCTTATTTCCGAATGAATAAATGCCAGCCAGGCCTTGCTTTTTAAGTCCCTACCACAGTCTAAAATAACTTATGTTGAATTCCAATGGCAGAGTCGGAGCAAGTTTGTCTGCTCGTTTCGGAGCCAGTTTGTTCCAATGACAGAGTGAGGGCGGGAGTAAGGTGTTCCAATGGGAGAGTCGGAGTGGATTCAGAGCAGGAGTCACTCCGTGGAGCAGAAAAAGATGCTCCGCCAAAATCGGCAAAGTGGACCGGAACTCAGTGTGACATATTTCCTTTATCACGTTTGTCTGCTGGGAGGCGCCACCGGTCACGACTCACGAGGAAGCAAAAGCTGCTGCCCGCTTGGCGAGATATCCATTCCGCACTTTTAAAAAAACAACAGATGAACGACGCTGAAGAGACAACTGACCGGTGCGGCGGTGCTGGGAGCAAACAGCGGAAGGAAATGACAACACGCAAGGCATCCTGGGTAACTCGGAGATAGAAGTTCCACTTCCACCTTGCTCCGGCGGCGCAGTTTGTGTTCCACTCGCGAAATTGGAGGCGTTGCTCTACGCCAGAGTCGAGTGCTCGCTCGCGGAGTCTGTCGGCTGCTCCGACTCCGCCATTGGAATTCAACATTAGTGTTGCTGTTTGGTGTCTCTTTGAAGCAGCAGCATCAGATGAGTCACTATCAAAGCGCGATGGCACTGTGAGCAAACCTGTAGAGCTATTAATGTGTTTTCTTGTGCATATCTGTGTGTCTTCTGCCTGAGCAACTGCATTACGTTGAACACTTCGAGTATTCAGGGTCATATGTCAGTGCACACCTTTTATTCCTGTGGTGCACAATGCTTTCATTGAAATGCCAGAGTACAAGAAGTGGGAACAGAGTGTAGTATTGATGTCTGGTATATGTCATCACACACATTAATGTTTAAACACTCACCACATGGATTGTGTGCATTGTGGAACTATACAGTGTGTCCGACATAACTTCAGCTAAGTATTTAAAGGTGAAAGGCACGTCGGAGGCGAATTGAATTGAACGCATACTATTCGCAATAGCCTGTAGTAACTCAGACATTTGTTTGTTTTCCCCATAACTCAATAATTAAGTTTAATTACCCAACTTTTTAATTGTTGGCTAAGGACCCCAACTATGATATGCAGGTTTGCAGAGCACCTTCAGAAACCACCGATCGAGTTGTTTCCTTTACGATACGTCTCACATAGTCCTTTTTTCCGGGTTGCAAAGAAAGCCTCCGAAATATGAGAAAAGCCATAGGACGGCGTGCTTGCGCAGTGGTATCGTGCTGCTCTCAAGTGTGTGTACGGTGAACAAGGTTGGCTCTCGTTGGATGACTGTGAAAATGCATGCTGCTGGCTGAGTGCTGCCAATGAGATAAGGAACGCCATGCAGCTTCCTCGTCACCAGTCACGATGCAGCCAACCTTGTTCACCGAACACACGCTTGAGAGCAGCACAGTACCACTGCGCAAACGCTCCGTCACGTGGCTTTTTTCATATTTCGCAGGCTTCCTTTGCAACCCGGAAAAAGGGGCTATGTGAGACGTATCGTAAAGGAAACAACTCGATCAGTGGTTTCTGAAGGTGCTCTACAAATGCGCGTATCATATTTGGGGTCTCAGCCAATAATTAAAAAGTTGGGCAATTAAACTTAGTTAATTAGTGAGTTATGGGGAAAACAAAAAAATGTCTGAGTTACTATAGGCTATTGTGAAGAGTATCTATTCGGTTCAATTTGCTTCCAACACACCTTTCCTCTTTAAATTCTTGGCTCAAGCTATGACATCATCAACAACAACATCATCATCAGCCTATTTTATGTCCACTGCATGACAAAGGCCTCTCTCTATGATCTCCAATCACCCCTGTCCTGCGCCAACCGATTCCAACTAGTGCTCGCAAATTTCCTTATTTCATCGCTCCACCTAGTCTTCTGCCATCCTCGACTGTGTTTCCCTTCTCTTGGCACCCATTCTGTAACCCTAATGATCCAACGGCTATCAAACCTGTGCATTACATGACCTGCCCAGCTCCACTTCTTTCTCTTAATGTCCATTAGAATATCGACTATACCTGTTTGCTCTCTGATCCAAGCCACTCCCTTTCTGTCTCTTAATGTTATGCCTAGCATTCTTCGTTCCATCGCTCTTTGCGCGTTTCCTAACTTGGTCTCAAACTTCTTTGTCAACCTCGAAGTCTCTGCGCCATATGTCAGCACCAGTAAAATGCACTGATTGTACACCTTCCTTTTCTATGATAATGGTAAGCTTCCAGTCAGGAGCTGACAATGTCTGCCAAATGCAATGCAACCTATTTTTATTCTTCGATGAATTTCCTTCTCATAGTTAGGGTTCCCTGTGATTAGTTGACCTAGGTAACCGTACGGACATCCTGTGTATGGTACAGAGCAGTAGCCCCTACATCTGGAGTGATTGCAGTGTCTCCAGGCACAAGGAAACTTTAAAATTTTTGTAGGACTTCACGTCTGTTTTCTTGTCCATAACAAACAAGTAAAGTCGACCACGTCAAACAAGGCCGCAGAGGCTGAGACCTAGGACAAGATAGAAGGTCCTCTGATTCGGCACGAATGACTGTCCCAATGTCTAATTTTTTTTCTGTTTGTTATGTGCTGTGTTGTAGCTGTCACTGCTTACAGTCTTCCCATATGTTACTCCTCTCAATATAGAAATCCATAATGCAACCATAATTAGCAAGAATTATTTGCTGAAGCAGGAGATGCATGAAAAATAAAACACCAAGAAAGACGGAGAAGTGAAATAGTGACACTCCCACAGAAATATCTATGAGACAAAGGATGAAGCATGAGCAGCTTTACATACTGCTATGACATCGGCAATGATCACATTGTCATTGGTGTTATGTCTCAATACAGCGATGAGAATTCCTTAGATGTTTTTCATGAGGCAGTCCTTTCATCAGCGCACGCCCAGACAACACAGGGCCCAAGATAGACTGTGATGCACAAACAAAGGAATTCACATTGAGGTGACAACTGTTGCGAAGATCACTCTACCTAAACCTGACCCTGACAAGCTGAACTAATTGACGGAAAGGGCCACCGCCGAACGCTACCATTAGAACATCAACCTCGGCTTTCCAAACTGCTACACACTTGCACCATATGCAGGGGCGAAGGTACAACATAGGAGGCGGAGTTCGGTGGAATGATGCGACATCATGGGTCGGATATTGCGACTGATTCGACGAATGTTACTGGCCATGACACAGTCATCAGATTCCCTAGTCTAGTCTCCTAGGGAAGATGACGGTATTAAAAGCGGAGACCTTTGGAGCAGTGAGAGGGTGTGCCAATGTGTCTTGATGTGAACTCAGTCATTTAATATGCTCCTACATGGAGTGGGCTTCCGTATCTGGATCCAGTGTAAATACCATTCCTACCACCGGGTGTACTCATCAATGAGACAGGTGGATTTCTGGCCTAAGCGCTACACTTGGTAGCGTTTAGGCCAGAAATGTTGCCATTTGCGTGATCAGAAACATGACCATTTTGGGCCAGTCGGGCAATGCTTGATTGTTCAGTCGGGCAACTGCAGTTGCAAAACAGCTGAACCAATCCGATGCACAGGAACAGAACATCTGTACATGCTGATAATTATTTTACATGGCGATGCAATTGTGAGCAGAAGGCAACTGGCCAGTTACACTTGCCGGTGTGAGCACCAATCGCCTTCAGTCGCTTTCTATTTGCCAGTCACAAATGATTGTGTGACCTCCACAAGTTGCCAGTGCGAATGAGCCTTAAGTCACCTTAACACTTTTCATGTTACCCAGCAGCAGGACACCTACACAGATTCCCTACAGGAGAATTAAGGCGTCCTATGTAAGAGCCTCTACCTATCCTTCAACTGTCGCCATGACATGGGCCTACTGCAGCTTGGTTATGTTTAATCCATTTTCTTATTTTTTCTCTAGCATCTTCCTCATGAATTTTTTTTCCCACTTTCCCTGAACCCCTCCCATGCGGCAGAAGTAATTACTTTATGAGAGACATGTAGTGTTAATTTTATTTTCATAATTAATTCCATCCTATGCACAGTGGAGTACAGCACGCTGGCTCAGTCTGACCAGTCTTTTCCTGTTTGAGTTTTCGACCTTTCTCCCTCAGGTCTCCAGAGCCACCCAGTGTACCGTTCCTACCCTGTACTGTGGCGCTAAGTTTTGCTCAAAATACAGATTATACGATGCTTCAGTAAATGAAGATGTATGATGCATCTAAGTGGCAAAAGTGTTTATTCATAAAAGAAGGAGTACTAGGAGCAGTAACAAAATGTAAAAAATTTCTTTATGGACCGTGGCTTAGTAGTATGCAATCAAGATGAGGATACCATCACAAGAGATGACTAAATTACAAAACGTTAGTAACTGTGTGATTTCTTTTTTGAGTAATAGGGTACTCTCTCTCTCTCATTATATATATATATATATATTCATTAGAACACCTAAGAAGCGCTGCAAAACTCAGCTGCATCACACTAGGACAAACTCTTCCGGCACCTAAACGGTAGATCACCTAAGCAGCTTCCAAGAAATATATTTACGATGCACTATATATGCAGTCGTACGTACGCGCGCAGTTTCCGAAGACCGATACCCGTGCTAGTGCAACATGCAGACACGATTGCTTACAACAGTTACTCGGTGCGTTACCGTGATAAAACTATTCTTCGAATAGAAGTCGCAACAATGCGCACGCGACAAGAAAGCATCCTGTGCGCGCGATCTTCATAGGATGGGACCGCCTAACTCACTATTTCCCGCTCGGACACGGGCACGATTTTCATAGGGTTTTCGCGTAAACAGGCGCCAACTTTTGCATTTTGTGGTGGTAAATAAAAAAAAAATTGTAAGAATCGTGCAATAAGAAATTTGCCTAAGTGTGCCGCTATCAGAGAAAGTCCGCGCGGACGCGGCATTGCGAATCCGCTACGTACGATCTCCCGGTGCATCTCCCGGTTGATGTTAGGCGTCACTTTCATCGAGCCGACGAATATGAAGAAGAGTCCCAGGAACACGGAAAGAGTGGTCAGCACGATGGACTTCATTGTGCACCGTTTCCACTGTGCCAAAGAACGATGCTTTCCTGGATTGCCCCTGTAGTTACCACTTCCTTGCAGGCACTGGTTTTAAATAGAAAGTGGTTAGTAACACTCGCACGCCAAGAGTTGAACCAACAAATTAAGGCTACCGCACACAAAGCAGAAGCGCTGCAATCGCTAGCGTTACCATTTAGACAGCGATTTTTTTTTATAACAACACCAAATCTTGAAGGCTATGCTTTTTCTATCTGCGTGTTCCAGAATAATTTCAGGCACAAAAAACACGTCGCACGTCGTGTTTTAATTATCATTTTGATGATGCCTGAAAGGTTTGAAAGTAGTTTGAAATGCATATGACATGCACAAGGTGTTCTTGACGTGTTGGCGACTCCCAAATATTTGGCTCATGCAGTGAGCAAACGCATAACTCTCGCGACCATTTTGCCTCTCCGGAGAGTTGTCTCTGGGGCGTGTATTTGGACGCCACCTCTTTTTATACAGCTGCCGCACAGTGCTCGATAAATCGCGTCGGTGCGCGCCCGCCGTCCTCGATAAATAGTGTGCACCCTGTTGGGACAACGTCAGGTTGCCCCGAGCTGCACCAGAAAAATCGCGTAGCGCCGCTGTGCAATCCCAGCAGGCATTGCGGGTCGCGCGCGTTGCAGACGACAAGAGTGACTGGTGTGGCGACAGCAAAGTAACTAGCGCGCCTTGAATTTTCGGAAGCCGATTTTTCCAGTTCGTCTGATGACTGCGAGGAAGCAATCTTGTTAAAGTTGGCCACCAACAAAGGCGGTAACGAAACGCCGAAAGTGCGCAATTTGGTGGGAATAGTCAAGTTATTTATTGACAACGATGTGATTAATTATAATTTTTATAGCTGTGAATTCGTTTTGATGCTTCTTACTTAACTTTTGAAAATACTTTCGCGTGTTCAGGGAGGTGTACTATATGACATTATAGCAAAGTACGAAAACTTTCAATTCTCTCCAGAGGTATAGATAGAGAAGAACGAAATATGCTCGAAAAAAAAAAAATGCAGAAGAATATGTGCTGCCGTTATTGTGGTGAGCGTTCTGATACACACATATTTAATAGCGTCTATGCAATAGGCAGATCAATGTCGTGCAGATTTGTTGGAAATAAACAAATATTTTTCATCACGTAACGCCATAATATATTAACATCCACTAAATAAGCGCATTTATTAGAAATGTAATTCTCGCGTACACAGGTGTCCCAGCTAAACTTAGCCAATATATTATTGCTTACAGCGCGAACAAGTTAGACACGGACCAAGAAGAAAGACGTAACAACAGCGCTCGTATTGCGTCTTTCTTTGTCCGTGTTTGATTTGTTCGCGCTGTAAGTACAATAATTATGTACCAACTCGCCCAGCTAGCTACGGTTCTTAAGGTTAACCTGGCTCTTTAAAAAAAAAATATAGGATATATGAGCAAGCAACCACAGGTATTCTGTCAGCAGTGACGTACCCCATCAGGATAAGTTTCTTTTTTTTTTCATAATAGAACTATCGATAATCAGATCAGATCAATGAACGAACTTTTTAATTACTAAATTGAGGGCGCGAGTTCTTATAGAAAAATAGTAATTGTGCCTTAAAACATGATTTAGTTGCTTTCAGTGTGCTATATCTAGCGTAATTATTTTCTCCGCGTCATAAAGAAAATGTGCGAAATTTGAAAATATCCGCATGATTACGCGTCCACGCGCCGCGACACCAGCGGTCCCAGACGTTACGTATATACAAACATGACAATGTTAATACGCCACCATTCAGCGGTTGATGAGTTAACGGCCATTATTTCGCCAGGTTGCAACTTCGTAATCGCAACGGAATATCTCTTGCCATCAATTATTAGCTCTACGGACGACGCGTTCATCGCGGCGCAGGCGCTGCAGAAGCAAACTGACCGCCCGCTCAGTTATGCGAACGGGTTCAAACTACGCGCGCTGTGCCAGACGACGCTAGTACCGGCGCTGTGCATCTGTATCCTCGTATTTATTTACGTATGCCCATCCACGGGGTTTGGGGTGTTGTGACCCCGACTGGTCTTGGGGCAACTCCGAGGCGCATTTACAGAGGAAGCCATGTGACTTGTTTTCAGCCCCCGCAATCGCTTTCGCTGCATGCAGCTGGCAAAAGCATAGCCTTCAAGATTTGCGTTTGTTATCCCGAGGGCACGGTCGCTGTGGTATGGTGGCTACGGGGAAGTTACATACTAGGGCTTTTTTTTTTTTATTCTACACTGGCTACACGAGTGTAGCTACACTCTAAGAACAGTTTACACCCTTTGGCGTGCCCCTTCTGCCACCCAACGATAATCGTCATCTGCCTTGATGCGTGTACTTTCTTTAACGCTGCGATCCCGGAACTTTCCAGTAACGAACGGAACGCGCGTTATCAGAAGGGGCACTCCAAAGCGCGTAAACTGTTCTATGCTGATTCCGCGCATGCTGTTCGTTACTGGAAAGTTCCGGGCTCGCAGCGTTAAAGAAAGGAAACGCATGACGATTATCGTTGTGTGGCAGAAGGGGCACGCCAAAGGGTGTAAACTGTTCTTAGAGTGTATAGTGTACAGACGTCTTCTTTCTTTTTTTTGTATTTGGTATAGAGAAGTGTAGCTCCGCCCACCTACAGAAGCCATTTCTTATAGCTCTAGTGTAGCACTTCTACACTATGGTTTCGACGAGTGTAGGCAGCAAACGACAAACAAGCTGGTTGGTGCCGCGAACGCATGGCGCCATTTTGTCTGGGACTATCGACGCTGATATATAGCGACCCTCCATACACGTTTCCGCGGACGGTGGCGCGTGGCGGTGGCGCGTGGATGGAGGGGCTTTAATAGCGACGATAGCGAATATCCGCTGCAAGGTCAGTAGCGAAGTGCTGGCGTGACCATGCGTCGCCGAGAAAGATGAGCGAACCTTCCAAGAACATAAAAGAATCTTGCTCACAGATGGTGCGCGTTAGTTTCAGACTACGCGCTGTATTATACGCGAATTGGGAAGTTGTCTTCGTGCATTGCGCATTCGCGATGTATCTGTTGATGGTCAGATTTGTGATGAAAGGGAACTCGTACATTGGCTTTAGTTTCAGGCAAGGGCATATACGCAGCCAGTAAGTGCGAAGTCAGGCATAGTGCGGAGTCAGGCGCTTTTCGTCTAATGATGCAGAAGACGACGCGTTGTCTGCTCTGATGTCTACACAAGCCTGCAAGAAGTGTAGCTAAAAAAGGGAAGAAAAAAAGTAGCTCTATTAAAGCTTCTGAGGTGGCTCACCGAAAATTAAACTCGTCGCCTGCCACCGCGCTAGGGGCAAAAAGCCCGCGCCGCTGTGCTTAGTCATCGTAGCAGAGCACGTATTGTGCTGCCACGTTGCAGTTGTAATGGTATTCAGTGATTGTGGCATTTGTTCTTAGGGCATCGCAGCACCTCAGTAGGCCATGATGAAATCGTGCGTTGCTTCCAGCTATACGAATCGGCTTAAGAATACGCCGGGAATAACATTTTGCCTGCAAGTACACCTTTCGCTTTGTTTGCTTACGGGCGCCGGTATGGTGTGCATTTTCTTCAATTGAGAACCATTGGGAAGGTGTACCTACGTGATGTAGTACACTACACGTGTTTAGATGTTAAATTTACGCTCAAATACTCATTGGCGCGTCGCTGCGTGTGGTTGGGCTGGGATTTCTGGGCTAGCTAGCAGGGCTCTCAAGTTGTGATGAAATACGCCTGCGGTCTAATTGTACGTGCCGCAGTGTGTCTGCTTGTAAAAGAACTTAAGCACAAGGGCGCTTATGTATACCGAAAATTAGGTACTAGTGGACATTAGTAAGCAGGTGCGAATGCGCTTTAAATTTCGAGTTTATTATTGTACAAGCATTCTTTGGCGAGTATCCCAGTTGCCTCAAGCAAAGAGTGTAATGCCTTGTATCCGAAAAAAAAATTGCATAACTTGCGAAGACATTTAATCGTTATAATAGTGTAAATGTACATGATTGGTAGCTTTATGCTGATTAGAAACAATTTAAACCAATAAAAAATTGATCAGAGAAAGTGCCCATAGGGATACATCGGGCTCCATAGAAAATGCATACCTGAGCTTATAGTAGGGGTGGGCCAACTTGAAATTTGCGGTTGGGCTGATTGAAATTGGGAGATGGGCCAACTTGAAACTGGGGGGCAATTGGGGGCGTTGAAATTTTGGGGTGGGACGACTTAAATTTGGGGGTGGGACAACTTAAATTTGGGGATGGGCCAAATTGAAACTTGGGGTTAGGTCAGCACAAATTTGGCGTGGTCCACCATTGAGCAAAAAAATTACGTGGGAACTCCACCGGAGTTATCTAAGTATGCTAAGCGTGCCACCAAATTTCAGTTGCCCCATCCCGAAATTTGAGTTGACCCACCAGTAAGATTTTCTGTCTCTTCCTCCGCCGGGTTCTTCTTTCTTGGTGTTTTAGTTCGTTCTCGGCTCTTCCTAAGCCGCTGCACTGTTCTCTGCTTCGGCATACCGTAACTAAGGATGCTGGATGGCAATAATTTGAACTGAATTTATTTACAGACAGACATTAGCGGTTACACTGAGTACATAGTAAACAAGGAAAGGAGGTTCACATTTACGAATGCGACTGAGCAAACGCCTCGAGGCAGTCCGTCACTCCGATCGGGCACCTGACGAGATCGGTCCCTTGTTTCTCAAGTCTCAGAGCACAATGCCTGCTCAGCCGCGCACATTCTCACCCCCAGCCGCGGGACCATGTGTCCGGGCTGCGTAACTCGCACCGCGGCGGTGGCCGCCGCTCGAACCACCCGAACCGCCCGAGCCATATATATATATATATATATATATATATATATACATATATATATATATATGATAGGTTGGCGATAGAGTGGATAGAGTGGTTTGCGTGCCAGTTGGGATAGGTGTGTGTAGAAGATAACGTGCGCGAAACTTACTACGACACTAAGCGGTGCTATACTCCCTTTGTCATTGCTTAACCAGCGGTACTCACTCTTGCCGACGTTCCGGGGTTGAAGCCCTTTCTATTAAAGTTAGCGACACAACGCTGGCGGATGAGCAAATTTCTGTATCCTCTAGGAAGCCGTAGATCTCGAAGTGCCTTTAACATGGGCAGTACTAGCCCTGGTCCGCGAACTTGGCCACACAGATTCATTCCATTCCTCAATATGCCAGTCACTATTTTTTCAACAAACTACTGCACACGTCTTCAACCCACTGCTCCACAATTTGCAGCCTGATTGGAGCACAGTGTGTCGGCGAAAACTCAGTTGCATTTAAGATATGGTGATACAGAAGCAAGGTGTATAAACACTAATGGTTTCGCATTTGTGCGCTGTCTTAGAGGCCACGTGCGGCGCGCCGCCGAAAGCGCCATCTCCTTTCTCTAGAACAAAGTGCTCCGCAAAAAGGGTCAATAAAGGTAAGGGGTATAAAGGTAGAATTCACTTGTATAGACCTTGAGCATTACGTCGGTAATATACAGGTTAACAATGCAGGCAATTAAATTTAAGCTTCAAGCAAGGGCACAGAATGATGGCATTTTGGGAGAACTTCAGAATAACTTCAGAGTAGGTGGGCGTCTGGAAGACAACTGATTTGTCTTTACTCAGTGTTTTGAAATATCAAGAGTAGAAAGGAGACCGTTAATGTGGCATTTTTAGACATTACAGGAGCGTATGACAACGTAGCCGCAACATCTTGTGGCATATTCTCGAAGGGGAATGCTTAGGCGACGATTGTCTACAGCTTTTTAGAGAGATTTACCTAGAATATACCGTTTGCCTTGAATGGGAAGGGATGAGGAGCGACGAGAATGTTGATATCAACAAGGGACTGAGGCAGGGGTGCCCTTTATCCCTACTGCTGTTTATGATGTACATGGTGAGGATGGAAAGGCTGCTAGAGGGAAGTAACGTCGGGTTTTGTCTCTCATACAAACAGGTGGGTAGAGTAGTAGAGCAGCAGCTTCCAGGTGTGTTTTATGTGGACGACATTGTGTTGCTGGCGAACAAGTAAAATGATTTACAACGTCTGGCTAATATCTGCGAACAGGAAGGCGAGAATTTAGGCTTAAAATTTTACGTTAAAAAATCAGGTGTTATGGTATTCAATGAAAACAGTGAACAGACAGTATCAATTTAGGGCCAGGAAATACCTCGGGTAAAATAATATAATTACCTTGGTATATGGATAAACGAAGGCAATAGATATATAGAAACACAGGAAAAACAATAACAGTAAAGGGGAAAATAAATGCGGCCATAATGAAACACAGAGCGCTAAGAGGATACAATAAGTATGAGGTGCTCCGGGGTATGTGGAAAGGTGTAATGGCTCCAGGACTTACATTTGGAAATGTGGTTGTTTGCTTGAAATCAGGGTATACCACCAGGACTCGATTGCAACTAAGGTCAATGGGACGCCTCGCATTGGACGCTCACGGGAAGACTACAAATGAAGCTGTGCAGGGTGACATGGGCTGGGCAAATTTTAAAGTGAGGGAAGCTCACAGTAAAATCGATTATGAAGAACGACCGAGGAATAGGGAAGAAAGTGTAAATGGGCTGGGAGGGAGTTCAGATATTTGTACAGAAAAAAACATTGAACACTGTGTGACGGCAATGGCGGGACAACGACGGCATGACGATAGTTAGATGCCAACGTTACAATGGCCCCAGTGGAACGACCGCTATGGCATCATGGCAACGTTATGACACCGAGCACATAACAACGACTGTAAGGCGGCAACACGATGACGACGATGGCATGACAATGGTATGAGGACAGTGGGGCGACGAGTACATGAAGACAACGACGTGACGACGACAGAAACACGAGTGTCGAATGACGAAGCTGGAGTGATAACGACGGCATAACCAGGACGACTATGGTCATGATAGTTATGATGGTCAACCGATGGTCAACGGACGCATGATAACATCTGTCTGACAACGACGAAATGATGACGGTGGCATGGCAGCGGCGGCATAATCTGCATTGAATTACGACAGCACAATTGCGATAGAATGGCGAAGAAGGATTGAAGCCGATGGTACCACGAAGGCGTCATGACGACAAAGGGATGACGTTGTTGAAGTGATAACGATAGCAAAAGAATAGCTTGACGAAGGTGGTATGACGACGAGTGTATCACGACTATGGTAACGGCGACTACATGACATAAGTCGGATGACGAATATTGAATGACAACGATGAAAACACCGCGATGGCATCGCACACTCGTATAATGAAGAATCAATGAGAACGGCTGTTGACAACGACGGAATAAATACGACGTCTTCACGACGGTATGTGTGCGCGACGACAATGGGGTGATGACGACTGTATCACGAAGCCTGCCGTTTTGGTCGTTGCAGCTTTGTTACACCATCATCGTCATAGAGACCGCGTAACAACGTGGTAGGACGACAGTCAAAAGTCAAAGCTGGACGGACGACGATGAGACGATAACCACGACACCAAGGCCACGAGTGCATACTATTGTTGCCCAAACTATTAGACAACTTGTACCACTGGGTCGACGTAGAAGGCATGACGACCCATGCAGCTGCTACGTGGCGTGCAACAAGGTGTAATAATATGCAACTGCGATGCAAAGGGCGCATGTATAGACGCTACGCGACGCTAATGTGACATTGCAAGGCAGGTGGCACGATACGATGCTAATGACGATGATGATTTATTGGCATCCGCTTTGAAACGCGGCAGTGACATGGCCACCTAGCCAGCTTCATTTAATCAGGTTTACAATGTACATTTTTGCTAGACTTTTTGTATACATCTCCTTAAACTGCCTTTTCTTCCTCAAACCTTCTTTAACTGTCTTGTACCGCTACATGTGCATCTGCTATATGGCGTTCTGCGAGGTGTAATAATGTGCAAGTGCAATGCAAAACGTGCACGTATCGACGCTACGCAGCGCGCATGTCACATCGCGTGTCTCCTCGCGCGCTGGCACACGTTTACGCGGCATTTTTCGGCAGCATAACAGCAAGCGCTGGCGAGGCTCAGTGGTAGAGCACTGACTCCCACGCAGCGGGTCCGGGTTCGATTCCGGTGGGAACTATGTCTTTCTTTTTCTCATTCCTGGCGATAGCTGCTACGGACACCGGCGGCGGCGGACACCATCGCCACCCATCACGGCTGTTGGAATGAGCCCATAACAGCTGACTCTGTAAAAGAAAATGTGGGTGCGATGACATATAAGCAGCCTCGTTCTTTCAAGAACACAACCCAATGCTCTAACCGTTAGGCCACATTTGCACTTCCTAGTTTATTTGCAGTGAGGCGAAGCAGCACTTACAGCTGTGCAAAACACAACGAAAGTAAATTTTAACAAAGGCAAATTCAAACAGAAGTCAGACTGAAAAAAAAATTTAATCACGAGCTTCGCTTGAGTGCTTGTATATGTACCCCAAATATTGAAATATACGACATGATCTTCGCCCGCTTCACCTGGCGATCTGCATGGAAGCCAATGTAGCGTTGAAACTTGTTTATCTTGCTTGACAGCCTCGCATATTGGTTCATGCGGCAATCAGGACCTGCGTTTCTATGTATTCTCCCAACGTTACTCCCCCATTCTTACTTCCAGTGCGTCAGCGCCGCATCTAATTTAATTTGCCTTTCCTTGTTGTCCCGATCGTCTTTTGTTCAATGTTATACTTTGTGCGCTCCCAGAAGGAAATAGTTGACGCTGTTTTATTTCTTCAAGCGCGCATTTTCGACAGCCGAGTTGTTTCGCTAATGCAGCAAGGCATTGGATAGGGATGTTACTGATGTTTGCCTTCCCATCCAGTATATCGTGCCGCATTCGGAACTCAACTGTCTACTGTTTTCAATCGCGTTAAGAAAATGTGTGCGTCCTCGGTTAAGAAATGTGTGCGTGCTTTCTTCTTTAAACTTTATAACTTCCATGCTTCCTGTGAAGAGGTAGACAACGGCTAAGGGAATCTTTGTTTTCTGGGACAAATTGCAGATTGTGTAAAAGTTAGAGATTGATCATTACCTTATTGATTTGTGGGAAGCGGTATGTTCTACGTTCTACAGCAAACATAAAAAAAAACAAGGAGTGAAAATAAAACCAGTAATTATTAGGTGCCTCAATGTAACAAAAAAAAATCTACTTCACTTTTCTTATTGGATTGCTTATAGTCCAGGGAGGGCAAAATTGGAGGGCGGGAATGCCGAACCACCGCCAACAACCAAGAGCATCTTCCAGGAACAAATCATTCAAATGGGACCCATGCACACGCATGCTTTTCTCGTGGAAACACAAACTGACTCCTTCAGATGGTTGACGCGGCCTTTATGACGCTTAAAGCACATGCGAGATCACGTGCGCGAGCGCCCCAGTTTCTGCTAGGCAACGCAGCGCGTCATTTTCTCCCATTCCTTGCTCGTGGCAGCTAGCGCTTTGAGACGCTGTGTTAGGGTGCACTCTCGTTTTCCGGTTCACCCCAGGTCCTAACGGAATAGCTTGTAACGTTTCTTTACCGGTGTACAAAACGTATGTAGTCATGCCGTCGCCATCGCCATGGTAATATTGTTGTCGCCGCCCTGCTGCTGCCGTCACACTAACGCTCGTGTGATGTATACAAATATATGTCGCGCCCTAGCCTGTACAATTTTCCATCTCGTAACACTTTGCGATACCCCATACGGTGCTAAATAACCAGTTATCTGTAAAACACATTGCATATAACATCAATTCCCACAGTAACTGTATTTATACGTATAACTGTAGTTATCCGTATTCTCTCCATGTGTGTATTGGCTAAGTCCTGATTTCCATAATTTAGTTACTAATTTTGTTTTTTACAGCCAAAGAATCATTTTCATAAATTTAACCCTTCTTATACAGTCCAGTTCTTCGCTAACCTCGAAATAATATTGCAGAAACCAAGATCAACAACTGGGATCGGAACCCAACATTCACTTATGGCGAAAGGCAAGAGCGGGTGACGCCATTGCATTGGGGAACAGCTAACCAACAAGCTGGGTGCGAGCGGTCGCATGTTGCCTCGGCTCCTGCATTTTTTTCTTTTTATGCCTACCCAATCGCTTCAAGAGCCTGATTTCCTGCCTGGACCTATGTGAGTGTTATCGGCACTTCTTGACAGCTCTTTTAGCAACTCCGACGTCCCTTACGCGAGCCGCAGCCCTTTTTAGGGCTCTCGGCTGACCATCTCGCTGCTGGGCCTAGCTCCGCTTAGCATGGGCGCAGGAACGGAGCGCGATGGCGCTCGCACCTGGCGCGAGATCCACAATAACCTCTCGAAACAGCGTCAGCATCCTTCGCCACCAGCATACCCCACAGTGGCTCATAGGACTCAATTAAGAGCTGAACCGAAGCCCCCGCCGCTGCGGCGCAGCGATTATAAAATCATCCTAAGAGTTCGTGGGGGCCTCAAATGCGCTGGAATCCATGCATGCATCCTCAGACAAGTCATCCTCAAGGCTGCGGGGCTCCCCATCACCGACCGCACCAGTTCTGACCAAATTCGTGTCAACACCATCAACAATACCGTTCTAATGAGCACACCAGACATGGGACGTGCAGATCTCTACCACAACATCCAGAGTCTGCAATTCAATGGTAACCCTTACGAAGTCGCCACCCATGTGGCCGATCCCATCGATACCTGCAGAGGATGTATTCACTTGCCCCCAGGTTACTCAGAAGATGACATCGCCTCAACCCTCCGCAGATGCAACCCAACATTGATTATTGGGGGTGCACGACGCCTGAGCAATACTGAAACCATCATGGTCATATTCCAAGGCAAAATCATCCCTTTCTACGTTAACTACGACAGCTGTTCACTTCGATGCCGCCCCTTCAGGCAGAAGGTAGAAGCCTGCACCCGATGCCGCGGGACTGGTCATCGCCAGGACGTCTGCACAAATGCCACCGACAAACTCTGCCCCAAGTGTGGAATGAAAGACGCACCCATGGACCACGAATGTGACCCGATATGTGTTGTTTGCAACGGAAACCATCAAACCGGCTCCTCACTGTGCAAACAAAGGTTCAGACCGCGCCCTACCCGCCCCAGGCATAAACAAGACACTTCACCCACCAACCGAACTCTTAGTCTCGACCGTACTCGCGACTCAAGCCGGCGAAGAAGTCACAGCAAAAGCAAGGACCGTCGGCCTGGCTATGCAACCCAAGACGTCGCCTGGCCAGCTCTATCATCAAGCCCTACTCTCGTCAACTCCTCGCGCAACCCACCCCAGGTAAGCTGGGCTAAGGTAGCCTCTTCCAGCTGCTCCTCAAACCAGACTGCTAATAATGAATCCCTCCTTGAAGAAAATACAATTCTAAAAGCCGAAATTCAAAGACTTAAATTAGAACTCCAATCTCGTCACCCCTCTACTTCAACCCCTGAAGCCCCTCTCTCTAACACGACCCTTTCAACTCATCATCCATCAGCCCTACCTGAAACCTCTTTACACCGCCCCATGGACACTAGCCCCTCCACTGAACGGGAACCGCTTCACCCTCCCCCCAGCAAACGTAAAACTCCGAGCACTCCGCGATCAGAGGACACCCTGGACGAGACAATCTTAAATTATAACGACAGGCTAACCGCTTTGTAGACTAAATTCCATAATATACTCACTGAAATTGAAAAAATCAATACAGATTACACAGCCAGGAATGAAAAACTCGACAAATTTATTGAATTCGTACAAGCACACATCCAACAAACTACAAGTTGGATAGCTGGAGTCACCGCGAATCATCCTAACATAGTTGCACCTGCTCGAACCGCCTCCCCACCAGCTCCGCTTAACAATGGCCAATAACCCGACCCGCTCCGAGTTTGAAGTGTGGCAGTGGAACTGTAGGGGGTTTCGAAAAAAGAAAGCACACCTCCAGCAGTTTCTAGCCTCCTCTTCTAATCTCCCAGCTGTCATTGCGCTTCAGGAAACTCACGGACTAATCAGCTTCCCAGGTTATGATGTCTATCAGAACAATAAGGTCTCCCGGCCCGATACGGCAATTCTTATGCAAAAGCACCTCACTGCCAATCATTCCCGATTCGACAGCGTCGATATAGAGCACGATTTTCTAGAAATTATTCCTCGCAAAAATAATGCACCTGGCCTTTACATTCTCAATATCTATAGTCGTCCACAAGACAAACATCACCGCTTCGACTCCCTTTTCGCTCAAGCTATTGCCGGTGCCACCAACCACCCCCTCCTAATCCTTGGAGATTTCAACGCACCCAACCATTTGTGGGGTCACTCCGTTTCTACTCCTAAGGGCAGAGCCCTATGGATCCACATACAAGACCACAGACTCACATTACATAACGACATCGATGCACCAACCAGGCTAGGCAATAGCGTAGCTAAGGACACCTCCCCTGATCTGACGCTTACACACAGAATCCAACACGTCACATGGCACAACTCACAAGTTAACCTCGACAGCGACCATTACATCATTACCATCACACTACAATAAAAACACAAACCCTTTGCACCCAAACGCCTCAGCCTTACCAATTGGGACAATTTTCGAGAGGCCCGCCAGATATCAGCTCCCACAAACATTCAAGACATTTCAGAATGGGTTCAGCAACTACACTCAGACGCCCAGGCGCACACTACCACTCTGCCCCCCGAAACCGCTCTCACTACGGTTGATTCCAAGCTTCTACACATGTGGGAAGCCAAACAGTCCCTTCTCAAACGGTGGAAGAGGCCACGGTTCAACCGAAAACTAAGACTCAGAATTGCCAAATTAGACCTCCAGATCCAGGAGTACGCCACACAACTGGCCTGCCAGCAGTGGGGCCAGGTATGTGAAAGCATGCATGACAACCTCGATAACAAGCGCACATGGCAGCTCTTGCGACACTTATTAGACCCTACCACATCGCGCACACACCACAACCATAGCATAAACAAACTGCTACATGCACACAAAAACAATCTCAACGGATTCTTCGACGACCTCCGCCATAAACATCTGCCTCCCGCTCAGAAGTATGACATGCCGAAATATACTGGCGAACCCAACGACCTACTTAGCGCCGCTATCACGGAAGCAGAGGTTCGCCATGCCCTCGCCACCCTGCGCACAATGTCAGCACCAGGCCCCGACCTTATTAACAATAAAATACTCCGCAATCTAGACGACAACTCTGTCACAGCCATCACGGTGTACTTCAATCACTGCTTTGACACTGGCACCCTCCCTAGTTCGTGGAAAGATGCCAGGGTAATTTTTATCCCAAAGCCAAACAAACCACTCAACACTTCTAATCTCAGGCCTATATCACTAACCTCTTGTCTAGGTAAAACACTCGAACACGTCATCCTCAACCGACTCAGTAAATACATGGAGGACAACAATCTTTATCCATCAGAAATGGTAGGCTTTCAAAAATCTCTCTCATGCCAAGATATCATGCTTCGAATGAAGCATGACATCATTACACCCAATAGCAGTCTAGATACGCAAGCAATTCTCAGCCTGGACCTCCACGGAGCCTTCAATAACGTTTCACATTCCGCCATCCTCCGAGAGCTTAATCTCATTGGGGTTGGCGGAAAGACATATGACTACATATGTACCTTCTTATCCAACCGTACCGCAACGATACACATAGGCACACAGCAAACTATTTCATACGCTTTAGGTAGCTACGGCACGCCCCAAGGCTCAGTGCTGTCCCCTTTTCTTTTTAATCTTTCTATGATGCCGATGGCGCAAGCATTGCGGTCTATTCCCGATCTCAAGTTTTCACTCTACGCCGATGACATCACTCTTTGGACGACTGGCGGCTCCGATGGAGAGATTCAAGACACTCTACAGGCCGCAGCAGACGCCATCGTGGCTCATGCCGGGGCTATGAATCTCACATGCTCCCCTCAAAAATCCGAGCTACTTCTTCTGCCATCCCACCGGGGGGCCGGAAAACACATGTCTAGTATAGAGGTAATCCTAAACCACATCCCCGTTACTAGAGTGGACAGGCTCCGGGTGCTCGGTTTACACATTCAAAGCAACCGGCTCAACACATATACCCTACATACACTCCACAACACAGTCGATCACACCCTGCGTCTTCTAGGGCGAGTCTCCAATAAACATGGCGGACTAAAGGAGGCCGAACTTCTCCGCTTGATTCAGGCCTTCGTTATCAGTAAGATTACATTCGCAACACCCTATCTACATTTCCTCAAATCAGAATCAGATAAGATCGACACTCTTTTACGCAAAATATATAAATTCGCTCTGGGGGTCCCCATACGTACCTCCACTGAAAGGCTAATGCTTACTGGAACTTTCAACACACTTACTGAACTCACAGAAGACCACCTCACATCCCAATATAGCAGACTTTCTAACACTGCAACAGGTCGACACATTCTACAAACTCTTTCTATCACTCCGGCACCCATCATCAAGACTAAATACATCATTCCACATCACATACACGAGAACCTCTGCATCCCCCCACTTCCTAAAAACATGCTCCCTGTGCATCATAAGCAGCGCAGGAGGCAGGGAGCAAAGGCTCTCCAAAAACGATTATCCACCTCTAAAGACGTGCTCTATGTTGATGCCGCCGAATATGGGAACAGAAATCATTACGCAATATCAGTCATTAACTCCCACGGCCAGGTCGCTGCGGCCGCCTCCATTCCTGGCTCTTCCTCGGAGGAGGCGGAGGAAGCGGCCATAGCCCTGGCCCTCACAATTCCAAATTCATCACTTATCGTTAGCGACTCCAAAGCAGCCATACATAACTTCGGAGCGGGTAGGGTCTCTAAGCTAGCCCTTTCTCTCCTCTTGGCCCATCCTTTCCATCAAACTGTGGCATTAATCTGGACTCCCGCGCATGCGGGCCTTGCCGGCAACGAGGCGGCTCATGCCAGTGCCCGAGGATTTACAGTCCGGGCTCAGGCATCGGACGTGTCGGACCTCGCCACGGAGGAGGTGCTGTTTACAGCGCGGGATCGACTTATTACTTACCACGACATCTGCACACACTACCGATTAGACCGCTTAACCTTTCCGCCACTCATGGGCAAATCCCCGCGTAGGTGTGAAGTTCTGTGGCGACAGCTGCAGACTCGCACCTTTCCGTCCCCTTACCTCCTCCACCGCATTCATCCCGCCATTTACCTTTCTCCCTCTTGTAAATTCTGTATCTCTCCCAGAGCAGACTTAAACCACATCATGTGGGGGTGCCCTAAGCACCCCCTTCCCCCTTTACTCAAGAAATTAATATCTAGTGAGGAGCAGTGGGAGGCTGCCTTGCGCAGCTCCAGGCCCGATCTTCAGGAGGCCATCCTGGAGTGGGCTGCGAGGATAAAGGAGGCCTACTTCAAGTAGTTCCTCCTCCCACCCTCTATTCCATTGCCCCTTTCCCTTTAAAGACGGATAAATAAAGTTTTTCATCAACCAACAAGCTTTCTCCTATGTCTTCAGTTTTCCGTTTTGAATTTCGCTTTTTCTTACAGTGGACGGACTGCTCAACGACGCTTGTTCTTCCTCTATTGGTAAGTAAATATTCATTTGAAGGTTGTTTACGTTTTATCTTCAAAATCGTACGGTTCCTGCTAGTACTAATACTACGACTTTTCTTTTTCTCGTTATACTGCCCTTTCCTCTTCGCGGGCAATGTACCGTTGTGGGTACGTGCAACCAACCAGCTGGAAGAGGAAGCAATCGAAGAAACACACGCGCCGCGCGGCACGCTCTCTCGCTTGCCACGCGCACAAGGCGACCACGTAGAAGGATCACGGAGCGCACGACGATGAGACGCTGGGTTTCCGAGGACACCACGACCACCGCAACGCACAATGACAAAGACTCCCGCAGCACCGCGACCGGCGCCACGTACACGGCAGACGACATGACAAGCGCCAGCTTCGCTCGAGCTGAGGCGCCCACCGCCCCCGCTCAAGATGTGTCTCTCGGACAGCTCACGTACAGCATCAACTCCAGCCTGCCGTACTCCGCACTGTGCAAGGCGCCGCCGTGCGAAAGGCACCAGCGGCTGCGCGCCGTGAGGCACCGAGGCTGCCAGTCAGAGGGGCAGCTGCAGCCGATACTGCTCCCGCCGCCTCCGCGGCAGCCTGTCAACGCGACACCGCCGCTGCCTCCTGTCCCGGAAGGCCACCAACTGGGAACGACATCGCAGCAAGCGCGTGGTGTCTTGCACCAGGGGCACGGAGGACAGGGTGTAAGCGGATATTTATTTGCCTTTATACTATACACTTACTACATGCTGCTGGTGCTACTGCTAGTAGTAGTTCGTAGTAGCAGTACTGGTAGTGTACTACCAGTACTGCTACTTCGAACTACTACTAATCAATTGCGCAGCCAGGAATTTTTTTTACCGAATGGGCTGGGAAGGAAAAGGCTCGCACTTGACCGACCGGGGCAGGGGTATGGCGCAGGGGAATGATGTCGTCCGTCGTTTTAGGCAAGGTATCCTCTGTAAACAATATTCTTTTTTTCTGGGGGGGAGGGAGCGGCCAGGGTCACATGTTGGTGGTTGTCTCCCACCCAGCCCTCTCTCTGGCTACACTTCTGCTTCTATTGCAGTCGGCCCGGTCGTGTTTATTTGTCATGCTTCCTGGCATCGTCGCCTGTGATCGAGCCAGTGTGGCGTCGTTACGTCTCTGGCCGACTATGAAATGTAGTCGGTAAACGGTAACTGCGGCCCTGAGAATCACAACGTCGCACCCGCATACGGTGCCCACTATATGAAAACTGCCCCCTGACATGAAGTTTCCGCACTGGTTATCAATTAGTGTAGTGCGGCAACTTCGAAAGACATATCTGGAATGTCCGTTAAATTTAGCAGGTAGTTACAAGCATGGGAATGGACGACTTTAGAAAGTGGCGCACGCCACTTCATCACTTGCATACTTTGCATCACTTGCTCACTTGTATACGTGACCTACTTTTGCTAAACGTGCAGCCACGAGACACTGCTCAGAAGACAGTGGCCTGCCATTAGAACATGAAGTTTTGCGTACACTAAAACTTCGTTGCGTTTCAGCTGTCTGTATATGCAGAGACATTCCGGCCGGAATCACGCTCATGGTAATGCGGTGCGTAAACAGTTTCTCGTGGGGCTCTTCGCCCTGTATGATATGCACTAGAATAACCATCACACCGGTTTGAATACCCAAAATGATATCTTGAAAGAATATCTGAGAATGTGTCTTCCAACGCGTTTTGACAAATTGCTGGGATTCACTGACGGATTGCAGCTAAGCATTCCCTACTGCTGATGCTTCATATGCAGAAAATACGCCTTGGTGTATAATGGCAACAGTTATGAGGTTTCGGCAAGTGTGTTTTGATTGTTAATGGATGTTTCACAAAAGCAGTTAAAAAAAATGACATCGCGCAACCACTATTGATTGCAGCGACCATCCGACATTGCTGACAAGCCTTTCGCACGTTTCGCATGGCAGATAACTTCTGAGACATTTCTCAGAGAAAGGAGGTTGGGTCAGCAAGTGTAGCCGCAAGGCCCGCGAAAAAGCATCCGCTGCTGATTCAGTTCCGTGCATAAAGCCAGCGCGCGCAGACAGTCCGAGACATTTCATGCGCGTCGAAGCGCAAGCTCGGGCTGGCTCGTGTCGCCATGCTGACCCGTAGAGATAAATCAGAGTACGCAGTTTTCAGCGTCTCGATGGCGAGCTTGGCGAGCGGGCTCGTCGCAGCACCCCGTGGCTGCCGCGGTGTACCGCGGCCATATGCGCTGCCAGCTATATATATATATATATCTAGCTGACAGGACATGTAGCCTCCAAAACCGAAACCGACCCTCAAATTTCCCATATGCCCTGAGCCGACAGGTGACGCTGACATACTTTAAGTCGTCTATTGCAATAGTCCGTAAATACTGTCACATTCCTGTGGGGAAAGGAGCAGGAAGCGGTATTTAACGAATTGCAGCACCGTCTACAAACATCGCCTGTTCTTGGCCACTTCGATGTGGATGCGCCGACAATGATCCAAACCGATGCCAACCGAGCAGTTCAGCGGCAAGACGGCGCTGAGAGAAACATTGCTTACCCGAATAGCACACTGTCGCGTGCAGAGTCGGAACTGCTCCACCATGGAGAAGGAATGCTTGGCTGCAGTATGGACAGTTACAGAGTTCCGCCAATACATATACGGCCGACCTTTTCAAAACATAATTGACCACCATTCTCTGTTGGTTGACCTACATGAAAGACCCATCTGCACGTTTGGCACGTTGGAGCCTAAGGCTTCAAAAGTATGACATTACAGTGGTCTACCAATCGGGAAGGCAGCACTTAGATGCTGACTACCTCTCCAGATCACCGATCGAGTCGCCGGGCAGTGATGATCACGAATCCGCAGGTTTTTTAGGAGTTGTTGGCACGACCATCATCTCTAAACAGCAAGACGACCAGGAGCTAGCTTTACAAATTGATTTCCTGGAAAGCCGCGCCACAAACATGCTGGAGTGTTCTCCAGGAAAGTGTCATACTCCTGGATATGCAACCGTGTTCTTTTTAGGAAGAACTTCACTTCAACAGGGAAGAGATACCTACTAGTCGTCTCTAAAGCTCTCCGCAACGAAATCTTGCAAGCGGTTCACGATGAAGCCACCTCAGGCCACTTATGGGCTACATGAGAGTATCAGAGCGTATCAGAGAGAAATACTACTGGCCACGGCTCGCAGCACAGGTGAAGTACTCCGTTCGAATGTGCATTGACCGCCACCGACCCGAACTGCCACCTGCGAAACCTGCGGGACTACTACATCCTGTACCGGTGCCGGAAATGCCGCTTGCACAGATTGTGATGGACCTTTTGGGCCCATTCCTAATATCTGCTACAGGAAATAAGTGGGTCATAGTTGCGACAGACTGCCTCACGCGATGTGCGGAAGCCGAGGCAGTTCCGAGCAGCACCGCAGCCGAGGCCTCCCGATCCTTCATCGAAACCATCCTCCTGAGGGAACGGCGCTCTAGCAGTCAATGTAACCGACAGGGGAACTGCTTTCACGGCTGAGGTTTTATGAAGTGTACTCACGTTCAATGGCACGGCGCACAGATGGACGACAGTCTACGGCCCACAAAGCAGTGGACTTACGGAACGCCTCAACAAAACTCTCGCAGACAGGCTGTGCACATATGTCGACGTGGAGCACAATAAAATGGACAAAATATTGCATTTGCATATAATGCGCAATTCAATCTCACGCCATTCAGTCTCCTCCACGGTCGAGAAGTGATTTCAATGCTGGATTCTGCGCTGCCTCATGGTTTCGGCGATTCCGAGATTGAATAGCGCGCCGAAGAAGTAAGACAGCTGGGCCGTGTTCGAATGACTAGCCAGCAAGATCATGATGCCAAACGTTACAATCAACACCATCGATGCGTCGTCTGTCAGCTCGGTCAGAGAGTGTGGGTTTGGACTCCGGTACGCCACCGAGGCCTCTCGGAGAAACTTCTACGCCGATACTTCGGACCGTACAAGGTTCTGCGACGCCTTAGCGACGTCGACTATGAAGTCATTCCTGACAGCCCATCCTGCTCGAGGCGCCGTCAGGACCTGCCTGAGAGTGTGCAAGTGCTAGGCACGAAACCATATTTTTCTGAATATGGTTACTTTCTGATTTGGTGGAAACCGGGTGCTCACTGCCGAGCATCGGGACGATGCTCCCTCTGGAAGGGGGCGAATACCGCGTTCCTATGTGTGCTCTGCAACGCTGGCGACGGAGACGACAACCTCGAGCGTGTGGTCGAGGAGCTAAAGAAGGTTGAACTGAGCCCTTGTTCTAATTATCTCCATTAAATACATCGCGCCGCTCTTGTCTTCAGTGAGCTGCGACGGTATGTAGGTATAGTGTACTAGCACAACATAAGTTCCTCAATTTGCCTCCATTGCTACACAGCTCAAATGTGGTTGGATAAATCAGCATAAACCTTAAATACACGAGAAAATGTATGCATGAGCTGAATGCAGGAGGCGTGTTTCTTACAATTGAACCCATTATGAAGGTGCACTTGTAGTGGACAGCAGGACAAAACACTTCATTTCTTTAGGGGCGAACTTTTCAGTTAAGTAGGCACACGATCTGAAGTTTCATGGTGTCGCAAGTAAACTTCTTCCGCAGTGTAAATAAAAGGGGCTACACTGATTTGCACTAGTCACTGCTCGCAATCGGTGTGGTAGGGAAGTACGCTCCCTGCCCTTCCATGTTTAGCACTCGGTCGTCACGTAATTGGGTGGCGTTTGCCAAACTAACCATTCACCGGGAAACCGCCTCGTCGGAAGAGCCTCAGATTGGGAGGAAACTTGTCACTTTATGGCAGGCGCAGCACCCCGCTGAGACGACGCAGTGGACTGCCGGGTCGTCGGCCGGTTTCACCGCGGGCTCTGTTCCGCTGATCCCGTGGCACTGGCGACACTCGAGGTGCCCGCACAGTGCAGACAGCGACTCGAGCAGCTCCGCCACCACGAGCAGCACCAGCAGTAGTAGCACGACCACCAGTAGTTCGAGCAGCAGCGACACCGCGCCCGTTCTGTACGTATGGGGAGGCCTCGTGTTTCCATTTGGTTACTGAAACAGGCGCTAGGAAAGCGTGCGGGCTCGACGTCGCACCTTATTGCGTCTCGTTTGTACACCCCCTTCCTTTTTCAAAGCGAATAGCTTTCTTTGGCTCTTGCACCTGTTTTTCGGGGTCGGTGTTTGGTGGCAGTTGCACTGTAACCGCCGATACGAAGGCGCCGACTCGGGGATCGTGGACGTGCGCGCTCTTGCGCAACCGACTTGCCGGCAGATTCGTCGCCGAATGCCAACAAATATCTCTTGAAAACGCCTGTATTGGCAATCCAAATGGCTGCAGGTGTGCATGTACTGATTAACGGCTCTGCTTTCTATGAAACTTGGAAATGAAACAAGAAACGCTGCCTATAGATAACCTCAATTCACATATATACGCACTCAAGTTCATCACTCCTTCAATTATAAAGCGAGTATTTCTAGTAGCGTTCGCCAATTCGCTCACGTTCACACCGATTGCCGAGGGTTTCTCCACAAATTTTTTTAGTTCGAATAAATTAAAAGAAAAGGTAACCTGCGTGAGATAACGTGGTTACACCTTTCCAGGTTAATTTATGGGTGAGGCGGAAATGACCTACCTGAGAAATTGACATGGTCAAGTGATTAATGGCTAAGTGGTCAAATAAAATGTTCATTAATGAACTTTCTATTTACTTTAGCGCACATGTTGCAGTTGTGAAATTATTGCCGAGCAGTAATGAAATAATGTGATCGTTTCCTTAAATACGTAAAAGTACCACAACTTTCTATATGTCAGGCCCTAAAGTGTTCTACATAATACATTGGCGTTCCAGATAGCTAACAGTTGTGCCAAAAGTGTGTGTGCAGCACTTTGAGAATATCCTAACTGTAATGTCTGTGCATTCTTTAGCAGGTTTTCGGGCGAGTACCTTGAATGTAGCGATAGCCTTAGGATTTCTGCTAAGCCCACATAATTTCACTACTCGTCGGCTTCAATTTCGCTGTTTGGAACATGTACCCTAAAGTGAACAATTATTAAGGAATCTTTTCGATTGACCACTGGACACTCCGATTTGCCGCATATGTAACGTCTCGCTCTCCAGCTTATCCAACTGAAGAGGTTGAAATGCGCTATATTTTTCATGTAGCTAAAAACGGAATTCGAAATAAATGAAAAAAAGAAGCATGGTAAAGTATGAATTAGGACATCCGGCTGGCCCAACGCCAGGTTGTGATGCGAGGCTTCTTTAAGAGCGCCACCCCTGAAAACCATTTTCGAAGTGATCAGAACAGCAAACATTTCTTGCAAGAACCATCAGACGTCACAAAAGCACGTGGGCCTCATGAACCACAGGAGGTTTATGTCTGTGTTGTGCCAACAAATTTACATGGCCTCCGAGACTGCGCGCGCTGGCAGGTTTTGTTCCGGCCGTCCCATGCGCACAAAGAGCATAAGTTCAGATGTGGGCATGGCCGGCTTCGCCTCCGCACCTCGGCGCTCGCAACCGAGTGCTTTTTCATGAAGCTTTCGGGCGCCTCGGTGCTGTTGCTGCGGCACGGGGAGGGCGAATAAAAATGCTCTTGTCTGGTCATACGATACCTTACTGAATTGGAAATGACGGCTGATGGTCTACGAGGCTCTTATTTGTCTTCAACTTAATTAATAAATAAATTAATGGATACATTATTACTTAATTATTTATTAATTTATTCATTCATTTGCCGCAATAGCCACAGTAACGCTTCGTTGCGCTAAGTCGCCAACTCTAATGGGGATCGCCTTACCATTTGATTCTGAAATTTCGAACCGTCTTTACTGACAGGCACCAGCGTTGCGCGAATTCGCATGCATCAGCTTACAAGTGAAATCATTCAAAACTATTATGCGAGCGTGCAGAAATAAATACTTTACGCTTTTATAATATATCTAGTGATGTCTTTGCCAGCAAACGGATGAACGTAACTCGCAAGATTGATTATCCCAGTTCACAGGCAAATATTCAAGGTGAAGTGCCACTGAAGTGTGCAAACAAACGAATGTTCCACCTAAGTCGCAGCAAGCTTTAGGAGTAAGTCCCTTTTTCTTTTTTTTGTTTACAAATTAAAGCAAATGCAAATGTTCTGCTGCATGAGTTTGCGGGCCGTCACGTGCTGCGCGCTGCAGACTCAAGGATGGATGAAGCGAGAGATTGTGCACCAAGCGTGAAATGATAAATTATGCAATTATTTACTTGTTTGTTATTATATGTAGCTACTGTCTAAGCAGGCCAAAGGCTACATGTTATGTTACGGTTCTTTTCACTTTCCCCCTTTTTGCACTACATCATTGGCTGGTAAAGCGGCAGGTCTTCGATAAATTGCCTGCATCGACTGCTTGCTGCGATGTATATGATACAAAATAGAATCGAAGAAAATGAACTTACACAATGTACGTTGTCAGCACGGGATTTGTTTATTCTGGCGCAAATGATTGTTTGCTATTGAAATGACTATACAGCGACCTGCACATTTACATTAATAAAATTTTTTGCTTGTTTCTTTTTATTTTCTATCAAACTTTGCCAAAAGAACGCTTTCTTTCCCCTCTCCTTCTCCTTCATTTGTCGTCTGAATCGTTCAACTAGAGAATTGGAATCTCTGTAACCTGGTTCGTAACGAAAAAAAAAAAAAATAGGAGCCACTGCCTTATGCGCACATAGCCGTCAAACTGAGCTGCCGCACAGGGGGGTAACGGTTCCGCCATTTAATATAGCAACTGAAAGTGCTAACAAACGAAGACAAACGATGATGCTAAGTGTTTTATTAAACCGTGATGTGTGACACCGCGAACGTAGAGAAAGGACGGCGAAGTCGGAACTCGGCGCTTGTCTTCGTGTTTCGCCTCTTTCAGATCAACAGCAACTAGCCCGGTCGCATACCTTATTGGCGGTTTTATTAAAAGATGTGGACCGAGAAATGCAATCTCGCTGCAAAATTTTAGCTAGAACGGCGGAGCTAGCCGTAAGTGGGAAGTCTTCTTTTTAATGTTTTACGAGTCGTAGTGCTAGATCAATGTATACATCGTATCCGTACGCGGGCTGCTCGCGGGTAACAGGCCCGCACGTGCGGGGCGCGAAAGTAGCCAGGGCGCCGTGGCTCCGAAGTCCACCGGAGTCCCTGCCGAGTGCACGCGTCGCGACGTGGCCACGGCGACGGACGCGCCGCCCTCCGAGTACGACAGCCGCTGGCGTAACTGGATGGGCGGCGAGAGGCTCCTCATTGCGGGCGCCGCCCTGCTGTCCGTACTGCTGGTCGCGTCGGCTGCCGCCACCACGGCCAGCATCGTGGACCGGCGCTCGACCGCAGCGAGCGTCCCCGGCCACCGCCTACGTGATGGCGCCGCCGCCGCAGGTCAGTGGCATCTGTGGCCCGAAGCCGACGCTTGTGTAGCCGCCGTAAGAAAGTGGTTTTTCGAATACGCAGCGTCGTTGTCCGAATCAAGCCTGTCTTTCGTGCCTCGTCTCGCCGTGTTGGCGAGTCAACGAGCAGGCAGCCATTGCTATCTTGTTTCACTTATAAGTGGAAGGGCAGCACTTTCTGTTTGAAATATACGATATGATATTATGCACATCGCTTTGTTTTTTTTGGAATTGTACATTTTTATAAAAATTGTCATTTGTGATATTGTGATATTGTGATATTTTGTCTGTACTCACATGCTTGTACTGTTTGCCTTTTTTTTCTAAACATCATGTATTGTATCGGGGAGGCGAGAGCCCGTCAAGCTGGATATCTAGCTTTTTCTCTCCCCCTCCCTCATCCTTGGGATGGAAAATAAAGGCATTATTATTATTATTATTATTATTATTATTATTATTATTATTATTATTATTATTATTATTATTATTATTATCTGCAGTCAAGGGTGGCTAGAAGCGGAGGCTTCGCGTGGCGTCCGAGATCGCACCGGTTGCCCTTGCGCCCTTGTAGTCTCGGAGGCCACGGGTTTGGTTTGAAGGTTGGTTGGCGGTCGCTCGCGGGACGGCGGGAAAGAACCAGCCAAAGGCGTTGAACGGCGTTGACGCGCGGCCTTGATACGCACAGCAAGCGCCAGTTTTTCTCTGACGGCTTCTAAGCTACTTCATGTAGCTCGGCACCAATCCCCATTTGTAATAAGAGTAAAGTAGCTCTTCTCTACAAATGGGGATAACTTTATTACTGGTGTGGCCAAGCCAACACTGGCTACATATCATAGTTTCCCACAAAAGTTACTTGGAGGAACTCTGATGCTAGTGCCTACAGCACATAAAATTGTTTGCGGTTCAGCCTAATTTGGTAATAATGTGAAGCACATGAATCTGCATAAACCTCGTCCTTCTCGTGGTCTTGTAAATTAGCAAGTTTACCACTTCCAGCAAAATTGCGTAGATCCCACGCACTGTCGGAATCGACGTTATGCGAATAATTTCGCAGGCAGCTGGCTATACAGCATTGCTTTGGGCTGCTCGAAGCGTTAACAGCTTGACCAAACATTTTCGCATAAACCCAGTATTTTTGTGTGTGACGCGAATACAGTGAACAAGAATTAAGGCGAGAGTGGGTGTGTGACGGCAGCCGCAAGACAACGACGACGGTAACGACGATTGCATGATCTGCATGTGTACTAACGGCACGGAAATGTGAGATAGCTAAGAAACGCAGAAAGTAAATGACCGTGGAATGCAGCACGTGGTAACACTATAGGAGGACAAAAACAAGTGACTTGACGGTGAAGCTGTAGCACTACCTGAAGCCCGTGCCCTTTTATAGCCATTCGAAAGAGTGGCGGGGTGCATGCACTGCTCGCCTTGGCCGAGCCGGGACGATGCTGCCATAGTGAAATTCAGTGCAGCGTTGTCACACTCAGACACTATGAGCGCCAGGAAAGAGCAGTTCTCGATGTTTGAATAAGCAGCCTGGCAAGATGAAAAAGGGGCCGTGAAAGTCCCGTTTGCGTATCGGGTGGAACGAGGAGGCAGTGCGATGCTGTCCGGTGTTCGGAAATCAGCGCTGGTGGGAAACTTACTTTCCAAACTTTCCAATCGCTGTTTGACCGGATGCAGCCACAAACCGGTGTTCGGCTGCCAAGATGCCATGCAAGCCATCTGGCTCGAGCCCAGGTAGCACGCGATAACCAGAGGCGAGAGTCAGATTACGAAGCTGCAATGATGCAATGACCGATATTCACCATTAACTATTATCCCCAATTCTTCCTAATCCAGGTCTCTGAATATCTCCTGTGAACACGCTGTGAATAGCATTGGAGAGATCGTATCTCCCTGCTTGACGCCTTTCTTTATTGGGATTTTGTTGCTTTCTTTATGGAGGACTGAGGTGGCTGTGGAGCCGCTATAGATATCTTTCAATATTTTTACATACGACTCGTCTACACCCTGATTCCGTAATGCCTCCATGACTGCTGAGGTTTCTACTGAATCAAACGCTTTCTCGTAATCAATGAAAGCTATATATAAGGTTTGATTATATTCCGCACATTTCTCTATCACCTGATTGATAGTGTGAATATGGTCTATTGTTGAGTAGCCTTTACGGAATCCTGCCTGGTCCTTTGGTTGACGGAAGTCTAAGGTGTTCCTGATTCTATTTGCGATTACCTTAGTAAATACTTTGTAGGCAACGGACAGTAAGCTGATCAGTCTATAATTTTTCAAGTCTTTGGTGTCCCCTTTTTTATGGATTAGGATTATGTTAGCGTTTCTCCAAGATTCCGGTACGCTCGAGGTCATGAGGCATTGCGTATACAAGGTGGCCAGTTTTTCTAGAACAATCTGCCCACCATCCTTCAACAAATCTGCTGTTACCTGATCCTCTCCAGGTGCCTTCCGACTTTGCATAGCTCCCAAGGCTTTCTTCACTTCTTCCGGCGTTACTTGTGGGATATTACTTGTGGAAATCAGCGCCACTGGGTAGTCCTAGGCAGCCCGGAACGATAAACCTAAGGGTCGTCGTGGCATTACGCTATTATGCCCACACAAAGCTGACTATCAACAACAAAAGGCCTGACCGCATCAAATGCGGTGTCAATTTGAATTGACGACGTTCGGATTTGAAAACCATGCTGAGAAGTTAATAATTAGCTATGAGATTGTTCTGTCCGTCTGCCACATTTAATTTATTTTCACCTCTTAAGCTGCTTTTGCGGATTGAAAGTTACATAAAGTTGCAACATGGAAGCGACACGAAGCTGAACAAGTTGGGAGCTTTTCATGGTGCGGAAAGGCAGGCGCGCAAAACATGGCTATGCAAGGCCTATCCGAAAAGCATCAGACCATGTTCCTTGAAAAAAAATGAGCGTCGCCTGGTCTAATCACCTTGAAGCAGTTCCCACCTGCTTGACACACCCGATTCCAGTTACTCTTACATAACCTCTCGAAACAGTCTCGGAACCCCTCTTCGGGAAGCATTGTTTGGATGCGGTCGCGTTTCTGATGCCCTCTCGGATGTGAAAGCGTATTCTTCAAGGTTCCTTAATTTTTTGGGAAAAAGAACTGATAGCCGCACGGGGCAGAGAGTAAGGGGCTTACAAATCACCAAAATACTGTAATGGTTTATAAATATCGAATTACACGAGCTGAAGTTGCATGAACAAAGGTGGTTATCTTGGTGCCGCTGCCAGGTCTTATATTTTGGGCGCAGGCATTGAAGACATTCGCTGCGTACCCAAATTGTCTTTAAAATGGCATTCAAAGCATATTTGTTCCAATACCCTATAACTGAGCAATTTATCTGACAATTAACCGACAATCTATGATTACCAATGTTCGTGCTTAGTAAGCATAAATCATATCGCGATAGCTTTGTGAGTACCCCCTAAAGCGTGGCTCACTCTCTCCAAATGTTTAGCCTTTCTTCAATCGGTTGCACCACATTCATATCTACTTCATACCCATGGCGTCATCTACAAGGGTTCTTCGGATCTGCCGAATTGATTATGCCTGACAATCACTGCGCTTAGCACAGAACTTCGTTTATTATGGTTGTTAAATTTGCTCTGTAATTTTTTCCCACGGTAGAATCGCGCCGACATCGGAAGACAGTATACCCAATGCGACAGGTACTGCACAACAGTAGACGAAGGTCAAGATCATGCCACCTGAATGCTCAAGACTAGACAGGCCCTCCTTCCAGAGCACACAGTGCTGCAACATCGGCCCTGTAGTTTTCCCTGAAATTACTAAGATCACATTTTTCAGACAGGCCTTGTAAGAACGGGAAGTGCAACTCGGAAAGGGGGGGGGGGCGTGTAGTTGTCCTCGTTCTCCTTGTGTTTGTGTCACGCCTGCCATTATCTACAGCGGAAGTTGTCGTTGAGTCATTTCACACTTTCGAACGCTATTTGCTTAATATTTATTGATAAACGAGAAAAGGGTGCGAAGCATAGCTTGCAGAAATTCATGACGTCAGGGGGAATGGGACGGTAATTTAAAGCGGCCGACAAATACCTAGAACATGTCATGAGATGTTACTTGAAATGAAAAGTCCATGATTTACAGGCATAGGATCGAGCATTTGTCTCGCGATTGAATTCGGAATTGTTATTTTGAACTGACCCAGACAGTCACGAAACAGAGTATGTAGCGCGAAGTGGTGGTGAAACATTGTACTTGAGATGCATGCAGTCCAGATTATTGCTCATAAGTCGGCTGTTGTTATGTGCACCATACTTTTTGTTTACAATATCGCAGTCTTTAAGTTACATAGATGTTTGTGCTTTATTCTATGCGTATGAGGAACTAAAGTAGGCCAACTAATGAACGGCGCGTATATAGGAATGGAACGCGTGAACATTTGCCGACTCTCTCATCTTTCCCTAGTGGCATCTAGAGCTTAAATATGCTTTGTGAAATAGTACCACCTTTGAGGATCGGCCTAAAGTGTGTCGGGAGAGGTTGTAATGTTTCTTCGCAGTAATAAAACAATCGTACACTCATCGTAATATTATGGCCAATGTCGTCACCTTGCGGCTGTCGTCGCACACAAAATCAACTGCTTGCCTTACAGAATCATGTAGGTCCATCTGGTAACATCTTGCGGAACTCCAAACGACGGCTGGGATAACCAGCTACATGCAAAGCGCTGCGCTCGACATCGATTTTCCCAGTGCGTGGGATCCAAGGCCGATCCGAATAGATCGCGAAGCTTCGGGCGAAAAGCGGTCCAGAACCAATGATCACCGACATCAACAAGGGTAGTTATGGGAGCAGCGATGGAAGCGCAACTATGTTAGGAGAGGACAAACATTCAGAAAGAATAACTGTTTCCAATAGCAAATGTTTTTAAGAACTGTTTCATTTCATTCAACAAAAATAATTTTCCTAATGAATGTTTTGTACGTGTCGAGGAAAGAAAAGGCAACTCGGCGTCAGCTTTTACTTTGGTAATGTGTGGTAAAGCAGCTCTCTTTTACTTGAAGACTAACAGACGTGCTTGCTTTTTAGCGGCCGTTATAAAAGGGGGCTGTTCACGTCGCTATCAAACCTAATGCAATGCAGCTATTGAAGGCATGCGCATAAAGTTCAATTGCTACTAAGCACCGATGTGCTGCTTCGCTTGTCAATCTTTGTCGGAATTCTGGTGGCACGGCATTTGCGACGTGTGTTTCATCGTTCTTTGCATGCTCAATCAGAAGTAGTGAGTTGTGACTACCAGATAATTGTTTACTTATGCTGCCTTCGTGCAGCCGCGCTGGCCGACGAGCTTGGCGTCCAACAATACGATCAGCACTCAACACTCAAAGCTTCCTTCGACCTAGCAAAGAAACCATGCTCTATGAATGGGTGCGATTTGGACCGCCCGTGCGCTTGACGTTGCGCTAAAAGCTCTAAGCACTCATCGAGACGAATTGTGGGTAATTTGAAACTACAGCTTCAATGTAAGGCCACAAAAAGAAATTTCGCGCCTTTGACAAGAAAAAAAAAAGTCGCAGGCCTTTGCGACACACACAGCACAGTCCCAGCTTAAGCAGGAGAAGCGGCTCCATAGGTACATTTTCGGCAGCGCGCACTGCAGGGTATCTTCGCGGCGAAGCCTCTTCGCGTTGTTTTCTCCAGAACGACCTCAACTGTCCGCCCGGCGTCGACAACGGGCTACGGCTCGCGCTGCTCTCTGCACAGCGGCATGTTAAGCGCGACGTTGCCTGGTTGTAGCCGAGCGAGCAGCTCTACGATTAGCTTCTTCAGCGGCGGTTCGTACCTTGCGAGGCGGCTCCATAAAGTGTACCGAAGAGTAAGCACAAGTATCGAGACTACGCGGCTCACATGTCACATCCTTTGATCCGTGGCCCGACACGATGCTGTTGATGATAATGATGATGATTGGTATCTCCTTCGATACGGGGCGGTGACAGTCGCCTAGCCTGCTTGAGTTAACCAGGCGCACAACTGCAACGCAAAGTGCGCACATATAGACGTTACGTGGCGCGCATCTCGCATTGCGCCACAAGTGGCAAGATACGATGCTAATGACGATGATGATGATGACGATTTATTAGCCTTCCTTTTGAAGTGGGACGGTGACAGTCACCTAGCCTGTTTGATTTATTAAGGTATGACATACTTGTTTTTCATTCGAGCCTTTCTTATACATCTCCTGAATCATCATTTTTTCTTCCTTAAGACAATCCAATCATTTCTTGGACAATACATCATAGTAGGTAGAAGGCTGGTGAGAGCTACAACGGACACCGGTGGCGGCGGCCAACATCGCCAACTGAAGCGGCTGTGAAGCGCCAACTGAAGCCTACGCTGTAGAATGACGCCACTTCTGTTTTAACGGAAATGGCGTCACACTTTTTTTTCGCCAGAAGTGTTTAGTCGTCGCATAGATGGTGCTAAGCCCCATAAACCACCGAAGAGCCGCCATGTTTTGAACGTATGGGTGGTTAGGGAAGCTTTGGTACCAGGTGTATTTGCCTTCTGGGATCTGTATAATTTCTTTAAAGGAAGGCTTCTGTATAGTACACGAAATAGAAGCACAAGAAAAGTCGCGAGGCCATGCTGCGAGGAGACTCTTCTTTTCCGTAACTTTTTTTTTTGTTTACGCTACGCGGGATATTTCTAGAGGCCACTTTGGGTTGTCTGCGTTGCACTCAAGAATTTGCGCGCTCCTCACGGTACTGCTGACTATTTGTACGCTGCAGTCTCTACGCGTATTGCATTGTCACTGCTGGTGGGAAAAGCGGCTCTTTCGAGAAAGAGAATGCGGGGACTTTTGTTCGAATTTTCAGCTGTTCTAGCCTCCAACATCGATGTAATATTTTGCAGACACGAACGTGTATGCGCTAGTTTATTTGCAATGTGCAAACCTGGTGGCCTTAGACTGAAACACTGCCCTGATCTTGAAGGCATCGAGGAGCACGCTTGCGAACACTTGTTTCAGCGACCACCAATGTAGGGCCGCATACGTTGGTGAAATACCTTCTATGTCAATCATCCGGTCCAGGAGTGGCGCCCACCGAGCCACTTCTCCCCGGCATGGTTCCGTTCACTGAGTCTCCACGGCTGGACGATGCCGGGGCCAATGACGCATCATTGGGGGCCTCCTGGAAGACGCCGTCCACTACAAGTGAGCCAGCTGAGGAGGACTTGACCACTGAGCAGCCGGGCACTGCATACGGCAATGCCAGCGGTGGCATGGTGACTGCCGAGGATCTCTTGGCGCTGCCGTTCCGAAGAGCCGTAAGTCTGACGACGATGAGTGATCGACGCAAAGTGTTATGAGCATAAGTTGAAATAATGAACGAAATTATTCATTTTTCTTGCAATTTGCGTCGTGATGCTGCTGAGTAGCTGTTTACTAAACGTCAGCAGTGATAAGTGCCTCACCAGTCCTTGCTGAGCAGGAGGTCGCGGGTCCGATTCCCGGTCGTAGTTGCGGCATTTCGATGGGGGCGAATTTCAAAAGGGCTCGTGCACTTATATTTAACTGTTCTTTAGATAACCTCAAGGGGTCAAAATTGATCGGGAGGCCCCTACTACGGCATTTATCATATAACCACTGTGGCTTTGGGGCGTTAAACGCCGTGAATCAATCAGTTCTGTCCTGGCTGGCTGGCAGGCTGTGGCTGGCTGGCTGGCTGGCTTATTCTGCTTTACCTTGGCTTGGTTGGCTTTAGCTCTGGTTGCTACAGTGACATGTCTGATGGGTAGGCCTCACCATCCCGTTCCCCTCATTGCTGCTATTTGTCGCAGGCGAAGCCAGAGTGCGGCGCAGTCTTCTACACGTACTGTCGCAAGCCCCGGCGCGAGTTCCTCTACCGGGCGTCCCTGAACGCCTGCCTGGCCGCCGCCGACGATCGGCCCGCGCAGCTCTGCAACCGCGGCCCCAACCGGTTCACCTCGTGGCGCGAATGCGAGGCTAGCTGCGTGCTGATGGAGCCACCGCTCGAGGCATGCCTCGACAAGACGCTGCTACTCGGATGCAGGAGGTACGACGCACATCGGTTGTTGCGAAACCTTTGCAAAGCCGCCGTACACGCGTACTCGAAGAGTACACAAAACTGGTCAATTCATTTCTGCATGATATATATTATTATATATATAATAATATATTATTATATATATAATGCAGAAATGAATTGACCAGTTTTGTGTACTCTTCGAGTATGCGTGTACGGCGGCTTTGCAAAGGTTTTGAAATGTTTATATATATATATATATATATATATATATATATATATATATATATATATATATATATATATATATATATATATATATTAAAATACCATGGTCAAGACTACACTTTATTCCAAGAAAGAAAAATGGCGCCGACGCGAAAACGAACACGAGCCGATGATTGATTGATGACTTTGTACAGATGAAGATGAAGTCCGCATAAATGCTTACACTAATTTCCCCCGTGGACGGAAGCGGCCAGCCTGGCCGCACATTAGGCAGTGGAACGGAGATGAAAGGGCTTCAGGCGGGAAACGTGCACGATCTCTGTTCCGCGGCAGTCAGTTGGGGCATCAACAGGTGTAACGCGATAATTCGCCGGCGAGGTCTGCTCTATGACGTTGTAGGGGCCCTTGTAGAGAGGACGCTTTATTCCAAGAAGGAAAAATGGCGCCGACGCAAAAACGAACACGATCCGATGATTGATGATGACCTTGTACAGATGAAAATGAAGTTTGCATAAATGCCTACAATATATATATATATATATATATATATATATATATATATATATATATATATATATATATATTGTAGGCATTTATGCAAACTTCTAATGCTTCTAATGCAAACTTCTAGCTAATCACCACGCTTGTAAGAGTTCGGCCATATCTTCCGTAAAAACGGTGATGTTCTCTGTTGTTCTCTGCTTGGTCTTCGGATAGCGTTCCCGACTTGGACTTCAGGTCGATGGCTGCGCCGTGTTGCTTCAGAAAGTCCATGCCTATAATTACGTCTCGTGAACAAAACGGGGGGAAAAGCTGCTGGTGCAAGCTCGACCAGTCCCAAATACCCGTAAAAAAGACGTTGTTCGTCCTCGATGACGCTTTCTGGATCTTTAGATGTTTCAGTGACGACGGAAATGATGCTAATGTGAGGCGGGATTCTGACTTGGATCTTGGAGCACACTCAAGGAATGGTGACTCGGAGAGCTTACCGGCGGTATCGCTTGGTCATCGGATAGCGTTGTCGACTTGGACTTCAGGTCGATGGATGCGCCGTGTTGCTTCAGGAAGTCCATGCCAAGAATCACTTCTCGTGAGCACTCTTGAGGATAACGAATGTCGTAGGGTATAGGTCCCGTCATGAACGGTAATTCTTGCTGCGCAGATTACACTCGTTGTTATCAGGTGTCCTCCAGCTGTACCAGTTCGAGGGCCTTCCCATGCAGTCTTTCTTCAACTGAGCGACGTAGGGTCCTCTCATGACGGAGTGGACTGCTTCTGTGTCCACTAAAGCGGTGACTGCGTGGCCATCGAGAACACTTCGAATTCGGTGGTTCTTTGTCTTGCGTTGCAGTTAGGGTGCGGCGTCGGGTCGCGGCTGCGTCGCATTGTCACAGCGATGTTACGTTGAGTCGTCAGGTCTTCTTTAGGGAGCGTTTTCTTGGCTATGAGGCTTCGTTCGGGTGGCGTCATGCCGTCGCCACGTCGGCGAGATGTTCTTTTCGACGTCTTCGCCGATGGCGGAGGATCTTGGTGATTTCTCCATAGGTTGCTATGTTTAGTTTTTGAGATGCGCGCTTACGGACTGGCCGCAGGCTGAGCGAGTGGATCGTCAGCACTGCGGCCACAGGTAGCCTCCCGGTGAAGGCAAACGGGATGGTCGATGAGTGCTCCACTGAATGGCGGCAAGGTAGTCGGCTGTATCACGAGGTTGTTCGTTTGCTGTGGAACCGGCGCGTTGACGTCAAATCTTGGAATCCCATCTCTCGATATGGGACCCGGCGGTAGACGTGACCCGCTTCTCTGCGGTGTTAGCACAGTCGGTGGTGGTCGGGGACGCGCCAAATGTCCGTTTGGCTTGGGGCATTGCGCGGGCCGACGGGCTGGCGAGGTGGCGGCCTCTGGCGAAGAAATTAGGGCGTGAAGGGAGAACCTGACGGCGGGTAACGGTGGCACAGGTCACTGTTTCAGGCTGAGGCTGGGGTGGTTCAGGAACTCACAGCGACTGCTGGATGTCCTCTTTAACTATGTATTCATTTGGGGCTGCGACGCTGGGAACATCTTTAGCAGTTCTCGCACAACTGCTCTTATCGTCTCCCGCAGGTGTCTGAAGGTCTGCGTTGTCGGGCGTGGAATGGCGATTGCACTGTCTAGTACGCATTTCCAGCGTCTCCTCAATCGTCGTAGCCTTCGTCAAAATTTCTGCTACGATCTTTGGTGAGTTTCACATAAGTCAGGGGAAGAGTTGTTGCTTTACACTACGCATGAGGAACCGTATTTTTTTTTCTCCTCAGGCATATCCGGGTCGGCGTAGAGACACATTGGGTCATTTCTTAGGAAAAGAAGCTGATGTTCTCTTTGGGAAGCTTCAATCGTGCTTGCAGTATATGTTCTTCTGACGACGCTTGTAAATGTCTTTAGGAAGAAGCTGCAGAACATGCCCCATGCTTTTAACGAGGACTGTGGATTTTTGAACCAAGCTCTCTCGCTTTCTTCCAGTGAAAAAATAGACTTGGCGCAGCCTGTGTTCAGCATTCAACTTGTTTGACAGTCTTTCGAATGTCTTAAGCCATGTCTCTGGGTCGCCCGATGAAGCTCCGTGGAAAATAGGGGGCACACTTGGTTGTTGGAACAGGATCGGTGTAGGAGGCAGTATGGCTGTCATCGCGGCTGCTTCGCTTTGATATTTTTTTTTGTAATCTCGGGTAGAAGTCTGTAATTCAGGGGCACGTTTTGTAGGCTGGGGTTTGCGCGATGGTCCGGGGCGGCTTTGGTATTGACATCATGGCTCAGGCTTGGATCACGGCTTCGTGAAGGCCTCTGGTACATGAACGCTCAATCACTTCGACCAGATGTCACGTCGTAGGGATAGTGAAGAACACAGTAGCAAAACTGTGAATCAGGAAACGAACACTTTATTGGGTGAACCTGTGCGCACTTAAGCAAGTGACACATAAAGCACAAGAGAGCGGGGAGTGCAATCGTCGATCCTCGAAATATGATCAGTGGGTCCAGTGCGCCGGCTTTTATACATGACTCGTCTAATGTTCCATCGTAATCGCTGGTGGAGGAGTACCTTCCGCAAAGCACTGCGCAATTAGCGTCGCGCATGCAATTAGGTTACACAAGGTTCGGTGACAACATATAATGGATAGAACCGTCGATAACATTCCAGAAACTTCAGATACACGCAGGTGCGTCCTGCGCCGAACGATAACTTTTAACATTTGTTAACTGATGAAAACAAGTCACCAGGGAAAGATAACATGTACATGTGTCAATAAAAAATCGGTCTCGCCCGCAGGGCGAAGAATCGATTGTGATAGTAAATTAAATAGACAATCATAAGTAAAAAAATTGAATTATGGGGTTTTACGTCCCAAAACCACTTTCTGATTATGAGACACGCCGTAGTGGGGGACTCCGGGAATTTCGACCACCTGGGGTTCTTAAACGTGCACCTAAATCTAAGTACACGGGTGTCTTCGCATTTCGCCCCCATCGAAATGCGGCCGCCGTGGCCGGGATTCGATCCCGCGGCCTCGTGCTCAGCAGCCCAACACCATAGCCACTGAGCAACCACGGCGGGTATAATAAGTAAGGACAGTAGATTTATCGGCCGTGTAAACATGTAAACACTTGCTTACTAACCAAATTAACAAGCATGGTGTGAGCGCGCGCAGGCAAACATTCACACATCACACTCGATGACCGCGTACATGCTCTGTCAAAACGCCAGCGTAAGGAATCGCGGCAGCAGCAGCGAGCGAAGTGACCTCCATTGTGTCTATCACGTGCGCGCAAAAATTGAGCGGCGAGAACGCAACACATGCAAAGCTACGAGCCCTCGGCCCACCTAGACTCTTCCCTCTAAGCAGATCGATTAAAAGAAATGCTGGCTCTCCCCTAATCGAGAATAGATGTAAGCATGAAATGGCAACCGGCAAGGCAGGTTGGTTGGAGATACTAGTCACAATTTTAAAATGGGTGTAGTGCGCAATCGCAGCGACACCCCCCAGCCCACTAGACCACACCGCACCACGCCTACTGTGCACTGGTCCATATGGACGCTGCACAGCTAGAAGTAGTAAACCGGCTTAAGGCCGTACGACAAGCATCGGAAGATGCCAGTGAGACAGAGCGCACTATCTATAGCCGGATACAACTTCAGAAAAAAGGGGCGTTTACTCCTCCACGGCGAACGCACACGAGCCTACACCAATGAGCGCGCACTCTAGACTGACGTCATGAGCCGGACAGCCGGGGTACCCACCGATGGAGAAGATGGCCTCCAGCGCTTCGAATTGGGCCGAATCGCGTCAGTCGTGCGCGTCTACCTCTCGTTAAAGTGAATTTACGAACTGTTTGTGGTGGTCTGTTATACCGGAGACATTAATGCGAGTTTACAATGCACAATTTGTGCCACTTTGGTTTATCATGAGCCGTCATCCGGCGACGAAAGATAGCGGCGATCATCACTGACGCTACGCTACGCGAACTGGCGAGACTGCAAACTTGCAAGAAAAAGAATATATATATATATATATATATATATATTTATATATAATACGATATTATTGAGCGATGCTCAAGAGACGAGCCGCCGCGTGAACGACGAAGAAGTTGGTCGGTGTCCTTGGCACGAGCGAGTGTCAGCCTGGCTGCCTGGCTCCAGTGTAAATAGCGTGTAAATAGCATCTTTCGTCTGTGTCTTACCACACGTAACATTTCTAATGGAGGTGCGGGGTACCCAGCACCTCCACGCTACTTACACGCTATTTACACTGGAGCCAGGCTGACACGCGCTCGTGCCAAGGGCACCGACCAACTTCTTCGTCGTTCACGCGGCGGCTCGTGTCTTGAGCCTCGCTCAATGATGTAATATTATATTATATATATATATATATATATATATATATATATATATATATATATATAAATACGTGACAAGGCACGAAAAAAAACTATCACATTCTTGAAAATAAGTTTGCGAAAACACATCACTAAAAATATAAATCTTATGCTATTTACAACCAATAGTATTTTTTTAAAGCGATGAATGAAGCATTTTTGTACCTTCCCTGCCTCGATGGTCTTCTCGCCCCAGGTTGGTGATGGTTTCAATAAATGCATTGTTTCTTTAAGTACTTGTTGAATAGCAACTGATTCATTTTAATTTCGCAAGGCGAGTAGATGTGCCGTGTATATGTAAACCAGCGCGAAAGTAATGCAGAGCCGTTCTTGTTTCGTCCCTTCCAATGAAGCTAAAAAGCAGACGACGCGCAGCATTGTACAAGGCACGGGTTATTTTTCTCTCGTGGTCCTGCATGCACTATAACATTCCAATCACGAGAGCTCTAACAAACCAGTCATCAAAATACAGAAGTCTTGATTTATACCGAGAATTACGCGTTCTCGAAGCACGTTCTTTCTTTTTTTTTTTTTTGAGCGGGGCAATCGCGGAGGCAATCGGTTGTCGCGCTTCGGTCATCTGGGCGGGGCCTACCTTTTCTTTTTTTAAATTGTACCTGACTATAGCTAGAAGAAGAATGAATCGAATTCTGGGATTTTATGTGCCAAAACCACGCCGTAGTTGGAGACTCCGCATTTGTTTTACCGCCAGAGGGCTTTTAACATGCCCACTTTGCACAGGACACGGGCGTTTTTGCATTTCGCCTGCACAGATATGCGGCAGCCGCGGCCGGGATTTGATCCCGCGGCCCCGTGCTTAGCAGCGCAGCACCGTAACCGCTAAGCCACCGCGGCGGGTAGAAGCGCCTGAAGGAGGCACGCAGCATGGCGCCATCTCTCGACGCGACGCGAAACCCGCGCCGCGGAACTCGCGGATCGCTGGCGTTCAAAAGAGCGCTCAGTGCGAAAAGATGACATTGAAGTGTATGGTGCCCTGATCTGCCTTTTGAATGTCGCTGTAGGAAATGACAAGTAAAACTTCAGCGTACTAGAATTTACAGCTTGAAGAACTGTCAATATTTTAACGGCGGAGCTGTTTAAGCTTTTAGTTCCGCTGTGGAGCGTTACAAGAAAACTCAGCCTATCTCAGCGCCACCTCGCGTTGCCTAGCAACCACCTGCGAGAGCACCGAGCCACGTTACCTCCTCGCACACCATGCGCGTAGGGTGGAGTCGTGACGTCACAGGCGAGTGAAAGCTCGGAACAGCCGGCGCAGCGACACACCTCTCGCCTCGTCTACTCCGTGCGTATGTGCTGCTGCCATGGGAAGACCGAAGAAAGTCCGGACGCACGAAGAAGCTGCTTATCACTAAGAGCGTCGTACCGCCAAGCGAGAAGCGGTGCGTCACCGCCGAGCTGATCCAAAACACCGCGCCGAAGCTGCGGCTAAGAAGAGGCGACCCCGAGTCGACGATCCCGAGTTTCAGTCCAGGGAACGCGAGAGTCGGCGCCTGAGCGCTCGACGTCGCCGATAAAGCGATCCCGGCCTGCGACTGCTCGAAAGCTTCCAGCGTCAAGCCCGCAGAGACAACTTAGCAAAACCTACCGTAACCTCTCAAAACCTAGAAACAACTTAGCCAAGCCTACCAACAACTTAGCAAAAGCTAGCATAACCTCGCAAAACCTACAAACAACTTAGGCAAGCCACGTAATAGCTAGGTGATCACAAGCTCCGCTGTTGACTCCAGCCTTACCCCCACTATTGCAAGCTGCGCTCGTTTTTTTTTTGTAACTTGTTTGGGCAGTAATTGGCGTTTGTAATGAATGCGATCCAGTACAAAGGATTCGGGGCCACAGATCTCATTCTCCTAAGCTTTGACTGGTTGTCCGAATGATCTCTCGCAACTCGGCAGAAACATTTTTGTAACTTGTTTCGGCAGTAACTAGCGTATGTACTGCAATGCTATAGAAGGGGTTGGGGGCCAGAGACCGCATTTTTTAATGTTTTGGCTGGTTGCCCTTATGATCTCGTTTTGTTCTCGCAACATACCCGGATGTTCTCGTTTGAGTGCGCGGATAACTTCTCTGATGTTTGGCTGAAGGTCATCTCAAGGTCGATGACAACGTGAGCTAAAAGCATTTCATGTTTAAAAAGGCCGCGTGGCTGCGCCATGCTTAGTTACTGCCGAAGTATAACGTCGCCCCTACCTACACCCCCCCCCCCCCCTTTTTTTTTCATGCTTGCGACTAAAGACGGCGTTCTTCCTCCCCGCTTTACTCACGTTCGTGAAATCGAGCTGCGATCATCACGTCACCCTCGCGCATACAGCATGCGGAGTGCTGCAACGGCGTTATCGCCCTTGTACTTTATACGGAATATCAGGAAATCAGCGATTGTGCCCTTATAATTGCTATGGCAATAATCTGTTCGAACGCGTTCCTTATTGCACTACCAGGTTATTTCCCACTAGACAACGGTGTAAACTCCATCGTAGTGCTGACTGTTATCGGGAATTTCTTCGATGCCACCGACATAATCCGTCATACTTTTTACGCTTGCGTTGGGAGTTCCATACAGTAGTAGTAGTAGTATAAGACTTTTATTCAGCCCGAAATTACAGGCCGAGCATATCGACCGCCTGGGTGGCCAGTCGACGCTGTTCTTCTTCAGCTTCAGTGCCAAGCCACTCGAGCCAGGTGGTGATGGAAAGCGAAGGGGGAGCATAGGAACTTGATTGCTGAGCAGCCGGACAGTAGAATAGGCAATGGGATAGGTCTGCATAAGTAGAGGGGCAGTTGGGACAGGAGGGGTCGGAGTGATAGCGATAGAGAAAGTAGCGGGAAGGGGTAACCAGTGCATACATTTGGATGTGCGGCAGAAGGCGAGCCTCCGGCATAGTGAGTGATAGATGAAGGGGAGGGTGGAGGCGCTTGTCGAGACGGAGCTGGAGGTAAACTTTCTTGATAGTGTGGCGCAGGGAGAGTCCCCCAGAATCCTCCGAGGGCCTGGACCAGGGCATCAACGGTGCCCGGTTAAAAACGTCACGGGCGAGCTGATGGGCCAGCTCATTGCCGTCAATCCCCGAATGCCCAGGGACCCAGCGGAGGAAAACGGTGGAAGGTTGCAGTGCGGAGACCGCTCGTTCGACCTGCAGTTGGAGTGAATGGTGTAGGGTGCGGTTCTGTATGTGGTGAATGGCGGCTTGGGAGTCGGTGTATATCGTGTACTCTGGGAGCGAGGGAAGAGAGGGAAATGATTGTTGGGCACGTACAATGGCAAGGACTTCGAGAGAGAGTGCATCCGGAGGGTGTAGGTAAGGCCCACTCGTGTGAGTTTCAGCTGCTGGAAGGTGGGGATGGTAGATAGCGTAGGCGCAGGCACCTAGACGTGGTATGAAAGAGGCATATGTGTAGGCAGTGGCGTAGCTAGATCGTCTGGCACCCGAGGCCCTTAGCTCTTCTGTCACCCCTCCCCCCCCTTCCAGGTGTAGTCGAGGAAGGCGAGGATATCGACAATTTTCGGGTGTCTTCAGACGTATATGACACCCCTCCCTACCGGTCCCGTGCACCCGGGGCCCACGCCTCCCCCTCCCTCGTTGCTGCGCCACTGCGTGTAGGCTACTCCCTTGGTAGTAAAGAGGGGGGAATGATGCTGCGCGGCCGCGTGACGACGGCCGGCATGCAGGACAGGGGACATAATGGATTGTAGGGTAAGGATGAGAAGATTGGGAGCCGGTGTGGATTTGGGAGCGGTAAAGGTGGAAACGGGAATGGGAGAGATACCCGCCAGGACCAGTAAACACTGACCCTGACGGGTAAGAGAAAGTCGGGCAACCTGGGAGTCACGGTGGAGAGAGAGAAGAGAACGAACAGGATGGAAGAGGGCTGTGGCAAAGAGCTTAGCAGTAGAGGTGGTGATAGGGAGGTTGAGAGCTGCCTTGTAGATGCCCACAATGGCGGTCTCGAGGGTGTTAAGCTGAGTGTGGGTGAAGGAAACGTCAGGCACAAAGTACAGGAACTTGTTGAGGGCGAGCGCATGGGCAACTCGGCACGCATGAGCCTCGTGGAGGCCCGAGCGCCGAGTATCCACGCGCCGCAGGAGGTGAATCACCGAGTGACAGGTCCTGACAGCGTGGTGGAAGGCTTGCACATTCTTGGCTGCATGCAACGGGAAGCCAAGAACTTTGCATTGGGGGACAATAGGAATGGGAGTGCCGGAAAGATGGAGGGAGATTAGGGCGTTGTGGGAGCGCTGGTATGAGTAGTAGTTAAGAAGGAGAAGCTCGGATTTCTCCGGAGCAGGAGACAAGCCTGCAGTGGAGAGAAAGGAGTTGATTGCAGGGTGCCCTGTACGTGACCGGGAGAATCAGACGAGCACCAGAGGGTGATGTCGTCGGCATAAGAGATGTGGTGGAGGTCAGGAATTTGGGCTATAGTTGGGAGGCGAGAGGGATCATAGCAAGATTAAAAAGGGTAGGAGAGAGAACAGCACCTTGAGGAGTGCCACGGGTGAGCGGATGGGGGTCGGACAGATGTGTGTCCACTCGAAAGCGAGCAACTCGGTTAGAGAGAAAGGACCGGAGATAAGAGTACATGCGGTTTCCGCAGTCCAGGGAGGAGAGTTGAGACAGGATGTTGTCGTGGCACACACCGTCGAAGGCCTTGCAGACATCAACAGTCACAAGAGCCTGGATCTGGCTGGGGTTGGGCGAGAGAAAGGTGTACTGGAGGATCAGGAACATATCCTGTGCACAGACGCGCCGTGGAAAGCCGATAAGAGAATGGGGGAAGAAATCTCTCGCTTCAAGAAAATCAGAGAGGCGAGTCAAAGCCATTCGCTCAAGGGTCTTGCCAACACACGACGTCAAGGAGATAGGGCGAAGGTTACAAAAGGAGGGAGGTTTGCCCGGCTTCAGAATCATAGAAATAAGGGAGGATGTCCAAGTGCTCGGCAAGCAGCCGCTGTCCCAGGCATTGTTGAAAGTCTGAAGGAGGAAGGAAGGTTGCGGAGTGTAGTGTATGTGATGGCGTCCTCACCGGGAGCCGAGCGAGAAGCATTAACAGCTAGGGCAGTTTCGAGCTCCCGGAGAGTGAAAGGGTGGTCGAGGTCTGGGTCTGGATCACCCGAGTAGGCTGGGTAGGAAGGTGTGAAAGGGGGTGGGAGATACAAAGACGTGAGCTTGTCAAAGACATCGGAGGGAGTCCCCTGAGCGAGGGCTTTTGCTAGAGTGGGAGCAAGGGCAGGCTTCGTACCTAAGAAAGATTTAAAAAGGGACCACGTGGATCGCGAGTGTAATGCGGAGTCAAGGCCGTTACAAAGCGCACTCCAACGATAATGCTCGAGGGACGCGCCGTGGGCGACTATATCGGCCCACAGAGCAGCAATCTGGGAGGAAAGTTGGGTATTTCGGGGATGAGAGCGCAAGGAGCGTTGGAGACGTTTCAGCCGACGCCATAAACGCAAAAGTGAGGATCCGGGTCTGGAAGAGGGTGACGTGAGCGAACGCGACGGCTACTGGTCAAAAGCGCTGCGGAGATGCGCGACGTCCAGTCGTCGTAAGATTCAAAGGAGGCGGAAAGGAGATTAGTGCGAAATGCGTGCCAGTCAGTGTGAGTAGTTGAGTGCGATCGAGGGATGTGGAAAAGAGAGGCGCTAATATGAATGAGGAAATGGTCGCTGAGGAGGGTTTCAGCTGTGACCTGTCAGTGAAAGGAAAGGGAGCCGCGAGAATCGGGTGTCGTGGAGCGCTTTGAGACAGTGCCCGCTCGAGTAGGGGAGCCAGGAGCATGTGAGGGGCGTTAAAATCGCCCCCAAGGAGGAGATGGGTGGTGGCGGGAACAGAATGAAGGAACTAGCCCAAGGCAATGAATAAAGAGGATGTGACAGGGGGATTATAGAAGGACATAAGGGCGAGTGAGATGCGCGAAGAAGGTTGGTAATACACCACACCAGCTAAATATTTATGGAGGCTGGAGGGGACATCAAGTGGCTTGACGAGGACTTCGCTGCGTACATAAATGTACGCAAGCGGCGTTCCCGTCGTGACATGGTAGGCGCGGTACGCTGGGACGGTGCGGGCCGCCCGCGTCTCCTGGAGAACGAGAAAATGGGGCAGGGAAAGGCGGGTGAGGAGATACTGGTGGAGGGGGGTCTTATTGTGGGGAAGGTTTCAACAGTTCCACTGCACAATCCCGAGGTCCTTTCCGCGATAGGTTAGAGGTAGAAGAGTTTCCGGGGACACATTCCTTCTTTTTGGCCGGGGGGAGTGACTCCTGGAGGGAGCCCAGCATAGAAGCGAATGATTCCAATTGCTTGGATTGAGTTTGGAGGGTGGTGAGGATCTGGACAATCGAAGTTTGTAGCTGAAGCAAGCGAGTGCGGTGTCCGGTGGTGGTGGTTTCTACCAGATCAGCCAAAGGGGCGACCTGGGCGTTAGGGGACGGGGTGATGAACGTGGCAAGGTGCTCATTTAGCTTGATAAGCTGGGATGTAAGAGAGGAGGTGGTTGCCTTTAGGGTTTGTGTCAACACGTGGATTTGCTGTTTAAATCTTGGGAGATGCGCTGTTGTTGGCGCTGGTGACGCTCCAGCATTGTGAGCCGTTGATCGAAGGAGCGGTTCTCGTCAATAGGGATGGAGAGGGTATAGTAGTGGAAGAAAGGGATGCTTGCACCGAGGGCCCTTTCGCTGTAGCGGCGTAGGAGCCTGGAGGTGATGAAGCCTGAGTTGAAGGAGATGCATGATTAGCGAAAGAGGCGGAGGGAGGGGTGGGCTGAGTGGCCCTGCGCAAAGCTGTGGGACGGAGAAACGCGGCTTTGACACACTCGCGTTGTTTAGCAAGCAGGAAAGGGCAGGTGGGGTCGAGAGAGGGATTTGTGATTACTTGGCAGTGAATGCACCAATGGGTGCATTCACGCGTGAACTGTAGGATCTGCGGGTAGAGGAGCAGCACAGCGGTGGTACTTGGCCGGAACGTTGTGCTGAGGGCATTGGTGAGCACGGTGTCCCAGAGCAAGACAGCGGGTGCATTTGGGGGGCTTAGGCTTATGAGGGCGGCATCGGAAAGCGACGCGTTTAAAATATACGAAGTGGGATATGACGGTGCCAGCAAAGGTTATGTGCACTGATTCCGTGCAGCCCATCATACGAGCAGCGAGGATATCAGTCGTGTATCATTCAAGGTCATGCATGAGCTGAGCAGGAGTAAAGTGACCACCGACGTTTTGAATGATGCCGAGGCATGAAATGGTAGAGTTGGGGGCATATGTTTTGAAGGTGATTGGCTTGCCGTGGAGCTGAAGATGCGTAAGAGAGAGAGAGAGAGAGAGAGAGTGGAAGTTGGGCACTGAGAGGGGAGTTTGTTTTCAGAAATACAGGGCTCTGAGCTGGCTTGGCCTGAAGGGTGATCTCTGCGCTGGTTTTGGAGGAGAGATGTGCGGCGGAGATGATGGCGGCGAGCAAGTCGTAAAGAGGCAGCTTGGGAGTGCGGGTACCGGGCAGAAGTTGGATCTCAACTGAGATGAGCTCGGTGCGAGGGCGGGCGGCGGAGGCAGGTTTACGACTGGTACTGACGCTGCTCCAGCCGCTTTCCAATGATGGCGTATTATGGTCGTTGTCTGGGGACGTCGTGAAATACATCTCCGCCGACGAGTCGTTAGCCGGATACACGGTGGTCAACGAGGTAGGGGCGACAGGAACACAGCTCGAAACATTGGTAATGTCATCGGCGAGCATTGAGTTTGCACTGTCTAGCAGGGCAGAAGTGGTGGATCCGGTGGAAGCGGCTGCAACAAGTGCGGTCAGCGGCGACTCTGATGTCTGATTGCAGTTCTTTACAGCAGGCGCCAATGTGGTTGGTATAGACGCGGCGGCATCCGTGGCGGCAACGGTGAACGCTGCTGGCTGCGACATGGTTAGTGATCCGAGACTCTTGATGTCCCTGACAGCGTGGAGCTTGATCGTAGGAGATTGAGGCGACGAACGCCGACTGCGACGCGGCTTTCGAGTTGGAGTTCTCAGCGTTGCATGCTCACAGCGTTGAATGTGGCTGGAATATGCACGGTGGCCTGCGCGGAGTGCAGGAACGGAGCCGGTTGAGGCAGGGCTGCCGGCTTAGAATGATTCACGTCGCTAGTAGCACTCAGCGTTGACAGAGTAGGCGCAGTGGCACGGGCGGCGGTTGAAGAGCAGGCAAGCGGGGCATTGGTGGCTGTCGGCTGCAGGGTCTTGGTGAGACGCCGCATTCCAGAGGTGCAGGGGCGGCGAGTTAGGGTTAGGGTGGCGTCGCACCGCTTCGGAGATTGGGAGAGGCCTGGAGGGCCAGCCTGGCGTCGGACCGGGATGCGAATGGTGTCCACTTGTCGCGGAAGTCATCGTGTAAAGATGAAGAGCGTGGCATCTATCAATCAATATGCAAATTACTTCAGTATGGCAGTTAACAATGATGTATCTTGCTTAGTTGTTGGAGACCCATCAGTATCATAGTATCAGTATCAGTTCATAGTATTACTATGAGCTCATACGAATAGACGTTTCGGTTGACGATGGTCTCTCTATATTATTCAGTATATATTCAGCCACTGGCTGAAACAAAACTTAGTGCACACTGTGAATAGGCGGGAAATTCAGGGCCGCTTGTTCATTGTGCATCGGAATATCCGATAGTCGTATGCGCGACCGCTGTGACTTCAGTTAAAAAACCATGAATATCCGCTGTAACAACTGTCTGCTACAGTGTGCACATAAACGAGGTTTTGACTGCACTAGATGGATCGGACAATCGCATGTTGTAGGAGGGAAGAGTCCTGGGGATATTGGTAAAGACTTTCACCGGCAGGTGGGTGTAAGTGCATTACTCTGCTGCCTGCACATGAAGAGAGTCGCAGACTACCCCTAGGCCTCATTTCGTTTATGGACACATCTTATTTGGTCTCTTTTATTTACATTTTAATCGCATTACTTCCATATCCCACTACCGGACAGGTGGCCTGTCTTTACGGTGGCTACCTTCCGTCTGTTTCCACATTACCTTCCTGTATCCCGCAGGCAGGACATCCGCACCGGCTGGTGGTGGTTCGACGGCCGGGTGTGCCTAGCCTGGAACTTCCCTGCCGGAGGATGCCCTGCCAACGACAGCGCCGTGTTCGCCACGGCCGACCAGTGCACGGCGCACTGCACGAACCCACGATATCCGCCCTGCGCCGCACCGCGCACTCGGCCCTGCTCGAGCGAGCAGCTCAAGTTTCCCTTCTTCGCGGCAGGGGCGCCCTCGTCGGCGGTGGAGGGCGGGAGGCACTGCTTCAGGCTTACCCGGCGCGTGCTAGAGTCGCACCGGTGCCTGACCGGCGCCAACCGCTTCCTCACCAAGGCTGCCTGCGAATCGGCCTGCAAGAAGGCGCCGTCAACCCGACCGTAGCCGCAAGCCCTGCGCTGCGCTCGTTTGTATATGTAACAATACAATGGCAGAGTTTGATAATTGTATTCTTTCGTTCACGCAATACTTCGTGCGCGTGTGCCAGGTGTTTACAGGTGGCTTGATGGTGTTACGTTTCGCCTACGACGCGCGGTATAGCCGGCGCGGATGCAACGGACGCTGGGGCTTCGTTCAAAGCGGCAGACATTTTGGCCCGTTCGGCGCCGCCGCTACGCCTCCCCGCCAAGCGCGTCCAGGCATGTTCCAATGCCACGTGTCTTCGTGTGCGTGTGTGTGTGTATGTGCATGTTGGTGCCCACGCTTGTCGAAGCGCGGCAGCCGGGGAGAGGAGCTCCCCCAACTGTGAAGCGAGGGGTCTGACCGGCGCCGGCACGACGGCTGCGCCACCTTCTCATCCCATTGTGCCCGAGCGGCACAGTCACGTGCTCGTCTATAGAGGGGTTCCTTCTTGCCCTCAACTGCGAGAGTATAAAAGCAGCTGCCCCCGGACGCCAAGAGTGGCTCCGATTTCTTCTGTTGAGTAACGTGCTCGCCCGTCTCTCTACTTCGGTCGACCTGACCGCCAACTCTTTGCGATGTTAGAATAAACAAGTTTTGTTGTTACCAGTCGACTCATGCTTTGCCGGGACCTTCGGATGCTTCCAGTTGTGCCCCAGGCCGCCAGGCCAACGCTACCCTTGGGGCTTGCGACCCAGGTGCAACAACGGGCGTCAGCGCCGAGTTCCCAACAATGGGCAGCGCATGGTGTCACTGCTATACATAAAATACTTATGGCGCAAGAGCAGAAAACTTCGTACGCCCTAAACTAGGTTAAACGGGAGAGGCGAATTCCAGAATTATGGAGAAGTAAAGCGTCTTCTGCTAGCATCGCAAGTGAGGCCACGAAACAAACGTATGACAATACCCTAAACAACGTGAATTGCGCTCGTTGTTGTTCGCAGTGTTTTAAAATTGTTTTGTGCACAAGCTGCTTAGAGCCTCGCAAGGTTACAATGCAAACAGCCGTCGCAAGTGCGCGTTCGCTGAACCTAAGGCTGGTTTGGTTTGGGTGTGGGATGAAATTAGGAACATTTTGAAGAGGCAGCGCAATAAGACTAACACAGAAGTCAGGAAGACACAGGACAGCGCTGATTGCTGTGGCTGTGGCTCTGTTCCTGCCTTCTGTGTTAGTCTTATTGCGCTGCTCCTTCAAGATGTTCAACCAGTACCAACTCGCCCAAATGTCGGTCCTTCTAGTGAAATTAGGAAATTTGCAAGCGCAAGTTGGAATCAGTTAGCGCATGATAGGGGCAATTGGAAATCCCAGTCAGAGGTCTGCATCCTGCAGTGTACAAAATAGGCTGATGATAATGATGATATGTATAATGAAAAAATAAACAAAAGGGATATTACATTAACCGTATGCAGCACTGTGTGAGGTAGGTACAGATGTACTACGGGTATTGTCCACTGGTTCGATTAGCTTGGCCGTCCTGTGCGTCTTGCGCCTAAAATTCTGAATACCAGAACACTGCCACAAGAGGTCATGTATTTACCTTGGATTTACACCGTAGATGATGATAGTGATCTAAAGAAAGGAAAGACGCTTGGTTCTGCAACCTGTGAGGGAGCACGGCGAAGCATCGTCAGGGGAGAGGTAGCGGGAGGTGAAAGACGATAGAGAAAGAGGGAGGCTGTGGCTTAATAGACTCCACTATGCGCCACAGGTGGCGGCCCTCAGTAAAGTGGCTAGCGTTGTAGCGGGCACTTACAGGGTCAATTATGGGGTTTTACGCGCCAAAACCACTTTGTGATTATGAGGCACGCCGTAGTGGAGGACTCCGGTAATTTGAACCACCTGGGGTTCTTTAACGTGCCCCTAAATCTAAGTACACGGGTGTTTTCGCATTTCGTCCCCATCGAAATGCGGCCGCCGTGGCCGGGATTCGATCCCGCGACCTCGTGCTCAGCAGCCCAACACCATAGCCACTGAGCAACCACGGCGGATCTCTACAGAAGCTTGAAAGGTTTAGAAACGTTCAGAAAAGGGAACAGTCGCCTGACTTTTGCGTGCAGTTACTAGGTTTACTGTGCTTCTGTACTACTACGTTTTTCAAAGAATAACAACAGATCTCTATACCCGTGGCCTGATACAACACCGATGCCTTTCGGGGCACGAAATTCGAGTTTCGCACGGTCTACATTTTGCATCTACTTGGTCTCATAAAATGCCAGAATAGTCCGACATCACGCTAATATAGCTGCGCGATAAGTAGCGTGAGTTCTGTAACGTGAATGCGTGTTCTATCGCTTCATCAACGGGGAACGACATGCTGATCCACTACGGCACTATATGCGCGCAGCAGCTGGTGCTACACATGGCCGAAATGTCAAACCTTCCACCATGTTTCTCATAGAACCTTGAGAGCGAATTCTATAAGAACGAAGAGCCAATATTTCTGGCGAAAACATGATGTGTGCCGTCTAAGTTCGCATATAAGACGCGTGAAGGTCGAACGCGATGCAGATCTCCAGACGTGCACCGGAATACGAAGGCGTGAGGATGTACTCTGAAGGCGTGGATGTCCTGAACAAATGTAAGCTCCAAAGTTCGAAGTTACCAGTGAAACTCGTTGTTTCGTACTTAGTTGGAAATGCACTGTCCGTCCCACCTGCTGACCAAGAAGGAAGCTTTGCATTATTTTCACAATGTGGCTACAACAAGAAAGCTAATGAAGCAATAACAGCCGTGTTCAATGAACACAAGGAAATTTCCCTTGCGAAAGTTAAGAGCAGAGCTGTCGCGATCTGTCGAGACATGAACCTAGATAAAGTATTGAAAGCAATAAGAAAAAGCAAGAATGACAGTCCCGATGTATTTTTTAGCGCGAGAACGCACAAAGGAGGTGTCCCGTTCAGGGTAATATTATCGGAGAAAGGCACATGGCAGAAATCCATTGCAGTCTATTTATTAGACAAGCTTGACCTACTCGAGATTAAAGATTCGTTCATCACGAGAAATTTCGAGGAAGTTTTAGCCTTTGTAGAGGCCATCTGTAACGCGGGACTAAAGGCCTTCTCAGCAGATGTGAAGGACCTGTATTATTCTTTGCCCCAAAATGGATTGTTGTGTTCAATCATGTATAGATGAATTTGGGGCTGTAAGATTTAGTACGAAAGCAAGCACAACCGTTGAATATTAGAACTTTTAGACTTGTACATCAAGTCAACATTTGTGCAAGGAAATGACATTCTGTATCTTCAAAAACAAGGGGCCTGTATGGGATACTGCTTAGCGCCTGTTTTAAGCAACTTGTACTTAGCTAAGCTAGACAGAGACCTGTGTTCACGCATGAATGATACAAAAGTTGTTAAAACATTTAGATTTGTTGATGATTTTTTAGTGTTTGTCAATGTTAAGCTAGACAACTTTGGCACAGAGTGTTCAGCTGTTAGTAATATTATACGTGAGTGCCTTTGTCCACTAGAAGTTATGGTCGAAATGCCCATAGAACAAAAGATAAAATTTCTTGATGTTAAATTTACCTTTGGGGATGATCTAACTTGCTGGTGCTACAATCCCAGGACAAATAAACCGTTTTGTCATATCATTCAGCACATTCTAAACTGTTAAAAAGAGGAATTGCGAGAAAGTGTTTTACTAACGCACTTACTAAATCATGCCATCATTGCACTAACGAAGCCTTCAGATGAAAGATCATGCGGCTAGATGAAGCAGGTTATCCCAATCATGTTCTGGCATCAGTTGCAGAGGGAATACTTAGACAAGTGCGGCAATCTGAGACTCCTGAACGTGCGGAAGGAAATAGTAACCGCGAGAAAAAAGACCAACAGTCATACCTTATATCCACCGGTTGTCGCACAACTTAAACAATATTGCCCGCCGAGGTAACACTGATACGGTTTTTTTTCTGCACCTAACAAGCTAATCAGCTTGTGCAGGAAAACAAGGCCAGAAAAGAAAAAAAGTGCCCCAACTGCCAAGTTAAACAGGAAGAAATTTAGAGATTGTAGGACATCAATTATATATCGTATACCCTTATCATGTGGGAAGTATTACGTCGGACAGTCGGGCAGATGCATTAACGATAGACTGTGCGAACACAAAAATAAAGTCGACAAAGTTGTATCAGATGGGTTTCTCTCCCTTCATTGTACGCAACATAAGTGCTGCCCTCTCTTCGAATCAACAACCATTCCTGGTAGAAATAAGTGCAATCTCATTGGACTTATAATAGAAGCCGAGCAAATTGATGCTCTAGGGGATTCATGTATCAGCAAACCCTCATTGGCTCTCTCTGAAAAAAAAAAGAACTGAAATTTTTGCGCATGGCTTAACATATGACTTAAACAATCAATCAGAGCGAAACATTCTTTATCTGTTCACGTGGCTGTGACTCATGTTGGCTGAGTGTATAAGTACGACCTGGTTTTCGATAATAAACATTGTTGGAGGTTAGCGCTGTGTGCGTCCCTGTGTGTCTTCTTCTGTACAGTCTTTTAATCGCGTTTCCGTACACCCCTTGAAGATGCATTACCAACAAGCCCGAATTGCAACCCTCAAGGTAAACAGATGTGCACGAGGGAAAAAATAACTGTACAGGCGGTGGGCCAGATCCCCGATGTTCCCACGGGAGAAACTAAAGATTTCAGCCTTTTATTGCTAATTCACCGCAGCTGAGTAGACCCCGAGAAGGTGTGGCTGACAGATACGGTACAATCTGTAAGGAAAAAATATATGCATTTCTTTTACTTACATGGCGGCCCTACTCATGCACACGCGGGCCTCGGCTAGGCTTAGTAATGGACGACCGGACCCGGGCCGGGCATGTGCTCAATAACACGGGCGCAGGGCGGGCCTGGGGTTGGCATCAGAGGCCCGGGCTGGGCTCGGTCTTCATAAAGTGGGCCCGGGCTGGGCTCGGGCTTCATAAAGTCAGGCGTGCAGAGTTCTACTATATACGCGGGTAGCGTGCTTTATTTGATATGTGCCGTATTCAAGCTTGCGGTCCGAGATGGTTACAGTCCCTTCGCGCGCGCTGTCTCCCCGTGCAGCTATAAAGTGTTACGCTTCCGCTGGTGCTTATACGGTGGAAAATAAGCTTCCTCCTCAGGGTTGCCAGTATTCTGGCTAAGTACCACTAAGCGATGTGCCCACTGCTGGCTTTGTCGTTGGTGCTCACGCTGTGTTTGTAGCCGGTGTCATTGCGACGTCCGCAGCCGTGGTATAAGCGAGCTCGACGCGTGTTTCTTATTTGTCGTTTTATTTCCCGTCGTTGCCGTGATATCGTGTATGGAGCCCAAAATCCATATGAATGAGCGACCCATACATCGTGGATGCGAGAAAAGGCACTTAACAGTGAGCCTGAGAGGATGACGACTTGATGGACATTTTATTCCCACGAGCTCTCGTGATCAAACGCCATTTGGGAATGAGAGAGAACGTATTGTCTTCTAGCCCTCTCGTATAGCTTCCAATGACTGTGCGCGGGCGACGCTAACATCGACCGTGGGCCGTATCTAATTGTGGTAATTATTAGTGGGTGCAATGGCAAGGGCGAGCAGGGATGGCTGATATCTTCATGCGCACTGTCTTCCTTCCCAGGCTATGTTTCCGTGCCCCTATAGTGTTGCAAATCTCGTAGTCTAAGAGAGAGTGTTAATTGGAGATACCGCTAACAGAGACCGTCTTGTAGTGGACATAAACATAGTAAAATGATTAATCTAATCTTCGTAGTCGCGGCGAATCGCGCGGCTGTACGAACCGTTCACCCCCGTTGCCGGCGTTCTTCATAATACCAGCGTAGTGACAGAGAGCGCTTGTGGTCACCCCTTGATATATTTACAGGTGTACAGGCGCATTACACTATGCCTGTTATTTTAATTAGTAAGTGAATGTTTATTACAATTTATATGGCAGATATAACTAAGGTACAGACTCGTGTAAGGGCCGCACTTTTTTGCCGCCATTTTGAATAGCCATATATGGAACCGGACAATTTGACCTAATTTTTTCAACTACGCGAATGAAATCTGCTGTAAACCACAGCGATCGCTTCCTCTCACCATCTAGTAGAGCCGCGCAAAAGCACGCTGCGCGCGAAAATTCGCTGTTGAGCGTGATCTGAATTAGCGCACCGAACGCGATTGCTTGAAGGTTGATTTTTTTTCTTTGTAATATTGGCTGTAAAGTTGAGGGTGTGGCAGTTTCACGGATTTATAGGGTAATAATTTTCATTCGTGTAATTGTTGTATACCTCGCGTTTATTAATACTGCTTCGCCCTGCCGATGAAACTGCAGCCTCTCTTTTTTTTCCCTGTGACTCCGAGTATACGCGCCGCTGCCCATGACTGCTATTGAATTTGATTTCGAGTGACTTCGGCTTGCCCCCATTACGGTTACTGAGTGAATTATATATATATATATATATATATATATATATATATATATATATATATATATATATATATATATATATATATATATATATATATATATATATATATATATATATATATATATATGTGTGTGTGTATATATGATCTCGAGTGGGTATGTTTTCACCCCGAATAAATCCAATAATTAGAAAAGATTTTCTTACGTGAATCGTTAGCATTACCTGCTAAAAAGGGAAGCGATACTGAGACACATGTCATTTACATGCATTTCAGATGCCGTTGATAAAACACTCTGCCGAAGGGGTCACTGAAAACTGCAGGTTTTTTTTCAGAATCAAAAAGCATGCAAAGTAATTTGAAGCGAGGTGAACATACCTGCACGGCAACACGTTCCTTCTCTAGGCTTAGGCCCCATTAGGCATAATTGTTAGTTGGCTACCTCTTGGAAAAAAATCATAAACTTTGTCCTGTGTATATATTTCAATATATTGTGTTTGTGCGTGATATTCGCCGTCGAAACTAAAAAAACTACATGGTCTCTTGAGATCTATCTTAAGAGGTAAACGGTGAAAGCCTACTCTTCCTCCTCTTATCGTTCGCCTCTTTCTCTTTCCCTTCGTTCTTTTCTTCCTTCTTTTCTTCTTAGCTTCACCTCATATCGTTTCGGTCCATCCCAAGTCATACACAATTGATTATTTTATTCAGTTATTTATTTAGAGAATACTGCAGACCCGAAACGGGGCCCAAGCAGGAGGGTCAAAAGTACATAAAAATATATCCAAGCAACGCGTACAAATATTAGCATATAGCCAGATCATATACCTTGCAACAAAGAGGAGCAATAATTGTAAAAGCAGAAAAATGAAAAGAAAAAGACACGAATCATCCAAATATTAGCAAATAGCAACATCAAGTGCAGGGCAATGAAGCGTAGCAACATAATGATGTATAAAGTTGTTTACGCACTTGAAGCACAACCAAATTGTCAGAAGCATGTCACACACGTGAGCCATTACTGGTAATTAGAAGTCATTATTCATTATTAATCATTACTACTCAATACTAAGAATTTGTAGTCTTTTGTAAGCAATTGTTGTCGTTACAATTCGTCGTTAGACATATTGGTCATTTCGTAGTAATTAGGGCTCATTACAAGTCATTTCAGTCATTATTAGTCATGACTGGTCATTACTAAGCATTTATTGTCATTTGTAATGAGTTGTAGTCGTTACAAGTTGTCGTTAGACATATTGGTCATTTTGTAGACATCACTAGTAATTACAAGTCATTTCAGTCATTATTAGTCAGCACTGCACACCACTAAGCATATTTAGTCATTTGTACTAAATTATGCTCATTACATGACTTCGTTAGACGTGTTGGTCATATCATAGTCAGTAGTCATTTCAAGTTATTTCAGTGATTATTAGTCATTACTGTTCATTACTAAGCATTTTTAGCCATTTCTAATCAGTTGTAGTCGTTACTACTCGTCCTTAGACATATTGGTCATTTCGTAGTCATTAGTAGTGATTACAAGTAATTTCAGTCAGTATTATTCATTACTGATCATTATTAAGCATCTTTAGTCATTTCTAATCAATTGCAGTCGTTACAAGTTGTAATCAAGCGCGGTCATTACTAGCCGTCATTAGATATATTGGTCATTTCGTAGTTATTATTAGTAATTACTACAAGCAGACAATAAAATACCAGACGCGAATTGAAGAAAAGAGAGCTATTCCATCGGACATCAGGAACACCTTCATAATCTCCCCTCCGCCCCCGCCCTAAAGAAACATGCACCCAAACCATAACGCAGAGCGACGGAAAGCAAGAGTTTAAAAATTCAGCAAAGTGCTCAAAGACGCTGAACATGGGGCCTATTTTGATGCTGCAATGTATCCGTCGCAACGAGCCATGACCTTGGCAGTTGTTAACGCTACAAAAACGTATATCGCAACAGCTAGCTCCGTAAGCACCAAACACCCATAAGAAGGCGAAGAAGCTGCAGTTGGTTTAGCACACGCATCAACCACTGCATCATGCGTCGTCACCGACTCCAAAGCAGCCGTAATTAATTAATTACACCAAGGGACTTATATGACCTGAAGCATACCGGATTCTCATTGGAACACATCCTACCCGCACCAGAACTGTTCGACTGATCTGGATGCCAGGCCATGCAGGGGTAATTAGGAACAATGCTACGCACGACGCTGTCCGAGCAAGTACCAGCCAGGAGAGTCATTTGCGTCGTCCATCTATCTCCGGACAACAAATCCCCAGAGACCCAAATAGAACTTTGCCCCCCAGAACACAAACCAGATCAAGAAAGAAGTTTCCCAATACAAACAAATGGAAGATGGAATGACTACTTAGGCACAAATTCTCGAATACTATCGAAACGATCGCTACAAATACCCTCCTTCTAACAAATCATTAAACGAACATCAGTCAACTACATTAAGACTTCTACAAAGAAGCAGCCTCTCTACACCACTACTCATGCATCGAATACACCCAGAAGCATACTTCCTCACACTGTAAGATGTGCGATGCACCACGTGCAGACTTTCATAGAATATATGAAAGTTACGCGTCATATAGTTACAAACAATATCAGACACAGCATAAACCATAATGCCAAAATAAAGACCGCTGAGTAGTGGGAGGCTATACAGCTTAGCGAATGCCCAGAATAACGGCTCTGGGCTGTCCGGCTGGCGAAAGATGCTGCTACGGTTCAAGGCATGGCCTGCGTTTGACGGAAAGGGGTTCTTTACGCGACTAGCCGCCCGGCCCCTCCGTTCCCCTTCCGAACCCAGCAAGGACTTTTCAATAAATATGTTTTCTCTCTCTCTTTTGTGTATTAACGACGCTGGTGTGTCATGAACAGTCATCGTTCACCGAGATGCGGCTTTCGTATCACTAGCGCGTGCACATCGTAGCGCAAAGATTCAACTGAAAGCATAAAAGGCCGTTGTAATTTGAAAGACAATGTCGCTGAATAACCTCTTGAATTTTAAGTCCTCTGGAGAGAGAGGGAGAGAGAGAAATAAATATTTTTGTCTGGAAAATAAGATTAAGGAGGCCGTTGAGTGGGTCCTCAGTTCAGGACTCAATGGCCACCGCCACGCACCGGGCCGCGTTTTTACAATTGCTAGTAGGTACAGCGGGGCGTGGCGTTTTTCACGGTGCTTGACGTTTCTGTGCAGGCGCGAGTAAGAGCGGGTGCGAGAGAGAAAATCTGGGGGCCTTTGCTCCTTGAATATGTGAGTCTGCCTAGGCACAACGGAGAAAGTTTCTTAACGCGTGTTGTATGCGTTTGTCCCCTAGGCATGCCGGCATTGCGGAGTGCAGTCCAATTTGTTTACGCTCTGCCGCTGGCTGCCCGCGCGGGGAGGCAGTGGGCACGGACGCCCCATTTGGCGATCGCTGTGTCTGAAGGGGGGAGGTTCTGAGTGGTGTATTATAAGTCTCGGGTCGTTTTTTTAGTCGCGACGATAGATTGCATTTTTACAAGCACTGCTCCAGGAGGGTACATGTACATGGAGAGCACCTGAGGTTTTATTTATACATACTGTGTCATCCGTCCTGTGTCACCTACTGTGTCATCCGTCTTGGCTGCGCAAGGCAGCGGCCAACCGCGGCGGAAGGGTTCTGGAGTTAGCACCGTCGCAGAGCATGTGAGTTAAAGTGGCTATATCAGTGTGGCAGACTTTGCATATATTTGTCGGGTAAGTACCGGGGTAGAGCCTGTGGTATTGTGCAGGGTTAGGGTACCTGAGCGTCTGCAGTTGTCTGACGGCCACCGCCTGCGCCCTGTCCACCTTGTCGCTGGGTGGAGGGAACGTTCAGCGGGCCAGGCAAAGGGCCTTGGTAATCTCGTTGTAGCTCGTCAAGCAGTCTTTGTTGCTGTCCCATAGACGACGGTCGCCGGCGTGGCTTGCGAGCTCGCGCGCCCTGTCGTGTGCCGTCTTGTTTCAGTTGTGATACGTATCCGATACTTCTCCCATGTGCGCCGGGAACCACTGGATTCTGGTTTGAAAATCTACCTCCCGCTGGACTTGCCAATTGCTCAGGACTCGGGCCGCTCTCCGTGAGACCCATCCCTTGGTGAAGTTTCTGACCGCTTGTCGCGAGTCGCAGAGAACCGTCGTGCATGTCGGATCCGTGATGGTGAGTGTCACCGCCGCTTCCTCTGCTTCTTCTGCGCGCTCGCACGCTGCACTTGCCCGATATGTGCGCTTTTCCTCTCGAATCGACGACCGCAACCGCAAATCGCGAGCGCTCTGGGTATTCCGTGGCGTCAACGAACCGTGTCCCCGTTTCGTCTTCGTGGGAATGTAGGAGAGCTCCGGCCCTGGCCACTCTTCTTCCCCGGGTGTGTTCCGAATGGACGTTCCGTAAAATCGGGTTGATTCTTAGCGTTTGTCTAATCGCATCCGGAACGGCAACTTTCTGGCCTTGTGCGTGGTAACGGATGCCGAGACTTTCAATGATCTGGCGTCCCGCTCTCGTGCCCGCTGATCTTTCTAGTTGTGAAGTGCGCTGCACCTCGGCGATTTGGCTAAGCGTGTTGTGAAGCCCGAGCTGGAGCAAGCGGTGAGTGCTGGTGGACTCGGGTAGACCCAGTGCTATCGTGTACACGCTGCGGATGAGGACGTTGATCTTGGCTTCTTATCCCTTGTACCAGTTGTGGAATGCCGCGACTTATGCAATATGGCACACGACGAAAGAGTGTTTGAGTCGTGTAAGACTCGCCTCCCTCATTACGTTTCTTCTGCTAGTGACCCTCTTGAGGATTCTCATGGCGTTAGGCGTATTGTGCTTTTAGTAATCGTTTCGCCGTTGACGCCATTGGCCTCGATTATCATGCCGAGGACCCTAATTCTTTGCACTATCGTAATGGTTGCTCCGTTTCTGGTGCGTATTCTGATCTCTTCATGTTCTCGCCTGGTCGTCGCCGCATGCTCACCACACCCGGGAGGTCCACCCCTCTGCGTGGGGCGCTAGAGTAGGTGTCCCGACTTTTTCGGTGAACATCGTAACCCCCTACCCACGAGGTATTCCTCTATTGTGTCGAGTGCTAATTGCAGCGCCATTTCGATGTGACCATTGCTGCCTTCGTGCACCCAGATGGTAATGTCGTAGGCGTATATGGTGTGCCGGACGTCTTTGAGTTCTAACTTTTCTGCTAGGCCAATCATGACCAGGTTGAAGAGCGTGGGCGAGATGACGGACCCTTGCGGGGTGCCGGTGCTTCCCAGCGTTTGCTCTTCTAGCTAGAGGTCCCTTGCCACTAAAGCAACTTGCCTGTCTTTGAAGAAATTATTTATTTACGCAGTTGTACTTGCATACACCTTGGGTTTGCCGCGATATCTGGTGTAAGATCGCCGAGTGCGCGATCGCCGAGGTCGAGGCCGAGAATTGCTCTGGTGCCTCTCGTCTTGCCGTCGATCACCTGGTGTTTCAGTTGTATCGTTGGGCCTTGCGTGGACAGGTGTGGGTGGAAACCTATGATGGATGGTGGGTATGCCCCTTTCTGCTCTAAGTAGGCTTGCCACTGGTTAAGCAGTGCGTGCTCTGTGGTCTTGTCGACGCACGACGTTAGCGATATGGGGCGAAGGTTGTCGAGGCTCAGCGCTTTTCCGGGTTTCGGGATTGTCGTTTTCGTTGTTTTCCACTGTTGCGGAAGGCTGCCGCGCTGCCAGCAGTCATTGATGAATGCCGTCAACTGTTCCACGAATCGGTCGTCAAGATTCTTCAGGGCGCCATTCGAGACCCCGTCGGGGCCCGGCGTCGATCGGCTGTGGAAGTTGTGCAGCGCCGTCGTGATCTCCTCTGCGCTAAAGTCCTTATCCAATTCAACTTTCGGATCGCCTTATATGGGCCGTGTTGTGCAATCGAAGTGTGCGACAGGTACTTCGCTCGTAACCGGACGGTCACTGCATCTTAATCGTGCTTCTCGAGCTCTCTGTGTAACAGACGTGAGAGGCAGTTCTTCTGGTGGGACTTGGTCTTAGTTTCGTCCAACAGATATCTGAGCTGGTTCCACGATTTCCTTTTGTGTAGTTGGCCGTCGACTGCATTGCATAACTCGTCCCATTGCTGGCGGTTGAGCGTTCGGCAGTGCTCCTCGATGTTGCGGTTGATCTCCTTTATTTATTTTCTTTCTGAGTCTCGAGTGAGTCTCTGTCCCTTCCACATGGCCAGGACCGAGTCCTTCGCCTCGATGAAATGCTCCAGGCGGCTGTCCATCTTGCCAGTTTCACCTCGGCTTCGGCGGTCTTGGTTGACGTTTTGGCGTCCGTGACCAGCGAGCGTCTCCAGGCTTCGATTTCCGTGATCGTATCTCCTGAAGGACTGTTGTTGGTCTCTTTTCTTTCTAAAATCTTCCCAATTGGTCCATTAAAATTTTTGCCTACTGCCCTGCGCCTTGTCCGGCGTCTGGATGTGTATTTCGATGATCATGTGGTGGCTACTCAAGTCGGTCAACGTGTTTTTCCATGTGGTGGCCATCGCCCCGGAATTTCGGACGAACGTCAGGTCCGGGGCCGTGTCCCTGGTAGTGGAGTTGCCGATTATCGTCGGGTGCGCCGGGTCTGTAAGTAACGTGAAGTTAAGTTCCTGCGCATCTTGCCTGAGTTGTCTTCCCTTGGCCATGCTGTATCCCTAACCCAACGCCATGTCTACCGCGTTGAAATCGCCCCCTGCAGTCAGTGTCCGGGACCCGGCAGTCTTGAGCGTCTTCTGAAACAGCGCCCGGAAGCGTCGGCGGTGTTTCGGCGGGCTGCTGTATACGTTCAGTATGAAAATGCTTTGTTTCTTCTGCTTGGTGGGTATCAGTTCGATGAGAGCGTTTTCCATCTGGACACCGCTTAGTTCATGGTCAACGAGTGAGAGATCTTCCTAACAAGCGTGCATACACCCCTCCCCTCGATTTTGCTGCCGTGCCTGTTGTAGCCTGTTAAAGTAGCCGCGTTGGTGAGTGTTTCTTGGAGTAATATTACGTCCGGTTTACGTGTTGCGTGCGCGATGGGTTGCTGTAGAACCGTCTTTTTGCCGGCGAAGCTGCGGCAGTTCCTCTGCCATATTACTATCCCTTGATTATCGCTGGCCATGTTAATGCTGGTGTGAGTTACCCGGCTGCCCTTGATGGTGGCTCGGTCCCGCATCGCTGCTCGCCGGTACGTGTCCACGTTGCGTGAAAACGGAGTGATTATTAACGCGATAGCGTTAAGGAGCTCGTGTCGCAGAAAAGCCGGTGTCGTCGGCGTCGGTGTTTATCTATCGAGGTTAGTGGTCCTGTTTGCGAGCCCGAGGACTGCTGCGTGTAGGGTCTCAATGGTACTTTGCATAGTACATAGCATTTGCTTGATGTCTGTGATTTCCGCTCGCACCTGACTCTCGAAACCGCCCTCACGCTGTTGTTGTTGCATCGCCCGTTTCTTCGGGGCCGGCGCGTCCGCGCCAGGAACGCTCACCGGCACCAGCTGTTGTGCGTTCAGTCTGTGTTGTTCCGCCACGGTGCGCTCGCGTCTGAGTTCTCGCGTCTCTTGCATGAACTTTTGGACTAGTTCGTGCATTACGGCGTTCTCTTTTCTTAGCGCCTCTAAAATGCCATTATTGGCTTTTTGAGTTTGCTCTCGGACTTCAGGTACCTTTACGACCCCCATCCGCGCGGTGCCCTGGACAGTGTCCGCCCAGCTCACCTGGTCTCTGGGAGTTGGTGTATTGGATCTGGATCTTGTCGGAGGGCGGCTGTGCCTTTGCCGGCTGCGGGACCGGGACCGGCCACGCGGTCTCGACGTGGATCTGGGTCTGGGTGAATGGACGGGCTACGGACTGGATCCCAAAGGAAGGGAAGCGTAGCAGGGGGCGGCAGAAAGTTAGGTGGGCGGATGAGATTAAGAAGTTTGCAGGGACGGCATGGCCACAATTAGTACATGACCGGGGTTGTTGGAGAAGTATGGGAGAGGCCTTTGCCCTGCAGTGGGCGTAACCAGGCTGATGATGATGATGATGATGATGATGATGATGATGAATGGACGGGCGGGAAGTCTTGCTGTGTCAGTTGGTCATGTGCGTTTTCGTGCTCCCATCGTCGTCTGCGAATCCCGTACGGAGTCTTGTACCTTGGTTTGCAGGCCTTGTCAGCCGTCATGTGAGCGCCGCCGCACAGGTTACACTTGGCGAGCATTGGTGTCCTTAGTCGGGGTTGCGGCCTCCGCAACCCGTACGAATGACGTTGGCGAGATTTGGGCAAACGTCCATGCGGTTGCCAAGGCGTCCGCACTGGTAACAGATGTCAATTTCCTTGCGATACAACGTGCAAGGGACGAGTGTAGCGCCGTACCTGACGAGGTTGGGCGCCTCGAGTCCGTCGAACGCAATAACAACCGTGGCCGTAGTGCCTATGCGTTTGGCCGCCAGTGCCAGTGGGTTTCTCGGGTTTACGTTGTCCTCGTCCAGTGCTCGGGTTGCGTTCTCAATAGGGATGCCTCGAATAACTCCCTTGGTTGTATTATCGGTCGCCGTTTTGTACGCGTTGACTTCGTGCGGTTTCCCTTGGATGTGAATTTGCCGCATTCTGGCGTAGCGGTCCACGTTTGTTCGTTTCGGAGTGCTGACGACGACGATGTTCTGGTGTGAGTTCGAACAGACAGTGTCTTCCGCACTTTCTTCTCCCGTTATGTCGGCGGCCGCGAAGATTGCGGCGGTGACCGTCGGGGCGCCGACCTTAACGATGTCGAGGCCGCCGTGTGGTCGAACCACGATTTTGATTCCCTCCTTCGGTAGGCTGTGCATGCGTCCCGCTTTGATAACCTTTCCTTTGACATGCTTGCGTTTCGCGCACCTTCCTGGCCGGTGCCAGGCGCATTCGTTCTTGCATCGATGTCGTGCGTCGAGTTCGCACCGCCGTCTCGGGGTCTCGAGCGCCACGCTCCGGCGGTCTTCCATCCGGCTTCTTCGGTAATTTCGTCGGTGGGAATGTCTTCCCCCATCACTTGCACGTTCATTCTTGAGTCACGTTCCTCTGGTTGTGCCGCTGCGTTGGAAAGAGTCCGTATACGTGGCACCGCGTCCGTCGGTGGCGCGCAGCTGTGGCGCCGGCTAGGCCTAGCGTTTGGCGTATACACGCCTAGACCTAGCGAGGCTGCGGCGGTGTCAGAGCACAGAAAGTTCAATATCTCTGCGACGAATGGTGGCCCACCTCAAAATTGGGCATCCATCAATGCCTGTCGACTTCACGGACCCTTTGGTGAAAGATTGGCGGTGAAATACGGCTGAAATCGCTGCGAAATCATTAGTAGAAGACAGAGCAGATGTGAACACGTCCGTTCACCTCGGCGACCACAGCGCCTCTACCTTGTCCAGTTGTAATGTAAAAAAATTCGCAGTTCCGCCCGAAAGGCGAAGCACCAATTGCAATAGAAAATTACTAGATAGCTGTACGAAGTAAGGATAGTAGCTTTATCGGCCGTGTAAATTTGTAAGCATTCGCTTACTAACTAAATTAACAATGAGTGAATATGTAAGCGGGACTTAACGAGGACGTAGAAAGAAACAGACACACGGAGACAGCGCTGTCTTCGTGTGTCTGCTTCTTTGTACGTCCTTGTTCAGTCACGCTTGCGCATTCTATCATGGATTCAAACCAACTAGCCCGTCAACATGTTTTAAACAAATTAACCAGCACAGTGTCACGTGCGCACAGGTAAACATGAACACACATCTCTCTACGACAGAGGAAACTGGCTGTAAAAACGCTGGAGTTAGGAATCACGAACGCAACCGCGAGCCAATTGACTTCCGTGCATGGCTCGCTTCAGCGTGAACGAAACGTCGAAAGCACAGTACATGCGAAGCATATGGAACTACGCGCACTCTGCAAACATCGAAGATCGCTTTGAAGATGAGGTCCGCGCGGGCGCTCACTTTAGCCACGTCGCAAGTTGCTTTCAAGACGCGCAAGCGCCGGCAACTCGTCCCTGCAGCACCCGTCAAAGGCGCCTATCATGGCGTCCGCGATTCGCCTAGCCAACGCCGTAGTAGACACCGTGGTGGTCTCCACTGTGTACGGAGCAGTGGGCGAAGAGGACATCGAGGCACCGTTGTAAGCGCCGGAGAAGAACGCCATGCTCCCTCGCCTCACGCCCCTGCTTCGCACGCCACAGTAGTGGGCACGCATCCGGTTCGCGTTCCTCGCTTTCGCACGCCACATGGAACCGCGTTCGCTGGCTCACCCACACACGGTTTCACTCATACAGAACCTCACGGCGACGGCGACAGCAGAAATGCGTCAGGTGTGTCCATATAACTGCTTTCGCAATAAAGAAAACACATTTTTTCATTGCTTCTAAGCGAATGCATGGATGGAGGGAACTTAGGCAGAGTTGATCTGCCTTTAGTCTTTTCAACCCAGGTAATGTATGTCTAAATGAACTGCAATTGAAACCGAAAAGCCTTGTGCAATAGTACACCGCGAAACAAAGAAAGATAATATAATTTATTGCAGATTTCTTTCCTTTTATCTTTTTGGCATTAGAAGGCAGCATCTAAGAACAAGTTCCAGGATGGCGCTTGAAATCTGCAATTTTTATTAGTGTATCGAACGAAATATTTGTAGAAGAAACACGCGTTTAGCTTGAGCAACAGTTATGCTTGCTAAAGATGGGAGTCCGAAAGGGCAGGCGACGAAATGGCTCCATTGACACCTCTGCGTGTATGATGTTATTTACTGGTGATTTCCTCGTGGAACACTGAGCGGGGCCCATATGCTAAGACATAGCTGGTATTAGAACAATGTTTTCTTTTGGGGGCCTCTTCCTAGATGCAATAACGTGCAATATTCAACGGCTTCTTCCCTTTTTCCTCCTGAAGCAATTCGACAGCATTCGAAGGGGCGCGCGATCGTACGGCCGAGAAGCCACTCTCGTTCTGCACTGGAATCGAGATGGCGAATGTGTGACCCCCACGTGGAGGCTTACGGGGGGCCCCTAGAAAAGCGCAGCGTCTCTGGGTGCAAAAGCGACAAAGTGAAGTGGGCGCATAGTCACGCTCCCGATCCTCGGCTCTGCCGGAACCAGGGCTGACCTCTGGCTTCTGCTGCTGCACACTGTAGCGTTGTGCGCGCTCGCGTTAGCGTCCATACTATGCAGCCGTGCGCATATTCCACACTGTGTTACACGCACTGGTCCGCATGGAACGGAAAGCAAGCGTCAAGCTAAATCTCAATCTTCCCGCTGGACTCTGAGAAACGCCAACGGTTCACGTAAGTTTACGCCCTTGCGCCATCGAAGTGGCATGCCTGTGACGTCACTACTGGCGTTCGTCATCGGGCCGGTGCTGTGACGAGTCTGGTACATCTGCCAGGGTGCTTGTTTGCTGCAGCAGCGGTGCCGTTCTGGACATTGTCAAATTCCGCCATGTTGTCGACCAAATGTGATAATGGCGGCTCTTTGAGCCAATGAGAGGCTGCTGTGGGCTTCTCTGATTCTAAAAAAAAAAAAAAGAAGAAGAAGACGACCTGCCATTACCCCGCACGACAACATGGCGGAATTTGACAATGCCCCTCAAAAAAAGGAAGAAAAGGACAGAGACCCAGCTGTCTCGTGTGCTGGGTCTCGTGCCATGTTGCCTCCGTGTATCGTTAGAACACTGTGCAAGGAACCAAGGAACTCGAGTTACACTTGCCAAACCTCGCTATCACTTTCAATGCTTTACCTGTTTGCGCAACTGCCATATAGCATTTTCGCTTGCGATGCTCGTAGTACGTTTCCGGGTGTCCTCCGAATTAAAAGTGCACCTAGTTTATATTTATTTAATATTACGGCCAAGTTCACGCTAATCCTCAGACGAAGTTAAATTTGCGACTAATTACGGTATTAGTAGTAAATTGCGTAGTAATACAAATGGGAGCGTGTTTAATGTTATTAGGGGATTTTGGAATTGTTATTAGTGTGTTTTTAAGAGCAACTCAGTTTTCGTTGTCATTCCGGCTGTTGAGAAAATATTCGCCTTGTCTGCGTGTGAGAAGCAATCTTTTGTGAGGTAGCCCTACGTTGAGCCCTGAGGCATTCCAATGTTAGTCATTAGCCTGGAAGACGGTATGCTATTAATAACTACATTCCGTTCACGGTTTCTCAAATGCTTATTTATAAGGTTTAAATGTGCCGCCACGGACAACATAATTCTATAGTTTCTTTCTGTAATATATTGTGATTCATAAAGGTCAAAACCTCAGTCAGGTTCATACCCCCGATAGTATTAATACCATTTTCAGTGTTTAAATTTCTAATACTATACTACATACTGCTCACAGTTTCTCCAATACCTATCTAAAGATCTATACGTGTGCCCAAGAATAGTATTATTCTCAAGTTTCTTCTACGTGGCATCATCATCATGAACGTAGTTTTATGTCCAATGCAGCACGAAGGCGTCTCCCAGCGATTTCTAATTACCCCTTTCTTGTGCTAGCTAATTCCAACTTGCGCCTGCAAATTTTCTAAATTCATAACGCCACGTATTTTTCTACCGTTCTCGAATGCGCTTCCCTTTCCTCCGCACCCATTATGTAACTCAATGGTTTGCACAACCTAGCACATCCCCTCTGAAATATGACTGCGCACACGGGCAGCCGTGGGCCATGCCTAATGCCGGTGGCGAAGTCGAGAAGGCGTGCGTTCTGAGCCGTGTATGACTTCAGGTAAGCGGTAATAGCGACGATTATTTGTTTAGTTCGGTATGAAAAACGAATACTTTTGAGAGCTTTCTGTGACGCATTCACACGTATTTCAAATGTACAAACTTGCGCTGAGGCATATGTATATCTATACTATCTGAAAGTATCCGTGTTACGCAGTCCAGAACTTTGTTGCAGTTGGCCTTTAATCTCATTTTCAAATTTTGCATTTAAGCTCACGCTAAAGGGAGGTGGGGCGTTTCCAGCGCTCCTCCTGCTCAGACGTGTTTTTCCGTAGCTCCGGATTTTCGCCCCGTTTGCTGGTTTTCCCCGCTACAGGAACCCTGTTGTTCATGGGCCGCTTTGGCGGCTCATAATCTCTACTGGCTCCTATTTACAAGGTCCGTCCTGCTGCGTCGTCCAGCCCAAGTTCTTGTGCGGCTTCGCAAGTGCGAGTGCCCCCGCGGTACTGGCCGCGTCGGCACGGAGCATCCAAGCTGCTGTCCGATGCGTCGAGGGAGCGCAACATAAACGATGCAACTACCATCCAAGCCAGGAGCGTCTCCTTTCGCGGGGACGAGTGCAACGTGCGAAGCGGTACCCTGAAGATGGATACAACCACCATGGAGCACAACAGCCCTGCTGTCACGGCGCACACCTCGGCCAAGAGAACGACGGAAGCTACCGCCCTTCCATCGGATGAAAATTTAGCTCCAGCAGCTCCAAAAAGACCTCGCTCATCACAAGGCCTACCCGGACTACCGACACATACGTCTCCGGCGTCGCCAACGCCATCGTAGTACAAAGTGCCTATCAAGACTCGCGCTAGATATGACATGTCCACTCTGTCCACTCCACTCTGTGTCATGTGCCATTCAAGGACGCCTGCCTCGAGACTTACCCATTTCCATAGCTTCGCTCTACACAAGCCTACCATACGGTCTCACCTTTGGTGTCGGCTATGGCACTAGTTTATAAGCTCGAAGAATTGCAACAGATACAAGTATCAGAAGAATGTGTCGTTCCAGTCAAGGCGTACGTCGCCAGTGGTACTGATTTAAGGCGCTATGTGGTTAATGGTGTTGACCATGACGAACAGCCCGATAGGCTCCTGCAGGAACTATCGTGTCCCACACACAAGGTCGTGGCTGCTCGCTACCTGGGCCGCAGTCGCACATGCCTAGAGAGAGAGAGAAGTTTAATGATACGAAATGCTGAGAGGTCGGCCTGAGGTATATTCCTCTAGCCAGCTACTCGGCATTGGGGGAAGGGGATTGGGGGAAAGAAAGAGGGAAGAAAGAGGTGCATGATGGGTGACGATCACGATAGAAGGAAGATGTAGAAGATATGGCAAGCAATTTGGCATGCTCAAAGTCTGCAATCCAGGCCAGTAATTTTTAAACAGTTCAGTAATGCCTGGATGGCCTTCAAACTCGATTGAGTATCTGGCCAAGGGCCTAAAATAACATCCTCCGACAACGGTGCGCTGTCAAGACGCTTAAGGTCGTTGTCCAACCTTTCACGCTCTTCCACGTACTTAGAGCAGTCACAAAGCACATGACCTATAGTCTCAGTCACATTGCACACCTCACAGTGTGGAGACTCGGTGCGTCGCATGAGGTGCACGTATCCGCGCGTAAACGCTGCCCCCAGCCTTAGTCTGTGCAGAAGACTGGCGCAGCTTCGTTGAATTTTCGGTGGTAGCCTAAAATTCATGGTAGGGTCCAATCTCTGGAGTCGTCTGTGGCGATTATCCGGATTGTCCCAGTGCTTTGCTGTCAATTTTCGGATGACACTGGAGAGGAGACAGTTGGCGTCCGCTCTTGAAAAAGGAATTGAAAGCAGCGACTCTCGTTCTTCGAGTGCTTTCTTCGCTTCGGCGTCGGCCAGTTCGTTGCCCTGTATACCACAGTGACTGGGAATCCACTGAAATGTGATGTGGTGGCCGTTTTCTTGCGCTAAAGTGTAGAGCTCGGCAGTTTGAAGAGCCAACACTCTGTAAGCGCTTTCTTTCAACACCACTCTAAGTAGTTGAAGAGCCGATTTTGCGTCACTGAAGACTGTCCATATTTGAGGAGGCTGTCGCGAAATATACTGAACGGCCTCTCTGATTGCCGCTAGTTCCGTAGATGTTGTAGTCGTCTTGTTATACAGACGAAACCGTCGAATGACTTGATGCGCAGGCACGACGAAAGCCGCACAAGACGCATACGACGAGACCGATTCGTCTGTATACACGCTCACCGAGGAGCCATATTCTTTAGAGATATATTCAAGTGTTAAATGTCTGAGGCCGACGGTAGGTACTCGCGATTTTTTAGAAATTCCGGGCATGGACAGACGTACCGATATTTTGGACATTACCCATGGGGGCATATGTGGAAGGTGAGTCGGGGCAAAGTATGCTGGTATCGCAGATTCTTGGCATTTAACGGCTCTTGAAAAAGTGGAGTCCGGCCGTATATCGGGTAATGTCGATAAGGGATGGCGTCCATGACGGCAAAGCAGTCGCAGGAATACTCGAAGAGGTTCGCATCGTAGATAGACAGGTAAAGGGGTGACGCGAGCCTCCTCAATTGTTCCGTGGGTTGAGGTGCAACGTGGAACACCGAGACATGTTTTCAGCATCTGTGCCTGGGCACTTTCCAGCGTACGCATACATGAAGGGATTATAATTGACAAAACTGGCAGACTATACCAATGTTTCCAACGTAGAGAGCCTGGTACAGCCGGAGTAGCAAATGCTCAGATGGACCCCACTTCATACCGGCAAGAAAGCGAAAAACGTGAGCAAGCCCAGTTAATTTTTTCTTTAACATTGCCACATGTTTCCACCATGAAACACCGCGGTCAATGACAACGCCTAGGTATTTGTGGTGGGTGACATATGGGATGGCATTTCCATTGATCATAATTGGATACCAATGCATAAGCTTCCGTGTGAACGCTAGCGCAGCGCACTTGTCTGGGGCCAATTGCAGTCCTTGGCACTGCAGGTACTGAGACGTTAAAGAAACAGCTCGCTGCAACCTGGCACGAATTTGCGGTCGCGTGACTGCGGATGCCCATATGCATGTGTCGTCTGCGTAGGTACTGATGCGTACTGTATCAGGAATTATTTCCGCAAGGCCAATAAGGGCAACATTGAAAAGAGTCGGGCTGAGAACTCCTCCTTGAGGCACTCCACGGACCACAGCGTGTCTTGTCGTTTCGCCATCATTCGTGGACATGAAGACTGTACGACCATCTAGGTAATTTTCAATCCACATTTAGAGACGGCCGCCGATGCCTAAATTACTGAGGGCATCAAGAATGGCTTCGTGCAGTACATTGTCATAAGCTCCTTTTATGTCTAAGGAAACTGCTCCTACAAGTCGGTGTCGCTTTTTTTCGTGTTCGATCGTGGACACGAGATCAATGACCCCATCTATTGAAGACCAGCCACGTCTAAATCCGGTCATCATTTCAAGATAAAGCTCATTCTTTTCCATGAACCATTATAATCTAGTGAGCACCATCCGTTCCATCACCTTACCGACACAGCTAGCTAAAGCTACTGGCCGGCAAGATGACATTTCGTAGGGCGATTTTCCTGGCTTTAGGAGGGCCACCAAACGGCTGGTTTTCCACTGCTTCGGGACTGTACTGGATGACCACGTGGCGTTATAGTATGACAGCAGGACTTTCCGACCTTCCATCCCAAGGTGGCACAGAGCAGTATATGAAATACCATCAGGTCTAGGGGCAGAAGATCGTCTCGACGCAGCAAGTGCAGCTTCCGATTCCGGCATCGTGAAAGGAAGGTCAAGACGATCATCTTTAGGAGGTAGCACGGGTCGATCCAATGTTGGATATGCTGAAACATCGGTACGGGTTACTCTCTTACAGAAGTCTTCGGCAACCTGCACTTCCGTCAGAGATTGGTGAAGTGCTAGAGCACGGAAAGGATGTTTTTGCTGAGGAGGGGTACGAAGGCTTCGTACTATCTGCCAGATCCTAGAAAGTGGTTTTCGAGGATCCAGAGACAAACAGAAGGTCCTCCACTGTTGTTTTCCCATTTTTTGAAGGTGACGCCGTATTTTTCGTTGAGCTCGTCGACATAAGACAAGGTCTAATGACGATTGAGTTCGCCTAACCTTCCTTTCCGCTCTACGACGGATCCCTCGGAGCCGTTCATATTCAATATGAATCGCCGTTCTGGATGTAGGTGCACTGATGAACTTAGTTATCTTCTGCACTGATGATACAATAATGTCTTCTATATCAGATGGTGAAGTGATGTCTCCGCAGTACTCTTCGACAGATGTAGAGAATGTGGACCAATCAGTGCAGTGTACAGCAGATGCAGTTGACTGCACAAACCACTTCATCTGCACATATGTTGGTGTATGATCGCTCCCATGCGTTTCTATGTCCAAGCACCAGTTGACTAAGGGCAGGATGCTCTGAGATACAATAGTGAGGTCTAAGCAACTTCCGTAGGTAGTGCCGCGGATGTAAGTTGGAGATCCATCGTTGATGACAGCCAGACCTTCTGTGTCTATGAAGTCCATCAAGTTCCTACCCCGGCAGTTCATTGCGGCACTTCCCCAGTAAGGATTATGAGCATTCAAGTCTCCAATAACAACATGAGGGACCTGGCACATGCCTAATCACGATTTAAGGTCATAATTCCCCGCCTGAACGTATCCTGTATTACGGCTGCGTACTGTGCCCGCGTCCGTTCAAGCTTTCCGTTGTGTACTGCTACTTTTGCTTTAGACAGGGACACATGAAGTCATACAGCCCCTACCCACCCAAGGACGACACCATGAAGCCTGAACCATCAGCATCGTTTAGATTCAGCCCATGCCAAACAAACGATCATGACATCACTTCCGCGACGTGCCCTACTACGCTGAAGGCCACTAAAAAGCTCGGCAACACCGTTCTCGACAACCAGCAAAGACCCCTCCAGATGCATCAATGAAACAGGTACCTGTGTACAACCGCTGCGCGGTTCTGGCCTCGCTGGAAGAGGAAGCTAGCCAGGTGACAATAGCAAGTACAGCGACAAATGATGCTGCCATTCCTACATTTAGCGCAGCTGTTAGGTCATCCATTTCACGACCACAACGGGCATCACAATCAATAGAAGACACGCCGCTTCCCTTGGCCTTCTTTCCTTGGCTCGCCTAGCCACCCTTGAAAAGGAAATCTAACGTCTCAAGGAACGCCGTACAGTGCTCCGGCGTCGTCATGATTGGAGCGCGGTCGTCGCATTCGCGGTCAATGCCTATTCCTGCTCATACGGCTAACCCGGCACCTATGTCTAAACCTCTCTCACCCCAGAACTTTTGCGCTTCGTTGCGCAGCAGCTCCAGCATCTCACCTCGGTTCGACTAGCCAACGTTAACCTGTGATGGCTGTCACGTCTTCAATTGTGCCAGAAGGAATTTTACAGTGGAACTGCCGCTCATCGCTTGGAAGGTCGAAGAGCTGCGCCAGCGTCTCAGATATGGGAAGCAGCATGTTTGGGCTCTCCTGCTTCAAGAATCCAACGGCCTGCCACCCATTTCAGGATTTGTGGCATACCCATCTCCTTCAATGTAGTGCCGAAGAAGTGCTACGCCCCATGTATTTCCAGGAAAGGCTGCAGCTTATGTAAGATCCATTCTTCATCAGACCCGTGTTTATCTTTCACAGTGGTGTATTTCATGGCAAGAAGTCGTGGCAGTATTGGTTCGTCTCCAGCGCACAAACGTTATCATCGTTTCGTACTATGCCCGCCCCTACGGCGGTCGTGCGGCTCGGTTATGTCTCGGTTGGTTGGCGCACCTACGACAGAAACACCCTGGTTGCCCCATTATGGTAGCAGGATATCTTAACGGGCTCCACACCACATGGGGTTACGCCATTTGCAATGCGCATGGTTTGTGTCTGTTGGGCACATTTATGGACGCCCAATTCACGCTTCTTAATAATGTGTTAGTGCCTACCCGTCGGCGTGGCCACCCTCGTGCGCCGTCACACTCACCGGACTTGGTGGCTAGGAAAGACGACCGTCTCGTGATCATGTGAACCCGACTGCTGGGGTGGCAGCCATCATCTGACTCACCTTGGCTTGTCTTCGGGCGGAACAGCCTCCTGCACCGACTATGTCGAGTGTTAGACTGAGATCGGTACAGGGCAGTGTCAGAAAGCACTGCATCCAACTCCATGCAGGACTCGTTCCATTGCCTTAGTGCGGAATTATTTGAGGCAACACGTACGTCGTGCATTAATCAATCGCGAACCGCTCCATATTTGCAACTTCTACGTCTCTGGGCGTCGCGCCGCCAAGCAGAACTTGCATTGGAACGTGACCCTGCATCAAATGCCATTCGGTTAGAGGTCCAACACCTTAGTGCAGTAGCTCGGCGCCATGAATACCGCTTAGAACTGGATCGATTGGTGCTCTTCTCTCGGTCCTTCGTCGTCCAATACTTCAATTTGGCACACTTTCCGGGTAACGGAATGTGGTTGGTGCTCTACAGAACCCGCGACCTGCGCCCTGTTAGCATAGGGCCAGACACCAGCGGTATTCGCGGAAACTGTCGCCCACACATTTTTTCCTTCTTTGGACACAGCACCGCCTCCTTCCGTTGTTCAAAACTGCCTTCCCGCGGACGCAGGGATGCCACCTACGCTTTCCGACATCGAGGGCATACAAGGTGTTTTCCCCATGGCGGAATTTTTAGCGGTGATAGACCTGTCGAAGCCATGCAAAGCACCAGGACCGTATAGCATACCGCATGAAGTTTATAAAAACACGGTAGGCAAGATTCTCGATCTGCTATTGGGAGCCATAAACGAAGCTTGGGATACAGGAGTCATTCCTGATTCTTGGTGGCCTGCAGAAGTGGTCCCTATTCCCAAACCAAGAAACACCCAAGACAATATCTTCATATTAGGCAAGCTGATGGAGCATATGCTCGGGACACGTATTGCATGGTGGCTCGAGCGATACTCCTGGTATCATCCTGGCCAAATCGGGCTCCGTGCTCATCTGGACGCAGATGATGGCCTTGCGTACCTTTCTTCTATGGTTCTCACTGAAGATCGCTCCCGAAAAATTCAAATCATTCTGGCAATGGACATTCGTAGGGTGTATGACCATGTGAGCCACGACGCCATTGTTGGAATTCTCCATTGGCTTAAGTTCCGTAGACGAGTCTGCACATTCGTCAAAGCCTTCCTGCGTGCTCGTGCCTTCTCCATTCCGCTGGCTGGCCAAGCAGCAGGTCAGTTCGTCGCACATCGGGGTGTTCCACAAGAATCTGTGCCCACACCAGTCCTTTTCAACATTGCCCTCCTTCCACTAGTTTGGAAGCTAGCGACGATACATAACGCGCGGTACATAATGCATGCAGATGACATCACTGTTTGGTCAGTTCATCCTGAAATCTGCCACCAAAAACAAACGCTCTTAGAGGCCCTAAACGTGACGCACAACTGGTATGCTCAGATAGGGCTTGAAATTTCCAAGGACAAGACGACAAACATGTTAGTAGCGAACAAGTATGGGCTCCGTCTACTGAAACTCCGGCCTCTTCAGTTAATTCTGGATCGGCAGCCACTACACGAGGCTCCAACTCTCCATGTACTCGCCCTTGAAATGGATTCCTCCGGATCTGGGGGACCATAGGTCAAGAATGCAAAGCAACAAGCATCAGAAACGATACAGTTGATAAGTCGGATTGTGAAGAAATCTCGCGGAGCGAGCACCAACATGGCTCGCCTTCTTATCCATTCTGTACTGCAACCACGACTCGTCCACAGAGCCCAGTTTCATCACCTCACAAATGTGGAACGGGCTCGCCTTGAGACCATTTTTTACGAAGCCATGCGGGCCATAACGGGACTACCACGTCTCATTCTGTTGCCAACCCTACAGGCCGAGTCCCAACTCAACGCTATCGACGAACTCGTACACCAACGTCGATGCGCGCGCGCCCTAAATCGTCAAATTTCTGCTAGACTGCTTCACTGGCCCTTTACATGGGACATGAAACAGACAATCCAGCATCTACGAGACCCGATGTAGCTTCGTGGAACAGGGTACAATTAAGTAATAATAAGCATCTTGGTCGTCTGTATAGCTGTGTTTCACGCCAGGCGAATGCCCAAGTTTCCCGCCTTCGTCGCGGTGATGATAAGACGATCCGACTCTGTAGCACACACTGATGTCTGTGTTAATGGCACCATGATTCCCGCAGCTCTCGTGTGCCCATTGACACCAGAGGCAGACCAGACGTGCTCGTTTGTTGCCGGTGCTACACCACCGGCCGATCTTGCCGAACTTGCTGCCATACGAGACGGCAAGCTCCCTTCTGTCCAAGCTGTTCGATATTCTCAGCTCTTCATTCGTACAGGCTAGACTCAAGCCATCCACGACATGCGTAGGGTATCTGATCCACTATAGTCTCAGATAGCATTCACCGTCTTGCTGCCACTACGAATATCCTGATACGCGTCCAGTGGGTGCCTCGAGCAGCCCTGCCGGGTCTCCATGAGCAGATTTGGCAACCCACCCACAGATTACAACGTACCCACTTGCACATTTTCCTGAAGAAGCCTGCGGACGACTGATTTGGGAAAAGAAAAACCGCCTACGTACCATACGAGCTCTTATACCTCCGTGTGGGTCAGACCTCCCTGGTGGGTTAACCCGCCGAGACGACGTTACGTTAAGGAGGCTACGTTTCGGGGTCACGCTCACCCCGTCTGTGACCGCTCTCTGGCCGCAACATTACCATGATCCTTACGGAGCTCTATGCCCATTTTGTGGTACAAAAATCCAAATTGTGACAGTGGCACACCGACTATGGACGTGCCCAGGACTTCATCTAAGCTGTCTCCACCACCTCCGGGCAACAGGTCTTTCGGCCTAGCCGCCCACCCGACCTTGAACGTTGGATTCATGGACCCATATCATCGTTCATTTCTAGATTCTTTACACGAGTCAAATCTATTAGTGTACTTTAACATGCTTTGTAATTTGCATAAGGGCAAGCTTTCGAATTAAGAAAAGAAACTCTTGCTACATAAACGTCGGCTAAACACACTGAACGTAGCCAAATTTATGTGTATGCGCTAAAGACAAACCAGTCCCGCCCCCATCACTGCATTCTAACTGGTGTCCCTGCGGTCATGTTCGCTTGAGGTCTTGTCAATGTCGTCATTGCCACTGCGGTAATTCAATGCCAAAGTGTAATGCGTGCTTGCAAAGCAGCTTTCACGATTTGTAATTTTTGTTGCAAAGTTTTGGGGATCACACAGACTGAGACTGATGGTGACCCTTCATGTATTTCGGCTACACTACATTCAGTAGTGTAGCCAACGAGAACGTTGTGTGCATCGCAAAGAAGAACTTCTTGAGCACGTTATTTCTGCAATAACCTGCTGCAGTCAGATTGCAACGCCCAAGGAATCGCTGAACTCTGTAGGTGTTCATTGTGCTTTTCTTGCGATAGCAATTATATGGACACTTCAAGCACATTTCCGCCGTCGCCATCGCCGGGAGGTTCCGTATGAAGTCCAAGGGCGATGACACCGTCACCGCGCGCCCTACGCTGTATGTGTAACTGAAGGTACGTGAGGGGAGCCGACGATCGCGGTTCAATCTTGCCCGCGCGAAAGAGACGTAAGCGGGCAGGAAGCGCGCCGTCTCCCATGGTGCGCGAGGCACTGGAGGGCGGGGGAGACAAGGGGGGGGGGCGGGGGGGGGGCGCTCTACTTCGGTGGCAACCGCACATGTGGCAGCCGGAATCCTTCTACCGGCCGCATCTTGAGGGCGATCTGAGTTAGGGGCAGATTCTAGGCGGGTCGGCGGCTGCTAGCTTCGTGCGTGATGTGTATTATCGGCGCTCACTTTTCGTTGATGTGACAGACAGCACGAGTGTCGCTTCGCTCGCTGCTGCTGCCGCGTTTCACACGCCAGCGTTTTGACAGCGAGTTTCTGCGGTCACAATATCGAGTCAGATGTGGTCATTTTGCTTGAGCACGCGTGACACCATGCTTGTTAATTTAATTAGTGTGCCCATGTTTACAAGTTTAAACGGCCGATAGAACTACTACCCTTACTTCGTATAGTTGTCTACTAATTCGCTATCGCAATCGATGTTCCGCCTTTTGGGTGAAACTGCGACTTTCTTTTTCATAAATTTACGTGGGAACTTGATCCTGCCAGTGCAGAGATAGTCTCTAGTGGCCCAAGGAAGTGCTGTGATAGAACAGGTTTCTAGTTGTTTCGATTCGAATATTCAAGTTTGACGCGGAAGCATAGGCTGATCAAGTGAAAAATAATTGAGCTTTCGAGCGTCTGGGGCCGAGTTGTAGGCTTTATTACGGAAATTTTTTGCAACGGGAGTAGTCTATAGGCAGCGCTCAGTCTCTAGTATAGTGAAAACGAGTGAAATTTATGGTTATTAGACCTCAAAAGTTCATATTTTCGGTTTACAAGTCAAGTAAGTGAGTGGGATTCTTACGAACTATTGTGCAATAGTGCTTGTGTACTGAGGTATAGCGGATAGTATTCGTTGGAGCACAAAGCTACGCATTGACTTGGTACGCAGAAGCTAGTCGTTGCTTTCTTAGTCAATAGCTCAATTTCCGTTTTATACTTTCAAAGCAGAATGAATAACGAAAAAAAAAGAATCACTGCGCTGAAAAAGAAATAACAAGAGAGAAAAAATTCCCGCTACCATTCTTTGTACATTGGTCTCAGGGGCTTCGGCATCAGCACACCGTGAAGGGACACGTTACGCCAGAAGGGGCAGAGCACCGTAATACGGCTTCGTAAGTCGCGGCGGCATGATTCAAAGGGCATGCCCTGGATCAGGCAGTAATGCTGTGTTTTAGCTGTATTGTCGCGTTATTTTTATCAGAGCTGCCGACGCAGCTCTGACCGACAATGTTCGTAGTGTCCGTGCACTGACTGCATCAACCGAAAGCGCCCAAAGAGTTAATGTATAGGCACTAGGTCATTCCTTCGTCACTTCATATTCGGCAGCGTCTTTCGACAACGATGTGTTCTAGTATCGGGGGCTCGTTTCCAACGCTGCATTACATACATGTACACCCTCGAAAAATACTTCTATGAAAAGAGAGCGTGTCATCCCTGCTATACGCAAGTCGGGCCACTTCAGCGAAAGTAGGCTCAGGAAGCAGGAGAAAAATACAAAGAGGGAGCGCCTTATAAAACGCGGAATAAATCCGTGCGTACAAGTGCTCTCAGAGAAGATATCAGCACTGATTGACCTTATAGTTTAGTGGTCAGGCTTTCGTGCAAAGCTTGGCTCGCGTCACCTGTGCCACGGAACCCTGCGAAATCAGTCAGCTGAATGTGTAGCTGTACGTGTGCGAGGCAACGTTTGGTTGGCCAAGAGCAAAAACGCGGCGTTGATCAGTGATTGGAGCGACGCGGCACGTGAGTAATTGTATACTGTGGGAATTTGCACTTGAATCGCTTGACAAAAAGCAACCACCAAGACAAAAGCAGTAACATGCCAGTTCAGATGGCGAAGCTTGAGCTTGGTTCCCGACTCCCTTGAGGTATGACTTTTCAGGCAATTTTCCCCTTTTTCCTTTTCAGCACCTCCTAATTTTCTCCTCCTTCTTCTACCCTGGAGAGCGCTGTAGTCGTAAAGCAATGCGGAAAAGAATACACTGGTGTTCTGAGAGAGCGTACCTTCCCGGTTAAGCAAAAACACGAGTAGCACTTGATTTGTGATGAGCCGTCCGATTTGTAATCATTTGTAGTGTAGGCAACCGTCCCGAATTTGGCACCACAAACTCGACCTTAGAGCGAATGTTCCGAGGCCCCACTTGACCCAATCGGGACGGGCAAATGCACAGACTTGATTATTTTTTCTTCTGGGCAACAATCAATAAACCACATTTTCTTTTTACCATACCTGACAGCTCGATTGCACGTGCTTCTCTACTGTGTTCTGTTCCATTGTCTCAAGCATAAAACCGATTTTGTTGTGGTCGTAGCTACAGCTTTTTGTAGGCCTTAGCGGTTCGCAGTACCTATATATATCTGTATCTGTACTTAAGGCATGATTCTGATCTTCACCTCTGGCACAAGGCCACTAAAGCGCTACTGAAGTTTCTTAAGTTTTTTAAGAGACCCGGACTGGACAAGCATTTGTGAGGGAACATTCATCGTGAGTGAACATTCGTCTACAGGTGATTGAACAATGACTCTCCTTCTGTTTATCTCCTTCTTACCTTTGTTTGCCATTTCCCTTTCTTCACGTGTAAGGTAGTGTAGACAACCAGGCGAGATCTCGGTTAACCTCCCTGCCTTTGCTTCTTTTTATTCAGGAACGCTTCATTCCTCATTGGAATGGCCAATAGCGCCGCATACAACTATTTCCGACGGGACGAGGCCATAAAGACTTTCTGTGCCATCATGGTTATCTTTGACATAGCAGAGTTCTACGAACATAGAACCCTCAAGTACAAAATAAATGTTGCTATACCTCCATAAAGTCTCTGTGGAATCCTTGTCAGGATGAAATTTGCTGGAAAAAAATGATGGTTTGGAGTCCATATGGCCGGTATTCACAACTCGTGTACGAGAACCTTACCAATGTGCTCATAAAGAAATACCTATATATGCAATCATTACGTTCCACTCATACTCTTATGATACCGAAAGAAGGACAACAAAGAAATTTTACAGGGAGCAAAATATCTCGCTGCGAGGGATGGAACTAATGCAAACGACATGGGGATAACATTTACTTTCTAAGATATGAGGAAGACGTGCACTTGCACACGTCATGTGTTTCGTGAAACGCATAAACGGTGGCATCCTAGAGAAAGTGAACGAGTGGCACAAGAAAGGAGGCTCAGCCGAGTGTGTCGGAGGATGGGCTGGAATCATCAGCTTAGGAGTGGCACAGGAGAGGTTTCACAGGCGCCGGACTGGGCGTATTCGGGAGAATCCGTCATCCTGCAGCGAACCTGAAATCTACTGATAAATATGATGTGTTGTACACATTCGATGCCCAAAGTAGTGAACACGCTACACTTGTGGTTAGACCATTTGTCGGTACTCGTTCAGAGGTTTCTATAAAGACTTCGGCGTTGCAAAATATCCGATGTTGAGATAAACAGCGCTCCTCACACAATCCCCTAGTGACGACGAAGCTTCATCTTGACCTCCGTAAGTAGCCCGGTACGGCCATATGCTATTTTAGACGGGGCCTCTCCTCGGCGTATGGCAAGGCACGGTGTGGTTGTTCATTTTATACGCTGCTCGAGACCAAAGACGTGGACTTCGATAATATGCACTTGCTTTTTGTTGCACCTCTTTGATGCCTTTTGATGGTTCTACGGGCTAAGACGAATATATTATTCTAGAATGAACTGAATTAAATCGTAGCGTAAAAAAATTTACTCCCGCCGTGGCTCTGCAGGTCATGGCACTGCGCAGCTAGGCACGAGGTCGCGGGTTTGATTTCCAGCGGTGGTGGTCGCATTTCGATGGGGACGAGGCGCAAAAATAACCATGTATGGTGCATAGGGCCCATGCTAATAAACCCCAGGGCGTCGAAGTTAATGTGTAGTTCACTGCGGCACACGTCATAAACAGATCGTGGTGTTGGCACGCAAAAGCCCAGAATTAATTTTTTTTTAAATGTTTTAACCTGTTGCACACTACAGTTCAAGTGAAGTTTCCACTGGAGTACCGAGAATAGATACATAGCTCATCTACTTCTATACGAAGCTTGTGTCATGCTAAGCGCATTGCGCTTGTGTATATAAGAGCTTGTGGTTACAAAAGTCATACTCGGATTGGATCTAAAGAAAGCGTTTGATAACATATGCCACAATGCAATACTAGAAGAACTTTCTAACTTAAGCCTAGGGCATAAGATATACAGATATATTACGGATTTTTTTTCCGGCAGAACTGCTACCCTGAAGATCGGAGGATACCAGTCGAACAGTATGAACGTGGACGACACACGCCTCAAGGATCGGTGCTATCACCCGTATTAATCAACATCGCACTCACTGGGATCCCGGAAACACTCGAAAACATCGCGCACCTACACCACAGCTTATATGCGGATGATATAACGCTAAAGGTGACGGGTGGCAGCGATGGCGAAATCCAGCAGACCCAGCCGGAAGCAATAAATAGTCACGGCATACGTGGAGCCAAGAGGACTCTTTTGTTCCCCGGATAAATGAGCTTCTTCTGATCAAACCAAAATATCACAGACATTCGCAAGCCGCTAGCCAACCACGAATCGCTTTGGAAACAAAAGGTGTCCCGTACCCCAGGTCTCATGCCTAAGGGTACTGGTATTGTACATGCAAAGTAAAAAAAAAACCGCAGCAATTCAATGCTTAAATACATACACGGCACACTTGTGCCGGCTTATTTTGAGAATCGCTACCAGACACACGGGCATGAAAGAGCGATATGGTTAGACTGGTACCAGCCTTTATCACCTCAGGTATAGCGTATAGTGCGCCATTCTTGAATTTCGCTTATACCGAGAAACACATGATTGACATAATAATAAGTAAAGTATTAAAACAAACATTACACCTTCCTCCAAGCACAGCAAATGAAAAGCTATCAATACTAGAATTACACAATACACTGGACGAAGTTATAGAAGCGCAGAGAACATCACACTATGAATACCTAACACATACGAAGACAGGATGGACAATGCTAAGCAAGCGCACAATACAATACCAGAGGCGAATTAAAGAAAAGAGAGCTATTCCATCGGACCTCAGGAACACCTTCGTAATCACCCCCCCCCCCCGCCACCATAAAGAACATGCACCCAAACCATAACGCTGAGCGACGGAAAGCAAGAGCTCAGACTCAGCAAAGTGATCAAAGACGCTGAGCATGGTGTCTATGTTGATGCTGCAATATATCCGTCACAACCAGCCATGACCTTGACAGTGACGATGCATGTCAGTGCACGATGCATGATGCAGTGGTTGATGCGTGTGCTAAACCTATTGGAGCCTCTTCGCCTTCTTATGGGTGTTTGGTGCGTACGGAGCTAACTGCTGCGATATCCATTTTTATACCCGTAACAACTGTCAAGGTCATCGCTTGTTGTGACGGGTACAAAAATGGATATCGTAACAGCTAGCTCCGTACGCACTAAACACCCACAAGAAGGCAAAGTGGCTCCAATAGGTTTAGCACACGCATCAACCACCGCATTATGCATCGTCACAAGCTCCAAAGCAGCTGTAAGTAATTTCATTACACCAAAGGACTTATATGACCTCAAGCATACTGAAATCTCATTGGAACACATCCTACCTGCACAAGAACTGCTCGACTGATCTGGATGCCAGGCCATGCAGGGGTAATTGGGAACAATGCTTCGCACTATGCTGCCCGAGCAAGTACCAGCCGGGAGAGCCACTTGCGTCGCCCATCTATCTCCGGACGGCAAATCCTCAAAGAGACCCAAATAGAACTTTGCTCCCCAGAACATAAACCAAGTCAAGAAAGAACAGTTTCCCAATAGAAACAAATGGAAGATGGAATGACTGCTTACGCCCAAATCCTCGAATTCTATCGAAACGATCACTACGAATACCTTCCTCCTGACAAATCATTAAACAGACGCCAATCAACTACATGGACACTTCTACAAAGAAGCACGTTCCCTACACCACTACTCATGCATCGAATACACCCAGAATCATACTCCCTGACACTGTAAAACGTGCGATGCACCACGTGCAGACTTTCATCACAATATATAGGCTGCCCGTCAGTTACAAACAATAGTAGATGCAGCATAAACCATAATTCCAAAATAAAGACCCCTGAGCAGTGGGATGCTACACTGATCAGCGAATGCCCAGAAGAACGGCTCTGGGCTGTCCGGCTGGTGGAGGACACCGCTACGGTTGAAGGCCTGGCCTGGATCTGACGGGAAGGGGAGCTTTGCGGGGCTAGCCGCCCGGTCCCTCCATTCCCCTTTCCAACCCAGCAGGGACTTTTCAAGAAATGTTTTATCTCTCTCTTTTGTGTATATAACGATGCAGGTGTATCATGAACAGTCACCGTTCATCGAGATGCGGCTTTCGTATGCTAGCGCATGCGCATCGTAACGCACAGATGCAACTGAACGCACAAACGGCCGTTGTAATTCGAAAGACAATGTCGCTGTGTAACCTCTTGAATTTTTGGTTTACCAGAGAGAGAGATAGAGAGAGAGAGAAAGAGAACTTTATTCCGGAAATTAAGATTATTGAGGCCGTAGAGTGGGTCCTCAGTTGAGGACTGCAGTGGCCACAGCCACGCACCGGACCTGGTCGAGGAGGCTCAGTTGAGTCTCCAGGTCAATCTAATCGAGGATGGCTGCGCAAGGCTCACGAAAATAATCTTGTGCTAATTGGGGCGAATTTGAATTTTGGGGCCGAAATTTGCACTTTCTTGTAATGTGGGGCAAGGAAGATCCTTGTATTACATTGTATATCTGTTGTGACTCGTATATCGAGCTGGTCTATAAGTATATCTCCGCTTGCAGCTTGTTGCGTTCTTCTGCTCTGAAGTTGCTTCTGGTGATGAGCATTGGCCTTCATTGTTCGAAGTTGGCAGCCATGTTTAGCGGAGTTTGGATACTGAAAGCTGTGTCGTGTGTGTGCGCGCTCCTACGATCCCGCTGCTGAGTCCTGCTGCTTGTCTGTTCGATGCACCGGCAAAAGACATTGCAAGCTGTGGCTTTGTAAATTTTAATGCGATTAATGCACTCTGGGAGCTTCACCGATATTGCATCGTGTGTTATATCTGTGCATATGTAGCCTGTTCCACGTTAATTAGGGCCACTACATTGGTGCAAATTCCGGTGCGTGTGCTACTGGATATGTGCCTGAAAAGGCAACTTGGGAATAGACAGCTTGGGCCTTTGATATGTCAAACTGGGCATGTAAACATTCTCATCCAATGCTCCAGAAAGAGTTTGTGCCACTGGTTAGGTGCACGGATACACAAGTTGAACAAAAGGCAAGCAGTGCAGAAGTCGGAAACAGAAAAAAATGCAGGAAACTACAGAGAAGCAAAAGAGTTGGCATTAGGAATAGCCGAGTGTGGCCAAGGAAGTGAAGTTAATCACATGGGACAAGAGCATGCATTGAGTGATGAGCATTGAGAAGGAAAATAATATCAGCAAAAGAAAATTGAAGAAGTTGGCTACGTGGAAGTGAAGAATTGCAATGCGGTGTGTCCCTACTTTACTTCAATGCTGGTGGCATTGAAGTAAAGTAGGGACACACCGTAGGGGGGATGACACACCGTAAAGTAGGGGGATGAAGACTGCCCGAAGTTTTGTTTACTGAGCTAAGCAGTTTGTCTGTTCAACAATCCGGCAAAAGACTTGGCAAGCGGTGCCTCTGTTGATATATTTCTGCGCTGAGCGATCACGCACACTGTATCCGGCTCTGTCCGTGCTATCTCAAAAGCGTCACATTCGAGCACTTCTGCAAAATAGTCAAACTATGAAAGAAATTCTCGTCATTAGTTGTGTTTATGGCCCTACCTCTCTGACAGAAGGAGAAAGAAAGGGAGGCTGACTAAAACTGTAGCATTAAATAAGATGAAAGTGACGAAGTAAACAGGGAAACACACAACACAATTTTCCTGAGGAGTTAGTGTGTCTTAGACACAGGCATAGCTGTTTTCTTTATTTCAAGACTTTTTCAACTTCACTTGAAGTGAACCGAGTATTCCACATTAAATTAGAACAGCAGGTGCTGGAATTGACTCTTTACGTACAGGTACTCAAGTATTCATACTCAAAATCCGTGCGCGCGCACATTCACCGGAAATGAAGCAAGCCTTTTTTTCCCGATCTTTTCTCCTGGGGAAGAAAACAGTAGGAAACGGACCTGCATGAGAAAGGGCAGGGACAAATTTCAACGACAGTCATTTCGTTTCGTGGCTTGCGTGGCATGGTAAATGCCTTTGACGGGGTTATACCAGCAGAACAACAATGCCTCCATGATCACATGAAGCGTAGGGAGACCGTGATATGCTGTATCGACGGCAATGTCTGTTATGACGAGCATGGTGCCCTTGGGAAAATCAAGTTTACGGGCAACCGATTACAATTAGTGTGAGGCGCCAAAGTTATTTTACTCATTTTTGGGCACTAAACTCGTTGCGACGTTTACTACGCTCGCCATCTACTCGAAAAAATCTGCATTTTATCAGAGTCACATAATACACTATTTGTCAGCAATTTTTCCCGCAGAGCATGTTAGGTACCATGCTTTCTTCTTTTAGGCAGCGTCGGGCTTTATATACTGTTTGCTTATTTTTGGAAGGAGTTGACTTGATGGCAAGAAATAGGAAATGTTTTATATTTATCTATCACTCATTGACTTACACGTCATGCCACATGTGGGCATTATGTCCCTTAATAGTTTGCTTTTTACTTTATTGACTCCATTTTTTTTTCAATGGCGTTTCCCTCACCACTCTTTTGCACAAGCCGAGTAACATCTACGTGGTCAGACAAACGCTGGCGCAGAAATTAGCTTTTTAATAGAAAGCTTTCTCTCTCTCGCTGTCCACCTTCTACTTTTTACTCGACATATATCAAAAATCAAGGAGTGCTTTATCTGCTTGAAAGCTTGAAGTTCTGGTACAAACGCTACACATGAACCTAATACCCATCATGGTACAAACGCTACACATGAACCTAATACCCATCAGTTATCAATGTGTTTGATGTGCACTGCTGCTTAACCGAAACCTGGAGTCGAACAGGTGCACATGGACTTCAGTGTGGTAGCAGTTCTCGTAAACCATGCGCATCGCTCATCGAATTTTAGTCTTATGGTGAATTACCCTGTCCTCTTCATGCAACCACTGACTTCGCATGGGCTAAATCACATTATCGTTTTGTACGAGTAAAGTAAGCTTTGCAGATCTTTCTTCATTATGAAGCAGCAAGTAATTTACAGATATATTTTGTCAAAGCTAGGCTTACTCGCTAGTGCATTGAATGACAAAGCGTATACTGCACTAGGAAGCCTTGACGAAAACAGGTACACTTTATAGTCATGGCTGGCTTGCTCATGCACTCAAGTGAACCTGATCACGGACCAAGCGCTAGTCTTGACATATACGCTGAAATGTCTGTCTTTGTCTATGCCGACATCGCTGAAAACACGTATCCTGTACAAGTGTACAAATAAATTCCCTCGTAGCTTCAAGTACTCTGCACACATTCCATTCACAAACCCGTACACGCTGCCTAGGTGTTAGTGCACAAATCCATTCGACACGTGGTACTGCTGCGCGTCCACAATGACACTGGCATATCCCGGTGCTTGTCTGTTTGAAGCACCGGCAAATGACGTTGCAGGTGGCGCGGGTGTATCATGCCGGTAGGCCATGTGCGCAACCTGTCCACGTTCGCACGAAGGCAGCAAAAAGCGTGCAGCGCTGTCGTAGTCTGCACCCACGAGTCTCTGACCATACAGAGCGAATACATCCACGGGAGGCTCGAGTGCCTCGTAGGCGTCGACGGAAGTCTTGAGCAGGTCACCACTCGGCGATGGTTGACCTTCGACCACTGCACTCTGGTAGCTCGTCGTGGGCTGGAGAGCCACGGCACCGCCCGAGTGGCCGGTGTCTTCTAGCGGGAGCACCACTGGCACAGGCGTTTCGGATCCCGACTTCGTGTTCGCCGCAACGGGAGAACCATCGAACGCACTCCTGCTGGAGCAGGGTGACCTCCTCGTAGAGGACGGCGGCTGGGAAACATGAGGCAGCGCTTGGATACCTTCCAGATCTGATTCTGACAGCGTAGAATCGGAGTGGGTGCTGTAAGGCCTGTGCTGAAAGAGGGATGAGCTCGCGGGGCTGGCGACCAGGTCGTGGGCCGATCCACTACTACGAGAACAGGACGACGACGACAGGGTGCCCTCCTTGACTGCGTAAAGGTCGGCGCATTGCAGTAAGGAACCCGGCCGTGACGAAGATCCATTCAAGCCATTGTCTTCACTCGTGTCTACTCCGAGGGTTCCACTGCAATCTGCATAGCCAGGATAGCTGTCCATGTCCGTTCTAGTCATGTAGCGTTCTTCTGGTATCGTTGCGTAGCCGGAAGTCGTTGCTGATGCGGACCTTGTCGGCTGAGAACAGCAGCCAGTGGTGGCGTCAGCTTGGGGCAAGCCGTACGGAGCTACCCAGCGGTCTTCGGCAAACGGAAGCACGTAGGCTGACAAGAACTCGCCACCATAGGGTGCAGCTGCTGCCGCTTCGTAGCAGGTCTGACTGCCGGGACCTGAAGTGCTACCGCCGTTTGAGCAGGCCTCAGCTGTAGCGACGTTGCAGTAGTAGGGCGACCTCCTACATTTTCCCTTGGAGGATTTTACTTTATTTGGCACAGGTTTGCTAGTAGATGGCGGCACTGATGTTGGAACGACCTCAGTGCTGGAATAGCTGGTGCAGGGTGATGGTTTTGTCCTGGTCTGATGTATCTGTAGTTGAATATCCTGCGCTTGAGGCTCACTGCATAGAGGAAAACAAAAAGTCACCGTTAACTCGGACTATTCTACACTCATACGCCGCGGAAGCTTAGTGGCTATGGAGTTCCGCTGCTGAGCTCGAGATCCTGGGTTCAATCCAATTAGGGCGGAATGCAAGAGCGCTAGTGCACTTTGATTTAAGTAGGCGTTAAGGAATCCCAGGGGCTCGAAATTAATCCGTGCACTATGGCCGACCTCATAATGAGTTTTGGCACGTGAAAATTCATAATTCAATTTATTGTTCTCCATTTCTTCAATATACCATCACAAAGGAACGCTCTGTGTTTTGTTTGGTAAGGTATTCAGAATGCGCCATTACGCGGACGCACTGTAACTATTTAAGGGCGTCACTCGTAAGGTAAAGAGTGAGAGAGAGAGGGAGAGAGAGAGGGGGGAGGGATATGGATATAAGGAAGGCAGGGACGTTAACCACACAAGAGTCCGTTTGGCTAGCCTACGCTAGGAGAACGGAGAAGGGGAAGAGAAAGAAGGGAGAGAGAGGGGTATAGGGACGTGAACAGACATGACTACAGAGTCAAAGGCGCTCGAACAAAGCACACGTTCTCAGAAAGCACAAAAGTGCTGTTACTGCTTTCTGAGCGATGATCGGTAGGAATGTGTTCGGGTATTGTCTGTTCCCTCAGAGGATGGTCATTTAGTTTCCTGAATGCGTTGGACATGGATTGTCTTTGTGCTTCGAATTGAGGACAGCGGCACAATAAGTGGTCAATGTTCTCCTCGCATCCACAAACATCACATGCAGGACCCTCAGCCATTCCAATTATTGCTGAATAAGGTTTTGTGACGGCTATTCCCAGCCACAACCGGCGCAGAAGAGACGCTTCGCGTCGGTGAAGTCCGACCTTAGTTCAGAGTTGCGGCGAAGGGTTGCACGGACTGCACGTCTGTGCAGGCTGTTGCGCTTTGTATTGGGTATTCGACTCAGATAACGACAGTGTGCGTGCTAGAATGTGAAGCTGTCTCGCAGCGTCGGTCCTTGAAAACTGAATGGGAACACAGTGGTCTTCTTGGATTGACGTCCGAGCTACCTTATCTGCGCCATCATTTCCAATGATACCGCAGCGACCTGGAGTCCATTGAAAAGAGATAAGATGGCATTTTCCTCTTAAGTGATGGATGAGTTCTAATATTTTGCATATCAGCTGATCATCAATTCCGTGCCGGAGAAACGACTGTACACGTTGAAAGGCCGGCGTTGAATCGCAGAAGACTGTCCATTTTCCAGGACTCTCTGTATTTATCACAGGAAACGCACCGCGGAGAGTCGCGAGTTTTGCAGCTGTGGACGTAGCGATATGGAAAGTCTTGAACCGTTGGCTTATTCTCATCGTTGGCTCCCGCTGTGGTTGTTTAGTGGCTATGGTGTTGGGGTGCTAAGCGCCAGGTGGCTGGATCGAATCCGCGCCACGGCGGCCGCATATAGACGGAGGCGAAATGCGAAAATAGCCGTGGACTGAGATTTAGGTGCACGTTAAAGACTCCCATGTGGTCAAAATCTCTAGAGTGTGCCACTACGGTGTGCCTCATAATCAGATTGTAGTTTCGGCACGTAAAAGCCCATAATTTCAACAATTTAATTAATTGTTGGTATAACTTCAGCGCCACAACTAAGGCTTAATATGCCAAACTTTCTACTCTATGCAGCTCAACATCACTTTGTTGAGCCGCTACTTAATCAGGGAAATATGCAATGCTATTTTTTGCTGCATTGCGCGACACATTAACCCTTACACGAGCTTTTATCTGCACGCAAGGAATAATGTCATTAACTACCTTAAAAATCATGTCCCGATTCATCAATCTTTATCCTATATTAGGTAGGTGAACTTCGATACATCGATTGTAGAAGTAGATCTTCGACCGAGAGCTGCGCTTAAAGCTGAAAGTGTTTCTGTCTTAATTTTGAATTAGTTGGCATTTTGCTTCACATATGCGGCTTCTATGATCATAACAACGAAGTAGCAATAAATTTAGCATGAAACTCGAGCTATAAAGTGCAGGAATTCTTGTAAAGTGTTCGAAATGGCTCAGGATGCCGGAACTCGTTTGATGTCAGAAGTATAGTAGAAGCAACGTTAAGTGGATGTCGTCTTGTTTGCTGAATGTGAGAGGATAACTCGGTGGTGCTGGGAAAGCAGAAGGGAAGGTCGTTAGCCTCCTGCATGTCTCGGAGATACCGGTCATGTTGTGTGCGAATAAAACGCATCCCGTTTCTCATGTGTAACTTAAAATTTGTATTTCTGACAAGCTGAAGACAATCTTCTTTTCCGCGAATTAATTCGCAACACAGAATTGGACTTTTTTGCGAACTTGAGGCGTTTTGAGTGTGTCTATCTATCCATCTAGCCTTCTACGCTGGTGGGGCTGGCGGTGCCTACCGACTTCAGCTGCTTAATATGTGCTCATGTTCGCGCTGTCGGCGTGGTCGCGGCAACGCCGTCATTCGAGCTCCGTCATTCAACTCTCGCCTTTGATTCTCGCATACAACCTGTGTTGAGCCACCTTGCGCGCGTAAGGAGATAAGGCTGGGCCGGCTGCGGAACACCGGAAGGTGGTTGTCTCCTCACGAGCAGCGATTCAAAGGCAACTTTCCCACCCCGTGCATGCCAACCCTACTCCTGACGCCCACAAAGAAGCTCTTGGAAGTCCGCAGCTTCGTCGAAAAATGCGTCAACTCGGACATTGTACTCCTCGGAGGTTTACTTGAGCAGCTCGAGGATGGTGCACTTCTGAGGCACTACTAGTAGCAGAGGAAGGGGAACGTGTGTTCGCAATAATCGAGCAGCTAGGCAAGCCTACATTCTCTCTGACCCTCAGTATGTTTGAGCTCCACAATGAGGGCCTGCTCGAAGTCATCGAGAGAGTCTAAGAGCAGCTCGACGCGCGCAGCCTCAGGGTCGATGCCATGGCCAGCTACTTGCAAAATTCTCTCAAGAAGTTCGATTCCCACTGTAAGTGGGATCTGAGTTTTTCTTTAAAAAACGGCATAACCATAAAAATTATAAAGAAAATGTCTAACTTCCGTGTAATGTGTTGGCGACACGCAATATACACGATGAATAGTGCGAATTCGAAGTACTGAATGATGGGTGAGTTGATATTCCATACTGACGAAGAATAGCGCCCAAAATAAGGGACAAGACAGACACACGCACAACACGAGCGTCTTTCCTGTTTCTTTTTTGTCCCTTGCTTTATGCGCTATCTGTCAGTATGAATGGTGTGTTGGCTATGAAACATGATAAGCAAAATGAACAAGGTAGTTCTAGACGGACCATTACGGAATTCCACTTGTTGCCTTTTGAAAACAACTGCCCCTATTCATCAAGATACTAGCGAAAGGAGCAAGCAGTACGAAAGAAAACCGTTGTGATAGACTGATGTTATTGCTACTGCACCACATGGATGCGATGGATTTAACTTCATTTAAGCCATTGGCGATGTGGTTTTCTTGAAGCGATACACCACAGCCATAACAACATCACTTATGCTGACAACAGTTGTGGGCCCTCCTCTCTCCATATGTGAACTCATTTGCGTTCATCATCGCTTTTGGCGTCATTTTGAGCTGCCGTTATTATTAGAAGTTATCTGAGCAGCAGGATTTTTTAATGAATCATTTCTCATTTATCTTTAGCTCTTCACATTAACTATGTTCGCTGTCTACAGCAGTAGAGATTTGAGACGCGAGCACACAAAAAGCATTCCCAAACAGGGATGAGGCTGCTACAATTAAAACCCAGCGAAGAAGTGGCGAACATACCTGAGGACGTAGTTGACGCTGACGATGCAGTGAGGCCTTGATGAGCGGCTGTTATGCACAATGGTTGCGTAGCTCTGCATCCATACCCAGCCGCCCTCTTTAGAGAGGAAACGGTAATACTTGGTGGTGACCTGGCCCTTGAGAAGCACTGCGTTTGAGATCAATTGATGGTTACAGTGGCTGCCACGTCAGACGCCTATGAGCATTAATCTGTTCATGGTGTCCACGAAGCAATATTAGTCGCATAAGAAACTCGGTGTATTTCGAAGCAACGGGGTCAATGTTGAACCAGTTGGTACACTACTCGAAAAGTGAAAATGTGAAATTGTACACACGCCGTCCGGGAGCCAGGTGACAACCATCATGACAGGCTTCAGTTGTTAGTTACAGCCTCGTCCCGTCGCCTTCATTTTTGTTTTATGTGGGCTCCCTCACTGGTTTTTACCTCTCAATCGATGGATTTTGAGCTATGGTGTATCCTTTTACAGGTTATTTGCTGCGTGAGTGGGTTCACTATATACGAACAGGAAAGTGCACGGAGGAAGTAGAATGCGCCGAGACCAAAACGGGGGCCAATAAGTTAGAAGCCATGTCATATTTACATAGTACACCGCACAACGTAAAGCACAGCGTAAAGCAACGTAAAGCTACACCGCTCGAGGAAGCCTTTGCAGACGTCTTGCACGAAAAGACAAACGTGCCAAGAGTATCTGTGTCAAGGAGGGAACTATCGCATTGGAAGAACTGTGCAGTGGATGTCAAACATTTGATTTTAATATTTTGTGCCAGTGTCTACGCCAACCGGACAGGCATGAATTAGATGCTGGTTGAGCACAGTAATCTGCTTCTGACGGGTACAGGTGTAAACTTTCTATTGTATTGCAGCAAGTGCAGTGCATCATTAAGGAGTGTGCAATAGAAGTCAGTGGTAACTCCGTTTGGCAGGACACCAGTAAGCTATCGCAGGAGACGAAAGATCTGATCAAGAAACGCCAATGTGTGAAAGCCTCTAAGCCTACAGCTAGAATAGAACTGGCAGAACTTTCGAAGTTAATCAACAAGCGTAAGACAGCTGACATAAGGAAGTATAATATGGATAGAATTTAACATGCTCTCAGGAACGGAGGAAGCCTAAAAGCAGTGAAGAAGAAATTAGGAATTGGCAAGAATCAGATGCATGCGTTAAGAGACAAAGCCGGCAACATCATTACTAATATGGATGAGATAGTTCAAGTGGCTGAGGAGTTCTATAGAGATTTATACAGTACCAGTGGCACCCACGACGATAGTGGAAGAGAGAATAGCCTAGAGGAATTCGAAATCCCACAGGTAACGCCAGAAGAAGTAAAGAAAGCCTTAGGAGCTATGCAAAGGGGGAAGGCAGCTGGGGAGGATCAGGTAACAGCAGAATTGTTGAAGGATGGTGGTCAGATTGTTCTAGAGAAACTGGCCACCCTGTATACGCAATGCCTCATAACCTCGAGCGTACCGGAATCTTGGAAGAACGCTAACATAATCCTGATCCATAAGAAAGGGGACGCCAAAGACTTGAAAAATTATAGACCGATCAGCTTACTGTCCGTTGCCTACAAAGTATTTGCTAAGGTAATTGCAAATAGAATCAGGAACTCCTTAGACTTCCGTCAACCAAAGGACCAGACAGGATTCCGTAAAGGCTACTTAATAATAGACCATATTCACACTATCAATCAGGTGACAGAAAAATGTGCGGAATATAACCAATCTTTATATATAGGTTTCATTGATTACGTGAAAGCATTTGATTCAGTCGATACCTCAGCAGTCATGGAGGCATTGCGGAATCAGGGTGTAGACGAGCCGTATGTAAAAATACTGAAAGATATCTATAGGGGCTCCACAGCCACCGTAGTCCTCCATAAAGAAAGCAGCAAATTCCCAATAAAGAAAGGCGTGAGGCAGGGTGATACTATCTCTCCAATGCTATTCACACCGTGTTTACAGGAGGTATTCAGAGACCTGGATTGGGAAGAATTGGGGATAAGAGTTAATGGAGAATACCTTAGTAACTTGCGATTTGCTGATGATATTGCCTTGCTTAGTAACTCAGGGGACCAACTGCAATGCATGCTCACTGACCTGGAGAGCAAAGCCGAAGGGTGGGTCTAAAAATTAACCTGCAGAAAACTAGAGTAATGTTTTACAGTCTCGGAAGATAACAACAGTTTACGATAGGTAGTGAGGCACTGGAAGTGGTAAGGGAATACATCTACTTAGGACAGGTCGTGACTGCGGATCCGGACCATGAGACTGAAATAATCAGAAGAATAAGAATGGGCAGGGGTGCGTTTGGCAGGCATTCTCAGGTCATGAACAGCAGGTTGCCATTATACCTCAAGAGAAAAGTTTATAACAGCTGTGTCTTACCAGTGCTCACGTACGGGGCAGAAACCTGGAGGCTTACGAAAAGGGTTCTACTTAAATTGAGGACGACGCAACGAGCTATGGAAAGAAGAATGATAGGTGTAATTTTAAGGTATAAGAAAAGAGCAGATTGGGTGAGGGAACAAACGCGAGTTAATGATATCTTTGTTGAAATCAAGAAAAAGAAATGGGGGGCATGGGCAGGACACGTAATGAGGAGGGAAGATAACCGATGGTCATTAAGAGTTACGCAATGAATTCCAAGGGAAGGGAAGCGTAGCAGAGGGCGGCAGAATGTTAGGTGGGCGGATGACATTAAGAAGTTTGCAGGGACAACATGGCCACAATTAGTACATGACCGGGGTAGTTGGAGAAGTATGGGAGAGGCCTTTGCCCTGCAGTGGGCGTAACCAGGATGATGATGATGATGATGATGAAGTGCAGTTGATAACCGAATTTCACGCGCGTGCCGATTCTGTCAAAGGAAGGAGCCAACCGTCGGAGAAAAATTTGTGAAGCCTTTCACGTAAAAAAAAAACTGCAGAATGATTCGCGCGTACCGAATTTCTCAATCCACTCAGAGATAACAAGTTGGTGTTTTTAGATAAACTACTGCAATCACCCTGCTGGTGTGTGGTAGGCTTTCGGTTGCCGAGTTGTTCGGTTGGCGCATGCACTGTAGTGTTGCATTTGTTAATCCGATGATTAAACTGCAGTTGTTTAGACAGGCGTTTGTCTGGCCTATATCTTCTATTTTGTGTTTTCATTTTAGCATTGCTCGTGCCTCCTCGCCTGTATAGTACATGTCACTAACTTTTCTTAACCTAGCTATTATTGTTTCTTATTGTTGTTATTATTCCCGCCTGAAGAAAAACGCTTAAAGCCTTCTTAAAAGTACTTTTATGAAAAGTTTGAACATCCATTTTCAGTTTCACACCATCCGCTACTACAAGCTGAACTTTGTGGGCTTCGTACGAGAAAGTGAATAGCACGTTTTGTACAAACTTATGTTAGCCTGTGAATCTTTGTTTTCAATGCGAATATTACTACCACACTGTATGCAGCCGCTGGAGTTTTTTTAATGCACAACTTCGTTAGGAGTTCCGTGTGCATAGCGTTGCTTTCTCTGTAAGATACGGTGACACGCCAACGTATTTTATATGCCGTGGGCCGACCATACACGACATCAGAATTTGTGAGGCTTTGGCGTCCCTTTTCTGTTTAAGAATTCAGAATTAGTATGTTGCAAAGTCGCGACAAGTGCGATAATAGACTAAGAGCTTTTGCAGGAGAACAAATTTTCGACGTGTCCCTAAGGGCAATGTATATATACATGTATATATATCAGTATATATACATGAATGATATTGTAAACATAGATTGTTCAGCCAAACTTATCGTTTTTGCTGATGATACGAGTGTATTTTTTGCACACGAAGATAGTGACCAGTTTATTCAAACAAAAAATCATTTATGAAAGAAGATATATGACTGGACCTGCTCCAACGAGCTAGTAATTAATGCAGAAAAATATACCAAGGCGGTTATTTTGCTAGCAAGAGGTACGCAACTGCATGTAACTCCTTCTCTATATCTTAAGAAACGAGGTACCCGGTGTCGATAGTCGCTAAAATTGACACGGCAGGAAAAGCGCCATGAAAGAAGATTTGCGAGGCCACAACATTCATACGCAGACAGATTACCAGCGAAGCTGTTTAGACTGCACACATGGGCTGCATAAATTATGAAATCATACATTTTTTTCGCATACGACACCACACTACACCGACACAAGCGCCACCGCAGTCACTGCACCTCGTGTACATCTGCCGCAACCGCTGCTGCAGCCGCGCCGGCACCTCCGCCTCGCGTGACGTCATAACCACAGAGTGCAGTCCACGTGCGCAGGCGCCGTCGCCACATTCTTTTCCCCTCTCCCCCTATCCGTCTCCATTGCTGCAGCACTATCGCCACACTCTTTCCCCCTCTCCCCTACGCTTCTTCATTACAGCATCACTGCCACCTCCAACCGCGGGACGTTATAACCACAGAAGCGCAAGCCACGTGCAGAGGCGCCATCGCCACGCTTTTTGCCCCCCTGCCCCAAATGGTCGACTGCGCGCGCATGCCTGTCCACGAATGTGACGCAAACCGCCCAGGCTACCCCCTCTGGGAACGTATGCGGGGGATGCATACGGGTGCTGCAGCTAAACAACTTCGCTGTAATAGCCTGCATTGACGGAACTTTTCATACGCTCGCGTGCTGCATGATTGGCCATCGCCACGGAGTTGTCACAATTAATCTGGGGCGATGCACTACCGCATCTCTAACAGACCCGGTGTTGCTTTCCCACATTAAGGTCAATCAATCAATCAATCAATCAATCAATCAATCAATCAATCAATCAATCAATCAATCAATGAAAAAAGGCGTCCACACTGGCTCACTCGCACCCATGCACAAGCAGTTTCAGGTTCTCTACACACAGGTAAGACGTGCTAGCGCGGTATGTATTGAGCACATACTATAAAAGCCAACATAAACATGTCAGCGCCACAGATGCTACTGCTAAATTAAGGAACAGCTGAACAGCAGAACATAGAGCATGCAACTGAAATAATCACCGTTAGAATCTTCACTAGTAATGTAGGTCACTTGTGTGAAAAAATACACTACTGGTTTACCTTTGGAGCAAAACTGTTTGCTCATTTTTGTTAATATTTACTTTATTTATTTAGCACTCTTATTTGTTCTTTTCTTCCTTTCTTAATTTCATTACAGTCATCCACACCTTAGTGGCAAGCTCTACAAGTGGTAGCGCTGGCTGTACGCATTAAGGTATGTCGTTCTCTGCTGCCGACGAAGTCGTATTCATTACCAGTAGCAATTGTTATACACTGTCAATAAAAGGAACTTTTTTCTTACGTGTGTGGTGCGAGTAACGTATGTGCAGACAGTCGAAGCCGTGTATGTAGTGGTAGAGTGTCTTTTCGATGAGGTCTTGAGGCTCGTAACCCGTCAATGGTGCCACTCTGTCGTACATGGGAGGATATGTTAAGACGTCAGTATATAATGCTATCGATGGAAACTAATACAGCATGGTATACTTAAGAGCTGACACTAAGAAAAAAAAAGCACGGGCAGCATCTATTAGACAAAATATTTGCCGTGATATAGTGTATTACGTCTGTGCGTTCTAGATTAATATTCAAGTGTGGTTCCTCAGCTCTACCCTGCCGCTACGTTTGTTTTGTTTGATTTTGCTGCTACTGTAGCTACAGCTATCCAGAGCCCTAGAGGACATATTCTCTTCTTATCTTCTGTTTTGTTTTCTCCTTATCTGTTTTATCCCTTTCCCATCAACTAGTACCACAGTACCCAAGTACCCAATCAGATGGTTAGTTAGGTTTACCCCTCTGCTTTTCATCTCTTAATTTCTTTTTCTCTCTCTTCATATACTTCCGGCGACAGGTTATCTTTTCGGCTACTTTAATTTGCGATATCGCCATTGTTTTTAACATTTCAATTCCAACCACAGCTAATTACCCGTGTGCTTTCCTTGGCTTCATTGCCTACGTGCTTTATATGGTCGTAATTAACGAAAATCGAGCCTCTCTGTTTGCTTTCTCCTCGTTCATTCATAGCTAGGGTCTCGAATCTGGCAGCATTGATGCCATCAGGTTGCATACGAGGCTTTATTAGACACATTCCTGCTGTCCTGAGTTCGAGTGTGACGTGACTCTATCGGGCAAAATAGGGTGTTCCACATTCGCCCGCCATGGCTCTGAGTGGCGCTGGCTAACGCTCGCAGGGCTAGATCTAGTACACATAAATACGCAAATTAGTGGATGGCTTGAAGGCTGTCGCAGTAACACAATTGTTAGTGCGTCGCACGCGTTATGCGATGGTTGCGGGTTCGTCTACTTCCATTTCCCCTTTTCTTTCTGCCTTTTCTTTTCAATTACAGCTCATTACCTGTAGGCTTTCCTTGGCGTCATTGCCTGCTTGCTTTATATGGTCTTAACAAAAATACAGTCCCTCTGTTTTCCTTTCCCGAGTGTTTGTGTATATATATATATATATATATATATATATATATATATATATATATATATATATATATATACTGTATTGAATTATGGGGTTTTACGGGCCAAAACCACTTTCTGATTATGAGGCACGCCGTAGTGGAGGACTCCGGAAATTTCGACCACCTGGGGTTCTTTAACGTGCACCTAAATCAAAGTACACGGGTGTTCTCGCATTTCGCCCCCATCGAAATGCTGCCGCCGTGGCCGGGATTCGATCCCGCGACCTTGTGCTCAGCAGCTTAACACCATAGCCACTGAGCAACCACGGCGGGTTATATACTGTATGGTGGGACAAAAGCGAGAAGTTGCATGCAGCGCAGACTTCAAACTGCTGAACTTTGCTTTGACAATTGCAAAATCTCCCCAAAAGTGGATCAGTGTCCAACTATATACGTTTCTTTGAGCACTTACAGATCAGGATCGTTCAAATTGTGAGTTTTCCTAAAGCGCGAATGCTAAAAAATAGCCTTCAAATATCGAATTAAATACAGGATATTATTGATTTCAAAACAAAGTAAAATACATAGCTCGTGTGGAATTCTTTTGGTTAATAAAATATGGTTTATTTAAATTGTTTGGTATATGCACGTAATGCCGCCCCGAAGTACATGACCGGCTAAGTGGGGGGTCTAAATGAGAAACAACAACCTTTTGTTGTCTGCTGCAACAAGACGATGACAGTAATGAAATAAAGGGAACAGCATGTAATCAAACGCGCACAGTGTTCAGCCGGTTGACTGACAGAAATGTGATACGATGGCAATGCAACATTGTTTTTAAAAGCCGTAAATTTGGCAATAAGGTTAAAAAAGAAGTTGTTTTACCTCCATCAAGACAATACCTTTATACTGTGTGTCACAGCTAACGTTAGCCAAGCGGTTCAACGAAAAAAAAAAAGAAGAATGAGAAAACACAATGCAAGGTACAATTATAAGACCTATGATGTTCGGTCATCAGTCTTCTCACAAACGAACACCGTAGGTCTTAACATTGTATCTTGCACCGTGTTTTTTTCTCCCTTTTTTCCGTTGAAGAGCTTGGATAACGACAGCTGGGACACCCCGTATAGGCTGCCTGAAAGATGGGCATTCTGATTGAATGACTGAAAATTGTTCAACAGAATTTATCTGACCCGTGCATTCGCTCAAGAACTGGTGTCTCTGCACGAAGGACCACTGGGCTTGCGCAGAAAATTAGTTCGAACAGTACCGGAAGACCAACTCAAGGCAATCCAGCAGGCCGAAGATGCCGCCAGGGCCCAAGGGCTCGAGGCCGTCATTTAGGTAGAGGCCTAGGTCTCAAATCTGCTGTGCACAAATGAAGTTCATTCCTCTTCCTCCAGCCCTGACTTGTACAGAACTCTCTCCTAGAGACTCTAACACATTTTGTGATTCCTGATATTCCAACAGAAATAACTTTTCGACGATTCCGAAAAGTTAATTCTCGAATTGAATAAGAACGGAATAGCAATTCGCATTCCAATATTCGCATAATTCTTTTAAACTAGATTTACGTGCTGATTTACGCGTTCTGTACGGACGCAAGGTGACAATAATTTTTTTACCTACCCACAAAAAATATCAGAACGCATGAAAAATGAACGTACTTGTTCTGTTGATTCTGTGTTGTGGACTCTATCACGGTGGCTCACGAGTAACAAAGGAAAGAAAGCATCCGAGCACTTCCTTGACCACTGATTATGCAAGCGAAAGAAAGAAGTGAAATTGGCTTCTGGTGGGAAACACGTATAACTTTCGCATACTCTTCCGATTAAATATGTGCGCTAGCAATTTATCTGGGATTAAAAGAACCAATCGGGATTAGGCGTGGGCGAGAGGTTGATCACGTCTGAGGACAACTTTCCGCGGGAATAATTGAAAAGCTACGGACGAAGAACTTGCAAAAAACTGCAAAAAACTGCTCGTGAAAAGAAGAAACGAAAAAAGAAACTGCTACGTTCTCCTTCGTGTTTCTATAGGCTGGAGAAAAGAAAACAAACATTTTGCTTACAACAGCAATAAAGAAAGAAGACGAAATACGACACTGGTTGTTCAGTTTAACCAATTTGTTCTCCTTTTCTCATCTGCGTTTAGGCAAATGCAAAACCACTGCTTGTGGCAGTTACGCTAGTTCAGTAGTTCAGAAACTGAGAACACTCTCACAACTCTCACAACTCTGCTGGGCTACTTTGCGCAGGAGACCTGCCCCTGTAGCTCTCCCTCTATTGTCACAGAAAGTTGTCCGCGAGTATAGCTCTGGGTCCTTTCACTCGCGATTGACAGTGCAGTGACGAGCGGAACCTGGCAACGCATGCGTCTTTTAGCAGCGCGGCTGCGGTACGGCGAGAAGAATAGAGCCAGACCTTGCGTCGAGGAAGATGAGCTTGAGGTCGAGCGACGCGCGGAACATGAACATATTGGCGTACATCTTGATCTCGGTGATGGCGGACGGCGGCAGGGAGTGTCCGACGGCGACGAGGCCGAGGTTCTGGTAGCATCCGTCGTAGGGCGCCGCGTCCATGGAGTAGTGGCGCACCTTGACGTAGCCGCTGCAGTGGATCACCTTGTAGCCGCCCGCCGTGAGACCCGCGTTGCGCTTGGCTAGCACGCACTTCATGCGCACGAAGAAGGAACGGTCCACTTCCAGCTCTGCACGTGGGTGTTTGCGGTGCATTTGAGGGTGAATTGGCAGCGAGAGAGAAAATTAAACAAGAGCGCGTTGATGTAGCACTTTTTGGCACGCGGCTGATCGTTGCAGCCATTCTTATTACACTGCAATGCGCAAGCGATGACATGGAAACACACACAGCGACATGACCGTCATGCGCGGGATCCGCGTCGAACATAGTTGACCTGAGTGAACCTGAGTCGAACATAGTCCTGTACTCGATATGTGCTAATGGTCGCTAAACACGAACAGCGTTCTTGGCAGACACCAATGCAAGCTTTGCTCAAGTCTATTCCAACCGCGCGTTATATCCGGTCAGTTCTTATTTCGTTTACTTCGAACAACCGCGTATGCTGGATACGGCTCCTCCATATTTGCAGGTGGCATGTCCTGTCTAATCTCCATCTGTATCCTACAAATGTAGCTCTACAGTATCCATTGTGCTACAAATGTGCTACCGAATACGTTAGGGTTCCTATTAACAGTTTCGAAAATGCGCCCTTGTAATAGTCCGGGACAAAATTGACTTTCGCGTGCCACCTCATCGAACAGGATCTAAAGGCCAGATAAAGCGTGATAGTTTCGGCCGAAGGCTGAAGCATTGGCCGCGATATGAATGCTTAGCGCTGCGCTTTGCTACCTTGTTTCAGTCCTCTACTCTAGCATTCACCCACAGGGCTGTTTGCACCGCGAAACATGCAAGGCGGTAGAATGAGCATGTGCCATGTAAAGAGGCAGTGCATAGTACAAAATATCCAACGAGAGGCTCCCTGGGTGTCGCCATATTGGTTTGTTGACTGTGGGTAGCTTACACGAGCTTGCTCAGAAGCATATTACAAAGAGTTCCGACAGTTAAGCTTTAAGATTATGCTTTTAAATATAGCATATGTTTTCGCGCACTGGTGGCGGGACGTATACTCGTAGACCGTACCCTGGGCGCTGTGCGGGTGCGGCAGTGCACTTTGTAACGTGAGCACGGCGGTCATTTCGTCGTGGTCGGCCGGGTGGATGTACTCGTAGATGCTGTTGCCCGTCAGTTCCACCTGCACGAACAATGAATGGCCCTTAAAAGGAATAAAGCTATTTCTTGTGCATAAGCTTTCTTAATGGCGCTGGATGAACCGTGGCCCCAAAGGCACCCTGTTCTTTGCCATTGAACGGTTGGACGTTAGTGTACGAGCTGCGCTTGGCGTAATGTTTTCACTCTGCAAGATTGTGCTTTGTTATTTTTTTAGCTGTTTACGTGGCGCTTTAGCAGTCGATTGCATCGCAAACTTGCACAAGTATTCATGTTGCGCAATTCGGAGACTTCTTATACATGCTCTCATTTGTTGTGCGGAAACCAACTGCATATCTTCTTGGAACTGTGTCCATCCATGCCTATAAAAGAACGTCTGCTTATTTTCCCGTTTTTTTTTCCGTGAGTGTACTCTCCTGCTCTTCTGCTGCCTTACGTAAGCTTTTGAGGTTTTGTGTAGCACATCGCCTTCACCGGAAGGGATGTGCGTTGAGCCCTTCGTGCCTGGCTTGGGTGCACAGCAACAAATGCTTGAGCACTTGGTTTTAGAACGGCCAACGTTCGGCATTAGTCGCTTTGTGGTACTGAGCAAGTTCCAGCAACTTGGGTCTTTCTTGAATTGTGCTTCATGAATTCCTATTTACGCAAGGCGTGGCGTGAGTCTCACAATGCTGTGCTAGGATTTTGCTCAACTACAGTACTCTACTCTTGTCACCGGTGCTCGAACTCTATGACGTGATGTGGTACGTGTATTCCCCTGGTATGTTATTTTTCTTTGCTAACTTCGTTCTTCTTTTCTCTCATTTCCAAGCATGGGGGCGTGGTGGCCCTTTCAAGAGACAATAGGCGGTCTGCTTTTCTCTGTTTATGCGTGATGTCGAAGCATATTTACATGGTCAAAATCAATAATATTTATGACCCAACGAAGTTACCCGCGAGCAAGGTTTTGCCTACGTTAGGTTTGTTCAGCATTTATATAAAATTAATTATTTCAATAAACATGACATTTATGGTAGACTATGTAACAATGCTAAATACCATAGAAAATAAATGACTTTACTGTGTTGCGCAACGAAACGTTACAGTGGGAATGTTTCATCACTTGCAAAATATGTGATAGCGTTACTAAAAAAAGTGGTTATCGCCTGGGAAGCGTGCTCACCTGCGAGAGACCAAGGTGCACCGATGCCGTCTCTGAGATGTACATGATCTTGCCATCGGGTGCCACCACGAACACGAAGCCATCAAGGGTCTGCTGCGGCAGCATCACAGATACCAGAACAATCGAGTCAGCATGTGAATGAAGCACACTTAGACGTCTACATCTATCCTGGCTTTTTTCGAAATAGTATATTATCCCGCGTGTACTTATACATTTCTTAAGTTCGTATTTTTATCATTCTGATGAATGTCGTACAACTAGAACAAAGTGTTCGTTTCAATTAGAGTAAGAAATATTGGGCTCCTTGGAAAGCTGTTCTATTAGGTTTCAGTAAGAGTGTCCAAAGCTCTCACAATGTTCCACCAAATTTTCAAACAGAATGCATTTGTTTTCTTCCTCCGTGATCGCTCGCGTGCTCGCCTTTCTTGAAAATTGCGCATTTCACGCCTCGACCTCAAAGCTTCACAGAGGTGTAAATGCCCCTATAATAATAGCCCCTACGATTCAGGTTTTTGAAGCCCAAGAGGATGACAGAAACAGAACTATATTATGCCCCAGCAACGTTGGCCAGGGACGCAGTTCTTGTTAAATATAACAAAAACAATACGGCTGTGCGCAGAAGCCAAATTATGTTGCAACAGAACTGCTTGTTCGACTAGTTGGTGCTTGGTAAAAGACATGTTTTTTGCCACAATTTAACACACACAAAAAGAAGACACACAAAGACGGCCCGTGTTGTCTTTATGTGTCTTCCTTTTGTGTGTGTTCAATTGCGGCAAAAAACATGTCTCTCAGAAGCCGAATGTCACTGCTCAAGAATGTTCCGGACATGCTTAACTTGAATGTTTTATCTAGTGGCTGGTAATGGCTAGTAATAACCGTTACACTTTGATACGTGCACTACAATACTTCGAAGTGACTTTGCTACGATCTTTGCATTTTAGCCTATTTCACTGCCACATTAGCTATTGTTGTGAATCGTGGGGCAAAACATACGCAGCTTACTTCACCACCATTACTCCATTTACAAAGGCCTGCGGTGTGTATGTAAGTGCTACTTCCTCTCCAACCAAGGATTGTTTTGAGCTCTTCCTGATGTACTTTTCATTTTGTCTACTACCCATAGTTCGTCTCCTCCTCCGCCCCTTTTTTTCCTTTCTTCTTGTGGGTGTTTTGTTGTTAATGCAGATGGTTGTTTATGTCGCAGAATATAGCTGGTTACTAATAAGTAGTTATGCATAGCAATTATCTGTATTTATTACCAGTAACAGTGTGTAAAAGCTCGCTAATCATTTGTATATTGGACCAGTGACTAGCTATTTAGGCTATCGGTTCATATATATCTGTATTACCTTTACCTAATTATATAATAATGTACTACTTTTTGATTGAGTGATTGATTGATTTTTCGAATTGTTACTGATATAGGTAAAATTTGCAAAGTTACAAAGCGGGGGAGGGGGGAGGGGAAGGGGTCACCTTTTTGTTCTACTCACGCGATTCTCCCACGTAAAGAAGTGCGCTAGTACAGACCTGAAGCAAATGCGATCCCAGCTCTTTTATGGCCCCCTCACGACTGGAGATGACCGGAGGACACGATCCCCAGCTGTCGCCCAGGCCTGCGAGCGAAAGTGCGCTTTGGCGTCATTCAATGTGCGGGAACTAATAGATGACAGTCTGATTGACTATAAGATGCCTCCAGCCAGAAACGGCTCAATTTCTTCCCCAGTCTTCAACGTAAGAGAAGGCGTCATTGGTATACTGGGAAAAGTGATGTGCAATTCGCATCTCATCGCGTGTGACAAACAAAAATCTATACCGTGAGAAGTAATGAAAGTGCAGAGCTTGAACACGTTACACGCAACACAAATGTGTTGTAGAACGAAATGTCTGTACAGCGCAATAAAACATGAAACTGGTCATGTGCCATATCATAAAATACAAAATCCAAAAAACAAGAACAACACAGGGAGCGTCGAGCACACTCAAAGCATTGCATGGTCCCGGGACTACTCGAAAGCGAGGGCACTGCGCCGCACCAGGTAACACGGTTTTGGTGGGTCTGTACCTGATGCCCTCGGATTTGAAGCCGTGGGCCAGGGCCGGGCCCGGGCCGGTTTACTGATGGGCTTAGGCCAGCTTTTAGAACACACGCAGACGTTAAGCCTGTAGAACCAAGGCATTCAGTACGAAGCTAAAACGACAAGTCGTAAAACCTGCTATGAAATACCTTAGAGTTGCATATACAAAAAGGAATACATTTCTTCGTCTTCTGTTTCTAAAAAAAAAGAAAACTTCCGTTCCTCGAAAGTAAAAAAAGAAACTTATATTAAAAGCCGTTCTTGATTCGTTTGAACTTCTGCCGCTTTCGATACGGTTATGTTATTGCTATTGCGCTATTTTACAGCTTTGAAAAACATTGTAGATTGTTTATTGCTAACCGCGGTGCACATCAATGATTTCCACTTAACTGCGTCAGGAATGTTCTTCGTGGGCCATAAAGGGAAGTGCTTCGTCGTAAGCGCGGCAAGGTAGTGTGGCAGCTTCCGTGCGTGTAACTGTGGGTCATCTTGATAAAGCTTGCTGCTTTTAATTTGAAATCAAAAAGAACAATATGCTTTTGGCTGTAACGTCCTGATTATATTGTGATAGCTTGATAATGAAGTACAAAATGATTTCCTCCTTTATGATTTTATTGCCAAAGTAAGAATTCCCGTGTTTGAAATTTCAGGTGCTTGATGAACAGGTAAATCATACAAATTTAAAATTTTCTTTATGCAAGTACTATTTATCGATCCAAAACAGCTTTACCTATGCTCACTGAACCCAATATTTGTTCAACGAAGTGTACGCAAATGCCTTGCCAGAAACTTCAACAGGACCTTCGCATTTTTAGGCTTTTTCACGATAGCTGTAAAGTTGCTCTCAGGAAAAAAGTTGTTACAATGCCACTGCCGTTTTGTTATAACATATTCTGCTATGGCACCTAAATAATGACGGGTTTATATCATGCGCACATAGAGCGCATTCGACGAGCCAAAGCCAGGTCCGGTCATGCCGGCGTGGGCCTGGGCCGAACGTCTTCACGCAGACGCGGGCCCGGGCCGTTCTCGGGCTCGAGAAGACGGACCTGTACCGGGCACCTGCCGAGAAATCGGGCCATGCATTTCTATGAGCTCTAGCTTTCGTGAAGAGGGGTTTTTAACATATAACTAAAAAAAAGGGCTCCGAGAAAAGCAGGCTGCTGTAGTGAGTGTGAAGCAATCTAAACTTTTTACACTTTTGACATTACAAATCGTGCAAATATTCAAGCTCGCAAACACATCATAGCCTCTCGTTCAGCACACGCCAGCTGTGCGACCTGTCTCCCAAACGCCTTTAGTCCATTTAGCTGAAATGACGGCTGAGAAAAGAAGAGAAAAGTGAGAAGGGAAGGACGTGAAGATTAATCTAGCTAAAGCCCGCTGGCTACTCTGCACTTGAAGGGGGAAAGTGGAATAAAAGATGAAAAGGCGAGGAGGAAAGTTCTCACAACGTCGCTCGCGATCAAGCGTTAATCGCTCAATCATTCTCAAATCGAAATCCTTTTACTTCTTCCTTTATTTGGTTCTTCTTATGCCCGCTTCCCTCTCCCCAACTGTAGGGTAGTAAACCAGGTACAATCTGGTTCACCTCCATGCCTTTTTTTTTATTTGTCTAGGTCTCTCTCAGTCACGAGCGGAAACATATGCTGGGTAAGCTTGAGAAACGCAGCAACGCTTTCATGGGTTGATACGTAGCAGACGCACGCCACCACGTTCAGAAATTGTCCCTTCTGTGACAGACCTGTGGTGTAATTGTCCCAAGGCGGTGGGAACAACAAGTCTGTCATGTTCGCATGATGAACAGTCACACAAATGTTATGGTTTCATCTGGACCGTGCTTTATAATTGACGATGTCGGCCGTTCCAATGTGTAAGGAATAAGGGCTCATAAAAGCAGCGCCTATTTCTGGACAACAGAGTAAGATTTCACGCAGTAGTTAAAAACAGCCGTTATTCCCTGATAAACACTGTAAGCTAAAATTGCATCGCAGTGTTGAATAAGCTGTGAATGTTTCACTGCCGTGTTCCGGAGCATATTCTGAGCAAATGGAGCATGTCTAATTCGTGTGTTTTTTCGAACACATTCTTTTGGCTAATGCAAAAGTATACTTTGGTTTTAGCTGGTCGATTGCTTATCACTTTTTATGTTATATAGTTTTCTATAGCAAGTGATCATTGACGACGGAGTCCCCTAATCTACGGCTTATTTTAGTGTATGTTTTGTGGAAACATGTACACATTACAAAATAAGTAAGGATAATTGTTTTTCAATGAGCAGCCAACGTATATTAAAACTTCATATCTGTGACTTTAAGCATGGGAGTGATCAGTGCATGATGTTAAAACAAAGCATTCAACGACTTAGTTACAGAAAGGTGTTACGTCTTACAACCCTAAAGCGAAGTGCACGGTTTCACATCAACATCAATATGCAAATACAACTGACGGACGTGTTAATGTTCAGTCAGTGTAGGTGCGTGCCTTACTTTTCGAAGAAATATCTCGAACCCATAAGTTTGAACGTAAAAATCAGCTTACTCAAATTTTTGTTTAAAGGACATTTGCGACTAGCTTGAGAATGGCGGCGCCAAAAGAGAGCTAAACATGCCAGATTTCTTTTTGTAAGCACTTTTGTGCGTGAAACGATATGTTCAACTACGTGTAGCACAAACTTTTACGTGTAATTTGCGCAGTAACGTTTTCGTAGGCGTTTCGACTTCTTTCGCTCTTAGCGTACAAAACGCGATTATCGTGTCGTATTATCTGGTATATGCATGTAAACGTGCACACAAAGAAGTCGAGGCAACTCTCCAGGGGCCGAATTCGCTGAATGCTTTGTTCGTAAGAGATTTTTATGACTGGACCAACTATTTTCGCTAATGTATTAAATGCCACGATTGGTGGACACTTGCTATTCCGCCCGGTAATGTCGGAATATGGGCCAAATGTTTTCGCTGACCCATGGAGCCACAGAAAAAGCCTTGTCGTTGGTGAGAAGCAATCACAGAAGTACAGCACGTGAACATGAACACGTACAGAGCAACGAACAACGTAAGTGGCATTGAACAGCAGCACGAATTTCCGAATATTTCAAAGCAGCATTCCACTGCATATCCCATTTATTGCTGGTGCATCTCACAAATCTGCGTTGCTTCACATGGGATAACAAAAGAATTGCGCTTGGATAAAACATAATGCCCGTGTGTAAAACAATTTTGAACGCGCTTAAATCATGCACGTAATGCATTTTTGTCTATTCATGCGATCAGTCTGCTCTTAGCCTTGCCTTTCAGATACACAAATACACGTCAGTTCATTGCTTAATTAACAAAGACGCGATGGATGAATAGCGAAATAGAAAGGCTTATGCGAATGCAGAAGATCGAAAGCGCCTCCCGGAGCGAAAAACAAACATATACAAGTGGGGACGAGTGCTAGATCGCATGCCAAGACAAACGTTTCGTTAGAATGCCGGTCCCCGCTATCGCGAGTTTGTGAAAATGCTTTATCGCAAGCGTTGCTGACGAGTCTCCAAGTTCCCGTCTGAACACCCACGAAAAGGATGCGGACGAGAAGGAGAGAGTGAAACGGTGTTTGAGGCGGGGATTCGTTCCAAAGACGTGAAACGTGCCCGCGCATCGAATGCGACTGTGCGAAACACTCCACAAATGAAGGTTAAAAAAAAGGAAAAAGAAACTACTCAACAGTGAAGAAGCACAAACACTCATTCTAGTTTGAACTCCGCTGAATGCGGGAGGGAAGAATTGAAGGCGGAAAGGTTTCTGGGAGAGAGGGCGGGCACTGTGAATAAGTACTGGGCGGATTAAACGCACTCTAGGCTAACCTCCTCCGCTAAATGATCCATTAGCGCGCCCCCTCTCCAGGACCGTCGCTCGCTCTGCATGGCCGTTGTCACCAAAGCCTGATGAGCAGCGCTACTGTAAAGGGCTCGTTTGAAGCGGACCGGAATCGACGAAAAGCTCGGAGCAGTTGGAGCTCGTCGTAATCCTTGATAATCCTTGTCCAAATGTGTGTTCACCTGCGAACTCATGGACGCTTTCCTTAGTGAGAAATGGCTTAACGGTGCAAGATGTAATGCATATGGCTTTAGCGACCGTAGCAGAAGTCGTAAATGTGCTAGCTGTGCTGCGCGAATGACATTATTCACCGTTAGGGGAAATGCCAACGGCTGAATTAGGTAACACTAATTACGTAATATAAACGAATTGTGCGACAAGGATGTTTAGAAGGTCGGCAAACAGTGGTGAGTATCTAGTGAACTTCGCGAAGAAAAGCTGAAGTCAAGAAAAATTAAAATGCAGATGGTAAGGTACAGTGAGGTAGTCAATCAGCCAGACATAATTTTTTTCCCGTTTTGCTTAATTCTAGCGGATAATGATAAGGGTCGAAGGCCGTGAGCGAGAAGGCTGACGTCTGTGAGCGCAAATTTATTTATTGTTTCGCTTTTGTGAAAACTTGCTGCACTTTCGTTTCTAGTACAACTGCTATATGTACAATTCTATGCAAATGCATCTCATTTACTAACCGATGTTTCTATGCAAATACGAGAAAGCTTCGAGCTTCGTACAATTATTACAAGAGGTAAATCTTTGCCGCACGATCGTAAAGCTAGCATGAGAATGATGCTTAGTGCGCGGATTTGTCTGATATTCGTTCTTGTGGCTTCAAACATTCCTGCGGCTGCACATACTGCGTTTTGTCTGCCTTTCTCGGCCTAAATTACAAAGCAATCACATATTTTTAAATGTGGAAGGCAATAAGACCATGTGAACATGCCGAATTACTGTGAATTGTATACCAGTGTAACGCAATAATATGTTGAAAATGAACAATTAGCAAAACCACGAAGCCGTTTGAAACCAGAAGGACGAAGTTTAGGCAGATGTGTATTAACCATCACTCCCATGCTTGCTAAAGCGCCATGCTTCTGGCTCCCGTAGGTACTAACACCAGTTTTCCGTTTGGTAACTTTGTAGAAAACTCTATAATAGAAGGTCTCCTCAAGCATTATGGCAATGCGGATTTGAGCATCGCGTGCTAAAATTGAGGTTCTGCTGAAATCAAACGTAACGATCTTAACTAATACCACATAATTTAACTTTTCGGCCCTACAAGCATACCCGCGTTCCCGGGGCACGCTTGCGTCCCGAGGAGATTTTGCGGAATGCGGAAGTAGGAGTTGGACCGGTATTTGATGCGAAGTCGTCTCTTATTTTGAATACACTTAACTCCTCCGACAGTCTGTCAAAGCGTGTCTTCTAGTCATTCTTGATACGAATATACCTTTAGTGAAGGCGGCCGAACAGTGGCAAATAGCAATTGCGAGCGAAATGCTTTGTTAATTGAGTTCCAGGATTTCCGACTGCCGTGAACAACATCTTGCAGCGCTCATACGATAAAAGTCTTGAATGTACGTTGGCTGTGACTGCCCATTTATATCGCTGTTGTCGTTATCGGGCCTGTTGATGCCATGAAGGAGGCATTGGTTTGCCAATATGGGCGCGTAAATTGTGCCTACATCAAGCGTAGAGTTTCAGTACGCGCTTCATGAGTGCTTAGGAATTCTATTACAAATAAAATTTCATGATAGCTCATTGCTTGTAAACTGCGTCACACCGGCGCTAGTCCTTCGCGCTACAATTTCTTTGCTGTTCTGTGAAAATGGCTGGAAAACCGGCCGCAAATTAAGGACTATTGCGTCAGCAACTTTTCAATTGAACACTAGTATAACTTATGAAGCATAAAGAAATCTGGAACGATACGTTTCAGTCAACCTTATGTAACCTCCACGAAGATAGCAGCATTCTTTCGAGTCGCAGGGTAAAGCATTATTGACTGCATATTAAAATAATAAGCTCCCTTCGATTCTATCAACATTTTTGTCGCCCGTCACGCCAAGTGGCCGATCCCGGCAATGACGGTTCAACAGCTGTGTGGGAGCCAATCTTGAGGAACGAGAACATTTACTACAAACAACGACCCAAGTTGTTTGTCTTTGATATTGTTTGAACTTATATGCAAGCTCTAATGGATTAAAGCCTTCCTGACTTGACGCGGCAACTGCGAAAGCCCGGCGTTTCACGTACAAGCCTTTCTGTTGTCATCGCGTTAACCTTTGACCGGAAGATACTTTCCGCACGCATGGTATTATTTTCATCGAAATCGTTCTTCTTTGTTTATTTCTGTCCGCGCTTATACAGCATGTCGCCCGCGTATCTTTCAATTCTCGACCGAGTCAGCAGGACGCTCAGCAAACGACCGCTGCCCGGGCGCTGTTATTTATCGGCTTCTCCATTTGGGCCCACTACGGAACTAATAGCTCCGTACCCTGGGCCCGAAGGTAAACAGCGTAACGAGCACCAGACCCGGAGGAATCCTCCCTTATAGCGACGCCATAACGAATGCCGCCAAAGACATGGGGCCGAAATTACTGTATGCGCTTGCCCCCGACGAATGACGAGGATTGTGTCGGTGATGATGGCCGCGCGGCCAGCAGGCGACCGATTCAGCGCGCGCTCGCTCTACGCGTAGCTGCGGTGGGCGCGAGCCAATGCAGGCAAGAACAAAATGGGGAAGCGAAAACGAAAGTAAGAAAGGTACTGAGCCAACTCAAATATATTATGTCCGCGCGCGAAAGCTTTGTTTGCGTTCCTTCTCCACCCCTCCTTCCCCCCAACTTGCTCACCCTCTCGGCATTTCGACGGCGGGATAGAAAAGGCCGATCGGGCCGCCCGGGCGCCGGCGTTGACGCAAAGCCTGAAATATCCGCTGTTTACTGAGAGAGAGGGAGAGAAAGAGAGACAGAGAGGAGAAGAGCGGGGAGGGAAAGTTAGGCGCCTCGCGATCTCGTGCGGCCGATTGCGTATACGAGATGAGCTCCGCTTTGTGCGGACAGACAGAGCTTTCCCGGATACAGTGACCAGATGCTTCGCCTCTGCACGGATTTACAGGATACTTTTTTTTTACGGAGACGCTGTTAAGGGCTAATTCCCCCAAGTTCTCATCCGGCGACCGCGTCAGACGCCACCATGCGTTCGTGCTGCCCAGTACGCGCAGCGATTGACGCGGCCCTACTATGATGAAACGTAATTGTTCCACACGTGGGCCGATCCCGAAGACAATGCGATGCCGGGCCGAACCGCGGCGGAGGTGCAGTTAACCACTAAGGGGCCCTTCGCTGGTCCTCCTTCTTCACACACTGGGAGGGCACTGAGTTTTCTGCATTAACCTTCATGTGCGGTATTAAATCCAAAGCTTTATTTTTTGGCTATCATTCCATGTTTTCGCCTTGGTCGGTTGGTCGCTGGTTGGGTTCTTGCAGAGTAGATTCGCATTTGCTTAAATATACAAAACAATAAAAGAAAAACAGTAGATTCGCATTTACTTAAAAAAAGAACACTAACAAAGTGTGTCCCACAGGATTCCACGCTCTGGCCCGTTGCTCTCATTATTAGGCCAAATCTGTATGTACGCTCTTGTGCAAACACCAACGAGCTGTTTACGATGATCCACCCGCGTTGCTAATTATGACTCCCATACTACGGTGCATAACCACAACGTGGTATGGGCCAAGAAAGGCGTGCGTTGGATCTGCCTCTGCAATGTGCGTTTGATCAACATAATTTGTCTTTGTGAATGTATGTCTGGGAATAAATCCACGTGCCGAATATAGAAATTGCTGTCAAAATGTCATCGTCGTCATTCTCGTTGTCGTCATCATCGTCATCACCATCATCCTCATTATTACCACCACCACCACCTATTAAGATATAGATGCTGCCTAGTGATATTCCCAAGAAGATGCAAGTGACACTACGAGACACGCTTAGAGAATGGCAGTGAGAGCTTCGCTGGGAGACTGGCTGATATCAGAAGTGTTTATTGCTTAAGAACGAATAGGCAAAGGACAGAGTTCCTCAACGATAAAATTATGATTTTGTGAATGCGCTCGTCGACCCCTACGTTAGACATCCCCAGCAGAGAACGGACATGCCTTCGTGACCTTCATGTGCATGGTACCATTTTATTATCTTTTCACTTGAATTTGGGAAGTAATTTGTCATAAGAAGTGGTTGCAAAAAAATATAATAATAATGAGAGGGAAGAAAAAAGAAGGAAGAAAATAGCAAGTGACGTAATGTGCGTCGTAGCCGTTGTGATCTGGTGCGATCGCAGCATTTGTTTTATATATGAAACTAAATGTTTTGTCGCGCGTCTCACCGGATGAAGAAGAAAACCACACTTCCGCGCGGCGAAACTCCGGCGATATTTTTTCAAGGACGTTGAGATAAGATAAGGTCCGCTCTCACGACACCCTCATCCGCGCTCAAAATGGCCGACGCATTATTGGCCGTGCATGCCCGCAATACTAGAATGCCACGCTAAGCGGCGTTCATGTGCGCGCGCTGGCCCCCATTGTCAACGCGCGTTTCCCGAAAATCTCGGTCGGCCTGCCGTATTTTTCTGCATACACAAACGCGATCGCCGCAGCCCTCAGATGAGGATGGAAGGGAGACCGTACGAAGGAAAGTCGGAGCAGTCGAAGGGAATTGGTTCTCCGTCGTGGCGCCGTCGGGAGAGGGACAGGGGGAGATGGTAAACGATGAGCAGAAAGGAGGGGGGGGGGGAGGCGGTGAGTGAGCTCGCGAGGGTGGATCGTCGGGACTCCATGGTCGGCGCACGCGGTCTGTTTGCGCTGCCAATTTGATGGGCTCCCGATGCAAATGAATCGCGCTCGCGGCGCTTCCATCTGGGCGCTGCCCCTTTTCTGGCGCGTCGGGGTTCGCCATCGGAGAACTCGGGACGGAGGGCAGCGCTCTGCCCGTTCGAGCACGGGATTCCTTTCCGCTGCGCGCACGCTCTATTCTCCGCGATGGCCAGTGAGATTCGGTGTATATACATGTCCTTGTTCAAAGCTGCCCCAATTTCTGCTGTGATAAATTTAAGTGATCGACGAATAAGCGTTATGAATTTGCTAGGAATAACAATTTCAATATTCTATTCGCTTTTAATTCTAGCATTACCCAGAAAAATACCGCTTACGGCTAGGTAGGTGGCCAAGAACTATTCTTATAGAGCCTACGTCGATAACAAAATAATAAAACGTTACTATACTATATTTTAATGCTAGTTTCTTACTGATTTCAAACAGAAAAAAGAAAGAACTGCAGAAAAGGAAATGACAGGAAACAATGAAGAAATGGTAAAGAACAACAGACACTTAATTCGTGCACGCAGCACCCGACTCCTCTGTGGGGCGAAGTCAGGGCTGTATCAAGCGTTTACCGACCCAGCGGAACCTATGGAACACATAATGAACGTTGGCCGAATAAATTGGCCCTTATTCTTTTTACTGTTTCTTTCACAGACAGACAGACAGACAGACAGACAGACAGACAGACAGACAGACAGACAGACAGACAGACAGACAGACAGACAGACAGACAGACAGATAGATAGATAGATAGATAGATAGATAGATAGATAGATAGATAGATAGATAGATAGATAGATAGATAGATAGATAGATAGATAGATAGATAGATAGATAGACAGGCTCAGAAAGGCTGAAAGCAAGAAATGCTCATTGCATTAATAATCAGCCACTCTTGCAACCGCTGTCCCCAAAAGGCTTCAGAATGTATTTTCAGTTCAGAATGTATTGTTGTTACGTACAGGATCCTGAGCTCACAAGTGGAGTAGCCAAGATTTTTCAACACGGTGTCTTGCAGTTACATCTATACAGGCCTTCCTGCAGATATATAATATCAATTTATGTGAGTGGCTTGCTTCCCACTTAAATGTCACTTTGTTTAAATCACTCTTTTCACTCACAATCACTCAGTCTTTTCCATGGTGCAAATTCATGCCATGTTTGTAGTTAACTTAAAAATGAAATTGTTTGAGCTTCCGTAACAAATATTTGTAGGTAGTTGGGATGGTCAATATCCAAACACTATCAAAACTGTGGCTTGAAAAATCTAGATATTTATTGGTGGACTTGTGCCCACAAAGACAACCAATTAACGCTCAAATGACAACGATAGCGGCGAGTTTGGTCATCGGTCGTTGAAATCGAAACTGACGGTCCCGGCCTATCCACTATTTACAGACGTATCACAGCATATTAAAGAGCGATCACTGGTGCTAGCGCAAGGGCATTAGAGAGTGTACAGCATTTTCTGATTAGGTAACACTTTTCATTTGTCGCTGCTCCGTTTCGGAGGGGCTGCCGATAGAAATGATCACCCTCGTCATCATAACCTACCAAGCCTTAGTAAAGTTGCCTTGGGATCGTTTTGGTACCGTGGCTTGTACGCGCGTATTTTAAGCATGCCAAGTGAAAGAAGAAGTCCCTAGTGTAGTCGACACCAAGTCGGCTCAGTTTAGTTCGTGTTCTAATTGCCAGGACTGCATGAATGGGCGGAATAGCAACGAGGACGTGTTCTTCCCTTGCGGAAGAAGTCGTTACCGAAGTGCGATTTATTGCAAGCTTTCTTTAGCGCACCCGAATGACTGCTCAGCGGATGGTCAATTACATCGCAATTATAGAAAGAAAATACGAGCAAGTCCGCCAGCCCAAATTGCAGTTCGAAACGAAGGACATGTTACTGTTGCGACTCGGGGTTCGAAGACGTGGGATCCACTTTTCTCGTGGAAGAATGAGGTGAACGTGAGGCTGGGTCCGATATTCAGGACGTTGGACAAACACGTATATGTTTACGACGTGCCCTCACGATTTTCAGAGGTGTTTCGCAGCGACCTTCCTGCCTTCAACGGACCACCAATTCACATCGAACTGAAACACGACGCCCAACCAGTGTTTCTCAAAAGTCGACCAGTTCCACTGGCCCTCAAGGACGACGTGGGCAAGGAAGTGGATAGCTTGGTGCAACAAGGGGTATGGGAACCCATCGCGTACTCCAACTGGGCCACATCACTGGTAGTGGTCAGAAAAAAAGACGGAACTTTACGCCTGTGCGGTGATTACCGTAGCTCCGTAAACAAAGCTATTAAAAGCAGCGGGTATCCTTTGCCCACTACCGCTGAAATGCTCGCAACTCTGGGTTCAAGCAATTTTTTTACAAAGCTGGATCTAGCTCAAGCTTATCAACAGCTAACGCTAGACGACGAATCGGCTGAAGTGCTCACAGGTAACACGATAAAGTGACTGTACAAAGTGAAACGGCTGCCGTTTGGAATTTCGGTGGCGCCGTGGCTATTTCAACGAGTCATTGATACGCTGTTAGCAGGCATTCCCGGCGTGAAAGCCTATCTTGATTTCTGGCCGTAACGCGGAAGACCACGCCGAGAGATTCGAAACCGTGCTATCGCGCCTGCAGAATGCGCAGTTAAGAGTAAACAGACAAGTGCGAATTCAACAAACCGAGCATTGAATTCTTGGGTCGCAGGATTGACGCCACGGGAATACAATCGAGCCGAAGTAAGACTGACGCCATCCATAAAGCGCCCGCACCAACAAGCAAAAAGGAGCTGCCAGCGTTCTTGGGGTTGCTAAATTTTTACAGCAGTTTCCTCAAGGGCAAGACTGAAGTGGCAGAACCTCTCTATCGGCTGCTCGACCATGACCACGAATGGAAGTGGACAGGTGAGCACCAACGTGCGTTTGAGAGACTAAAAAAAATTGCTTAGCTCCGACTCTGTACTTGTGCCCTATGACGTCAAGCGTCCTTTAATTTTCTGCTGTGATGCATCTCCTGTGGGAGTGGGGGCAGTGCTAGCCCATCGTACGACTGATGGGAAGGAACAGCCCATGGCTTATGCTTCCCGGACGCTTGGAGCCAGAGAACGTAACTATGCTCAGATTGATAAAGAGGGCTTAGCTGTTGTCTTTCGCGTGAAACGGTTCCACCAGTACCTTCCTGGGCGAGAATTTGTGGTCATAATGGACCACAAGCCGTTACTGGGCCTCTTTGTCTGCGTATAACTACAGCCTTCAGTGCAGGCGAGACCAAGAAAACTCCAACGCCGATGCACTCAGTCATCTGCCAGCTCCGGGAGACGAAGACGAGCCACAGCCACCTGGGGATGTGCTCCTGTTGGAAGCGGTCGAGTGTGCACCGCTTCAGGCGGCAGATATCGCTGCGCTGATCAAGGACAGTCTTATCCATGGCAAAGGAATGGATCCTTAGTGGCTGGCCGTCAACACAACTGGACAGCAAGTTCGCGCCTTACGAGGTGAGGAAGTCGGAGTTGTAGTTGCATCGTGATTGCATAGTGTGGGGGAATCGCGTTGTAATTCCTAACGCAGCAAAAGAAAGTGTGCTTGAACTCCTGCATGCAAATCACCCTGGGTTGAGTGCCATGAAAGCGTCAGCTGGAGGGCTCATGTCGTGGCCGAAAATGGGCCAAGAAATTGAAGAGTTTGTACGGCACTGTCAGCCATGTCAGAGTAACCGGCAAAGCGATCCCAAGGTTCCAGTGCATTTCTGGATCAAGCCAGATCAACATTGGAGTCGCCTACACATTGATTTCGCTGGTCCAGTTAATGGAGAAGTATTCTTAATCGTGGTAGACGCCTACAGCAACTGGGCCGAGGTCGAAGTCATGTCATCCATGAAAGCTACAGTTGTCGTCACCAGCTTAAGGAAGATGTTTGCGACACACGGTGTGCCAGACGTTATCGTTTCGGATAATGGCACAGCATTGGCTAGCTCGGAGTTGCAAACGTTTTTAAAGTGCAATGGTGTGCGTGCTATTTTCACTGCACCTTACAATCCCGCTAGTAATGGTAGGGCGGAGAGAATGGTAAGAGAAGTTAAAGAAGCGTTAAAGAAGCAACGCGAAGGTTCAACGCAGTGCAAGATTTCGCGGTTCCTGTTTAAACAGCACACGACGCCACATTCGGTCACGGGAAAATCTCCGGCAGAATTAATAATCGGACGAAGGCTGAGGACAGCCTTGGACAGACTTCATCCGGACCGACAACACGCGCCTGAACCACAACGACCGGAGATTAAGAGGTTCCGTGTCGGTGACGCGGTCTATGCTAAAAGCTTTCGTCTAGGTCCAAGGTGGAAGGCGGCCAGGGTTGTGGCAGTGCGAGGCCCGGTGTCGTGCGTCGTCCAGCTGAACAACGGCGAACGCCATCATAGGCACCGGAACCAGTTGAGGAGCGCCTGGACGAGGCTCGAAGCCAATCCAGTCTCAAGTGCAGACTACCACGTCAGGCTGCCTCCTACAGCCAGACGACCACAACAGCTGCCGGTCAGCACGGAAGCAGCCGCAGGGGCAAGTCCGGGCCAAGCTACCTAAGACCCGGTCGAGCCGCGAAGATCAACACGCGTTAGACGGCCTATCGCACGTTATGGCATTGATGACTAACCAGACATTTTGCAATTGTGTAACGAATCTTAGGAGAAAGGAATGTTGTATACTGATATCGCGTGTCACACTGCATTTTCATGATAATCGCTTATCGGCCACGCAAGCAGCAGTCGGCAGATCACATGTTCATCGCCCTATAAAAAGGGCACGGCATCATTAAACGTTGCCTGTTCCACCCTGGCGTCCGGCTGATACGCTACACTAACAGTCCCCGCATTCCGCCCTTTTCGGTAAAGTAATTTCGGTAAAGCATTCTGTAGCCGTGGTCGGCAAAAGCATTGAAGAAATTTCGATAAAGCATTCTGTGACCGCTGTCGTCAAAAACATTCGAAAATGTCGATAAAGTATTCTGTGACCGTGGTCGGCAAGAACATTCAAGAAATATCGGATACAGTAGGTGGGTATTGCGCCACGCGATGACTTGATAACGGTGATAATCTAGTTCAGAGCGCTCCCTGAAAAAAAAAAAAAAACAATGTACTCGTAGCAAAGAGATTCAGCTTTTGAGCGATACGTTACCGATGCGTTAGGCTCTCAGCTCGGAATCATGTTAAACATGCCAACGGAGGTCAATATTTTATATCATCTTCGTGTATTGTGCTTTAGAGTGTAGAGTCATATGTACATTGCAGAGAAGAATTAGGCTTCTCGCTAGAACGTTCCTCATCGCCAATGCGTCACCAAAGTTAACGGTGTGGTTCCATCTGGTACGTTAAAATAAGCTTGACCGGGTCTAGCAGCGGCAAAACAAACACTTGATCTCAACATTAACGACGAAGCAAGGCTAACACATCGTTCTGTGAGACGAAAGTAAGATATGGCTATTCTTACCATTTATTTATTTCTGTCGTGACTGCGAGCAAGTAAGGAGCAAGTATTCGGATCGAAGAGGGTAGTTCGGGATTGTCTGTGTGCTAACCCCAGACAGACATGTTTCCAGCTTTCCTAGTTTCCAATTTCCTAGGTACAGGTTACCGACACGAATTACGGTAACCTGCCGCTGTAGCCAGCGGTATAATATGCGCATGCGCAGTAAGACTTCCGTAACGTTGCATGAGCAACAAATAAAAAAATCCTGGTTAGTTCATAAATTTGTTTAGAATACCTTAAGGGCCCCCGGAGCGACATCACATGACGGGTGGATACACTCACGGCGAATAGAATAACACGAGCATAAAACACACGTCTCTATGCGTTACTGCTGGACTGCAGTAGACACGCACGATTTATTCGATGGTGGATTCGATGCCAGCAGGCTCTGTGATTGCGGCTGTAAGGGCAATGCCAGTCACGCACCGTAAGTATAAAAAAAGGCCAGTTGGGAAGCTGTGCTCCTGTGTGCGTGGGGGGATGACGGCATTCCGTTGGCTGGTGTTGGATGAGTTCCTTGTTAGATGGTAGCCAATGAAAAGCGCAAGTACGAAGATTCAGTCGAGATGTAGATAGGCCTCAAAAGAAAATGTAGTCGCAGCTCTCTCTCTCTCTCTCATTTCTTAGGCCGTGATACTGAAATTGTAAAAGTAATCATCGTTAGAATATTTTTCTGTTATTTTGGGCCTGGCATTTTTTCTTTAAGTCCTTAAAAGAGAAGCGCATCATAAAATAACAGTTGTAAGTCAGTGTTTGTCTCTCGTTTGTCACTGTTGTAGCGTTTCTATCTATTTGCATTTTCTAACTGCTCCTTTCCCAGAGAATTACGTTTCCTCTGAGAAGGTGTGGCAGCCAGTAAACGAGGTTGGCTCCCCGACACGGATGTCGCCGTATATGTAGTATACACGGCAAGCAACGACCAGGTGTGTGCGAGCGCAACGGTATGCCTAGTACACACTGCTCGCGTTTGTAGCAGGGATGGAGATATGCGTCCGACGGTCGCCAGTTTTGCTCAGCTTCGCGCGCGCATGAGAGAAATACACGCACATATGCCACAGGGTGGGCGTGATCGCGCATGGAGCGACGCGTCTTTGCGTCAGAATCGGGGCGCTAGGCCCCTCTCGCTTCCCGAAAAGAATCCCCCCCTCCCCCCTCCAACACCCGCGCGGAACCAAACTTTGCGGCTCGCCGAGCACCACGATCGGCAAACTGCTGTAGCTGGTGCGAAGCGATTGCGCGACAACCCCGAGCAGCAGCGTTAGCGCACTGTTTGCGGCGACGATCGGGATTGATGATTTATGCTGCGTACGTCTTCTGTTGCCGCATAATCTGCTAGACCGCGTGGAAGAGAGGCAAAGAAAGCGTTTTATTTGAATTTTGTATCGCTCGCTGTTCCCATCTTTTTCTGGTGGCTTCGCGTTGCTTCAATATCGCCAAGCACGCTATGGCAGGTCGCCGGAGCCAGGGAACTTAAGGAGCCCGTTCGGCTGGCCAGCTGTGGCTGTAACGTACGTATGTATACCCATTGTGTTGGGCTTTTTGGTTTGACACGTTTCGAACCGGCGCTCCAGCCCTCGTCACGTGTCTCCTAGCGCTGGCGTCATGCTGTTCATGCTGGTTTCATGCTGCAAATGGGTATCGGCGGGGACATTAATTCGTGCGTATGGCATGGCTGCGTCAGTTGCATCAGTTTTAGAGCGAAGGCTAGAGCTGGCCGTTAATTACATGTTAACCCGATTTTAAACGACAGCGCTTTATCCTATAGTAAATTAAACGGCAAATTCGTTTCGGACGGTGGTGTTTAGCCAGCGGCTCGGGTGCCCTGCTGCCATGTCTGTGGTCATGGGTTTGCCTCTGAGCCACGGCGGCCGCATTTCAATGCCTTTAGAAACGAGAAGTGTCGCACGCTGACATTTAGATGTATGCTGAAGAACTTTAGGTGGTCAACTTAAATAGAAAGCCATGTACTGCGATATCGATCCTAGCCATGATGTGTATATGAGCTATGTTCGATTAGGAGGCTGTCACTGTTATCGAAATGCTCTACTTGGCAAATCGTTTCTATTTTAATCTCATATGAATTTTGTCGAAGCATGATAATGTATAGTGCCTATACGTTACGATTAACAAATATCCACATGTTGCAGCGTTAGAGCCGGAACAAAAATTAAAAAGAAAAAAAAAAGCTCCCAATCGTCTGCGTGCGTCGGAGAACCCGTACTGCGACAGCTGACGTCCATTTTTGCGCTGACGAACATGACCTCTACGAAAGGGGAGCCACGTGCATTGTGGGAAATCTTAGCGCGCTCTGGAAACACTCGTGAAGAGTGCGCTGCGCGACGGGCAGTGATAGGCACGCGGTTACCTCCTCTACCTACGAAAATCTTATCGCAAATCATGTTACTAGAACGAACACTTGCACCTTTTCAACGCCGCACACTGTTTAGTCATGCTCAGTTAACGCGAACATCCACTTCAGCGCAGCTAGCGACTTTGCAGGAAGTGTGGACGCAGCGCGCCGGCCACTGAAGCCGAGTTCCCTTGCTAGTAAGATGGTCACAGCAGCATCTGCAGCCGAATCCTTCTCGAGTGGGCGTGGCCTCGCTGGGCTATCGATCGGAGTACGGCGCCCGCCCCAACCGATCGGGCCACTTGGCCAGCGTGGCTGTTTCGCTACAGGCGATACGTTGCGAAGCGGAGGTGTTGGTGCGGATACGGTCTTGATGTGGCACCACCTCCCGTGTCCCTCGACATTGCCGAAACATGTTTGCACGGTTTACATGCACGTAAATGTGTCCGTCGACGTGCCTGCTCTTGCGCATCCATCGCCGCACCTGGCGCACGTTGACGTAACTGCGCCTTCCAATGCACAGATGCAACGCGCCTATGTGAAGCCCGGCTGCGTTCTGCGTGGTGAGGTGTTGTCGCACCATGCGTAGCCTACACTCGGCCAAGTTCGGACATTTCTGTGCGTGACGCTGCGTCATTATTAGGGTTTCTTTCTTTCTTCCCTGTTTCTTATTTCACAATTATGCACGAAACACAAAAGGCTGCAAAACATATGAATATGAATGACATGAATATGAATGATATATGAATGACATGTGCCCTCGATTTCACTGTCACAATGTTACAAACATGTATTTCTTAGCCAGAAGATTGTATTTGTACTTGGTTATTTGTTTTGCATTGTATTTCCAACACTCATTGCTTCATGTCCTATTTAGGTTTGTAAGGTGTGTCCTTTTTTTACGCTATGTGCAAATTTGCTCTGCCCACCCTGTACGGCCAAGACGGCCAACAGTATTTCAAATAAAAAGAAAATCACACACCCAGACACACACACACACACACTGTTACGCAGTTTGTAGGAGGCGTTTATTTCAGGGAGCCGTACGGCAAGTGGGTGCCGGCACTGCATGTCGTCCTCTTTCTCGCTGCCCTCTTAATGTTGTTGCTGCTGATGTTGCTGCTCCCCTACCTTTGACGTGCACTGTAACTATATATATATATATATATATATATAAGGAGAGAACTAGGAAGAGACCGAAAAGCGCACGGACACCCACCACGTGCACGCAGGCGCAGGCTGCACTGCGCGGACCACTGCGGCCAGCCGACACAGCCGGGCGAGTTGTTCTTCGCTGCCCTCTGGGGTCTTATACGTACGCATCGCGAGCCGGCGTCAAATTTGCCGTGAAAACAGCCGGCCCCACGGACGCCACATCGGAGTTTGCTCGGCGAAGGCTGGCATCGCACGAGAGGCAGCAAATGATCGACGCGCTCGGGTCGCGGTACCCCGCGCAACAGAGCAAGGCCCAGTCCAAACGAGCATCCGTCCAGAGTATATTATCCCGCCTCTCGCAACTCTGACACCACTGCCTCTCTACGTTATATTAGGCATACGTATACGCTGGCCTTGTTTCCGTGCCATGCTCCCTCCCCCCCCCCCTTTTTTTTTTGCCTTATGCACCCCTGGTTGACTTTTGCGCGCCCACTCGTCTTCCTCGGCCACTGAAGGCGGATGTCGGTGGAGGGTCGTCCGCAGGTCGGCATGCCTGCTGGGGCTCCGTCCCGGTGTCAGATTGCGGATGGTCGCGCGAGTCACGTGACGTCGGGCGCCAAACGCTGGCACGCTGCCAGAGTTTGCAGAGGGTGTGCGCGTGTGCCTGTGCGTGCCCGTGCCAGTGGGGACATCTGGTTGCGTTAGTGTCCACGCAGAAAGGGTGGCGAGAAGGACGCTGACAAAGAAAAATACGGACGCTAAACTGTAGGAGAAGGGAAACCCACTGAGGCTCAATTTTATTTCTTCGTCATAAACATGGCCAAGTCAATACACAATGAAGCCTAGGAATACGTAGGGATATTTAAATTAAATAACGAATATAGTGTAAGTCATAATCGCTACCCCACTGAAATGTACAAATGATCCGGCACAGGCCGCATACGTACAGAATGGTGATGGGTGACATGCAGATAAATATATGCGCTTCAATATTGTTACGCTGCAAGATTATGGGTAGTGCATTGTGCGTAGAGTATATATGACATTGTGTTTGTTGCAAGAGGTAGAACGAACATTTACCATAGATAATTACAAAAAATATTATGTCTTTATACGCATTTATGAAATCATTATGAGTGATGTGTATCCGACGGGTACGGAAGGGATCTATCCTTGTATCCATCTGCCTAGTGCCAAACTCCGAATGTTTCGATATTCTATAGAACGAGAAGCAAATAACAATGTGTTTCGTCTTAAAGGCCAGAATTTTTAGCCTAAGTATTTACCAAAAAAAAAAAGCCATGCCAATCTTTCACTACGCGTGTGCTCGTGTACGACTTGTGTTGCAGAAACCAGCGGACACTATGCAGCTGGCAACGACTCAGAACAATAGCAGACTCTGAGGTTTACCCTAGTGACGTCAAGTGCACGACCCTGTTGGCATGACGACATGTGAAGGTGATGATGAAAACACGCCTATTGATAGGGAAAGGGAAATGGGGAAGATGCCCCCAGTCCGTGGCTCCTATGATGTTTTCGGCCATGGCCCGCTCCAGACAGATCAGTGGTGGCGGACCTTGGAGGCGTCGTCGCGAAGGATGCCTGCCCACTGCTCGGTAATGGGAGGGGCAAGATGGATGCGGGGGAAAGCAGCATATGTTGATAAAAATCGGCAAAGCTTGGAGAGGACAACGCGATTCTTGGCTGAATTTTCGGAGGTGGTTTAAGGGCTTTTTTTAACATGCTGCGCCCGCTGACGGTGCAGCATGCAGGAATGTTCGTTGCGAGAAAGCTTTCCATAGTTGACAACAGTGCGACAACAAGATGACTCTTTGTAGCGGTTGTCTCAAGCCAAGGGTGGCTCTCGAACGCGACGCCACGGACCTCAACAAGCTTATAGGCTTTCGATGACCGCAACTCAACGTTTAACAGACGGAGCAGCGTCTATTGGCGTTGGAAAATGTTCTTTCTTCCCTTTATTATTTCTTTCTTCCTTGTTCTTTTGTTTTTACAGGCGTAGCGGCTGGCGTCGTCGACACGGATACAACTTCCGCAAGGCGTGAGAGCTACATCCTCGCTGTCTTTTCCACATCTGCTTGCGCGACAAAACTCTGAAACGTATAGACAAAAAGGTTGTATAGTATTCCCGTAAGTGCATTCTCTGGAAGCTGTAGTGTGTCATTATCTACCTGCACAAATTAGTTGTAGAGTATAAAATTTGCTCTGGTATGTGGCGCACCTATTCAGGAAAGGAAAAGAGGTTTGTGACTCGAAAAAAAAAATGTTCCCAGGAATAAGTTTGTAATTTATAGCGTAGTGCAATCTTCTATTGTTGTGTACACTGGTGATATATCAGTATTTGCCTACATGGCCCGCTCAAACGATAAGTTGAAATGGACCACAATAACTTTATAACTTGCACTTGCGCGGGAGCACTGTATTACAATGATATAAAGTACAATAGCAACAAAGAAAGAAAAAAAATTGTCATAGGTCTGCGTGGCAGACGCAGCACAGTCACAGCGTAAGCTGGAGAAGCGGCTGCAATAGGAGCTCAGTTTTCGGCACCACGCAGTACAAGGTCTTCGCGGCAAAACCACTTTGCCTCGTTTTCACGAGAACGATCTGAACTGTGCGCCCGGCGTCGACGGCGCGCTGCGTCTTGTCCTCCTCTCTGCACAGCGGTCTGCTGAGCCCGATGTTGCCTGGTTGCAGCCGCGTGCGTAGCTCTACGATTCGGCTTCTTCAGCAGCGGTTCGTACCTTGCGAGGAGCCGCCATAACGTGTACCGAAGAGCAAACGCAGATATCCGGACGATGTGGCGCACACGTGCAATGCCTTGACACGTAGCGCGGTACGTTGCTGTTGTTGGTGACGATGTTAATGATGGTGTATTGGCATCCTCTTCGAAACGCGGGGGTGACATATAGTCACCTGGCCTGCTTGAGTTAGCCAGGTCCAGCTGCATTGCAGCACGCAACTGCTACGTGCAACTGCTGTATGTCGGGGCACCTGGCGGATTATAACGGAACTGCAATGCAAAGTTTGTATGTATCGACGCTACGCGGCGCGCATGTCACGTCGCATGTCAGAGGGCACGATACGATGATAATAAAGATGATGATGAGGATGATGATGATGATTATCATCATTTATTGGCATTCCCTTCGAAACGCGACGGTGAGAAATAGTCCCCTAGTCTGCTTGCATTAATCAGGTATGCTGTGCATTATTTTCATTACATCAACATTTCTGCATCTCTATAATCTTCTTTTTATTCCTCAAGACTTTTCTACCCTGTACCGCTACCTGTGAAACTGCTACATGGCATGTCGCCTGATGTAATAATATTTAACTGCAATGCAAAGGGCGCACGTATAAAGACGCTACGCGGCGCTTATGTCACATCGCCAGGCAAGTGGCACGATATGATGCTAATCACGGTGGTGATTATTTATTGGCATCTCCTTTGAAACGCGGCGCTGGCACAGTCACCAATACAGCTTGATTTAATTAGATATGCACACTATATATTTTCTCTAGCATTATTGCATCACCTACTTAAACTAATTTTTATTCCTCAAACCTAATTTAACTACATTGTACCGATAGCTGGGCATCTGCTAGATTGCGTTATACCTGATGTAATAATATGCAAATGCAACGCAAATTGTGCACGTATAGACGCTACGAGGCGCGTATGTCACATCGCATGTCTCCTCGCGCGCTATGACGTGCTTATAGGGCATTTTTGCACTGCATGCTGGCAAGGCGCTTTAGTATGGATTATATATTCATTGCCTCCGGCAAATAAATTTCTGCTGCACTCACAGTCATATTGTTTCCTTTTCCCCATTATCGTGTGCCTTATGTGGAATGTCGTTACCAAGATGTACTTTAGCGTCTCCGTCGAGTGATGACAGATACATAGGATGAGTTCAATCGTTTCCGTCAAGCGCGAAGCTCTCCGGACAGCACTGAACCAGGTGGACTCCAGTCCTTTTTCCCTAATGAAGAACCTTGGACCCTGGCCGTACGAGTCGATGGCACAGAAAGCCACGAAAGCGCTCTGGAAATACCTCAAGTCGACAGGTCTTGGAAACCGTGTGTAGACTCGGTGCGAACCTTCAACTGTGCACGAAAAGGTGCTCTCTCTCTCTCTCTCTCTCTCTTCTCACCATACCCGGCCCCTTCCCCCAGTGGAGGGTAGCAAACAGGATGTGAGTCTGGTTAACCTCCCTGCCTCTCCTGTCTTCTATTTCTTTCTCTCTCCGTCGAATGATCGTTCCTCAAGGGATCAATAATTTTTTTTCTTCAAGTTACATTCAGCAAGCCTTCCTGTCAAAACCTGATTAAAAAAAAAAAAGAGGCTGTTTCGGGCAGTGGTCGATAAACTGATGCTTGTGCCCACATGTTGAAACGATTGATCACTGTTTTGTAAATTGTAGGAATGCCGTGTTCTTCTGGTACCCTGTCCAAAGAACAAAAAGGATTTAGATGTCGCACCATACACAATACGTTTCCCACCTTTTAAAGATCCCTGTGATCCACCATGGGACATGTTCATGCTACTCGGCCTTTGGCGCAGTAGAATGTGTGACAGGCAAACTGAACCACCGCGATGCACTCGGTCGGTTGGTTTTTCACTAATATGTTGCGTACGTTCGTAGTGTGCACTCAGAAAAAGAAAGAGCACCGGACTGTATGCCTTGATTGGACGATTGCACATGCTTGGCCGACCTTTGAATGTGTTTTAAGTCAACTTAAGTTTCTGTATCGCATTAGCTTTCTTTTTTTATCTGAAAATTCTGCTCCGGGTGTAGGAAGGAGGAGGAGGAGGAGGAATAAACATTTATTTTTGAAACAGTATCCCGGGGTAAGCCCCGGTTCTACTCTCGGTGGGAGGTCAACTCATTCCAGGGCCAAGGAGGCAGCGAAGGCTGGTCTAGGGGAAAAAAAAAAAAACGCTGGCGTCGCTCAGTGGTAGAGTAGCTGACTCCCATGCAGCGGGCCCGGGTTCGATCGCGGCGAAAGCTGCTACGGACACCGGAGGCGGAGGCGGCGCACACCATCGCCAAGCGAAACGGTCATTGGAATGAGCACATATATCAGCTTACGCTGTAAAAACATACATAAAATCGCAAAGCATATTCAGCCTGGGGCTGTTTTGCTCTGTTCGTGCAACAGCAACGCAGTTGTACCGTACACCGTCCAAATCATGTCAGGCTTTACGGATAGGTTTATTTGCGAATAATCACCCAACGTATAGCGCTAAATTAAAAACACGTTAAACAAACGCCGCAATCGGGGATGCTTTGTTGGACTAATAGGTGCCGTAGCGCAGCCTTCGTGGTATTACAAGGGTATGCTTCCATAAAGAAGGCAGCTTCAAAAGTCCAGGAAATCCCTTGTGAGCGCCGTTCCCACGCCACGCGCCTAAGCGTACAACAACGCGTTCGCAGCGTGAGGTCCACAAGTCAAAAGAAGCGTGCCCAGGAGCATACGCATCGCGCGTATAATGGAGCCACCAAAATCCCATTCCAATTATCGCACAAGACTCCTCTGAACGCGTCCGCACTTGATCCGCGTATATAACGTTCGCATTTGCACTGTCGGCACCGACACGCACGTATGTCGCTGCATTTGGTGTACTCAGCGGCCCCCAACTGTTGCTCAGAAGTGCAGCTCTCTTTGCGAGTAGCAGCAGTTCGGTGCAACGCAATGGAAAGGGCGCAGAAAGCTTTTTATTACGAGACCCACTGACGTTCTAGGTCAATTTTCATTAGATACAAAGGCGAACTTTGTTCTCAGATTTAAGCTTAAAGAAAAAAAAATGCTGTCGCCTGGAAAGCCAAAAATGGTCTTGGTCGTTGACGTTGCCTAAAATCCGCACTCAAACGTAGATCGAAGACTGAGGGCACTGCAACTTACTTCGGGAAGCCTTTCCTGTTTCTGTACTAGACTCCAGCAAACATAAGCCTAGTGCTGCACATAGCATTTGCGTTACACGTAATGTAACACTGTCATGGCGATATAGTTTCACTGTGAGCACTAGAGTTTAGTGCGCGGGTTATTTATTTCTGCTCACCTGACTTTGAACAGTTCACAATCACAATGCGTTGAACGGGTACACATGTCCACCATACGGTATAGCCAGCATGCAGTTGCACCTAACTTTCGATAACCTAAATATTTTTGCGAATATTTCATTTGCAGCGCAACCGAGAGAGCGTCGCGGACTAAGGGACGCGGCTCAACACAGTGCAGCACGCAACTAAGCGCCGAAGGGCACAGGTCCACCGCCCCCACTGCACCTCTGCGGGAGACGAGCGAAAAGAAGCCAGGAAGGGCGACCGCGCCCCGCTGGGAGGGCGGCACGCAGTGTCTCCCCGCAGGGGTCGCTGCCGACGCGTGCCGCTTTGAGTTCCCACGTGGCTTCTAACCAGCCGTCGGCGCGCGCCCGCCCTTGTCGACACGCGGCGTCTGACATGCGAACAACAAGACGCACGGTCGCATGCCGCAGGCCCCACTTGCCGTGGTTCCTTCTACACACTTTGCTATAGCGGAGGGACGACGACGCTTATGAATTGAACGGCGCTCATTGAAAGCGCCACCCGCGGCGCTGGGAGTTCTTGCTCCTTCCTGCCCTTCACTGCAGCTACCGCTGGCTGGCATCCCTACATGTTCTCTTACACCTACGGCCGCACCTTGTAGTACCTCGTAGAGCTGCTTCCCCGGGTTGGTGTGCACACTTCCGCTGCCGTGATCGGCAGCGGGGATGCGTGAGAGCGTGCTGCCGTGGCCGGTGGCTTTTGTCGAGCAGTAGTGGGGCGAGGATATCGGGGGATGGACAACTCCTCGAGCAGCGCCGTATGGGGTTTCCTTCGGGGCTTCGTTCTTTTTTTATGTCCTTCCCAGTGGCCTCGGTTGGAAGCGTCGTAGCACGGGCTTCGCAGGAGACCCACATGGCTCCAAGCGTGGAAAGCGAGGCTAAACTCATTCGGAGCTGCAGTTGGGTGCTAGATACAAGTAGCGTCTCACGTGCTCAGAGAAATCTTAAATTATCAGTTATTTTTTACTTCGGGCTAATAGCACGCAATATGAGTTCAAGTTTATTCGACCTGACTGCAATTCTTGTCCCATTCTATGTCCTCACAATGTGTTCACCTCTTGTACGTGCCTGTCCCTCTCCAAGCTTTTCCCATCTAAAAAGATTATGTGCAACATCGAACATTCTTCAATAAGACAATTGCGCCGAAATCTTTCAGTGTTATAGGATCAACACGGCGTCCTTGACACAAACTCCTGACAGAAAGCATTCTGGAGCTAACGCTTGCGGACTGAATGCCACGTTAGTTCTTTTGGTAGGTGTAAGGATATTTTTCGCCAGCACCAATTAAGCCCAAAGCCTATTGCTATACCTTTAGAGTGGCATTATTTGTGAATATTCTTAAATATTCATACCCAGTTGCTTTCTAGCTCACGTAAACGCATAAAAAGAGATCATGAAGACGGGCACTGGGCAAGCTGCGTAGCCGGATGGCGGCTGCCGGTGACCTTGTTCCATGACTCCTGAAGATTGTGAGCAGACAAACATTGTTGTGATTACTGCAACATACCTAGTTACAAAGACATGAAAGCTACATTAATGGCGCAAAAAAAAAAAAGAAAGAAACAGTGTTATTTGTTCTATACGTGTTCAGTATCGTGCTCAGGCTTGCAAAGTGCAGCCCATTTCTATCATCCCACCAGAATTATCTTCTTTACTGAAACACTGCACTCAAAACTTCGTCCTGGTAACTGTGGCATACAGGCGTCCGTTCCACACTGCTGTCTTGCACAAGAAAATACACCTGCACATGCCACTCCTTCACAATGCTTCTTTGTAGCAAGTGTGCTGGAGTTGTAAATCATCACGCGAGGCCTTTCAGGCGCGTTTCCTTAAAACGCTGCGCCCACAACCCAGCGAGAACCGGGCATGGAGTGCCAAATTAAAGTTACTTCCTCCCTCAGTGCCTGTCACTCGCAACTTATACATCATGTGGGTGTGGCCCCAGCTTCCGCCACCACAGTCGCGGCTACCAGTTGTTTACTCTTGCGCTAAGCATCCGACTCACAAGGTGCTAATTGCATTTCTGAAGGTCATATCACTTTCTCACCTCAAAACTGGCCTGCCGGTCAGCTCTTAACCAAAATGCCAGGAACACCATTTTTCATCGAGTTCATAACTAGCCAGCAGCTGTACTTGGGTGTAATAAAGCACGTCAGCGGAAGAAATTTCGTGGTCACCCGCTGACTGCACAACTGCGCTTCCGTTCGCGCCGTCGCCCTCCAAGGAGGCGTGGGCTCCCAATGATACTGCAAACGGTAGCACGCGAATACCCAAAGAAAGAAAGCAGCACTGCGCCGTCCCGTCGCCCGAGAGCACAGACCACGGAATAAGATAGCGGAAAACACCCGCTGGATTCTTTAAGACCAGCCAACTAATGTCCAACTGACTGATTCTTCGCGGAGTAACGCACCAGGTGGCGTCGACATTCAGTACTCCAACCGGCAACCGCTGCGCAGAGTGGCGCGGGAGACCCCTCGCAATGTTGACAGTACCTCGAACTATATATATAGCCATAAAGCGCCATTTTCCAGCGTTGGAATACGGCGCGAGAGGCCCAATGCTCAGCTCTGACACATATTGACGAACCTCGTATTAGGCGGTCGCAATACAGTTTTGCCACTGGCACACAGTATGACTGGCCTACACGCACCACCCTTCTTTCTCATGTGCTGGCTTTACCTTGCTGCCTTGTTCAATACGGAGGCGGACACATAATTTGCTTACATATCTGGGACAAGGAAAGAGCAGAGAGCACTTTACAAAGGCACGAACAAGAGAGATGGCGACCGGTTGAAGAGACCGTAGCGTAAAAATTTGGCGGGACGCTTCTTGGGACAATAGTTGGACGTCGCAGGAGGATTGCGAGATAGGCAATGCGACGCTCGTGTCTATCATACTGCATGGCACACGAGCAGTTACCAAGATTGAAACGGTGGCACCGGCGGTCAAATTGGGCGGGACCGCGTTTCCTGTTCACCGTGGTGGTCAAAGCCGAGCGATGTGCTGCCGCGAGAAGACGGATCCGCGCACGCGGCCGACGCAGACGCAGCTGCGGGCGCGTGGACTCAAGAGTTTCGCAGTCATGTAGTCACCGCTGCTTACAGCCGAGGAGGGCCACCCGCGTAGCCAGGATACAGGGGTTGGAGAGGGGGAGGAGAGGGCTGTGCTTGAGGAAACGCTGAGGGAGAGAAAGGGAGAAGAGACCACCAGCCGCAAGATTCAAACCATAGGGCACCGGCCTCGACTGTATAAACCACGTGCGCGCTGCGCTGTTCCGACCCGAAAGAAGTCTGGCGAGCCCATTTAATGCTCGCCGTTCGCGCCGTCGTACTCGTCAGTCGCACATTTACCGCCAGCGGCACGGCGACCGCTTGCGCTGTCTTTCGCCTGGTTTCATGAAAGGACAAAACGGAAGGAAAGGACAAACAGCGGGCGCCGTCGAATTAGCTACGCAGCTCGTCTGGTCCCCCGCGCTAAGCCGGTGAAGAATGGCGCGGTCCGACACCGCCGGTGCGGGCGGTGATCGCTGCGTCCTCGCGGTGCCATACTCCCCCCCACCCCCCTTTCCCCCGCTTAATCCACAGTTCCCAGCTGAGGTTCCGATCGCCTGTTGACTCTGCGGTTTGAACGGCGGCAGCCGGCTATCTCGCGTCGGCATGCGTGGCATTTTGGCGCCCCCGCCTTCGCCGCGTTCCCCGTCGCCTACTGGGACAGATGAGAGGAACAGCAGGAGCGCGGTTTAAGCGAGACACCCGATCGGGCCACCACTGCTGACACTCTCCCTGTATACGGCGGAGCGTTGTGCGGGTGTGAGGGAAAATGTTGTAGTAGCGCACATGATTACGGAAGGTGTGTGTGCGTGCGTGCGTGTGTGCTCGTAAGAGGGTGCCAGTGAGCCCAGACAGGAGCAATTGCGCGCAGCGGGGCGACGTGATTGATTGCCCAGGCGGTGACCCGACGAGCACCGGATGCGGACGCTGCCCGGGCGCACTCTGGCGGTGGTGTTTGCAGTTGCCTTCTGTGCGGTTCGCGAGTCCACGCCACTCTGCGTAGGGGCGCGGCGCAGTTGTGCAGTCTGGCAAGGTTGGTGGCGTCAATGCAATAGGAATTTTGCATAGTATCGATTTCGGGAAGACTGGAAGCACATGTCGAATCGAGTCGATTCGTCGGAATGAAACATGTTAATTTCTCATCAAGAGTGAGATTAATGTCATCAAAACTGAGAGCTGGGCGAGTTGGTGTGGTTCCCCATCTTAACGAAAAACTGTTTCTATGCAAATAAAGTGTTAGTTGCGAGTAGCGCCCGTGTTTCTCGTTTCCCTCTTTCTCGTCTACGTCTTCTCGCACAGTTTTTCGTTAAGATTAATGTGATGTTGAAATGGGCATTCTTAGGCCGTTATGATGTTTGAACACTTGAAACAGCAATGTGTCATCGGGGTGTGAAGGGATGCTAAATAAGCTCTTATTAGGCGTCTGGGGTTAAATCCCACCAATATCACAAAAACTCACAAATTTAGAGGCAAGAAGAAACGTGTCCTTGGTGTTTGTTTTCTCGTAGTCGCCGCTTCATTGCGGTGCTGTAACACATTAGCCGAAATGGTTTAGTTTCTGTTGAAAAAGAATTTCAAAGCAGTGAGCGTGCTAGATGCCGCGCGCGAACTTTAGAATGGTTTTGTCTAGTTGCACATTCGTGTCGTCTACCCAGCGCTTACACGTCTCCATGCATTCCGAAACTTACGTGGGCCTCTTGCGCACATATTGTAGGAGCTCCACACCTTCAGTGTGGAGGTGCAGCTTTCAAAGCACGCGCCGTGAAGCATTGTTCCTTGTTATCGGTACGTATGTACGCTCAAGCCTTCCCTAGAGTTTCCGTGATTGATTTTTTTTTTGCCAGTTTCAACACCCACGCTATCGCATCAACGCTGTAGGTCTCCGGATCAATTATGCTCATCTGGGGCTTTTCGCCGCACACTCAACGCTCTGTGCCCGAGTGTTTTTGTACGCCGCTACGGTATGAATACAGGGGGGCAATAGAACCCGCGAATCCGTGCTCAGTTGCATGACGTCATAACGAATGACGCCTGCGCGACCACACTTGAGAGAACGTTCGCACTCTATACGAGCGCAGAAACAAAGGTGATGATGGCGGTTTTACAGGTACGGCATGCACCCACAAAAGAGGATAGAACAAGAATCGGGTGCGAGTGGGAAACACGAGTCAGAGCCCTGGCCTTGGGGTAAAGCATGTCCTCGTGTTCCATTTTCTAAATATTTTAACACGACAGCGTTAAGGGGCTCGTGTCGCAGAAAAGCCGGTGTCGTCGGCGTCGGTGTCGGCGGCGTTGGTCGTGAGCGATAAATCCCAGCAGGCACTTCATGAATAAAAAACAAGTCGCAAGATGGGCTGGGTGGGAATCGAACCAGGGTCTTCGGAGTGTGAGACGGAGACGTTACCACTGAGCCACGAGTTTTTTTTTCTTTCTTTCATGGTATTTATTATAGTTGCATTCAACCATTCAACCAGACGTTCACCAGTTCTGCATAGTCAGAGAATGGAGGGCACAATGAAAGTCACAAACAGAAAAGGTAGCGTTCACACTGTGAGTAGAAACGTTCGTGTCACTTTAGAAGGGTGGCAAGGATAAGCACCTCAACAAAATAGGGTACCAGTCCGGTTGTACACCGAGTCCATCATAAACCTGCTTTAGGTGTAGTGTCATTTGGATGAAATTTGCCCTTGTAGGTACAACCGTTTCGGCGTTGCGGTCCATCATTCGCGTTTTCCACAAACTGTGCATTCCCATTACAAAAAACATATCGAAAGGCGCACTATTATCACAGGTTGGTAGCAGGTATCGCACAGTATGAGCGTTAATCTCAAAGTCTTTCTTTAAAGTCCGATGGAGGACATCCCAAAATAGGATGGCGTCGGTGCAGCTAATAAAACAATGTTCAATTGTCTCTGGTACATCACAAAGGCGACAGTTAACAGAAGAGACAAAGATACCCTTTTTTTGTAGCCATCTTTTAACCGGTATGGTTTCACTATGAACTTTATAAAAGAATGTTTTGCAGCAAGGGGATAAATACATTTTACGAACTCGCTTTAGCACATCGCGGCCTGGCAATTTAATGTATATTGATCGGTAAAGTGGAGGCGGAAATAGCATGGATAGTAAGTCTTTGTACAACGTTTTGCGCGACACAGAAAACAAGTATTCAGTGGAAAACCGAACTGTCAGGAAACGAACCGCCAAGTAAACTTCTTGCATGAACCCCCACAAGCATAAGCGCGAAGAAAAACTTGAAGAAACAACTAAATCAGGTAACACATTAACAAGAGTGACTTGCATGTATGAACGAATTACAGGATGGGAAGTATCGCGAAAATAGAAGAAACGAGACACTATTTGCCGCACATAAAGATGTACTAAGCCCAGCCCACCTTCACTAACAGGCCTAAAAATATCGCGCCTCATGGGCTCAAAAGTTGAAGACCATACGAAGGTTGCAAAGATACGGTGAAAGCGTTGGATGTATAGCCTAGCACAATGGATAACTTGCAATACATAGAAAATTTTTGTTGCCAAGAACCTATTGCAGGCCACGAGTTTTTTTTTCTTTATTGCCGGAAGTTTCACCAAGCTAACAAAAAGGGCATCATTTCTTGAAATAAGGTAAGCAATACATAAATATACACTCACACACATTCAACTTTGTGCGCATGCATATTGTGCGGTCAGTCACATTGTGGCTGGCCATGTCAAGTTTAATATTCCTTTAGACTGAGCCACGAGTTCGATGCTTCAAAGCCGTACAAAAAGCGCCTCTAGTGAACGCGGTGTTGCCTTAGAAAACGAGCTGTTTCTAAGGCTCAGGCGTGCGTCGCTTGCTCAGGCGCACATTTCGTTGTCGCGCCGAATGGTGCGTTGCTCGACGCTCACCGCGTCCGATGCGGGGCGCGTAGTCGCTGCGCCGTAGCCCATTGTCTTACACCCCTTGGCGAGTCGACGGGAACGCTGTCGCGTTCCACTCTTGAAGGCGAAGCTTAAGCGTCCTCCAATTTTTTTGTTCGCTTCTTCTGCTTGGAGAGAGAGAGAGAGAGAGAAATAACGTTTATTTGCACCCGCAAAAAGAGCCCCGAGGAGGCAAGAGTCTTCCTGTCTCTTCGGTTTACTCCTCCCCTTTCAGCTGGCTGATGCTCCTTGGAGCTCAGCGGTGTCCAGGGCCATGCGGATGACTTCTCTTTGGTCATCTTCCTTCGAGCTGGTCATTAAAGTCTCCCAGGATTGTCTATCCCTATCTGGTTTATTGTATCTAGGACATGTCCATAGTATGTGGATCATGTCCGCCTTTGCCCCGCAGTGTTTGCAACTCATGTCCTCAATGCTATCGTGCCATCTCTTCAGAATGTAGGGGTTGCAGATCACCCCCGCTTGGAGTTGCCTCCATGTTATCTCTTCTTGCTTACTTAGTTTCTTATGCGCCTCTGGCAGTGTTTTCCTTCCCATTCTATAATAATCGAGAATTTCGCTGTAAGCGTTTATACCTTCCTCTTTTTGTAGGGGCTCCCTGGCTGTAGAGGCTGCATTGGTGGACCGGTAAATAAGCTCTCGGGCCAATGCATGCGCTTTCTCATTGCCGGGCAAGCCTTCGTGGGCAGGAGTCCATATAAGGTTCACTAATTCTTCTGGAATTGGTCCTTTCTCCAATATGTTGAGCGCCTCTTTGGAGATTCTCCCTGCGGTATAATTCCTGATAGCTGTTTTGGAATCTGACACTATGATTTTCACCCCTTTTTGAGTCAAAGCTAGGGCTATGGCCACCTCCTCTGCAACCTCCACACTGTTTTGCGGGGTACTGCAGCTCTTTGAGTTCTCACCGTTAGCCTGTGTCGTCACTGAGACAAAACCTGGTCTGCTTTCATATTCTGCTGCATCCGTGTAGAACACCCCTTGCTGTTTATCTAGTGATTTTTGTAACGCTTTAACCCTGTCTTTCCTCCTGTCCTGGTGGCGACTGGGATGCATATTCTTCGGGAGTGGTGGTATGCGTATCCTGTCTCTGATTTGTGACGGGATGGATCCCGTGTTTCTTACTTTGTTGTTAGTTTTGTATCCTAGTTTCGCTAGAATTCTCAGACCACCTCTGCTTCGCATTAGTCTCTGTTGCTGGGAGACTAGTGTGGCTTCGATCAACTCTTCTAGGGTGTTTGAAATGCCCATGTTTAGTATCCTCTGCGTAGATGTGCATGGTGGCAGGTTTAGGGCTGTTTTAACTCCTTTCCTAATGAGGATTTCTATTTTGTTTTTCTCGGCCCTTGTTAGTTTAAGGTACGGTGTTACGTATGTGATCTTGCTGATCGCGAAGGACTGTATTATCCTTAATAGGTTAGCCTCCCTCATGCCTGCCTTCTTGTTGGCTATTCTTCGGAGGAGTCGGCATGTTTGGCTTACGCTCATTTCAAGCTTTCTAATCGTTTCCGTATTTCTTTCATTGTCCTGAATGTGCATGCCTAGCACACGTATAGCTTTTACGTTTGGAATCGCGTCCCCATTAACAGTGAGTTTTATCCCGTGGTTAGGGATTTTCTTTCGCATTTTCTGTGGACTGATGAAGAGAGCCTCCGACTTCGTAGCTGAACATTTAAGTCCGGCTTTTTCTAAGTGCTCTTCAATTATATTGATGGCCTTTTGCAGCGTTTCTTCTATGTGGGTGTCACTGCCTCTATTTATCCATAGGGTGATATCGTCCGCATAGATCGTATGTTCTAGCCCCTGTAAGTCCTTAAGTTTGTGCGGGAGTCCAATCATTACTATGTTAAAGAGAGTGGGTGAGAGCACAGAGCCCTGCGGTGTCCCCTTATTATTGAGCACTATCCCTTTCTCCTCGTTACCCCCTAGACTGACCGTTACTGTTCTGTCAGTCAGAAAGTCCTTTATATACTCGTAGGTACGTCTCCCTACGTTTAGGCTATTCAATTGTTCTAAGATTGCCCTGTGGTCTACGTTGTCAAATGCTTTGGCCACGTCTAAGCCAACGATGGCTTTCTTGTCCTTCGTTTTGTGGTCGATAATTTGCTCTTTAAGCTGTAGCATGACATCGCACGCAGATAGGTGTGCTCTGAAGCCTATCATTGTGTCAGGGTATATGTCTTGGTCTTCCAAGTATCTGCTGATTCTAGATTGTATCACATGTTCCATTAGTTTCCCGACGCATGACGTGAGGGATATTGGTTTGAGGTTTTCGTGGCTGAGCTTTTTCCCCGGTTTTGGAATTAGGACTAATTTAGCCTCCTTCCATTCTTTGGGGATCTTACCTTTCTCCCAACACTCTTGCATAAAATTCGTTAGGTTTACTATTGACTTGTCGTCTAGGTTCCTCAACATCCGATTGCTGATTCTGTCCGGTCCTGCAGCTGTTTTCGTTCTGAGTCGATTCAACTCGGCCCTGATTTCTCCTACCGTGACGGGGCTGTCCAAGAGGGGGTTCTCTTCGCCTTTGTAGTCCGGCAGCGTTTGTTGCGGACCACATTTAAGATATCTATCCTTAACTTCAGCGAACAATTGCCCATTACTACCTTCGTATTTATACACTAGTTTGTGCATGTTGCTACGCGTCTCTGATTTGCTGTTTTGGGGATCTAGTAGGTGCCTCAATAGTTGCCATGTATTTGATTTACCAATTTTGTGATCCATCTGTTCGCATATGCTATTCCAATTTCGTTTCGTGAGTTCGAGTGCGTATTCTTGAATCTCTCCGTTCAGGTGCGCTAATGCCCTCCTAATGTTTCTATTGCTTCTATTCTCTTTAAATTTTTGCTCTAGCTGCCTCTTTTTCCGCCATAATCCGACCATTTTCCGGTCTACTACCTCTTGCGTTTCGTCCGCCTCCACCTTTTCGGTGGCCTCTTCAACCGCTTCCAAGAGGGCTTTGCTCCAACTGCCTAAATCATTGAGCTCCACTTTTTCGGCACATTTCTGCCTAAAGAGGTTCCAATTTACCGCTTCGAACTGCTTGGGTTTGGGTGTTGGTATGCCGTGTTCTACCACCGTCTCTATTATTCTGTGGTCGCTCCCCAAGTCCTCTCCCGTGTTACACCATCGTGCGGTTATGTGTCCCCCTATGAGAGTAAGGTCCGGTGTGGTGTCCCTGGAAACACTATTTCCCTTTCTAGTCGGGATTTGAGGATCTGTTAGTAGAGTTAGTTCATGCTTGGAGATAGTATCCCATAATTCTCTGCCTTTTTGTTGCGAGGTTTTGTACCCCCAAGCCGTGTGTTGCGCGTTAAAGTCTCCGACTGTGACTATGGGGCTGTTCCCTGCAATGTTTTTAGACCTTTCGATGAGCTGATCGAAGCCACAATTCTTTTTTTGCTTAGGAGAGCTGTATACGTTGAGAACGTATAGGCTTCTATCTTTTCTTTTCCTCGGTACTAGTTCAATTAGGACGTGATCAATCTTATTTGTGTCAGTCTCGTGTAGTACTGCTGCTAAGTTTCTTTTAACTAAAATAGCTGTCTGCCGATTCTCTCCTTGCCCAGTGTAGGCTGTGTAGCCGGCCAATTTTGCATTTTTCCCACACTCTTGCAACGCAATGACATCTGGTTTATCGATGTTAGTTAGGAATGTTTGTAGGACTGCTCTCTTTTTCAGGAAGCCCCTACAATTCCACTGCCAGATCGTGTTATTTTGCCAATGCATTTTGAATGTTAATTAATTGTGTTCTAAACCAATCGAATTCCGCTTTTAAAGCGAAGTCGCGTTTCTCAAATTGTGCTTTGAGGGCGATGTCGCGCTTTTCAAATTCCGCTCGAGTTTGTTCCATGAATTGCATCATAGCTCCGTTCATCAGGGTAATATCCTGAGTAACTTTGTCCATCTTGCTGTCTGAGTCTGTCTCTCCCGTTTTCTTCTTTTTGAGCGGGGGCCGATCTGTTTTAGGTTCTTTGTCCCCTACACTCTCTTCCTGTCTCGTACTGTTTCCGCCCTTCTCTCTTTTCATCTCCTCGATTATCTTTAAGGAATGATGCGTGGATGTGGGCAATGCGACTGTGGGGAAAAATTATAGAGTGTGTAGTATGTACTGCGCAAGAATTCACGGTTATTTCGCCGGGCACCATTCTATAGACTACTCTGTTGAAAAACGAGCTAATGCCTTTTCGCGATTAACGCGCAGCGTTTTGCCTAATTTTGCTACACATCGGCGACGACGTAAACGTTGTTATCCAGGTTAAAATAAATATATAAAAGAGAGGTTGAAAAATAAAAGAGAGACAGGACAGAATTACGCTATGCCGCAGCAGAGCTAACGGAGACACCTATATAGATAAGGCACGAGCATTGACATACCAAAAATACCGATTACGTATACAGGATTCGTACGCTAGGTGGCGACTCGGGCCTTGGAGAAAAGCGAATATTTGTGTAATCATGCCTTCACTCATTTGACGACCGCGCGAAAGAAATAGCTCGAAGGCCAAGATTGGTGGCAGGTGAACGTATGGTTTTGAATATCGTTGGGATTTAACGTGAGAGGACTGAACTGTCAATTGTACGAGGGACATGGCAGAGCCCTGCGGAAGAATTTCTATCAGCCAGAGTCCATCATAGTACTATTTAGTATGGGTACCGATGAATACTGACCCCTCTACTCCCCCCCTCCCCGCCCCCCGAGGAAGACACATTGCACTTAATGAGCAATCAATTGTCTAATTTATCCATATATCTCTCGCATTCCACCTAAGCCGGAAGCCAGCCCACGTGGTTGAGGTTTCGATTTCAGGCTCGGAAGCGAAAAGGCTGTGGTTAGGAAGACGCTGTGGTTGGTTGGTATGATCTTGCCCGCACATACGGCAGCAGAACACACTGCAGCCTAGCGTGCGTCTGGAGAGCAGCGTGTATGAAGCTTAAAAGCGAGAAGCTTTAAAAATGAATCCATCTCTGTTTTCGTGAACTACGGGACCTTTAGTTAATGTGGCAAAAATAATAAAGGTGTGCTTACACGCGAGAACTATAACTAGGACAACAAGAAAGCTACGCACGGAAGATATCCATTGTTTAAAATTTCAATAAGAGAACCGCGTGCTCAAGCGTCTCGCAAGTGTACCGTCATTTTTAGACTCGCCATCTATACTACTCGTGTAACGCGAGTTTCATTATATACGCCAGCTTATAAGGTAGCTGCCATTAGAAGGGCAAGCAAAGTAGGTTCACTGGAAGATGGAGCCTTGAAATGGCCAGCAGAGGTCGAACAGGAGTCAAGCTGGGGCCAACGTTTTGACAAGAGGAGCCGTGTTCGTCGTGGCCAACGCAAGCCTCCTGAGAAGTCCTCGACGAAGAAGAGACGCCTCGTCAAAACGTTGGATGCAGCTTGAAGCATCACGTGTGCGACCAATGCTGGTGGCTTTATGGAAGCGTGGAACAGCGCAGCAGGACGAATACAGACACGCAGTGAGACACCACGAATAGGCTGACTAGAAAGCGGTGTCGTTGTTGCAACAGGGCAATATATAAGCCTGCAGACGCTGATGCATGCGCACGAATTACATCGTCACGCCGTCACATCGTGACGGTATAGGATGAAGAATAATAACTAACAAAAGATTGCGGCAAAGTAAAACTGTCAACAAACCGCATATACGATGCAAACTGGATTAAGTAAGAGCGCTATCTGCCTGTCTGTATCAGACTAGTTGAGCTGTGTCGCACTTATGAAACAGTGCTGCTGCAAATGTCGCTCAACATCGTGCACTGCATGCTTGTTCTAGGTGTACTTATGCTCCTATATTGCGCATATTCTGGCCTTTGACATCCCACAGCGTCGGGACATGGTGCATGATGGTGATAAGCTTCGAATACATGTGGATATATGCATCTTTTGGAGTTACTGACCGGTCCCGCTTGATTTGAATTCTAGCATTTACTGGGTTCTATGTACTTTATTCACGCCCCTTTCTAGCATAAATAAATTGCACGTGCTCCTCTTTCCTTCCCTCACACAACTCGCTTCCTTTCCTCCCGAACCTTTCTTTCCATTAGAGATGCATTGGTGGCTTCAATAAAAAGTTGTACTGCCTCTCTCCCCGCCCTTTTGAACCCAAATAAGCTTACACATATCGGCTCGCTCTTCCTCATCTGTGGCTTCAACAGCGCAAACTTCGAAAAGTACATGTGTGCAAGTGCACAGATTGAATCTGCGCAACCGAAATACAAGCATAATGCCTCGAATGATTCTTCTCAGCTTCCTGTCCCAATTAGAGACTTTCCGACCATGCATGCAAAGCGTGGCCTCCTTCACGCACGCACATACGCATCCGATGGTACATTTAGGATTTTCCTTGCAAACCGCTCAGAGCATCATTAAGACCTGCAACACCGGGCTCTCTATTCCAGTTGCCCTGTTTAAAGGCTCGCAATTTACTGTGACCTTCTATATGTGACAGTGTAATCCAAGTTAACGAAGAGCAGGTGCTGCTGAGTGCGATAAATAATAGACCGCGACATTGATACGGGAGTGCAGTTGCAATATTAAACGGCTAAAGACTTATGAGACCTTGTTACTCTTTTTCTTTATGTGCCCACGTGTCATGTCACACACACGCACATAATCGAAAAATACAGGAGATCATATATCTTATTTTCTTTCCCAATAAGCTATATGGGAAGTGGAGCCTCGTTTTATATATTGCGCTTTCAACTCGTCTTATTCGCGCTTCCTCGACTAAAGTCACAGGCTAAATCAACATTCAGAGAAGGTAAAAAAATATAAACGTTTTATCAGCTGATCGCGACACAGACAGCGCACACGTCAGTGACGTAATTGTCGGCACGCCTCGCCACATTCATTTATCAATCATCAAAGCGCGCTTCCAGCAGGTGCCACAGACGCCTCTTACAATTGTTATCTCCCGACAAATCACGGCGCACGTAGATAAACAGAAAGAGCTTGCAGGTTTGCTGTTCCCCGATGTTATAAAGGGACAGGTCTGCCTAGTAGTCTGAAGCAGCACAAGGGCTCAGGCAAAAAGCAATGCGCGCGAACTCACGAGGGCATCTCCCGACTCCCGTTTTGCTCCACGCCACTTTAGAGAAAGAAAGCAGCAATTTCAGTTTTGCGCTGTGAAATTGTTTCGCGCACAAATGCACGTAGTTTGTCGAATCTCGGTCGCCATCGCCGAGCCCGGCTCGCACCCTCCTGTGTGGAGTCAGCCCCAGCAAGTGCGCTCGTTCTCTCGTTACGCGCGAGTGCGCGTAGCCCTGTCTGTAGTCCCAATTAGTGACACGGTCACGGGGAAAGCCTCCTCTGTCCTGCGCGCAAAACTCTGCCACAGAATCGGGACGGCGGGGGCATGCGGGAACATTGAAAAGGTAAAGGCCCCGTGGGGGTATACAGTTAGACGGCATTCTCAACGCCGTCGATTCGGCATTGACCGTGTCAGCGGGCGGGTGAAGAAGGGTCGACCCGACGGAGCAACCTCGGCCGCGGCGCGAGAGTCAATTCTAAGGGGAGGAAGAGGCGGCCGAAAAAGAAAAATCCCGGCGACGAGAGCACGCGGGCATTCTGCCCGCATCGACCTCACCTCCCTAGCTGCTTTCAGAACAGGGGAGGACGGGAGGAGAAGGCCTTCGGCGTGTCGCCGGGGGCGCCGCTAACGATGCGTCGATAGGCCGCACGCGACAGCGCCGGCGGCTGACGGCGAAAGCCAGGTCGGGTCTCTCGCCCTTCCCCAATCTCTCTCTCTCCATCCAGGCGCTTTGTAGTAGCGACAAGTGGCCGCCCGGGGTTTGAGGCACGCGCCGCAATCGATTGCCATCGCGCGCTCTGGCCGCGCGAGCGCTGGCTCAAACTGCCGAACCAACGCAGGAGTCCTGCTCCCCCCACCTCGCAACGTGGGATCCCCTCATACCCCCCCCCCCCTTTTTTTTTTCTCGCAAGAGTCCGCCATGGTCGCTGTCTGTGTTCCAGTGTTGCCAGCTGCCTGGAGAGGGCTCTTCCACCCGCTTTTCTTCTAACTTCATGCACTTTCTGCTCTTATTATCTTTTCTTACGCCGTAGCTGCCTGCTTTGATACCGCGGCGATGCGACGCAGAGAGTCGACGAGCAGTTCCGTTCTGTTCTGAGCGCACGGGTCTTTATTTTGCGTACACGTGGCCGATGACGTTAGGTTGACGCTGGAACGCGTGGCGCGCTCTGTATGACACACGGCTCTGTTGTCGTTTTCGCCTCGGAGCGCCGTCCGCGTGTTCGGTCGCGTGCGGCACGCAGCAGACCTTTCGGCTTCCTAATTGACTCTCGAGCCTGTATTGTGGGCGCCGGCATCGAGGAGTGACCGGCGGGGAAAATGAGAAGTGCATTGACGATGGTTCTAATGGCAATTGCCTCCAGCAATGGCCTCCGTAAAAGTAAGAGGAAAGAAACCTGTATAATAACTGGCTGTGGAACGATGAAGTCTCGCTTAGTAGCCGTGAGAAAAAAAAAAGGACTTACAGGAACGATTGAAACAGTCCCTTAGCGTGCATTAAGCTGGCTGAAACCGTGAACTATACGGGCATAATAAACTTTGATCGATTAGTTTAGAAAAAAAAGCAGATTTGCTTAATGTTACAGAAAGTATGAAGAAGTCATTTGGTCATCTGAAATTAGCGTAAAGCGGCGATCACGTGTGACAAATTTTCCATGGTCTTTCGGTGCTGCATTATCCAATGCGAGTGCATTAATTTTACGATTCGCGATGTACTGGCCTTGTTGAACTTTATGCTACAGTACGCATTCATGCCGCTGCGATGCGCCACTGTCATGTGCTTTGTCTCTTAATTAATACACGTAAATTTCGCCAAGCCCATCAGTATTATGAAGTCGCTTCAATCTGGGCGTTAACCGAGGAAACGTTAAAAACGTCGCAGTTTTACCGAAGTCGTGAAGTAGTTAGAGGAATAGCTGGCGCAATACGCAAAGTCATACCCACGCTGTGTTATCAGCAGCTGCACAAGAAAACGTTCGCAGTCGTGCGAAATTTCATGACGATGGCTCTGAAGCGTGGAATGTACCCATTGCGTGCGATGGGCAAAGAACTGGGCGTTCTCAAGAAGCCCAAATATAATAACTATATGCGAAAAAGAAATGTAGCGATATGAAATTGAAAAAAGAAAGACAAAGAAGAAGGAATATCGCGAAATAAATAATAGTGCGCCTAATTGAATTACCAGATTGGAGCAATGTAGGACAGAAATAGCTTTAAACCAATAAAAACTTCATATAAAGATTCACACCGTAAAGAAACTGGAAATTAATAGAGGCATAAACTAACCTAGCGGATGTCTTGCAGATTGAGTAAAGTCCAGCAGAACTGATAGTTGGGCGAGTTGGTACGAATTCATAGTGAAATATTTAGCGCACGCAATCGACAAGGACACAGTGAATGGGGACACACGAGCGCTTACTCACAACTGTTCATTTTCGGAAAGATACAGAACAGCGCTGCGCTGCTATCAGCGCTGAGCACGTTCAACAAGAGTCGTCAGCATAAACACTTACCGTCCGGGAACAGGTCCCTCATCTTCAGGTACGAACTGGTGAGCCTGATGACGGACGCCTTGTCGAGCTGGCTGGTGATGGCCGCCGGCAGCGGCAGGAGCTGGCCCAGCTCACCGAACTCCGCGTTCTCCTTCTCTCGTCGGGAGCGGGCCGCGTTCTTGGACTTTTCCTTCATCCCGCAGCCTGCGCCCATGAACGGTAAATAAGGCGATTGGTGTGTTCTGCGGCACCCCTTACGTGCATTGTACCCGATTGTCACTGTGGCCAACGTAGGACCGATGTTCAAGTAACCTAACCTGATGAAGCACTAATTTCGCCTCACAGTGGGCATCGGCCAATGTATGATATACGTTGACGTCCATATGCTCTAGTAATTCTAAACTTGTCACGTCCTAGTGTGCAAGAAATACTTCCAACAGAACGTAACGCAAGAAAGACGGAATCACATAGGAAGGAGAAAATGAAAACGTTTATTTCATTTGTGCCCCCTGTCACGGTTTACTGGGTGGTTCGGTGAGGGATAGAGCAGGCGGGAGACAGAGGCGAGGGACTTACGTTGATGGCGTCAACTGTTCAATCATCTTGGTCCGCTCATTTTGTTACGGTGATCCCGTGCGAAGATTGAGCGCTCATTCTTCGTATCCTCCCACCTGATTGTATCTTTTTATGCTACATTTTTCTGGAAACCTTGATGTTTCTAGCGGAGGACATAGGAGCATCTATAGTTGATGTTCCTGTCTGCTACCTCTAAAGTTTCGCCTTTTGTGCTGTAGCAAATGTCAGCATCAATGTAGAACAATAAGTAGCCCAGGAGGAAGTTCTTGTATACTACATTGGCCGTACCTTAATCTCGACTACTGCGCCAATTGACTATATGGCCAATTTAGTCTGCTAATAATTTTCTGTTTCAAAAAAAAATATTCTAACTATTATTTTTGCCTCTTCACTGTCATCAGAAAATAATATAGCGGCCATGAGTCGCGCGAGGCATTTTACCCCTTGATAATTTCACCCATGTTGAAAAGCTTCGCGTGAACGACAGTAAGTACACAGGAAGCTTTTGATTGACGAAGGTAACAAGTTTCTTGCAAGTGTCAGTACTTTGCACGGCGGCTAACTATTGCGAATTTTACAGTTATTTGCTCAAATCATTTCAACCGCGGGGAAATTTAACCACCGGTAAAAGTCTTACTAACAGTAACAGGCCCCGGTTGCTTGGTGGCTTTGGTGTTGCGCTGCTAATTACGAGGTCGCGGGACCAAATCCCGACCACGGCGGCCGCATTTCGATGGGGGCGAAATGCAAGAACGTCCATTAACTTAGATTTAGGTGCGTGTTCAAGAATCCCAGGTGTTCAAAATTAATCCGGAGTGTCCCACTACGGCGTGCCCCATAATCAGATAGTGGTTATGGAACGTAAGACTCAATAATCTAATCTAATCCGATAAACAGTACAAATAACTCCGGACGTCTAAAATACTGAACGACTTGGCTAGACGTAAGAGTGGTGTATTCAACTGAATACCTGAACGCAGTCAGGAAGAAAAGGAATGTTGAGTTGTAATGGAATACTCAGGAACATAACAGAGATTACGAGAGACAGCAAAGGCAGTAGTGAAGGGTAAAAAAAGTTAGAAACGCTGAGATGAAAGGCGGCAGAATTTAAATGAAAATATTATTTGCAAGCCAGATATGTTTGGACTCTTTCTCAAAACAGATACTTCAAAGGCGCCGGTACTTTCTAACGTTCTACTTGATTTCTTAGAAAAAAATCGCGCTTCGTCACTGGCTCGGCAGTGACTCGAGCGCTGCCGTGTCGCCGTTATCGCTAGTGTCTGCCGCCTGATAAGAAATCACGAAAGGGAAATGAAATGGAGGATTATTAAATATGGGTCCAGTTTTTTTCTTGTCCCAAATGAGATAATTATTTTTCTATTCGATGAGAATCTACTGCTATATTGTAGTCAGTTCGCGTAGAGTAAAAATAAATTCTTCTTGAAGTGGGCTAGAAGATCGGCCGTTGATTCTTAGGCAGCTGCATTCTTTCAGAACGTGACGCACTGGTTTACGCAAACTGTTGTGGAAGGCATACACAAAGTTTAAGAAATTTTGAATAAATGAATAATGTATTCACAGACAAAAGGGTTTCCTCAATGCACCCCTTCACCAACTATTTGAATAACCTCACCGAATATGCTAATAGCCTCACTGATTACATAATTTTGGTTGCCTGAAAGAAATCTAAAAAAGAAGGCTTACTTATTGAAGTAACTGTAAACGAAAAAACTGATTATACGAACGGCAAATTTTCGCGGTCTGTTGATAAAACAGGACACATGTGAAATCTGTGTATTCGTAAAGCCGGCTCTTACGTAGCCTATCTTCACCTGGTGTGTAGTTCCAAAATAAAAGGAAATCTTAGAATGAAATATTTATCGTCTTCGTGGCCCGGGCGGTGCTCGCCGTTTCGGGGAATGTGTGCTCGTAGTTCAGCAGTTGTGTAGGACAAAAATCTGAGTGATAACGAATCAGTGTTTATAGCGACACATTGACATCTGAGAATCAGGCATGCGTAGTGCAACAATGGCTTCCCGGAAGTCAGCCTTTCATCGAGACATGGTGAAATTTCCTCCGTATCGCAACGAGCCATCCACAGAAACGGTAACGGGGCAGCAGTGCTGAGGGAAAAATTAATGGGTTTCGTTTCTAATTATTTCCGAATTCTGCGCTTGCCTAGATATATACGTAGAATTATCGCTGGGGGAATGCTTATTCTGAATCGATAGCAGTAATTTTCATGTTCACCAGTCTACTTTATGCGAGCTTCCACGTCGAAGGCCTCTCACATTTACCCTATCTTACGTCTGGCGATTACGACTTCTGTCTCCAAGTTTCTTAAATTCATCGTACCACATTGTCAACTGCCGTCGTTGAAGGCATTTCGCCTATCCTAACACCCATTCGGTTACTCCTAAGAGATCACCAGTTATGTGCACTAAGTATTACGTGAAGTTACGTGGTGATATATTTAGATTGTTCTAAATTCTGTTCGACAGCACGCAAGGTAGATCCTTATCTTGTAAAAATGTGGTGCAGATGGAGAGGACAGATTACCTTAAGTGGAAAGTATTCACTGCAGAGAAAACTTTTAATAGCTTCAGCACAAGAAAAATGACTAGAACATATTAGCTGTGGAGGATGTCGTGATTTCTTCATTGCAGAAGTTAGAGCGACGGAAAGATATCTTCAGTAAACGACAATATGTATGCCTCTAACAAATATGATACGGCGAATGTGATTCCTTAGAGCTCTGTTCGCTCTCTTTTCCAGAGCTACTAACCTCTTGCTTCAAAAACAGACAATGAACAAGCAATAAACTTTGTTGTCCTTGCGTGACGATGCGTTGATGGTATGTGAATAACGTATGTTTTTACGCTGTTACTGTTTTTAGGCTGGTACACCTTGCAGCATGACACCAAAGGAGCTGAAAATGTCAGTCTTTTTTTATAGCTTTTAGTTACTTATGTCTTGCAGCTCATCATTTTTCACCATCTCCCGCATGCGTGACCAAAAAATTTTCACTTTATCTTTGCTTTTATTTTGGCTGCCTTGAAGTTCATGTCATCCCGACTCCTTCCACGATGCAATATTTCAGGTTAACGTTTTTTTTTTCAGAAAGTGGTGTGTGTGAGAACATGGTCTTAAGATACACGTACGATTTCACGTTGCTGTCACGACAGTGAATATATTGGCCTTGCTCTCGAAACACCCAGGATATATAAACACCTTTCGTCCATCCCGCACAGCCTGTGATGGCTCGAGTTTGTCGACGCCCTCTTGCCATTATGTGACCTCTCTGGCAAGTAAAGAACACTTCAGTATAGGACCACTTTTTACTTGCGTGGCAGCGAACATATAGCGCCCATAGCGCAGCAACGTCTTCTTTTTTTCATCGTAATTTTATGTTTCTAAGAAAGCAAGGAAACGTAAGGATACATTGTTACAGCTCATCATCCTCGACAGAGGTTTTCCGTTTCAAAATTACGATATCCACTACTTATGGCGGTCCTACATCGGCGCTTTATATAAGCATCATCACCGGACCACGACGAGCTCCAGTGATGCGCGAGGTAAGACAACAAACTAAGCTCAAGGAATTCCGACCAGTTCTAGAGAAAGAAAAGATATCCTCGTTTCTTCACAAATGATCCGCATGAAAACCGAACCAGGATGGTGAGAACGAATGGCTGTCAACGTCCATTTAAGTGTCTTGCACAGACACCTCGGCTGAGTTAGCAGCGGTTCAGGGTTCCTCGTGCCCGAGGTATCACGAGTCATTTTGCCTTCGGCTTCTGAGAATCGGAAACGCCATTACGGTACAGGATTTTGCTACAGGCGTGCATGCAACCACGCAAGTCACTCAGCCGTTGCACGTGATCCATGTGTGTATGGTTTAAATGGAAGTAAGGGGAGAACAAACATTAAAGAAAAATAGGAGGAGAGATGCGCTGTCGCTGCTTTCTACGCTGCTCTAGCACGGGGATCATACCGACCTCGGCATGAACTCCACGATTTACGGGACACTTGCCGGTGCGTAAGTGCAACCTCCTCCTGACGCGCGGCCACGGGGTCAGGGGTCAGCCACGGGCACCGTGCGCGCCGTCGCCTCGGCGAGATACACGGAATGGCCTCGTATCGTGGCTCCAATTTATTTATTTCTTCAACCATTCAGCCGAATTATTCTGAGAAAAGGTGCTCTATAGCTCAACAGGCGTTAGAGTTTGCGCGCCTGGGTGCGTAGGCTGTTGCTTTTCAGCCACCACTACCCGCTCTCGCGGGTCCAAGCTAAAGTCGAAGTTCGACGCAGGCTACGCATCTAACTAAAGGTGGCTTTGCGGTAGAATTGCTTTTATTGCAATCAAATGATTGTGATTTAGCTTTAAAAGAAACTTTAAAAGGAGGAAATAGAAAATAGATATTGGCCAGACATCGTTATCTCGTACTGCGCTGATACTGTAACCCTACTACGAGGCCCGCACGCGTTATCCAGTTATCCGGATAAAATATCAATATGTATATTGAGTAGAAGGCGCTTCTTTATTAGTTCGAACAGTGAAAAAAGGTATCGCATGGAGCACATGTCGCGATTCGGCCTCTTAAGTTGGATCACCTGTTGAGGTTCACATTACTTGCACGACAAATCAAAATGTGCAATTGACTAACAAAAAAATCACAAACGAACTTTTCAATTCATCACTTTAGGGCACATGTTGCAATCGCAATATTAAAGACTGGCAGCAGTAAATAATTTTTGCTCAGCAGAAGTTCCAAGACAGGCACAAACTTCGAAATACCCGTGCCCAGAACCTGCTAATTATTGAAGTGGCATTCCAGTCATGATTGCCTGGAGCTATATTACGAATGGTTTTTCAGAAGCTGTTAACTAGAATACCAATGTATTCCATATAGCTAATTTTAAAAGCTGATATCTCGAAGGTGGTGCGATATTCTGAAAATTTCTGCTGCAAACGTGTCATCACCACTGAATTGCGTTAATTTCGCGATTTCAACGTGAGCACTGAAGTGAAGATTGAACGCAACTTTGTTATATGTTTATATTATCTACCAGGGCAATTCGTTTTCTCGCGCTGATACTTTTGTCTCTCTCTAGGTAGATGGCACAGAATCATCGCTATTATTGGTGATAAAAAATTTTTTGAAGCAAATAAAAGTTCAGGTGTTGTATTACATTGCTGTACGCGTTCATGGTGGACAAGTAAAAATATTACTTTAGCAATGCCACAAGCATTCTGCTATTGCCCATCGAAGGAAGAAACCTTTCCAGAGTTCTTTAAATCTCTTTGAGTGAAGAATTATTAAATTTCTGGACCTGCATGCTTCTGTTAAAATTCTTTTTCATTCTAAGCTTCTCGTCTTTTACAGCGAAGCTGTATACCTCTACCGTCCAAGGAAATTTTCGTGTCGTTGGCGTGATAAGGAAAAAAATTTCTCCGTACATGGGCCAATCCCGGAGATAGTGCAATACTGGCCCGACCCGAGGTGGACGTGAAGCAGGCGTTAAGCACTCCCCTTACGTGGGCCGATACCGAAGATAGTGAAATGCCAGGCCATCGCGGCGGAGTTCAAGCAGGCTTTAAGGACTCCCCATATGTGGGCTGATCCCACAAAATAGTGCAATACCGGTCCGACCAGAGACGGAGGTGAAGCAGGCGTTAACCACTTCCCATACGTGGGCCGATTCCGAAGATAGTGCGATGCCGGGCCGATCCCCGGCGGAGGTGAAGCAGGCGTTAAGCACTCCCCATACGTGGGCCGATCCCGAAGATAGTGCAATGCCGGCCCGACCCGAGGCGGAGGCGAAGCAGGCGTTAACCACTTCCCATACGTGTGCCGATCCCGAAGATAGGGAAATGCCAAGCCGTCGCGGCGGAGGTGAAGCAGGCGTTAAGGACTCCCCATATGTGGGCCGATCCCGAAGATAGTACAATGCCAGCCCGACCCGAGGCGGAGGTGAAGCAGGCGTTAACCACTTCCTATACGTGGGCCGATCACGAATATAGTGCAATCCCAGGTCGATGCCCGGCGGAGGTGAAGCAGGCGTTAACCACTTCCCATACGTGGGCCGATCCCGAAGATAGTGCAATGCTGGGCCGACCCGCGGTGGAGGTGCAGTTCGCCATTAAGTGGCCCACATACACAGCTTCGCTGGTCATCCTTCTTCACAGAGTTGAAGGGCACTGAGAGTTTTTCCCATTTCCTCTTCAATTAGTCACCACTCACGCGGAGCCGAATTCACAAACGTTTTCGTTCGTAAGTGCTCTTTGCCACTGGCGGTCCGCCTTCCTTGATACTAGCTTGTCCAGCATCAAGATTGGCTGGAAATTGCTCTTATGAGAAATGCTAGAGCAGGAGATATTTGTCTGTACGGGCGCAGATGATTACGTTATTTTAGGTGTCGGATCTGAGAATCTCGGTATCTATTCACAAAAATGTTCTTAGGCTAACATTGAGTTAGAGCAAATTCCAGCCAATCCTGATGCAGGACATATTCTTATGTAAGACGTCCGGCCAATGACAAATAGCTGTGATGAAGGAAATGCTTGTTGATTTCTTTCCCTGGGCTCCAATTCGTAAAAATGCTCTTACGTTTAAATTCTTCTTATGACAAAATTTTAGTCAATCGTGATGCTGGACATATAATTAGGGAAGGGGGCAGGACAATGACAAATATTTCTTCCCAAAGAAAAACTTTGCGAGTTTGGCTCCGGATCTTCTGCCTGCGGCTGCATGTTCTTTTTCTTTATATGAGTTGGTTTTTTGGGACAAGTTTGCTCTTATGTGATCATTGCTCTTTCATTTTACCTTAACTTCTCACCTGTGGTGTTCCTTTCTGTCGTATTTATAGTGTTCTACGCTTTCTCTTGGGAAAAAAACAGGCCGAGCCTGAGCCAAAAACATTATATCGGCTATATCAGAGTGCCTTCCTACCCACATCACTCTTTACGGAGTTAATTAAGCTGCTATAATCACTATTTTCGGACGCTTGCCAAATGCATGTCACATAGTGATGATTTTATGACCACTAATTTTAATTTTCAGTCTCGTTCGTTGTAGAGAATAACACTGTGGTAATCTTGATACCGTTATATTCTCACATTGTTGTACAGTGTAGCCAGTGGCATACATAAACTGGCATAAAAATGTGCAATATAACTGTTTTGCTGATGTTGGATTTAGTTATTAATCAGATGATGAGATTTATTGATGATACTAAAACGCGGTTTCATGTTTACAATGTTCACTCTTCACTTATTCACGAGGCGATGCCGGTAGAACTTTAGTCACACAGTCTACAGTAGTATTTTGTAGACTGTCTTCAGATTTAAAATTGCTCTTTCTTTGGGGGCCCTATTGGATAGCTTGAAAAAGCTGCATCGCATTTCGCTCTGCTTTTTTAGCAGAGCGGTTCTTGAAATTTTGTGTGTGAATATTTAGAAAACACGTGCAACACACGTAAATATGCTACGAATGTCCACGCTTATCACAAATAGTCCGCTTCACAATGTTCTTGTACACGGAGAAATGACGGTACGTTTCTTAAAGGCAGCAAACTCTAGTTTAAAAAATGTGGCAACGCAGACTGTTGGTCTATAGAAAAGGACAATCTGACCAATTCGCGCGCTAACACGCAGAGAGGCACGCACGAAATGTGAATGAAGAAAAAGAAAAAGTCGAGACGCTGCTTACTCACAACTGAACTTGTTTCATTATCGTCACAAAGAAGATTTATGTAGCAAAAAACATGCATGTGCGGCAATGCATACGCAAACATAACTATCACATTCATTCACTGGTATGCTTAATTCTATAATACGAGAAAGAGCGGCAAATTGCAAGTCATCAGCCTAGTCCCACCTCGAGCTACCCTTCCTGACTTAGAATTACCATTCACCATCGAAGAACTCACGGCAGCCATCGGCGACGTAAACAAGGGATCATCACCTGGCCATGACGGTGTGTGTTAGGAACGCTCGCAAATCTATGCCACACATCTCGCCTACTCCTTCTGGAGTACTACAAAGCCTCGTGGGGGGGGGAGGCTAACTGGGGAGGTTCCTACGGAATGGAAGCTTGCGAAAGTTATCCCTATATTGAAGTCAGGGAAGCAGCCAACAAATTACGCCTCCTTCAGAGATATATCTCTGCTTAGCTGCGTAGGGAAGCTATTCGAAAAAGTGATCTACAAACGACTAAATTGGTTCCTGAAAACTACAAAAGTTTACGTGGAGGAAACGAATCGCTTCCGGCAAAATAGGTCCGAAATTGATAATGTCACTGCCTTGGCCTCATCAATTGAAGAGGAATTGGTCTCTGGAAACATACCTACTGCATTATTTTTACACATTAAGGCAGCATATTATTCGGTCTATGATAAAGCAATACTTGACACTTTGGAAACCTTTGGTCTTGGAGGACGGCTTTACGCTTGGATTTAAGACTATGGTCAAGGCCGCCAACTTTTCATGTGTACCCCGGATGGCCCAACGGCGCTTTATGCCGTCGAAAAGGGAGTGCCACATGGAGCTGTGTTAAGCCCGGTATTATTTAATTTAGTCCTCATCCATCTGAGAAGACACATGCCCCGTGGCGTCAAAATCACACTGCATGCGGACGACATCTGCATTTGGAGCGCGGCGCAATGCCGCAGTACCACCCAACAACGTCTCCAGAGACCGCTAGCAAATATATCGGCTTACCTAAATCCAAGGGATCTGAAATTGTCCCCCGACAAAAGCGTTGCCATGGCTGGAGGTGTAAGGAAAAATACCACTAGTGTTGGGTGGTCGTACCCTTCCATACGTCAAGACGCAAAGGTTTCTTGGAGTGACGATCGATATGAACCTCACATGGTTGCCTCAAGTGAAAAAACTGAGTGAAAAGATTTCCTCGGCGCCGCACGTATTCCGATTTTTAGCCGTATTACAGTCGGGCAGCAACTGTCGATCAATGGTGCTCCTCCATAAGGCCTACGTCGATGGAACACTACGATGTTACCTCCCGATCCTGCATAAATTGTTTCCCACAAGCAAGAGAGAACTTGAGGCAGCACGAAACAACTGCCTTCGCGTATGTCTTGAGCTTCCGAAGGGGTCGCCCCGCTCAGGAACTGTAGCAGAAGCTGGATGCCTGCCTCTTGAAGTGCTATCTTCGCAGGAGACACTTCGGATTCACCTCCGCCACGTCATTCATATGAAGGCTCACTTTTTAAAGGATATTTCTAGAACCCGTGCTATAGTTTTGGGCAGGCCGTCTGGAGCATATCTATTTCGATTCCTGCTCAGGCGTACCAAATTATGCCACAAAACATTTCACCATGGGCACTGTCCCCACTGGAAACCGTGCCATATATACCTGGCATCAGTGCGAAACAACATACCTCATGCAGCGACTCATCAGATAGCTTTTTAATATATGCACAAAGAATACGCAGCCGCAACGCGCATTTTCACAGATGGCTCTACAACTCCACATCGTTCATCGTGCGGACTTTTTGTTCCCTCTACAGTGTAGCGATTCTCGTTTAGGCTTGAGCGAGCGATATCATCTACTTCAGCAGAGCTATATGGCATTAAGGACGCCCTTGTGTATGTACTGCGACAGCAGCCGCCAAAGACATGGGTGATTTTCACGGATTCAAAAGCAGCCCTACAAAGTATGTGGAACAGGCACAAGCGTTGCAATAATCAACCTGCAGAATTCGACATTGCTTATCTTTACCACAAGGCTAAAATTGCTGGGTATTGCATAAAGTTCCAGTGGATACCTGGTCATGCCGGCATTTCAAGAAATTAAAGAGCGGATGAAGCTGCCAGAAATGGACTCCAATACCGCAAGTTCAAAAGAACATTTTTTTACAGATCCGACGATTCAAACATGGCAAAAAAATGTGCCTATCAAGAAAAAGACCGCATGTGGAATCTGCCGCTTCACCAAGAAAACTTCCTCCGTTACATTGACCCAGAAATGAGACCGAAAATTCCACGACCACTTCCTCGACACTTAGAGAAATTGTACCGTCGTCTTCGACTGAACGTGGCATACACGAACAATTATCTGTACCGCATAGGGCTTACTACTAACCCATACTGTGATAACCGTCGCAACCTAGAGACAATGGAGCACATATTACTAGAATGCCCCACGTACCGCGACGAGAGACAATTTTTTGAGCAACAAATGGACATGAGTTGCCACTGACCGTTAACGTTACCGAGCATATTATGTCCAATGCGCAGGCCTTCAGAACAGCGACGGGTTTGAATTTATTGTTCCAACACATGTCAGAAATTGGTCTAATAGGAAAACTTTAAGGGTTGCACACTTCATATACAAAAGCCTAAATTTAGCCACCATGTCACCTGTAAATATTAGTATCAGGTCCACTCGGAGATTTAATGTTTATTTTTATCCTCTTTTTCTCCCACTCTCCTCTGGAATCGTTTAATCCCATTCCCCATACCTATACAGAGTAGCATGCCAGCGGTTATATAAGCGCCAGCAGAATATCTGTTTTTCTAATAAAGAGCCTTATCTCTCTCTCTCTACGAGAAAGAGGGCTGATAGTTGTATTAGTGTAGCCACAGTAACAATACATAATCGAAAGTTTGGATACTTAGATAGTTGAGAGCTGCTTGTACTCGTTCCCGTTCATGTTATGTGTAACGGGCTTTTTTTTTTACAAACGAATAATATTATTGCCGATGTATCTGGAAAGCTCACGGACGCTCTGATTTACGTGTGCGATATTCTCTTTATAACTATATAGGGTAAGTGTGTAACATAAGACAGTTTTGCAGAGCGCGGGACTGACTTTTGTTCTTTGTCCTCTACCCCTCCTCCCCGCTCTTATTGTGTGTGCTTGTGCGCTTGTGTGCGTGCGGGTATGTGTACGTCAGCGGTGTCGATTTCTTAACCGTAAGAAAGAGTGACGAAAATCCTGAGAATTTCAGTTTTATTCTGAACATTGTTCGAATTGGATACGCTTTACTGAGATCGGTTTTAGCCTCTGTAGAATAAGTATAATTTCTAACAATCGCTGATTTTTATCGTTGTTGCTTTGATAAAAAAATTGTTCAATAGTCAGTTCTGACACAGAAATTTGATATGCAATCGCATTTTAGTGCTAAAGTTCTCATCGCGAGGCTTGGCGTTCGCAGTTTCGCAGGTTTGTAGTCCTCGAAGAATTTCTTTCTTTATAAGAAGACATTAATGTTAAATATACGCTTACTAATGCTTTGTACAAGCGCGTTTCCGCTTCTTGCAAAGTTTATCGAATAGTGGTAAAATTGATCAAAATCTTGTGCCGAGAGCTCTGCAGCCATAATAAAATGCATCTTAGTTGTCGTGATAACTGCGCTCTCTACCAGGCGGATAAGGCGACCACATAGCCAAGCATGGCCGGACTGCAAGAAATACCAATTGCAAATGAGGAACTGTAAAAGCGCAATGCTTGGCCCAAGATATATCATTCTGTCAGAAAGTACACTGCCCATAAACGCCGACCCCGTCGTTGTGCTTCCCTTCACTATGGTGTCGAAGCTTCCTTGTTGGCTGGGTCTTTCTTCCCAAGTTGGCAAAGCGGGGTGCCTGGGTGCATTCGGCACAGGTTTATCGCGGCCGGGTCACAAAATTGCGGACCGTATCATGACGCATGGCTCCACACGTGGCCTTAGAAGCCTTTTCTGCTCGTGTGCTGAGGCCTGTAGTCAACTGAACAGCAAGAAAACGGTTCGATGCACACGAAGAAAACACGAACTTCTCTCCCTGCAACGCTTACGGTCTGCGAATATGCACACAGTCAAGGCGGTCCCGAGTGCGCGACTCCGCGCCGTCCCTACGCTCCCTTCAAAGCCGGCCACGTTCCTTAAGACAGAGCGCAAATATTTGCGGCCTTTGGTGCCCGCGCCGTCCCGACCAGCAGTTCCCGCGGCCGCACCGATGGTGCGCGAAAAAGGCGGCGAGCAGCCGGGCGACTCGAACCGACCGCCATTGTCGGCGTCCCCCTTGCTCGTTTTGCGAATCCCGCGGCGGGCACCTGCCGGGTCCAGCTGACCCCGGGGCCCGAAAACACGTGCAAGCACGCCGACGCAGACATACACACAAACGTGGCTATCGTCGGCACCGAGGTCGGTCAGCCAAGTGAGTGCGATGACCCGCTTCCTGTTTGCTAGTACATTGGACAAGCGCAGCCGGTGCTTGGGACGAGGTGTCCAGCGAATTGTAAAATTAAGAAATGCGAGGGGTTCTGCCCTAACTTTCTCCCAGGCGTCATCCCAAGCTCGACTGACCGTAGTCCGACACTGCGTCTTCACTGGCAACGCACGCCGCTGTAAGCTGAGGCGGAAGCGGCAAAGGTCCGTGGAAACTTCTAACTAATGCATGCTGAGTAGGGATGGCCACTGATAACTTTAAAGTGAAACCTTATTTTCAAACTCTCCAGGACTTTGCTGAGCGTGGCTGCTGTTGTTGCTGCTACTGTCTCGTCCAATAACTGCCACAAAGAAAATAACAAAAATAATTACTTGTCCAACAGTGGGATCCATCCTCAGTCTCCGTATACAGTATACAGCTCGACACTCAGACCACCAGGATAGACCTATACAATCACACTTCTCTCATGTAAAGTGGCTCACAGAGAAGATTGGCGTGTCTGTGACGTCGCATAGCATACATGCGCGCTTGCCAGTTTGCATTAGGTCGACGTACTCAGAAATCAAGCGAGCAGATAATATCCAACCCCAGCGTTACCTTACTTGTTGTACTTCCTTTTCTATACACTTCTACTCACCATTATCTTCTCAGCAAGCATCAAACACCCCCTGCGACACCGTGACATCCCTTCGTCAACGTTTCACGGCGTGTTTTTCGCATGAGCTGCTGTGGGCATTTTGGAATATCGTGTGAACGCTGTCATCCACAAGCAAAAGCGTTGCATAACTAAACGCTGTGACTGGTGCCAATTGATTAAACATAGAGATTAAACAAGAGATTGCACGTTTGATAGTATGACAGCAAAGGCAGCCGTATGATCCGCATTTAGTTTTATCACATTAAATTAACTGCTTCACGAAGGCTTCGCTTGACATGAATTCGCACATGCATGTTTTATCTGCATAAATGTATTTATGGTTCTGCCAGAATTCGCGAGATCGAAAATCGCTAATTGAACTGAGCGCATATGGGACTTTCATTTTGGAACTGTAATGACCATAGTGGGGGGGGGGGATTCTAACAACTTTGAATTTACCACATCTCCAGATGAGCGCCGTCCGCGAACGCGGACGACACTGCCGCGTCGGCGTCAGCATGTTGATCATGCACTTTCATTTTTTGCAAGCACAGTTGCTGGAATCAAGCACTTTCGCGAACCGGCTGAACTTCCAGAATTCGCCGGCAGAAATCTTGACCGAACTCTACGGTGGTGGTCGAATGGTATTACCGGTGATAACGCAACAAAAGTCATCGTGCATAGCAGTGCACTCTCCGTATCTTCCCGCAGGAAAGTTAGTCCTAAACGAGCAGCCGCATAACAAGAACTAGTCAATGTACTAGATGCTGTATTCAGACGGCAGTATATTTCTTTTGAAGAGTGCTGACTTGAAATGTCTGCTGCAAAGAGTGAGATGCTAAAGAGTGACTTCTCCCCCATGAAATGTCAGGCAAAAATGTAAATAACGGAAAAGTGTTATCACTGGCAGCCCACGCCATCTTCAACGCTCACCGAGCGGAAGCGCCCAATACAGAACGAAGTGAAACTCTGTCCACCAGATAAATGAAATAAATATCCTGTTTGATTAAAGACGTTGTAGGCTCGACTCTGGATATATTGTAAGGCTAAACCACAACGTTTAGCTCACTAAAGCAAGCAAGTGCGTTAGATGAGGAATGATAAGGAAGGTGGGGACAAATTCACAAATTTGTTCTTTCGTAACTACTCTTTATTTGCGGTCCGCATCCGCTTATTCTATGTCAAGCATCAATGTTGGCGGGAATTTCGTCGTACAAACAATGGTTGTGCATAAACTTTCTGATGAATATGGTCTTTGAAGTGCCGGTGGAAACGAAGTGACACACTCTTTAACGTAGAACAAAAATTGTGTGAAAAGAACGACAGCAGCATTTGATAATAAACAATTGGTAGCTAAGAAAGAGGAACAAAAAGATGTCGGAGCCGAGTACTGCAGGAAAGTGATTTAATAATAGGCATTCAAATTTCTGAGCATGTATCGAGAATGCAAAGCATCCCGCGTATCCTGGGCTTTTGGCAAGTCAGATCTACTAGCACACGATGCACATTTCCAGGCACGGCGTTTCTTAATCGTAGGTAACGTGTTCAAATAGTAATGGTAGACCGCATGTGCTATAGAAGAATTAATCGCAGAAGTGCATTATGCTTCTTTCTATGCCCTTAAATTCAGGTGCCCAACTATTGGAACCTGCAACAATTTCCGAGTCCTCGGCCTGTTCATAGGAAACAATCCTAGCAAGAAGAAGTCGCCTATTTAAATTACTGTAACAACATCACCAGAAGATAAGTCTGGCATGTAATGTTTCATGAGAAGATGAAAAATATATCATTCCTCCTTAAAATTATTCAATTTGCTGAAACAGGGGCCGTATAACGTAAAACTATTTCAATATGTTTTTATTTCAATCTCCTGACGTAAAATTTGCGTAACCGCCGACGCAAGCATCGGGCGGTCACCCACAGGGTTGTCTGAACAAACCAATCAAATGCTCCTTTCATTCATACGAGGTCAGTTTTGTTTGCTTGAAAAACAAATAACACTGCCTGCACTGAGCAGCTTGTCTTATCTAATTGGCTCACAAGAGTCGAGGAGCATGCTCAAGTGGAGAGGGATTCGATGGGGCGAGCCACTGCAGGGAATATCGATAACCGGATGAAGAGGGTGGTGCCGGCGTCAGCGATTGGTCCGCTTTCTCTTACTTAGCTTGCGGTGGCTCGTTACCCGCCGTGGTTGCTCAGTGGCTATGGTGTTGGGCTGCTGAGCACGAGGTCGCGGGATCGAATCCCGGCCACGGCGGCCGCATTTCGATGGGGGCGAAATGCGAAAACACCCGTGTGCTTAGATTTAGGTGCACGTTAAAGAACCCCAGGTGGTCAAAATTTCCGGAGTCCTCCACTACGGCGTGCCTCATAATCAGAAAGTGGTTTTGGCACGTAAAACCCCAAATATTATTATTATTATTTGCGGTGGCTCGTTGACAATCGCGGCGGCATGCAACGGAAGCTTAAGAATGACGCTAAAACGGATCGTCGGCAAAGAAGAGTTGGCAGAACGAGGTCGTAAACGTGCCGAAAGTTCTCGAAAGCGTTACACGGCCGCGCAAAAAGTTTTATTACACGCAAATAAACCCATGCTCTCCGGCAGGGGCAAGTAGCCAGTGCCGGAGCGATCGGCGGCAGCCATCTTTTATTCCTTTCGGAACGGGGCAGCCTGCGGCTATTCAGAAGAAAATTCTATTTTGTTCGGCATATTAATGCATCTTTAACGCGTACGCGTCACTTTGACGCGGGAAGTTTTTACGGTTTTGTGACGTTGCGTGAGAGGCAGGTGAAGTGGGTGCAGCCCGAAAGCTTTTGACTAATAGCCGAGGGTTAATGATAAAAAGCCGCCGAATCAGAAATAACTATTTTCGTTTTGTTCGGTCAAATTATGCATAATCAGTGTGTACACGTCATATCAGATGGGGAGCTATCACGATAGCTATAGCTATCGAGATGGGGAGCTATCGCGGTTTTCGCGACGTCGCGTGACAGACAGGTGAATTGGGGGTGGTCCAAAAAAGTTTTTCACTAATCACGGTGGGTTGATTGCAGAATTGGAATAGAAAAGTTTGAAATACTTTTACGTTATAGCGCCCCAGATCACATGGAATCAGATGCCTACAGCAGACTTGATAGTGACGAAAATAATTTGCTATTATGATTTCCTAGTTTAGCTTCATCACGACCACTACATTTGCATTAGGTTCTTATGCTTTCTATGCTAAAGCTTGAGGTAATTTTCACTTTTGTGAACCTTATATTTGTTGATCTAGCTATTTCGTACGCCTTTAAAACGTTTGTGAGAACAGGTACTTTCTCATGCGAGTGGCGTGGCATTCACATCGATATCGATTTTCCCGATCCAAGTCATGACTTACCTTGGCAAGCCTTTCATTCCACAAAGTCCTAACGTCAGTTAATGTAGGGAAAAATGAATTATTTCGTAGTAGAAGATGAAACGTTTTGACGCTCTATGTGAGTAAACATCTGACGCGAGCTGCGTCTCACGAGGGGCGTGACATCAGCTACTGAGTAAGTGATAAGTTCCGTTATTATGACCTAATGGCAGGTCCTTACCTCGTTTCTAGAAGCTATGATTCAGTGAACGCACTCGTATGTATGTTATGTGTTAATATGACGCAGCGTGACTGACTGATCATAGGCCATTGGGCCCATTATTAAAGTTAACCAGGCCTTCTAAAGACGTAATTATTGCCATGGCTACTCAAGACCAACACGATGCTCCTGCTTCTCAAGGAGCGGTGAAGACGGCAATGATGCTTGCGCCACTGAATCTTCGAGCTGACGCGAATATTCCTGGCAGAGTTATTGGCAATCATTCCAGCTCTACGAAAACTTCCCGCATTTATTTCTGAAGCGGTATTCATAACCGGTTCTTTGTCTGTTTGTTCTACTCTATCAGTGCCAAATTCATCTACTAATCTCCAGCAATTTATTCTCCTATCTCCCAACATTTACGCTTGGCGCATTTGGTATGGGCCCCAGGGCACATGGGGCTAACTTTCACTTGTCAGCAGACGCACGTTCGGCGGCATCTCTTAAGGCCCGGTGCTGAGTACGATAGGACCTTTGGCACACATCCTTGCTGCAACATTTAAAAAAAAAAGATGCTGTCCACGAGAACTATGCCTAATCACGTGTATTGAATGACACCGACTTTCAGCATTTTAGATTACCTTGGCGCAGTAGGTGGTATTTGACAAGAAAATTTCAAATTTAGTTTACGAGAATGGCGCTGCCCAGTACCAATGCCTAATTCTTATTTTCACAGGGCTGGTTTGGCTCCTTTTGCTCAATGTTATAGTCGCAATGAACCAAAAACTATATAACATTTCTTTATAGAATTTCGTAGGCACGATGGTGGAAAGAAAACGACTTGTGGAAGGTTCCCAGCACCAACTTGTATTAGCCATCACGCTTCCTGCTATATCATATATTAGGGAGTCAGAAGTAGGATGCTGCGATAGGAACGTATGTGATACCATATTTAACTTTGTAAGTGCAACGAAAGAACTTATCAAATGATTTTATCAGGTTTTTTTTCGTCACCATGAAACCAATAATATTAAATTTAAGTTGTACATAATTTAGCATTAAAATTGATATTATTGATCACTATTCATCTAATACCTCATTCCTAATTTACAAATTTCAAGTTTTCTTCAATTTTTACCTGCTGCTCCCGATTCAGGGCTGATCCCCTGTAGTGGGCTGAGCCATACCTAAAGGCACCAAATCAAACTGAACCAACATACCTGAAGCCTGTGATTCTGTGCTGGTGGAGGAAGGCGTTTATGAAATAAAAAACAGAGGTATGGACATACTACGTGGAGTCCCTAGTTCGGGACCCCATTCGTCGAAGCCGCCAACCTGACCATCTTGACCGACTCCTTTTGGACCTGAAGGTTTGAGAAACCAAGCAGGGCCGCCTCCCAGTCCTCTCGGTAGGGTTCAGCTGGGGCGGGGGTGAGAGCTTAATTTTACTGGCAGGCTCACACCCTGTGATAAATGTCAGCCACCTCTCCACAATGTGGGCAGCTGCCAGTGATCGCAGTATCAAAATCTTTCATTACTGCCGGGAACAGCATTCTGTTAGTGAATAACCGAAGTAGGACACGCTCGTTCGCTTTCCCCAGTCCCTTAGCTTGTGGATTATTACCGGCGATGGCTTTCTTTAAAATAGGTAGCGGTGTCTTTGAAAGCTAAGAGAACACTGGCTTCTTGTTACAGGATCTCAGCAGCCAAAGGGGACGCCCGGTAAGTGAGTACTCGTGCTACCGCATCAGCAGCTTCATTCATTTGAAGGCCCTTAAGGCCACGAGTCCAAACTTTACGGGGGGGGGGGGAGGAGGATTTGCATCGCTGTTGCAGTCTCGCAGTCTTTGTTCGGCCAGAAGGGTGACCCAACCAGCCTCGTAATAATTGCACGCCCCACGCGTATCCGTAATGATATATTTAGAGTCCGAAGCAACTAGGGCGATCGCTACTTCCCTGCTTGCGTTGTACCTGGTGCACGAAAATGAGACCATCCACCTGTGTTCTCTAATTTGTCACTGCTGCCGTATACCATCCTCCGTGGTTTGGCCCAGCGACATCTACGTAGTGCACTCCATGTTTTTTGAGATAGTAACACTCCAAAGCTTCCGCCCCAGCTTGGGGGCGTCCACTACGGTCTTCTCTATCCATCTTGGTTGGAAGAGGTCGAACTAGAATGGCGCGTCTCCATATTTCTAGCACTCTAACTCCTTCTTCTATACGGAAATCGTGTTGGATGTGTATTTGAGCAAGGAGTAGTTGGCCCGATCGTGTTTGGGCTAACCTTGTGTATCGATTTGTTACATGGACTTCTTTGAGCTCATGGAAGGTTGACCATTCCAAGATCGAGAAGTCGTCCGTTGGAAGTAGATACCGGGAGCTCAAGAGCCCTTTTCATCATTTTTCGGAGTATAACCTCTACTCTGTGCTGCGCAGCTTCCCGACTGGCTTCCAGCTACTGCTGTGCAAATACTCCGCGTAGCATCTCTTCTTGGTGTAAGTGCGCGGTACGACTCAATACAACAAGGTCCTGGATATCCGCAGCGTAGTCCACGTTCATCCCGTCACGATGCCCGAAGACGGTGCGCAGGCAATGCCAAGTCCATCTACATCAATGATCATCATTTTGCATCCTCGCAACCCGGGCACATTCTGCGGGATGGACAGCACTGACGTCGAACATTGGCTCAAATTATAAGAGCGCACCAGCGAACGCAACGATTGGGACGAGGCGATGATGCTTGACAACGTCATTTCTTATCGAACATGTACCGCACGTGTTTGTTTCCATACGCACGAAGGACTGAGAAATGAATGTAAGCTGAAACTAAAAACGCGACTTGTTTGGCCGATTAGTTGGACAACAGTATACAGACTGCAAGGCGCGAACTGATGTCGAAAGGTCGAACGTTTATGCAGTCGTGCGTACCATATATCCAAGACATGTTAACCCTTGGCCCGCAAAGTTGATAAAGGCATGCCAGAGGCGGAAAATGTCGGGCATGTGTTGAAAGGCACCAGCTGGCGATGCCTTCAACTTACTCGATCCCCCGTAAGGGTTGTTCTGTTGTTGACGTCATCGTCACGGAATGTCAGCGATTCGAGAAGGCTTAAAATAGACGGATCATTCAACGCGTTGACCGGCTCCCTAATACCACTGCGACTTCCTCGTGAGACGATTCAGTGACGCTACAGCCACGCTCGGCTCCTGACAACCTTTGAATGACTGTTCGCAGAGAAATCTACGCGGTGTCTACCGCTTCTCATTAGGCCCCGGTGCACGACTGCCTGGCAACCACATCAGTTATTCAAGCCGTTGTACTTCAATAGGTTACAGATATGGGCGTCGTGCCTCCACACACCACTCACGCCCCTCAGCCTATGTGCGCTACGCCAATGTACGCCTATGTAGACTCTGTGCGATTTCAATAAATTTGTATTTATCTCGCACGCATTTCCCTTCCTCAGCTTGTTGGTTTTTTTTAACGTGGTGATGTAGGACTGTAGATAAAGTTTGGGCCATCTGTGTCAGAAGCATGTTTCTTGTGACCAGTGACTAACCAAGGATACAAACAAAAATAAAATAAATAAACAAAACATAGTCACACATAAAAGGTAACAGAAAACAGTAAAATAATATATTTGTGCATCACATGCAGATTTCAGAGAGGTTCGCTGCATACGCTCGCCGCAAGTTCACATCCCTACAGCCGCTTTCCTATACTTACGTGCTTGTGTATTAGCAAGGAGAAACCAGTGATATATTCAGCCAAGAATGTCTGTCTCAAAACGATCTATATTTAAAACGCACCACCACCCTGTTATTCTACCGTGCTTCTCCGTGTGCAGTTCAAAGATGAAGTCGCAGGCTTTGCGTATTCGTCCCAGCAACAACACGGGCTGGTGAGAGTTCAGCTATTTTCCCGCGTTGCGCTCCTTTCCAGATCGCATTCTCGATTCCTGGAAAACCTTCCTGATTTTTTCCTTCGTCCAGCGACGGGCTCAAAGAATGCCGTAACGAAGAGTGGGGCCTCGTTTTCGTTTCGTATGTGCTAACGATACAGTACAGGGTTTGTGAGAAGGAACGGAGGAAAGAGAGGGAGCGAGCTGCCTCGTCTCGAGGCGAAGTGAGAAGCACCCGCGAAACGCTATCCGAGAGCACAGGTTCTACCAACACTGAGGGAAGCCAAGATAAATGGCCAAACCCAAACCGGGCGAACAAGAAAAAAAGAAAGAGAAAGAAGCCTGAGCAGCCGCGAAGCGTGGGACACGCTGATGCGTTCCGTTCAAGCAGTCTGGTGCAGTACTTCGCCAGCTTGAGTCGTGGCTGACTGGATTGAAGGAATGCGTGTCCAACTGGAGGATCGCTTCTTCAAAATAGCGCAACGGGGACACATTTCGCAAGTTGGTCATGCGCGTGAATTTCTACGGTAGCAATGCACCTAGTTTTAAAGGCGGCCGTGTAATAATAGCGTTCTTTAGCCAAGCTGTTGAGAATGTATTATCAGCTGTCCAGTATGGGCTGCCGCCAGAGCGTACAGTGCGTAAGCAGCTACAGTGAAAGCATAGCACAATAGTGTCCCAGCTTTTCCCATGCTGCACGGAATTATGATATCTACGGTGTTATGGTCCGTTGTTCCAAGACCGGCTGGGCGTCTCTTGGTTTCCGAATAAAGCACTGTGCGCTCGCTTTGAAGCAGCATAAGGCCAGCGATGTTTGTATGCAAGGTGAAAGGAAAGAATTATTAAATTAAAAGATAATGTGAGATTTCTGGCGACGTTCGTAAGGAAGAAAGTGCCTCCAGCTTCTTTAACAATCTTTAAGTCTCTTCGCCACATCTTCAAACGGAGAGCCCAATTTAGTGGGCCGTCTTTTGTTTTAGATGCACGCTACCCCCTACATCACACCGCGCGGCCCACTCTCACCGAGAAGTGTAAGCACCAACAGGGCTCCGGCAATAAATCAGTCCTTACAGACAAAAGCCCTGAGTTCATGGCGGACCCCGCCTTGTGGTTGCACCTAAGCCTATCCTGCGAGGGCAGTCTATACGTATACAGCTGATCGCGTTGTGTGTTTATCTGTAGGACGTGCGGCTTCACGACGGAAAACCACTACAAGGCCTTCAGCATGCTGGGGCTGAACCGAGCAGTGAGGCAAATACGTATCGTCGTTGCGCGCCACAGGACTTCAAGAGAGAGAGAGAGAGTTGAAACATTGATTTCGTCCCGCTTTCCGGGGCTCCAAGGATGATGGCCCTGTAGCAAAAGAAGTTCTGCACGGAACGTAATCAAGATCGTGACAATCACTTCTCGATGAAATTTACGCGTGTCTGAATAAGGTAGGATAGGATATTCTTCTATGATGGCGCGTACCCACTGCGGGGTATTGGCCAAGATTTGGATGGTATTAGGAAGACTCTGTTGATAAAAAATTGGTAATAGTTTCAGGTAGAATGGGCCAAGTTTGGTGGAGTTTTCGTTTTCTTCCGTCTCTTGACATGCATTATATTAAGCGGTGACATAAACTAACTGAGTTAGTAATCCGCATTTTTTCCCCATATTCTCCGTTTATATGAGAAATAGAAGTTGAATACCGGGTTTTAAAGTTGATCCAAATATTTCCTTTGGATGTCTGCCTGTGACACAAAAACACCGTTATGCCGGCATGCCCAGATAAATTCTTCTGATTTTAGTCAAATTCGACAAATATATAACATCATTAGGTGTTTTTTAATCAAACTCCTGTAATATTCCGCTAGATCAATGAAGAAAGTATCAAGTGTACACCAAATTGATCCAGCCATATTTATCCAACGGCTGGTAATCAGGAGCCCCTCAGTAAAGGAAACCCATGTGTGAGCTTTTTTTGGCTTTGTAGCTTTGAAAGTGAGGCTAACCCTTTAATATACACGAATAAATCTGCGTGTAGTCTAAGGGAGCCGACAAGTCTCTGTAGCTCAACATTTTTGTAAAATGACCACATTCAGTATATATTGTTCACTAGAACTAACGTCATATATCAACATAGTCATGGCAGGTGTCAGTACGCTGGCTTTTACTCGTATTGCTCAATTTGAATAAACGCAACATTCAATTAAATTGGCGTTGATGACCTCGTCACTCGACATGCAATGCTAGTCAACGAATTTTAAACGTCATTTGCTCTCCAAATAGTATAAGCCAACGGCCGAGCTAGGACGTGCACACTTCCTACCATCGTCGGTCACTTCGACGAGGACGTTTTTCACGTTTTCACGTTTTCACGAGGACGTTGTTCATGTTCGGCCGAAAATACATACATGCATGGACACCAGAGTCTCTGAGGGATACTCCAAATCGGGCAAAGCGGCACGTGGCCATTCACTTTGCCTTCGCAATGAACGCCAACAAATTGATTTTGTTTGTTGATTTGGCAATCTATGTAGATGGCCACAAGCCTGAGCTGTACATCATCTGACGACATAATGAACGCGAGATAAAGAGTTCAAATGAAAAAAAAAAGCCATGGAGAGGTCAACCATATGCGCGCCTGGGGCGCTATAACGTAAAACTATTCCAAACTTTGCTATTCCAATTCTGCAATCAGCCCTGCACGATTGGTGAAAAACTTTTTCAGACCACCCCCGCTTAATCTGTCCGTCACGCGACGTCACGAAAGCCGTGATAGCTCCCCATCTGATACGACGTGTACACACTGATTATGCATGATTTGATTGAACGAAAGAAACATAGTTATTTCTTATTCGACTCCCTTTCGCCATTAGCCCTAGGATATTGGTGAAAAGTTTTCGCGCTGCACCCACTTCACCTGCCTGTCACGCGACGTCACCAAACCGCAAACGCTCACCTCGTCAAAGTGACGCGTACGCGATAAAGATGCATTAATATGCCGAACAAAACTGAATTTTCTTCGGAATAGCCGCAGGCTGCCCCGTCCCGAAAGGAATAAAAGATGGCTGCTGCCGATCGCTCAGGCACTGGCTACTCACACCTGCCGGAGAGCATGGGTTTAATCGCGTATAACAAAACTTTTTGCGTGGCCGTGTAACGTTTTCGAGCACTTTCGGCACGTTTACGACCTCGTTCTGCCAACCCTTCTTTGCTGAGTATCCGTTTTAGCGTCATTCTTAAGCTTCCGTTGCATACGGCCGCGATTTTTGACGAGCCACCGCAAGCTAAGTAAGGAAAAGCGGACCAACCGCAGACGCTGGCACCACCCTCTTGATCGGGTTATCAATTTTCTATGCAGTGGCTCGGTCCTATCGAATCCCTCTCCACTTGAGCATGCTCCTCGCCTCTTGTCAGCCAATAAGATAAGACAAGCCGCTCAGTGTAGGCAACATTATTCATTTTTCAAGCAAGCAAAAGTGACCTCCTATGAACGAGGGGAGCGTTTGATCGGTCTATTCAGGCAACCCTGTGGGTGACCGCCCGATCGTTGCTTCGGCGGTTACGGAAATTGGACGCCAGGAGATTGGAATAAAAACATATTGGAATAGTTTTACGTTATAGTGCCCCTGGTTTGCTATCCTGCACCAGAACGATGGGATAGAAAGGGAGAAATAGAGGGAACTGTGTGTACCCGCATGAAATCGGCGGGCTTCGAAGACTGCATTCACGAGTGATGGGTGCAGTCACAACTCTCAAAATGTGCACCTTTGAAAACTTTCTGCAGTCCCGCTCATTTATTACGTTCTGGCAAAAAGAGCTGGACTTTATGCATAGAAGAGGGGAACAAAAGGTGCTTCTGGTGCCTTCTTATCCACGAGAGCCACTCATTACTCTACCAGCCATTCCATCATGACAAGGATTGGCCTTTGAAAACACCGTTCTTAGCTACGCGTCTATGTTGCGCGATGGTGGCAGATGTCATTTCCCACCAGCAATCACAACAAAATGATTTAGGCTACACAACCATGTGCACTCTGGTATTCATATCTCTTACATCAAGGATCCCTTAGGTGTCACAGAGGGGGCGATTAGATAGCTAACAACAGTTATGAAAAAGAAGAAGAAAAAAGTAAAAAGAAAAAGAAAAAGAAAGCATAATACGTCTACTTTGCGGAACATCAAACAAGTGAAAAAAAGATAACGCACAGGAACTCTAGAAATTTCGAAAAATAAGTAGGCTCTCAAATGATCACTCGGTTGTCATTGCAAAACAGAAAAGTGAAGAACAATATTTAGCGATAAAATAACGCGGGAGTATGTGAGTGCGATATCGAGGAACAGCCGCATTGTATAACGGTTCGACAAGGTATGAAACTCATCACGCCTGCACAATAAATTGGTGCTTTGGTGAGTCCTGCTGGAAGACTGTGGAAATAAACAAAGGCGCCAGATGATTCGCTGATGATTGAAGTCAGGAAAGGTAATGGGGGATTCACATGGAGAAACGTTAGCTATACATAATAATACTTAGAATAAAACAAGCTGTTTATTCCAAAGAGATACGATGTATTCAATGGCAACCTATGGTGAGCTGAATCCCATGCTGCAGGAGAATATTTACGCATGACCAAGAACATATACATTCTGTTTATATCGTTGAAGATAATTCAGCCTCTCTCACCCAATTGCTTCAGCCCACCAGCTTTCATTTATATTGCATTATGGAATTTAACTAAGCGCAGTAAATTGCCTATGAAAAGCTATAGATGGCGTAGGAATAAAAAAAAATGTACCTGAAAAAGCTGAGTTCAGTCTCGGTGGCGTGCAATGCGATTAAGCGTGTTATCTACATAAGAAAATGAGTAAATAAATTTTGATTTGGTATTAAGAAAAAGAACCATCGCTCGTATTTGCGAATTTCCGATGTCACACATTAGCCAGATATTCAGGGCTTTTATTGACAAGACGTTCTTACGCTAGAATTGTTCGTAAGAGCAAGTTCTAGCCATTCCTTACGCTGATGAAGAGAACACCTTTACAGAACTGATCACAGCCATCTGATTCCTTACACATTCGTATGTTTGCCTTATTCCGTAGCGCCCTATCAATCCTCATCTCTTTCTGCACAACGCTTTTCGTTGTCACCTTATGGACCGCGAACCAGAAAAGGCAGTTTTACACGTTTTAGACACCGCGAGGTATGTTTCTAGAGGCTCATTATGTGACATTTCCTCCAGCATACCGCCGTCACCAAGCCCCCCCCCCCCCCCCCCCCCAGAATAAAAGAAAAGAAGAACGCGGGAAGTTCGCTCTTGTGAAGACAATGGCCATCCTTTCTTTTTTTTCTGCGTTTGCGCAATTGTGCAGCAGGAATTTGTTTCTCCTGTACAGTCTGTGAACGAGCAATTGCACTTGGGAGTATTGAGCTGATTGAGAAAGAATGTGGGAGGGAAGCGGCAGCATTAGGCAATGCGGATTATTGGTTTTTCTACTACGACACGCGCAGCAGTTCACAGTGCTGTGTTTGTGACGTGTTATTTTAGCCTCGGGATGACCAAGCGTGTACGTGCATCGTGTTGGTAGAATTGAGTTGTCTGTAATTTTTTTCTTCATCTTTGAATAAGCAAAATTGGTAAGGAACGGAGATTTACCACTTTGTACGAGGTAAAGACAACTCCGTGGGGGCCAGTTAACAGCCTTATGCTTGCGAAGTACTAGATTTGCTTCAAACAGCTGAGGAAAAAGTTGGACAAGTGCATTCACTTTTGGTAGAGATTGTTTTGAAGGTAACTATGGTTCTTGATTTTTGTTTATATTTTTCGTAAACCTATACAACACATTATTCTTGGGAAAAGACCGGTTGTTCTTGGGCGTCCCTCGCATGCACAGACACTACGTATTTCTATTATCTGTCGCGCAAGCAAGCAACAAATCCTCGCAAACTCGAAAGCTCATAAGTATACCAGGTGTCCCAGCGAACGTGGGTGAAGCTGTTCAACAAGAAATAATAAAATATAAAATAAAAAGAGGGTTTTATGAGGTACCAATGGTTTTTTTTTTTTTTACCAGTCTCTAGGCGCACGAGGGCGAATCTTTGTTATCATTGATTAGCAAACTAGTCCGAATAAACAGCGTAAGTAAATATTACTTGAGTAATTCCGTAATCTCCAATGTCTAATCTTATTCGTCAGTTTCCAAATCGCTGAACGTTCCGAAGTTATTTTTTGCCGCGCTTCAAGGTTGTGGCGCGAAACATGAAAAAATAACACGGACGAAGGCGGGCCCATGCGTTTCAAGCGCGTGACCGCAGCGTTTTCAAAACGGGTTTTAAAGAATCAACAATGCTCACTGGCGGACTTCTAGTATATTATGCAGTTTTACGTGCCGCCACTGCTGTTTGTTTGATAGTACTCAGAGCACACAGGAGGAGGCGTTCGCTTGAGGCATTGTTGTGTGCCATACTTCATAACCTATGAGAGTGTTGAGCATTCTCATTGCCTCACATGGCACGTCGCATCGTGGTGGAAGTGTTAAACTTTAATTGAATTATGGGGTTTTGCGTGCCAAAACCACGATCTGATTATGACGAACGCCGTAGCGGGGGACGGACTCCGGAAATTTGGGCCACCTGGGTTTCCTTAACGTGCACCTACATCTAAGTACCCGGGTGTTTTTGCGTTTTCCCCCATCGAGATGCGGACGCCGTAGCCAGGATTCGATACCGCGACCTCGTGCTTAGCAGCCTGACATCATCGCCACTAAGCAACAACGGCGGCTATTGGCTGAAGCGGAAAAATAGCAAGGTGATGGGATAACTGTTGGCTGCTGCTACTATAGCAAACAGCCTCGCGTAAATTTCTTTTTTCTTTCTTTTTTTCTTTACAGTGAATCTGTCAGCCTCTAGTTGCAATGGTGGGGATTTTTCGCATCCGTGTGCATGTCCTTGGCTTACATAAAAATGTGGGCCATTCACGGAGACATGCAAAGAAGGGGGAAGCGCGCAATGCACTGCTTCTCTAAGAGGCATGACATGATGTCATCAGCTGGCCTCTTCACTTGACGAAGACGTCATCACGTGAAGTCGCGTTGGACTACCGACCTCCACTAAGATTGCTGGATGGCGCATCGCGACTACCATATGCGCGAGATTGTGAAACCACCGGAAGTTACGCCGCTTGTCCCGGAAGCTGGCGTCAGGCTGCAAGTGTTTTTCTGATCGCATTTTCCCCCCATTTATTTTAAAATATCACTTGTTCCTGGTAGCTAGAGCAAGACGAGAGCATGGGGCAGTCACAGATGCAAATAAATTTTGGCAGAATGCACTTTTTAAGAGGAAAATGTACACACTACCCGGACATCGTTCTCGAAGTGCGCCTTTCTGCTAGATTCGTTTGCCCTTGTCATCGCGATTTGGCGGTGTGATTATGCTTTATTTTCCTTTCTTTTTTATTCAAAATATGCGCAGTCATCACATCTTTATAGTGACTAGATTTGTTTATTGCTGCTATTTCGCTTGTGGGCTAGCGTGCCGTTTCATTTTTGCCTATGGATGAAATGTTTTGGAAATGCCACCCTGTCTGTCCCCAAGTGCACAGACACACACACACACACACAATAACACACACACACACACACACACACACACACACACACACACACACACACACACACACACACACACACACACACACACACACACACACACACACACACACACACACACACACACACACACAAAATAATGAAAACCTCAGCGCCAAGTTTACCTTTAGCTCAGAACAACCCCCTTCACTGCCAAACAATGATTACTGTCCAATTTCTGCTGATTCCGAGGTGCGTAGAAGTTGAACCATTTACTTACGGCCTGTGCACTCGTCTGTAAAAGTGAACTTCATGTATCGAACTTTGCGTTCTCGGGCAATACGAAGCACATTTGTTTGCATGCGCAACTGTATACATGCTCACCTTCTGTGGGTCCCTGGACCCATGCATAGAACTTTTGGATATTGCTGACTGTTCTTGTGATTCTATTGTGTTGCATTTTTTTTACAAATTAAGAAACAATATTTTTCTTTCCCAAGCTACGCGGAGTAGCCGTGCCACTTGGAGGTGCCGATATATATTATATCATGCCAATAAAAAAAACCCACAGAAGTATTCTAGGCCTGCGAATGAAACCGGAAATAAAGTCCACAACAGAACAGCTAATTTAGTTATGTAGTAGTCATGAGAGGTCACTATGCACAATTTTTTTTACTGATGACTGAAAGGGATCAGTTTCGACAACTGCTTGCTAATGTTTCATCCCAATTTTCAGCATTCACTGTCTTCGCAGTGTGATATTGCATTCTAATCTTGATGTACGATGCGATTACATACCTAACAAGACGCACGAAATGCTTTGCCTCAGCGGCTGACTCAAATATGTGCTCATATGGATCCGTGTATGGCTTTTGATAGTCTCCAGAAAGCTCCGCCATAGCTGAAGCCATAAAGAAGACAGTGGTATTCCCCTTCTTTCGATTTCAGGGTATTGCCGCGTGAAACATCTTCCCCAAAGACTTTCTTGGCCGGCTTGTGCAGCCCGCAGCTGAGAAGCCTTGCTGAGTACTTGCAAGGCGAGATGAACTTTGTCTCAAGGGTAAGTAGGCACAGATTGTCTTGGTTTTTCTTACGAAACGACCTGCTGGTGAAGAAGAACTTTTCGCCAGCCCGCGCACACTACCTTCTCGTCGTGCCCTCAGCACTCCGGTCAGAAGTCCTGCATGCTCTACACACTGATAAGACAGCCGGGGACCTTGGGTTTTCCCGTACGCTCGCAAGAATACAAGAGAAGTACTACTGGCGTCACCTGACTGATGACATCGCCCGTTACGTGAAGACACGTCGAGACTGCCAGCGACGCAAGACACCACCGACAAGGCCGCCGGGATTATTACAGCCGATCGAGCCTCCTTGCCGACCGTTTCAGGAGATTAGGATGGATTTGTTGGAACCCTTTCCGACGTCAACATGTGGAAACAAGTGGACCGTCGTGGCCACCGAATGCCTTACCCGCTATGCCGAAACGAAAGCCCTGCCCAAAGGTAGTGCAGCGGACGTATATCCAAATTGTTCGTCGAGAGCATCCTGCTGCGACATGGTGCGCCAGAAGCCCTCATTACTGACAGAGGAACGGCTTTTACAGCTTAGCTTACTCAAGCCATCCTGCAGTATAGCCAGACAAGCGACCGGAGGACCACTTCCTACCAACCGCAGACGAATGTCCTAACCGAACGACTAAACAAGACGCTCGCTGACATGTTAGCGATGTACGTCGAGGTCGAACACAAGACTATGGTGATGCCGTGCTCCTGTTTGTCACATTTTCTTACAACGCGGCAGCGCAAGAAACAGCACATATCACGCCGTCCAAAGTGGTTTACGGTTGGAAACCGACGATGACTCTCGACGTCATGCTGCCGCACGTCATGGACGAAGAAAATGTCGATGTCGCCGCCCATCTCCAGCGCGTCGAAGAAGCCAGACAGCTCGCCCTCCTGCGCATCAAGAACCAGCAGAGGACCGACAGCCGGCACTACAATCTTCGACGACGCTATGTGGAGTACCAGTCCGGCGACTGTGTTTGGCTTTGGACCTGATACGCCGACGACGACTCAGTGACAAGCTATTGCGACGCTATTTCGTACCCTACAAGATTATCCGACGCATTGGCGCACTGCACTATGAGGTCGTGCCAGACGGTATTTCGCGATCACAGCGGCGCCGCTCGCGACCTGAAATAGTCCATGTTGTGCGCCTTAAGCCGTTCTACCAGCATTAACGAACTTTAGGACGTTGTTATTTTTTTTTACTACCTGTGCTATTGCTTTTCGCTCGTCTGTGAAGTTTGCAGCGTCGGGACGATGCTCTTTATGAAGGGGGCATTGACACGTGTACTTGTTTATATTTATTGTGTGACCGCGTTTCACCGTCTATGAAATGTCATCGCTCAGCGCAGGCCACGCCTGCGTGTATCGGAAGTTTCTCGAATGTTATCGAGGGTTCTATCCGCTGTCTATTGTCACTGAACCTTGTGTAGTCTGATTGCTTATATGCGGGACGCGAATTGTGTAGAACTTTCAGGAATGCACACGAGTACCAGCTATTATTCTGGAACCTTCGATGACTCTTCTATAAAAGCCGACGCGCTTACCACGCAGATGAGGTTGCGACGATCCCCTACCGTGTTCGCAGTTATCGCTGTGCTTTAAGTGTAACCTGCTTTTATTGGCACACCTTCGTCCAATGAAAGTTTCGTGAGTCATAGATTTGCCCGCTGTATTATTCACCTTCTCTACAGCGTGACAATTTTGTATTGCAATGCGTGTCATAAAATTCAAAATACATTCGCAGACTAACACTCTCCGACTTCACATATATAAGACTAGATATATCTAGGTTTAGTATGTAGCTTTATCGAACGTTATGTTTGCTGCTTTGATGCTAGCAGAAGCTTAATGAAGCAGTGAAGTTCCGTGAATAGCGTTACCCGCGCAAACGTTTAAGGTTAAAATTAAATCATTTTTTTCAATCGAAGTTCGCATTGGCTCACAAGTGGCGTTGTGGTGGTCACGGAAAAAAACAGTTGCTCCCAGAACAGAGCAGCTGCGGGAAAGGGCAGTTTGATGAGTTGGCCGCTGAGACAGTTGACAGCAAGGATTCCAGTTGCATAGGCGCGCGCTCACGCCACGCGCGCTGCCGATCAGAGCCGTTTCGCCTCAGCCGGGGAGGGAAAGGGCAGAAAAGGATTTCGCTCGCGCTGTGCCGGCTTCGTTTCCATACGGTTCAGTCTCGGAAAGCGGATGGGACGGCCACGCGTTGTGCGTTCCCCCGAGGAACGAGCAGCGTTCGACGAGCGGCGGCGAGAACTCGCCCGTGAAAGGGCCCGCTGTCGGCCCGCCGATATAGCCGTTAGAGCCGCACGAGCCCAGGGAATCCGACACCAAGAGAAGATCCAGAGCTGAGGGAGCGCGAGGCTGAAGCAATCTGGCGCTGTTACCTGCGGTTTTCTTAACCGTGACGAAGGTCAGGTACATGCAGCACAATCTTCTACCCCCATTTTCCCGTAAGAGCAGGGTGGGCATTTTTTTTATTAAGCGCCGAGAGCCAAACTTATGGGGAACGCATCGCCTTATACCTCATGCTACGTAAAGGAGGCGCTTCCGTCAGGTGGAGACTCCGTAAGTCCTCGCCGCCAATAAGGCTAGCCGATTCGCCCGTCCGTCCCTGTACGCCGAAAACTTCTCCGGCGCAACCCCATGCGCATGCGCGAAAAAAAAAAGAAAGAGGAAGAGAGGCGTGCGATTGGCTGCGACAGGGATGATGACGTCGTAGCTCTGCGTTGCAAATGAGCGCGCGCGCAGCAGGTTCTCTCCGGCTCCGAAATGGGTAGGCCATGCGTCATACGTACTCCTGACAAGCAGGCAGCTTTCAATAAGCAACGCCGCGAGCAGAATCGAGAGCGAAGTCGTCTATGCCTTATGCCGAGGCTGCAGCCCGTGCACAAGTACAGGCTTGTGCAGCCGAGCGCAAGGAGCAACTGCGTACGGAGGACCCGGCAACCTACAAAACAGTCGTTTAATGAAACGTCGGGATTAACCCAGCGATATGCACCGGGGCAGCACGTTCCAGCTTCGCTGGTAAACCATCTGTACGGAGTGCTTGGGTGGCGATTTTTTTAATAGACAGTTTAGTGAAGGCCATGATAACTTGAAGCACACTTTTAGAATGTCACGAAGAGTTTTGTACGCGTATCCACTCGAATATTAGTGGGAATTGGACTAACTTTCGTCGAATACGCATATACCTGCAGTATCGAAAGTTCGGGGAGTTGATGTTGCATTCTTGGAAGAGCGTGAATAGAAGCACAAGAGTGCTACATATCAACTCAAACTTTATTGAAGAGAGGAGGCAATTGCCGATTTGGTGGTGCCGCAACGCATGACTGCAAAATACAGCAGCTTATCTGTAAAGAAGTTGCTCCGTCTCTGATCCTGTCCCTATAAACAAACAGATGCTGTGAAAGCATTGCACGAATTTCTAGTAGACAGTGGCCTTCTTATTTCCCTGTCAGTAGTGCTGTTAATTTCTACTCTTCCGTAGCAGAACTCCCGATACTGTCACAGTTAATAAGCAGCAGTGTATTTAGGAAGGCTATTTCATGTCCGGAAAGAGTTTTTCCTTCTATGACACGCTTTTCTTTTTCGTGTCCCGTCTTTTAGCACTACTCCGTGAATGAAGCTTTCAATGCCCATTTGGTGAGTGAAGCGACCGTCGCATCGAATTGTAAGGCCGAGAAGTTTCAAGGGTATCAAATCACAAAATGAAATGAGAAACGGATAAGTGGCAACAATCACGTTATCTGAATCTGAACTTTTGTTTTTAGAGTTTTAGGGGCAGATTTCTGGTACACGTTGTGATTTAGTTCACACGTTTAACTTTGTTAGAAAGCTTTAAAGCATGGGCGAGTGACGACTTGCATGCATGTATATTTCTCGCCTGTTTCCCGGGATTTCGCTCGGCGTTCAAGGCACGCGCACACGCACACACACACACACACACATGCATGAGTAGGCGCGTTATTTACGTGTCTTATGCAAGCTCCAATAAACAGACATATATAGCCCTTCATGTTGACTGTCCTGCCCAGTAGTGCCAGTGAGTGCAGCTGTGTTCTGACTTATAAAACAAATCGTAATTAAAGCATGCAAATGTAAAGTTAGGCTCATAGATATGTCTCAGTTAGACATGCCTTTTAATGCAACGACATGGCATAGTGAACGAGTTCATTCATTTCTTTTCTTAGGCAACTAGTTATGTGGCCCCAGAGGCTCTGGTTTATACAGCAGGGAATTTTGATGGACAAATTAGTGTGTATGCATAACAAAACAATAAATCCCAAATAAAGCCTATCTATCTATCTATCTATCTATCTATCTATCTATCTATCTATCTATCTATCTATCTATCTATCTATCTATCTATCTATCTGTCTGTCTGTCTGTCTGTCTGTCTGTCTGTCTGTCTGTCTGTCTGTCTGTCTGTCTGTCTGTCTGTCTGTCTGTCTGTCTGTCTGTCTGTCTGTCTGTCTGTCTGTCTGTCTGTCTGTCTGTCTGTCTGTCTGTCTGTCTGTCTGTCTGTCTGTCTGTCTGTCTGTCTGTCTGTCTGTCTGTCTGTCTGTCTGTCTGTCTGTCTGTCTGTCTGTCTGTCTGTCTGTCTGTCTGTCTGTCTGTCTGTCTGTCTGTCTGTCTGTCTGTCTGTCTGTCTGTCTGTCTGTCTGTCTGTCTGTCTGTCTGTCTGTCTGTCTGTCTGTCTGTCTGTCTGTCTGTCTGTCTGTCTGTCTGTCTGTCTGTCTGTCTGTCTGTCTGTCTGTCTGTCTGTCTGTCTGTCTGTCTGTCTGTCTGTCTGTCTGTCTGTCTGTCTGTCTGTCTGTCTGTCTGTCTGTCTGTCTGTCTGTCTGTCTGTCTGTCTGTCTGTCTGTCTGTCTGTCTGTCTGTCTGTCTGTCTGTCTGTCTGTCTGTCTGTCTGTCTGTCTGTCTGTCTGTCTGTCTGTCTGTCTGTCTGTCTGTCTGTCTGTCTGTCTGTCTGTCTGTCTGTCTGTCTGTCTGTCTGTCTGTCTGTCTGTCTGTCTGTCTGTCTGTCTGTCTGTCTGTCTGTCTGTCTGTCTGTCTGTCTGTCTGTCTGTCTGTCTGTCTGTCTGTCTGTCTGTCTGTCTGTCTGTCTGTCTGTCTGTCTGTCTGTCTGTCTGTCTGTCTGTCTGTGGTTGCGTATCTGGTAGGTATATGTAAAGCACACATACCTCTCATGGAAGACCTCATGCTATTTCGCGACTTATTTTATTTTTAATGTTATTATAGCTGGACTATCAGTTTCATGGACAACTAAATGCGAGGCATAAGGATGCGCCCGCGCTTGCTTGGTCTTGTAAAATGGGCATGTGAAAGGGTATAGATTGCTTTAAAGTATATGGAACCGTTTCGTATTCGAACACGATAATCACGGCGCTACCCTTCCTGCATGGATACCTTTTTCGCTTTTTTTTTTTGCTCAAAGTCGGCACAATCCCTCTGTGCGTGGAGCGCCCGTCAATGGCAATCGCTTGAACCCATTTACTCGTACATTTGCCACTTGAGACTCTGTGCGCTGCAGCATTTGGTAAACGTATCTGCTCGGCATCTCAGCACCAAGCATTACACGCGGTGAACACTACTGGAGAATTCCATTACCGTTTCCTAGCAGCCGCTACAATAGCCACGACAAAGGGCTCAACAACCAAGTGTATTTCTAGAAAAGATAGATATGCAGCTGCGCCTTCGGGCTATGAACTGGTGCTTGATGTCACGCGACCTTGTTATTTAGACCAACCCTCTTGGCGCTGGCGCGGGCGTCGCTTGGTCGCCGTCACTCCTGACGTCAAGGGTGGCATATTACGTCACAAGATACGTATTTGTGCTTGCCCCTCTTGTCCCTATTCTTCATTCGACAAGCGCGACACGTTGTCTTGGCTATCGGGACGTCCACGCCTCGTAGTGTGCATCTGCATTTATCTGCATTTCGGCATAGCTTGCAAACAATGTGTGATCAGGGAATAAATATAAACGTTGCTTGATAATAAAGTTGTAACGTGTGCGCTGCAAGAACATGAACATTAGATGAGAATACTCGTTGCATAGGATGAAAGTGAATAATATGCATCGCGATTAGTTACAGCGCATTTAAGAACCACTTCAATAAACATTATCTTCACATAGATTGCAACATGTGCATTGCATCAGCACCTATTTTAATGCGTAATCATTATTTGGTGAGTGCCCCAGCAAAATCTGTTCGTCACGCGACAAGTGTAATGTCTTGAGTCTGCACAATAATACGTAGTTTGCGAAGATATTTAATCCTTATAATAGTGTAAATCCAGATGATTGGTCGCTTTAAAAGCGATAAGGAACTAGATATTCGGAGGTACGCTTACGCAAGCTCAGACAGCTTTAACGGAGAACTTTACACTTCAGGAGTCGGCATTCTAGTTGGTGCTGTTGAAGCCAGGTACTTAAGGGAGATTCTACCTATGGCTTTTCTTTTTGAGCCCCATGAGTGGGGCAAGCTGTTCACAAAACTTACACATAAATTCTAATTCAATATAGCGACAATCAGGATGTTCTTAAGAAAGGAGATAGTATTTCATTGCTAACGTTATCCCGTAATTCAAACTGCTTAATGTCAGAAGGTAAAGAGAAGTTGAACCATAAAACATATTAGATTCTACACAAACATTTCTGTGGTTAAGTAATTTCTCGGCGTCTTTTCGTGATGTCTCCAGAAACATGAAATTCGTTTATTCTTTCCTCTTCTTAAAGTCTTTTGCCTTACAAGCCCCAAACCTCTCGGTTTTGTTTTTGTTGCCGTTGCTTGCTTTCGTATGCGTGTTTGCGTTTTTATAATTTTTTCTTTGTTCCCATTTTCGTTGTGTCTGGCGTTTATAGTTATATTTGTTTGGATACTCTGCCCTGGGGCGCCTATTCTTCCGGCATCAATTAATTTAACAAACAGAAATTCTTTGATGTGCACGCTTTCGATTTTATGAGTTGAGTTGAGTTGAGTTGTTGTAGGCTACTGGTGGGATTAGCCTTGCAGTTGCTGCCGGCAGTTGCTCCACCGTAGCGACACTTAAAATAAATAAATCACATAATGAGACACAGACCTCCCAATTACAAATGGTCCCTCCTCAGTTCACCATGTGGAAGCCAAATCCGTGTCCTGTAGGTAATTTAACAGAAGGCGAGAGACCTCCTTCCTACACAATCGGTTCCCGCGCGGGAAAACAATGTCCTGAAGAGAGCTGTGAGGAAGTCCTGTGTTCTTGAGGGACCCGAATAACACCCTCCTTTCCGCGTTAGACACAATACAGCACATTAGGTAATGTTCTATGTCACCGCACACACCACACGTTGAACATAATGGTGATAACGCCAAGCCAGTTTTATACTGCCACGCAGGGGTACGAGCAGAGCCCGTGCGAATGCGGAGCAGTAAGGTGGCTTGGTTTCTTTTGAGACTTTTGATCACACATGGCTTGTGAAGTGAGCTCCACAAAGAACTGAAGTGGCACGACACCGCTTCTCTGAAGAGTCTGTTGTCCTCTTGAGGCACTTTTCTCAAAGGATTCCCAGACAGCGCTCTATGGGCGAGGCTGTCCGCCATCTCGTTGCCTATGATACCTATGTGCGAGGGCACCCATTGGAATCGTATGGAGAAGCCTTTGACACAGAGATTTTGAACCGAACGTAGGGAGCTTAGAGATAAGGCATCAGTAGGGAACCCGTGCTCTAACCTTTGAAGGGCGGATTTCGAATCTGTAAGAATGACAACAGGTTGAGGCGTACAAAACCGTAGCTTTTTGAGAGCTGCCTCAATGGCAACGCTTTCTGCCGTTGTGGAGGACCCGACTGCAGTGAAGCGAACGGACCAATCATACTTCAAAGAGGGAATGTGAAAAGCAGCTGCACTAGATCCTCTGACCTTGTCCACAGAGCCATCAGTAAAAATTTGAAGATGACGTGCATATTCAGTTTCAAGATGTTCCAGTACGAGCGAACGCGTTGCCGCCAAAGGAGAACTCCGCTTAGCACGAACGTGAGGAACTGCCAACGAACAATCGAGGCTCGCAAAAGACCAAGGTGGTTTCAACCGCTTAGTTCGACCTCTAGCGTCAAGACCCAGGTAACCAAGAGTATTAAGGGCCAAGTACGCTCGGGACTCGGATCTCTTTCGAAGGCGCTGTAGAAGGGTTCGGCCAGCTGCCGTCTGTTTGAGGCGGCCAATTTGCATCAATAACCTTTGTGAAGCGACTAAGGTAAGAGGTCTCGATAGAGATTCATAAAGTACTGCATTGTTAGGAGCAGTCTGCGGAACACCAAGAGCCCTTCTTAGGCCCTTTCTGTGCAGAACCTCAAGTCGTTCCAGCTGTGATATCGATGGGGAAATTAAAGGGAGCTGATGCATTATTCGACTCGTCACTAGTGCATCGTGCAACCTGATCATTGAAGAAGGGTGATTTCCCCATTGCTCACTTGCAACTCTACGGATCACATTGAGACGCGAAGATATCGATGTCACAACCGAGTCCACAGCTCGTCGCCACTGTAGGCGGTAGTCAATAATGACGCCCAAAAAGCGCTTGTGTTTCAATTGTCGAAGACAAGATAACGTCCTTCAGAGCTCAATACTAAATAGTTTGCAGGCCATGGGCGTACAGGGCTATCTACTGCGATTCATTCACTCATTTATCAGTCATCGGAAAATTCAAGTGCGATTAGGAAGTACCACAAGCACCGAAAGGGTGGTATCGCGAGGCGTACCTCAGGGAAGTGTTCTCTCCCCAACGCTCTTTAACGTTGCACTGGCTGGTCTTCCCGCTGAAGTGCAGAAGCATTGCAGGCTTGTCCATATGTCGATATACGCGGACGACATTTGTCTTTGGTTAACCGGATATCAACACAGGCGTTTAGCTCTGATAGCTCGACAGGCATTACTTTCAGTTCAAAATTACCTTCAAGGTGTTGGGTTGACTCTCTCGGTAGAAAAATCTGGCTTCATCATGTTTCCAGGTAGAGGAAGAAGGTATGCGAGGCTGAAGATAGACCTTAATAGATTTTATGAGGTTTTCTATTTAATGCGTGGTTTCGCAAAGCAGTGTGGACCTTCTTGTATATTTCGGTTTCTTTTTCTCATAGCTCAGTGGCAACGTTATTGGGCTGCTAAGCACGAGGACATTGGTTCGATTCCCTGCGGCAGCTGCCGCATTTCGATGGAGAAGAAATGGAAGAACCCTCGTGTAGCGTGCATTGGGTGCATGTTAAAGAACTCCGGGTGGTTGAAATGAATACGAAGACCCCTGACACGGGCGTGCCTCATAATCACATCGCCATTTTGGCACGTAAAATCCCAAAATTTAATCTTTTAGCTTCTTTTTTCTTCATCTTGAATATGACTATATGCGTATAATAAAAAAAGAACTGTGCTTCGGTACTTATGTCAGACTATGCAAGAAGTGTCAAATTCTTATTTCTCCCGCTTTTTTTTTAAATACTGCCAACTTATTATTTTTTGTGCGCCCCGCCGGGGCCAAGATTGATCGGCCAGCGACGGTTGCAGGGAACCAGGACAAGTTTGTTGATTAGTGTAGAAATCATTCATTAAAAGCGCTGTTTCTGGCTATTTGTTAAGTTCGTTTATTAAAGAGCTCTTTGTTCGGTTCAGCGTCAGCTGCCTATTCTTGGTAAGTACCACACTGGACTTTGGAAAGAAGCCACGGTGCTTCAATGTTCAGGTGGGTATCAAACAACGGTGACATCAAACGTGAACCAAGATTATGTATAATAATGCCTATTAACCAGGTATGTCTAGCACCACCGTAATACCACCGTTGTCATCTCTCTATAAAGGCTGTTTCAGCGAGCATTTCCGAAATTTAAAAAAAAATTATTGTGGCAAATAGCACAATTCTAGTCAATGAACTTGTCTACTCGAATAGGCGGACGTTATTTGCACAAAACAATTGAAATGTGTAATCGACTAACTAAAATAAATTCACTAATTCTGTGTTAATTACCATATGGCACGTATCCTATTTTACAAATTGCAGCAGGGGAGACCGCAAGGTATATTCAAATGAAAATAATTGCGTGGATGACACCATTTACGAGATAAGCGCCGTCAAACTTAAAGGTTAAAGTACACTGTCATCCCACTTACTTTCTTACCAAAACGTCGTTTTATGCAGCGAAGCACAAAAGTAACTGGAACGCCAATGAATTTCTCCGCGAAGCTCTGCAATTAACATCTCGAAACTGGTGTCATACTGAGAATACGTTCCAAGTGCATTCGCCTTGCGAACTCCCCGGCTAGAATTTGTGAATTCCAATATGGTACCGTAAGGTAATTCGTTAAAAACTTAATTAGTGAAATCTTGTTCATCTGTCGATTATGCATTTAATTTTTCTTTTTTTGTGCGAGTGATGTCCGCCTCTTCGAGTAGAGCAGCATATGGACTAGAATTGCTTCTATCGGCCTTAGGCAATTTAAGAAAAAAAAATAGGGGCAGTATATGGGGCATTTTAAACGATCCCGGCGTATACGGCGGCGCCCCTGTCGCACCGGCGGCTTTTGGGGAAAAGATCACGAGCACGACTCGGGGGCTTTAGGGGCTAGGATGGAAGAATGCCTTTTTTTCCTGACTCGTCACACACTACGCAAGCAAGCACACACATAAGGACGCACGCACGCACACTCCGTCAGCCCACAAAGGCAGCGCAGACTTGTAAACGCGCGAGATGTACAGCGCCCAAGAGGACGGCGGGGAATAGAACTGAGGTGGGGAGTAGGGGGGTGAGGGCACGGAGATGCGGCCAGGCCTATATCGTATATGGCGACTATTTACTCAAGAACCCCGATCACTGGCAGTCCGCAATGCGTCTATACGCCACTGTACCCTGAGCCCTCACTGAGGCCACTCAAAAGGACTTACGGGTTCCCGGATAAGTGTCGTTTAGCGTGGATCCAGTTTCCACGTCCTCAGTACGCAGGCGAACAGAGGGTAGTGGTGAAAGTGGTACAAAAAAAAAAAGACGAAACAATAACGAGGTTCGGGTAGAGAGGGACGAGAGGGGGGTGTTAGAAAAGCAATGTGTCCCTGCCGCCCAACAAAGTGCCGAACGCGGGCCGATAGTTTCTCGCCGGCGAGCAGCTGAACGCTCTCCCAGGGATCGCTTTACCCGGAAACACTCGTGCCTGTTTAAAAGGGCGCGGTGCGTTGTGTATGGTTTTGAAGATTTTGAGGGCTGCGCTAAGCTGGCCGTCTGCGTAAACTGTTTGCAGGGAACTCGTGGGGATTTGCGAGCAGTGCTTATGACTCGCGAGGTTTGTTTGCCTTTGGCTGAAAGGCGAGTGTTTCAATATTAATGTTGTTATTATTATTATTATTTGCATTCTTACGGCTCCCTGTGGCGCCCATCTTTTAACAGCGCACATATTAGTTGTGGAGATGTTTATGGTGACAAGTTTACCAGCAGTTTGCTGAGTTCTGCTGTGCTTTGGTCTCTTTTAAGCAACGTTGCATTACCCTTTTGTTGAGATTACGTGGTTTTCTGCATTTGGGACAGTGTGTCCTGTGTAAAATAAGTACCGGCAATAAAAGCGGTTCTGCATTCACGTTCTGTTCGCAATAATTCCAATTACGGGCTTTTTGTACTAGCCATGTAGTTGTGGCTGAGCCTTTCCAAATTAAACTTAAAGCTCAACAGAGGCTTTATACCAGAGATATTCGGTGTGAAAGTTGAAACGTGTGAGTGAGTGAGTGAGTGAGTGAGTGAGTGAGTGAGTGAGTGAGTGAGTGAGTGAGTGAGTGAGTGAGTGGGTGAGTGAGTGAGTGAGTGAGTGAGTGAGTGAGTGAGTGAGTGAGTGAGTGAGTGAGTGAGTGAGTGAGTGAGTGAGTGAGTGAGTGAGTGAGTGAGTGAGTGAGTGAGTGAGTGAGTGAGATTATGTTGTGCGCACATGCAGGTTTCACCTTAAATGTTGATGATGGCCTCGTGTACTTGGCCCACGTGATCGTTGTGCGGTTAGCTGTCCTCCATAAACATCAACAGTGAGTGCGATCCCTTTCTCCTCGCCCAGGTTTGGGCGCTTCGAATTTAAGTATCGATTCCACGTCAGATAGTACGCCCAGGCGCCCTTTACACTGCAGAATGTCCAGACGAGGCACTTTATCTGCTTCAACATGGTAAACTTCGGCATCCACGACAAAGACGGTGAGCCATAAGCTTGATAAAAGTCAAGCTGCCGCGAAAGCTCGAACCATGTGCGGAGGCAAAGGATAACCTCATCTCACCGCACTCACCTTCCACTACAATCTCATCATTATCCACCGAGATTACTATATACATATCTATACCTCCGAATGTGGTAGAGCGCACTAGGCGAGTTGCTATTGGTTAGTTTTGGAAAGTTAGTGTAGAACGAGGGACAAGTCGAAGAAAGATGGCCGATGACAAGTGCGTCGTGTCTTGCCAACATTCTTCGCCTTGCCCCTCCTTCTACGCGCCGTTTACGGAATTCTGTACCTACACTATGGATTTTAACGAGTTTCTTGTTTATTTCGTCCTACATAGCCGACGCTTTGTCCAGAATGACTAGCTTGCACATTGTATTGTTTGTAGAAAACGGCGTGGGGGAGGGGGGGGGCGAAGAAAGTTTTCTTCCCTCATCGACGTTGGCGTAAAAGTGCCGCCGGTATTATAATACCTGCCCACTCGTTCTTAGCAACGTGACGCTTAGGTGCACTGTAATATTCTTCTTTTCTGGGGAGAGAAAAGAGAGAGAAAAGTGTGGCAAATTTCGCTGCGCACATTTCCTGTTTCTCGCTATTTCTGTAGTTTCACTAACGCTTCTTGTCGATGGCCTTTTTCCGTTATTTTAATATTCCCCTCACGCTTGTAACTTTCCGGGATTACGAAAGATCCAAATATTGGGCGACGCGGTTGTAGGCAGGGAGATTGATAGTAAGACGTCACGAACATAGAGGTGACCACTCTACACAGAACATTTGTGAAGTGACAAATGCACGGGGTGCTATGCAACGCATCCAAGCATCAATTCTGGTATATATATCCATGCTCTTAGTGCCATAACTGGCCCATTGAGCAGTTGTACCTTTTTTTTTTTGAGAGATTAAGACTAAGTGGCTCTCACATATTTATTTATTTATTCGCGGCATCTTTACAGACCCTGGAATGAAGGAGTTACATAATAGGGGAGGGAGCAATAAAGAAAAGTATAATCTAGTTGCAAACAAAGTAAGATGAGAAATAGTGCAATGCAATATATATAAAGAAATAAATTCAAAATGCACATGAATAAAACAGAACTAATTGTAAACAATGCCGCTCAACAGAAACTATAATGCGAAAGGAAGGCGACGAAAAACTTCGGTTGTAGAACAAATGGTAAAACAATATTGCAAATTAGGCAACATATGAATTCAGTAAAAGAAAACAATGTTTCCCGCAAGCGATCGAATATTTATACGTTGAACAAAACAAGGCATATGGATGTTTCTACACTTACGCGAGTGGTGAAGATGCACACAAATGTTCACTGAGGATATTAAAGAAACGAACACGAGTAATTTCTCCGAGTATTCATGAGAAAATTTTCACTTTATCATATAGGAAGTAATTCTGTCAAAATCAAGAATAACTGCCTATCAACACAATTCTTTTGATACTAAAATATCCCTACCATTATCTTCCAAAGAAATTTTCTGCAGTAAAAAAAATAAAATTTTCGTTTCTTGTCTTTTGTTTACGTTTATTTTGTAGCGTGATTATTAAGCAACAGTAATTTAACTTCTCCGAAGCAACTATGTACCTGAAACTTCTGTTCAGTCAACTGGTCTCTGCAGAAGACTTATGACTTTTTTAACAGTCTTAAAATGAGCGTGTGTGGCCCTGTCAAAAATCCAACTCAACCTACAGCTGTTTTACCTATAGTGTTTACGCCCGATGCTGTTTAGCGGGCGCCTTGCCTAATGAAAGTCGAGATGAAGTGTGAGCGTTTCGACAGCTACATATAAAAAATGCCATGCTAAAATTAACTTTCTCGATTCTGATATTTCAAAGCGGGCACACAGGGCTTGAAGGACTATTCATACGGCAAACTTAGAAGTTTATATCACGTGTCGGAGACTAGCCACAATGCCTAATGCAATGTAGCGGACGAACGTGAGTGAAAGCGCTCTGTTCCTTAATTCCCTTAGTCGGCTCGGCTGTTTATTCCTTTCCTTGTTGCGCTGTACCAGTTTGATAATCAAATACCAACTCGCGCAGTCCTCGACAAGTGATTGATATTTCATGCCCCGCTTTTCCCGACCTCCCAGTCTCTGAATATATGAAAGTTCTTACACTGTCAAGAGAAAGGGTGGAAATATTGGCGAACGCCTCGACGACGAAGGAACTAAGCACAGTGGAAAAATTTGTGCATAAGGCATAGCTTCAGCGCCATCGGAGGAATGCGAGAAGGAACAGGAGCACTTCCCACCTGTATATACAATGCCTCCTCTAGAACATGACTGTCACTTGCGCTTGTGTGTGGGACAATTTCAAACTTCCATACAATAATAGTACGTTAGGTTATATGTCGTACAATGCAGTCTAAGAAATCAAGATTATTGTAACGAAGAGCTTCATAATGAATAATAGACGATGACGCACTAAGCCCTGTTTTTCACCACGACGCCGAAGTTTGCCAATTGAGTATACATTCGGATACGATGAGTAGGACGGCTTCAGTTCATTCAAGTTCTGTAGTCACACCACAAGCTTTTTTTTTGAGGTGGAGACTATGTACAATGAACTTAATGGATTAAATGTTTTAAAGTTGTACTGACATGATATATCATGATGACATGATACTGACTATTCACTTTTTGCATTAAGTGAAAGCCCGAGACCTGAAACCCATAGAAAACATTGTAACAATCCTCAGAGCGCCGGCCGTTAAAGGGACTAACTAGCTAGAATGTGATGTGAAACGTTGATGGAAATGAAATGACCATGATTTATAGTGATATAATCCAGCACGCTGTTCTGGATGTAAGTAGGAATTATTCTTTTAAATTGGCACGAAAAGTCTCAGGCACCAGTAGGTGGCGAGGCTAGGCGGTGAAATCTTGGTACTTCGGATGTAGTCTATGAGATTACTGTACATAAGTCGACTGTTATTAAGTACAGCATAATTATTGCTTAACATAGCAGTTGGTATATTATTACACACTTGCGCTTTATTCAATGCTTTGGAAACCGAAAGCACTCGCATGGCCACGGCAACATGCTGAACTGCGTATCACGTGTGAAAGCATCGTCTCGTTTTCCATCCGATTGATTTCGTTTTGACTGATTAAACACCAAATCAGTTGGACAGGAAACCACGAAAACATATTCTTTAACACTCAGAAAATATGAATAGCAGCAACACCGACTTGATAAGAAATATAATACTTTCTCACAGCTACGGGCGTACTCGTCGTCTGCCTCCCGCTAATGCCGGCGTATTATCGCTAGCGCGCTCACCTATGACAATTTTCAGCATGCTACCAGTGGACAACTACATCGTCACCGCAGAGACAAAAAATCTTATGAAATATGTTCCACGGCGTTTTCCGCGTTACCACTGCATGATTAGACATTCTGAACGGTAAGCTTATCATTGTACTAAGAAAATGGTACCATGAAAGTTGGTTGTCAGTCCGTTGAATAATTTAATGAAACAGGTCTTTCCACAGTCAGTTTCGGTTTCGTTTCCAGAATAATACAGTGTCGAGACTTCACGACTCAGTATGTGGAAGCAGGACATTGAGACCTCTTGACATTCGCTGCGGCTCACTCGGTCGCTTCGCTTGCTGCTACTCATTGTGAGGGCCGATGCAGCAGCGTAGCCGACGACCGAGCGAGCCGGAGAGACTGTCAGAACGTCACCAATGCACTGCTCCCACGTGGCCACATACTGTGTCTTGACGTCAGGATACGGTAGCTCTCTTAGAAACGAAACTGTAACTAGCTGAAGAAAAGCTATGATATATTGGGGTATTTACGGTGCTCTGAAGCTTGTCACTATTTTTTGTAGGGTCTAGCGCTCCTGTAACTCCATTTAATGCAAAAAGATATATTTGTCGAAAATATCAAGTCAGTACGCCTTTAAGAAAGCCTACTTCACAACACTTTTGTGTGTGTGTGTGTGTGTGTTGTGAGGAGCGTTCGTCGTTGACTTTAACTCCAACACTGGGCTCGAAAGTCTGTCAGCAGTTTCGTTGTCTGATGCGCTGCGATATGTGAGGCTGAGACACTGAAAAAGAATTGCAAAGCCGACCTATATGTCATGGGCTGCGAGACTTGGCCGGGTCGTGTACACTGCAACGTGTGAGACTGTTCTCATTGAAGCAGCCTTGCGGAAAGTGTCTCGCCAGCAGGAACCTGTTCCCTTTTCAAACAGCACCCATGCGCTTGAAAACTAAATAAAGCGTGCATTACATGCAGCAAAAGGTTGCTCGGAAGGAACTCTTAATGTGGACTGCTCACGCCATTATCAGAATACCTCTATCGGGTGTGCCAAAAATTCTGAAGGCGGCCCTCAGTATTTCAAATAAAGCTGCAGGAGTGCAGTTAGGCACGCTGTCAGCGCAGCTGATCTGTATTATTCGGCCAGTAAGACTTCACGCCATATGGTTCCTGTCAGGCTGGACACATGGCTGGTGCGTCGGCTTGCATAAAGTACATATGTCCATCAGCACAAGTTGAGGATATGACTTTTGTCTCGTTCACGAAGTTTTATGAGTCAATAAATGCTCCTGTGCATTTTGTGGCTTGGAATAGTGCACAGTAGGACATTGCAACTGAATTCAGGTGCCCAGGACCATATATCCGTGAAGTGGAAGTGAGAGGTCCCCAGATTAATCTCAATCGTGCGGTTGTCTGATCCATTGATCATACCGCTGCAACTCTGGCGCTATTGAATGTACCCGTTTGCAGACTGCTCCCGAATAATTTTTGGCGCCTTTGGCTCTTCTACGTGCATGCAAATTGCAGCACCGCAATTGTTTTTGCATTCCACCCCAGTTCAAATGCTTTGTGGTGACTGGAAATTGAACCCATGTCCCCATTCTCGGCTGCAGAACACAATAGTCTCGGTGTCACAGCCGCGTGACAAACGCAAGGTGATAACAGGCAAAGTATGAGGCATACATGGGACTACGTTAACGTGTTGTGGCGCTTGTAGTTTACTGCACATACTGACGCAAGTCGGACTGTTAGTTGCTTTTTGTCAATGCCAACCCGCACTGCACTCTGTTTTCATTGCTTTATCTTCGTCAATCAAGTTCATCCTAACTGCCAGTCTTGCTTTCAAGACGTCCTCGCAAAAAAAAAAAAAAAAGAAAAACTTGCTTTACACATTCGCTAAACCGTCCACCTTAATTTCAAGGTTTCTTCCACAGGGTCGCGAATTGTGTACAGCTATGCTTCTGCACATGGCTGTAAGCGAGCTTCCTTCAAATGCTGTTAAGTACCACGAACATAACTAATGAGCTAAGAAAATGTGTGTGGGGAAGGGAAAGTTGAAGAGATAACGATGTGCATTGGGAGAGACACGCCAAGTCACTTTTGTTCGGTATTTTTTCCCTGCAACAAGCATGCCTTCAAATAGAAACGCTCCGAAATACGACAGGACTATCCTTTAACTGCCGAGGGTGCTTCAACAAAAAAATTGCCACAGCAATTTCCATGTATTGCTTAAGATCCCGCAAATGTTGGCCTGAATTTCGCGATGAGGATCTAACTTACCTCAGTCGTGCTGTAGCCTCCTCATCGCCGACGCGCGTGGAATGTCCGGCAATGCCAGCGACACCAGAAATTCCTCAGAGGCGCCGTCATTCTCGTGCGGTAGCCGCCATTGCGCACAATTTGGTTCAGATCATGCTGACAGTTTTCCGCGTGGTTCGGTTCCCGCTGGCAGAAATGGCGGGTGGCAATGCAGTGCTTCAGTGAATGAGTGTATCACTTTCAATATCAAAGTGAGTAGGCGAAAACGCCACTTTTGCAAATTACCATCGTCGGTATCACACTAAAGGATCACCGTTCCCTTTGCGAATAACGTCTACTTCCGCGGAGAAACTTCGCATCGTGCGGGAACAGAAGTCAGTCGCTGTTCGGGACATGTCCAGGCCGCTGCCGAACGGAGGCGGTGCAGGTAGCGGGATTCAGTGGGGTGGAGAAAACGGGAGAGGGGGTTATGCGGAAAAGGCGAGTGAGAAGGAGAGTCATTGCGTTTTTCTATTGCGCGTTGTTACGCTACTGCGTTTCTCTCTCTCTATCGCTCTCTTTGTTGGCGACTACAAACAACGACAAACAAGCGCCGCATACCTGACACGCGTTACGTCCGGCCGAAGAGGTGCACAGCCGGGAAGCTGCACGATGCGGGAAAGGGGGCAGAGCTCTTTCGAGAGCCCCGCCCACATAGAAGAGAACCCCCGGTCTCCCGTTACCTACGCCGCCATCCCATTCGCCCAGCTGGGCTCAGGTTTGTAAAGGAGGAGAGGTGGGATCCCCTTCTTCAATCGAACCGCTTTGCGCCACGCGCGGCAACTACGGCGGTACGCTCCGCCCTAATGCCATTGTTCTCTCCTCCCACAAGCGCTGGCGCTACGCCGTCTCTCTCTCTCTCTCTCTCAGCCATATTTCGTTTAAAGCTCGTGCTTTACTGGGCCGATGCGCGACTATCGCGTATCGTGCACCTACCGAAACAGCTGTGGTAGCTCGCCGCCCTTAAAACTGCGCCGTTTTATGTGAACCTGAGACACGTGAACACAGAGTGAGTGTACTTTTTTAAGGAACTGTGTTTGAACGCCACGTGTCACCGCTCTTCAGGCGTGCGAAAAGTCCGCCCTCCTGCTCCTTATCTTAACGAGCGCAGTATTCCAGACGGATCTATAGCTTTTTTTGCATCGGCAGTATGTAGGCGGTCTTAACTGGGACTTATGGGAAATACAGGAGTTGGCGGGAGATAGTAGGTAAAAATAACGCCGATTTCCCTGAGACAGCGAGAGATAAAGAAAAGGAATTATTGTAACGCATGAAACAACGCGTCTTTCTGCAGATGCTGTATGCTCAACAAGTGGGCTGCCGATTTCCGTTGAACAAACGAGCTTTCTTGCGCGCATAATCTCCTTGGTGAAGTCTCACTTCTTTTACCCGGAGGGATCCCAGTTGGAGCCGGAGTAGGGGCTACACGTGGACGCAGTAGGTGCTTAGAGCCCTCTTGGAAATAAAGAAGAAAGCCATTGTAACAGTTGTAACCTGGGCACAATGTAAGGTTCTAGAAATTTTCATGTCAGCGAGTGCCTCCCTCATTTGCGCTCTTATTTGCCGAGTGGTGTTAAATCCACGGCCTCTGAAACGGGAAAAGCACGTTATTGCGAATGGTATATGTTGTGTAATCTCCCTTTTCTATTGAGACATGGCCTCAAATCGAGCGACTCAAGTTTTGTGGACAGGCATAACTGCTTTGTTGTAATCTGAGCATTCTCGTGAATTGAGTTATAGTAGGACAGAAGCGAAATTATGGACATCTGTAGTCAGTTTGTCGGTTTCCGCGTATAGAAAAGTTGATTGGGCCATGGAATACAGCACTAAATCAATCCTATTTAGAAGCCCTTATAAATAAACTCCGCTAATAAAATCGACAGTATAATTATGTATTACAACTTAGCGTGACCCTGTGTGTTTTTTAAAATTTTATTTCATAATATTCTATTCACATGATTGAACGATGTGTTCGACAAACATGCGGGCGTGGACTTGTGTCAGACTGCAAAAACTGCAAAAAGTGCCCTCTATTGCCGCTTTTTCATTTAGGTTGTCTCTCTATGCAAACTTGCAAAATGTACTCTAATGACATAAACTTTACAGCGATGCTGTTAACTGGAGTGTCGCAGCCGCTATCGTGCGGTGGTTTAAGCCAGTGGGAGGCGTCGCGTGCTTGATATGAAATGCCAAAGAACAGTCAACTGCAATAAGCATCAGAGACTGCAATTTTCGCTTTGAAGTTGTCATGATTATGATTATAATATATATATATATATATATATATATATATATATATATATTATGATATAAAATAAATAAAAGATGTCTTGCTTATACTTCACTCGTTTAGACAAACAGTTATTTGTGCGTTTCTTTCAACCAGTAATCCGTAATTATTGTTTCTCACGTCGAGTTTCACCGGCTACTCGTTGGAGTGCAGCTATAGTATAATTTCGATAGTACGGCCCTCGCGTTATTGCGATAGCGATTATACGGATCCTCGTGGCGCATTTCGCCCTTGCCACCGCCATTGAATGAATATAGCATGTGGGTACGACTGCGTGGTCTGCACGTACATGGGGGACCCTAAAGTTCTAATTAATAAAAGAAAGCACGGGTATCACTTAAATCAGAGCATGCACACGTAACCACTTGATGCACTCACTAACCGCTATCAGGCTAAAATAAGGCGGTATGTAAGTTATCATGCCCACTAACGTTGCGCTTGCGCTTTAACAGAAAGCGCAAAGCGAACGTCGTAGTGGTGGTACGCGAAGTGCGTTCGGCTGCAAAAGTGGTGAAGCATGGACGCGCTTTAATATATGTATATATATATATATATGCTCTGTCCGCTGAATCGGTTCATTCCGCAGTGAGGGCTGCAGTGCGGCCATTCTCCGAAGCTGTAGTTCTTCCCTATCGACTTTTGTAAAAGTACAGTTCTTCAGTATGTCAATATGGGTTTGTGTAAGTATATTCGTACGCGGATAGACTGCATACTTATATTCACATGGATGTCTAAGGTTGTTTTAAAATCTGAAATAATGAAGTCATTGAACTAAAGCTGAAACGGCGGCGTAGGACAAGTGGTTGTGCTAACAACACAACATTCTGTTTGAAGCCATATATGCACGGATAGCGTTCGCGCTTTTGTATTTTGCGCGCTCTTTATGTTAAACAAGTTTGGACAGCAGCAAACTGTTAAGGTTGACACGGAATCCTATTCGAATTGTACGAAAGGTGGGCACAGGACCACCCTTAAAAAGTGTAAGTATCAAATTAGTGGGTCACTTGAATATACCAAGGTAAAATATGTCCTCTTAATTTATTGCATACCTTAATGTGCTGACGTAGTACCACCACAGGTACACATCATTCCCAGCGCAGCCACACAAATTCGCCGCCAATTTCTTTCTTTCATCCATACCAAAACTCACTCAAACGCGTTACCATTGGGACTGTACAATGGGGCTCCGTTCAAGATTGCTCTGCCTAACCTGGGTCCTGGTTAAATTCGCGTAAATTCGTTAAATCCGCGTAAATATTCGGTGGTGCAGCGCCACGACCGCCTGTGGGGCCCAGCGCTTGGTATGTGTGTCGCTTATGCCGACATTTGCTTGTGCTGCTTTGCTTGCTGTTCCAGCATAGATTTGTTTCCCCGGTTACACATAAACATTTCTTTCAAAGGGTACACAAATCGAGAGCACAGCTAGAAGTACACACGGCAATAGCGTGGTATAGCTATGCTCTGCTAACGAGCCCAGGACATCTACACTTTGTCGTTCACATTGCGAGATGCGTTCACTGCGTTGCATTAGGATCATAGGTTGTACTTCGCTTGCTAATGCAGAAGTAATATGACGTGGCTGTAACCGTACGCGCCGTCATGTCCGCAGTTCCACGTATCGGTCCTCACGACGTCGCGGCAGTGGGTTCACACGACTCTGAGCTTTTCTTTCCCCACTACGCTTTATCGCGAAATTTCCCTAGATTTGGAGAAATTTTGACGCTTCCCTAAACGAGACCTATCCCCACATCCAGAAAAAACCTTTCCTAGGGTTGGCAGCACTGCGGGGCAGGGCTCTGGCTCCCGCACCTGGCACGAGGGATGTTCTCGCGCAGGGTAGCCTTATGCTGAGCAGGTGTGGGCGCACTAAAGCGTGGTGCGTACACTGGTTTGAGCGGAACTAACGCTAAACGTCAAGCTACGCCTATCTGGGGTCGAGCATCTCCTTGGCTGAGTGAACTCCTATAAGAGGCCGACTTCGGACGTCGAAATGGGTGCAGCAGCATCGGAGGTGCTCGATGGTCACCTAACGGTTACAGTGGTGGCATATACCAAAATGAGCAATTCGAATGAGGAATGAGTATGACTTTGAGAAAGCTACGCCCATCTTAGCCAGCACAGTAGCGTAGTGTCACATTAGGAAAGGCTTGATGACGATCGCAGTTGAAGTGAAGGATAAAGCATGCACAAACGCCGGTTGCGATTCTCGAGCAAAGAGCAAGCGAGATTTCCCGAGCAGTTCTCTGAAGTTCCCTAGCTGCGTCCGATCTTCATAGTTGTATGATCGTTGTCTGGGCTTTATCTGATGGGAGCTTTATCTGATAGCAGCCTTGTCAGCAAGCAGGTTGGCGGAAATGCCACAATGTCCAAGTAGCCACTGAAAAAAAAAAAAACACCGTGCCTTTTTTCAACTCTGTGATTGTAGATTTTTGTTATGTTTGACATCATCTGTTCATAGTTCGCATGGCACAGCGTCGCCTGCAAGCTTTCAAGTGCTGCTTTAATTACCATCACAGAACACTGCTCATTTGCATGGGAATTCTATAGTGCAACATATGCAACAGCGGCCTGAAGAGCGGCCATTTCTGGTCCTTTGGACGTGGCCACTCGCGACGTCTTAAATTTAGCTGTAAATGGACGGGCCGGAACAACGACAGCAGCCGTTCGATTGGTAGACATGACTGAACCGCCCATGTAGATGTGAACGCGGTCCGCATACACCGTGCAATAGCGACATAGCAAGCCGCTTTAAGATTGGTGAGGACATCGGTGCCTTCATTGCAATCGCCGGTATCTTTAGGCGTACTTGAGGCTTCTGCATACACCAGAGAGGGAAAGATCTTGCAGCTGATGCGAACCTCTTTTGAAAGTGTGGCTGGTGAGGAAAAACAAAAAGGAATGTTCTTGAAACTGTCGCCTGAAGTATCTACACTGGTAAATAAGTGAGGTGGTGTCTAGAGATACGGAAAAAATGCTAAATACTCGCATGTACTCTAAGCATCTCAGCAGATACGTAATCGAGATTGGGTGCTCTCTGACAATAGAAATCGTTGCAGCGGTTGATGCGCACTGAGAAAAACCTCAACATCAGGGAAAACCTTGTCCTTGTAAGCTCTGAAATGTCTCTATAGCGTACGTTTTCATAGGCAGAACCGCAGAGCTTATATGCGCTTTGGCGCTGTGTTTGCTGGTCGCTTGGTTTCAGTATTTCAGTTTCTATATACATGGCGAACGACTGCTCGCAGAAATTTTCTAAAGCGGATAAAGAAAGCTACACGGCGCCCGAAACTTTAACACATTTAGCGAGCGCATATAAAAGCATAATCGCTAATCAAATAAAAAGTTTGATAACGGGTGTCTGAGTAGTATACTTATACGCACGATCAGGAGTATTCATGATGCCACGTGCAATGCTATATCGTCGCATAACGGTAAGGACGAGGCCTGAGCGGCGCAGCGTTGAAAACACAATATTTTGGTTGTACAGCCAGAGTCCTTCCCTCCTGGACACTTCAGTTTCCTTCTTCGCTGCGAATAATAGTTGCGCTGCTACATATACGTACCCTCTCACTAGGGTGGGTGAGGGGGACACGCGCAATTGGGCATGCTGTAACACTCGATTCGGGAACATGCACGTGATAGCGGAAGGCGTATGTCAGTGAATGGGCAGCAGGCTCTCCGGCAACGGATCAATGTCGTGAGTGCTTTGTATATGAAGAAAAAAATCTGAGGGGAGGAAGGACTAGTATACGTGGGGCGCTGGATGGAGGCAAGAGTGCGGTAAGTGTGAGTGGGGTGGGATGGGGGCGAGGGTGGAGGTAATCTGCAGATGTCACGAGAGCAGGGTGCCAAAGCAAAGGTGGGTATTACGACCACACGAACAACTTCGCATGGCCAAGTGTTTTTGCAGTTGCGGGGCAGCGAATAAAGCGCGCAGCTGTGACAGTAGCGCGTGATTTCTGTTTCGCGGGGCAGAAAACCTATCGAATTTCTTTCTTTTCTTTCTTTTATTAAAGTAAGCTCATCGTACTTCTAGTAACAGCAAACGGGAAGGCATTCTTTCGCAGCATCAGAGCTTATAGCGACGACATAGACTTGGCTTCCCGCTTGAAACCACTTTCGACACAGGTGCAACGAAGAGCGCACATTGCGTTTCATCTTACGAAAGATAACACACTCGTGAGAAGGGTGACGGTGCATGGCACTATGCCAACTGCGACAATCGCGGGTCCATGAAAGCTATTGTCTCTGCCACAGTCTCTGCGCCTCGGGGCTCATTCTCAGAAACTACCGTGCAGCTGGCATCACTGTGATGTGAGTGGTTATCTTAACCATATTATTGTTGCGGTACTACCGCTATTGTTGCTCTAAACGTGAAATGTGGAGCTTGCCTCCAACTGACGTTCACTTTATATTGTATACAGGGCATAGCGTTGTACGCATTCATTACCGGGCGCTCTGAATAGCTCTAGAACAAGAAAGAGAAGTATAGGGTGCTTTGCTGGGCGAGTTGGTGCATCGTAAGGGGAAGATGGTTCCAGCAGCTCGAAAAACGTCGGCTCGAGTAAGATAATTAACGAGACGGGACAAGGAGAGACTTACAACGAAGTTTTTATGCGCAAAACAATCCCAGAGTTCACTGCCGCGTATGCGCAAAAAGAAAAAGAAAGAGTAAACAACAAGAAGGAAAATAGGGTAAAAACGAAAAACCTAAAAGAACGAAAAAAAAAGAAGAAATAGAAGACAGTAAAAAGGTTTCCGAAGCAAAACCTCTTTGCCTCTGCTAATAGCGGGGTCGTTGCACGCTTGCGTTTTAAAGCAAATAACTTTATTTGGCTCCTTGGGCCATACTCGCGAGGACAGACTACAACAACACGTGCTCTCACGCAACAGTGTCGCAGGAAGTGTTTTTCAACGAACGCAGTAGCTATACTCTATCTCAGTAGTTCCTTCTTGGCCGCACCGCAGCTTCGCTTGGACCGACTTATGCAATGCACGGCATCTGCGTGTTTATGAAGAGAGGGGTCGGAATAGCGTGCGGCCTCCATGGAGTAAACGAGCGAAGAAGTGGAGGTACGCAGCTTTTGTCCGTGTTCTCTTGATCACGCTGTCTTCATTCAGGTGCCATTATGCCATATCGGTCGTGGTACCCTCGTCGTCGCGCGATCATCCTCTCGATCGTCATCATTGGATTGGCGTCCCGCTGTCGGGCCGTCTAGGCCGAAACATGTCTACGACAACTTGCCCCGACATCGTACAGCACCGTTATCAACAAAAGCAGTATACAGGTTGTTTTGCGTAACTTGTACCGAACATAAAGAAAGTGGTTAGCCGCGGCTGAATGAAAGCAACGGCGTATGGTTTACCGACATGTCGTGCTCCTTAAGATATTTTGTACATTCTGCTTAATTAGTTAATTAATTAAGATGAACTATGCTAAATTTTCAATATTCACTTTAGGGCCAACTGCGTTTCCTTGTATTGCAGAGGGGGTTCAGAAACGACCTATTCAATTTTTTGTGGTAATGTACATGCCATGTGACGATTTTTTTCGGCCTTTAAAGAAAGCCCGTGAAATATGAAATCAAACCACATGATTGCGCTCGTGCGCTATCGTATTGCAGCGCTCTCAACCGTGCATCGAGCCTATCGCTTACCAGAGACGACGGCGCCTTGGCCGCCAACTTCTCCACAGTCCGCGCGCACGGTTCTTTGGCCCGAAAGTCCCTAGTGGGACTTGTCAGATATGTAGTGTGTAAGGAATTCCTTCCAATATATGTGTGTATATATATATATATATATATATATATATATATATATATATATATATATATATATATATATATATATATATATATATGCGTGAGCCGATACCAAAGATAGTGCAATGCCGGGCCGACCCGAAGCGGAAGTGCAGTTCGCCATTAAGGGGCCCACATACACAGCTTCTTCACAGAGTGGAAAGGCACACAGTTTTTTTCATTTCCATTCTTTACATCCAATTCGCTGTCTCTGTTTATTTCACTTTCTTACTCCTCGGTGTCTACATACACTTTCAATTACCCTGCATTTGGCTGCGAAATTTCTTGACCTCTTCCTCCATTCTGCTTTCACGCATTCAAGCACAGGTAGGTGTGCACTTTAGCCGCCCATTTATTTTGATGTATATTCCTGAGTCTTCCTTCATACCGAAGTTTGCTCTGCGCTTCTCTGAATTCAAAGGAGGCCCTAACCCATGTCGCCTTGCCCTGCCTATTATTTGTGGTTTTGCCGTGGGCTCCCATACTTAACCGGCCCACCGATCTTTCTTGTTCTCAAACATGTACGGGTAGGCGTGGCGAAAGAGTCGGGTCATCTCTTCTGTGTAGATTGAAATGTTCTTGCTTGGGAGCTGCGCACGACGTTCCAATATCGCTTCCGCTTTCTCTTTGCGGACGACGCTCGTGAGGGTGTTCGAGAAGGTGCTGCGAGATGTGTCCCACGCTGTCAGGGTGGACTCATGATTCTAGAATCGCGTCCTGGTGACGTCTTGTCGTCGTAGTTCCAGTTCTTGAGTGTATGCACTCTTTCCTATGTTTCCAGCCATGTTCTGAGTCTTCAAACGATGATCGGCCGAAGGTCGGTGGTTAGTGCGGTGGCTATCTTCTCGGTTCCTGTCCACCTCGTACTGATGGTGGACGCTTAGACTGCCATTGCGCTTGTTGACTTGGCCTTGATTTCACCAGCGTTCTCGGGAAGAGGTTTGCACGTAGGTAACAGTCCTTCCAGCCTAGGGCCAGCTGGCTGGCCCGTGGAGACGTTGGTGTTATCTTCTCGGTTCGGGATTGGATCATGGCTCTGAGGAGGTGTCCGATAGATGAAGCACCTCGTCCTTTCCACTCTCTTCGTTCTCGTCTGTGTGCTCTTTTACAGTTTCAAGATAAATGCACATGCACCTCCACCAGATGTCACGTTGTAGTGACCGTGAAGAACAGAATAGCGAAAACTGCGAATCACGAAAGTAACTCTTTATTGGGGGAACCTGTGCCCAGAAAAAAAAAAACAAGCAACAGGCGATAGCGGCTAGCACAGACGGCGATCATTGAAAATCTGTCCTGCAGGTCAAGCGCCCTGGCTTTTATACGCGACTCGTCGAACGTTCCAGATGCCTTACAGATGGTATACTACATGCGTACGTGCCTTCCAGATGGTACTGCATAATTTGTGTCGCGCGCAAATTATGATTACACAAGGTTCGGCGAAAAGATGCACAGCAGGCAGAATCAACGATAACATTCGAGCAAGTTCCAAATCATGCAGGCACGTCTTGCGCTGAGCGATAGCCTTAAGCTGTTAGCGGATGAAATGCACCGCCGAGGAAAGGACAAATAAGTGCAAGTGTCAATATGAGCTGCAGCGCTGTGATACAATTGAAGAACAGGAGCAGTTTAGCTACGCCGAGGACAGTCGAGGGCAGTTCGAGCTGCTCCCGCGCAAATAGCGGAGTGCGAAGGAAGTCACGGGAAGCAAATGCATGATATAGTTTAATTTTGGTTGTGTTACCGTCGTTTTAGTTCAGTGTCCAGAGGAGATGGGCCTGAGAAGGGAGGGTCACATAATCACCGCTGGAAAGTAAACAATCTCGATCTCTTGATGCACCTTGGCCCTCCAACCTTCCCTCCAACGTTGCAATGGGGGAGCAAGCAACCGCCCTCTCGCTGCGCTACTGCTCTGCTTCTCTCTGCTCTTTGCGTCCTCTCTTTTTCTGCCAATGGAAGGCGTTATTAGCGTGTTACTACCACTCTTACGTATCGGGTATATTTCTTGCCTTTTTCACGGACCGATCTTGGAGATAGTGTTGATTCTGGATAAGTGTGGGCAGCATTGGGCTACTGTGTGTGTTGCCCTTAACGACTGTTCACCGTGATATATATATATAAGATATATATGGTTATATATGTGTATATAAATTTTTAAATTAACACATAAGCATAAAAAATTGGTACGCAGACGGGATGCGATGATGGCATCACCAGCACAAAAGTCCGCTACTCTCATCATTATGCCACAGCGGCATATATACCTCAAGTGGCAGAATAGAACATACTTAAGAATTTCCCGCATGCAAACTTGCGCGCGGAGACGCTTGGCGTGTTTTTTTGTTTTCCGTCGGTCTCACCATGTGCACTGTTGATGGGCGACCTGTACAACAGCAATGATAGCTAAATATTGTTTTTCATAGCTAGATAGGACATACGACAAGAAGGACACACACACCCATATGCATATGCACACACGCACGTACACACACGTTTTGTGTGCGTGTAGTTCTTCCTTCCATATGTCCCATCTAGCACCGAAAGAGAATCTTTAGTAAACGCAGAAACATGCCCCAAAATAAAAGTTCTATTCACCATTGGTGGTGCACTTCTTCATGCCAGCTTTGTTAGACGTTTCGCAGTAGTCAGGATGGTGTTACATCTATCCAGAAGGAGTCTCCTTAAGGATTCCGTCGCGCAAGACGTCGCACCCACGTATACGTTGAACAACGTCTGAGGAGCTAGCCCAAGCACACAACGCAGAATCTTGCTATGGCTGTGAATGGTTCGCTCTTCGGACATAATTGCAGTTTTTAACATAAATAAATAAATAAATAAATAAATAAATATAATTGTCCGATGGCCGAATTCGAACGAAAGATGTCTAGCGCAGATTCCCGACACTGTGAATATTCCTCCGCGGTAGTTTTTAGCCCGCACCAGCATGCCTCGAATTCAAATCGTTGTTTGGACATGTAAAACCCCAGAAATATTTAAAATGATATAACATGTCCTCAGAAACAAATTGCCCTCAGTCCCCAGCAGCTGCGGAGCACCTGACCAACGCGGCGGTCATTGCTGGCTAACGGCCACGTCCTCTGCTACAAAGGACTCCCAGATAAGAAGCATAACAGGGCAGGATTCCTAATCCATAAGGACATAGCGGACAACATTGACGAATTCTACAGCTTAAATGAGAGGGTAGCAGTTGTGTAATAAAGGTAAATAGAAAGTATAGAATAAAGGCTGTACAAGTCTACGATCCAACCTCCAGTCGCGATAATGAAGGAATAGAACAGTTTTATGAAAATGTTGAATTTATGAAAAGAAAAGGTGCAAACTCAGTATACTGTAGTCAATGGTGACTACACAGAAGTGGGGAAAAGTAAGCTGGTGAACAAGCATTCGGCAACTACGGCATCGGTTCTAGGAACACTATAGGATAGGTATTGGTAGAATTGGCGGAAAGGAACAAGCTCTGAATAACGTATACTTTCTTCAGGAAACGTACAAATAGAAAGTGGAGCTGGAAAAGCGTTAATGGAGAAACGAGAAATGAAATAGATTTCATACTTTCTGCCAATCCCAGCATAGTGCAGGATCTAGAAGTGTTAGGTAGGGGTGCAGTGATAATAGGATAGTGAGGTCAAGCATTTACCTCAATATGAAGACAGAAAGAGTAAAATTAGTCAAGAAGGAACAGGCCAACCTAGACGCACTAAGAGTAAAAGCAGACCAATTCGGGCTGGTGCTTGCAAACAAATATGCAGTCTTAGAGCAGAGAGATGAACATGACATAGAGATAATGAATGAAAACGTAACTAGGCTGGGTTCAGAAGCAGAAATTGAAGTGGGAGGTCCTTACCTCCCACTTCACCAGTAGGTAATTTATCCCAAGTAACGAAGAACCTAATAAAGAAACGATAAAGAATGAAAATGCCCAACTCAAGAAATCACATGGAATTCGCGCAACTGTCAAAACGGGCAAACTAGTAGAAGGTAAGGGATGTTCGAAATTATAATACGAGAAAGACTGAAGAAGCAGTAAAATATATATATTGTTTACAATATGCAGCATGCAATCAGTGAGAAGAAAACTTGGCACAGGACAAACCAATATGTATATACTGGAACATAAGTAGGGTAATATGATCAGCAATTTCGAACATATAGTAAAAGCAGTGGAATAATTCTAACTGACCTGTACAGTACCCAGAGCAGCTACGCTACCTCCATTTGAAGTAATAATGAACAGGTTACAGAGGCTACTTCTATAACTAGCGATCGAGTTAGAAAGGCCTTGCAAGACATGAACCGAGGAAAAGCGACAGGGAAAGAGGGAATAACAGTTGATTTATTAGAAGATGGATGAGATATCATGCCTGAGAAACTAGCGGCTCTTTATACGAAATGTCTCATGACTTAAAGGGTTCCAGAGAACTGGAAGAACACGAACATTATACTTATCCACAAAACGGGAGGTGTTAAAGAATTTAAATATTATAAGACCATTAGTTGGGTTTCAGTATTGTATAAAATATTTACCAAGATAATTTCCGATAGAATATGGGCAGCACTTGACTGCAGCCGACCAAGGGAACAGGCTGGCCGCAGGAAGGGACCCTCTACAATGAATCACGTTTGGGGTATCAATCAGGTAATCGAGAAATCTGCAGAGCACAATCAACCTCTCTGTATGGCTTCCAGAGATCATGAAAAGAGATTCACTAGAGATGCCAGCAGTCATAGAGGCATTACGTAATCAAGGTGTACTCGAGGCATACGTGAATGTTTTGGAAAATATCTACAAAGATTCCACAACTACCTTGATTCTCCACAAGAAAAAAAGAACGATACCTATAAAGAGAAGGGTCAGGCAAGGAAATAAAATCTCTCCAATGCTATTCACTACATGTTTGCAAGAAGTATTCAAGTTATTAAGCTGGGATGGCTTAGGAATGAAGATCAACAGTGAATATCTCAGTAACCTTCGGTTCGCAGATGGCATTGTCATGTTCACCAACACTGGGGACAATTAGAAACTACTGATTGAGTACCTTGACAGAGAACGTGTAAGAGTGGGTTTGGGGATTAATCTGCACAAGAGAAAGATAATGCTCAATAGCCTGGCAAGGTAACAAGAGTTCAAGATGGTCAGTCAGCCTCTAGAGTTTCCATAGGAGTACGTTTACCTAGATCAATTACTCACAGGTGATCGACGCTGATCATGAGAAGGAAATTTACAGAATAATAGAAATGGGTTAGAGGGCATACGGCAGACATTGCCGCATCCTGACCGGAAGTTTATAATATTAGTAAAAAGGAAAGTGTACAATCAATGCATTCTACCGGTGCTGACGTATGGGGCAGAGACTTGGAGACTAACAAAGAAGCTTAAGAACAAGTTAAGGACCGCGCAAACAGCGATGGAACGAAAAATGCTAGGGATAACGTTAAAAGACAGAAAGAGAGCGGCTTGGATCAGGGAGCAAAATGATATGGACAATATTCTAATTGACATCAAGAGAAAAAATGGAGCTCAGCAGGCCATGTAATGCGTAGGTTAGATAACCGGTGGACCATTAGGGTTACAGAACGGGTACCAATAGAAGGGAAGCGCAGTCGAGGACGGCAGAAGACTAGGTGGGGCAATGAAATTAGGACATTCGCGGGCGCTGGTTGGAATCAGTTGGCGCAGGAGAGGGGAAATGGTAGTCGCAGACAGAGGCCTTCGACCTGCTGTGGACATAAAATAGGCTCATGATGATATGTCCCAATGTGGGCCGATAAAATTCTGCAGTCTAAAATATAACCCGATGCCAAAGGCGGTGCAGTCCAAAAATCGAATCCGATCCAGACGGCAGTGCAGTGAAAAAAAATTAAGAAGTCTGACACCTAGACCCCTCCCCCCCCCCCTACTTCCCTCACGCGGGAATCGGGTAACGTGATAAAGGGTCATGCGAGGTGACTCCACCTCAATCTCATCCCCCTCTCGCTCAGGAAGACTGAATACGTCCGGTATTCTGACACGATTCTGAAGAGCTTGGTTAACGCTAGCTTGGACACCCTACATATCCCATCATCACTAACGATACCCCTCTTTTATCCATCTTCCCCTTTCCTTTGAGGGAAGTAGCAGGCAAACGGATGATTATTCTTGGATTATTCTCAACCTTTTCTTGCAATAAATTACTTGCTCTTTATTTCCACGTGCTGCGCTCGAGTCGGTTTTATTTATACAAGAAGTTTAAAAAATGATAACTACGCGTTCCTGACACCCTAATTTGATATTGAACAGTAAAGCAGGACACGTGAAATCACTATAAATAAATTTCCTTCAGATTTTTTTGCTACTCGCTATTGCTCTAGAGCTCGCTCCTTCTTTATTGCTTCTAGCCTGTACAGTTACAGTCCCATGTCGCCTTCGCTTGTGACAGCGGCTTTTTCGATGAAGAGTTTTTTTCTTGGAACGGTATGCCCATTTTGTTACTTAAAGTCCATCACAGTCACCGACAGCCTGTTCAATCGATCTCTGTGCTCGGGCCAGCTTTTGCTAATTCGTTCAACTTACATTTGAGGGCGCTAAAAGCGCGGCGCGTTAGCCGGTAGTCACGTGGTATTTTTAAGATTTAGCGCACTTTAAAGAAAGGCTGGAAAAAAAATTAAACAGGGCAGTTATCTCAGCATAGATGAAATAATACGATTTTATAAGGAAGCGCTACAACTTTTATATCGAAGATATTTGGCTGGTGTTGCTACTGAAAAAGTTAAACAGTCTTTGTTAATTACCCAGCTTGGCGGATTGTAATGATATATGGAATGATATGTTAGCTTAAAAACCCTGTATACAAGAAAGAAGTGCTGGTCAGTGAAGTGCATTACCAGTGCTTTACGCACGCAGCTGGTTCTAAGTGTTCGCAAGGTTCTGACTTCCGCACCGAGTTCGACCTCTCGCTTCTTGCTTACCCTGTCAATAACGACCTAGACACTTATAAAAAGTTCACAAGGACCGAGCGCATGCCGTAAAAATTGATGACGTCACTTCGTGCTGGTGCGGAAAAATCGTCACCCTCATTTCGTTTTTGCGTCTGTCCCGGCTATAGCTGCACTGGCCGTAATAGTGGTTTTCTTGGTATTTTAGAAAGGAAATTTACCAATGCAGCTCAAACAATGTTTCTCTGTAGTGTTCATTTACCAACGTCTTCTGTAATACTGCGCGCACCATTGGGGTAATATTAACTCGCTGTAGTTTCCCACTTCTCTCTCTTCACTGTGAGTCAACATTTTTTCTAAATATGTACCCAAATAACCTAGCCGCCCATCGATTTTCATATACCGAGTCCACACTCGTCATTATAATAAGATTATTTTCTGAGCCTTTTCCACTTCTAAGGACGACACATCCATGTCTCCATTTGGTGCTTCCATTGTATGTTGGTGTTTTCACGTGCCCCCAGTACCAGCCTCAATGTCAGGGTTGCCAGATCGCCACAACAAAAAATAGCCAAATTACCTCAAAATGTAGTTCAAAAATAGTCAAAGCCAAATTTTTCGCTAGTGAGAACTAGCCAAAAACATAGTCAAAATGTTTGATGATGTTCTGCAGGTTTTTTATATGCTGGTGTCCAAATCTCGGGGTATATTTCTGGCTCCAAAATTATTTCCGCCGCATGCGACCAGCACAACACTAGCGTCAATACCTGCATACAAAAATACATTGAGAGCTGCCAGTCAGACCTGGATTTGGACACCACTTACTGTTACTATGAGCCGAAGGGTTTCTTTTCCGATTTACTCATGACGTTATTGGTATCTACTGAGCCACGTCCTGATTTACCTTTAGTTCACGCATCACTTTCCCTGAGGCATTCTGTAAGAGTCGGGTAAAATATTTCCAGCTCCAACCGCTTTGATGAACTCCAGCTGGTCACGATCGAGTGCCCAATGCTTTTTAGAAGCAATAGTTGCCTTCGAGTGCAAGATGAAACAGGGAAATTTTGGAATAGAGTAAGAAACGCGCCGAATTTTTTACTCCATTACAAAGCTACGCTGCTCTTTACGCATCTCAAAACAAAGACGCGCATAAAGTAAAATTTACCTTTGAAAGAGGGATGCTTCTCCCATTCCATCTTATACACACGGCGGTGGTCCCGGGCTCAAGTCCCGGACCAGGACGAATTTTTCTTCAATTGTGAGGCTTTTATTTCGAGGAAACCGTATGGGTTTCCTTTGTAGCAATTGCTACGATTGGGTGGGTGTCTCATTTTCCCTTAATTAATTACTTATCTGCAACTATTACGTCAAGTGCTTCACACAGCGCACTGCATGCTCTGCTGAGAGGAGCTTTCCCCATCAAAAGTTGTCAATGTTCTCACTGGAAGACCATGTTCATTCAGTGCTCTCGCCAACATGGAGATGACAAGTAGAGCGGAATATTTCGTTTTGATTGACAGATGAATTTACTGCGCTTCGCTGAGCATATACATAAAGCCTCGAAGCGTCGCGTATCTCGTTTAAAGCGACTTGCGGATGTTTTTGTAACGTTACTGGGTAAATAATAACGTGGTGATTTGCGCGAAAACCAAGCAATGGCTTCGAGGAACACTTCATAAACATTGAAGAACACCGGTCGAAAATTACGCGCCATGACATGCGTGCGAATACTAGAGCTGTGGTGTAAGTCAACATAAGGGTTTGCTGTATTGCAGCCGGCACAGAACATATGCTGCACTGCTGTCAGCCCCACAGTTCTTATTGCCATAGCAATTATATTGGCACTCCAAGCGCATTTCCGCCAGTAAGGTTTCGTACAAAGCCCAGGCGCGATAATACCGTCACCGTGCGCCCTATGCTGTGCGTGCGAGAGAAGGCATGCGAGGGGAGCCGATGATCGCGGCTCAATCTCGCCCGCGCGAGAGAGACGAAAGCGAGCGGGCAGGATGCGCGCCGTCTCCCATCGTGCGCGAGGCGCCAACGTTGCGAAATGCCAGGGGGGAAGGGTGAGGAGAGAGAGAGAGTGGTGGGGAGCGGCTTTCTACTCCGGCTGCATCTGCGCATGTGACGGGTTGGGGGCAGTCTAGGTGAGTCGGTGACTCGTAGCTTTTTGCGTGCTATTTGTTCTCGGCCCTCACTTTTTGTCGAAGCCGATAGACAGCATGAATGTCACTTCACTCTCTGCTCCTGCCGCGTTTCCTCACGACACCGTTTTGACAGCGAGTTTCCGCAGTCATCGAGTCAGATGTGCACATGTTTGCTTGTGCGCGCGTGACATGATGCTTGTTAATTTAGTTCGTGTGCCCATGTTTACAAGTTTATACGGCCAATAAAACTACTATCTTTACTTCATCTAGCTGTGCAACAATTTGCTATTCCAATGGATGGTTAGGCTTTCAGGTGAAACTGCGTGTTTTTTGCTGTACCATGTGTGAACCGGCAGCAGATGACGCCGAAATCAAAACAGAAAGAGGGCTTAGCGCTGGAATGATGTATAAACATGGCAGCCATGACTGAGCGCCATCCTCCTAGCACCGACATTGCCTGAAAACTCAGCCTTGGAGATTGCCTACATGTCTTTGTCACAACAATATATGAGCCAAGGATAAAACGGACGCCGTCCAAAAACATTATAAGAAAGGAATCCAACACGTTTCGGCTCCCGTGCAGGGGCCTTGTTCACAATGAAAGTAATGGATATACTTTCATTGTGAACAAGGCCCCCGTATGGGAGCCGGAACGTCTTGGTTTCTTTTCTTTTAATGTTTTTGGTCGGCGTTCGTTTTACCCTTGACTATGAGCAATCCCAACCAGAGGAGTTTTCGTCGAACTCTTGATTTCATCAATATATGAGCTTTGGGTTTGCATAAACTGGCGTTCCCGAATTTTATCATTGTTGACGTGGTCCACAGGACTAGGAACTCCTTCAGACAAAAAATAGCCCAAACATAGCCATGTAGTCAACTGAGAATTTTCGACGCCAATCCACATAAAAAATGGCCCAGTTTGGCTATTAGTAGCCCAGTGGTCGAAATTTCCGGAGTCCCCCACTAGGCGTGTCTCATAATCAGAAAGTGGTTTTGGCACGTAAAACCCCATAATTTAATTTTTTTTATTAGTCGCCCAATATGACAACCCTGCTCGATGCTGCCAGCCACGACCTACTGTAGGTCGTGCTGCTGTACAGTAAGTAGGTCGTGCTACCACAGAACACCTATACAAACTTACAGAAGGGAAACTGTACCTTCCACAGTGCTACAGAAATAAGCGTAGCGGTGGCGTCGTGAACTAAAGTATGCGACCACAGGTGGCGCTGTACAACAGGAAACGGAAACGGAGTTTTGCACAGTATGGCCGTTGGCTTTACCAGGTGTTCTGTGGCTTTACTGGGTTTCTGGCTGCTGCGCCTCGATCGTGCACCCGCTAGTTTAGTTGCTGTGTGGCAGACGTAGCGCCTACATATATATGTAGGCGCTACGTTTGCCACACAGCAACCAAACTGCCGGTAGCACGATCGAGGCGCAGCAGAATACATGTAGCGCTGAGTCATATCGAGTTGAGGCACACTCTGAACTGACTTTTAAGGGCATCCCGAGCGGGTTTTCGTTTATTACGCCGCCGTTACCCCGAGTTGTGCCGCCGCGCTCCAGCTGTTGCATTTCGTGTAGGGCTACTGACAGAATGCGGTTTCCAAGTGGCACGATGGCCTCGACTGGAATAAACGCACAGGACACCAAAGATTGAGTAAGCCTGAAAATATTTTATTTGCATTTTACAAGTACAACAAAGAGCACACGTCTACGCATCCACACAAACGCGGTTACATAGTCAAGAACATAGTCAAGAAATGGCTCATTAATAAGGGTAGCACAAGCGCACAAGAAAGAAGACCTAAGCTACAAAACGTACGGTCGGCTGCTAAGTATAATAATTTCCCTGTCACCGCGTGTCACTTTTGTACAGCATCTTTACAGCACTACCAGGCCGGGTAGTTTGGCGGAAAGAACGCAACAGCTTACGGCCGTCAGCTGCCTCTTCCTTACGGGTGTCATAATTATCCTAATCTCCGCATCAACGTCGTGCAAGTCCGCAAACAGGCATCTGTATCTGAACCATATGTGCCAGCTTAATACATGTGTAGTAAAATTATGATAACCACTGCGTCTTATCAAACGTATTGGTTTTGCAAATGCGCATTACAGCTGACGGAACGACATACTGTAAGTGAAGCACAAGAGAACAAGGACAAAAGGAGGGTACAACACTTGAAGAAGAAATGAAGAATTAGTAGGCGTACAGCAAACAAGCGATGACGGAGAACACACAATGATGCATCGGGTGTTCTGCGACATCGGTTTGCGTACTTACGGTGTTATGGAGATCAACGGCATGAAAACGTACCTTCAAGCGTACTCCCTGAACCTCCGCCGCATTCATTATGATAATCAACGCCCAAAACAAAACGAGGCACTATTTTTTGCCAAGAGTAGACCTCTTTACAGCAAGTCTATGTAATGACTCGCAGACGAAACCAGCATGCTTTCGAAAATGTTTTACCGCCGTAGTATTCGAACGCCAACGGCCAGGAAACACATTGATACCAATAGGCTGTCTGTGGTTAATCAAGTACAAAAACCTTGACGCTATGACTAAAAAGTAGCTTCAACAATCGAATTTAAAAAAAATCAACTGCCTATTTGTCTGAGGTAACAAAACATCCTTAGACACCTCGATTGTTTATGTCAATGGTTTGGGTAAAGTAAAAAATCCGGCATGTTCAGCGCCCCTAGCAGAGAAAGCACAAAGTAAAGTATTCGACCAAATTACAGTAGCTACACTTGCGCGCTTACGCTGAAACGCGCCTCGATTGACTTTTCGCCCTCTGTGGCCATTTGTTGAACTTGAGAGTGTGCGGGGCCTGGTGCTGCCAGCTACCATTCGCTCCAAGTAAAGCTACAAGATATGTGCCGCCATCTATCGCTATTGCGAAAAACGAATGGACGGAAAACGCAGCCTGACAGTTTCCTTTTCGTGCACTGCGTGGCGCAGGTAACGCTGCCGGAGCAACGTCGGAGGGAGGCCACGCTTTATTTTGGCGAGAGAGAGAGAGAGAATAAACATTTATGTCGCAAAGCAAGTAGAAAATTTCCTCGATGAGTGGGGCCCTCAGTCCAGGGCTCCATTGCCATGCGCGACTTCGCGAGCCCGCTGGATCAGCCGTTGCTGTTCCTGCTGGCCTGTGCTGAGCAGCGCAGACTCCCAAGAGGAAAGGCTAGGGTTGGGTATAGGAGGAACACCTGAAGGGTTAGGGCATTCCCTTATCGAGTGATACACCGTCGGTTTGGCCCCACAGTGGGGACAATAGGAAGGGTACAGGGTGGGATGAAAGATATGTAGCATGTGGAGACAAGGAAAGGAATGGACGTCAGACTGGGGACTCTGGAGTTTTGCAAGACGCGTAGCGCCAACTGCCGGTGCGAAGAGGCAGTAATTGAGTAGTGCGAAGCCCGACTCGCTTGCTAAGTTGCCTATGCAGATAGCGACGGCGAAACAACAATTTAACTAGATTTTGGTCCATATTGCGAGTGTTTTGCGCATTTAACACCCAGACAGAGAGCTATGGATTTCTACGCTAGTCGGACGCGCCGCTGAACTGCCATAAAGCGCTTGCTGGCTCACTGTTCTGACTGATGGCGGATGCGACGGCAACTGCGATAGCTCCGCGCGCTACGAAGAAACGCCGCAATCGACGCTACTGTTGTGTTGGAAATTGCCATGAACGTCAAGGACGGAATAACAACGTTAAGTTTTACCGATTTCCATCGCGATCGTATGAAGGGGAAAGGCGAGAGCGCTGGATACGGGCCGTTCAACCTGTTGGATAAACGGATTACTTGCATTCCCCACAACACAGCGGCTCGCATGAGAAAGTGCGACAATTTTGTTCTTCTGTAATTGTGTTGCGTAGCCCTGACGGAGGACCGTGGTAACCAAGCGAAAACTCAAGAATTTGCAGCCGCCACTTCGTTGGTAACAGAAAAAACAACGTTGCGAACCATCCTGCTTATGTGCCATCGATATCTCCACCTCTTAACAGACGTCCGCCTCCGCTTGACTCAACAAATGGAACGGAGAGATTTGGCAGGTCAGCTTAACCAAACATTTTGGTTCGTTTATGAATTCAAAATCCTGTTCTAGAGCATCGTTGTATCGCGAGCTCATTTCTACTTTCGGTATTTTGTATGTCCGGCGCCGATTACAAGCACGCTTCGCAATGTGCTGAGCCTGCTCGACTGCGTTTTTGAAATGTGAGCAATGAAGTTGCTGTAGGAGCACTGGACGAGTAATTGCGAAGTAACGCACCCTAGCAAAAATTCTAATACAAAACTAATAGCCTATGAGGTTATTGACACTAATACAGTCTATTATGTCTATTAGTGTATTAGTCTAATAGATCTATTGGTGTATTGGCCTATTAGTCTGATAGGTCTATTTAGTCTAATAGGTATATCGGCGTATTAGTCTAATAGGTCTATTGGTGTGAAAGAAAAGGTGTCAATGCACCAGTTACAGAATGAAAAACAGGCATAATTGCTAGGAGCATTTATTAGCACACAAATATTTTTACAGATTTCTCTTTCGAGATCTTCGTCAGGTCAGCAATCTTGATTGCCAGAGCTTTTACTCCACCACTTCGACCAGAGAACGTCCTTTTGGGGTGGTCAAATAAACCTGGGTAGAAACATACACACATATAGAAACATTTAAAAGCAGGGTGCTTGTTCTACCACTAAATGTTTAAGCTGGCAATATTTGCTTCTAAATTGGAATAATATGGCCCCGTAATTTCCAAACTAAATTTAGGACAAAGTGTGATATGCTTAGTTCGACATGTTTATCATAAAGAAAAATGACGCCATGTGATATGACAGAACAATTAGACAGCACATAAAATGCACCAAAGATGTTCTGTGTGTTACATCGAAACTGTAGGCAGATAAGGAACAACTCTAGACAGAAATCTTGCACAGCATTGTCGGAAACATGCATGTCACTGCTGCTATGCGCACAACAATCGACCCAATCACACTGTACTGAAGTGCATCCACCATTGGGATAAAAAGAAACAACTTTTTACTATATTATAGAAGCATAAATAAGTACAATAGTTACCTCCAAATGGAAAGAAATCGGTGCCGGCGAAAACACATCACATAGATGCACGCTGATAGATCCACGAAGCACAGGAGTAAAAACAGTTGCCTTCCGTTGTTTTGAAGTCACACAACACTCATATCCAAGTATTATACTGCAGGAATAAGATTGCGCAGACGCCAGCACCTCGGGTTCCTTAAAAACACATCGTTTATTCATTAAAAGTCGCGCACACCTCGCCTTGACATGGCTACAGTACACTGCAACATGGCAGCCGCCATTGCACACGTGCTGTGCGCAACTACGGCAGACTACGGCTGTACTTTTGCGATCTTCCCGCCTGCCGTGTTCCCTTCTCTGCGATACTGCTCATTGATGTCAATAAATATTACGGCCTTTTATATGCGGTATGAAGTTATCAATTTAGGTTACAAGTTTAACACTGCTTTATGCGCACTTCAACAGAAGATACGGGACTAACGAAACTTCAGTGGCAAACAACTAGGGTCTGCTATGGTTGCTGCGATTGCACCATCGTTCGTAAACCCACCGGGCACCGCGACTGTGCCTTGCAGGTCACGGCTGGTTGTTCGTAGTGCTTTATTTTTCGTGGCGAAGTATTTGCTGTGTTGTAAACACTAGCTGTTTCCTCACGACTCATCGCGACGAGGCTCAACAGAGGCCTAGTTTTGAGACGTCGCCAGTGAAACAAAATTGGCAAGACCATGTAGGCGCGCGTCCATCGCTTTCGTGTATATCGCTGGGAGATAAGCTTAGTGCGATGAAACTAATACAAACGTGCGAATGCTGTGTGCTGCACATTTTGTACAGCAAAATTCTTAATTATTCAGCGAATAATGAGAGACCTCTCTGCAAATGGTCCCCAATACGGACTTAATTTTTCATAAACTTTCACCCTCGCATTAAACAAGCAGCAGAAAGGGGCAACAGAATTCAACAATGCATGTTGCATAACAGACCAGCAACAATCTGTATAAAGTCAATAGGACGTATCAGTCTAATAACAAAACTAGCAGACATGTAACAATGTTTGTATAAGACTAATACGCCTAATACATAGGCTCTATTGGTCTTATAGGTCAATCAGTACAACTAATAGAAATTTCTATTGGTCTAATACAAAACTTATACAACTAATACAAAACTGTATTAGACTAATACAAACTTCTATTAGAATTTTTGCTAGGGCACGTGTGTAAAGAAAAAAAAATGTCGCGTGTATTTACATTTATCTGTGCGCGCTTATTGCTCGAAGCGTCTGCGAAAAGTTCAAATTAAGGTACGAGCGATGCTGTAGCCCCCGCGAGAAAGAAAGATGCAGCGCGTAGGCACTGTAGGAAGCTTCTTTCGCTATGATCTCACGCTGTTTGCTGCCTTGGAAAACGTTTTCTGTTTGCTGCCCTGGAAAAGGTTATGAAAGGATATACTGTCTGTGAGTAACTGCGAGACAAAACATTACCATAAAATACATAAAAATATAGGAGATACTTAAGTCTTGTGTTCAGGACATATTCAATATGAACCAATTTGAAATGCTTAGATTTTTATGCTGATATGCATACAGACAAACATGATGCTCTCTGTACTTGCGAGTTGCAGCACGCCGAAATAACACTTGAGACTTTATTTTATATTGTACACGTACTTCGCTCTGCTGAGCTTCCTTTCCGAAGCGTGGATGGGCGGAAGAAGCTTTCCAGGTCCTTGATTTTTAGGAAACCGTGCTTGAACACAAACGAAAGAGAGGGGCCCATTGTGGCCTATGCACCTTCGCTTGTGGACAGCTCTCCTTGCACTACTCAGCTCGCGCCAAGGCTCCGATGGGGGCGCTGGTGACGGCTTTTTCCGCAGCGCCGCCTGGGCAGAGTCTGAGGTCTATTGGTCTGCAGTTGCCGCCAGACATCGGCATCTGCCCTAACTTGTCTCATCTCAGTGAAGTTGGCGCAATAGAAGAAAAATAAGACGATTGGAATTTTTTAAATATACAACCAAAATTTTCGAATTTTGTGTAACACTGCCAGAAACAAAGGAATAAAGGTTAATCATGGACAGATTAACGAAAAGAGAGTTATCAGATATTATATCAGCAGAAAACGTCACAACGTTCTTGAGGTATACATGTATATGTAAACGGCCAAAAAGCATCGTTTTCCCCACTTCACAGGCTGTTGCTTCTTTCATCGATGTGCGTACGCATGGTAAGTATGCAAACGCCAACTACTTTAGTAAGAAAGTATACGCTTGAAAGAGCTGAAACACGGAATAATCAACCGAGGACTGGTTCTATGACCGTTACTCGGAGTATCAGAAACAAATTCCCGCAGTGTTACGACATGTCAAGCTTTGGCAGAATGGATCTTGGAGGCGCTGACAGTCTCCTGAGCCGGCGCCAGATGGCGATAGGAGACCCGTGGGTCGCACAATATGCCCACCTATATGAATTGAAGAGATCACCGAGAGACGTCGCGGTGGCCTTAGCAGCTAAGCGGACGGCATTTGCTCCGAAAAAAAAAAAAAAGATTTCGCAAAAAAAGAAAGGGCAAATCTATACGCGAAAGATAGTGCGGCAAAATTCCATTTTCAATTCGCACGACGCTTGGTGTTCCTGCCATTTCCTGTTCGCAGACAATCCGGCCACGAGCGCTTTCGTTTTGTTGAGAGCTTCCGCCCTGAGCCCATGCTCAATTTTTATTTTGACTATCATTGAAAGAGACCGATGGATATGCGCCACGAGATTTTTCCCTTTGTTTAACGTCAAGTACCGAAATAAAAATAAAAATTTACCCCTTTAAAAAAGAAATGCATATTCTCAAGGGAATAAAAATGCAAAGAAAAGACTGCGAACGTCCTAATCGGAGAAGGGACTTTAAGCTATTGTGTCCCTTTCAGGTTATTATTTGCGGGTATGTTGCATTCACTGTGAGTTGTCTATGGCAGCGCAAGTATACCTTACCACAAGAATGACACACTTCCTGTCTGTGTTAGTTCGTTAGTTTTAGCGGTGATCTGATTTGTGCGCATTGACAGGACGGCCGTTGCTCTACTAACACGTCGTGTTTGTTACGTCATGCGAGGGTCGGTCCTAAATGGGGGCAAGGAATGGGTCATTCCCAATATTTACTTCCTCCCTCCCATTGTCCCGCTTCTTACCACACTGTAGTTCCAACATAGTAAAAATCAATTTGAAGTAATTGGATAATTGGCCTCTCTTTCAAGTTGTTCCCATTTGTGTATTAGTACAGAATTGAGTCACTTGGACACGGGCTGATTAGTTGTTTGCCATTTGGGCCAAACGATGAGTTGGAATATAATCAATCCGACCAATCGGCTAAAATGCTGCAGCTGGCATGGAACGAATTTGGTTAATTTGCGTGGAACGAAATGTTTCAAATGGAAAAGGTCAGGGGACCAAATTATCTCGATCGTGCAAAGTCAGCGGTATATATATATATATATATATATATATATATATATATATATATATATATATATATATATATATACAAAACATAAGGGGAAGGCAGCGAAATTCGCACAAGATTCAGGAAGCACCTTACTATACTTGCTGCTGGTCTTGCTGGTTTTTGCTTGCTATGTTGTAATACGGCGAAAAACAATATGAACAGCATAGTAGTAGAAGTAGTAGTATTTATTTCGGCCATATTATACAATATGGCCCCGAGCAGAGGCTAAGGGTGGCAGATAAATCATGCCTCCTGACAAGGCTTTATCCCCGTATCACAAGTCGTAGCACCGGTGGCGAACATGTAAAGCTCGTTCTCAGGAACGCCGCTCACTAAAATTAATACCACAAAAAGACACTAAAATGTGCACCAACACTTATTATAAAGAACTGCACAAAATATTTAGCAGTAAACAAAAATCAGAAAACGCTGCGGCGAGAACAAAAACATCATTAGTAAATGAGTATAGAATAGAATAGAATTTATTCATAGGAAGGACACAGAGGTCGACCTGAGCTAGTGCGCTCTAGTCTGCTACTCTGTACTGGGGAAGAGGGAAGGGGAGTGAAAGTACTGGGATGGATAATGATGATAAGAGAAGTGGTGAGGGCTTGTGTGCGTGAGACAGCTGTCTTGCTAGATAGCAGTCACCACTTAATATGTAATAATAATAATAATAATAATAATAATAATAATAATAATAATAATAATAATAATAATAATAATAATAATAATAATAATAATAATAATAATAATAATAATAATAATAAGTGAATGAGTAAACACAGAAAAAACAATTCATGCGAATTTAGATGTTTCAAGATTATACAGTACGAAAAAGCATCTTCACTTTTTTCTTAAACATCGATACACTAGTACTTTCTACAGCTATTTCCACAGTCGATTGGTACGTATTACACAAGGTTGCGATTTGGTGATGTAAAAATTGTTTTCTATAATTGGTTCTAGATCTAGTGGTGGACAACGCGACACCACGTAAATCATATGTTATGTCCCTCGACAAATAAGTGTTACTGAAAGTATCAAAATCGATCCTGCTTGATATTATGGGAATTGTAAGCTGCGAATCTCAAGTTATAGGAATGAAAAAGATTACGAACATGACAAGTTTCGGAAACATTTGCTTCGACTGCTGGGTCTGCACACAACGCTCGTAGGGCTCTCTTTTGAAGGGAAAACAATTTAAAGGAATCAGTTTTATAGCACGTACCTCGTACTAGGTTACAGTATACAAGATGGGAATGAACGAGAGCAAAATATAATTGTTTCTCTACTTTTTGTGGATGATGCCTGATACGATAGATTACACAAATAGATCTGGCCATTTTCATTCTAATATAACTCACATGATCTCACACTCTCAACTCACATATCTCAACTCAACTGATGGGTAGTCAAAGATGGGTAGTTTCACAACAAACGACACAGGATTGCGACGGTAGTTCAAGAAGTGGAAACGGTTGTTTTGGCATTCATTGCTGCTAACGCTCACGGTAGTGTGCGCGACGCCAGTGCGGAGGCCGAAAATTCAAGGACACCAGTGTGAAGGATTTTAAAGAAAGGTCATGTGCTCCCATACCATGTACATCTTCACCAAAATTTGAAAACTAAGATTTTGAAAACTGACTTGACTTTGCCAATTGAATTTTCACGAAATGAGAAGAAGAACCGGACTTCCTTCCTCGCGTGCTTTGGACGAATGAGGCTAATTTATCCAGAAACACACAAGTTAATCTTTACAAGACGCACTACTGAAGTGACAGGAACCCCACTGGCTGACACGAACCTGACACCAATACCAGCGGCCGCTTAATGTTATTTTTGATGACAACATCGTCGGGCCCATCTTTTTTGACAAAACACTAATGATTCAGCGCTATGTCAACAACGTCCTCGAGGGCCCCGTGAACGACGTCTATCGCAATGTTCAACTTGCGCACCTTCTCAACAACTGGCTTCAACACAATGGTGCTCCTGCGCAAAGTAGTAGTCAATCTCGAGCGTGGCTCGACAAGCTTTTCCCTGGACAGTGGATTAACCTGCACGGACCAGTACCCTGGCCTGCAAGATCGCCGGACATGACACCGCTGGACTTCTTGTGGGGCTACGAGAAAGATCGCGTGTATAGCAGCGAAACTACCACATCGTACACCCTAAAGGCAAAAATAAGCAGTCTTCCGAGAGATTCCAACATCGTTGGTCAAAGCTGCAACAGCACCCGCGTTGGAAAGAAGCAAGTGCTGTATTGCTTCTGACGGTGAGCTGTTAGAGCACGTGCTATAAGTGGCAATGGAAAATAACCACTCAAAACCGGTGTAAACCGCGACTGTTTAACGCGCCTTCATGATGTCACTCTATTCTTAAACAAAAAAGCTTGCAACAAAGATAGAAAAAAAACTGCTTCGTTTTCCCTCTTTTCAGGAGTTCGAGAGACAGGAAGAGTAAATGGCTAAACCAGTTGAACCTTTGGATGTTTCTTGGTGGGCGGTTGAAACGCCTTACGTGGTTTTCGTTAATTTTTTTATTACCCCGCACCTCCAGCAGAAATGTTACGTGTGGAAAGACACAGACGAAAGATGCTATTTACACGCTATTTAAAATACTGGAGCCCGGCAGCCAGGCTGACACTCGCTCGTGCCAAGGGCACCGACCAACTTCTTCGTCATTCTCGCGGCTGGTCTCTTGAGCATCGCTCAATGATATCGTAATAATATACACTCCTGAGTAGCTCTTCTCCGTTCATCCGAGAGCTGCCTTCTTTCATTTTCGTGCTCTTTCGGGCACTGGTTTTTTTAAACATTGGTTGAATTTGTGTTGTAGTTTTGTTTCGTGATACGCGGAGGTTAAAGCTATCCCGAGTGCCTCATGATCGAGCACAACGTTCTTGCGTCCGCAGATGCTGACGCTTATCGCATCAGACTAGTTAGGTCGCGAAAGCTCCCGAGCCGTACCACAGGGAAGAAGCCTTGTACGATGCGGCGAAAAACGAATGCAGCCGTATATCTTTCAAAGGTTGCTTGGAGGCGCTTGAGTAGCGGCGGCGTGACCGAGCATCTACTTCATATTTCGCGTATTTCCGGGGTTTTGTTTTTTCTTGAAAAAGAAAAGAAAGCAACCAGGCACACTTCAGCACGACATAAATGCTTGCTTCGGAGGTTATTTAAGGTGCCATGCAACATTGTAATTTAAATGTTTGCGATTCAAGCAATAATTAAAGAGTCCAATAATTACAAGTGATTAATGTAATAATACTTCGTGATGAAAAAATACTGGCTGTAAGTACACACGACTGCCGCTACTATATAATTCGTACGAGTTCCCTAGAACTCTTGGTTTTTTTAAAATCTTGGTCCAATAAACGGGGGCACCCAGTACAACTTTATTTAATATTTCGTACGCCAATCTTTACTGAAGATTTGTACAACAAGGGCCCACTTAGGTACGTAGATGCATGCCTGCCACCAGTTTGTAATGTAGTGCAGGAAAATTTCTATACCCACATTCTCTGAATTTGTTGAGCACCTCTTCCTGAAGCCCTCTATTAAGAACTCGGAGATCTATGAACATGTGCCCTGACTCTTGATACTTTTCTGTAATTTCAGCAACTTTCTGAAACACCCCTTGGCGTGCTATTTCGTGACGAACATCACGCGATGACAGGGTGTTTCCAGCTTGTTTCTTTTTGACTGGTATCCTGAAGAGGTGCTCCTTTTTGTCTGCATGTTGTGTTTTTCTATTCAAGAAGTGAGTAACGAAACTTTCGCCACACATTTTAATCTATACTTGATCAATCAACTACAAACACGCATAGATAAAATCATGCATGTGATGGAACTTTGCACTCACTGCCCTCTTCACTTGGTGGACCGAAGGCGCGCTTAACTCTCAGCCTACATTTTCTCATTTCACAGCGAAGCTGTATATAGCTACCCTGCGGCGGTGATCCATGTCCGTCCATCTACGCTTCGCGTCGAAACGAAAAACTTTTCGCCTCCGATTTCTCGCAAATGCTCTGTATCACTTAATGCAATGTAGATATCTCGGGAACAAGATTATACTGAAATCGGCCACTAAGACGGCTGTATCATTACGCCAAGTTTCATTTACTTGTCATAGCTCGTTAGTTCACAGCAAAGTTGTAAACGTTACAGAATTCCCGTCTGCTGTCAATCCATGGCCGTCTTCGGAGGGAGTATGGTTACAGAAAACAGCTGTAACTATTGTTCTTTCGAAACTAGTCAGAAGCGAATTATATGACAAATAGCTGCTAAAACGACTCTAAGATTAGGCCAAGTTTCATCTACTTTTCACAATTAAGTAGCTCATAGTAAAGTTGGAAATAGTGTGGAATTCCCGTCTGCCGTAAATACATGGGCTTCCACGGGAGGGAAACAGACAGACCCATGTTTGCCCGCTAGAATGACACTCTAGACATTCCAAGTTTCACTCAGATAATTAAATAAGAAGTATTCTCAATCGCAAATTACAAACAAACTTGTTTTGTTTGGTGCGCTCCTTTACTGCATTCATGCGCCCCGGTCAACGCATATCATCGCTCGCGTCGAGGCTCCATTTAACGGCCAGCTGCGCACTACACATACTCTTCATACTACACATGCTCTCACCAGTCGGCGTTGTGTGTTGTGGTTACGCCATGGTCGCCTAGGCGACCTTATAGTAGTAATAATAATAATAATAATAATAATAATAATAATAATAATAATAATAATAATAATAATAATAATAATAATAATAATAATAATAATAATAATAATAATAATAATAATAATAATAATAATAATAATAATAATAATAATAATAATAATAATAATCATAATCTTTATTACAAATAATCATTTTGTAGATATAATTTTGCTAGGTCTGCCGAAGCCTTCTGTGGGCTTGTATGGCAGAAACCTGGCAGTCAGGCCATAATAATAATAATAATAATAATTTATTACAAATAGTCACTTTCTACATATCATTCTGCTAGGTCTGCCGAAGCCTTCTGTAGGCTTGTTTGGCAGAACCCTGGCAGTCAGGGCAATGAATTATGTACCTTATTACAGGCAAACTAAACATCAAACTAAAAAAAAAAGAAGAAAAACGTATGACAGTTTTTTTAGGTAAACATGCCCAGTAAACAGCACTTAATTTTCAAATGAAAACACGTAGCACACAACAAGCATTAAAACGGAGTAAACAAGGCACAATATGTAAACAAATTTACAACCTATTGAGAACAAAAATATTTTAAAAATCGTAAAAATAGCGGGAACAGTCTTACATTCATTTTGGTAAAGATCACACTACAATAAAAGAGACTTTATACATGTGAAAACTATTCTATCATTGCCTTGAGGGCCTTTCTTAATCCCGACAAATTTGTCTGATCCAATACAGCGCTGGGAAGGTTATTAAACAGGTGGGGGACATAGCACCTTCTTTGTCCTTTTCCATAATGAGTTCTTGTCCGAGGAGCTACATATCGGGGGTAACTACGCAAAGCCACACTTTTATGGACAGGTTCACGGAAAGCATTGCTCCAGAAATAACGCATCACAATTGTCGAACGAAACAAAGACTCGAAATCGGGCATTTACAAATCTCGAAATAAGTTATCTGTGGTTTGGTTGTACGCAACACTTTTTAGTAGGTTTTTAATAGGTTGTCAATTTCATGTTTCCAAAATCCGCTGCAATTAAAAAACAGCAAATGCCGTACCTTATATGCGAGTAGCCTAAACCATGCACTATCACTTTTTTAATCTTAGTAGGTACATAACTCCTTATACGGTAAAGGGCACATGCAACATTACGTAACCGCGCACAAATTCGAGCCATTTGAATGTTCCATGATAAGTCAGTCTCAATGTATGCCCCAAGGTACTTGACACCATCCACATATTGAACAGGGGTACAAACACAGCTTAAGCAATCGGAACCGTGAAGGAAGATATGTTTTCTAGATTTTCTCTAGTTTTCTAGATAGATTTCTAAAACATACTAATCGAGTTTTCGGAGCACTGACTTTTATACCAGTTCCAGTTTTATACCAGTTTTATACCAGTTTTTTAAAACCAGTTCATCAGATTTTTTATGTCGCTTTGAAGTAAAGCGACAGCTGCTTCATACTGCATGTGTTTAGAAACAAGCAACGTATCATCCGCATATTGAAAATCGTACATGACGTTGTTACCTGTGCCAAGTCACAAACGTACAAATTAAAGAGAAGCGGTGACAAAACGGAACCCTGTGGAACCCGTGCGATAAGAAACTGCAATGAACTCTTTTGGTCGCCAATACGTACAATCTGGTGCCGATTTAACAGGTAGTTTTGTATAAATGCATGGAAATGCTCCCGAAAACCGCAATTATGTAGTTTAGCACATAGAATACTGTGGCTTAGGGAATCGAAAGCCTTAGATATATCTCGAAAAAGCCCACAGGCTACCTGGTTAAGTTCAAAAGTTTGATATAGAAGATCCGACAGTTCATCAAAAAGCGCATGCGTGCTTCTACCAGACACGAAGCCATACTGGGAAGTTAATAAGATAGTATATTTTAAAACGAGCCCCTCAATCGTTTCAAGCACGTGTCTTTCCAACAGTTGCACTAAGAAAGGAAGAACAGAGATGAGGCGATAGTTCTCTGGCTTCGAAGCATCTCCGCCTTTAAATATCGGTATCACGCGTGCTCCCTTTAGCGCATCTGGTATTATGCAAGTATCAATAATTCTATTAAAGATAAGAAGAAGCGGATCGGCCAGAACTCTGACGTGCTATCTGACGTGAACTCTGAATGCTATCTGCTGATATGCCATCAAGTCCGACAGCACGGCTTTTTCTAGATCGATGCAACAATCGATACAAGTCTTCTTTAGTTATTGGCGGAAGAAATGCCGAATCTAGTATTGAATTTAGACAACAACAACAACAACAACAACAACAACAACAACAACAACAACAACAACAACAACAACAACAACAACAACAATTGTTGCCATCTTACAATAATCGTACATCAGAAGCTGAAGTACGATTATTCATCAAGGCATATGAGGTACGGCATTTGCTGTTTTTTTAATTGCAGCGGATTTTGGAAACATAAAATAGACAACCTATTAAAAAGCTTACTAAAAAGTGTTGCGTACAACCAAACCACATATAACTTATTTCGAGATATAGAAATGCCCGATTTCGAGTCTTTGTTTCGTTCGACAATTGTGATGCGTTATTTCTGGAGCAATGCTTTCCGTGAACCTGTCCATAAAAGTGTGGCTTTGCGTAGTTACCCCCGATATGTAGCTCCTCGGACAAGATCTCATTGTGGAAAAGGACAAAGAAGGTACTATATCCCCCACCTGTTTAATAACCTTCCCAGTGCTGTACTGGATCAGACAAATTTGTCGGGATTAAAAAAGGTGAAGTCAAGAAATTCATCAGGGCTGATGAATTTCTTGATTTCACCCCCCCCCCCCATCATCTGCAACTTTCCAAAATAATATAATGTATTGCAGGGCCGAAGGTCAGCTAATAATAATAATAATAATAATAATAATAATAATAATAATAATAATAATAATAATAATAATAATAATAATAATGTTTATTGCCACACAATATACAAAACAACACAAGCAGGCCGGTCTAAGCCTTAGTTGGCTTGTAGGACCGTGCCAATGAATATGATAGACAAGGCAAAAAGATGTACAAGAATTGATGAGATGAATGAAAAAAAAAATGAAAGGCAAAAAATTAAGAAGAACAAGATAACATTTAGTTATCTACATATAACAAAATTGAAGAGGTAAATATTGCGATGCAAAAAAAAAACAATGTACAAGAGGGTAATTTTACTCTAGCTGCTTTAAGATGTGTTTGAGCGTTCTTTCTGATGTCGCGTTAAATATCTCTTCTGGTAATTTGTTAAATATGTCAGGCACATAAGCACAGCGTCTGGCCGCGCCATACCTTGTGGCTGAATGCGGAACTACGTAACGGACATGTTTTCTAAGCTCCCTTGCGGCGGCACGTTTTTGTTTAAAGCGGAATTCCAGAAATGTTTAACTACAACTGTTTCTATAAGTAATGAATGGAAGTTTGGTAGCCCAAGTTCACGGAAGATGTTTGCAGATGTTACTATTGGGGAATTGTACGCAACGTTTTTAAGAATGTTTTTTATAATCCGGTCAACCTTGCATCTCCAACGATCCGAACAAAAGCCAAAGACTGTAATGCCATACCTTAACACACTGTAACCTAGTGCCTGTGCTATAATCTTTTTTACAGACAAGGGTGCAATACTTTTGATACTAAATAACAGCCAGGCTACTGACCTCAGTTTGGAACAAATAAGTGTGATGAGTGATGTTGCCACGATAAATTACTATCGAAATAGATTCCGAGATATTTCACACAATCCACGTATGGAATAGGTGCGCATTTACAATGAACACAGTCTGACTCATGCAAGTAGAGAGGCAAGTTAATAACAGCAGTCTTAAGTGGAGAGCGAAAACAAAGAAGTTTTGTTTTTTGGGCATTTACAACAATTCTATTATTAGAGAACCAAAGCATTGCCTTGTGCACGTCATTTTGCAACATTTCAGTGGATGTTTTATAAGAAAGATGTTTCGCTAATAATACAGTGTCGTCAGCATACTGCAATACTGAACATTTCGAAATTGCCAAAGGGAAGTCGTTAACAAAGATATTAAACAACAATGGCGACAAAATGGACCCCTGAATAATAATAATAATAATAATAATAATAATAATAATAATAATAATAATAATAATAATAATAATAATAATAATAATAATAATAATAATAATAATAATAATAATAATAATAATAATAATAATAATAATAATAATAATAATAATGCCTATATATATACATAGATGCGTCGATTGAGGTAAAACACACCACAGCTTCGCCACTCCTCCTTCACAGAGTGGAGGGGCTGATGAATTTCTTGACTTCACCCCCCATCATCTGCAACTTTCCAAAATAATATAATGTATTGCATGGCCGAAGGTCAGCTGGCAATAATTGGACACATGTAATTATTTCGGTTCATTATTACCACGAGCAAGCAATGGGGGTGCACTGTGCCGCACAAAGTGCCAATCGTAAAACTTCCTAGAATGCCTAGATAAAAATGAAATAGTGAAGTTCCTACAAGGCTTAAAGCCCGCAACACACGCAAAAGTTTACAAATGGCACAATCTAACTGAACAAAAAAGGCGCACTGAATATTACTAGCATACAGAATGATGTACAAATAAAAACCTGGTAATGCGTACACAAGCGCCATCTTATATTCAGTCTTTACCGTCGAACAACAATATAAATACATGCATGCAATGACTTTGAAACACCTTTTAGATATATTCCCAACAAATACATGAGAGATCATACTTACTTTAATGCACCTTTAAATCTATATGTGCGATTGAAACGCTACCTGAAAGGGTATACATAATTATTTGCTTCAAGCATTACTGTATCATGAACCTTGAGGAAAACCACCATATAATTTACCTATGCGTTATGTCGCCTTACATGTACGATCGTTTGAAGTGCAAATATTACGAAATAACGATAAGAGCTTCGGAAACGCGCCAACCTATCTCCAACCAGCAAAATTTTGCGATCTGACAATTATGACACTGTAAGAGACGATGCATAGTGCGGCGCTGCATTATATATTCCCTCTCTGAGATACACGTGGTCTGGCCGTCTGGACTCTATAGCCTCGTCGACAATTGTGGAAGGCGTGGCAATAGCTGCTGCTGGACGCAAACTAAAGACTTTGCCTCCCGAGTATGTGGTTCTCCTTACGGACCCAAAGGCTACCTTTCAACGGCTCTACCGTGGTCTACTGCCCAACATGTTCCCGCGCAAATCACGAGGGCTAGCGAAAGAACTCGGCAACAAAGTTCACAAGAAAGCAAGCAATGGCATTGCTGGTAACAAAAAAGCCGATGCTCTCACATACGCAGCGCTCTAACACCCTCCCAAAGTCAAGGCCCCAAAGAGTAATCAAGTTAAAGGAAGTCGCAGTTTCACCCGAAAGGTGCAGCATCGATTGCGATAGCAAATTAATGGACAGCTAAACGAAGTAAGGACAGTAGCTTTATCGGGCGTATCAACTTGTAAACGTAGGCTTACTAACTAAATTAACAAGCACAATGTCGCGCGCGCACAAGCAAACATGAACGCATCTCACTCGATGACCGCGAAAACTCGCTGTCAAAACGCTGGAGTGAGGAAGCGCGGCTGCAGCAGCGGGCTTATTGGCCTTCGTGCAGCTTCTCGCATCAACGCGAATCAAGCCGCGAAAACACAGCGCTCGACGGACTCTGTCCCCGTCGCAGATGGCTTTCAAGACAGAGCGGCCCAGAGCAAAACGTGCCCCCCCCCCCTTCTTTCCGTCGCCCTGGAGCCGCGCGCGTGTGATCGCCGGCTAAACCTCGCACTATTTCACTCCGACATATCGCGTATGGCGCGCAGCGACGATATTATTTCTTTTGGACTTTATACAGAACCTCACGGCGACGGCGACAGCGGAAATGCACCTGGAGTGTCCATATAATTGCTATTGCAATAAAATGTGACATTCGTAAGCACTGTGGGCCACTTTGGGTTCCACCACACATTCCCTGCATTATCAATATATTTCGTCGAGAGGACGCCTCACTTCTGTAATAAATAAGGTCAGAACCTGCTCGTACCCAGCATGGTTTTTAAGATGTGGCGTATCATTTCTCCGAGCTATACGGCATGCTACGAGACAGGATACATTGAACACTTCTGTGTTCGTGCCTGGAATGCCAAGAAGAATAGCACACTTTCCTTGAGAATCTGCAAAAAGTGACCTTCCGTATGCCTTCCTGCAACATGTTGCGTTCCCCGAAGGATCAATCATAGCCCGCAAAGAAACTTCATCTCTAATTAGTGTAACGTGCGCGACGTGTGTCGGCTAAAAATCGAGGCAACTACACGATGGCAGGAACAAGAACCAGCCAAGGGTTTATTGGCACGCACTTAAATAGTCAGACGCACGCGTGATATCAGTGCTGTCCTGATAATGTAGCGCAGACAGCGCATGCCCGATACATCTTCTGATGGGTAACTAAGAAGCACAACAGCTCAGGTTACTTGAATAAAGGCCGCGTCGTACCGAAGCCGCTGCGGTGGCCTACTGGTGCGACCCGACCTTCTTGGGACTGGCGTAGGCGTAGGAGGAGATAGCACGCGGTGCGCTGTAGTTGGTGCTGGGCCATCGGCGGACGACGCTTGAGGATGCGGGTGTGTAGGCTGGCACGGTGCAACATCAACGGAGCTACTTGCACTAGAGTCAGTGCACAAGCTGTAAGATGAACCGCAGTCATCATCATCACTCTCATCTGCTGCCCACTGTTCGCGAGTCTGAAGGAGATGCCGTCTGTTACGTCTAAACACCCGACCACCTTCTGTTTCCACGTTGTAGGACCTCGGAGACGTTCTACCCATCACAATACCTTTCGGGGACCATGTTGTGTCCCTGAACCTTACGATCGACCCTTTGTCCAAGGGTGAGAAATGCTTTCCGCCGTTGGTCTGACGATGTTTTTTGACTGGCGTAGGCTTCACCTGAGACGTCTGCCTTGAAGTTCTCCAGGTGATCGGCCGTCCACAAGCGGTGTAGAGCGGTAGGCCAACAAGCCTAGCCAAAAGTCTTCGCGTGAGTCTTCACTTTTCTTCAAGAGGCGTTTTACGATCTGTACCCCTTTCTCTGCCAGACCATTGGACTGTGGGAAGCGGGCACTGGATGTGACATGAGCGAAGTCATATTTTCTTGCGAATTCTGCAAATTCATAACTTGAAAACTGCGGCCCGTTGTCGGTGCACACCTCCAGAGGTACGCCATACCTGGCAAACATTGCGCTAAGTGCGGAAATTGTTGCTCTTGCAGTGGTGTCCTGGAACTTCTGGACTTCCGGGAAGTTTGAATGCGCGTCAAACGCTACGACGTACGAACTTCCCCCAAAAGAAAAAATGTCTACACCAACTCGAACCCATGCGCATAATGGGATTGGGCGCATGAGTAACGGTTCTTTCGGTTGCTTGTATGAAAACTTCCGAATAGTCGAGCAACTCTGAATCAGCAGAGATAAGTCGCTGCTGAGCCCAGGCAAAAAAATCAAACGTCGTGCTCTTTCTTTGCATTTCTGCAATCCGTGGTGCCCAGTATGAATTCGTCCTAGGATTTCACGTCGCATGCTTTTAGGTATGACCACTTTTGTTCCTTTCAGCAGTATACCGTCCACGACGGAAAGCTCTGACGAAAACGGCTTGAGTTCACCCTGCAGGCTCTCACCGCTTGAGAAATTGGAGATGACAGTGCTCAAGTAACCTTCACGCGCTGTTCCTTGCACCAGCTTCTGTCGCGTAGCGCCCGTGACCAAATAGCCCAGGACTTGCACTGCGTGCACTTCGACGTCGTCAGCGGCGCCAGCGATGTCCTCGTGACTAGCCGGAGCCGATCTTGACAGCATGTCGGCCAAGACGAGGTGTTTTCCTGGCACGTACTGCAAATCAAAATCATATTTCAGAAGTCTTAAAAAAACCTCTGAAGGTGGGGAGGCATGTCGCAGATCCCTTTCGCAGCAATAGATAGCAATGGTTTATGGTCAGTTTCAATAAAAACTTTGTGCCCGTACACGAAGTGGTGAAACTTCTCGCAGCCGAACGAAATGCTGAGAGTCTCCTTTTCAACCTGCGCGTAACGCTGCTCAGCTTGTGTTAGCGCTCGGGATGCATATGCCACTGGGTGCCACTTATCGCCATCGTGACACTGCAAGAGCGCTGCACCCATGCCATCTTATAATGCATCACATGTTATTTTAGACTGCTTTTGGGGATCAAAGATGGCGAGTACGGGTTTCATGGTTAGAATTTGAGGGATACCTTTCCACTCTTTTCTGTGGTTTTCAGTCCACTCAAATACTGCGTGTGTTTTGATAAGCGCTCGGAGAAGCGCAGTCCCCTCAGAAAGCCGTGGCACGTACTTTGCAAAGTAGTTGATTACACCGAGCATGCGCTGAACATCACATTTGGTTTTGGGTTCCGGCGTCAAGCAAGCTTTTGATAAGTTTTGGGTCTGGCAAGATGCCGTCACGTCCAATGATATCGCCCAGGAATTGTATTTCCGTAACACCAAACCGGCATTTTTTTTGCGTTGAACGTTAAGCCGGCTGTTTCGGCCGCTTTCAAGACCGCAACCAGTCTCTGGTCATGCTGCTGTTTGTTTGCTCCCCATACCAAAATATCGTCAATGTACACATGTACACCAGGAAGGCCCTCAAATACTCTAGCCATCGTCCTTTGAAAGATTTCAGGCGCTGAGGCGATACCGAAGGGCAATCGGAGGTAGCGGTACCTGCCAAAAGGAGTAGCAAAAGTGCATATTTTCGACGTCTGCTCGTCAAGTGCGATCTGGTGGAAGCCGGAGTTTGCGTCCGAGCAACTAAATACAGTTGCGCCGGCCAATTTCCCTTCCATATCCTCGCACCTTGGGATCTGGAAGTGTTCTCTTTTTATGTTCTCATTAATTTTCCGGGGCTCCATGCAAATTCTAATTCTGCCGTCCTTTTTCTTGACGGTAACCAAAGGGCTTACCCAGTCCGTGGGGTCGTTCTCTTTTACGATGATGGTCTCGCGCTCCAGTCTTCGCAGCTCTTCCTGAAGAGGGCCCCGCAGGGACAGGGGAATACGCCGGGCTGGTTGAACGACAGGAACCGCTGTTGGTTGCAGGACCATGCTGTATGGTTGCTTCAAGCAGCCTAATCCCTGGAAGAGGTGCTGGAAATTCGTCACTGCTTCGTAGTCTGTTGAGGCGCTTACAGTGGCCACTGTGAGTTGAAAAAGGCCCAAGGCTTCACTCGCTTCCAGTCCTAGTATGGCTTGACTGCCGTGTTTTACGACAAAGAACTGGACTGTGGCGGAAGTATTTCCTACCGTCACCTCCTGCGACGTTGCTCCGAAGTGTGTTATGATGCCTCCGTTGTAGGCCCGTAGTACCGAGGTAGCAGCAGTCAACGGTCCCGCCGCACGCATTTTCCGGTATGCCGAAAACGGCAGTAAGCTGGCCTGTGACCCGGTGTCTACATTGAAGGAGACCTTCTTGCCCTTGACCTCAGCTTCCACTATCCAGTCTTTGGCATTTCTGTTCCCAACACCAACTTCTAGGATGTCGAAGTTATCGTCACAGTAGTCTTTGCTGACTTCGGCAATTTTGGACGTTTCTCGACAGCACACCGCAAAATGATTGGGCAAGTGGCATACGTTGCATTTCTTTCCGTATGCAGGACACTGCCTTGGTCTGTGCCGCCGGTCGCACTTTGTGCAGCGGTACTGCTTGTTGCCATCTTGGGCGTTTCTGCTTTTCGGTGCTGTTGCGGGCCCCGCAATAGCGTCAATGTGGCTGTCCGTGGCCCTCCAGACCTCGTTTCGTTGCGCCACAGATTCGGCGACCTTGCAAAACTCTTCCGCCTTCACTAGTGTCCACTGTTGTTCGCGAAGCATTTTTTCGCGCAACTTTGAATTATTCGTGCCGAACACTATTTGATCCCGGATCATTGAATCACGCTGTTCTCCGAAATTGCACTGCCCAGCTTGCTTTCTTAAGTCACGAAGAAATTTTTCGAACGGTTCCCCATCTGCCTGCTTCCTCGAGCGAAACAGATATCGCTCATGCACTTCGTTGCTTACCTCAGAGCAGTAAGACTCGAACTTTTCAACGATTGTTGCGTAGTCTTCCTTGGATTCTTGTGCTTCAAACTTGAACGTGTTGAACACGTCAAGTGCTTCGTCACCAGCCACACTCAGAAGGAGTGCCGCTTTTGCAGCTTCCGTGCAGGGTTGCTCCTTCGTCGTGGTTGCCACTATGAACAAGTCAAACTTCTGCTTGAAGCGCTTCCATTGCTCAGAGAGATTGCCGGTAAGTTGCAAGGGTGGCGGTGCCTTCAGTAGTTCCATCGCTAGGGCTCTGCCGGATCCACGCTTCGACCCGAAGTGCCCACTTCTGACACCATGTAACGTGCGCGACGTGTGTCTGGTAAAGATCGAGGCAACTACACGATGGCAGGAACAAGAACCAGCCATGGGTTTATTACCACGCACTTAAATAGTCAGACGCACGCGTGATATTAGTGCTGTCCTGATAAGGTAGCGCAGACAGCGCATGCCCGATACAATTAGTGCATTTTTAAGACACACTAATTTGATGGACATGTGGTGAAACACTGCAGTGGTATCGTAAGGGACTCTCCTGTGGAGCAATCGCCGCCCTCGATCATCAGGCCACCTGTCGCTCCAATCCACCACCACCCCTTCCGCCACAAATAAATTAAAATGATAAATAGTGTAACTCTGATAATTATTCAATTAGGCATTTATATTTCTCGTAGAAGTAGTGGCCACCTCGTTAAGTAATTTAGTTCAAAGGTTAGAACGGTGCTTCTGCTGCGGGTAACGTTTAAAGATTTAGTACATTTAAAAAGAGAACACTCGATATAAGGTATTACGTGCTTCAACGTGTATACTTGGCGTAGTGGGTATATTTACATACAAGCTATTGCGTCCTTCCGCAGAGAGCAGGGCCTGTCCCTGGAAAATCTCCAGGAGGTGATGCAGATGGCTATGTAAGCTGACTTTTATTGTAAGCTCTTCAGCCAATAAGGCAAGACCCCGTTGACGGCAGTGGTGGCAGCAGCTGCATCATCAAATGCCTTGATAGCTGTGCATTACGAGGCTGTACAGGATTGAAGGTACTCGACGGTGTTTGTGGGGAGTCGGGACGGAACGCAGGTGAAACGTTAGGAAGAAAGTTTGGCGGAACACCACAAGGCGCCCCAATCTCGCGACGATGCAGGGGCAGACGCAGTTGATTTTTCTGACACCGGTACATCAGCCGCGACCGCCCACTACTCACACAGGTACTAACCTAAGGTGAGTTGTCTCAAGTGTCTCTCCGAATTAATTTTTACCTTCCCGGGGTACTTTAACGTAAACCTGGGTACTTTGGGGACCCGGGTACTATCTATCTATCTATCTATCTATCTATCTATCTATCTATCTATCTATCTATCTATCTATCTATCTATCTATCTATCTATCTATCTATCTATCTATCTATCTATCTATCTATCTATCTATCTATCTATCTATCTATCTATCTATCTATCTATCTAATCTATCTATCTATCTATCTATCTATCTATCTATCTATCTATCTATCTATCTATCTATCTATCTATCTATCTATCTATCTATCTATCTATCTATCTATCTATCTATCTATCTATCTATCTATCTATCTATCTATCGTACATTTGTATCAAACTGTTTTCTCACCTACATGGGTCAGTGTAGTTTACGGTCGCGTCTATCAGCGTTCGCACGTCCCGAAGCGCCGTGCATTTGGGAAGCCACGCCTAGCCTTCACAGCAGCGTCGCTAGATGGCGCCGGGTATTCTTAGGTAAGCGTGAAATAGGATTCCTCCCACCGTACGCGGCTCATACATAACTCGTTTCGACGATGGAAATGCGCTGTGTCGCCATATTGATTCAATGCTAAACGCATCACCGTCGACAGTCATAGTGAAATGGGTTCTGCCGGCCTTTCTTTTTTAGCCTACCACTCCCGTTGGAATGCAGATATCGTGGCTGGTATTTAACCCCGAACTTTAAGCTAAGCAGTACAACGCCATAACCAGTGATTCAGCGCGGCGTGTTTCCACTGTGTTGAACTGCGCGTCGGATTTGTCGGTCTGACTTTAAATTTCGACTGATTTAGTGCATTGGCACAGGCATGAAAATGAAAATGCTGGAAAAACACAATTTCAATGAAAGCTCATTTAAGGTGGGCGCTGTGCGACATATTGAAAAAAAAAAGAATGGGAGCTGTGACTGGAAAGGACAAGTAGCTGAATCATTGTAATGAAAGGTCCAGGAAGGAGGTTAGTGCCGGCAGCATTGAACAATGCGTCGGTGGCTGCCACGCTGGTGATTAAAAAACGTTTCAGATAATGGACGTGCTTGCTTGCCGAGAATGAGCCGCGTAAACAAATAAACCGCAACTAAATGGCTCTTCGAGGGAAACAGAGGGCCTTGGGATGCAGTCCACAACTTGGGGAACTGTGGCCATGCTGCTTCGATTGTGCTGCAACCGTCGTGCCTGTCTTCTCTGGATGCGGCTGTGTTTTGAGAAACCGTGTTTCGTGGATTCAGGCGGCAGCCTTTGTCCTTTCCTGTCTTTTCTAAGTTATACAACTTAGACCCACATTGACGCTTTGGAATCTATGCGCTGAAAACAGCCACACTATCGCAGATCACACGTCGGCCCTCTTTTTTTTTGGCCACCTTTCTCGCTACGTTCTTTAGACACACAAGAAAAACTTGGTCTGCCGTATAATTGCAAAATTAGCTTACGTTCAAATCAGCTTACGTTCAAATTGCAAATCAGCTTATTGCATGCGCACCACTCTTCCGGTTCCGACAGCAACAGTATAGAACTAAATGCGGTTTATGTGAAGAAAGGCGGCCTCGGAACCTATGAAGGGTTGAGCGATAGTACCAAACTTCTTTAACGGCAAGGAGATCGATATCGTATTGTGGATGTCATAGAGGAGCATACCATAAAAAAACATTTCATCATTTTTGCAGGCTGTCTTTTCTTTAGGGCGTCATCACCCGCTTGCGGAGCGTGACGGCCCCGCTGCCGGGCAGGCCAATAGCACGTGCAGTGTGACGGCAACCCCTCCTCCTAGTGGCAAAGGGGAGAAAGGCAGGTTGGTCAGGCCGGGGGAGACACCGAACTTGTCCTTTATGCGAACCGTTAGTGCGAGGGCCAAGTGAAACCTGAGCAAAATGGCCTGTTTGTTCCCGGACGAATTGTGGAGCGGAAGAGGAAGATCGCCCAAGATGAACGTCTACAACAGTGAATATGAGCGAAGTCCGAGAATTATTCAAAGATGCAACAGCAACCATCATCATCATCAGCCTGGTTACGCCCACTGCAGGGCAAAGGCCTCTCCCATACTTCTGCAACTACCCCGGTCATGTACTAATTCTGGCCATGTTGTCCCTGCAAACTTCTTAATCTCATCCGCCCACCTAACTTTCTGCCGCCCCCTGCTACGCTTCCCTACCCTTGGAATCGAGTCCGTAACCCTTAATGACCATCTGTTATCTTCCCTCCTCATTACATGTCCTGGCCATGACCCCCCCCCCCCCCATTTCTTTTTCTTGATTTCAACTAAGATATGATTAACTCGCGTTTGTTCCCTCACCCAATCTGCTCTTTTCTTATCCCTTAACGTTACACCTATCATTATTCTTTCCATAGCTCATTGCGTCGTCCTCAATTTAAGTAGAACCCTTTTCGTAAGCCTCCAGGTTTCTGCCCCGTACGTGAGTACTGGTGAGACACAGCTCTTATAAACTTTTCTCTTGAGGGATAATGGCAACCTGCTGTTCATGATCTGAGAATGCCTTCCAAACGCACCCAGCCCATTCTTCTTCTTCTGATTATTTCAGTCTCATGATCCGGATCCGCGGTCACTACCTGTCCTAAGTAGATGTATTCCCTTACCACTTGCAGCGCCTCGCTACCGATCGTAAACTGCTGTTCTCTTCCGAGACTGTTAAACATTACTTTAGTTTTCTGCAGATTAATTTTTAGACCCACCCTTCGGCTTTGCCTCTCCAGGTCAGCGAGCATGCATTGCAGTTGGTCCCCTGAGTTACTAAGCAAGGCAATATCATCAGCGAATCGCAAGTTACTAAGGTATCCTCCATTAACTTTTATCCCCAATTCTTCCCAATCCAGGTCTCTGAATACCTCCTGTAAACACGCTGTGAATAGCATTGGAGAGATCGTATCTCCCTGCGTGGCGCCTTTCTTTATTGGGATTTTGTTGCTTTCTTTATGGAGGACTACGGTGGCTGTGGAGCCGCTATAGATATCTTTCAGTATTTTTACATACGGCTCGTCTACACCCTGATTCTGCGATGCCTCCATGACTGCTGAGGTTTCGACTGAATCAAATGCTTTCTCGTAATCAATGAAACCTATATATAAGTATTAGTTATATTCCGCACATTTCTCTATCACCTGATTGATAGTGTGAATATGGTCTATTGTTGAGTGGCCTTTACGGAATCCTGCCTGGTCTTTTGTTGACGGAAGTCTAAGGTGTTCCTAATTCTATTTGCAATTACCTTAGTAAACACTTTGTAGGCAACGGACAGTAAGCTGATCGGTCTATAATTTTTCAAGTCTTTGGCGTCCCCTTTCTTATGGATTAGGATTATATTAGCATTTTTCCAAGATTCCGGTACGCTCGAAGTCATGAGGCATTGCGTATACAGGGTGGCCAGTTTCTCTAGAGCAATCTGCCCACCATCCTTCAACAAATCTGCTGTTACCTGATCCTTCCCAGCTGCCTTCCCCCTTTGCATAGCTCCCAATGCTTTCTTTACTTCTTCCGGCGTTACCTATGGGATTTCAAAGTCCTCTAGACTATTCTCTGTTCCATTATCGTCGTGGTTGCCACTGGTATTGTATAAATCTCTATAGAACTCCTCAGCCACTTGAACGATTTCATCCATATTAGTAATGATATTGCCAGTTTTGTCTCTTAACGCATACATCTGATTCTTGCCTATTCCTAGTTTCTTCTTCACTGCTTTTAAGCTTCCTCCGTTCCCGAGAGCATGTTCAATTCTGAGAGCAGTTAACAGCAATAATCAGTTGGCAAATACGGCTCTTCCCTGCTGCAGATGTCAGAAATAGCGAAATGAGGCAACTATGTCCCTTGTTTATCTCCGGTTTATCAGCTTTCTAGGTTCCTGATTGCGTGGCTCTATTGTAGATCCCGATTCATTTATCTGCATTCTGAGGCTTCACAAAAATTTTAACAGGAAGCTTAAGCTGGAGCACTCCTATCTGTATACATGGGAGCGGAAGAATTGTTCTTCTCAGCACGCACTGTACTGCATATTATGAGGCTTGCTCCATTGAAAAGATAAAATAATGTCTTGTCAGCGGAGAAGCGATACGCTTATTATGCTATCAATTTAAAAATGTATTGACGAAATTCGAGAAATGAAAAAAAAAAACGAAGCTGAAGTGCGAAGGTTTCCACTCTGTAAATCAATAATAAATAACCATGTCACAATCTGGTAAAGTTCACCTTTAATGACAGCTGAAGCGGTCAAAATGTACGTAACATACAGCGCTCCCAGTATACAATCGGTGAGTGGGGCTTTTACGAGACTCTCGTAACAGTTTTACAATTTTACATCAACTGCAAACGTATAACTCAAATTTGTCCTCTTCAGCAAAGTTAACAGATTTAGCTTAAAGAACTGCGATATCGCTTGTGTTGCAGTTACCGGTTTAAAAAACTTCTTACTTAATTTTTTTTAACGTACCGATATTCGGCAATGTTTTCTGAAATTTAGTAGATTGTAAATCAAAATTCCGCTTGCTACTTTGCTAGAGTTTAGCTCTCTCTCTCAATCTGAACAAATCTAATTCAGATCAGTACATAGTTGACTCAGGAAAACAGTTCTATGTTTTACATGTATTCGAATTAGAAGATCGGAGTTGACCCCAAGCGAAAGCTTCCTCTGTAAGTACAGTGCATAACAGTGCGTTAATTTTTTTTAATGGTGCCTGACCTTCGTGGTAATATAGGCTGCTCTTTCTATGCATTTAAATAAGCTCAGGGTGGATTCGTTCCAACAGGAATGTGGCAGTGCCTTTATCGCAGCCCTAAGAAAATATTTATATTGAATCGATTCCGTTCGAGTTCAAGTGGAGCGGGAAAGGATGCTATAAAGCCAAGTTCCAATATTGAGGAAAATATCGACCATCTGCAGACCGTGGGAGCGATGTGTGCCAATGCCATCTGACCCCCTAATCGGTGGGCATCATCCAGTAAAATGTTTATTCAAATCAAATCAAATCAAATCAAATCAAGTTTATTCATTACACACAAAGAAACGGTTACATTTTCGTTTTACAGACGAGGGTCCCAAAGTCGAAGACTGTAACCGGGACCCTCGGTGGGTAATTATAAGAAAAAAAATTACATAGGTGGCAGGACAGAAATAAAATTTATAGAATGTACACTTACAGAAACGAAGAGCTCTAGTGCAACAACAGAAAAGTGAATATGATTACAATGTACAGTACTACTAACAAAAAATAAAAATAATATCGGCGTACAACACAACCTGTAAATTATGTAAAGAAGGACAGAACGAAATGGAGAAAAATATGATCGGCAGGCCGAGATGAACATGAAGTAAAAATATAAGTGGGCTAGAAATATACATATACAAAATTTCAACAGACACAAAAAACATGAGAATACATAAAAAGAAGCAATATGAACAAAACGACTAAAGGCAAAAGCAAGCATGTGAACAGCAAAACATAACAGAAATAGTGACAATAAATAAAACATTTGGAACCAATATTGCGTCACTGCGTCAAAAGAAACTCTTTAAGGGATTTTTTGAAGGCATAGAATGATGTGAGTGATTTTATGTTTGATGGTAAGTGATTCCATAAAGATATGCCAGCGAAAGATGATGTTAGTTTACCATAGTTGGTACGGACACGAGGCAGTAAAAAATTTCTGTTAAAGGCAAACCTAGTTCTATTGTAGTTATGTAAATCATTTAGGTTAACGAATTCGTAAAGCAATTGGTTGTTAAGTAACTTGAAAAATAAGATTGTTAAATTGTTAAGGAAGAACATTGATTTCGCACATGAACTGGCTATGTACGGAGGTCATTCATAACACGAACCCGAATGGCCGGCTATTATTATCGCGCCAAAATGCGGTGGCTAAATGCAGTGCTCTCGGGAGAGGGCTTTCCATGATGACTTAAGGGGCCTAACGTCCCAAAGCAACACAGGTATTATGAGAGGCGTCATAGTGGAGGGCTCCTGATAAATATTGATCACCTGTGATTTTTAACATGCGCCTGAACTTATAGGTACACGAGCTTTTCTTTTTTTTTTTTTTGCACCCTCACTGGCAAGTGACCGGCGCGGTCGGTAACTACCGCGGGCTAAGCACTGTACTCCGTGCCATACATACTATCGTCAACGTTGTGGAAGATAGAGAGATTTCTTGCAGGGGTTTCGTTCGCGCTTGGATATCGTTCGATGTTTTTTAGCAGCAAATGCGCGCAACTGTTTTCTTATACAGGCTCGGTATTGAATGCAACAAGTTTTAACACTTATAAACAAATGCGCTGTAGCATACGGGTGCTAATGCGTTGGTTCAGGTCCTTTTATTTGTTTTTGCTTTCTTGTGATTTTTTTATTTGCAACCCATCGCAAGGAGCCTCGCTGGCATGCTCGCGCGAGCGTACGCTGTTGGCGCGCAGCGAATCGTAGGCGGAATGCGCGGACTGATAACTTTTCTTGTGCCGAACTTCTTGCGTAGCTTCCATAACGTTGACTGCGATGTACGGAACGGAGTATAACACCCCACAGTCATTGAGCCCAACCGCGGCGTGTCTTTCCCGACCACTGGCTGATCAAAACAAGGGGGGGGGGAGGAAATAGGGGAAGTGGTGGTCCTGGGGCAGCCATTAAATCTTTTATTACTTCCGAAGCGTAATTCTGTCACCTCGGAACACGCCGAGTAGCAGTAGTGTACGTTTACCGTAACAGATGGCGCCCCAAATCCACAAACTGAGATGGGAGGGGAATTTGAAAACGTTTGTCTGGTATATTGGCACGAAGGGACACGAACTTCAGCCCGCCCAAGTATACGCTATCGCTGTAACGTTATTTGAAGGTGTTACCTTTGTCGGTGTTCACACTCGACCCAGCATACGCCACCGACACCGGCGCCCTGTGACCACACATCAGAGGTTTTGTTGAAGGAACATTTCAATATTTAGTGTTTTATACGACTAGCTTCACCTAAAGCGAAAGCGTCTCTGTTGCAGCTTTGCTGCCTGAAGTTCCAAGGAGCCTGAAGGTCAAATATTGGACATTTAGACTTGTTGGATATCCTGTCTCGTTGGAAGTCTAGCTGAGTTAAACATGATCTCGCCGGTCATGGGACTTGTTGCCAAGGTCAAGGTCACCCATACAAAAATCAACCATGAGCATGACGGCATGATGACAGCTATATGACGCTGACATAGTGACGATGAAATTACGAAGATGAAGTGATATGATTGAACGACAAACGTGGTATAATGACGAAGGCATGACGACAATGATATGCGAATTCTGAAATTATGACGATGGTGTAACGACAACAGCGTGACTGCAACACAAAGGCAAAGAGATGACAACTACAATATAACGTCAATGGCGTGACGATGTTCGTATGACGGCAGCCGTATGAAGAAACTAGAATGAGGACGATGGTAAGAGCACGGCAGAGTGACGACGATGACAAGAGAACGGCGGTATTATCAAGTTTGAATCACGACGGCATGATTACGATAGAATGACTAACAAGGAAGGTCGTCGATGGTGCGACGAAGGGGGCATGACGACTACGGGATGACGTGAACTGATGTCAATAACGAAACGGCAGTGAGACGACGATGACCTGATTACAAAGGTTTGACGACGAGTTTGTGACGACGGTGGCTAACGAAGATGACATGATGAGAGTCGGACGTCGAAGTTACAATCGCGACGATGTAATGACAGCGATGGCATCACGACGCCAGTATGACAACAAAGGCACGACGATGACGCCTATAGACGACAATGGTGTGACAGCGGCACGCCGACAATGGGATGACGACTAGTGTATGATGACAATGGCGTTACGATGGCTGTACCATGAAACCTGCAGGAGGTTGGCGCGATGACAACGGCAGGACAACGATTGTCTGACAACGGATGCATGATAGCGACTGTCGGACGATGACGGCGTTAGAAGGACCGCATAATCCCGATTGAGTGATGACAGTATGATTATGATCGAGTGATAATTAAAAATTAAATTATGGGGTTTTGCGTGCCCAAACCACTTTCTGATTGTGAGGCACGCCGTAGTGGAGGACTCCAGAAATTTTGAACACCTGGGGTTCTTTAACGTGCACCTAAATCTAAGTACACGGGTGTTTTCGCATTTAGAATGATAATGACTGAATAGGATGGAGCGATTAAGGTATTATGACGACGCTGGCATGACGACAATGGGTTGACGGTACTGAAGCGATGACACTGATAAAAAGACAGCTTGGTGATGTCAGCAGAACGTCTACAAGACGAGATGACGACGATATAATGAGAGTCGGATCACAAAGCTAAAATGAGAACGACGGAAAGAGCACGACGGTATCGAAACCAAGAACACGTATATTTTTAAATTTATTTACACAAAATACTCCTACCCGCCGTGGTTGCTCAGTGGCTATTGTGTTGGGCTGCTGAGCACGAGGACGCGGGATCGAATCCCATCCACGGCGGCCGCATTTTGATGGAGACGAAATGAGAAAACAACCTTTACTTAGATTTAGGTGCACGGTAAAGAACCCCCGGTGGACAAAATTTTCGGAGTCCTCCACTACGGCGTGCCTCATAATCACAAAGTGGTTTTGGCACGTAAAACCCCATAATTTAATTTTTAAAATACCCCTAAAGGCCCTCACGGGTGAGGGTATTAGATAGGGGGGGGGGGGCTCACAGGCAATTGATAAAAAATAGAGAGCACCACAAATTCATTGACAAACAAAATTAAGCCCACATTATGTGACTATATGTGACATTATGTGACAAACGAAGCAATAACGTGGACAGGGCAGTAATAAAAAAATTACACGTATTATACATCTTCCAAACAACAGTATAAAATGAAATGAAAATACAAAATCTACATTATTATATAACAAAGTAAAAATAAACAGTTCAAACATGAGATAATATGCGCATCATGTTAACCTGTAGTTAAGGCAGACAACGCATTGCAAAACTTATCGGGATCAATGGTAGTAGCAACACGTAGAGGCAGAGCATTCCAGTAAGTTATGGCGCATGGTATGAAATAATGTGCGTAGTGAAATGTACGACATGACAAGCGCTGAACTTTAAACGTATGGTCGCGTCGGCCAATGATGGAAGAAGGCAAACGAAAAGAATCACTATGAAGTGTTAAGCGATGATACAGCTTGAATAAAGGGAAAATCAGACATCCACCCGTTCTTAGCAATTGCTACAAAGGAAACCCACACGGTTTCCTTTGTAGCAATCGCTACGAACGGGTGGATGTCTGATTTTCCCTTTATTCATTACTTCTCTCCACCTTGCGGGTTTCCGCAGAACTACTACGTCATGATACAGCTTATGAAAAAGTGATGAAGGTGCAGCTTTTCGGCGGTGACATAGTTATTGCAGGCCAGCACGTTTCTTTAAAGCTGTGATACTGATATCACGTGAGTAATCAGAGTAAAAAAAAAGCTAAGTGCGTGGCTCTGCAATGATTCAATGTTATTTATTAAATAAGCTTGATGAGGGTCCCCAATAACAGAAGCATATTCAATTTTAGGTTTAATTAGTGCACAGAAGGCCCGTAATCGGAGGTGAAAAGGAGCATGCTTCATTTTATGTTTTAGGAGACCTAATGACCGATTAGCGGATGCAAGAATAAGGTTAATATGGTGGTTCCATGTTAGGTCTGAATGAACATGAAGACCCAGGTACTTATATGTGGTTACCAATTAGACTGTAGCATTATTGAAGGCAAACGCGGTTGCTGTTCGAGATTGCCGGTTGGTAAAAGACAAATATTGTTTTCGAAAGGTTAAGTTGCATGAACCAGACAGAGCAGCATTCTGTTCCTGAATCGAGATCAGATTGTAGGGCTAAGCGATCATCGTTAGAGTGAATTTTGCGGTAAATTACACAATCGTCAGTGAAAAGTCTGATTTGGGAAGAAATGGAGTTAGGTAAATCATTAATCAATATCAGAAAAAGCAAAGGGCCAAGTACGCTTCCTTGTGAGACGCCGGAATGTACTTGGCTGAAGGATGAATTACGGTTATGAACAGTGGCGAACTGATACCTGAAAGAGAGAAAATGTTTAACCCATAGAATAACAAGAGGGTGAATATTTAGCAGTGTTAATTTGCTTAATAACGGATTGTGAGGTACCTTATCCAATGCTTCGGAAAAATCTAGTAATATAATGTCGACTTGAATACCAGCATCAATAGATAAATGCAGATCATGTATGAATCCAGCAAGTTGCGTTTCGCACGAGTAGCCTTTACGGATGCCATGTTGGTATTTAAAGATGATGTGTTCTGCTAAGCATGTAAATACTTGTGAACGAATCACGTGTTCAAGGAGTTTACAAAGCGGGATAGTTAGCGAAATGGGCGGATAACTCAGTGGGGATCAACCATCGCCAGATTTGAATATTGGTGAAACCTTGGTTATTAGAGGGTCGATTGCGCAAAATTTGGACGACACTCCTAAAAGAGAAACACACAACCGCAGAGCGCTACTTGCAACTATCGTTTTATTCCCTTGTCAAAGGAATAAATACTGGAAGATATTCGGGGAGGGGGGGGGGTAACGACCAAAACAAAAAGATTTTGCAAACATGGCCATCCACCAATGCCAAGCCAGCATTGTAATGAGATCATTTTTGACATCGCAAAAAAGGAACCATGACACGAAATTCCAGATTAGCGCGTAGGGACCAGGGGAGACGGATGGCATGCTCACGCACATACTTCCCAAACATGCAATCTCAGCGGCTTCAATTATTTCTCGCGTCATTTGGCTGCCATCTTTGCTCACAATCTCGCATTCCTTAAAGAATGGCCGACATCCGCAATCTCTACAATGTATCCCAAGGTGTCCGGCGACTGCTTTTGAAAAGTTTTAGTCATGTTCCTTTAATCTTTCATTCAAACATCGTCCAGTCTGTTCGATGTAGTTTATGCCGCACTGAAGTGGAATAGAACATACCACTCCCTTAGTGTAGTCGATGAACTTTTTTCTGTGTTGTGTTTCACAGCCTTGTTTTTGTGTGGCACCTGGGTTTACCTTTGCACACATGCTTAGCCATTTTCCCGGTGCGGAAAACACCACTTTTTTCTCGCATCTTTTACCAATTTTCTTTACTCGGTGCCCGATCGAATGGATTTACGGCATCACCATTATTTGTTCTCGTGTGCTTGGACCACAAGGCTCCTTCCCAGACAATGGTGCCCTGGTTCCGATTTCCTTGAGCAAACATTGTGCCACAGATACTAATACATGGAACGGATAACCTAACCCTGTGAGCCTGCGCGTTTGCTCCCGAAAGCTGTTAGCAATGCTGAGATGGCACGATTTTTGCAACGTGTTTCTGCAACGTGACTTAACTATGGCTGGTCTTACGAATTTCGAACGCGCAGATTCGAAGGGCAAAAGAGGCTTATTTACACGCGGTTCGTATTGCCAACAACAATGACTGGAGAGCAGATTTTGTTTTAAGTCAAGAAACCTAACTGATCCCCTGTCTGACTCTTCGCTTGTGATCAGCAATGGCTCTTGCCCCTCTCTGAAAATTCTTTCTAGGTGTGTCAATGGCGATTGAGTCATGTGTTTAACATTTTCCACTAGGACTAAATAATCATGAACAAATTTGAACACACGAGCAACCCGTGAATTCATGAGGCGCGCCGCTAGGGTTCTGTCAATGTTGGCTAGGAAGAAGTCGCTCAAGATCGGTGCGATAGACGAACCGATACATATTCCTTGTTTCTGAAGAAAAATGTTTCCACTCCAAGACACGTAGATGGATGTTAAATACAAGGACAACAACTCTAGAAAGGCTTGAACATGCACCTGTGAATCAGGTTGAAAGGGAACGTTTCCGTAATTGTCAATAAATTGTTCAATGCACAGCAAGAGCTCTTTATGAGGAATTGAGTAAAATAAGTCTTTGACATCAAAAGAGTAAGCCAAATGCCCCTTGTCACAATTTTTCTTCTAGGAATGCAATAACCTGTTCAGAATTTTTAATTGAAAAGGGGTCGTCAACTTCCAGTAATTTTAACCTGGTCTGCAGGAACGAGGCTACCGGCAACTGCCAGGTGTTTTTAGCAGTGAGAATTACCCTAAGCGGGCCGTCCACTTAATGGGTATTTGCTGTGAACAACATTTGTAAGCTTAATTTTCTATTCTTATCAAGAGACTTATTCAGATTATCTTGTTTAGATCTGGCGCACAACTTCTGAGCTTTATTTTTTACTTTAGACAAGCAGACACTGGTGCGGCAGTCAAAAGTCGTTCTGATGGCTTCTGTTGCTTTAGATAACTACAATTCTTTAGGTAACACTAAGAAGCCTCCTTCTTTATCCACCGGAGCTAAAGCCAGCGAGTGCTCCTTTAGGTAGGACACTGTTTTTTTTTACAGGAATAGCGCTCATAGGTGTCTTGCATTTCACCAAACGTCGATGCGTTCGGACAAACAACGGTCAGATTTCAAAACATCAAAAAAAAAAAGACCCGTAAAGTGGACGGCCCGCTTAGGGTAATTGTCACTGCTAAAAACACCTGGCAGTTGCCGTAGCCTCTTTCCTGCAGAGCAGGTGAAAATTACTGGAAGTTGACGACTCCTTTTCTATGAAAAATTCTGAGCAAGTTCTTGCGTTCCTACGAGAAAATTGTGACAAGGGCTATTTGGCTTACTTTTTTGAAGTCAAAGAGTTATTTTGCTCTGTTCCTAACAAAGAGCTCTTGCTGTGCATTGAACAATGTATTGACAATTACGGAAACGTTCCCTTTCAAAATGATTCACAGATGCATGTTGAAGCCTTTTTAGAGTTGTTGTCCTTGTATTTAAGATTCACGTACGTGTCTTGGAATGGAAACATTTTTTCTGCACAAACAAGGAATATGTATCGGTTCGTCTATCGCACCAATTCTGAGCGACTTGTTCGTAGCCAACGTTGACAGAACCCTAGCGGCGCGCCTCATGAATTCACGGGTTGCTCGTGTGTTCAGGTTTGTTGATGATTATTTAGTTCTAGTGGAAAATGTTAAAAGCATGACTCAATCGCTGCTGACACACCTGGAAAGAATTTTCAGAGAGGGGTTAGCGCCAGTGGTGATCACAAGTGAAGAGCCAGACGGTGGATCAGTTAGGTGTCTTGACTTAAAACAAAGTCTGGGTTCCAGTCGTTGTTGGCAATACAAACCGCGTGTAAATAAGCCTCTTTTGCACTTCGAATCTGCGCGTTCGAAATTCGTAAAACGAGCCATAGTTAAGTCATGTTGCAGAAACGCGTTGTAAGAATCGTGCTATCACAGCATTGCTGACAGCTTTCGGTAGAAAACGCGCAGGCTCGCAGGGTTAGGTTATCCGTTCCATGCATTAGTATCTGTGGTACAATGTTTGTTCAAGGAAATCGGAACCGGGGCACCATTGTCCGGGAAGGAGCCTTGCGGTCCAAGCACACGAGAACAAATAATGGGGATGCCATACAATCATTCGATCGCGCACCGAGTTAAGAAAAGTGGTAAAAGATGCAATGTAAAAGTGGTGTTTTCCGCGCCGGAAAGATGGCTAAGCATGTGTGCAAAGGTAAACCCAGGTGCCACACAAAAACAAGGCTGTGAAACACAACACAGAAAAAAGTTCGTCGACTGCACTAAGGGAGTGGTATATTCTATTCCACTTCAGTGCGGCATAAACTACATCGGACAGACTGGACGATGTTTGCATGAAATATTAAAGCAGCATGACTATAAAGTTTCAAAAGCCGTCGCCGGACACCTTGGGATACATTGTAGAGATTGTGATTGTAAGCCATTCTTTAAGAAATGCAGGATTGTGAGCAAAGGTGGCAGCCAAATGACGCGATAAATAATCAAAGCCGCTGAGATTGTATGTTTGGGAAGTATGTGCATGAGCATGCCATCCGTCTCCTTTAGTGCAAAGAAAATAGATTTCTTCACGACCTAATCTGAAATCTTGTAGCGTGGTTCCTTTTTTGTGATGTCAAAAATGTTCACACGGCAAAGCTGCCTTGGCATTGGTGGATGGCCATGTTTGTTAAAGTGTTTATGTTTTTGTGGTTACACCCCGCCCGAGTATCTTCCTGTATTTGTTCCATTGAGAAGGGAATAAAACGATAGTTGCAAGTAGCGCTCTGTGGTGTGTTTTTCTCTTCTGTGTGTGACGTCCAAATGTTGCCCAATTGAGCCTCTAATATGCTATACGAACACGCCCAGTCTTCAACCTTGGCAATCTTGGCTAACCTCCAGTCACGTAGAACTGAAGCAAATGAAGGAGACTGCGTAACAAGACAAGATGCGATAAATACCTTCAGATGAATTCTTGATATTTTCTTGTCAAAACCAAGGGGATCAGAGGCGGTTGAGGGTTTAAGTTGCCTTAGTAAAGATAAGATGCCATTCTCAGAAATAGTTATTTTGGACATTGAGGAATTAGAATAATTAATAGTAATAGGAGCTACAGAGCCCTTTTCTAAGGTGAAAACTGCTGTGAGGGCGTGAGTGAGAATTTGGGCGCACTGAGCAACAGGAACACGGCCTCCTTCAGCATTGGTTAAATTACCGGCAGGATTATTAGAGGGGTTTGTTGTCTGTAAGAATTTACGCGAGTTGTTTGTTAATATTGATGGTAAGTCATGGGTGAAGAAATGGCGACAAGTAGATATCAGTGCCGACTGACATTTCCCTATCGCACGCTTTGTAGCTTTTCCAGGAATTGGATTGCCTGTTTTTATTGGTCTGTCTATAAAGGCACTTTTTTATTGTTAAGGCGACGGAGATACCTATTAAACCAAGGCGTGGTGTTCGTGCAAGGTATAGGGATGATGGGTGCGAACATATCGATGAGAGCAGTAAGTTTGTCTCTGAACAGGTTCCAATTCATCTCCACTGAACGCGTTGAGAAATCGCGAAGAAAGGTCTCAGCAAAAACTGTCAGCTCAGGGTTCACTTCGCCGAGGTTAGCACGGTTGTAGCACCTGATTTGTTACGAGTGGGTTTTTCATGAGGTATGTTGTTCACTTTCCGGTGATTATAGAATGACCAGAAATGCCTTCTAAGTGCTCAATATTGGAACAAAGGTAAGGGTTATTGGTTGAGATAAGATCAAGATTATTGTCAGAAATTGCGCAACAACGTGTGAGTTCAGAAATAAGTTCCTGCAATGAAAAACTGAGGCAACACTGGAGGAAAGCTTGAGCTTCTGGATCATTAGCAGGAGGAGTTAATGAGGACCAATGAATTATACTTGATAGGGGTCCCAAATAACCGAAGGGCATTTTATTTTAGGTCTAATCAGTGTACAGAAGGCCCGTAATAGGAGGTGAGAAGGACCATGCTTCCAGTTATGTTTTAGGAGACCTGATGACCGATTAGCGGATGCAAGAATACCGTTGATATGGTGGTTCTATGTTGGGTTTGAATGAACATGAAGACCCAGGTACACAGTGGTCCAAGCAGGTAAGCCACTTGTGCCACTGGGTCGGCGTGAAAAAATAGAGAGGCAGATAGATAGATAGATAGATAGATTAGATAGTTAGATAGATAGATAGATAGATAGATAGATAGATAGATAGATAGATAGATAGATAGATAGATAGATAGATAGATAGATAGATAGATAGATTCAAAATGACTGACATAGGCAAAGAACAGCTGTTCGCATAAAAAGTTCATTTAAAATTTCTCCAGTGCTCAGCAAAATCAAACAGGCGCCACGCGCCGACTGCGCGTCGTCGTAGCTAGAAGCTGTGCATTGGGATGTGCGAAAGAGGATGCCAGCTACGTGAACGTTTCCGCATTCGCAGTACGATGTGTGACAATATTGCTTCTATGCTAACTGCATTAACATCGACATTCATCGTGGGATGGGTTCTGCCGGAATATTCATAAATGAATGGAAATGGCGCAAGAAAAGTAAGGATGTCACTTGTCCGCGATACCGTGTGCTGAGAGCGTCGGCTCGTTCATGAGTGGTCTATTTTAGGTCGATTATAGATGGAAAATTGCTGTCAATGATTGATTTGTGAATTCATTGAGTTTTACATCCCCCAAAGAAACAGGGCGGTTTATAACAGACACCGCAGTGCAGGGTTCCGAAATAATGTTTACCACTTGGGTCGTTTAACTTGCTCACCAGGAGCCAACCAGGTATGCCAACCAAGACTCATGGTGCGGTGAGAGGCCGTCTTTGCTCCATGGGACATGAGAGTGCAAATCGGGGGCCCAATATTCAAATTTATGCCGAACAGCACAAACTATTTGGAAGCCTAGGGGAACCTATTTGGGAACTCGCCTGGACAGTCCTGGAGACTCAGTTGAACCTCCTCGACCTGGCCGTGTGTGTAGCGGTGGCCACAGGATTCCTGGATTGAGGACCCACCCTCAGACGCCTAGAACCAACTAGAATCCTAACTTTCTTCAATAAACTTCTTTCTCCCTCTCTTGTCGTGCTCATAAATTAAACGAACAATTTCGCATTTCCTACCCATCTAAGTGCAGCCGTCGCAAGCGGGTGTTGAACCCTAGACTTCGTGATGAGCAGCAGTAGGTTATAGTCTTTTCATGCATCTAGTTCTCCAGTCATTTGTCAGCTGATATAATCTCATGCCGGCAAATTTCCTCATTTGTTAATGACATCACTTCGTTCCTTTGCTATCCTCTACTCTGTTGCTCTTCGATTTGTGGTAATTATTTAACTCTAATAGGGAAACGGTGATCTTTAATACACAGTTCATGGAAGGCCCAACTCTATTTCTTCGTGTCACTCTCAACTAGCATGTCAGTTGCACTCATTTGCTCTCTATTCCGTGTCGCTGTTCTGCTTTTAGGTCCTTCATAAATCGTTCCCTCTCTTGTTAACGGATTCCTTAGGTTCTTCGCAAGCTTCCCCACTAACATCAAAGTTTCTGGCCCATATACTAGAACCGGTAGTGTACATACTGGCTTCATTCTTGAATAAAATTCGCAGTACCGCCCGAAAGGCGAAGCATCGATTGCGACAGCAAATTAGTAGATAGCTGTATGAAGTAAGGATCGCAGTTTTATCGGCTGTATAAACTTGTAAATATTCGCTTACAAAATAAATTAACAATGATAGAATATATAAGCGTGAGTCAACGAGGACGTAGAGAGAAACAGACACACAGAGACAGCGCTGTTTTGGTCTGCTTCTTTCTACGTCCTTGTTAAGTCGCGCTTAAACATTCTATCATGGATAAAACGAACTAGCCTGTCAACGTGTTTTAACTAAATTAACCAGCACGACGTCACGCGCGCGCAGTTAAACACGGACACATCTCGCTGGATGAGCGCGGAAACTCACTGTGAAAATTCTGGAGTGCGGAATGGAGGAAATGAGGAGTGAAGTGAGCAAGCGAATTGACCTTCATGCATGTCTCGCTTCAACGCGAACAAAACGTCGAAAGCACAGCGCATACGAAGCTACCGGCAATACGTGCACTCTGAAAACATCGCAGATCCCTTTAAAGATGAAGTCCGCGCGGGCGCGCACTTTAGCCACGTCACAGATCGCTTTCAAGACACACGAGCGCCGGCAACGCGTCGCTACGGCGTCCGCCAAAGCGTCTACTACGGTGTCTGCGATTCGCGAAGCCAACGCCGTAGTAGACGCCACACTTGTCTCCACTCGGTACGGAATGGCGGGCGAGGAGGACAACGAGGCACCGTAGCAGCCGCCGTAGAAGAACGCCGCTCCTTCCCCGCCACATACCCTGCCTCGTGCACCACAGGAGAGGGCACGCATTCGGGCCACGTTCCTCGCTCGAGCACGCGAGATTGAATCGTGTTCGCCGGCTCAACCTCACACGCTTTCACTCATACGGAATCTCACTGCGATGGCGATGGAGACGCCGACGGCAGCACCTGGAGTGTCCATATGATCGCTATCGCAATAAAAAGGATTTACCCGAAGCTAGGGATCGAATTCCGGCCTTCTGTGGTGGCAACCCGATGTTTGCCCATTAGACCATGCTCGGTATTTTTTCATAATTAGGTTAGACCACTTTCGCGCACGTGGACGTCTCGGGCCAACTTTCTCGTCGGCCATGTCGGGTAGCCGTGGTGAGAACACGTGCGCGGGAAAGCAGGGGCGCGCGCGCCGGTTGCCATTCAGGTACAAACGCAGGAAGGAGTTAAACACGCGAATAATAGCCAATCTTACCGCTGCATTTCCCTTAAGTTACGTCGCATAGCAAGAATTTACTCATGAAAACAAGAGCGAGCCTGTTTCGTCCAAGGTTTCGTCATGAAAACAAGCGCTGCGAGACGATGTGCAAGATTGTAGAGCCCCCTGCGTCGACCCGCATTGCCCTACCCTTTTCTCATGATATCTCGCTCTACGCAAACGCTGTCCGGCGTTGTAGCGCCTTCAGCATTGGTCTAGCGGATGGAACAAGGTGCAACGCTTCTTCGCCGGATAAAAAAATATCAACAGGTCAGGTAATTTCCCTTGCCCTACGTACTAACGTCGTCGTGGTGCCATCGTCTACTTGAGGTGGCCGCCGACAGGGTCGCGTCAAACACACAATTGCTCTCCTTGCACAAACACATTGGCCCATGTGGGCACACTTTGCATAAGACGAAACAGCGACATCAATTCCTGTAGTGCGTGGGATCTGAATGATTTTCTGGACTCGGAATTGCACCTCCTGGGCGTCTCTTATATGGGTGCGCGCGTGTGTGTTGTGTTTGCCTCTTTGGGGCGTATGCTTGCATGACAGCTAAGAATACCCGCTAATGTGGGGACTTTGATCGTGATGTTACTTCACCACACTATTTCCCGCCCCTTTCGGCAGTTTTTCTTACTGGACTACAGAACAACCACTACTGGAACTTCACCGAGAACCACTACAGAGTATTAAATGGAACTTTGGTAAGCACCATTGATTTTAAATAACCACGCATCCGAATACAAACTGGCTTCTTTAGCCTGTGACACTCTGTGTCTGCAAGCATCAGCTTCGATTGCGATATGCGGCATACCTAGCCGCATTATAATGGCGGAGAATGCAAATCTGCCAGCGTATGCAGCATTCTCCTTTCCGGCATTTTAGCTCCTTAGCGATCTTGAATTCTCGTTTTTAACGGATTCGTTCACTCCAGGCACAAAGTATAGGCACACGAAGAACATTTATTTGACTAACTGATCATATATCCACAGGCTTACATTGCTTTTTCTTCGACCAATAGGAAAAGTTATCAGGACGTATTCGCCGCGAGTCTTTCGAAATGATCCTGTAGGTTGTTGTTAGCTAGCAATCTTGGTTTTCCATCGTGCGCTTAATTCGTCATTTTTACCTTTTCTCCTCTACTCGCGAGGATGTCATGTACAGGCCACGTCTGTTATCGATCGGCCGACGAGACTGCACTTGCCTGTTGATTTGTTGAGGGAACAGATGGATAGAAACCAGGAGTGGGAAACATGGAAACGGAAACAGCATGAACAGGCGAGGAAAGGTGAATCAAACCGGAAAAATAAACTGAGAGGAGCGTTCAAACATTAAGAAAATATGAGACGAAAAAAATAAGATGAACAAGACGTCCCTGATGTGGAACTCTGCAGTGAGCAAGTTAGCTTAGTGCCTTCCCACGGGCACCTGAGTTTGTCGTAGTTGCTTGCGAGGGTCGACGCGCTCTGCACGGGCAGATGCCCCGAGGCACTTCCAGCACCGAGAAACGTTTGTCAAAGGGGGGCGGCAGCGGCAACGGGTTGAGCCGGCTTCTCTGCAGCCGAAGGCAAACAAGGTCGAACCGTAACGGCAAAAATAAACAGGAGGGTCACGGTGAAGAAATGTCGTTGCGAGATTGGTTCGTTTGACAAAAACGTCGCCCCCAGGGCACGGCGCGTGGTGACGTTGACCGGTGTTTCTATGACGGGTCGATTTGTCCGCGACAAAAGAGGCGTAAGCTGTTGACGGTCTTGCGCTTTCGCCGGGCCCTGCGTGAAATGTTCTGACGCCGCCTTTTAATCTGCCGAAGCATGTACTCTGCTTAAAATCACACTTAGCATGTCGGTTTGTCACGAAAAAGAAAAGAGAACGTTTTTGGAGAGAATAGCTGTGCCGTATACTTGAGGCCTTGGAGAAGACGAGTTAGGTGAGTGCGAGAAAAGAGGGAAAGCGATGGGTGGATGGTTGACATTATAGATTATTTGTGTCACAAAACGTGAAGTCGTTCGATACAGATTATCGTGTCGCTCAGTTTATTTATTGCGAAACGAAAAAAAAATATTATTGAGCAGAGTAAAAGCCAAAAAACAGAAACGCCACGAGTCTGGTATTTGAGAGCGATTGCATCATCATGTTTGTCTTCTTTACATGTTGTTATGTTAGTATAACCTATTTCGCAAAATATGGATGGGATTTATCCATTTCGTTGTGTTTAGACTGACGCAATTTACAACTACAGAACCAATTGCTTTCAGTTTTTTATTGAAGACCGAAACATTTCCATCACTCTCTGTTCATCGGTGTTTTTTTTTTTATTGTGCTATGATGCTTGAAGTCATGGTGCCACATACAAGATCACGGTCGAGAGCCACTGTTTTACTCGAACAACTCCATTTGCATGTTATTTTGCGAACAAAAACACTTAGTGAATGAATAAAAAATACAAATAAATAAATATATATATATATATATATATATATAGATAGATAGATAGATAGATAGATAGATAGATAGATAGATAGATAGATAGATAGATAGATAGATAGATAGATAGATAGATAGATAGATAGATAGATAGAAGTATTGGCAACTTGCACGCAAAAGCACGATAACTTTTGCGACGCTGTTTCTGAGTGGTCATGGTAATGACGAAACGACAGTCGAATCGGCGGAAGCTAAACAGCTGCTGCTTTAGTTTATATTCAGTTTATATTGCATTCAACAAAAATTTGGAGGACGCATAAGCTTCGTCTTTAAGAACGTAACTCGATAGCATACAAAGATCCCCGACTGCTTCTCACGCTTCCAAGGACCCGCAGCTTATCTGGACGTGATGATTACCGAGAAATGCTGACGGAGAACGTTATACTCGAAGGCGAGCTTTCTGGTAGAAACTCTGCCTCTTGTGTGCGCCGATCCCGGATATATTACACAGTCGCGCCAAAAGAAATTACATCATTTTCAGGGTACGGTTATTGTTTCCCACATTTAATATTTCAGTCTGAGAAGATTTAGAATAAAAGGCATGCGTTGTCGGTGTTTTGTTTCATGACATTTCTTTGTGTATGATCATTCTCAAAATTCTGAGGAATAAATTTGTCAAGAAATTATGACAAAGTATGAGCGACTTTAATGATAGAATGGCGTGTCAATATAACCCACGTATACGTACCGCATGTCATATAGCATGGCGTGGCGTATACAACACTTACTCTTCAGCCACCAAGGTGAGCGGACGCGGAATGTCGGGCTCTTGACGAGCGGCTTCAGCGACCCACTTGAGCCGCGGTATCAGGTCAACCGAAAGACCTGGTCAGGGGCGCTATAACGTAAAACTATTCCAAACTGTTCTATTCCAATTCTGGAATCAGCCCTTTACAATTGTTCAAAACTTGTTTGGACCACCCCTACTTAACCTGTCTGTTACGCGACTTCACGAAAACCGTGATAGCTCCCCATCTGATATGACGTGAACAGACTTATTATGTATGGTTTGGTCGAACAAAAGAAATATAGTTATTTTCTGAATCGAGCCCTTTTCGCCATTGGCCCTCGTCTATTGGTCAAAGGCTTTCGAGCTGCATCCACTTCACCTGCCTCTCACGCGACGTCACAAAACCGCAAAATATCAGGCGTCAAAGTGACGTGTACGGCATAGATGCATTAATACACCGAACAAAGCTGAATTTTCTTCTGAATAGCCGGAGGCTGTCCCGTTCCGAAAGGAATAAAAGATGGCTACCACCGATCGCTCAGGCACTGGCGACTCACACCTCCCGGAGAGCATGAGTTTAAGTTCGTATAGTAAGACTTCTTGCGTGGCCATGTAATGTTTTCGAGCACTTTCGGCACGTTTACGACCTCATTCTGCCAAATCTTCTTTGGTGAGGATCCCTTTCAGCGTCATTCTTAAGCTTCCGTTGCATGCCATCGCTATTTTCGACGAGCCACCGCAAGCTAAGTAAGGCAAAGCGGACCAACCGCAGACGCCGGCACCACCCTCGTGATCCAGTTATCGATTTTCAGTGCACTGGCTCGGTCCCATCGAATCCATCTCCACTTGAGCATGCTCCTCGCCTCTTGTCAGTCAATTAGGTAAGAGAAGCAGCTCAGTGTAGGCAATGTTATTTGTTCTTAAAGCAAACAAAAGTGACCACCTATAAACAAGGAGAGCCTTTAATTGGTCGGTTCAGACAGCCCTGCCCGATCTTTGCGTCGGCGGTTAGGCAAGTTTGACGCCAGGAGATTGGAATAGTTTTACGTTATAGGGGCCCCAGGACTGCCAAATTATTTTACCATCACTGCCAACAGGTGCGTCTATTCTACATACTGTTTTCTTACATGGTGACGTTAAGGCGATGTTTTACAGAGTGAAACATTTTGGAGACGCTCTTACACGACTGTCTCTCATGCCGGAAGTGGTTGCGCAGGGTGCATATCAAAAGAACCATCTCTGGTCGGTGACTTTCAAGGACGAAGAAGGAAAAAAGAAGATTCTCACTGCAGACGCTTTTGACCACCGCTGTGTGGGCATCGACCCGTGTGACCGAGGCGTCCGTATCAAGCTCTACTGGCTTCTTCATGGTGTACCTGATGACGACGTTCGTACTGCTTTGTCGCCTTTTCGAAAGCCGACTGAGATCACCAGGGACAAGCGGCGGGTGCAAGGATGCGTTAGCAAAGGGTCAACTACCAGTTGTGTCACATTTAAGCTGAAGGTGGGCGTCACCGCTGAGGACTTGCCTCACCAACTGCGAGTAGCAGAATACGTTGCACTCGTTCGCGTCGCAGGCAGAGCTCCCCTCTTCCTCCGATGCCTTGACATGGGGCACATACAACGCGAGTGCCGTGTACAACCCTGTTGGCTTTGTCGTCGTTTCGGTCGTGACGAGATCCAGCACGTCCGAACCTACGCCACAGTGACAGGCCCGGCATTGAACGACGATGTCACAGATCACTTGATCGACGTAGTCGACGGAGAGGAAGCCGCTGGCGAAGGGAAATAGGCGCAGTCCTTGGTGTTAGCACCCCTGAAGAAGGCAACGCCTGTTAATGAAGCCAAGTCACTGGATGACTGGAAAGACCCGTGGGATCACACGGCAGAACCAACTAACTCGGTAGAGGTCGAGCTAAAAGAGGCCAAAGAAACTTGCACATCAGCAGAAAAGACGACCGGGGAACGGCACGTCACTGACGACACCGTGATGCCAACGTCTAGCAGTGCGCCTGCTAAAAGGCTTCAGAAACAGGTGGATAAGCATGAGCAAAAGGATAAACAGACAGGGAGTGACAAACCTCCACCGAAGGCTACCCCGGGACGACGACCGGCGTTCAAGACCAAGCCCGGCGTTCCAGCCAAACGCTGCACTACAACAGGTGTCCCTGAGAGAGCTAAAGTGTTGTTGTGGGCAGGAGGTACGTCAGCCGTCGTTATTCTGCCTAGAAGTCCAGAAAACCATGGTCCGTCTCACATTTGCTACGATGACTACGTGTATTCACCAGCCGCAATTTCTTGTTTCTTGAATGGCCCATAAGTCAATATTATTTTCAGCAAGAATACGGTTAACTTGGCATTGCCTTCCACACCCGCTTATATCACGCACGTTCAACGTCACGACAAAAAATCAGTAGAAAATTTTGCTGCCATTTAAAGGAAGCAGAATCTAAATCAATCACCGCACATCGTCCGTCTCACTGGTTCGACTTGTCTTTATGTCGCGACGTTGAACGTGCATGGACTAAGAGGGCGTAGAAGGGAATGCCAAGTTAACCGTTTCAAAATGATACTGACTTACTGGCCGTTCAAGAAACAAAATGTTGCGACTGTTGAATACATGTAGTCATCGTAGCAGATGTGAGACGGACGATGCGCAGTAATTGGTTTAGATGCTCCTTTCTCCAAATGGCAGCTAAACATTCGACTGGTCTTTGTGTCGCGACGTTGAACGTGCGTGGACTAAGCGGGCATAGAAGGCAATGCCATGTTAGCTGTATTCTTGTTGAAAATAATATTGACTTATTGGCCGTTCAAGAAACAAAAATTGCGACTGATGAATACGCGGAGCAAATGATTAACGTTTTCCGTCCCAGATATACCTTATGTTTATGTCACGTGGCGAGTAGGTCTGGGGGCTGCCTTATTTTTTTGCGTAGCAGCATTGCTGTAGTGGAAGCTGACGCGTCATCCGAGGAAGGTAGAATGGTCCTTTGTGATTTTACTTATTAAGAGATGCCTTGTAGGGCAATATGTGTGTATGCTACAAACTTGGAACGGGAGCGGGAAGTCTTTTTTTGGTGATGCTCAGCAGTACTTGAATTCTGAAAGGCATGTCATTTTGCTGGGTGATTTTAATTGTGTTCGCTTTCCAGAATATAAACCTAAGCTGACCAGTGTTTGTGATAAAGGTGCCGTGCTTTTAAGTTCGGTTGTAAAGGAACAAGAACTTGAGGACATTGGTTATGTGTTGTCAAGAGAAAATCACACCATGTATACTCACTACCAAGGTTAGTGTCATAGCAGGCTAGACAGAATTTATGCTTCATTAACCTTTGTTCCTTTATTTGGAAGTTATCAAGTGTAACATGTTAGTTATACGGATAATTGCGTGGTTATGTCTACCACAGTAAAGAAACAAACAACATCGAAATTCAGCTGGGACTTATGGAAGCTAAATGATAAGCTTTTGCGAGACGATTTCTTGCAAAAGGCTGGGCAAGAAAACCTCGAAAATTTGCTCAGCACAACTACGTTAGCGTTCTTCATTGCAGAATCGAAACTCTTCAAAAGAGACGTTAAATTCGCCGCAATTTAAAAAGCAAGCCTAGTCCCGCATAAAAAAAGACCTGCATAAAAAGGAATCTCACCTTAGGTTAGACTACACGCTCTGCACAGAAAGCTCTTCGCCTGGATTATTTTCGAAAGACCTCGAAGAAGTTAAGTCTGAGCTTGAAGTCATGGATGAAGAAAAGTACAGGTGTGCGGTATTAAGGGCACGGGCCGAGAGTTTATGGATGGCAGAGACGCACATCAAGCGACCAATAAGCTACGAGAAGAGACAAGCAGTTTCCAAAGAAATAAGAGAAATAATGTATCAAGGGGAAGTCAATAATGTTGGAATGATAGAGCACGCACGAGTCTTATTATGGAAATTTGATGGGGAAACGACGTGTGAGATTGAAAGATTTAGAACTGAGTTCTTGCTATTAATGTCATCATTATCAGATAGGCCTGTGAAGCGTTCGACAGATCAGTGAGGCTTTCGGAAGTTGAAGATGCGATTGACGAACTTAGTCCCGGCAAGTCGCCAGGGCCTGATGGTCTTCGAAGGGCTTTCCTTAAAAGTTTTAAAAGTGGTATAGCTGTCGCATTACACCACGCGATAAAGTAGATGTACGAGAACAAGGAAGCGCCTCCTCCTTTTCGGACATCGAACGTTATTTAGCTTGACATAAGCTTGACAAATACGGACTATAATGTTTACACTAATGTACTGGTGCGAGGATTGCGGACTGTTATAAAAGAACTTGTGGGTCCCCATCAGACATGTGGTATCAAAGGCAGGTCTATCTTTTGAATATACATACTGCAAGGGCCATACTGAAATGTTGCGAAGAAAGGGAGGACAGAGTCGCTATGATAAGATTTGACCTTGAAAAGGCTTTTGATAGAGTCCTCCATGATGCCATATTCTTGTTTTTAGAACATCTTAAAGCCGGTGCAGTGATAACAGATAAAGTTACAGATAGGCCACAGATACCCGACATTACGAAACATCGTTCCAGCGCACAAGTGAGCACGGACGAGAAGAGAAGGACAACACGAACGCCGATTCTCTCTTCCCCGGCGTTCGTGTTGTCCTTCTCTTCTCGTCCGTATTCAATTGTGCGCTGGCACGATGTTTCATAATCCCAATCTCAACCAACTAGCCCAGCTGTCAATACTTAGTGACAGATACTCGAGTATTTTTGCAACATGAACTTTACCCCTGGAAAATATATTGGAGTGCCAATGCAACATTATCGTGACAGTACAGCGTATTGGATCGAAGAACTAAAAAGAGTTAAAGATCAAAATGAAAAGTGGGGCGGGCATAGTTTCTTTCTCTTTTTTGAAGAGCTAGTGTTCGCAATTTGTTTTTAGATACAAAAGTGTATAATGTACTAGAAGTGTTATGAATGGCAAAAATTTCGGTGCAGAAATTTCACACAGTGTTTGCGGTATATATATGGGGATCCACTTGGGAAAGAACTCTCTTGTTTCATTCGGGGACGAATGGAGGACTAGGGTTAGAACATTAGTTTTTGAAATAGATTGTTAGGTTCTTTTTCTTAAGGTACCACAGTGATATGTATCTGCGTGATGTTATTCAAAGGAGACTAAGTTCTTCCTTGCGTGAGTGGGTTGTCATGTTAACAAATGAACAAACTCCAACGCCAAGTGGTTTCCTGAGGGAAGTTGTTATGTCCTCTGCTTTACTGAAAGCACATATTTCGAATGAATGTTTGTCCTCTGTGACGCGTAGGAAACTCTATTGTGATCTGCTTGATGTTTTCTTGCCGCTTCCTGTATGCCGCACGATATATAACTTAGCACCTGAACGCAATGGGCTGAAACGTGTTAAAAATGCCGGTTAGGCCTTCAGCGAAAACTTTCTTTTTTCGATTGCATTCTGGCAATCTCCTTCTGAAGCCATGGCTGCAAACCATGGCTACAAAGCAATAAGCAAGGGCCGTGGTCTGTTAACTGCATCATATGCAGGATACCTGAAACTATTGAGCACATCTTCTTGGATTGCCATGACTCCGTTTTTTTTTGTGAGATGTACTCAAACGAACTCTGCAAAAAGAAAGAACTCTTAAGAAGATAAGGCTCCTCGGTGTTCGGTTCTTACCCTACGCTGACGTAGGAGGAGTGGCGGATGACTTGATAATGCTTTTGTTTATGAGCAGTATTTGGAAAACGCGCATGGATGTCAGGAATGCCTGCGTAGATGAAAGGTCTGCGAGGCAACACCTAATTAAACGTCTTAGGTACACGCGTCATGCCCTCAAGCACATTATTGAAACTCCAGAGTGGTTTCATAGGCATGACAGTTTGGTGCCTGTGATATCGTCTTTGAAAGCCTTTTAAATCAGTAAAGTCTCTCCAAATGATATAACATTATTGTTCTGCACCAAGTGACCTGCTTTGTGCGCATTTACGTGGTGTCGTAACGAACGCAATAAAGAAAAAGAAAGCGTGGCGTATCCATATGCCTAAATATATACGGCAATTTTCGCTCATAGGACACGAAGTTCGGCTACGATGCCGACGCCGGATTTTTTTCAGCACGGGGCCCTTCAGGCTGTCACGTTAATACATATGGTGTGCTGGTAATAGGATACTGCCCTAGACTCCTTGTTGGCACTCTATCATTATTTTTGACATTAAACTTAATGACGAAAGAAATTCCCGTAAATTAACCGGGTTTCTATATTTCGCGTCTGTTGCACGGTATGGGCAAGTTACGCGTACTGTTCTTTTTTCTGAACGGTTGCAACAAAGGCACAACCTACTCTTTATTTCTTCTCCTCTCGGTCAATTATATGTATGTTTTTAAAGAGAATATTAATAAGGAGACGCATATTTACAAGATAAATCATTGAGATACGATGGAAAGAAACAATAATTCAGTTTACACCATATTTCGGTGCCCCATATCTTTATTGAATGGTTACAGGTTGAATGTTAGAAGAGAAAAATGATGGTCAAAGGCCTATGACTCAAATTTCGCACCGAAATACAAGCGCCAATATCTAACTGCGACTCCACAGTGTTTTATTGTCGCATCTTAAGAAATGTCCTAATTAAGGCTCATATTTTATCGTTCTCTAAGTTTAACCACGCGCACCGTGGCTGCTTTGTGGCTCTAGCATTGCGCTGATAACTCCTGGTAATGATAACTCATTGCACTGATAACTTATAACTGATAAAATACCAGCCGCAGCGCCTGCCCTTCGCTGCGGGTGCAATTCAAAAACGTCCTTCTGCCGTGCACGGGGCACACGTGAAAGAACCTCGGATAGTCAAAATTAATGCCGAGTCTGCCACTATGGAATGCTTCATAATCAGATCATGATTTCTGGCACGTAACACCACGAAATTACCTCCCCCATCCCCACCCCACCAAAGTTTCACCCAAGTTTGGAAAGCCATCGCCGAAGAAACAGTAGACAGGGTAAGCTCTCTGAGGAACCCGACGTGATGAGCTGGTCGATTGTCGGTGTCTGGTTTCCCGCGCTGGTCTTCACGCCCCCTATCTAACTTTTCTTGTGCGGCAAACGTGGCGAAAATGCGTGGAATGGTTCACAGCAATGTGCGCGGCCCGCCTCTGCTGCTCTCCCAGCGGTGACGGGAAGCACCCGCAGGTCTTAATAACAGTGAGTTACTCCCCCACGAAAGGAGGAGCCAAAGGTCTACTGGGTTGGGCCAGCGTGGTCCCTATAATTGGGTTCTGCGCGCTGAGTTCGTGTCGAGCGCAAAAGTTTCTTTTTCGGACGGAGCTGCAAGAAGAGATTGGCATTCTGGGCGAAGAGCGCTAGGAAAAAGAAACAAAAAGCACAATGAAATCAAAGGATTTGAGGTAAACGGAACAGCACGTGGAGGTGTGTTCTCATAGCGTGCGTGATCGAACCGAGGGTCACGCCTTGAAGATGCAGAGATCAGGCTAAAGGGCGCCACCCTCCTTCGCCAGCACCCCGTCCTTCAACTGTTGGAAAGAATTCCCATGATGGGGGGACACCAGTTTCGAGATATTATTTCCCGAACTTTGCGGAGAAATGCACCATAGCTTTCCAGTTACTTTCGTGACTGGACGCGTAAAACGCCCATGCATTTCTCCGCAAAGTTCGGGAAATAATGTCTCGAAACTGGTGTCATCCTGGGAATTCGTTCCAAGTGGATCCGCCTTGCGTACTCCACGGCTAGAATTTGTGAACTGCAATATGGGCCGTAAGGTAACTAGTTCAAAAAATTAGTAAATTTTGGTTATTTGTTGATTATGCATTTCAACTTTTTGTGCAAGTAATGCCCGCCTGTTCAAGTAAACCAGCCCACGAACCAGAAATCTGCTATACCCCCCCCCCCCCTTGCCACAGGCTATCCAAAATAATTTTGAATGTGTTCAAAGTGTTCGCTGTTCGTGTTCTCTGGATCTACTTGTCTGAATGATGTAATGTATACTTTTGTTGTTTTCTCTTTCTCTAGCATTCGTTCATATTTCTTTTGCTAATATTTTCTTTCTGAAGGATATTAAACAGGCGGGCTGTAGACTGTTTCTTTTTTAATCTTGCTTGTATTCGCATTAGGTAACGGGGCCATTGCCTTTGCCGTCAAAATCTTAGCGACACTTTGTCATTGCTTTCAGGCACACAAAAACATCGTCAAGAGAAATGCACAGCGACACTGGCTGCTGGCGCGAGTTCCACGGCAGCTCTATGTGTGCTCAAGCTGTTCTTTCGCACATCACTGTATAAAAAAAAATGGGACTGCTACCACAAAGAAAAGCGAACTGCGTTTCAGACAAGAGAAATGAAGTTGCGTGGAGGCACACTGGGCATGATATGAACAAAAATTAACATTTCCAAAGGTTGTCTGCAGCAGATAGTACTCAGTTCAAGTTGAAATGGTCGACACGAAGTGGACATTACTTGCAAGAAATTAAATGCATAATTGTTTAATTAACAAAGATTCACTAATTATGCTTTAACTAATTACATTTCAAATTCTAGCCCTGGAATTCTCAAGGCGGATTCACTTGGAACGAATTATAAGGAAGACACCGGTTTCCAGATATTAATTTGTTAACTTTACCAAAAAGAGCTTTGAAGTTGCAGTTCCCTTTGTGCTCCGATACATAAAACGACGGTTTTAAAGAAAGTAACTGGAACGCCAGTGCCTTTCTCCGCAATGTTCGGGAATCAATATCTCGAAACTGATGTCATCCTGCGAATTCGTTTCAAGTGGATCCGCCTTGGGAAACTCCCGGCTAGAATTTCTAAATTGCAATAAGGGCCATAAAGTAATCAGTTAGAAACATAGTTAGTGAAATTGATTAATGATAACATAATTCATTTTATTTATTCGTGCGACTAATGTCCGCCAATTCGAGTGAACCAGCGCATGAAACAGAATTTTTCTGAGTGCGATATGCCACCTTCAAAAAATTTTGTAAGTGTTTGCTGAAACACCCGGTATATATAGTCAGTCGTATCATAAGAAGCCAACGAAGACATTAAAGATAGAGGGAAGTACTCGTACTTATTAATTTAACAAAGACCTAATAAATTATTGGAAATGAAAATGGATAAAAAAACAACTCACTGCAGGTGGAGCACGAACCCGTGCCTCCGAATTACAGATGCGATGCTCGTACTAATTGAGCTACTGCAGCGCAATATTGAAGCGACTGGCCTCCCGACGCACTTTGTGTGTATTCTGGGGAATTCTGGGGAATTACAGATGCGATGCTCTTACTAATTGAGCTACTGCAGCGCAATATTGAAGCGAGTGGCCTCACGACTGTGTATTCGCGGGCTTGTTTTGCGCTGCAGTAGCTCAATTAGTAAGAGCATCGCAATAGTTTTAAGTGGTTCGTATTGAGCAACAGAGATCTTTATCGGGAGTTTCTTATGTTGCTCTACAAATTTCTCATGGGCACTTTTAATCTAATTATGATAATTTGGAAGTTGATTAGTTAATTAAGACTGATTATCTAATTATCTAATTTTTAATTAGAATTAAAACATCTCCAATCAACGGCAAGCAGCATTACCTTGGTTCTGTCTAGCTACGTAGCATTTGAATTTTTTTATAGTCGGGCTCAAGTTAAGCGAAACACCCTCTATACTGAACGCTATTTCTAGCTCGTGCAGAAAATCTTGCAGTAATATAGGAGCACGTTCAGAAGGTAAAAACCGCTGAATATGAAAACGTGCACAACTTAGCACAGAGCATATGGGTCAAGTGGGATTGTTACAGTGGCTTATACAGCAGCGGAGAGACGCTGACGCAATTTAGTGGTTGCCACAAAAACGCAGTTTTCTTTACGCAGGACTGCCATAGCCATTGTGTCTTTGTTTTCACAGAACTTCGCGGAATGTTCTTGGTGGGCGTACAGCGGAGGCTAGCGCGTTTATGAAAGCTTGTTATACTTCTTGCTCTTCAAGGTATTGCTTGCATCATGAGACGAGGCCCAGATTATGTTTTAGCTCACAGAGCTTCTCGGCCTTGCAACAAGACTCGGCCACACTATATCCTTCAGTGTATATATGCACACTCTGGCCTGGTTGGGAATGAGTGCGAAGTTGCTCAACCGAAGACAGTGTTGTGCGATGCCTTCGAGTCACGTATTGCCTTCTCGGGAACACTTACGAACGCCCTAGGCTGCTGCGGCATACAAAGCTCGTTGTTTGAGCACTCGACCCAACGATATGGACGCCCCAGGCGTTTGCATAACTGGGACGAAGAAATGAAGATGCGCATGCTTAAGGAGCTGAAACGAAACCGAGCACCTATGGTACGCCTGATTCACCTTTTCGTTGCGTTCTGGCTATTTAGTTATTTGTTTGTTTATTTATTTATACCTGAAGCGCCACTTTTAAGGGGTATTACATAAGTGGTGTTATTTTTATAGGAGAAAACATTCTTGAATGCACTTCTTGAAGTTGCCGGCTCGGCAGTGCAACACAAAGTCAGGTTCGAGGTCATTCCAATCCTTCACAGTTTCTATGAAGATGGAGCGGAGATGAGATGAGCACACACACGCACGCATGCACACACACACACACACACACACGCACACACGCACACACTATATATATATATATATATATATATATATATATATATATATATATATATATATATATATATATATATATATATATATATATATATATATATATATATATATATATATATATATATATATAACCTTTATTAACAGTTGCGCTTGAAGAAAGTGTGAATGGAGGATTTGTTCACTTGGAATAATTGTCTTATACTTCGCTATTACTAATACTGCTTCACCTTTCCGATGAAACGGTAGCTTCTTTCTTATTTTGTTTTTGCTGTTAGTTCGGGTATAAGCGCTGCTGCGCATGATTGCTATTGATACAGAGTTCGAGTGAATCCGTCTTGTTCGCATTTAGGTTATTTATTGCATGACAAATATTTATGACCTCTGCTTAAAAGTGTTGATGTTTCCTTCCCTAATAATTTTTTTTAAATGATTAGAAGAGCTTTCTTTCATGAGTAGCTTGCGTTGCCTACTGGAAAAAGGAGCAATACAGAAACCCATATCACTCGCGTGCATTTCACACTCCGCTGATAAAAGACTCAGCCGGAGGGGTCACTAAAGTCTGTAGGTTTTTTCAGGGTAAAAAAAAAAGAAAGAAAACGCGCAAAGCAATTTGAAGCAAGGTGAACATACAGCAACATATTCATTCTCCAGGCATAGGCCATCTATACCATTAGAAATAATTTTTAGGTGAATTCTTCCTTCTCTTTCAATATATAATAAGCTTCGTCCTGTGTGTATATTTAAATGTATTATCGCTGTGCGTCGTGTTCACAGTGTATATTAAAGATAATGTTGAAATGGAAAAAAATGGGAATGAGGTATCCGCCGCTGGCGTTTCTATTGCACTCGCCGTTATATCGTGAGGATTTGTATAAATAATGCGAAAGTATGAATTAAAACACGCGCACGTCCGCGCGAACAACGGTGCAGCAAGCTTTAAGCCACAATAAAATTTTGGCTCATATGGTAACGGCTGCTCAAAAGAAACCTCAAACGATGGAGGTAACAGAACTCTGGTAATGACACTTTAGGAGGGTGGGAGGCTTTAAGGGGGGGGGGCGGGGGGGCAAAAGCTCACCCGTGCAAAACTCCGGACACACGTGCTTTGAGTTTGCGTTATGCACGTGCGAGGACGGCAGAAGCTGGTGTTTTCAATCACGCACGTTGATAGCTGAGCACTATCTGATGACCTTGTTTTGGCTCCTTCGCCGGGGCGTTAAGAGTGCACGCGGGAATTATAGCCTCCACACAAGCCAGTGGATTAAGCGCACAGCTTTATAGGTGGTGCGGTGTGTGAACATGTGTGAGGTCTTTGAGCAGTTTGATTATGAGGACTGCTATCGTCAGCAGCATTCATCACTTTTTTTTCTTTGCTGACCTTTTTGAAAACGAACCGTTCAAGAAGTCTACTGTTAAGGTTACCGTTTCAAAATGACACAAAGGATGTGATGTGGTGTGGAAAAAAAACTTGAGGAGAAACAAATATTTCCTAGAACAGACTTTATTCTATTACAGCATTCCATTTTCATGAGAATCGAAGTGGCGATCTGGTTTATAGCGCCATTGAAAAAAAAAACACAAATACAAGAACGCATGAGATATTTAAATGCATGCCCTGGTTGGATTGGCAGTTCGGAAATTATCCTTTGATTAAATATGAAGCATGTTTACACTTTTAATCATTTGAAAGGCGGTTTTAACAAATGTGTCACGTGACAAGATAACAAACTGTGAAAAGAGAGAAGAGAATAAAACAAATGCTAGCACATGTGAGAAGTTAATGAGAGAATTTAAGACGATTGCATATGTAGTAAATTAAACTACCGTTTGTAAACTTGACGCAACACCGCAAGAAAGCATAGGCAAACATTTAGCAGTTGCGAAAAGTTCAGATCCAGTACGATTAAGCGTGTAATGTACTTTGCAAGTTACATCAAAATATCTTGCTTCGTTTACTTCAACAGGAAGCGCAATCCAGATTTTTACGAAGAAAACGGGATTTTGCTTGCCACGTACCTAAAGGACACCCACTTTTCTTTTTTAGGTTATGCCCATAGAAAGACCTATTCCTGAAGCTTTGCTATGTTGAAAAAAAAGCAAACATATACAAATGCAGAACAAATGCGAGATAAAAAAAAAACTTAAACATACTGAAGTTATTGCAAGGCCGTTGAAAATTAGTTCGTTGACAATGACTGCAAACCTCCACGACTTTTCAGTTAGTATTTACGGGACAGCAGTTCATATACCTAACGAAAATCCTTTGATCAGAGATCTTAGCTTACTTCTATCGCAGAATATTCTGCTGAGCGCCTAGGAACGCCGAATACGTTGCGCAGATTTCATATTAAGCCTACGGTATCGCTGTTTGGTAGTCCTTTCCTCGAATGAAAGCAATACAGATAGCATTTGATTTGTGTGCCTAATATGCTTTGACTGAGCGCCTTTCAAAAGCAAGTGAATGTCACAAGCTGGTCTCAAGAAGGTTTACAAATGACCCGCGACCTGACACCACCGAGGAAATTCTAATACTTGAATGAGGGATAGAAGGTTTTGCACAGTCGATCCCCACAGACTTCGCAATTTCCGGTGTTGTACTTCTAATACCAAAGAACATGATTTTTTTGTGCCTCCAGACCGTACTCATCGGCGTATTTCATATCGAAAGAAAATAGGTATGGAAAACGTTACCGCAGAGTTGGTGCCAGACGTCATATGTATTTAATATTTCGAACAGTGTACGCCAATATGTCTTGTCTCCGGGTTACAGCTTCAACAAGACAGGGCAGGGAAATTGCTTTTCATAAGAGCGGGACATGCTTTCTAGCGCTTTTTTTTGCGTTTCAGTTCAACTGAACGATCAAACCAAATCTGCATAACATTTTTATCTGGGACCACACGCCAGGGGGTGCAAATGCTTTGTTAGTCTCTCGTTTTCGAGACATCTGATGACTTTGCTGACACAGGTCCACGCAGTTCCGTTATAAAAATGCGAAAAATTTCTTCAACCAGTTGTGACTGAAGCAAAATTAATTACTTCACAGAGCGCGAACAATCAATTTGACACCATTTCCTTTGGTCCTTTCTACTAACGATCATGCAAAAATTTCCTTCGGAAGAAATTGTTTTTGCAGTAGTTGTTATCATGTGCACCACTATGGTACAATTCTACTCTAAGACATTGGTCAATAATTGGGTAAAAAAACTGTAAGAAATTCCAGCGCTGTATTTGAAAACGAAGCTTCCTTTGCCTACCCTTCCTGGTTTACAGTACATCTGCCAGTTTCTTGCCGAATAACCGGTACCGGTAAACTAAAATCTATGCGGACTTGAAATAATTGGGTCAATTTTGAAGACAGTGTAATACTAAAATCCCTAACCTGTGGGAGGGAATACTGAAAAAAATTACCAAAACTCTCTGTTTCGAGTAGCGCAGGCAGCGCGGTATTACATAGACTACGTTTACGTGGCCTGTTTGCCGTTCGTTGAAGGTCGTCTGCGGCGGATGCCAAGGCTAAAAGGTGAGCTCAGATGGCTCGCGATTTCATGCGCGCTGGAAGAGCGCGCGCATGAAATGAAATGATATGAAAAGTTTTCAGACAGTCGAAATGATGATAGGAACGACAACGCCAAGCACTGGCACGCGTGCTCTTCACTGCCGGCGTTTCTCATCACGCTAAAGCTGTGACAGCGAGCGCTTGCGGTCATCGAGTGAGGTCTGTTCATATTTCATTGAGCGCGCGTGACACCATGCTTGTTTAGTTAGTAAGCGAGTGCGTACTGCAATTTATACGGCCAACAAAAGCTCGAATCTTACTTGGTATCTTCCTTTAATGCTTTCCTCTCAATATAAATGCTTCACCTTTCGAGCGAAATATGAAATTATTTCGTTTTCGTTTTACGGTAAAGAGCAGTTATGCGCAAGAAACGGGCCTAACATTTCCGTTTGTTCATCGCACGTTGCCTCACGCGCGGCACTTCTTGGCGGGAAAATTGATATGGGACGTGACGGTTTAACCAAGGATGTTGTGTTTTCAAGCCGAGTATTCTGACAAATGACCCTGGCCGTTTGCGTGAGCGAACAAATAACACTTGCATTGGGCGCTGCTAAGCGCCCACGCTCTTCTGTCGGCCTTGTCTGGTGACCGTACCACAAACCCCTCCGTGCACAGCCAGAGCCCGCGTGATGAGCCAGGGCAGGTTATTTGACTTTCCTCTAGGAGTGACGTACAACTTGGTTGAACTGGACGAGAATTGGAGTTTATTCAGCAGAGACCACCGCGCGAAGAGATTCCTAACACGGCGTGTCACGCATGTCTTGCTTGCAGACGGATTGCGCTGCGGGCTGCAGACGTGTGCTACCGCAAGAAATCTGGATGCTTCTTTAGATTGCGGGGAAATCCTTTAGCATTTTGCAGGATTTTCCCCGGACCCTTCGCGGCTACACTTTCATTACAGGGTTTTCCAAGGGTGCCGAGGATTGACCTTTGGGAGTTGCGGGCTGGCAATTGCTGTTCACAGACATCGATATAATGTAATAAAAGGCTAATAAAACCTATATACATTTTCTGTCTCTCTTTATTCTATATTAACTTAGAAAAGGAGAAAAATAACTAAAAAATAAAATATCATGAGCCCTTCCACGCTGCGGAGGTGGTTGACCAGCGAAGCTCTATAGCACACGACACAGAGGTGACACATAATTTTGAACAAAGGTACGAACTCTTGATGAGTGGTCATCGTGACGAAAAGTGCGCACACTCATTTACTGTTATGATTTGTGGTCGTTATCTCACTCGGAGCTGTAATCACATTCTTTGATAATGTTAAATCGTTGCACGTACGCCTCTATATGGTCGGTTGGGCCGCATTTGTGTGGCGTCGCAAGGAATATGTACACAACACGGAAAGCGTAAACCGCTCCCTTTTCGGTACCGACACATCCACATTGAAATCACAGACAATGACAACAGGGGTAGTGTCATCGCAGCTAATTCAAGCAAAGTGAGCAGCCATGAACCTTACGAGACTATGAATCATTGCGTTTTTTGCTTGCTTACGAGGGTATGAGCCACTGGTCGCGGGGGTATGAGCCACTGATGATTACAGTTTTCGGCATTTTGTTCTGTATGTTGTATGCGTGATTAGAAAGAATTTAAGCACTGTTCGCTTTACTTTGCTGAGCGCTTGTAGCCTCTGCCTTAGGGAGCTATGTGCCATTGCATTTTTTGCTTGCTTATGGAAGCATGAATGCTTACAGGGGTGTAAGCCATTGATGATAATAGTTTCTGTTCACGGAGAACAAAAATGCACGGAACCCTAGCTATAAACGCTTTCGCTGTAAAAAAAGGGAAGGATTGTTAACCGGCGCAGCATCTCGTTATCTACTTTACGCTGGTAAGGTAGAAAAGTAGATACCATAAAGTGCCGGGTCTGCGGATAGCATCCGAACATCGAGACACGGAGCGGCCAGTGTCGTCAAACCCCACAAAAGCTGACGACACGGAGCCTGACAAAATATATGCCGTGGCTGCTAATCGGTGGTTGAAGAGGAGGTTCGCACGAGTTCTTTTACAGATTAGGGGGGGGGGGGGGTTCTCGCATCGATAAGCAACTCTCTTCGGCAACTTACACACTGGTCAATGTGCCATTTTAGGTTACGGACAATCTCACCAATACCAAGACACAAAATCTAACAACCTACTTTGAAGGGATAGCCCCGGGTCTAGTCAGTCAGAGGCCCGAACGAACCCAACGGTAGGAACCGGACGCTTTAGCAGGCTGTGAAACAAACACACTGGGTATACATGTGCCGCTTTTTAATTAACGTCTTAACACGCCAAAACTTTAGCGAGTTGCGCTATGAATTCAATGGTTTTGTGCCGCTCTTCAATGAACCTCTCGTTAACTTGGGCAGCTGAGTGCATGCGACTGGGTGACAGGCCAGGCGAGGAAACAACAGCCAAGCGTTTTTAAATAAACTGCGATATACGAGTCCCACTGCAGTACACGCCTGATACATAACTCGTTTCGGCGGTGTCAATGCGTTGTGTCACCGCGTCGCCGTCGACAGGCATCGTGAGATGGTTTTTGCTGGAATTTTTTAAACCTCGTTTGTCCCTTTGTTTCGCTAACCCTTTACACTAACGGTGGAGTAAAAGGCTAGGCAGGAGCTTCTCCGGCCGGCCTCTCTTAGCAATAAACTATTCTGTCTCTCTCCCTCTTAGGTTAACGAGATGAATAAAAAAAATGCATTTGGCTGTAGACGATTTCTTGGGAGATAAGGAAATCTTCAGGAATCAGACCCAGACTAACTGGCTCATTGGGGAAGTCCGTCTTATGATGAATCGGAAACAGCAACCTAACATTTGCTCCAATAAACTGTGCATCATTGTTCTAAATACGGCGCCAAATTTTACGCCTCATCTTTAAAACTTTCCTGCGCGTCGCCCTTTGGAGTTGCAAACTTTTTTTCTTTAAGGTTCTCATTGGAATTCTTGAATTGCCATACGACGGGCATAAATCAGCACTTAGGTTCGCAAGTTTTCTAACGTTGGCGCCCCCCGCCCCATGTCGCCATTCATCTTACGGGCGAAAGAAGCGCGAGTAACGCATTGGGGATGAATGTACCCAAGTCATCAAGCTCGCATCAGTGATGAAGAATATATATAAATGCTTGAGAGATTGCTTCTGGACCGAGTCGTTAGAAAATCGCCGGAAATGAAATTTGGATGAAGGAAAGGTCAACATGAAAAGAAGACATACTGCATCGGAGTATAGAAGAGAATTGCACAAAGAAATCCTGCTGACTTTGCTAAATGCCCCAAAATTTGGCAGCAGAACGCCTCACAATAAAGGAACAGGGAAAGAACCAGCGGTGTGTAGTTTCCTGCTTCCCAATTTTCCGCATTAGCAATCAGTCATTAGAGTGAACAAAGTGGCCCCTCAAGGCATTCTAATCCTGCTACTTTCCTTTTTTTCCTATTTATTTGTCATTTGTTCGAAATGTATCTTTGCTGCTTTTAAAATCAACTTAGAATCAATTTAGAATTTAGGCTTTGTTTAAGCAGTTTATTTTGTCCATCTCAGAAGTGAGAGTTCATATGTTATAGTAAATTACATTTTCATTCGCTTTTGTTGAACCATCCGGTTCCTCATCACTGTAAAGCTGAGATTCCTTGAGGTGCAATGGTAGCAGAGAACATTTAGAAAAGGTGGTAAAGAAAAAAAGTTACAATGCAAAGCCGTGCGGAAGAGTGAGATCTGAGGCTAAAATTCAGAAGGGCTTTCTTTATTAACTTATTTTTTATAGTCACTCCCGACTTTGCTTGAGCGCGTCATCGTGTTCTGCGGTTTATTCTGAAAAAGTCCGTATGAACGCCGCCTAGAATATTTGTCGGGTGAACTCAAAAAGTAATAAGAAAAGAATTCGCGAGCGTTTTTTTCTTAAATATCCAGGAAACAAGAGAAAGAGAGAGGGAAAAGGAAATGTCACCGTCCGGCCCGAAATACACTTGGGGGCACAGTTTTCTCTCCCCCTTACACCTACCGTCCTCCTCGCTACTTTACCTAAATCTCGCCGCACGAGACATCATCAAGAAATGTTCCCGCACTTAAGCTGATCATTAGGAGAGCAGCTCAAAGGGAGGAGATTATACGTGCGCTGTACTACGGCTTGTTCAACGATCCCTGTTGTGGTTGAGCCTATATTTGCATGTTGCCGTCTATGTAACGCTGGATGCCGTTCGCATTGAGCGGGGGTTTTTTTTCCCTCTCATTCGTTTGCGAATGCTACCATCTCGGGGCAGCGCTCTCTGGCTGCTGCTCGCGAAATACGATTTCGCGAATCGCTGCACTGTTTGCGTGCAAGTAATGGGCTCGCGTTTCCTGGAAGAGCGAGCTTTGCAAGCGCCGCCGAATAGAAAATTCAAGTCTACCGCGTTTGGCACCCCTTTTTTTTCTTTCACGGAACATTCTGAGAGAGCGCATTGAGAACGAAGTGTCTTGGGTCAAGACCCCGACAGTGTGAAAGTTGCGGCTACGTTTTAGGTTGTTTTGTTTTGCTAGTATATTTTTTTCCGAGCGATAACCAGTTGCTGTACCGTTAGAAAAAAAAAAAGATCTACAACACCCGTAGCCGGCTTCGATAACTTCGTTGCGGGTAGAGCAATGCAGGGTGGAAAACTTTGTCGGAGTGTCCGAAGGGTGCGAGTATACGGTTACTGTGTGGAACTCGAAGAGTGAAAAAAGCTGGATTTTTGACGTGCATATGTGTACAGATAAATGAGGACAGGTTGGTGTATGTGCTGGCGCAGATGAACACAGTGAATGAAAGCTTTCGTAAACAGCAATGAGGCTTTTATGGTGCTTCAGGATAGTTAGTGTCATTCCTATAGATTCAGTGGGGCAGATGTTTTGTATGGAGGGCATTAAGAGGAATATTTACCTCGGGAGCTCCTATCTAAATACTTGAGACTGGAAAAATTGTTTTGGTCGGCATAAACTGCGTTAAGGCTTTCGATAAGGATTCGATAAGGCTTGCTGCATTCAAAATTTAAGTTGGAATATAGTGACTACGGGGTGGGCAGATTTTGTAATTGGCAGTCAATTCTTCTGGAAAACTTGTGAAAATTTAAAAAAAACAAAATAATAGAAAGAAACAACAGAAAAAGCTCGCATATAGTGCGCAATCATACGCATTTGGGCTGATTGGTTCATGACTTGGCCAGGAACAGCGTAAAACAACAACGTGGGAAAGAGACAGACGACTGCGCTGACTAACATGTTCATGCTTTCAATAAAACATGTTGAGGGGCTAGTTGGTGCATAGCTTTGAAAAGATGAAGCGTCAACACAACAGTGACAGCACACTAAGAAGGAACAAAGACAGGACAAGTGCCTTGTGCTGTCTGTGTTCCTTCTTAGTCTGCTGTCAGTGTTGGCGCTTCATCTTTTGAAAGTCATTCTTTCAACCTACCCGCCGCGGTGGCTTAGTGGTTATGGTGTGTCGTTGCTAAGCACGAAATCACGAGATTAAATGTCTCCCATGGTGGCCGCTCAGTGGCGTGGCTCAGTGTTAGAGTAGCTGACTCCGATGCAGCGTGCCCGCAGGGTTCGATCCCGGCGGGAAACGGGTATTTTTGTCTCATTGCCGGCGATACCTGCTACGCACCCCGTAGGGCGGCTGCGACGGACACTATCGCCAGTCGCCAACCGAAACGGCTATTGGAACGAGCCGATAATAGCTTAAGCTGAAAAAAAAGGAAAAGAAAGCCTCAATCAACCCGTACATTTTGTACTTTGCTTACATATTAACCATAACTTGCGCCTAACTTTGGCCGAATGCAAAGGTGGCACCTTTTTTATTTCACCGACCACAACGAGAAAACAAGGTAGTGGAGATTTGGGGTTTGTTAGTTCATAATGTTCGGGTTGTATAGCGCAGAGGGAGCTACCATAATAAGAAGGACATGGCACACAAAACGCGAAATAAAAACAGTTTTTTTTTAAATTCTAGAGCACCATCCTATACACTCGCGTAAAGCCACCACGCATGCGCAAATGATTGCCTTGTAAGAAAATCCAGTTCCGTATCATAAAGCTTAACAAATGGGGTGCTTATGCGCTTACGACCTAATCCAAAAATATTTTCAGCCTCCATAATTCCTCCTGTAAGCCTTCTCATCCATGAAGATTACAGCGGTGCATGCGCTAAGCAATGGTTACCATCCACAGGATTTAATATGAATAGCAAGTCACCCATCCTGTGAATTATGGACACTGTTATTGCGTTCTCTTTAAGTCTATCACTAAGGAACCTGCCCGTCTGCCCGATACATCTCTTGCCGCAGGAAAAAGGGATCCTATAAACGGCATTACTATGTTCATGGAACGAAGGTGATTTTGTGTTTGGTTTTTTTATCGCCTTAGTTAGAATGGCAGAGCCCTACAAGTTTCCGAGGGGCTGAAAAAAAACTGCTTTTACACTTGATCGTTCTGCTACCTTTCGAGGCGAACTCATCAATTGGCCCACTGAGCGAAAAAACCACCGTCTGTCCTTTGGACAAGTGAAAAACGGCACTTAAATTCCCATTGCTGCGACGCCACGTTACGAGCTCGCCTCGACGAAGCAGAGCGAGCGAGAGGGAGACCTGCTGCTGCGATAGCGCGCCAGGTGTTACAGCGCACCAGGCGTGAGGGGAGAGGGCATCGCTGCGACATCACGTCACCCTCACTCTCAGAAGCCTGTTTTATCCGTCCGTTCCTTGTCTGCGCAAGCTCGGTAATCGCCTAGGTAATCGCTAGAAATAGAATAATGTGTAAAAAAAACAGGGGAAATTCGGAAGGAAAAATGTCAGTGGTAGTGAGCTTCGCACCTACGACCACACGCTCCGAAGCCGACTGTCTTGCCCGCGGGCAAACCAACGACTCCTAGGTAGTTGTCATGAGAATCACTAAACAGCGCTTATCATTACAAATCCACTACTGTGCGACTGAAAACTTATTGTTTGAAGTAAAGAATTCTTAGTATTCAGGTGTAATCTTCACTTCGGATCTTCGGTAGAACGAGCATAATTCTTACATCAAGAAACAAGCAGTAAGCAAAGTTGGGTACTTAAGACGAAAAGTGCGACAGGCACCACGAAGTATTAAACTGATGGCATATAAAACGTTTATGCGACCAATCGTGGAATATGCGTCAATATTGTGGGACGCGTACACGAAAGAAAATATTGTCCAGTTAGACAGCAATAATCGAAAACTGGTCAGACTTGTTGACAGTGCTTACAGCTGGCGCGCATCGGCTAGTGCCTTGGTGAAACCGGCTGAACTGGATACGTTGCATTCCCGCCGTCATGCTGATCAGTTACAGTATCTGTATTTGCTCTATCGCAATAAAATAAAAATAAAAAAGGCGACTTTACTCAGTCGGTCAGCAAACAAACCATACGTTCTCACCACTCCAAAAAGCTGCGACATTTTTATTGTCAGACCGATATCTTTAAAAACTCATCGTTTCCATGAACGGTCGCAGAATGGAACAGGCTCCCAGCTGACGTCGTGGAACGCTCGTCTTGGGCTGCTTTCGTTACAGCACCGAAGGCTCACTTGTCGACATTTTAATTAGCCAGAAGACATCAGTCTTTCCTTTCCTTTATCGAGAGGTAAATATTTCTTTCATTGCCTTGTATGCGTACGCTTCAAGCAGTATGTTGCCCTATGTTTTTTTAAAATATTGTACTGGTGTTGTAGTACACGAAACCACTCCCTCTATATTTTTATGCGCAAGTGCCGGTATGCGAACTTGTATTGTCTGTACTATGTATTGGTGCCTCTTGTATTGCCACTCCTGCTCACCGCCTTCCCAGGCTAGCAAGATTGATCAAATAAATAAATAAATAAATAAATAAATAAATAAATAAATAAATAAATAAATAAATAAATAAATAAATGCAGGCATGTGCATTCTCCTTTATGATAGCATGCTACTTAGACTGAAATTTCCATTGTGAAGCCCGGCCTGACGAAAGCGGCGACGTCAAAATCACCGCTGCTTACTCGGAAATGTCCCCATTTGATTCTACGGCAGTCGGGAAAGGTAGCATGACGTCAGCAGTCGAAGTGCACTGGCTTTGTGCTGTATAGGAAGCTTTGGCCAAGCGTCTCAATGCGCTCACTTAGCCGCGAGGAGGTTATAACACGAAGGACCACTTAGTGGTGTTGCATTGTAGATTAATGCTTTCGCATTCACAAGTCACAAGAAGTGCATAGGTGCCCGCAGATATTTTCAGAATATGGGATACCTTGTAGTAAAAGGGTATAACAGCTACCTTCCTTGCTTTATCAGATGGAGGCTGCTATGCGGTTGGAGAACGACGAGGTTGTCACAGGTACTGTTCTTCACAGTCTTGTTTCAAAGGGGATGTAAATAAATGGTCATCATCATCATCAGCAACAACATCGTATCGTACCACGGGTCTAGGGATGTGACATGTGTGCGCGCTGTCTTGATACATGAGTTTACTAATAAAAGGGGAGAATGAGACATACACACAATCGTAGCAATCGCTACAAAGGAAACCCGCACGGATTTCTAGAAAGAAAAACCTCGCAGTTGAAGAAAAATTCGTCATGGTCCGGAAATCAAACCCGGGACTACCGCATTTTGCGCGGAAGCATTTCTACCATCTGAGTTAACCAGGCGGCTAGAAGATGGCAGGGCGAAGTCAAACTTATCAGCAACTCGAAGTATAGGCAAGAGTTTGACGTAATTGTTCTGCGTGAACGCGCGAGGTGAAGAGCAGCCATTAACATCTGATCATAAGACATCGAGTCCTAGAACTTTTCAGTACCAATGAAAATGCCGTCAGCACTTTCTTCAGCAAAAGAGTTCGGCTAAATTTCTTATGATTAAAGGGTAATCAAAATCAATCACTTAAGATGGCCTTGTAGGAACACTGCAATGTAATTCTGTCATGTTTCACGCCCTGAAACATATTTGTGAGCTGAAAAACACGTTTAGAAAATTTCGTTTGCAGTTTGTGATACCATTTAGAATGCGAGAATGGTTTAGCTTTTGCAGATATTTTTCGTTTCCGACTCAACTTTAGAAATGCGAACACTTTTAAAGAGTTAGACTGAGCTTACGGCTTCACGAGCTTTTGTCCCAAACAGATCCATGGAAAGGATGGCGAACCCTCCTTCCTTGTCGGCATGTAGCAGAGACAGGGATTCTCCTTGAGGAAGGCTTCTACCCACTTTACTGGGATTCCGGAGCTTGCTCGTTTGCTACGAGAAGTGGCGTCAACTTCTTCGGAAATACAGCGCTGCTGCTCCTCTTGAGGGACGTGGCTTAACACTTGTGGCACCAGGGAGATAGGCTGGGGGCGGATGTCTTTGGTTGCCTGGCAAACTTGGGGTCGAGACTGAGGGTACGAATGATGTCCGAAGGCACAGGGATGTCTTGAGACACGTGCACTGAAGGATACGCTCGCTACTGCAGGTTTTTCTCTTCACAGCGCCACATCGTAGCACTGGTAACTGCTGAGCCCAAATTAATTCTGTCGTTTTATCGGCGATGCGCTGGAAATAAAAAAAGTAGCCGCCTGGCAACTAAGTCTCCGAGTTAGGCTAGAATTAGTGCGCACAGGTACTGCTTGTGCAAGTGGGTCTGTCTCTTCCATTCGGCTTTCAGAATTTTGCAGACCCTTATCCCATGCACTGCTGAAGGAGTAAAGCCTCCAAATAGTGGCTTGGAGGCTTTACCACTCGTTGCACTTGAGGTTCTCGTACAGCGGTACTTCTGAACTGTTGCATGTTTTCATATCCATGTCCATAGTCAACTACATAGCATCAGTCACTTGCCGTGCTCATTCCCTGTCATTCTGCATTCGAAACAAGATCTTGCGCAAGACGTCAATACTTTTTTGGAGGTTTTACCCTTTCAGGAGAGCGTGGAATAAGGGCCCTCAAAATTCTGAAGGCCGAATGGGACAGACAGACCTGCTAAGGTTCTGCCATCCTAAGTACAGCGATAGGAGACCAGATGAGCGTGAAAATAAACACAAAATAAGCTTTGTTCCATGCACTACCAATGCCGTTTATAGAATCCTCCTCTATTGCGGTGAGAAATATATCTGGCAGACGGGCAGGTGCCTTACTGATGTGCTGAGAGAAAACAATAACAATGCCAATAATGCATATGATGGGTAGCTCGCTATTGATACTAAATCCTGGGGATGTACACCATTGTTCAGCGCACGCACTGCTGTAGGCTTCGTGCATGGCAAGCTTACAAGAGCAATCATTGAGGCTGAAAGTATCTTGAGATTAGGTCCTGAGGGCATAAGCACTCCATCTGTTAGTCTTTCCGATAGGGAACTTGTTTGCCTTAGGAGGCAGTCATTTGCGCATGCATGGTTGCTTTGTGCGAGCGTATAAAATTGTGCTCTGTAAAAATTAACCTCTGTTGGTAGTTTGCACTTTGTGTGTCGCCTTGCCTGTGTTCAGCTGGTCGTTCCCTCTGCGCCTGCAACCCGAAGGGAACACCAACTGCCAACTCCTTACGATGCATGAAAAGAGGGAAAGAACGACGGTTCAGTAATTATTTTAAACATCTCTAAATAAGCCAGGAGCTCGAATGTTTAGCCATACATTTCACTTAGCGTGCACTTCAGATTCACAGAATTTGAACCTGGTGTATTGTGAAAAATTGCATGTTTCACGACTCTGGGAAACATTACGGATAACGACAGTGTCATATTGTGGAACGCTGGTGTAAGCGGCTTTCTAGAATAGCTACAATTCCCATAAACAGACTATTCATTTACCGTTCGTAGCTCATAACATGCTTCCAACGTAGACGGAATAATATCTATTTGACTTGCGTAGCTCACTGAGAATGTCGGGAAAATCGAACACAGTCATCATATTTATTTCTATCTTCAAAGCCACATGAATACAATGCGTACTTCAAACTTTAGGTATATTTCAGCCATGGATTACTGCATATTCACCGCAAATGAAAAATCTCATCCGATTTGGCCCCTCCAGAGAAGCGAGGAAAGTTTTAAGCAGTTCATATAACGCCTACAAACGGGCTATAATGAAGGATATAGCAATTTTCATATAACACCTAATTAGTACACACATTGCAAAATTTGCCGACGTATTTCTGCTAACATTTCCCTCATGTCCTCAGAATATAAACTTCGTGGGTTTTCTACTAGTTTTAAGAAAAAGAAAGAAAAAGGCATATGACATTGTTTAGTGCTTCTATACACATTAAATGCTTTGCTGAAATATGTTAATGTTTAAGATAAATAGTTGGCGCCAGGAATAGTGAGCCGCCAACAATATTGCAGAAAATCGCACTCGCAAAAAGTATTATTGAAGCCAAGTTGTTTACGCAGTTCCTGTATTTGGCTGTTCCTTTTAGGCCACAGGTGCAGGACGACCTACTCACTAAACCTACAAATAACTGCTGACCTAATGTGTGCGTGGGGCTCGGTGTTCAATGCATAATGAATGGTATTTCATTCTTCACGTCATTTTATGAATGAAACATCTAAATTCCATAAGACGGAGAGAAGTTACACAACAATAAACGCTGCACGATACGCGATCAGTTCTCTCGTTTAGTCATTTTCATTTAAATTTCCTCGTGACTGATTAGGAAATGCTTGCGATCTAGGTCTCACGTTCACAGCATCGGGTTGCTGCGCTCGGCGCCAGCGGTTCGACCTCACAATCTTACCTGTAATTTTTTTCTTGGGCGCTGAGCCACGCACCCTGTAAGTGCTGTAGGAGATTGCGGGAACCTATCCGATTTCCTCTGCAACCACCGCACACTAGAATTTCGCTTGCTCTTTTTCATTCCGCTTCCCAAGGGAAGGTGCGGGTAAAAATATTGCATGATTTTACTCGAAGAGGCGAAAGTGGGGACAGCAATATCGAGGCTTAGCGCTGCGCTAGAATTCATCGGGTGGCACTATACTTCACGCGGGGTGACACGCGACGCAGCACGCAAGGTACCTGATTCTTGGCAGAGGGAGCGTCGCCCTGGCCACTGTCACGTGACTGCCGGAGTGCCACACCGATGGCGTGATGCCCGACACCAGTGGCGTGGCAGTCATCGCACTTCGATGGCAGACGAGATGAGACCGGCGGAATGCCGGGCGGTTAATCCTATAAACAAACATTTCGCAGGGAGGGGCCGGTGCACGTGCTATCGGGGCACGTTCACAGAGTCAAATAACATTTGTGCATTCGTGAAAGCATTATCCAATATATATTACCATCTCGCTATAACGTTTCTTAGCGTGTACTTCCGTAGGTACTTTTTGCTTTTATTAAGAGCGTTTCGGTTGCCTCACCTTGAGAAGATCCGTATCACTGCCGGCAAAATGAACGTCATTACCCCGCAGAGGCCTTTTACCAGATGTGGTCGCTTCGACAGGTAGCACGATCTCCATAACACAACAGCTCTTCCGACGAGTCGTGCCGGTTGCAAATCCTTTCTGCGGCTGCTATATCGAAAATACCGCAGACATCAGCAATCTCTACGGCTCCAAACTCGCTCACTGTGACCGCACCACTCCTTTACACTGAAGACTGCCAGCTTGTGCTTATTTGCTGGCTTTTTCCTCAATCAACTGGCTCATATAGAACCGGGGGAAAGCCAGAAAGCGAGTGGTTACTTACCTTTTTTTATTAATGTATGTTTATCATATCTTTTAACCACGCAGACCACACGGAACACTGGGCAAAATAAAGAAAACAGAACATAGAAGCAAACTACAGAAAATGTTAAGGAAAACACAAAGAATGGTGATGAGCCGGTATATATACAGAGTTTTCATAACCGGCGTATAAATCTAATGCATAAAGGAATACAGGCGTAAAGACAAAGTGCTCTTGTAGCTTATACGAACGTTGGTTGGCTGCATGCCTAAAGAAATACCGGCTGCGATAGCGCCAATGCTAACGGTCGAAAAATTCCTTACGAAGTTAACGAATGATTTTGCTGAGTTACCATTAACCACTTCTTCTGGCAAACTGTTCCATTATGAAATAGTTTGGAGAAAAAGGAATACTGATGTAAATTTCAATCAGCAAAAGACTGTTGAACTTCCTTGCTGTGGTGTGTTGTATCAATGCGTCTGAAAGGCTGTTTAATATAGCGCTCACGAAATAAGCTGGAATACCCAGATAAAGCCGATTTCAAATTTTTACTCGGGGCACAACTCCAATAATAATATTTGGGGTTTTACGTGCCAAAACCACTTTCTGATTATGAGGCACGCCGTAGTGGAGGACTCCGGAAATTTTGACCACCTGGGGTTCTTTAACGTGCACCTAAATCTAAGCACACGGGTGTTTTCGCATTCCGCCCCCATCGAAATGCGGCCACCGTGGCCGGGATTCGATCCCGCGACCTCGTGCTCAGCAGCCCAACACCAAAGCCACCACAACCCTACACTGAGCGAGATTTGCAAACTTTTCCTTTCGCGAAGAACCGAGACGCTAAAGAGACGCGAATAAGTGGCACAACTGAACCTCAAGAGTTAAATGTATCACTCCTCCTACTCGCATTTTAACTGCGAAGCTGTTTTTGGTAGGGTGCTGTGCATTTTTCGTGTCCGTTTGGAATCGAAAGCCATCATCATCAGCAATGGTTCGTGCCACTGCTCGCGCGTTCGTCGCCGTCGTCTACGATAGCTGGCTCCGTTGCCGCTCATCATGCCAGCATTCATATACTGCCCTTCCCTCTGCGAAAGTGCTAACGGCACTGGCCCACTGCCTGTCGGTGCGGCGATTTCGGTCTGAAATTCTTTGCCTCAAATGCAAACACGAATGTATATAAAGAATGTATAACATGAATAAACGCGGTTGTATAAAAAATGATAAGCCATTCCACTCGATGAAGGTGGTTGACGAGCGAAGGTGTTTAGCACACGACACGGAGGTGGCACATAATTTTGAACAAAGGTACGAACTGATTCATTATTTTGATGGGTGGTCCTCTTGATGAAAGGTATGCACACTCATTTACTGTCATGATCGGTGGTCATTATTTCACTCGGAGCTGCAATCACATTCTTTGATGATGTCAAATCGATGCACGTACTCCACTGGATGGTCGGTTGAGCCGGATCGATGTGGCATCGCAAGAAATATGTCTGCAACACGGAACGCGTAAACCACTTCCTTTTCGGCGTCCATACATCCACATTGAAATCACCGACAACGACAAAAGGGGTATGGTCATCGCAACTAATTCACGCAAAGTGAGTAGCCATGAACCTTACGACATTATGAGCCATTGCATTTTTTGCTTGCTTAAGGGGATAGGAGCCATTGCTCACGGGGTTATGAACCACTGATGATGACAATTTTCTACATGCTCTTCTGTATGTTGGATACGTGATTAGGAAGAATTTAAGAGCTTCACTTTGTTGAGTGCTTGTAGCCGCTGCCTTACCGTGCTTTGAGTCATTGCATTTTTTTGCTTGCTTACGGGAGCATGAATGCTCACGGGGGTATGAGCCATTGACGATGATAGTTTTTGTTCACGGAGAACAAAAATGCATGGAACCTTACACCTCCCCAATCTCAACGAGGTCACCCACTCCATTGCGCGAGGCTAGTCAACCGCGCCGGAGTCACTGGAGATGAGTTGGACACCAGGGACAATCTGACAACTTATAACGATCTCGTTAAGGCCTTTTACCTCAGTCGCCGAACGTTTCCCCCGCCTCACCCAAAGTTCAGCCGGGCGCAGGCTACCACCCTGCGTCTGCTACAAACAAACACGTACCCTTCATCCGCCCGCCTCTACCTTGTATTTCCAGACGTCTACACTACCCCCAATTGCCGGTGCTGTGGCATTCACCCGGCTACGCTTCCGCATATGCTGTGGGAGTGCCCAGCACAGTACACACAGACTAACACCACGACTCTCTCGTAGAGGTTGCATGAGGCTCTGCGGAGCTCCGCCCTCGACGACCAAACCTGGGCGACCCAGCACGCCCGTGAGGCGGCGGCGAGGCAGGCCCTCGACGTCCCTTCATGGGAGGCTTCGGCCCGGCCATCATAAAGTGCTGGTTGTACAATAAAATTACACTGCTCCTCCTCCTTAGCCATATACAGCTTAACTGTAAAAATAATCTCTGTTCGTTACGATAACCAACTGATCAATACAATAAATGTGTTCGTAATGTGTTCATTTTATTTGGGTGCCTGGTCATAAAGATTTGTTTTTTAATTGAATTGCGGATTCACTGGCAAAGACATCACTATCCAGCCCTGTTCTTCCTATTCTACCAGCGACCGCACAGATCAAGGCGGGAAGATTTCGGATGCGATCTATTAGATTAGCCTTATCAAACCCGCGTTTGACTGCTTCTCCAGAGTATAAGCATCTGGCGTTTCTCTGGCATAGCGAATCCCGTTACACAAAGATGCTTGAGGTCTCCCTCACCAAATTAGGCTGCCGAATTTCCTCCCTGAATTTCTATTTACACAGGTCGCGTTTGGTTCCCTCCCCCCTCTGTTCATTTTGTAATGAGGAGGAGACGATGCAGCACTTCCTTCTATCTTGTCGCCGCTTTACGGCGGCAAGAAAAATATTGTTGGAAAATTACTTTTCGAAGAATTGGCCTGCACTTGACAGAACCTGCAATTCTTTCGCTCGGGACGTCCACTTTGGGGTTCAGCCACAGGGATGCTCGTTTCGCTGCCAAAACATGCCTTACAGAATCTAAACGAATGCCCTGCTGAATTCTTTTTTTTACTCCTAAATTAATAATTACTCATTCAATATGACCTTTCCGATTTATTTTAACATCTAATTCTACAGTATTCAATGGCAATTCCATAGATATTAGGTAATGCATGCTCCATAATAATTTGGAATAATCGACCCATTTCTTGGTCTGTCCCCCATCGTAGGTAGGAGCGACACGTGTGACAGGCTACAACAACAACTAAAACAACGGGAAGGTGGGCGACGCATTTGCGGTGAACGAAATTGGTGTCCTCGCGACGATGGTGAGCGACTGTACCACGTGTTCCTAGCAGAGTTGTCGGCACTGCTAGACTCGGCGGTGGGCGAAACATTGCAGGCATTTCCATTTAAACGGCTCAGGTTGGTCGCCGTGCGAGGTGTTGAGGGCCACGAGTTGCGACACTATCGGACCACATGACCAATGCGGCGACAGGTGAAATATATTGGCTGGTCGTCCGCAATTCTCCAGTCGGGCTGCGATAACACGGAGAGGAGGGTAAGGGTGGAGCGAAAATAGTAGAAGGGCGTTCGTTAGCTCTGGGATTGGTGACAGCACAGACAGAATGTAATCCAATGCTTTCAAGTTCCTCGCGAACGATGGCTTGTACGAGGGGAACGAAAAAAGCTGCAGCATCAGGGCTACGCGAACAGAAAGCTGCGAGCGCCATCGCATCTAGTTCACGTCGAACGATTCGCACCACGTCCTCTGATGGCGACGCATTCAGCTGTGCGGGTTGATCTTCACATGCCGACGTTGGGGCTGTATTGGGAAGTCTGGCGAATCGTTGCAAGACACGTCGGCTTTTGGCATGCTTGAATTGTCGCCACTCTTTGATGATAGCATCAACTGTCGAGTAGTTTTGCACATAAGCAGATTAAAGGCGTCGTCAGCAATGCTCTTCAGCACGTGCCCAACCTTCTCAGCTTCCGTCATGTCGTGATCGGCTTTACGACAGAGTGCCAGCACGTCCTGGATGTACGAGACATATATGGACTACGTGGGGGGATTGGGCATGGGAGGCCACTTCCTGCTTTGCGGCAATTTCACGGCCGGCTCGTTTGCCAAGCAACTCCGTCAATTTCTCTTTGCATTGGTCCCAGCTGCTTGGCTCCTCTGCGTGGTTTTCGTACCACACCTTTGCCGTGCCTCATAGGTAGAACAACAGGTTAACTAGTATAAGTGCAGGGTCCCGTCTGTTGATTCCACTCACGCGTTCGTACATGGTGACACACCCTTCAACGTCGGTGCCATCGGTCCCGCTGTGAGTTCCAGGATCCTTGGGTTGCGCAACGACAACCGAAGCTGGCAGCGACGTAGCTGGCGACGGTGACGTAGCAGGTGGCAACGACGTTGATCCCACGTGCTCACCGTCATTCATGGTGCGGACGGTGATGCATCGTCCACTGCGGAGCTCCGTTTCCAGCCGTGGTACCCCGCACCTCTCACTAATATGTCACGGGGATGTTGGAACTATAGAAAGAGTGTATTTACAATATATATACAAAATGGGTCAGAGTAGTTAGGATGGCTGACCACCAACAACACGCAGCAGCCAGCGTCCCACAATCTTCTTCTTCCTCCCTATTCTTGCATCTTGTGTCACGTTCTGCTTTTGACGTGCGCTGCTTCGCCGGCCTGTGTTCTTACTTTCGCAGTTTCGTCAAAAACTTCGTCGACGTTGCTCCGCCTTTGATAAATCTTCTAAAGAAGAACACGCCGTTCTCATGGGGCCCTGAGCAAGCTCACGCGTTCACCGCCCTCTTCTAATTTCTGACCACCCCTTCCATACTTGCCCATTTTGGTCAATCTACACCGACCACATTCCACACTGACGCAAGCGGCCATGACAACGGCGCTGTTCTTGCCCAAGAGCAGAATGGTACCGAGTGCGTGATAGCTTACGCCAGCCGCCTGCTGCCACCTACCGAGAGAAATTACTCAATCACAGAGCGGGAGTGCTTGGCTTTAGTTTGGGCTGTCGCCAAGTTCCGGCCATATTTGTACGGCCGCAGGTTTTTATTTTCGTTACAGACTACCAAGCACTCTGCTGGCTGTCTTCCCTCCGGGACCCGACAGGACGGCTTGGTCGCTGGGCTTTGCGACTCCAGGAATTTTCGTTTGTGTAAATTACAAGACTGCACGCCTCCACAAGCACGCTGACTGCCTTTCTCGTCACGCCGTGGAACCCCCTGATGCTGCTGCGCAGGATCCGGTGACCTGCGTGATGGCTTTTATTGACATGACAAACATGCGCTGAACCACAACGCGACGAATCCTTACAGTCCATCATCGCCAGAATGCAATCTGGCAGCACTGACGGCACGTGCTCCATGTTCGTGCTGCACGACGGCATCCTCTACCACCGCAATATCAACCCTGACGGCTTCGAGTTGCTTCTTGTCCTTCCTCGTCACCTGCGATCTGTCGCTCTCGAACAACTTCACGATGCACCGACGGCGGGACACATTGGAGTTTTGCGTACATACGACCGCGTACGACGCCGGTCCTTCTGGCCGGGTCTCTACCGCTCTGTGCGTCGTTATGTCACAACATGCGAATTGTGTCAGCGCCGGAAGAAACCTCCCCTGCCACCTGTCGGATGACTCCGTACAATTGAAGTTCCCTCTGAACGGTTCTTTCGCGTAGGCCTTGACCTGCTTGGCCTTTTTCCGACGACGAGTAGAGGGTAGAAGTGAATCGCCGTCGCTACTGATACACGACACGTTACGCGATAACAAAGGCGTTGTCGACTAGTTACGCAACAGTCGTCAGCGATTTTCACCTCCACGATGTCATTCTTCACCACAGGGCACCTCGACAGTTACAGACCGCGGCCGCTCGTTCTTGTCTCGAGTTGTCGACGATCTCATCCGCTCTTGTGCCACTGAGCAAAACCTGTCCACCACCTACCACCCACAAATGAACGGTCTTGCGGAACGTCTCAACCAAACAATCAGAGATATGCTGTCGATGTACGTCTCCAACGATCACCGCGACTGGGACGCCACGCTGGCCTACGTGGCGTTCGCGTAGAACTCGTCCCGACACGACACCGCAGGATATTCACCCTTTTATCTTTTGTATGGTCGCGGCCCTACATTGCCGTTTGACAGCGTCCTCCCTTCTGTGCCACGTGTTGCAACTGAGTACACTCGTGAAGTCATCAATCGCGCTCAAATGGCACGTCAAGTCACCCGATCTCGTTTATTAGCCCCCCACCATTTACAAAAAGAGCGTTATAACCGGTGCCATCGCGATGTTAAGCTCGCGCTGGGTGCTTGGGTGCTCCTTTGGTCACCATGTCCTGGGGTTGGCCTCTCCTAGAAGCTCCTCACTCGCTACATAGGGCCTTATGAAATCCTACGTCAAGTTATCGACGTAAATTACGAGATTTCGCCGCTACAGTTTGATTCATCCTCAAGTCCGACGCCCGTTGACGTCGTGCACGTTTCGCGGCTGAAGCCGTACTTCGCTCACTATTCTTCGCCTAGCATGCACCGAGATGGCACTTCACCACCCGGGGGTCTTGTTACGGAATGATGAAAGCAGAGAGAGGTAGAAGAAGATCGTGGGATGCTGGCTGCTGCACGCTGGGCTGCTGCGTGTGGTTGGTTGTCAGCCATCTTAACTACTCCGACTCATTTGGTATATATATTGTAAATACAATCTTTCTATACTTCCCACATCCCCGTAACAATATAATAATAATGATAATAATAATAATAATAATAATAATAATAATAATAATAATAATAATAATAATAATAATAATAATAATAATAATAATAATAATAATAATAATAATAATAATAATAATTGCTGCTGTTTTATTACGAGTTCTCTATGGAACGAATTCAGACAGACCAAAAGCCAGGATGAGCACTAAGAGTACCTACCATTGCTTTCTCATACTTTTTTCAGCCGTTCTGCAACTTTGCATTGTTAGAATCCGCGAAAAGTACTGAATGAGTTCACTTAAGAAGTGAAAATATGTATCGTGAGCGTGGCGTAGCGTCGCGACAACGAGCTTGCATTCTTCACGACAGGCCAGTTCACGTGAGGAAGCAATGCTTACGATAAAAAATGCAAGCAGTTTTTATTGTCCTAAAGACCAGTCGCAAGCAGCACAGGATCGAAGACATCTGGAAACTGCACCTTGGTTTCCTGGAAGCATCAGAAATGAAGGCAGGCATTGGGGAAGACAGACAGTATAGCAGAAGTCCAGACTTGTATCTGAAAGATAAAGAACAACGTTGTGTGAGACACAATGCACCTATATAATCGCTTTCGAATTTAGTGGTCTTAAATATGCCCTCAAATGTTCTTTTCTTTTGCTCAATATGTTTGTTTTGTTGTTGTATTGGCATCCTAGTATTTACAAGGGGGTATTTGCGATCGCGCTTACCATTTGCATGGGGCCCTACAAAAGAATCCTGCCAAGCAACAAAACTTGATGAAGAGTAAACTTCGAACAATGACAGTGCTTCTGTGTTTCCTGAACGATTGCTTAATATCCCCCCAGTTTTGTTATGTGAATGCACGACCACACATTGTAGTTCTTTCCCAGAATATTTAGTGACAATGAAAAATCAAAGTGCGATGACATGCAAATTTATAGGTACCACATTCTTGCATGTTGTGCTCAAATGACAGCCACTTTTTCCCCCGGGTACTTAAGCTAGTCGCCATACTGAAGTGTGTCCCAGTTATCCTAACCCAAGGTTTAAAAGCACTTATGTACGCTGTAGGAAACGGCAGATCAGTTCTGCGGAAGCCCGCAAGGAGGACGAACGTGCATGAAACGGGAAGATTGGCATACACTCGCACTGTAGCACGAAGCTACAAAGGAAACCCATACGGGTTTCTCAAAAAGAAAGTCTCGTAGTTGAGGAAAAATTCTTCCTGGTGCATGACTCGAACCCGGTACCAACGTCTTTCCGTGCTAACGAGGAGGCTAGCCGGTCGCAGAGCGAGGGCGAATTAATCGACAACTCGAGGCATAGTGCACTGAATATGGGAAAGCATTTCTCCGGAAACCAGCAAGGAGGAGGAAAGTACATGAAAGCTTTGTAGCTTCGTGCTACAATTCGGGTGGGTCCCAATTCTCTCTTTCATGTACGCTGTAGAAATAGACTAGTTAAAATATCGCCCCTTCTATGGCGGAAATTATACAATTTTTGCAATAGCTTCCTGCTCTTGATGAGCCCCAACTCTGTTTATACGTTTTATTCTGGGTTATGGCCCACGCAAGAATGCCTATTGGCGCTATAGTTTCATATTTACTCATATTTACTCTGGGTTCTTTAAACGCCGCACGCAAAAGCCGCATAGCAACAGGGAGGAGCTTTTCGCCGATCCTTACTCTCTTGCATGCGTAATCATGCGAATGACAATTAAAATTTGGAGTAGGATATCTCGGAGCACAGACGCGCCAGAGGAATTCTTCCAACGAATACTGCGTGGAAACACGACTACCTCAAACTTTTCAGTACAAACATACCGACTTACTGCGGTCAACAAAAAGTTCATTATTCAATTTTAGTTAATTGGGTTGCTGACAGTGATAATTATCACCCCACTTTGTGTTCCCCTCGGCACATAACTTATTTGCAGACGTGGTCTTCACATGCTTAGCAGTGCCTGATTTTAAGAAAAAGATAAAGCTTAATTTTGAACAACCTGTATATCCCGGTTTGCTGGCACTTTTATTTGGCGGCATATATAACTTTTGTGTAAATGTGCACGTATGTATCCATTGAGATAACCACCGAACCAACCGCTGCTGCCATGTAGGCACACCAACCTCATCAAGACAATCATTGACTTCACTGGACAACCTTGCCCAATCATTGACTTCATTAGACTTAATTTGATAATCAAGAAAGCTTCGCTTTCAATAATTGTCCAACACCAAGCATGGTACAGTTCACCTAAACTGGCGCACGTAACATTGTCATCCTGTATACGGCATGATACTATTGAGTTTTGTAGTACTTACGGGCTTTCTGAAATATCAGCAGAAATAAATAAATAAATAAATAAATAAATAAATAAATAAATAAATAAATTAAATAAATAAACGTGTTTGGTATCCCAAGTACAGAACGCTGGAAACTCAGGAGCATGAATGTACGAGACACCTTTCAAATGAACTTTACCTCGTGCTCATCGGCCGCCTTACTTTTGGAAGAACAAGATTTTTAATGTCCTTTTCGTTTTCTTCGTGCACAGGACTTTCGGCCAATAATCTTTGCGACTTAAAGGAGTACGACAGCGCTTCTCAAGAACACCGATGTGGCTTTTAGCACCTCCACATCTGTTAAAACGGGGTCACCAGAATTGCACTACGCGCATTCGGATTCATTATAGCCGTAGATGCACCTGCCTACAGAATATGAGCTGTATCTCAAGGCGAGCTTTAACATGGGCCGCGTACATTACCCATCGGAGTTTGTAACTGAGTGTAAGAACGCGAGAAAGCAAGAACAGAAATGGGAAATCGCTTTGTTATTCCTTTTCCGCGTTCTGTCGCAGAGTTTTTATTCCTTCCTCTACGAGCTATAGGCCACATCGAAATTCTCGTTCAGTGAATTACCTAGTGAGGCACGAGAAGATTGGCCAAGCGCAGCTGCATGATGTCGAAAACGCGACGCATGATTTCGTAATAAGATTCGATCGCAACAGAACTGCGCTTTGAAATTCCTTCTTAGGCACTCCCCTCTTGCTTCATTACTGTTTCATACCCAATTGGAGGCAAGGCTGTGTGTCGGAGCCAGCGCAATCAATACTCATGTGCGCACCTATGTTAAGGAGTTCACGAGGTGCCATATTACCTCCGACTGTGGGGCGAACAAGGGATGCTGCGTGGGTGCCCTGACGCCTTCACCATAAAATGACCAGAATTGTCCTCGGTGCGCCTTTGTGCAAGGAGAATCATTCGACTTTGTTTTCAATGTTGCGAATTTGTTGGAGGAATTCAAGAATGGGTCAGTAAGTTTTATACGTGCATCTTTGTCTGTCCGTCTGTTTTATTTTTCAGTAATATTCTTTGCCAAGGTCGACCATAAGTATGACGGCATGAAAACGACTGCATGGCGATGACACAGCGACGAAGGTGTAATTGCTGAGAAATAATTACATCGATGGAACGATGAAGGCGCTATGACCACAACAGCATTGCGACTATGGTATGACGACGACTGTGTGATAACGATGGCCTGACGATGTCGCATGACGAAGTTGGAATGACGACAATGGAAGGACCACAGCGCCATCGCGATGACGATATGACAGCGAATGGATGACTACTGTATGACGACGATGCAATTATGAGACCTGCTTGAAGACTGTATGATCACAGTGGGATAAAGACGAGGGTATGGTAACGACGGCGTTATAACTGTACGCGACGCTGGTGTGATGACGACGACATGAACAGAACCGTGTGACGAATTTGGGAGTGACGACCATGGCACTGGAACTACAAACAAAACATGACGACGAATGCATGATTACTGTATGGCGACGCTGGCGAGACAACCGCGGTATGACGAAAATCGAATGAAGAAGCTGGAGTGAGGATGATGGGACGACCGCGATGCCTTAGGACGATCGTATCAACACTAATGAATGACGACCGTATAAGACGAACACGCCGTGGTGAGAACAAATGACAAAGCATGTGCGACGATGATGGAACGACCTCTGGATCAAAACTACGATGGTACAAAAACGAACCCATGATGTCGATGTCATGATAGAGTCGGGTGACGAAGCTGGAATGATGACGATGCGACGAGTACGGCAGCACCATAGCCACGAGCACGCACCCAATGAGCCAAGCTATCAGACACCGTGGTTTACTGCACAGGCGTGAAAATCGTCACGACGACAGCATGACAAAACTAAGATGATGAAGCAGGAATGATGACAACGGACTGACCTGGACGGCTTTAGGACTACGGTATGACAATCAATCATTGGCGACTGTGTCAAAACGATCGCGTGACGACGACATCATGGTGAAAGCCGGATGACGATGCATGGACCACGACGTAATTGCAACTACGAGCATGCACGTAATGGCCTAAGCTATTAGGCGACTTGATTCACCTGGCCAACGTAAAGAGCGTCGTGATGGTGGCCTGATAAAAATCAGATGACAAAACTAGAATTACGACAACGTAATGACCACGACGAAATCATGACGATGGTATGAAAAAAGAATTCACGACGGTAGCATCACAATGGTTGGATGACACTGTTGGAGTGACCACAATGCAACGACCACGACATCACCACAAAAACGTGCACATGCTTAGTGGCCCAAGCTATTGGACAACTTGGATCAATAGGTCGACACGAAAGCCGGGACGATGACGGCATGAGAAAAGGCCAATGAGAAGCTGAAATGACGACCATGAAATGAACACGACAGCATCACGACGACGGTTTGACGCCGAATGCATCATTATTGTTTGGCGATAGCGGCGTGACGACTAAGGCATGACGAGAGTTGAATGACGAAGTTGGCACGACGACGATACAATGACCACGGTGGCATCAAATCCACGAGCACATACTTATTGCCCCAGCTATAGACAACCTAATTTACGGGGTCGGCGTTAAAGGCGCGATAGCAACGGTGAGACGAAAGTCAGACAATGAAGCTGGAATAAAGAAAACGAAATCTCCACAATGGGCATCAGAACGACGGCATCACTACGAAAGGATCCCAACGTATGCATGACGACTGTATGACGACGATGAAGTGACTACGACAGCATGTGAGAGTGGGATGATGAAGCTGAAATGACAATACAACGACCACGGCGGCATCACAATCACGAGCACATTCGTAGTGGCCGAAGCTGTCTGACACCATTGTGAACTATGTCATTGTAAAATGCATGATGACGCCGATATGGCGAGAGAAGAAAACCGACAGCGTCGCGATCGTGAGTGTATACCTAGCTGCCCAAAGACACAGAAATTGTTTGCTTGCTTACAGGGGTATTAGCCATTGATGATAATAGTTTTCTTTGACGAAAGAACAAAAATGCACGGGACCCTAGCCATATACAGCTTCGCTTTAAAAAATAATGAAATCATAATAACACAAACTGTACTTAGATAAGTACACTAATGCCACACTAAGACTGAAAGTCAACTCAGAAACACAACAACACAAAGTCCAGTCACATATGCGCTTTAATGTAAGCACAAAGTGCGGTCACATAAGTAGACTAAAATCAGGGCATATAAGCACGGATTAGATTCATACGAAGGTACATAAAACCAGGCATTGATTTGGCCAAGGTCGGGAAAGAAAACATAAAATGCACTTATCACATTTCAGTATTTCACTCAATAGTTTCCTAGAATATTGGTCGCTTCTAGAAATCCTTGAAGGGCCAGTAACACTCGTCTTTGCAGGGAGTAGGTTGGCAAAACACCTAAGATCTTCCTGAGGCTGAGGGGCCTGCGATCTATAGTCACTAAATCACATGCTAAGCGTTGTCTCTGTGTGCTGCGTCACGGACATTCTACCAGTAGATGCTGTACATCCTCATCCGCGTGGCCAGAAGATGCTTCCGGGCAGTCAGCACTTTACATTTTATGTAGAAAGTGTTTTGTATACGCGGTACCAAGCCGCAGACGGCGAGTGAGCGTTTCGAGGGCGCCGGTTGCATCTAAAGTGGACGGGATTGTATATTGAAGCGATTGGTTAATGTGAAATAAATCTGAATATTTAGAGTTTTGATCAAACCATGTCGCTTTGCAACCACGGGTTGAGATCTGTTCTAGTATGTGCCGCAATTTGCTTTGCATTAGAGGGATACCTAATGTGGCGCTATTAATATGCGCTTGTCCAGCTGCCTTGTCTGCTACAACATTTCCAAGGATATCGCAGTGGCCTGGTATTCATTGGAATAATATTGTGCAATTTTCTTCACTTGCTTTTGCGAGTTCCTTTAGTGTCTCGTAATGTAACGCCATGTTTTGCGAATTGCTGATGTCACCATGAAGTGAAGACACGGCTGCCTGCGATTCACAAAGGATGACCCATCCTTCCCCTCTTTGCATTGAATTTATGTATCGTAACAAAAACAATATTGCAAAAAATTATGTTGTTGTTAACAACGTCGTGCGAGATAGTTTAAATGTTTCTATTTGGTTCCATTCTGAAATGACAAAGGCTGCTGTAGAAGAATTTGTTTGACAAGAATCATCTGTATACGCTTGAATATAGCCAAGGTATCGAAAGTATATCTGGTATAACACTAGTTGTTGTGCTGCTAACATAAACATATCTCGTTTGCGAATAGGTACTTCAACCGCAAGTTCGAGTTTTGGAGCGACGAGTCGCCGTGAAGGGTAAGAGATATCTGAATAGAAAAATTCGTAATGTGGTAGTAGATTTTTGTGCACCTGAAACACTGAATTAATGTTCACCCTCTCTCTCAATAAGTGCACTTGCTAGTGGGTGCATTTTGTGCAGCACTGAAACACGAAAGCAGTATCGGCAGGTTTCCGCCGTTCTAACAATAAGAAATGGAGGATGACGTATCTCTATGGAACTTGAGGTTGCTCGAGGAACGTCTAAGCATACTCTAATGTTTTTTGCTATTATTCGTTGGACTCTCTCGTCAGATGAATGGGAGATTCCATACAGAACAAGTGAAGAAAATGCAATATTTTGCTTTATAAGGGCATTACGTAGTTTTAGTAAGCATGATATCGACCCTCCCCATGTCGTGCCTGCTACGCAGCGAAGTACCTTTATTATTGAGTTTATTTGTTCTTCGAGGGCATTAATGTGAGAATTCCTAGAAAGCTGCCTGTCCAGTATAACCCCTAGAAATGTGTGTTGTTTTACAATTGCTAAAGGTTGTCCCTCATGGCACCAGCTGAAAATCCATTATATATCTTCGGGGGAAAGGCAACATAGCCGTCTAATTGTAAGACCGTTCCATTCCACTTTAAGAATTTGTCGGCAGTGTTTAGGCCTTCCTGCAAAGTGGATTGAACAAAGCTGGTACTTTAACCAGGGGCCCAAATACAAACATAATCCTCATATATAGAGTAATGTTGTGCAGGTGCAAATCTCCGCGGTAAATCCGCCATCACACAATTAAATAAAAAAACGGACTTAGGACGCTGGCTTGTCAGGCTCGTTGAATAATATTATGAGAAGAGCGTCTTCCTTCGCTTGTTTGAATAAAAATTGGTCTGCCATTCAAAAAGTTGCACATCCACCGTAGCGCCCTTCTAGAGACACCCAGTTCTGGCAGGCCACACAATATATGAGTATGGCTGACTGCTTCGAAGGCTCGTTTAATGGTATGGTATGGTATGGAAAACTTTATTCAGGTCCTTCAGGCCGCGCTAGTTTCCTAGTCCGAAGTGGGCCGCTCCTACGTCGGAACGAAAAGGCCTAGCCTCTCGGCCGCACCGCGGGCCCGATGGACTGCCCATGTTTGTTCTTCTAGTTTGGGGCTACGGAGAGCCGCGTCCCAGCGCTCTTCGGAGTTGTCCTTGTCGCTGCGTAACGTGGATCGCTGCCACAGCATATGAGCATATCGAGCGCTTTCTTTTCGTTATCCTTGGCATCCGCACCGCTGTTCGCAGTGACTCTTCCACCACGGCCGCCGCGCTACGTTTGGCACCACTCTACGAGCCCCTGGTGAATTCTCCCACAACTTCCCCACCGTGCCTGCTGACGTTTCCAACTACGCCTACCGTCTACGCAGCGCTATGCGTACTGTCGTTCGCTCCCTAAAACGACGTTCTTACTGACGTGTATTACATCAACCCTGGCCTTGAGAACTGCATGCAACTCTTGGTGCGCCACGGCGCTGTGCGTTCTCCCTTACGTCCCCCGTATGATGGTCCGTCCAAAGTGGTCAAGCGTGCACCTGGCAACTTTCCATTGCTCATCGAACGCCGGGAAGATACCGTCTGCGTCCACCGTTTGAAGCCTAGCTACTTGGACTCTGACGCTTTAGCCACTTCTGTTGTCGCATTCTCTCCCGACCAGGCCAGCGCTACTCGCCGCGTGCCTTTCGCACCACTATCATCCGCACTTCGCCATTCGTCGAGCTCACGGCTGCCTCGCTAGCAGGGGGACCCTGTAGCGCACTCCTACGTGCCACCATTGTTCGGTGACAAAATACGACGACAACGCGACCAGCACCCTGACATGCGCGAGCAGTGGAATCGGCGGAATAAGGCGTCCGCCTGATTCAGCGGGCTCGGCTGAAAATATACTTTGTGCGCACCAGACACCAGCGTCTGTCTGGTTTTTCTTTACCCACAAAGGCATCTTTAGATGTGAAGCCACACGACTACGTCGCATTTGCGTTGAAAACCAAGATTACATAGCTGGACTCGATCACTTTAAGAAAACACTATACAACAGGAACCACCCGAACACTGCCTTTCAAAAAGCTTACTTCGATGCAACCAAACTTGATCGAGCCGAGGTCCTCAATTCCCGCCCTAAGATCACCAGAACAAGCACACCTATTTTCACTACAAAATTCTCAAACGCACTGCATGACGTGAACATCGTCAGTAAGTGTTATCTAATTCTCACGAGCAACCGTCCCGGACAAGAACGAACTTTCCTTCAACTGCAAAACTTTTCTTTCGAGGAACCCACATGGGTTTCCTTTGTAGCACTTAGGTACGTTTGGGTGGATGTCTCTTTTTCCCTTTATTAATCACTTCTCTCCACCTTGCGGGTTTCCGCTGGACCATTGGCTCAAAACTCTTGCGTTTGCTTCTGAGTTGTTGATAAATTCGACTTTGCCTGCCATCTGCTAGCCGCCTGGTTAGCTCAGATGGTAGAGCGGCTGCACCGGAAAGGCGGTGGTCCCGGGTTCGCGTCCCGGACCATGACGAATTTTTCTTCAACTGCGAAGCTTTTCTTTCGAGGAACCCACATAGGTTTCCTTTGTAGCACTTAGCTACGTTTCGGGGAATGTCTCATTTTCAGTTTATTGAGCAAACGGACTGTTGATAAAAATTTTCCAGCCCTGTCCAGGGTAGCCTACAGACGCACACTAGCTTCAAGGACATTCTTGTACATGCCAAAGTAAGGGCGAAGACAAAGAAAACAACCGGTCCCTTTGGCTGCTCCAGGTGCTCTGCATGCAAAAAATATTCAATCTACTATTACAGTCAAAAGTACAACGTTGGATTACCTTCCCAAAGCAAGTCCGAGATTTAGCTGCACGCCAAGCAATGTAATCTACTGTCTACAATGTGCCGCTTGTAACAAACAATACATAGGTGAGGTTAGACAATAAGTTCATACAAGACAACGGTCATCGCTCAGATACAAAATGCGATTTATCTAAAGCAGTAGCCGGCCGTTTCAATGAACATAACCATATATTTGATAAAGCTAGGGTCCACATACTACAAATTTTCTGTTCACCTCACGAGAGGAAGTACACGGAAGCATGCCTCATCAACAAGTTTAAATGCCTACAGCCTACGGTAATCATTTTTGCACGTAGCAACTTAGAGTCAATAAAAGCTGGAACCTAAACCTGAAACTCTCATATCATTTACAAAGGCACAAAACAAGTTATGCCACCGGCTAACCCCGATTACCAACCTCACCTAATCCTCCGTTTACAGTGCTTCCCTGTTTCTCCCTACCATTCAGTTTAAGATCCTCTTACACGCTTTTACGCATATATCAACCTTAGTAGCCCTTACGAGTACACGCGCCTCCTCCCACTATTTATGCTGTCACCATTTTCTTTGTTATTCTGTTATATCATTTTTACCCTTTCTTTCCTTCCTTCCCCTTTTGTCATTTCTGTTTCTTATTTTTTTAAACACCCTCACCGACATATTGCAAAGTACCAGAAATCAGAATACCTTTTTCAGAACTTCGACCGCACTGGTTCGCGCAACTTCTGTATACCGCCACGACGACGCTTACGCCGAACTACTGAGGCTAGCGTCCTTTGAAAGACTAAGGCACTGCTTTTCAACCACCCCATTCATTGCCGGTAGACACCGTGTCGTCATCTTAACACCTCCAAAATTACCCGACACACTGCTGCTGCGCTACCAAGTCATTCTTTCAACTCATGTCTATTTGTTATTGGCGCACTGACTGGCTGGTCGACTCTTCGAAAACACAAATGCACGCCGCCTACAACACCTATGGCTTCTATTCAGCTCTCTCACGGCTCCCTAATCTCACGCTCCCCCAACGCTCTCATATGTCCTTCTTTTGCTTCTCCTCTCCCTCTCTTTTTCGCTCGTCTTAGAAACCACGCCTAGAGACCTCAAGCGGCACCGTTCATCTCCTTTTCAGTCTCTCCCTTTACAGCCAGCCGCGACCAGCAACGACCAAACGTGACGTCTCTGTACGAAGCTGTTAAAATTAACCTGCTGACGACCACCTTTGACAAAAGTAGACCCTCCTAACGAAATGTTCGCCAGCCTGCCTGGCGCACCTTATCCCTTGTTTATAAGCTTTACACCACCCAGCTTCAGTTATCCGTGTTTCTACATTCTGATGAAAAAGTTATTCGCAGGAGCGGAAGTAACTGGTGCGTCAGATCAAAGGCACTGCCCGTTAAGAAATATACGCCCCCGCTCGTTTTCCGACGCTCTCTTTAGGGACTTGTGCACCACTGAGGTCTAAGCTAGCTACCATTCTGAGATAGCACTTTAGTGGGCAGAGAAATAGGTCCTAAGGTGCTCAAGGTAAGATTGAAAATAAAACAAAGTCTAGTTTATACAAGCACTGTAGACAGAATGGTTGATGAACTCTTGCATAGTGTAACATGTTTATTTTATTCAAGGAGGTTGAGGGTCTCATAAATTTTAAATTCTTTGAGAACTGAGCTCTGCTAAAAAACCCAGTGTGCCTTCAGGCTGTTAGCAGTGAAGTCATGATCAGGACAGGAAGGGAACCATCTTTTTTTAAATTTGTGGTGTGGTGATTATAGTTTTACCTCGAGAGGTGCTCTTCTGGTGTTTAACTTTGAAGTCTCCGAACTATTGTTCTAGCTTAGGCAGGACAATAAGGTTAGTGCTACGGCATTACGTGAACAACACAAAAGTCACTGATAACCTGATTAGCGAAATCTCAGGAACTTATATTTTGCAAACGTTTGCAGAAAATAATATAGAAAACGTGCATAAAGTTAGAACCAAGAGAGATAAAATACATTAATAAACCACAGATACGCACATGATGTATGTATAAGTTTCCAGGCATATACCTCGAGGAATTGAGTTTAGAAGAAACGTTTTACCAAAGAGTTGCGTCTCCCTTTAAGAGCAGCTACGCGTCAAACAGGTTAGGTAAACACACCATGTGATAATAAATGCGGCCACGCACTTGTACTCAAATTTTATTTAAAGAGTATTGTAGGTGACCTTAGATGCAAGAAGTGGAACCCAAAGTTTAAATCTTGAATAACGTAGCAAGAAAGTCGCGGTTCGATGGCAAATTATTAGAAGCGATACGAAGTGAGCATAATACCTTTATCGGCCATATAAGCTCACAGACATTTGCTTATTAACTAAATTAACAAGCAAGGTGTCAGACGACGCAACGAGCTATGGAAAGAAGAATGATAGGTGTAACGTTGAGGGATAAGAAAAGAGCAGATTGGGTGAGGGAACAAACGCGAGTTAATGACATATTAGTTGAAATCAAGAAAAAGAAATGGGCATGCGCAGGACATGTAATGAGGAGGGAAGATAACCGATGGTCATTAAGGGTTACGGACGGGACCCCAAGGGAAGGGAAGCGTAGCAGGGGGCAGCAGAAAGTTAGGTGGGCGGATGAGATTAAGAAGTTTGCAGGCACGGCATGGCCACAATTAGTACGTGACCGGGGTTGTTGGAGAAGTACGGGAGAGGCCTTTGCCCTGCAGTGGGCGTAACCAGGCTGATGATGATGATGATGACGCCGAAGCCGCCTCTTTAGAACTACCCCCTCCCCAACGCGCCTGGGTGCCTTGCGCACGGTGGAAGACAGCGTGCTTCCTCCCGGCCTTTCACCATGGTGCGTGCGAGATCGAGCCACGATCCTGAGCGCACCCTCGTACGCTTTCATTCGCACCCACAGCATACGGAGCGCGGTCACACAGTAATTACACTTGGACTGTATACGGAACATCGCAGACACGCCAACACCGATGACAGAAATACGCCTGGAGTGTCCATATAAATGCTATCACAATAAAAATGCAAAGTCCGAGCTATAAACAATGGTATAGAGGTTTTGGGCACAAGATGTGATACAATTCAGGAAAACAGCAAACTTACCACGCAGTAAGAGCAAACATTCAGTGCTAATGAACAACGTGAAGAGTGTCATAAGCAGTGACTAAGCTATGAGGCAGCGAATTCTATTCAGTAATCATAGGAGGGAAGAAAGAGTGCTTCAAAGCTAAGTTATTCTTGAGTATAAGGCAACAGGCCCATATTCTCACAAATGCTGTTAGGCTAGGATTGCTCGTCCGACGAAATTTTAGCCAATCTTGATGCTGAGCATGTAGGCAATGAAGGTATTCGGCCAATACCAAAGAGCCGTTGAAAAACAGAAGCTTTGTAAATTCGACCTCACATTAATAGAGGTGTGGGGGGGACGGGAGGTTACACTAAAGAAACTCAGCTTGTTTGCAACCAACATATTGGTTTCACCAAATGTCAAAGCCAATTTCGGGATTGAAACACGTGAGTTTCTTTCGTTACGAACTGTTTAGAAGGCTTCCCGTCCTTTCCAGTTCTCCGGCTCTAGACTAGCGTGAGCTGGTGCAAGGAGGGAAGTGCTCGTAAAACTAGTTGAAGATAACCAAAGACAAACGGCAGCAAAACAAGCAGGGCCAGAGTTTAAAAATATTGAGTTCCTGAATGACTCCCAAGAGCAAAGCACCGTGAAGAACTTCTGCTTTTGAAAGAACATTTCCCATGTGAGAAAAAAACTGCTTTTTTTCCCGCTAGGGGGCTAAGCAGTGTTGATGCACCTCGCGTGGGCTCCTGAATTCTTCGGCAATTTTCTGGACACCTGCATTTATTCATCGAAAGCTGTGGCATCGACGAAATCGGCATGGAATTGGTACCGGAGGATATCAAGTTTATGAGTTGTACGTGGAATTACCGTCATTCTTTGCCGCTTGAAGGTTTCACGCCACGCCACGCTAACGGAACTAACCCAACAAGGCCGAGCGGCCAGCCGAACGTGCGTGACCCGTGACCCGCGGAGCGTGTCCCGTGGCTCGTGAGCGCTCGTGAGCCGCCGCTCGCTCTCTTCGTGAGCGACTCGGCGCTGCCTCGGAGTACCAATGATTGATGCATCCGGCGCAAAAAGAACTGCACGAGAACTGAAGCAGGAAAACAAGAGCATTGAAATGCAGGTGGAGATGATACAAGAGCAGCAACAACTGGAAGCGGAGTGGACGTATGACGAGAGCAGCAGAAAGGCAATAACACCCAGGAAAAATGGCACACATGGGAGAGGAGAGGCAAGAAGACTCAAGCGCATATAAAACACACAGCCGAGGAAGTAGACCAACTACGAACGCAGCAAGCCGGACAACAATACAAATTGCGGGAAACATGCCACATTATACAGAACCGAGACTTCCGCCTTTGCCAGTGGACGACACGAAGATCATCTACAGACCTAAGGCGGAATTACAACTCTCTAAATGGACATTGGTGGCAGTGACACATGCCATCGGCCGAGCCAGCAACTTCTCCCAAAAGGACTTTTATGACAAGATCAGGATTCAAGTGCGACATGTCGAGAATATAATAATCGCAAGTGCATCAAACAAAGACATAGCGTACTACATGCTCCTCAAGATCACGAGCATCCAGATTGGAGGGTCCATTTACGAAGTTAAGGCACATGTCAGGACACCAGAGGGTATCAGAAAAGGTGTAATCTACAACATCCCGCCAGGCACGAGCGAAGAACTACTGCAAGAACCGCAAGATACACGGTTCTTGCAGCACGCAAGCTGGAAGATCGTCAACAGCACTCACCTACTTTGACGGACCGCACCTCCCATATAACATCATATATAAATGATGTGACTACCACTGCAAACCATACAGGAAATCCGTGCAATACTGCAAAGCCTGCGGAGAACTAGGGCGCCGGCAAGATATCTGCCCGAAACCCCTTATCAACTTCTGCTACAAATGCGGGAAGGAAAATGAACCGGAAGACCATGACTGCCAACCCAATTGTAAAATCTGTCAACAACCCCATGAGACAGCAGGAAAGTAGTGCCGACATAAACTGAAACCAAATCCACTCCCGTACAAGATCAGACTGCAATGAGAAAACAAGATCCAAGAGCAGCAACGCAGATGCAACTCACATTCAGACTCAGACTTCCCGGCACTATCCGCATCAAGCAGTACCTCACTACATAGTCCACGCAGATTCAGAAGTGACTCCAAATCAACGGGCGGTAAACGATGGAGCCCGATCAAGATCACGGTCTGGATCTCGTACACGCAACTCACAAAAGCCAGTCACGTATGCAGACGCTGCAGGAGGAAACACATGAGCACAAGAACCCACGGAAACTGAACGAGATCGCTCCAAAATCAGCAAGCCCTCATTGAAAAGCTCATACAAAGATGCAAAGAACAAAACAGCGCCAATCAAGCCTCGAAACCTCAGGGAATGCTAAACATCCCACTGCACCTTACGGAAGAAAGAATCAAAGAAATTGTAACAGTGGAGGTGCAGAAGCAGATACAGGAGGTCATGACCACTTTTGCAAAGGAGATAACACAACAGCTCCAGCAACATATCACCGCTCAGCTGGCCCCTATCCATGCTACCCTCCAAGACCTCAGCAACTTCATGCCCTATGCCAAGCAGAACCACGTAACGAAAGCCACAGTAGAAAAGCTGCTCAACAACACCGACACGGCTCCCAAGAAAGCACGTAAAGACCTTCGAAATGCAGCTAGACCGGAATACTTACGAATATATAAAATTGACTAGGAATTTTATTTTCCTTGAATGAATCTAACTGTGTCTCGCCTGAATTAAAGAACGCATTTTTCTTTCCCAATGTTTGTTCCCTCCAAGCATAGTCGCGCTTCAATCGCTGCTCCCATAACCCCCCCCCCCCATGCTGATGTCGGTGACAATCTGTACTGAACCGCTTTTCGCCCGAAGCTTCGCGACCTATTTGAATCGACCTTGATTGTTGTATGCGCCGATGGGGCCGTATACAGTGGCGGCGCCATGCGGCGCGTCATAGAAGCCGCAGTAAAAAAAAATGCAGCGCTGCCCGAGCAGGCGGCTTCGGCGCGCTCTCAACGGCGGTAATTTCTTTCCAGGCCACCAGGCGCCGCAAGCACGATAACGGCTCCGCGGGCTTGGGACCTTTTCTGGCCGCCGCAAACATCGGAGTTTCCACTCCTAAATGTTTCTTGCTCCGTGCCCGTAACGCATCACCAGGAAGTGACAAGGTGACGAACAAGACCCTACGAAATCTCCCAGACAAGGCCCTAAATGGACTCCTCGACTACATGAATAACTGCTGGGAAAAAGGTGAGCTCCCGGCAGAATAGAAGCACGCAGAAGTCATTATGATCCCAAAACACAAGCCACTACAAATCAGCAACCTGCGGCCCATCTCCCTTACTTCCTGCGCTGGAAAGCTTTTTGAACCCATTGTTCACGATCGCCTCACCACATACCTCGAAGACTCAGGATTCATGCCTGCCACAATGTTTGGCTTCCGACAGCTTCTCTCAGCACAAGATATACTACTACATCTCAAGGAAGACCTCTTGGACTACCTAGAACACCACAAAAAGCTCTCTATTATAACAATAGATGTAAAAGGAGCCTTCGATAATGTGAAGCATGAAGCGCTTTTCCAGAACCTCCAAGACACCAACTGCGGAATCCGGACCTACGAATGCGTGCACGACTTCCTTAAAGTTCGCACGGCTACGGTGGGTATCGGCAGCATACGAAGCGACAGGTTCGAAATGCGCAACAAGGGAACTCCACGGGTCAGTCATTTCGCCTTTGCTGTTTAATCTAGCCGTGATTAGGCTCCCGCAACAGCTCGATGGCATTGAAGGTTTAGGATATGCAAGGTACGCTGACGACATAACGTTATGGACAAAAGCGCCCACAACCGGCCAACAGCAAACTACCCTCCAAGAGGCAATCGATCATATAGAACAGTACCTCCAAGATGCGGTCGCCAGTGCGCCTCCAAAAAATCAGAGCTACTTATCCTCAAGGCAAGGACCCGGGGAAGACCATCAGCCTACGTCGCCCCAGATCCCAAGGTCACACTCAATGGAATCGACATCCCTCAAGTTGGCTCCCTCAGCGTGCTTGGCCTCATAATACATAAAGACGGTTCTGGCCCAGCTAGACTTCCGAAGCTTCAGAAGACCCTAACACAAGTAACCCATCTCATTCGGCGTATAACCACCCAAAGAACAGGACTTACAGCTCAAGAAACCGTCCAATTAATCCTAGCACTCCTGATAAGCCGGATAACATATGGCACTCCGTATCTACTCCTCAAGAAAGCTGAAATTGAAAAACTCAACATCATCATCACAAAAGCAATCAAGAGCACACTAGGACTTCCCAGTACTACCTCAACCACGACACTCCTCAAGCTTGGCCTCCATAACACCTGGGAAGAAATGAGTGAAGCGCACAAAGCCAGCCAGGTGGAACGCCTTAAGCTGACCCAAACAGGTAGAGCAGTACTTCGCAAACTCGCATACAGCGAAAACTTCATAGCAGACTCAGACGCGAAAGCCCGATTGGCGCCGATTCTTCGTGACTCTATCTCAGTCGCTCCAATACTTCGCAACATGCATGCAACATACCCGAAAGACAGAAGCAAAGTTAGAGCGCTTAGCAAGAAACACTCAAGGACCCCAACACGAGATATACAGATGCGGCAAAATCCCCAGGTAGAAGAGCATACTCAATTACCGTGACCAACAACCAAGGGAATGAGCTAGTCGCGGCCACCATACTGGCCGGAAATCCAGAAACGGCGGAGGAAGTGGCCATCGTCCTCGGCATCGCCACATGCAAAGACACAGGAATCATCTTGAGCGACTCGCAAACGACATGTAGAAATCTACGAAAAGGCCGAATTTCTGCCGCAGCAGGGAAGATTCTAAAAGAAATAACAAGGCACCAAGAACTACCCGAAACCTACGTCGCATGGATCCCAGGCCACGAACCCCTGGCAGGAAACGAAGCAGCACATGCTGTCGCCCGAGAGCATACCAGCCGGGATTTCCTGCCGCACGGTCTCCGGAAAGCGACGAGGGTGGAGGACGTTCCCATTAACTACGCCGCAATATTGCGACGTTACCGACTGGAAAGAAGAGAATATCTTCCACCACATCCAAAATTAAGCAAGGAAAAAGCCACCACCCTCCGCAGACTACAAACGAATACATATGTCCATGGAATTATCATGCACCGGATGCACCCCACCGAATTCTCATACCTATGCCAACATTGTGAGGTACCAGACACCCTCCAACACATGGTGTTGGTGTGCCCACACCGCGAAAACAACAATCAAGATGATGCCTCAGAACCGCTACAAGCGATCGAAGAAACGTGGGAGGCAATGTTAAAGGCACAGAGCCTGGAAGATCAGCGAAGTCTGGTGGACCGGGCCCGGGCTGCGACATTAGCCAACGGCTTTCTGGACTGAGAGAGCCGCCCACCTAGGGCGAAGAAAGAACACTTTCTCGCTGTTTCTCACAATAAACGTTCATTCCTCCTCCTCCTCATAGCTTAAGTGACGCTTTAGCCAAGCAGGCACCGACATTATGCCAATTATTTTGTTGCTTGTTTTTTTAGCATTCCCTATTTCCAGAGGGCAGACCCGATGCTTGTAAGGAAGAGAAGGACAGCTAGGCCTGCAAAGAAGAGATAGAAAAATGAAGTGGGAAAGTGTGGAAGGTTAACCAGAAGAATCAGCAAAAAGGAGTAAAAGTGAATGCAGGAGCTTGGATTACAGGAAGCTTTACCTTCGCGTAGATGCGGAAATTTCCTGTTTTCTCCTTTGTTCGTGTTTCTCGCTACTTGTCTCAGCGGATCGGTCTGTCTTGCTCCGTCGTCGAGGCGCGCGTTCACCCGTGATATCTAAAGGGTGTAACGTTTCGCATGCAGCGCGCGGCGAATACTGTTGTGGTGTAACGTGGAACGCACTGTTTTCAAAGCTCTGACATACTTGAGCCCTAATTCGAGCATGCAGGCCCTTCAAAACAACGAGTAGACTATATGCGCTACATACAATTGTCAATAGACAAGAACTCTTATTTGGCTCGCCTCCGGGTATTGCCGACGCTTGTATGGAAAACCAACTGCACTGAAATAATGTCACCGTTGAATATTACACGCTCCTTTGTAAGCAGGTTTGTGTGCATTAACGAGCCCCTCACCAGGTCACACAGAAAATGTCGGTTAAATGCTGGAAGCTGTTACGTGTACTGTAGGGTGCGTTATACTGCAACAATACTTCATATTGGTTCAATAATAGCTGAGCTAGAAATATGTCAGTGCCGCTAAACCATGATTTTTGGAGACGATCGTCAACGCCAATTAACGCTCTCTCCACTTGCCCCGTCTAGCCTTAGCAAGCGAAATTCGTTCACTCGTTCTCCCATACCGGACCTTACCCAACGTGATTATTTAGTGACTATGGTGTTGGGCTGCTAAGCACGAAGTCGCGGGATCGAGTTCCGGCCACGGCGGCTGCATTTCAATGCGGGCGAAATGCGAAAGCACCCGTGTACTTAGATTTAAGTACACGTTAAGGAACCCCAGGTGGTCCGAATTTCCGGACTCCTTGCATACGGCACGCCTCGTAATAAGATCGTAGTTATGGCACGTAAAACCCGACAATTTTATTTTTAATACCAGAGCTCGAGGACCACGTGACATATACTTCATAGGCTCCGCCTTTTTTTTTCGCTCCCTTTTTTTTGGTGCGCGGCGCACTTCCGCTAACGGTATCGCGAGTGAACTGTTGAGTTTGCCTCGTTTCACGCGGCGCACGATTTTGCACACCTGACAATTGGTATAAGCCAGTGCTACACGAATACTGAGGCAGGCTCAAGCTGATCATCGTCTTGGATCGCGTGCTGAAACACGGTAGAAAATGACATAGTTTCGGTGTCTGCGCGCACAGCTGAACGACGTGAGAACACGCAGACGAAACGAAAGTACATCTCTATTGCTAGGACACGAAGTAATACAAAAGCGCGCAGACATTCGGCTCGTGTGCTCTATTAGTTCTCTGATGTTTAATTCGTCTATTTAGGCAACATATTATACAATAACAAACGTTGCCTTGAAGAATGCTCGAAGTCACGTGTCCCTATAAGTGACATCAGAGCACATACATGCATGTACGTGGGCACACTTGCGCATATGCGTTACCTCTCAGGCTGGGAGTGCGGCAAGCACAAGGAGAAGTGCCAATGGCGTTTGGTTTGAAATATTCAGTTCTTTCCGCAGCACGTAGCCATGTAATACTCAGCAGACACGATAATTGGCACCCAAGCACAGTCACCACAGCAGGTGAAGTTCCAATAAATGTGCGGGCAGTTGTAGCATGGTTTCCTGACACTTCTAAGACAGAAATTTGTACTGGTCTGCAGAGGATTAGAGCGTTTGAACGGCGTAGCATAACGTACAACGATGCATGACGTTGAACTAGTGTGTTATTTGTTTATTTTTTATCCTCAGCTATCTTCGAAACTCCTACATCTAGCACCAAACACAACTGGGGGAAGAAGGAGCGCCGAGCAGTGCAGACGTGGAAGCATCGGCTCCGTCTTTTTTTTCCATGCTGCGCTCGCCAATTTTGAGAGTACAACGAAAAGAAGCATACCACTGCATTCGCGAAGCGATGGCGAATCGACTGACACCAAGATTCGAGGTGGGGCTCGTATTTTCACAATCTTACGGAACGTTTCTGCTCCTAGACGCCGACTTGAGCTTATCGGAGCTAACCTTAGTGAGGAGTAGGGCCTCTGCTGGACCTAATAAGCCCACCTGCCCGCAGGTATGGTGGATACAAACATGGAAGATGAAGATTTCGCTGGAAATGAAGGGAACAATGCTAAGGACGACTTCGACTGGCAAGTAGTGGCTGGCCGAAGATCACGAGCTAGCACAAAGGCTGTGGATGAGGATAGCACATTGCCAGGCAATCAGCGAGAGCATGGCATCAAGAAAACCGCCATCGGTGGAATGGTTAAGAATCGGATTATCAAAACTTCGAGGATGCCTCAACCACCTGAGGAGTACAGAAAGATTATTACATGGGCTCGAGGAGGGCTCAATTCGAACAAGGTGAGCACCACCACCATTGGTTCCGCAGTCATCGAGGCGTCCGGCCTAACGGAAGAGGAGGCCCGTGAAGATGTTGTCTGCCCAAACTTCACTCAAATTATCATCGTAGTCTGCACACCTAAGCCCGAACACGCTGCGAAGTACGTTATAATCAAATCTTTCAAGATAATTGAAGCGGAATACGAGAGAAAGAGAGCGAAACTTTATTGCAATTGTAAAGATTTGAAGGAGCGGCGGTCGGAGACTCTCAGTCCAGGGCCCCACTGGCCTCTGCCGCCTGCCTGACCTGGCTAATTAAGGACTTTTGTCCTGCCAGGTCGGAGCGGGCGAGCTGTGCCTCCCACTGCTCCATTGTCCTACTGGTATTTGGCCTATGAGGGTGCTTAGTGCACTCCCAGGTTATGTGTATTAGGGTAGGTAAGCCACCGCACCAAGGACAGTTGGCCCTATAACAAGTGGGATACATGAAATTTAGCAATTTTAAATGGGGGAACACCCCGGTCTGTATTTTACGCCAATCGGCGGCCTCTTCCCCGTTAAATTGTGGGTGTGGCGGCGGGTAGATTCTGCGGAGTCCACGCTGTTGAGCAAGGATGTCGTTGGCATTTAAATTGGTGGAATTTTGTGAGAGATAGTGCGGGTGGTTGGGGTTAGAAGAGGACGCCGTCGCTCGGTTAGTGAACCCTCGAGCTAAGGCGTTAGCGTTTTCGTTCCCCTGTACCCCCGCGTGGCCCGGGCACCAGAGTAGGCGATGATGGTGGTTGAAGGATTTGGGGATTATCGCGAGGCTAGCCCCAGTCACGCGCCCTTTGAGAAACATGTGACATGTCTCCTGGGAGTCCGTGACCACGACCGAGTCCCTTTGAGAACGCTCCGCGTGAGCGAGTGCGATCGCCACTGCTAATATTTCAGCCGAGGTGGGGGATCCCGCCGTGGCCGACGCGGTAATTTGCTGTTGGCTGATAGCGTTCACGACTGCCAGGGCGTACCTCCTTTGGTAGCGGTGCCCGGTCGCCTCTGCATACAAAGCTGCGTCCGTGTAGTACGTGTTGTACCTATGGTTATTAGAGTACGGTGACTGAATGTGTTGTGCGCGTGCTTTGCGCCTTTCTTTGTTGTACTCGGGATGCATATTCTTTGGAATTGGGGCTACTGTAAATTTGGATCTGATCGAAGGAGGGAGAGGTACGGCCTGCTCTGTGAGATAAATGGGGTATGCTGGGATATTGAATCTAGCCAATATTGCCCTACCAGTTTTTGTGAAGCTGAGGCGCTCCCTCTGTCGCATCAGGGTGGCTTGCCTCAGTTCGTCGAAAGTATTGTGCACTCCCAAAGCTAACATGCGCTCCTTTGAAGTTCATTTAGGCAGGCCCAGAGCAGCTTTGAAAGCGGTTCGGATTATTGTGTAAGCCTGCTTTTCCTCCTCCCTGTTCAGGATTTGGTACGGTAAGCCATACATTATTCGACTAACCACTAAGGCCTGTACGAGCCTTAGGGTATCATCTTCTCGCATTCCCGCTTTTCGATACGTCACGCGACGTATCATTTGGGCTATGTTGTTGGCTGTGGATTTGAGGGTCTTGAGTGTCTGTACTGCTTTCCCGTCGCTCTGAAGCCACAAAACAAGCACTCGCATCGTGGGTACCTCTCGGACTGATCGGCCCTCAACCACGATGTTAATCGATCCTCTGGATTTGTAGCCTTTCGCGTGTAGCCGGATAACCTCACATTTTTCGGGTGCGCACTTCAGGGCACTCCATCTAGAAAATTTCTCCACCGCTAATACTGCGCTTTGGAGCGTATATTCCTTATCCCCTAGTGAAGCTCTGTTCGTCCACAGCGTGATGTCGTCTGCGTAGAGCGTGTGACCTAGGTCGGGTATCCGACCCAGATCGCGCGCGAGGCGACACATCGCCATGTTGAAGAGAAGAGGAGATAATATAGCTCCTTGAGGTGTTCCTTTGTCAGGCATTTTAAGTAAATCCGAAGTGATTTGTCCAATACTGATGCTCGCCTCGCGGTTCGAAAGAAACACTCTTAAGTAATTGTATGTGCGCTCACCACAACTCGCGAGTTCGAGTTCCTCCAATATTGCGGCGTGAGAGACGTTGTCGAAGGCTCCTTTGAGGTCTAGAGCTAGGACTAGTCTCTCGTGGCCGTACGGTATATTAGTGCTACAGATTCATGCTACAGATTCATGTGTTTGGCCGCTTTCTTTCTTTGGCTTGTCCTTAGCTGTGGGGCGTGCCGTGCAATATGAAAGGGAATATTTAGTATACGCTCACATGTTAAAAGTGACAATGCGTACGTACGTAGCATCTCAATGTTGCAAGTTAGTGCAATTAGGATCCAAGAAGGTCACAGAATTTTCTGAGAACCACAATGGAACCTGGGCGCCATGGGTAGGTACAACATGCCGATATTTATTAATGACTATTAGAATGCACAGGGCTGACTTATCAGACTGGCCGTATTAATTATTTTACTGTCAAGTCGAGACGTACCTACTTGAATTGTCATGCCTCAATAAAGAAAACCTGCATTTCACGGTTGAATTAAATTAAAGATCGAATCTTGTGACAGTGTGTTGTTTCTTCCTTTTTTATGGTTGCGAATATTATGAGGTACACCAACGGCCCTCAATATGAACGTTAAGTGGCGCCTTTCTTTTTCACTGCTCTTTTTTTAACGGGTCGTCTTTTGTTTGATTCTATAGCAGTACAATGCAGCTACTTGCAGTGCAACGCCTTAGAGAATGGGCCAGGAAGTTTCATCTACCGAAGTGAAAAAAAAAATAGAATGCCTCAGCACAAAAGTGCCATTAACTTGAATATACGAACTCGAATTCAGCGTTAAGGTGATCAAAATGCCTCGATGCTTGTAGTGCGTCCCAGAAGTTCATGCATTGGATCTGCGACCGCTTCTGCTATCCCTGTCGCCTTTGCTGCAGTTTTGAGCACCCGTCTCTTCGCGTAGTTGAATCGTGAATTAGTTCTCTGTCCAGCTACCTGTGGCAGTTTTCAGTTGTCGATATGCCATTTTAACAGTCTTACTCTCGGTTTTCTTAAGTCTCACATGGAGAACTCAGTACATTTTACTGTATACCGCGAAAGCTTCCACTAATTTGCATACAAGGTGCTCTTTCCTGGCTTTTATTTCTTTTAGTTATCTTTTGTAATAGTGTCTTTATCTAGTCTGATATCTGTTAAGTCTGGAGTTAAACCTGGACAACAGGAAAACACAATTCATTAAAAAGCTTTTCATACAACAGAACATTAAACGGCCAACTTAATGATTCTGAAAAGTGACATCTTACGCGAGGAGTGCTCCAAGGGCATAGACATCACCTATTAGGGAGGGTGAAGCGCACAGTACCAAAGATGTGAATGACGAAACTAAGATTTTATTAGGCGAATCAATGCCCACAAAAACAGGCTCCACCTTAAACACAGTCATAGAGGGGCACACAGTCGGCGGTCATTGAAGTATGCTCAGAGGGTCAAGCGCGTCGGCTTTTGTACATGGGTCATGGAAGCTTTCACTGTAAATGGTGGTGCCTGCGTGGTTTCCAGAAACTATTACGGATTTCGTGTCGCGCGTGCAATCTGATAATGCAAGGTTGGGTGAGGACAAGCAAAATAGACAGAATCAAAGATAACATCCGCGTAGGTTCTAAATCATGCAGGCACGTCTTGCGGTGAGCGAAAGCTTTAGGTTCTTAGCGGGTGAAATGCCGTCCCTGAGAAAAGGATAAATAAGAGCCTTTGACAATGGGAATTCCTACAACAAACTGCGGGATGTATAATTCTCCTTAAAAGATGCTAACAGAGCCTGGTTTGAGAACTGGGACTCGACCTTGACAACACGGGACCTTTTCCGCAACGGCGTCCTGCATACCTCTGCGAGCGTCTTGTGCAAGAGCGTCTTGTGTAACAGAGCCAAATCGCTGTTAGAAGCACGAATGCCACTATCCAACGAGAGCATCGCGATTGTCACGGAGGAGATGATTCGCCTGTTCAGACACGCTTACCCGACATGCCAAAAGAGAAAAAAGTCCGCTTATTGATGAGGGGTTTCAAGCAAGAGGCCATCGCTGGATTGACACGCAACCCACCCAAGACTGCTGCTGAATTTGCTTCCGAGGCCACAGCCATTCAGCAGACGCTCGATATGCGCACAAGGCAATGTAACTGCCGAACGCTGACAACAAACTGTATCGATGTTCAAGCACTCCGCAGCCACGACATGCGCGATACCACCAGAGGTCGTTCGAGATAAAGTGCAGAAGCTCTTTTCCAGGTTGTAGTCTTGAGTAGCCTCAATCGCTGATGTTGTCAAACAAGAAGTTCAGCGATCACTAGGGGCTACTGATGTGCAAACGCCAGCACCACAACCACAGCCGGAAACGATTACGTACGCCGCCGTCGTCCGCCGCGCGGTTCCCCTCATCACCAGACGCCGTCACCAGACGCCAGCACCACCGCACCCAAAAGTCGGCTAGCTAAACGCCTAGAGGAAGGCACATTTAGCGAGACGCTGAACACCACCCGCTCAGCTATCATTGCGAAGGAGAAGCCGGCTACGTGCTCCGCCGATGCCCACAGCGACTTGGGACTGCAAGGGTTCGCCGTCAACGCACCATATCCACAGTTTGGGGAGCAACCCCGTGACATCGCCGACTACCTCGTGACATCGCCGACTACCTCGCGTCAACACACGGGACAACCCGACGACATTCCCGTTCGCCCTCACGAGGACGCTACTTGTCGCCGCAGCGCCGACCATACACTAGTCGCGCTCGGTGCTGGTCCATAAGCCCATATCCGGAAAACTATAAGCAACTGACGGAGATGTCGTTACTTTTAATTTCAATGGCGAAGATCCTCCGTCGCCATCGACGACGCTTCAACGTCCTACTCTATGAAGCAGCAACAACACGCCGCCATCCCTACAAAGCCTGGAAGCCAAACATATGCCGAGAAAAGAAGACCTGATGACGCGACGTACCAGCCTCATGCCTACGCGACGCAGCCGCCATCTGACAAGACCTAACTGCATTGCAAGGGAAAGAACTACCTACCACGACTTGCTTGTCGACGGCCATGCAGTTGCCGCTATAGTGCACACAGGAACCGGCTACTCCGTCATAATGGACCCATCACCGCCCAGTTGAAGTTAAGACTGCAGGGGAAGGCCCTAAAATCAGAACAGCTTGAGGAGACTTGATAACACCGACTGGAATCTATACGAAAAGAATTACCGTTCATGACCGAACCTGCCCTGCCACCTTCCTTACCGCCCAGCAGTGTTCACAAGACGTAATTCTCGGCATGCAATCCATGAACCAACACGGCACAATCATCCACTTGAAATGGAAGTCGATATCGCTATTCGAAGATCAAGCTATACCGACGAAGAGCTCTCGGAGTCACCATGCCATGACTGTGCATTCCGCCTCTTTCCAGCATCATCATTTCCGTTGGCGTTGAAACACCCGTAAACGTAGAAGGATTCATCGAGGGCGACCAACGTCTACACCTCGAGCGTGAAATTTGCGTCGAAATAGGGATCGATCGACTGCACGGATGAAAAATGGAAGTGATGCTTACAAACTTCAGTTAGGAGCTCACACCCATCAAGAAGGGCGCGACCTTCACCTACATTGAGGAAATTATGGAATGCAATGCGTTTGTCCTTGAGGATTCTGTGGGATTAACCTCGGAGTTCATAGTTCGGGAACCAGACTTCGACACAAATCCAAGTCTCTCCGTGAAGGCAGGAACAGAAAAAAAAGTCTTCCCCGATAATACAAAGACTGCTTTTCGACATCATAGACGTGGCCTGATACTGCAGCGATACAGTTCACTCGGTATCTTTCTCCATAGGTGTTAGTGTTTTTGATAAGCTCCATGATTTCAGCCTTCATGATTTCAGCCATGTCCTGGCCATATGCAACAGCCTTTGCCGAAAGCCAGTCCTGTATTTGCCTTTTGAGGCTGCTCACTCGCGGCAGCTTTTTTCGCTCCACGGAGTGGCAAAGTGGAGTGTGCATGAGTATAATACTTGCAAGCGGTAGGAGAGGCAGAAATTTCTGAGTTAGTAATTTTCACAGTGCTCTCCATTCATCTCCTCATGACAATCGCCTGAGCTTTTCTTTGTGCTAAAAGCTTCGCCAGCATATTCAATAAATTCATTTTTATTGCCCCAGGGGGTCACAATAAGCCTGCGACTTATGCCACCGGGATTTTGGAAGCCCGTAGAGCATCCCGATCAACACGCCTTATGCAGGCTATCTACGGTTTTGTCAACCCAAACTTGACTACTTGTGTGGCTGGCGTTGAACGACGTTTCGTCGGTGTAAAACATCTCCCCGCCTTGGCGTCGCATCTCCTCAATCTGGTGCAGATAGCGCGGCGAGACTGCAGTTTGTGCGCCGCTTTCTATGAGCAGTGCGTCCCGAGATCGCTTCTTGTATCGGAAGCCAAGCTTCTTCAACATCGTTTGCGTAGTTTCCGTCAATACGGATGGTAGCTTGGTACCTTCGAAGTGCCGCATCAGCCTGGCGACAGTGGTAATCTCAATTCTCCGAAAAACGCAGTGTACGATCCTTTGCAACGGCGGTAGGTGAAAATCGTCCACTTTCTTTTTGTCCTGACAACCTGTTTCACCAGAACGCTTCTTCGGTATCAATACTCTACCCGCCTTTTCTTTCTCCGACACGCACTCGTACAGTGTCCGCTCGCTCACCTTCGTGAGTTGTGCTGTCCGCTTGACCAGAAAATTTCATGTTGACTCCTTTCCCACACTAATTGCGAAACGAGACGTTTGAGGATAACGACTTCGCCTCTTTAAGGAAGCATTGCACTTTAGAACAACGGCGTGCACAAGACGTGATTGCTACAGCGGACGCCGTCTTTGCTAATGGCAACGTTCACCTTCGCAGGAAATCTCCGCTTTGTCTTTTGGAGCAAAAGCTGTACTCCTCAAGGTACAACTCCCAAGGCCAATCTAGGCACGCATTTGACCTTCAGCCGCTGGCGCTCAAATGTGAAAGTGTGACGTCAAAGCACGTGATCCTTTGGGGAGAAGAGTCGCAGTTACGTTTGCTCTAGCCTCGCCGAGCTTGCCGCTGCATACCACAATCACTAAGTGAGGTAACAGCTGCTTCGTCGGCGCTTGGTCGCTCATCCTCGCCATGAGTGAAGCACGCGCTGGTGCGAGCGTGGCAGCTGTTCGCCGCAGGCGCCAAGGTAGTTCTGAGCACCCTGTCGATATAGCTCACCTGAAAAAAGCACTTAAGAACCGTGTCTAACCGTGATTAACAGCACATTTAGTCATATAACCATGTTCAAGCCACGTTCAATTTCTTCCTACGTTCGTTTAACCGCATGCAAAAAAGATCTCAGTACTTTCTAAACAATAGGCTCAGATAACCATTGAACCCATGAATAGATTTTTGGCATATTTGTAAATATATTCGAACGTAAAAGGTACTAATTATTGAATGGTTTTGGAGGAAAGTAAAAAAACAAATTGCAATACTAAAGCCCAGAAGCTTAATATAATCATGATGAAAGACGCCTAGAGGCCGAATGCGCATAACAATAATTATTATAGTGATTAGTCAAAGGAAGAGAATGTCCACTGAGCGTACTATTCGCGCTCCGCCGGGACACCGCCTCCACGGTCTTCGTATTTTCCCGCCAAACGCAGCTAGATTATGAGGAACAGTATACGCAAAGGTTGTGGGGGGTGCTGGTGTCATTGTTCAGGTAAATGTAACATTTCAGCTTGAAACAACCAGCTTTATTTTGCAATTTGCCTAGCATTCACATCTGCAGAGCAAACGAAATTAAGGGATACTGAATAAAACATTTTGCCACCGAGATTTTTAGCCAGAATGAAAGCTTGGGTGCTGAAATTGGTGGACACAACCTTGTTTTCAGGCAGGAACTAGTGGAAAATTATGAAGTTTACGCATTTTCGCAAAATACCGCGTCTAGCGGCGGTACCGTGAACTAGAGGAAGCGACGTTCTTGTCAGGTTGTCTGTGCCGGACGCCAGTGAACAAGCCATAGCCATTGCAACAATCTGGGAAAAGCATCGTTGGGCGAGACAAGCCGTCTCATACATTTGCGGCAGAGCCGAAACTTCGAGGGATATGGATTTGTACGGCGCGCTCAACGCAGCCATCATGGTTACCGTCAAAGCGTGACTTCCTGTGCTCCGAACATTTTGGGGACAGTGGATGTCGGACGAGTCCTGTTCTTCTGCAGAGCTGCGGCATGTCACCAAAAAGGCAATGCACATAGCCTGGCGCTATACCATTTAATTTCTCCGGAAAGCGGAAAGAAGAAAGGAACAGAGGTGCAATCGACAAGTCGGAAGGAGTTATGCTTTTTAGTTCTTTATTGCTCAAAGGAAAATCGAAGACGAGATTGGCAGGCGAAGAGCAAAGGCATCGTGCCATCTTCATACTGCTGCTCTCTCGAGTCTCGTTCCCTGTGGTGTCGTTGTAGCAGTGTACCTCAACATTTATGATCTGGTCATGAAACATGCGCGTCATGCTATAAGGGAGCTTCACATAGCGTCCGGAGTGGACGCACCCCAGCGCTGACGCAAGTGGAAGGTGGACGGGGGCAGACGCCGAGTAGACGCCACCCGTGTTCATTGAGTGCACTCGCTATTGCGCAAGGGTCGACTGCCTGTATCCGCCTGCGAATATTGTCAACAATCGCCGCCCTCTTTCTGTACACAGTTCATAAACTACAACTACAATGTCTTGTTTCATTTCCAGCTTCAACTGCGTTCAAAACAGTGGCTTAGCTCATTATTCGCATTGCACACTTGGACTAACCCATCGCTAAAAAGCGACTATAGAGCAAGTTCACATCGCATATTTATGTAATTGCGCCATTCGTGCACTCGCTTTCACTCGAACCTTGCATGGTTGTGCGGGCACGAAACACTGAGAAGCGGACGTCAAGCGCTAGCAACCCACCCATGCTGCTCTGCTGCTGTAGTTGCTGCTAGACGGCACACATGACGTCACGGCGGTCGGCGCGCAGATCGCGAGTGTTTAGAATCGTCCAAAAATACAGCCATCCATTAAAGATATGTGATGAACAGCATGTGGACTGTGCAGGTACGTGGTTAGCGCTTGATGGCATTATGCATGAGTTCTGACTTTGGATTGAAACATGAAGGGGCTGGCGCGCACGCCGAGCCCCACTACCAAAAATTGCATGCCCCATCTGCCCCGGTTTGGGGTAGTGGCGTGCTTCAGCCAACCGCAGTGCAATGGGTAGCCTCGGCACGGAGCCCCGACCTCAATGATCATCCGGAACTCGGCACCAGGTAAGTATGAAGTGCAATCCATTGGAACGACAGCCTATTTCAATAGGCCCTTTGTGCTGCACTGGTTGCGAAGAGTGCATTCCACTTTATTCCAAAAGCTATAGTAAGTAAGAGAAAAATACAAGGCAGTTTTTACGATCAAGAGCATTTTAGCTGAAAACCTATAATCCTAATATTCGCATCTTTCAAATTTATTGATAGCTTTTTTCACTAACATGGCGCGGAAACCAAGAATCGAGGTTGAACACCGCAGCCTGTTTATTTGCGTTTCCCACAGGTTATCTGTGTGCTTGCTGTCTAGGCTGTCCAGCATGTGCTATAATAGAGTATAATTATGTATTTTCACGTACAAAAACCACGAACTGATTATCAGGAATGCCGTAATGCGCGACTCCGAAAAATTTCGACCTCCTGGGTTTCATTAATGTGCACATAAATCTAAGTACACGGGTGCTTTTTGAATTTCGCTCCCATTGAAATGCAGCTGCTGTGGCTAGGATTCAATGCCGCGACCTAGTGCTTCGCAGCCCAACAACCACAGCGGGTGCATGTATAATAATAATAATAATAATAATAATAATAATAATAATAATAATAATAATAATAATAATAATAATAATAATAATAATAATAATAATAATAATAATAATAATAATAATGAAATCCGGCGTATCCCACGCCTTGTCTGTAGGAATCGATGTTACTGATGCAGCGGGGAGCCTACAATGTTAACGAAATCACCATGACAGCACCAAGACGTAGGCTGCTGTTTCATGATCTACAAAATACGCATGTCATGATATCTGTCATGACCTATAACTTATGTTCGTCAATACACTCTTGTCATGCTATGCCAATTTTGGTACATACCAAGTCGTAGCAGGTTGTTTGACGAGTTACGTGACACGCATTAATGACATTCATGTCAGGGCCTATCATTTGTGTTTGTCATACACCCTTTTCGTACAATGCCCATTTTGGTACATACCAAGTGAACGAGAGGGCCATGAGAGCACCAAGGCGTAGGCGACTGTTTCATGACCTACATGACATGCATGCCATGATACTCATGTCATAACCGATCATTCATGTTCGTCTACACACTTTCACGATATGCCAATTTTGGTACATACCAAGGCGTGGGCCGCTGTTTCATGACCTACATGACACGCATGTCATGAAATTCATGTCATCGCCTATCATTTATCATGGTGATACACTCTAGTCATAGTATGCCAAAAGTGGTACATAGGAAGTTCACGAAACGGCCGTGAGAGCAGCAAGACGTAGGCGGCTGTTTCATGACCTACATTATACACATATCATTATATTCATGCCATGACCTATAATTTAGGTTCGCATACACTCTTGTCATACTATGCCAATTTTGCTACCTACTAACCTAACTAAAGACCATGAGAGCATCAAGACGCAGGCGAATGTTTTATGACCTACGTGAGACACATGTGATGATATTCATGTCATGACCGTTCATTTATGTTTGTCGTACACGCTTCTCATACTATGCCAATTTTGGCAGATATCAAGTGAACGGAACGACCGTGAGAACACCAAGACGTAGGTGGTAGATAGATACGGTCAAAATGGCAAATGTTCGTCAAGAAATGCTTCGCATTTAAAAACTGTAATGCCAGTAGCGCAGTTGGTAGGGAGTGCTTGGTGACAGCTTGCGTGATGGCATAGTCCGTGGCTACGGTGACCCACTTGTTTCCAGAGGTGGATGCAGGAAACGAACATAGGAATTCCGAACCAATCATGAAGAAAGCCGGCAGATCCCACGCCCTGTGGGAATCGATGTATGCGAAGCTGTGTGCGGGGCGTCTACTAAGTTAACGAAACGGGCATGCCAACACCATGGCGTAGGCAGCTGTTTTATGACCTACATCACACGCATGTCAGGACATTCATGCCAAGACCTATCATTTCTTTTCTTCATGCACTCCTGTCCTGCTATGCAGATTGTGGTAGATACCAAGTTCTCGAAACGAATATCAGAGGACCAAAACGCAGGCGGCTAGATACGTATGTACTGAATAAGTGGCAAATGTTCAAGAAATGCTTTGCATTTAACAATTTCTACCCATTTCCGGGATTTCAAACGATGTCGTAATATGTATTATGGTAGTGACCTGCTAAATTTTGATTCTTGTAATTGCCTGCTGGCTCTGTTAAGTTGTGTATTGTGACCAGTTCGATTTTTGCCGTAAACTTGACGGCCACGGAGTAGCTCAGCCACTCCTCGGGGGTCCTAATTTTAATTTTCTGTGTCTTAAATATTTATTTTCTTTACCTTTAGCACATTGGCAATCTGAAAGCGTATGCTGGATGTTATGGTGCCCCCACATTGGTTGCGTGTGCGTAGTCCTTCTTAATGTCCGTACTACAGTGATATCGTGTCCGTAGTGATTGTGTGCTTGCTCCATATGACGCTCACCTTTCTACTAGTGCTCTTGGTGGTGCCAGAAGTGTATTGTGCTCTGCGTGTAATTAACCTAATTTCTTGCTGTATATTTTGTTTATTTTATTGTTTGAGTTCCCTTGACGTTAATTGGTCGTCCAACTTAAGCCGAGGGCCCGGAATCGCGACGCGGTAAAAAAGCATGTGATCTCACAATATCCTCCATACTAATGTGGCTTGGAACACAATACAGAAATATCATTCTTTACGGGTGCTTGTCTTTGTTCGAAATCAACATGTGAAGGGCCTTCCTTAGCATTTCCCCTGTTACGTACGCCCTGCATTCCAGGTGGCTGTTTGTCTAATCGTTATGTCGAAGGTCTTCTGTGTAAACTAATGCTAAGTCATAGCTCGCTCCTAATACATCTAGTTGCTGTTTCATAGATAATATCAGATTATCATTGTGGTTGTTGCATGTTTTTTATGTAAACCCCGTTTTTGACGGATGCATGACTGATTTGGAGCATCGTGCAGCACTTCCTTAATCTGATGCCTGAGCAACACTTTGTACACATTTACATCTTGTCTTAAGGCTTGCGTGAAGGCTCGAGGCTTGAGGATTTCTGATAGACTTCGCTTGCCTGGTGATCCTAACAGGGAAAGGCGTCGCGGATGGTTCGCGGGCTAAAATTCAATTCGTTATTCTTTACACACGAAGCGTATTCTCGCGCCACCATTTACTTATGAAGACGCGCTACTCTCCCTGCTCATAGTGGCTTCGTGTGTAAAAAAAAAATTCCACCTACGGCAAGTTCTTTTTTCATCTGCTTTAATTTCCATTATTCTATCGTTAGTTTGTTTCATTTATTAAACAGAAGTAATTTCTCCTATGTTGTCCTTGGTGTCAGTGTTTGTTGGCTTCTCACGATATAACTAATAAAAATCGGGCCCCTTGGTTAACCCCCTTTCTTCCCGTTTATTGCTATACCTACAACCACATAAAGGCAGCAGGCAATGAAACCAAGAAAATAATAGGGTAATTAGCCATGATAGAAAGTGAACTATGAGAAATAGAGAAGGAGAAATGAAAGTGGACAAATAGATAACTTCTTAGCGGTGTGGAAAGAACCCACAACCTTAGTCTTATGCGTGCGATGCACTACCAATTCTGTGCCAGCGACGCCCATCAATCCGTCCACTAATACGTGCGTATTATGCTTGATAGATCTAGCCCTAGCAATGTCAGCCGGCGCCAGTCCGACTCATAACGGGCGGATGTGTAATGGACGTAACAGGCGAAGTTAGGAGAGCAAGCACGTGGCTAAGAAGCGCTCGTTTGCTACCTAATGGCAACAAGGCTGCCAGATTTCAAACCTTCGCTTTAAATGAATGACAAGGAATTCGAGCATTTTGTTTCCCTTCTCACCGTATATATATATATATATATATATATATATATATATATATATATATACATATATATATATATATATATATATATATATATATATATATATATATATATATATATATATATATATATATATATATATATATATATATATATATATTGACAGGTGTACTTGTCTTTAGCGGGCGACATGTTTCTCCGCCTACCAAATGTTATCGCTCAGCGCAGGACGCGCCTGCATGTTTCGGAAGTTTCTGGAAGGTTATAGATGGTTCTGCCCGCTGTTTGTTGTCGCCGAAGCTTGCGTAATTTGATTTCATATATGCGCGACACGACTGGTGTAGAACTTTGTGGAAGGAACACGGGTCCCCGCGGTTACTCTGGAACATTCGACGACTGATGTATAAAAGCCAACACGCTTGACCCGCATATCAGATTTTCGACGATCGCCGATTGTGCTCGCCGCTATCGTTGTTCTTTGAGTGTAGTTTGCTTTTGAGGGAACAAGTTCGCCCAATAAAACGCCAGTTTCTATGATCACAGTTCGGCTGCCTTCTTCAACATCACTACTATGTGACAGCTGATGGAGGTGCTTTACAGTTCATGTACCGTATGCCCCCGACAAGCCGTAATCTAAGCCCGGACCGCAATGACAACACCAACGTCGTGCCACAACATCGAGCAAGCCGCCGGCTACAACAGCTGCTCCCGGAACACGGAATTCTACCAGAGACGACCAAGAAGATCGTCCGAGAAGATCGTCCAGAGACGACCAAAAAGACAGGCCCAATGGCAGCCTCAGCGGCCCCAATAGTTCTGCAGCAGCCCAGGGAGCCACGACGTTCCGCGGTTCCACGTTTGAGGACCCGGAAAGCTTGCTGGAGACGTATGAAAGGGCGGCTACGTTTAGCAGTTGGGACAGTGAAGATCAGCTGCGACATGTCTATTTCGCATTGGAAGACGCGGCAAGGACCTGGTTCGAGAATCGAGAAGCCACCTTACCGACGTGGTCCCTGTTCCGAAGCGGCTTCTTGCAACCATTTACAAGCGTCGTGCGAAAAGAGCGAGCCCAAGCTCTATTAGAAACCAGAGCACAGCTGCCAAATGAGACGATCGCGATCTTCACGGAGGAGGTGGCCCGTCTTTTGCGGCACGCCGACCTGGGAACGTCGGAGGAGAAAAAAGTCCACTTCCTGATGTGGGGCGTCAAGCAAGAACTTTTCGCCGGACTTATTCGTAACCCGCCGAAGACTGTAGCTTAGTTTTCTGCAGAGGCGCCGACGATCGGGAAAGCTCTGGAAATACGCACCCGGCAATATAACCGCCAGGAGCTCACGCCGCAGCACCCCATCCAAGGTGTGGGTTCCGTTGACCTTCAAGAGATCATCAGGGCCATTGTGCGCGAAGAACTGCGCAATGTCCTGCCTTCGTCGCAGCCTTCAAGTGGCCTCGATCACCGACATTGTGAAAGATGAGGTTCAGCGATCGCTTGGAGTTCCTGAGGTGCAACACCAATTACGGCAGCCCCAGCCAGAAGCGATGACCTGCACCGCCGTCGCACGCCGTCAAGGCCCCCATCCGCGACCACGCCAGGGCCCTGTAACGTCGGAATTCCTTCGTCCGCCGCCGCCGCCAACACGCCCACCCGTCGGCCAGCGCACCTACGCGAGGAATATGGACATCTGGCGAGCCCCCGACCACCGCCCGCTCTGCTATAACTGCGAAGCCGGCCATGCCTACCGCCGATGCCCATACCGCGACTTGGGACTGAGAGGGTTTGCCGTCAACGCGCCGCGTCCACAGCTTGGAGAGCGCCCACGTGACCTCCCCGATTACATAGCCGCCACTTAGTGGAACTCTTGGCGACCGTCTCGTTCGCCGTCACCAGGCCGCTACCTGTCGCCACAGCGCCGTCCACTGGCCCAACCCGGGGCCGGTCCGTGATCCCATATCCGGAAAACTAAAAGGAGCAACCAATGGAGGTGCGGTTGCTGTTCGTCGAACTGACGAAGATCCTCCACGGCCGACGAAGACGCCGAAAAGACTATCTCGACGACATAACAACGACGACACGGCCTCGTCCCGACGAAGTCTGGCAGCAAAGAACACGCTGATGAAAGATGACCTGACGACGCGACGTTCCAGCCACAGGTCAACGCCACGCAGCCGTGATCTGACGCCAAGACCTAACTGTAACGCAAGACAAAGAACCACCGACCTCGACGTGCTTCTCGACGGCCACGCAGTCACCGCCTTAGTCTACACAGGAGCCGATTACTTCCTCATGAGCAGACACATCGCCGCCCAGTTGAAGAAGGTTAAGACTGCATAGGAGGGCCCTGAAATTCTGACCGCTGGACTGAAATTCTGACCGCTGGACTGAAATTCGGGCGCCGACTGGAATCTGCACGGCAAGAATTACCGTGCATGACCGGACTTACCCTGCCACCTTCGTTATTCTCCAACAGTGTTCACAAGATGTCATTCTCGGCATGGACTTCCTGAACCAACACAACGCAATCATCGACCTGAAGTCGAAATCGATAACGTTGTCCGAAGATCAAGCGATACCGCCGGAGAGCTCTCATAGTCACCACACCCTGAGTGTTCTCGAAGATCGATTTAGCATCCCGTCGCGATCAAGCATTGTTATTTCCGTCGGCACCGAAACACCCGCGGACGTAAAGGGCGTCGTCGAGGGCGACCAACATCTACTGCTCGACCGTGAAATTTGCGTCGCAAGAGGGATCGTTCGACTCCACGTAGGGCAAGTGGAAGTTATGCTAACCAGCTTCCGCCAAGAGTTCAAGCATATCAACAAGGGCACGACAATCGCATACATCGAGGAAATTGTGGAAACCAGCTATGCCTTTGTCATCTCGGATTCAGCCGCATCTACCCCGGTGAGCATAGACCCCGAAACAGACTTCGACGTGAATCCAAGTCTTCCTATGAGTAAGCAGCAACAGATCAGAAGTCTTCTCCGACGATACACAGACTGCTTTTCGACGTCATCGAGGATTCGACAAACACCAGTTGCAACGCATCGCATAATAACCGAAGAGTGCTCTCGACCACTCCGCCAGAGCCCTTACGGAGTTTTGACGCGAGAACGTGAAGCTATTAGGCAACAAGTCGACGAAATGCACCTCGACGACACCATCCAGCCGTCGAAAAGCCCATGGGAATCTCCTGTTGTCCTGGTCAAAAAAAAGGACGGAACCCTACGTGTCTGTGCCGATTATGATCGACTGAAGAAGATCACGAAGAAAGACGTACACCCCCTTCCACGTATAGATGACGCATTGGATCGGCTCTGCAACGCTAAATACTTCTCATCGATGGACCTCAAGTCTTGCTACTAGCAAACAGAAGTCGACGAGACAGATCGTGAAAGACCGCCTTGATCACGCCAGACGGCCTCTACGAGTTCAAGGTCATGTCATTCGGACTGTGCTCGGCGCCTGTAACGTTCCAGCGCGTCATGGACACGGTGTTAGCAGGATTGAAGTGGCAGATGTGGCTTATTTACTTGGATGACGTCGTCGTCTTCACCGGAAATTTCGACGATCTCCTTAGGCGGCTTGCGACAGTACTAGAGGCCATCTAATCATCAGGGCTCACTCTGAAGCCGGAAAACTGCCGCTTCGCTTACGATGAGCTTCTGTTTCTTGGCCACGTCATCAGCAAATCCGGAGTACGGCCCGACCCGCAGAAAACATATGCCATCGCAAAGTTCCTGCAGCCCATCGACAAGAAGGCAGTGCGTAGATTCCTTGGCATGTGTGCTTACTACAGGCGCTTTGTCAAGGACATCTCAAGAATCGCTGAGCCACTAACGCATCTAACCAAATCTGATGTCGAGTTAAAGTGGCAAACGCCGCAGGCTGACGCATTTTAAGAACCAAAACGACGCATGCGGTCGCTGCCGGTACTTGCACCTTTCGACGAAGACGCCGATACCGAAATCCACACTGACGCCAGTAGCCTAGGCCTCGGTGCCGTCCGAGTGCAGAAGAAAGACGGACATGAAAGGATGATGGCTTATGTTAGCCAGTGGCTGTCAAAAGCGGAAGGCAATTATTCTACGAGTGAAAAGGAATGCCTCGCCATCATTTGGGCTGCAGCAAAATTTCGCCCTTACCTATATGGCAGGCATTCAAAGTCGTAAGCGACCATCCCGCGTTGTGTTGGCTAGCTAACTTAAAGGACCCTTCAGGACGGCTGGCGGGGTGGAACGTCAGACTGCAAGAATATGACGTCACGGTAATCTACAAGTCTGGACAAAAACACTCTGACGCCGACTGCCTATCACGCGCCCCCATCGATCCCCCGCCGCAAGACAACGAGGATGATGACGCCTTCCTCCCTATAATAAGCGCGGAAGACTTCACTAAACAGCAACGAGCAGACCCGGAGCTAAAAGGCCTCATCGATTATTTGGAAGGGAACAGCGACGTAGTACCTAGGGCATTTAAGCGCGGATTGTCTTCGTTCACGTTACAAAACAACCTGCTCGTAAAGAAGAACCTCTCAGTAACCGTGCCCGCTACCTTCTTGTTGTTCCGTCAGCGCTGTGTCCAGAAGTACTGTACGCCCTACATGACGATCCAACCGCTGGGCACCTCGGATTCTCCCGAACGCTGTCGTGGATGCAGGAAAGGTAAGGTATTACTGGCCGCGTCTGGTCGCCGACGTCGCCCGTTATGTCAAGACATGCCGAGGCTGTCAGTGACGCAAGACACCCCCGACAAGGCCAGCAGGGTTACTACAGCCGATCAAACCTCCTTGCCGACCATTCCAGCAGATTGGTATGGATTTGATGGACCCCTTTCCGACGGCAACATCCGGGAATAAGTGGATCGTCGCGGCGACGGACTATCTCACCCGCTTCGCTGAAACTAAAGCTCTACGAAAAGGCAGCGCAGCCGAAGTGGCGAAATTTTTTGTCGAGAACATTCTGCTGCGACATGGCGCCCTAGAAGTCCTCATCACCGACAGAGGAACAGCCTTTACAGCAGAGCTCACCCAAACCATTCTGCAATACATCCATACAAGCCACAGGAGGACAACTGCCTACCACCCGCAGACGAATGGTCTCACGGAGCGACTGAAGAAGACCCTCGCCGACATGCTAGCAATGTACGTCGACGTCGAGCACAAGACGTGGGACCCTGTCCGGCCGTACGTAACCTTTTCTTACAGCATGGTGGTGCAAGAAACAACACAGATCACGTCGTTCAAGCTGGTTTATGGCAGGAACCCGACGATGACTCTCGATACCGGGCTGCCGCACGCCACCGACGTAGATAATTTTGACGTCGCTACGTATCTCCAGCGCGCCGAAGAAGCCCGACAGGTCGCCCGCCTACGGATCAAGAACCAACGTACCGAAAGCCGAGAGTATAACCTCCAACGACGCTACGTCGAGCTGGTACTCGACGCAGCAACCGTGTTTGGGTTTGGACCCTGAAACGCCGACGAGGACTCAGTGAGAAACTATTGCGACGCAATTTCGGACCCTACAAGATCATCCGACATATTGGTGAACTGGACTATGAGGTCGTGCCAGACGGCATTTCGCGTTCACAGCGGCGCCGCACACGATCTGAAGTGGTCCACGTGGCGCGTCTTAAACCCTTTTACGCACGCTGAAGAACTTTCCTATTTTGTTGTTTCTTTGCTACGAGTGTTTATATATATACATAAACCTATAGACATACACCGTTTTTTAAGGTCTCCGATCCGCTCTCTACCTCAACAATGTGACCGGCTTCCCACACTTGTGACACATGTACTTCTTCAACTTTGGCACTCCTAATGCTACGCATTAAAACAAGAGAGTGCGCCATGCGTTTGTGATCGACTCCCATATATCCTTCAAGCTTCTACAGATCTGCTAACACTCGATGGCTGTTACTGTCATCGCTGCCGTGGGTTTCGGACATCGTCTTTCGAGCCCGTGTTTGTGTCTTGACTCGCAAGAGCCATGAGGGACGTAGCGGCCGAAAACTGTCTCAGGGAGGCTAATTCCTGTTCTGGTGAGGCAATGTTTTTTTGAAGCTTAGTGGGCCTTCCTAGTTTGGTTGCACCTTGACTATAGGATGGCCCTTATGGTTGTCGGCTTCTTTTCTTGCACACTTCAGGTGCCGCTGCAAGCTTGAAAAAGGTGTTGGATAGCACGAGGATTCTAACTTACAACCTCAAGATTAGGAGCCCAGCGCTCTACATCTGCTCCACGCCCCAATGAAGTCTCCCAGCTCAGTCCTGGATGATGGTTGTTATTTGTTGAAGATATATTTTTATAATGAGTGGTTGAGTACTTGTGACAGAATTAGGATCAGGAGCGCCTAGGCCATTGGGGTAGTACCTGAATGTCGCGGTGTAGACTCAAATCCTGTCCTGCATTCACATCAATTTCTTAATTACTGAAAATCCATTCGCGATAATATTGATGCTTTACATGTTTTTCAGCATTGATCTGTCCTTTTACGATGATTAATATTTGCCTTTAGTGTCTCTTTATTATGTTTCCGATATTTATTAAGTGCACATTTGTTGTGACACTGAGTTTTGGACGTAATTACACACAAAATCTCAATTTAGGAATTTTCCCACAGCCCGTATTTAACTAATGCTCTTGAATATTTCTCCACGTTTGGCTTATAAGTGGCTCCTATTTCTTTAAAATCTTTACTTGTTGGTACGTTGAGTTTTTTGAGGACGTTGGTTAAACTTCCTAAATGTTATTTCAAAACACATCTTAAATTTCGGAATGCGTACCTGAGAAACTTTCTGCCAAAGCAGTAATAAAGCTAGACATTGAAACTCACCACAGCACGTTTGTGCTCTCCTAATATAAAGTTCATATTATCGCTCATCCTCCAAGGTCCGCCAGAATATTTGGAAGCGTTTCAAATGGGGAATCTAAGAAGATGAAAAGCTAGCGTTTAAAGATTTTGATTTAGCTAATATAAACCCAAGACACTTGAAAATTTGCTTTCATATTACAGCGAACATCCTCTTAGTGCGTCCTTTTTAGTGCGACTGAGGCGAACATGCTTCCCCAAAAAGGGCTTGAATAGCTTTCGTAAACTGAGGGCTTCCAAATCCACGGAAATGCCTTCTATTTCCAATTAATTTTTTCTTATGGCTTTCAGCTTTAAGTGGAGCGGCCAACATTCCCTCTTAGAATTTCTTGGCTTTTTATTTGCGTCATAAAGTTTTGACGAATGCATATATGTCGCAGTGGTGGAGTGTGCGACATGCCATAAGTGTCAGGCTCCACGTTACCCTGTGCTTTTGCACATGGCAAGATATTTGTTGACATCTTTTTCACAAGTGTGTTTTCCTTTTATTTCAATGCATTTGGCTGTTTATGACCGTTCACAGGACGGCCGTTCAAGCGTCCTTTAGTCTTGGGAGCGTGTCCGGTTGCTGGATGCTACGGGACTATGTGTTAGCTGTGGAAAGAGGATGATAACGCTGGCCGCTTGTTGCGTCGTTCTAATGATGACAACGTAAACTTACACGTGCTGGCGGGATTGCTCACTTAGCTTTTGAAGCCGCTCATGCCGTTTTCTCGGTGCCTGTTTAGAGAAAGTAGAAGCGAGTTGTCTTTTCCTGCTCCTCAACAACAGAGAGAGAATGAAGAGGAAAGGCAGGGAGGTTAACCAGATATGAGCCTCCGGTTTGCTACCCTACACTGGGGATGGGGGATAGGGGTTAGAAAGATGACAGAGAGGAAAACGTTAAAAAAATAAAGGTAAAAAAAACACGCACACATGGAGGCACACACACAAAAGGCGTTCCAGTTAAAGTCGTTCACACAGGCCGGTAGATCGCAAAAAGCGCAATAGCGCTTGCACGGCCTTCTTCTGTGACGGTAGGTCCTTTCGATGTTGCAGAATTCTTTTTTCGGATAGCGCTTGGTCGTCTAGTTCGTCAAGTGGATGGCGAAGGCATGCCCTCTGTGTACTGTACTGCGCGCAGGCACACAAAATATGGCCAATTGATTCTTCATGGCCGCAGTGGTCACAGGTTGGGCTGTCGGTCATCCCTATGCGGAATGCATAGGCTTTAGTAAAAGCAACGCCCAACCAAAGTCGATATAAAAGCGTGGCGTCTCGACGGCGAAGCTGTGATGGCGCTCGAAGACTTAGTGTTGGATCAAGTGAGTACAGTCGCGTGTTTCTTAAATGTGGCTCATTCCATTGCGACACGGTGCACTGCCGAGCAAGTAGGTGGAGCTTCCGTGCTGCGTCAGTTCTAGAATGAGGAATTGGGACGTGGCGCTCCTCAGTATGGGCTGAGTGGGCAGCGTGATCCGCCCGTTCATTGCCGATAATCCCGCAGTGACTTGGAAGCCACTGAAAGGTTATCTCATGGCCTGCATCACTTATATGTTGCAATGTCTCTGTAATATGGAATATTAGTTGTTCGTGTGGTCCGCGTCGTAAAGGTGACAGTAGAGATTGCAGTGCCGCCTTCGAATCGCAGAATATTGTCCACTTATGTGGTGGTTCATCACCAATGTGATGAAGGGCAGTAAAGAGCGCTGCGAGCTCTGCTGCCGTCGATGTTGTCGCGTGGGTCGTCTTAAATTTTATTGTTGTAGCTTTCGCTGGTATGACGACTGCCGCCGCGGAGCTACTTGGAAGGACAGATCCATCAGTGTAAATATGCGTAGAATCACGGTAGTTCTCGTACAAATGTAGTAGTGTGAGCTGTCTAAGGGCTGGCGATGATAGATCAGCTTTTTTCGAGATACCAGGTATTGTGAGGTTGATTTTTGGCCTAGCGAGGCACCATGGAGGGATCGAAGGTCTCGCAGCCGGGGTTAAACAAGCTGGCAATGATTCATCATATGCGGTTATCGTCCGGCTGAAAGATGTGTGTGGTCTGTCCGCTGTTAGGGAGGCCAAGTGGTGACGAGGAGTCCTGGTCAGATGCCTTATATGGGTCCTGAGTACTTCAATTTCAATGTGGGTCCTGACAAGGTGATCTCCAGCGATTGCTATCGTAGCCACTGTTGAGGCACACTGAGGCAGGCCTAGACAGATCCTGAGCACCTGACCCTGAAGACTTTGTATTGTGCGTAGATTTGTTTTACCTGTGTTGTTTATTGCTGGCAAGCTGTATCGCAGAAATCCTAGGAAAAGCACCCTGTACAGTTGCAACATCGCACTCGGCGACATTCCCCAGGTCTTGGCAGCGAAAAACTTGAGGAGGTGACAGATGCCTGTCAACCGTTTTTTCACGTATGGGACGTGTGGGCTCCATGACAAGTCCCTGTCGATTATGACACCTAGGAACTTGTACGATCGGACCCGTCGTATTATTTGACCATTTATTATTACATTGTAGTTGGCCATGGGTTTGCGCGTAAATGGCACTAGCGCGCATTTCTCTGAGGAAATTTCCAGGCCTCGATTACGGAGGTAGAGAACAGTTTGTGTGGCGGCTCGCTGAATTCTCGCTCGCAACTGTAGGCGTGTTACTGCAGACGTCCATATGCAGATGTCATCCGCGTACATTGATAGCCTGACTAGTTGGCACGTGCTCAAGGAGAGCAATTAGTGTTAGAATAAATAACACAGGGCTAAGTACACCGCCCTGGGGGACGCCGCGGTAGCTATAATGTAGGCAAGTATGGCCTTCTTCGGTGCTTACAAAAAAGGATCGCATGGATAAATAGCTCCGTATCCATTTAAACATCCGACCACCCACTCCAACCTCTGCGAGAGCAGAGAGGATGGCTTCATGCGTAACGTTGTCATACGCCCCTTTAAAGTCGAGGAATAAAGACGCGCAGAGACGCTTACGGCATTTCTCATGTTGAATGTAGGTGACCAGGTCGACGACGTTATCGATCGATGATCGACCGCGTCGGAAGCCCACCATGGCATCTGGGTAGGCGTTGTGGAACTCCAAGTACCACTCCAGGCGTCCTAGGACCATCCTGTCCATTACTTTGCCCACACAGCTCGCCAACGCGATCGGGCGATATGATGAGAGTTCCAACGGCGACTTGCCAGGCTTGAGCAGTGGAACAAGGCGACTTGTCTTCCAGGTTGTTGGTACTGTGCCATCTCTCCAAGATTCATTGTACACCTCAAGGAGAACCCCTCTCGCTCGCTCCCCCAGGTGACACAGAGCTCGGTAGGAAATTCCGTCAGGTCCTGGCGCTGATGTGCGGCTACACAAAGCTAATGCTGCCTTAAGTTCGTGGATTGAGAATAGTAGATCCATCCGGTGATCACGTGGTGGCGGACAGCTACTCGAAGGCGATGGAATGTTGGTAGCTGTGAGTTGGCCGGATAATCTGGCGCAGAAATCCTCTGCCACGTCAATCTCCGATCTCTTTTGAGAGAGGGCAAGCGCCTTGAATGAGAATCGCTGTACGGGGAGTGTCCGGAGGCCGCGCACCGTTCTCCATAGTTGCGATAAAGGCTTGCGTGGATCTAGCGACTCACAGAAGGCAGTCCAACGTTGCGATTCGAGCTTGTCTAACCGGCGCTGTATCTTCTTTTGCGTGCGCCTGGCGGTCCGTAAATCGTCCATTGTTTTCGTACGTCGGTATCTTCGTTCAGCACGTCGTCGGATTGCTCGAAGTCGTTCTAGTTCCACATCAAATTCATTCAGTTTCGAAGAGCATGTGAGAGTACGCATAGTGACTTGCACCGCGCTCTTGATTGCCTCTTCCAAGTCGAAAGATGGATTGGCGTCGCAGTGTTCTTCCATAATAGACTGAAATTTAGGCCAGTCCACTCTTTGGATCGTATCCCGTATTTTGGAAGGGGACAATCCTCTGATCTTGATGTACGTGGGAATATGGTCGCTTCCGTGCGTCTCTATGTCCGCAAACCACCCTGCACGTCTGACAAGGCTTCGTGAGACGAAAGCCAAGTCAAGACAGCTGCTGTAGGTGGAGCCACGTAAGAAGGTAGGACTTGCATCATTCAGCAGCCAAAGTTCATTACTGGAGGCGAAAGATACCAGAGCTCTGCCTCGTGCGTTGATCATCGGACTTCCCCAGAGTGTATGGTGGGCGTTGAAATCTCCAATGATGACCCAGGGATTGGAGGTTGAGGAAAGGATGTCTTGTAGTCTTTTGTAATCAAATCGACTTGACGGAGATAGGTAGGCGCCCACAAAAGTAAAGGCCAAATTCTTTTTCCTTACGTATAGGCATATATATTGATTATTGTCATTAGGTGGTACAGGCTGATGAGTGTAGGTGAGGTCACGGCGAATACACACCAAAACCTTACTGGTTTCATAAACAGTGGACGACATAAATAATTCATAGCCAGAAAGCCTGATTGTGTTCGATAAGTTCGGCTCGCAAATGACGATAATGGGAAACATATTGGCGTACACGAAGCGACGGAAATCTGAAAGGCGCGCTCTGAGTCCGCGCGCATTCCACTGAAAAATAGCTGCTTGTCGGACCTCTTCCCTAAAAGACCGTGGCTGTGGAGCCATGATCTACTCAAGGGTTGCAAGCACCGGACTCAGAGCGTCCAGTACTTGAAGTGCACTTCTGGCAGATGGTGTGTGCATGTTGCTTAGCAACACAATAATGGCATTCATTAAAGGCCTAATAAGTGCTATCACTTGCTCATCTGTTTTCCGCGACTCCTCGGATACAGCACCTTGCTGTACTGGGGGCGGCTTCTTCTGCGGCTCTTCTGGCGGTCGTGTACGTGGAAGTGGCGGCCATTCCTCCGTGGAGAGAGATGTGGCAGTTTTCTCCCTTCGAACGTCTATGTTCGGAGGGCTGGAAACTTCCGCTGATGATGCTGATTGACGAGTTGACTGTTCCTGAAAGCTTGATGTTTTCCATCGTGAAGACCTTCGACGGTGACGCCGTCTTCGCCGTACTTTCACAGCACCCTCATTGTGGGTAGAGTTGTCTCTCACCATTTGTTTAAGAATGGTGATCTCTTTCTTGATCTGGGGACAGTCCTTGGAGGAGGCGCAGTGATCACCCTGACAGTTACGACACTTTAACGTGATTGCGCTGCAGTTGTCTTCTGAGTGGGGTTCGGCACATCGAGGGCACGCGGCCGAATTTCTGCAGACACCCTTCACATGGCCCATCTTCTGACAACTGAAGCATTGCATTGGTCTTGGAATAAACGGTCGAACCTGGTGGCGAATGTGGCCGACCTTCACGTAGGGTGGAAGGCAGTCGCCTTTGAACGTTAGTCTCACACAACGTGTGTTGCCGAGGCGACAAACGTGCACAATGACGTTGCGTTCACTTGCTGGTTTTATAAGAACTGGGAGGTCTGCATTAGGAATTTCATTGTCAATGTCGTAGATGACTCCTGTTATTGTGGCACCATTCGTTGGCATGATGGATCGGACCTTGATGTTTCCCAGCTGCGTTACATGTTGTAGTATGGTCAGCGCGCTCGGGTTCATCACATCGATTGCCAGGATGTTTCGCCTAGTGTTTATCCTGACATCCTTGATCTCGTTTGGCACAGTGTTTTCGAGATACACGGAGAGTGCTTGCCTGTTGAGGACGCGCAGGTTGTCGGTGGCGTTTTGTGGCACAAACAGTATGGAGTAAGGCCATCGTTGAGGCGCTGTTTTTACAGTGTTCGAGCTAGACGCCGAAGATGAGTTGATAATTCTTCGTTTGGCCTTGCGGTACTGGACTAGTCGAAAGCCGTCTTCCGAAGACTCGTCACCTGAAGCGGAGTACAGCTCTGTGTCCTCGCTACCACTCGATGTATTTCCTCGCTTCCTCGAACCGATGTCCGCGGGTGAACGGGAACCAGGAGGATCCTCGGGGTGTTGCACATCCATCACCGCGATGGAGGGGGCGGTAGACCCCACAGGTGCAGTGAGAAGTCCAGAAAAGCACAGAGACGGGCGAGGTGTGTTCCGCAGGAGAAGCACTTCGTCTTCCTTCTCGTCTGCTCCTCAAAGTATGTTAATGTGCTTACGGCGTCATTCTGCATTCTTCAACGGACAAGGCAGCGTGATCCTCACTTATCCTATCTTCTCTCTTCGTAGACCTGTTAGGTAAACAATGCATTCCCTGTAATTATGTGCACATGCTCGATCGCGTTCTCACAGTGCAACGCCGTTACTTGTTTTAAATTCTCCTCGAGATCAACGCCGCACTATACTTTCAGCCTTCTTGATTTCAGCCATGTTCTGGCCATACGCAACACCCTTTAGAGAAAGCCAGTCCTGTACTTGCTTTTAGAAGTTGCTCATTCACGGCGCCTTCCCCTGCTTCACGGAGTGATAAGGTGCATTGTCTATAAGTATAACATTTCCAGGTGGTAGAAGAAGCAGAAATTTCTTACTTAGCCACTTTTGGCAGTGCTATGCAATCATCTCCTCATGATAATTGCCTGAGGTTTTCTTTGTGCGAAACACTTGCCCAGCATCTTCAATAAAGTAATTTTTGTTGCCACAGTGGGTGACAATGAGCCTGCCGCTTTTGCCACTGGGGTTTTGGAAGCCCGTAGACAGTCCGGATCGACACGCTTTATGCAGGGTATCTACGGTTTTGTCAACCCACATTTGACTACTCGTGTGGCCGGCGTTGACCCCCATTTTGTTGGTGTAAGAAATCTGTCTACCTTGGGCCTCGCAACTCTGCAATCTGGCGGAGAGAGCGGAAGCGAGACTGCACAGTGTGCGTCGCTTTCTACGAGCAGTGCATTCAGAGATCGCTTCTGGTAGCGAAAGCGAAGCTCCTTCAACATCCTTCGCATATAGTAGCGGTCGCTACCGATGGTAGCTTGCTGTCTCCTTCAAAGTAGCGCATCAGCGTGGCGACAGTGGGGATCTTTTTTCTCCGACAAAAGATGCAACGCCGGTAGGTCAAAGCAGTCCAGTTTATTTTTGCGCTCATGACCGCTTCCGGCAGAACGCTTCTTCGGTGTCAATACTCTGCCCGCCTTTTATTTCTCCCACACCCACTCGTGCAGCGTCCGCTTGCTCATCTTCGTGAGTGTTGCTGGCCACTTCAACAGAAAATGCTGGCTCTGTTTCCACACTTATTGCGAAGCGTTTCAATACCCCGGACATACACGCAAAAGTAAAGTCATTTGCAGTAAACTTCTGTTGTTGTTCTGAAGGACCCTTTGCAGAAAAGAGCTGCGCCGATGACACACGGCACCGCACTAACTTCCTTATGTTCTTCCTCAAACGAACGCTCAAAAAAAAAAAAAAATAAAAGAAAGAGAAAAAAATCACTGATTGTTAGAGCAGCAAGAGAGGAAACATTTAAAAAAAATCTGCGTCCATAGGTTACATTTAGCGATTGTAGAACCCAAACGTACGTTTTTCCCATCCTTGATGGCTTATAATGCGCATATCATTTTTTTCTTCATGTTTTTGCGTTCTTAGGAGCAATTTAAATTGGCCCAGCAACTATTGAAAGTTGGTCTTTTGCTGTGCATGCTGTTTATTATGGTGCTTCCATGGTACTGCCCACGTTTCTGCCGTTCTTTTTCCCGTTTGCGTTGCAATACGAGCGACGTGAAACGAGCGTTTGAGAGTATAGCTTGAAAAAATCTTGACTGTTCGACAAATCGCATTACCGCTAAAAATTGAAACATTTTCTCGAGGTAAAAAGAAAGAAAACTAATGTGGCAGCTTTGCGACAGGTTTCTTTCTTCTGTCGATGAGTTGTACACGCTGTTAGCGAGAGTAACGCCCCTTATTTTTTTTTTAGCGTGTATCGCCCGGATGCGCGATCTCCTTTCGCGTAAAGGAACTTTGCTGTAAGGGAGATACTCCTTTATCTTGTGTCATTGCGCTTGAACGCCTTCCCGATAGATGCCCCCGTACCTAAAGGATTTTAGAGTGCCCATGTTTGAGCGTTGTAAGACATTTGAAGCTAACGTCTTCGCTTCTTTCGCGAAACGTTGCAGTTTAGAAGAACGGCGCGCACGACGCGGGACTGCTACGGCGGACGCAATGTTTGCTAATGACGACGCGCTACTTCGCAGGAAACCTCCGCTTTGTCTTTCAGAGCGAAAGCTTTACTCCTCAAGATACAACTCCCAAGGCCAATCTCGGCGCGCGTTTGATCTTCAGCCGCCAACGCGTAAATGAGAAGGTGTGACGTCACCTCACGTGATCAGCTGGGGAGAAGTGTCTCAGTTACGCTTGCTCTAGCCTCGCCGCGCTCGCCGCTGCATACCACATGACTAAGTGAGGTAGCAGCTGCTTCGTCGGCGCTCGGTCGCTCAGCCTCGCCATGAGTGAAGCACGCGCCGGTGCGAGCGCGTCAGTTCTTCGCCGCAGGCGCCAGGTGGAGTCTGAGCGCCCTGCCGATATAGCTCACCAGGAAAAGGCAGTGATGAACCGTGTCTAACCGTGCTTAACAGCGTTTTTCCTCATATAACTATGTTCACGTCACGTTCAATTTCTTCCTACGTTCGTTTAACTGCATGTAAAAAAGCTCTCAGTACTTTCTAAACATTAGGCTCAGATCAATGTTGAACCCGTGGATTGATTTTTGGCATATATGCAACGTAATACTCGAAGGTGCAAACAACTTTTTCTTCAATGGTCTTGGCGAAAAGTAAAAGCCAAATTGCAATACTAAAGCCAAGGGGCTTAAGATTAATCAAGGTGAAGCACTCCTGGTGGCTTGCAACGCATAAAAATACCTATTATAGTGATTAGACGAAGGACGAGAACGTGCACTGAGCGCACTATTTGCGCTGTGCGCCGGGGCACCGCCCTCGCGCGCTTCGTAGTTTCCCCCAAATGCAGCCAGATTATGAGTTGCAGTATACGCAAAGATTGTGGGTGATCCTGGTCTCATTGTTCAGGTAACGGTAACATTTTAGCTTGAAAGAGCTGGCTTTATTTTGCAATTAGCCTAGCATTTACATCAGCAGGGCAAATGAAATTAGGGCATATTGAATAAAACATTTGGCGCCGAGGTTTTTAGCCAGAATGAAAGCTTGGGTGCTGAACCTGGTTGACACAACCTTGTTTTTAGGCAGAAACTAGTGAAAAATAATGAATTTTATGCATTTTTTGGCAAAATACCGCGTCTACCGGCCGTACCCTGAACTAGAGGAAGCGACGTTCTTGTGACGTTGTCTTTGCCGGACGACGGTGAAGCAGCCGTAGCCCGCGTCTCTCTACCCGCATGAACGGCACGAAACGGCAGCGAACAGTTCGCTGGGGTTCGAACCGCATTTGCTGTTGGCCGCATACTTCTTTTGGCAAGCGGAGCACGTGCCCAAGTCTTCGAAAAATCGCCACTTGTGTTGCGTGCTGCTCTGTAATGGGATGAGTGGAGGCACGAGAATGCCTTTACGCTGCGTCGCGCAGAAGTGTGCGAAGGGCATCGTCAAGCGAGACAAGCCATCTCGCATTTCCGGCAGAGCCGAAGATTCGAGGGACATGGATTTGCGCTGCGCGCTCGTCGCAGCCATCATGGGTAGCGTCTAAGCGTGACTTCCTGTGCTTCGAACATTTCGGGGACAGTGATTATCAGACGAGCCTTGTTCTGCTGCAGGGCTGCGGCATGTCACCGAAAAGGCAACGCCTAAAGCCTGGCGCTATCCCTTCCATTTTCTCCAGATAGCGGAAAAAAGAAAGGAACGGAGGTGCATTCGACAAGACCGAAGGAGTTACGCTTCTTAGTTCTTTATTGCACAGCTGAAAATTGCAGACGAGATTGGCAGGCGATGAGCGAAGGCCCATCTTCGTACTGCTGCTCTCTCGAGTGGCCATCCCTATGGTGTCGTAGTAGAACGGTAGTTCGATAGCTGTCATCTGGTCATGAAACATGCGCGTCACGCTTTGGGGGAGCTTCCCATAGCGTCCGAAGTGGACCCACCCCAGCGCTGGTGCAAGTGGAAGGTGGACGGGCGCAGACGCCGACCCGAGGCCACACGCGTTCATTGAGTACGGTCGCTATTGCCCAAGGGTCGCCTGCCTATATCCGCCTGTGAATATTGTCCGCAATCGCCGCCCTCTTTCTGTGCAGAGTTTAGAAACTTCAGCAAGAACAATTTGGAAACAACTACAACGCCTTGTTCGATTTACAGCTTCAACTAGGTTCGAAACAGCGGCTTAACTCTTTATTCGAATTGTACACTTGGACTAACCCATCGGTAAAGCGACTATGGAGCTAGTTCACGCCGCACGTTTATGTAATTTCGCCGTTCGTACAGTCGCTTTACTCGAACCTTCCATTCTTGCGCGGTCGCGAAACATTGAGAAGCGGACGTCAGGCAAGTGCCAGCTGCCCACCTATGTTGCTGCTGCGGCTGATGCTGCAAGGTGGCACACATGTCACGGCGGTCAGTGCGCTGCCCCCGCCGGTTTACAATCGTCCAAAAATACAGCCGTTGAATTATGTGAAACGGAACAGTAACGTTTTCCGAGTCGAATTTCGATGCTTCCTTCATTTTTTCGTTGTTTTCTAAATTATTGGTTCAAGCTGAGAGGTTTGAACGGATGCTCGTTGACTAGGCTGACTTTCATTAGGGTTCTTGAACAGTATGTGCAATGTGCAGGTTCATAATTACTATGTGATCAGCGCTTGATGGCATTATGCTCGAGTTCTTACTTTGGATTGAAACATGGAGGGGCTGGCGCGTACGCCGAGCCCCACTACCAAAAATTACATGCCCCATCTGCCCCGGTTTGGGGTAGTGGCGTGCTTCAGCCAACCGCAGTGCAATGGGTAGCCTCGGCACGGAGCCCGGACCTCAATGATCATCCGGAACTCGGCACCAGGTAAGTATGAGGTGCAATACATCGGGACGGAAGCCTATTTCAATAGGTCCTGCGTGTTTCACTGGTTGCGAAGAGCGCATCCCGTTTTATACTAAACGCTATAGTAAATTAGAGAAACATACAAGGTGTTTTTACGACACGCGATCATTCTAGCTGAAAACCTATAATCATAATTTTCCCATCTTTGAAATTTATTGATAGCTTCTTTCACTAACATGGCGCGTAAATCAAGAATAAAGGTCGAACACCATCGCTTGTGTGCGTGCGTTTCATACAGGCTATCTGTGTGCTGCCTAGGCTGGCCTTCATGCGGTATAATTAAACAGAATTATGTGGTTTCACGCACGAAAACTACGAACTGATTATAAGGAATGCCGTAATGCGCGACGCCGGAAAATTTTGACCTCCTGGGGTTCTTGAACGCGCACCTAAATCTTAGTACACGGATGTGTTCTTTGAATTTCGCCCCCATTGAAATGCAGCCGCCGTGGCCGGGATTCGATGCCGCGACCTACTGCTTAGTAGCCCAACCTCATAGCCACAAAGCAATCATGGCGGGTGCATGTATAATAATAATAAAAATAATAATAATAATAATAATAATAATAATAGGCAGTGGCTTAGCTCGGCTGTTCAAGGATATACGTAGCGGAAGCTAAGGCATAGCATGGTTAGCCTTGGTTAAACTTGATTGCAAGTCCGGATTAGTCTGGTTGTCTAGCTATGTTGCGGCGTTTAGCAAGTCGTTCGGCGCGCTTTTCCTGTGTTCTTGTCGATTCGTTTCCTCTTCATCTCGTTCCGATGCCGATTCCAGACGTCCTCCTGCTTAACAGAATTCTCGTCGTGCATACTTCTGCCTCAGCTGTGGTTGCGGCGCACGGGAGCTCTCCTTTTCAATCCTCCGACATGTTATCACACATGCGACGCAGCTGGCGAAGCAAGCGGAGGCGAGCGTAACGACGAGGAACGCGGTATGACGTCATGTGCCTCCTCGGAGCACGGCCATGGTGAAATCGCAAGTTCGCGGCCAGTAACGCTTTCGCTTTAATAATAGTAATATTGAAAAGCAGGCAGATCCCACGCCCTGTGGGAATCGATGTTAAATGAAGCAGCTGGGAGCCTAACATGTTAACGAAACGACCATGAGAGCACAAGACGCAGGCTGCTGTTTCATGACCTACAAGACACGCATTTCATGACAATGATATGATATGACCTATCATTCATGTTCGTCAATACACTCTTGTCATGCTATGCCAATTTTGGCGCATACCAAGCCGTAGCCGGCTGTTTGATGAGTTACGTGATACGCATTCGTGACATTCATGTCGCTGCCTATCATTTGTGTTTGTCATACACCCTTGTCGTACAATGCCCATTTTTGGTACATATCAAGTTAACGAAACTACTATGAGAGCACCAAGACGTAGGCGGCTGTTTCATGACCTACATGACATACATGCCATGATATTCATGTCATGACCGATCATGTATATTGGTGATACGCTCTAGTCATAGTATCTCAAACGTGGTAGACACGAAGTTCATGAAACGGCCATGACAGAAGCGAGACTTAGGCGGCTGTTTCATGACTTACATGACACATATATCATGATATTCATGTCATGACCTATAATTTACGCTCATCATACACTCTTCTCATACTATACCAATTTAGGTACCTACTAACCTAACTAAACGACCATGAGAGCACCAAGACGCAGGCGACTGTTTTTGAACTACGTGAGACATATGATGATATTCATGTCATGACCGTTCATTTATGTTTGTCGTACACGCTTCTCATACTATGCCAATTTTGGCACATATCAAGTGAACGAAACGACCGTGAGAACACCAAGACGTAGGCGGTAGATAGATACAGTCAAAATGGCAAATGTTCGTCAAGAAATGTTTCGCATTAAAAAACTGTAATGCCAGTAGCGCAGTTGGTAGGGAGTGCTTGGTGATAGCTTGCATGATGGCATAGTCCGTGGCTACGGTGACCCACTTGTTCCCTGAGGTGGATGCAGGAAAAACGAACATATAAATTACGAACCATTCATTAAGAAAGCCGGCAGATCCCACGCCCTGTGGGATCTTGCAAGTTAACGAAACGACCATGTCAACACCAAGATGTAGACGCCGTTTTCATAACCTACATAACACACATGTCATGACGTTCATGTCACGATTATCATTTATGTTCGTCGTCCACTCCTGTCCTGCTATGCGGATCGTGGTAGATACCAAGTTCTGTAAACGACCATTAGAGCAACAAAACGCAGGCGGCTAGATACATAGTTACCGTCAAAGTGGCAAATGTTAGTCAAGAAATGCTTTGCATTCAACAGTTTCTACCCATGTCCTGCATTTCAAACGATGTCGTAATATGTATCATGGTAGTTGCCTGTTGAATTCTGGTTATGGTAATCGCCTGCTGGCTCTGTTAAGTTGGGTATCGTGGCCAGTTCGATGTTTTCGGTTACGTTGACCACAGCGGTGTCGCCCAGCCACTCCTCGAGGGTGCTTGTTTTATTTTCGGTGTCTTAAATATTTCTTTTGTTTACATTTAATACACTGGCAATCTCAAAGCGTATGCTGGGTGTTACGGTGCCGCCACATTAGCTGCGTCCTTCCTTATAATGTATGTAGTGCAGTGATATCGTGTCCGTAGTGATTGTGTGCTCACACAGTGCTTGACCTGGAGCCATGGTGTAGTGGTAATCAAGAAGTTGTCGGGGTCCTGACACGACCAGTGAAGACTCCTGTCATTCTAGTGTCATTCTACGCCAGACCGCAGCGCACACGTTTGAACTTAGGGTGGATAGCCCATCTCCGGTCTACGTACCCGGGAATTCCTATTCTCGTGGGTGGAGACTTCAATGCCCCACATACAGAATGGGGGTACAAGTACAACTCCCGAAGAGGATGCCAAGTTAAAAACATCATGAGCGATGCCACTTTTACACTACTGAACCATCACGCTGTGGCTACCTGTGCTGTACCCGCAGTATCTAGAACAAACGCTCCAGACCTCACGTGGTGGTTGGGTCCTGGAATGCCGCAGTGGCGGGTGGAACCAGATACATGGGGCAGTGATCATATGCCCATAATGATTGGTTTGCACAGAACGTGCATAAAGAAAATTCGACGACGAGTAACAGTTACGCATTGGGATAAGTTTCGGGAATCATCGATTGATAAAGTACCCTCAGAGCCCTCAGAAATTCTTCCCGCTTTGCAAGAACTGCTACGGAGGAACACCACTGTAACCACAGTTGACGAGGAACAACCTCAACCGGACCTCACCCTTTTGCAACTTTGGGCAAAGCGACGTCAGGCAGAATTGTATGCGTCGAGGAATCCCGATGCACCAGGTAGCCGTGCACGTGCTAACCATATAGCGGCGAAGGCGCGTCAGCACGAAAAGCAACTTTCTCGACGACGATGGTATGAGTGGTGCGAGAATCTTGGATCGGGCATTGGAAACAGAGCACTTTGGCGTACGTTCCGGTCAATGGAACGCGGTCATAAGCAACCTGACCCTGCAGCGAGCGTTAGGTTAGCGATGCAGAGTTCGCCACATCAATTTGCAGAACACGCTGCTAGAGCGTTTTTCCCGAAATACGATCAAGCGTCACCTATAAACTGCCCCGAAATTGATGAGTCCAAATCCGAAATATCCAGCCCTTTCAGCATGGCCGAACTAATAGCGGCGATTGAAACTTCGAAGCAAGGAACAACACCTGGTCCCGATGGTATTCCTTATGAGGTTTTCAAGAACATGGAAGGAGCAGCTCTCGACGCACTTCTTCAGGCTATTAATAAAGTATGGGAGACTGGAAACGTTCCACCTGATTGGAAGCATTCAATTGTTGTTGCGATTCCGAAACCAGGAAAGTCTCCAAATAGCCTGCAGTCTTTACGCCCAATTTCACTAACCTCAACTGTCTGCAAACTCGCTGAAAAGATGCTGGCCACACGAGTTTCCTGGTGGCTTGAACGCCACGATAAATATCATCCTGCTCAAATTGGATTCCGTTCTTACTTGGGAACTGAAGACGGACTTTCTATGTTATCAGACGATGTTTTACAGGTTTCTCCACACAGTCACGCTGTACGCACGGTAGTAGCAACAGACATAACGAAAGCTTATGACAATATAGACCATGAAATCATTATATCCAACCTCATCGACCTGGGACTTCCACCGCGGGTGATAAGATTCATCTACTCATTCCTTCAGAATCGCACATTTGCGATTAGAGTAGATGGAAGGCAAGAAGGATACTTCACATCGAACAGAGGAGTCCCACAAGGTTCGGTTCTGGCTCCTCTTCTCTTCAACGTTGCTCTAATACCTCTAGCCTGGCAACTACATCGGATTCCAGATGTGAGGTTCTTAATCTATGCGGATGACGTCACTTTGTGGTCCGTGCATAAAGATATCTCTAGACAAGCTCAACAGCTTCAAGAAGCCCTTGATGTGCTGAACAACTACGCTCGGAAAGCAGGATTGGACATTTCCGCCCAAAAATCAAGCTATGTTGTGGTGGCCAACAAGAAAGGACGCACAAGAATCACGCAGCACCCCTTTACATTTAGACTCGGCGCAGTGACAATCCCTGAGGCTTCTGAGGTCCGCATACTGGGTCTCGATATTCACCAATCCGGCAGTGGTGCACACTGGCTCCGTAAAACCAGACAGAGTTCGTCAAAAACACTTCACCTTATTCGTCGCATTGCAGCAAAAGCAGCTGGAGCTCGTACTGACGTAGCTCGACGGTTGGTGCGTGCAGTCTTGCAGCCACGGATTTTATATCAAGCTCAATTTCAACGGCTGACTTTGGCACAGCTGGCACAGTTGGAGACGATTAATCGTGATGCTATGCGCACAATCACAGCACTGCCCCGCATCACTCCGATACCAACCTTACAGGAACATGCCCAGCTCAACACAATTGCAGAGCTCATTTTGCAACGTGAAAAAGCACGTGAAATAAAAAAGCAACTTATTCCGGCTGTCGCTGCGTTGCATGCTCATTTTCACCGCCGCTCTCGGATTGACAATCAGCCCTATCCAATGCCTCCCTGGGAATTCACCAGCATCACAACTAATAAGCCAACGAGGTTACGACGCCGCGATACAACAGGTATTATTGACGAACACAACATCGTCGATGCATCATGCGTTAACACCTGCCAAGTCTATACGGATGCTGCCATTCTCCCAGACGGCGGAAGGACATCATTCCTGAGTACTACGCATAATTTCATCAGCGGCCACCAGCGCTATTTATCTACAGAAGCCAGCGCTCTAGTAATGGAACTTCAAGCCATCCACGACGCTGAGCAAGATGCGACATCTAAGCTGCCTACCATCAAGCAACTAGATATCTTCACTGATTCTTTAGCGGCTATCCAGGAACTCAAGAAGGTTGATAAGGCGATGGAAATCTGCGAGACAATACACACTATGAATAGTAAGACATCTACTTGCGTCAAGGTACACTGGATTCAAGGCCATTCAGCGAACCCTCACAACATTGCTGCTGACCAGCAGGCACACTGCCCTCCTAATCCTGATCCTCCACCTATTCCCCTCCCACCCCAACCCCGTAACTCGCTGCGAGCCCGTAAAAATGTTCTCCGGCAGGACACACGCGCTCTTATCCCACCGTGTGTCTGCTCCCTCCCCCTTCACCTTACTAGGGCGGAGGAAGTTGTGCTTAGGAGGCTTCGGGCCGGGGTGGCCCTTACACCGGCTGTTGTCTCAAGGTGGAACTGGTCGCATTTACCACTGGGTGCTACGTGTCCATACTGCTCCGTTCCTGTGGTGGAATCAGATGCATACCACCTAATATGGACATGTACGGGTTTACAATCGGAACGCTCGCGTCTCCTACTGGAAGCCGGCCTCCGCTACAGTGTGACAACCAGCTATGACCGCTGGATACATGACAACAGATTCCACAAAACAATGCTCCAATTCATACACAACACAGGCCTCACAGCACACATATAATACACATATACAGTCCAAGAATTATGCCTTAAGGGCAAGCCTTATCGCAATAAAAAAAAAAAAGTGTGCTTGCTCCATATGACACTCTCCTTTCTACGAGTGTTCTTGGCGGTGCCAGAAGCGTATTGTGCTCTGCGTGAAATTAACTTGATGTCGGCTGTATATTTTGTTTATCTTATAGGTTGAGTTCCCTTGACGTTAATTGGTAGTCCAACTTAAGCCGAGGGCCCGGAATCGCGACGCGGCAAAAAAGCATGTGATCTCACAATATCCTCTATACTACTGTGGCTTGGAACACAATACAGAAATATCTTTCTTTACGGGTGCTTGTCTTTGTTCGAAATCAACATGTGAAGGGCCCTGCTTAGCAGATACCCTGTTACGTACGCCCTGCATTCCAGGTGGCAGTCTGTTCTAATCGTTATGTCGACGGTCCTCTGCCTAAACTAATGCTAAGTCCTAGCTCTCTCCTTATGTATGTAGCTTGCTATTTTATAGATCTGAGATTATCATTCTCGTTGTTGCATGTTTTTTTATGTACAGCCCGTTTCTGACGGACGCATGACCGATTTTGGAGCATGTGCAGCAGTTCCGTATTCTGATGCCTGCACTGCGTTTTGTATACATTTACATGTTTACAGTGCTTGCGTGAAGGCTCGAGGAATGAGAATTTACGACTGACCTCGCTTGACTGGTGATCCTAACCAAGATAGGCGTCGTGGATGGTCGGTGGCTAAAATTTAATCCATTATTCTTAACAAACGAAGCTTACTCCTGGCGCCACCTCTCACTTTAGAGACGCACTACTTCCCCTGCTCAAAATCTATTCGCGTGTAAAAGGAGGGGGGGGGGGGGGGGCGTATACCCTCACCTCCCAAAAGAAGGAAAGAAGAAAGAAAGAAGAATAAACAATGCGAGAAAAAGTGCAAAAATGTTGAGCGGTGGCTTATCGGTAAATGAGAGAGAAATTAGTTATCATTACGTTACACTTGTTTGAGGTCCCGGATCTACAATTTCATCCTGTTCCCCCAAATTGCAAAGTGAAGTTCACGAGCTCTCGGCACACGTGCTGCCTCTTTGAGGAGCGAGGTGCGGCTGATGGTGTTCAGGAGCAGATAACTGTGAGCTGCTCTATATCGAACCATATAAAGCTACCAGGCAATGAAGCCAAGGAAATAATTACAGTAATTAGCATTGAGAGAAAGTGAAATATGGAAATTAACGAAGAAAGGGGACATGAAAGTGGACAAATAGCTAATAGATAGGTACGCGGGGCGGAAAGAACACACAACCTTAGCCTTATGCGTGCAATGCACTACCAATTCTGTGACAACATTGGTCATCGATCCGTCGATTAATACATGGGTATTTATGCGTAATAGAGCTAGCCCTAGAAATGTTAGCCGGCTCCACTCAGAGTCATTACGGGTGGATGTGGCATCCACGTAACACGCGAACTTAGCAAAGCAGACACGTGGCTAAGAAGAGCTCGTTTGCTACCTCATGGCATCAAGAGTGCTATATTTCAGACCACCGCTTGTAGATAGATGAACGAGAAGGAGTTCGAGCCTTTGCTTTCCCTTCTCGATGTGCATATATATATATATATATATATATATATATATATATATATATATATATATATATATATATATATATATATATATAAACACTCCTTTTGAGCCTCCTGGTTCCTTTCTGGTTTTGTTGCTCCTGGACTATAGTATAGCCCTACTGATACTCGCTATCTTTTCTTGCACCCTTCAGGCGCTACTCCCAGCCTGAAAATGTGGTGAATAGGAGAAATCTAATGAGAACATTTTCACGGAGGAGATCACTGGTCTGTGCAAACACGCCGACCGCGATGTGCCAGAAGAGAAAAAAGTTCGCTGATTGATGAGGGCTTCAAGGAAGAGGTCTTCGCTGGATTGATAGGCAACCAGCCCAAGACCGCTGCTGAACTTGTTTCCGAAGCCACAACCATTTAGATGACGCCCGATATGCGGACATCGCAATGTCTCTGCTGAATGCTGACCACAAACTGTATCGATGTCCAAGTGCTCGGCAGCGACAACCTGCGCGAGAGCATACAAGCGGTTGTTCGCGAGAAAACGAAGAAGCTCTTTCGCAGGTTGCAGCCTCAAGGGGCCTTAATCGCCGACATCGTCAAAGAAGTTCAGCGATCACTGGAGGTCACTGAATTGCAACCATTATCACCTTAGCCTCAGTCGGAAACGATTACACACGCCGTCGTCGCCAGCTGCCAAGTCCCCCTCGGCGCCCATGTCAGGGCCCTGTGACGCCACGAATCCGTCACTAGTCGCCGCCGTCAGCCCGCCCACCCGTCGGCCAACGAAATCCCCCAAGGAAGACACATTCGACGCACACACGACCACCACGCCTTCTGCTATCGTTGCGAAGGACAAGCCGGCCACGTGTTCGGCCAATGCCCGCACCACGACTTGGGACTGCGAGGCTTCGCCGTCAACGCACTGCGTCCACATCTTGGGGAGCGACCTCGTGACATCAAAAACTACGTCGTCTTAACACACGGGACAACCCGTGACCTTCCCGTTCGGCCTCACAAGGACGCTACCTGTCACCGCAGCGCCGATCATACACTAGTCCCGCTCGGGGCTGATTCATAAGCCCATATCGGGAAAGCGATAAGAAGCAACTGATGGAGATGTGTTTGCTTTTCATTTGAATCGCGAAGATCCTCCGCCGCCGTCGACGACGCTTCAACGTCCTACTCGATGAAGTACCGACGACACGCCGTCATCCCGACTAAGTCTGGAAGCCAAGTATACGCCGGGAAAAGAAAACGTGGCGACGTCACGTACCAGACTCATGTCAAGGCAACACAGCCGTCATCAGACAAGCCCATACTGCAATGCGAGGCAAAGAACCACCTATCGCGACTCGTTTGTGGACGGTCACGCAGTCGCCGCTATAGTGGACACAGGAACCGACTACACCGTCATAATGGACCCATCGCCGCCGAATTGAAGTTAAGCTTTCAAGGGAAGGCTCTAAAATCGGAACGGCTGGAGGGGACTTGATAACGCCGACTGGAATCTACAAGGCAAGAATTGCCGTTTATGACCGAACCTACCCTGCCATCTTCCTTACCGCCCAGCAGTATTCACAAGACGTAAATCTCGGCACACAATCCCTGAACCAACATGGCGCAAACATCGTCTTGAAATGGAAGTCGATATCGCTATTCGAAGATCAAGCGATACCGACGACGAGCTCTCGGATTCACCGTGCCATGACTGTGCTCGAAGATCAAGTCAGCAACCCGCCTCGTTCCAGAATCGTCATTTCAGTTGGCACTGATAGACTCGCAAACGTAGAAGGAGTCATCGAGGGCGACCAGCGTCTACTCCTCGAGCGTGAAATTTGCGTCAAAATAGGTATCGATCGACTGCTCGGGTAAAAAATGCAAGTGATGCTTACAAACTTAAGTCAGGAGCTCAAACCCATCAAGAAGGGCGTGACCATCACCTACATTGAGGAAACTGTGGAATGGAATGCGTTTGTCCGTGTAGATTCTGTGGGATTAACCTCGGAGGTCATAGCTCGGGAACCAGACTTCGACACAAATCCAAGACTTCCCATTAGTAATCAGGAACAGACAGAAAGTCTTCTCCAATAATACAAAGGCTGCTTTTCGACACCATAGAGGTGGCCTGATGTTGCAGCGATACAGTTCACTCGGTACCTTTCTCCATCCGGGTTAGTGTTTTAGACGAGCTCCCTGAGTTCAGCATTCATGATTTCAGCCATGTCCTGGCCATGTGCAACACCCTTTGCAGATAGCCAGTCCTTTATTTGCCTTTTGACGCTGCTCACTCGCGGCAGATCTTTCTGCTTCACGGAGTGGTACGGTGCATTGTCCCTGAGTATAACACTTGCAAGTTGTAGAAGATGCAGAAATTTCTGAGTTAGCCATTTTGGCATTGCTCTCCATTCATCTCCTCATGATAATCGCCTGAGCTTTTCTTTGTCAAAGACTCAAAGAGTTTATTCAGACAATGTATGGTACAGTTGCCTAGGGCGTAGACGAAAAGGCAAGTGGATGCAATACAAGGAGTCTGCGCCCTCCTTGCTCCCGCCGTGCTAGAGGCTTCCCCAGCTTCTTCAACAAGGTCATTTTTATTGCCACACCTAGGGGTCAAAATAAGGCTGCGAAATTTACCACTGGGGTTTTTGAAGGCCGTAGACAATCCGGATCAACGCGCCTTATGCAGGGTATCTAAGGTTTTGTCAACCCACAGTTGATTACTTGTGTGGCCGGCGTTGACCCACGTTACATCGGTGTAAATAATCTGCCGGCCTTGGCGTCGCAACTCCGCAATCTGGCGCAGACAGCGCGACGAAACTACACTTTGTGCGTCGCTTTCCACGAGCAGTGCGTCCCGAGACGACTTCTTGTATCGGAAGCCAAGCTTCACTAACATAGTTTGCATAGTTGCAGTCTATGCGGATGGTAGCTTACTGTCCCCTTCCAAGTGGCGCATCAGCTTGGCGACAGTGGGGATCTCGTTTCTCCGAAAAAAGCTGTGTGCGACCCTTTTCAACGGTGGTAGGTGAAAGTCGTCCGCTTTCTTTTTCTGTTCATGACCTCTTTGGCCGGAAACCTTCTTCGGTATCAATATTCTACCCGCCTTTTCTTTCTCCAACACCCCATCGTACCGTGCCCGCTCGCTCAGCTTATGAGTTGTACTGTCCGCTTGACCAGAAAATTTCATGCTGGCTTCTCTCCCACACTCTTTGGGAAGCTAGACGTTTGAAGCTAACGACTTCGCCTCCTTCAGGAAGCATTGCACTTTAGAACAACGGCGTGCAGGAGACGTAACTGCTATGGTGAACGCCATCGATGCTAATGGCGACTTGCAACTTCGCAGGAAACTTCCGCTTTGCCTTTTCGATCGAAAGCTCTACTCCTCAAGATACAACTCCGAAGGCCAATCTCGGCGCGCGTTTGAGCTTCAGCCGCCGGCGCGCAAATGTGAAGGCGTGACGTAACGTCTCGTGAACTGCTGGGAAGAAGTGTCGCAGTTACACTTGCTCGAGCCTCGCCGCGCTCGCCGCTACATACCACGTGACTAAGTGAGGTAACACCTGCTTCGTTGGCGCTTGGTCGCTCAGCCTCGCCATGGATGAAGCACGCGCCGGAGCGAGCGCGTCAGCTCTTCGTCGCAGGCGCCAGGCTGAGTCTGAGTGCTCTGCCGGTATGGCTCGCCGGGAAAAACACTGAAGAACCTGGTCTAACCGTGCTTAACAGCGCTATTGCTCAAACAACTATGTTGAAGTCAGGTTCGATTCTTTCCTTTTCCACGCTATTTCCGCGCTATTTGCGCTGCGCCGGGACACCGCTTCCGCACGCTTCGTAGTTTCCCCCAAATGCAGCCAGATTATGAGGTGCAGAATACGGAAAGATTGTGGGTGATCCTTGTCTCATTGTTCAGGTAATGATAAGATTTTAGCTTGAAAGAAATGGGGTTATTTTGCACTTAGCCTAGCATTTACATCAGCAGAGCAAAGGAAATTAAGGCATACTGAATAAAACATCTGGCGCCGAGATTTTTAGCAGGAATGGAAGCTTGGGTGCTGAAACTGGCTGACACAACCTTGTAGTCAGGCAGAAACTAGTGGAAAATAATGAATTTTATGCATTTTTCACAAAATACCGCGTCTACCGGCCGTACAGTGAACTAGAGGAAGCGACGTTCTTGTGACGTTGTCTTTGCCGGACAGCGGTGAGTCAGCCGTCGCCCGCGTCTCTCCACCCACATGGACGGCGCCAAACTGCAGCGAACCACAGCTCGCTGTGGTTCGAACGGCAGCGGCTCTCGGCCGCATACTTCTTTTCACAAGCGCAACACGTGCCCAAATCTTGGAAAAATCGTCACTTGTGTGCTGCTCTGTAATGGGATGAGTGGAGGCAGGAAAACGCCTTTACGCTGCTTCGCGCAGAAGTGTGCGAAGAGCATCGTCAAGCGAGACAAGTCATCTCGCATTTCCGGCAGAGCCGAAGATTCGAGGGAGATGGATTTGCGCTGCGCGCTCGTTGCAGCCATCATGGGTATCGTCTAAGCGTGACTTCCTGTGCTTCGAACATTTCGGGGACAGTGATTATCAGGCGAGCCTTGTTCTGCTGCAGGGCTGAGGCATGTCACCGAAAAGGACACGCCTAAAGCCTGGCGCTATCCCTTCCATTTTCTCCGGAAAGCGGAATAAAGAAAGGAACGAAGCTGCATTCGAGAAGACGAAACGAGTTATGCTTTTTAGTTCGTTATCGCACAGCGGAAAATCGAAGTCGGGATTGGCTGGTCATGAGCAAAGGCATCTTGCCATCTTCGTACTGCTGTGCTTTCGAGCGGCGTCCTTTGTGGCGTCCTAGTAGCCGGGTACTTCAATACTTTTCATCTGGTCACGCTATGGGGGAGCTTCACATAGCGTCCGAAGTGGACGCACCACAGCACTGGCGGAAGTGGAAGTTTGACGGCAGTAGACGCCGAAGGAACGGACGGCTCCCGCGTTTATTCATTGCGCTCGCTATATCTTATTTGGCAAGGATTGGCTGCCTGTATCCGCCTGTGAATATTGTCGACACTGCGTGCAAATCGCCGCCCTCTTTCGGTACGTAGTTGAGAAAGTTGAGCGCAAACAATTTCCACGCAGCTACAACGCCTTGTTTCACTTCCAGGTTCAAGTGCGTTCGAAACAGCGGCTTGACACATTATTCTGACTGTAAGCTTGTACAAAGCCATCGTTAGAAGGCAACTGCAGAGCAAGTTTACTTCGCACTTTTATTTAATTGCGCCATTCGTGCAGTAAGTTTCTCTCGAACCTTGCATGGTGGTGCGCTCACGAAACACTGATAGGTGGACGTCAAGCAAGCGGCGGCTGCCCGCATGTGTTGCTGCTGCTGCAAGACTCGGCGCGCAGCTACGCCCGTGGTGAACGCAGTACGCATGAGTTCTAATTTTTGATTTTAATGACGAGGGGCTGGCGCGCACGCCAAGCCCCACTACCAAAAATTGCATGCCCCATCTGCCCCGGTTTGGGGTAGTGGCGTGATTCAGCCAACCGCAGTGCCATGGTTAGCCTCAGCACGGAGCCCCGACCTGAATGATCATCAGGAACTCGGCACCAGGTAAGTATGAGAGATAATACATCGGAACGACAGCCTATTTCAATAGGCCCTACGTGTTGCACTGGCAGCGGAGAGTGCATCGCTTCTTTCACTAAACGCTGCACTAAATTAGAGCAACATACAAGGCACTTTTTGCACACAAGAGCCTTCTAGCTGAAAACCTATAATCCTAATTTTCACATCTTTGAAATTTATTGATAGGTTTTTTTCACTAACATGGCGCAGAAATCAAAAATAAAGGGTCAAGAACCATCACGTATTCGTTTGCGTTTCTAACAGGTTATCTGTGTGCTGTCCAGGCTGTCGAGAATGCGGTATAGTAAACTAAAATTAGATGGTTTCACGTATTAAATCCACGATCTCATGAAATAGAATGCCATAAGGCGGGACTCGGGAAAATTTGGACCTCTTGGAGTCCTCTAACGTGCACCTAAATGTGAGTACACGGGTGCTTTTGAATTTCACCGCCATCGAAATACAGCCGCCGTGGAGGCGGCCGGATTTACGCGACCTTTACGCATCCTTTACGCGACCTAGTACTTAGCCTCCCGGCATGATAGCCAAAAACCAACCACGGCCGGGTGGATGTATAATAATAATAATAATAATAATAATAATAATAATAATAATAATAATAAAAGCCGGCAGTTCGGGAACCGATCCCACATTTTACACACGATATTTGCGCTTCCTTCATTTCAACGTATCACTGCCCGGCACGATAACATTCTCACGAAGCATCAGTACCTGATCAGCATCAGTATCAAAGGCGTTCCGCTGTTTCGATTAACGATCGATGGTGTCTTCTATTTCCTGAACATGTTTCCACATCCTTTCTGAATTTCAAGCTTCTTTTCGTTGCTCCTGTACAGCCAGCAGTTTCGTTCGTCTCGAGAAAGAGATAACACACAAAGAGTAGAACAGAGAAAAACGCATGAGTGGGTGTTTTTAACTGGATTGCCACATTTGATCTGCGTAAATATCTTCGTGGCTGTCAGGCATACCAGGCGACTTCCTCCAGCTGCTCGGGTGTGCCTAACCAAATTAGAGGGGCAGAGTATGGCGGTCACTCTACAGCTGCAGCTCTATACGAGGGAAGTATAGGGACGGGCTAGCTGCGAAGAATGGCGAAACACACATTAACGTGCTTCGGAATTACGTCTTTTATTAAAAGACTGAGGCGAACATGCTTCCCCAAAAGAGGCTCCAACCTCTTTCTGAAATTGAGCGCTTTCAAACCCACGAAAATCCCTTGTATTTCCAATGTCTTTCTTTTTACTGCATACAGCTTTAGGTGGAATCGCCAACGTTCACTGTACGCATTTCTTGGCTTCTCGTTTGCGGCACTAAAATTTTGACGAATGCGTATATCAAGGCACGTGATCCTCTGGGGAGAAGCGTCGCAGTTACGTTTGCTCTAGCCTCGCCGAGCTTGCCGCTGCATACCATATGACTTAGTGAGGTAACAGCTGTTTCGTCGGCGCTCGGTCGCTCAGCCTTGCCATGAGTGAAGCACGCGCTGGTGCGAGCGCGGCAGCTGTTCGCCGCAGGCGCCAGAGTGGTTGTGAGCACCCTGCCGATATAGCTCACCTGGAAAAAGCACTTAAGAACCGTGTCTAACCGTGATTAACAGCGCTTTTAGTCATATAACCATGTTCAAGCCACATTCAATTTCTTCCTACGTTCGTTTAACCGCATGCAAAAAAGATCTGAGTACTTTCTAAACAATAGGCTCAGATCAGCATTGAACCCATGAATAGACTTTTGGCATATATGTAAATTTATATTCGAACGCGCAAGGTACTATTTATTCAATGGTTTTGGAGGAAAGTAAAAAAAAACAAATTGCAATACTAAAGCCCAGAAGCTTAAAATAATCATGATGAAAGACGCCTAGTGGGCAAATGCGCATAACAATAAGTATTATAGTTATTCGTAGAAGGAAGAGAAAGTGCACTGAGCGGACTATTCGCGCTGCGCCGGGACACCGCCTCCGCGGTCTTCGTAGTTTCCCGCCAATTGCAGCCAGATTATGAGGAATAGTATACGCAAAGGTTGTGGGGGGTGCTGCTGTCATTGTTCAGGTAAATGTAACATTTTAGCTTGAAACAACTAGCTTTATTTTGCAATTTGCCTAGCATTCACATCTGCTGAGCAAAGGAAAGTAAGGGATACTGAATAAAACTTTTTGCCGCCGAGATTTTTAGCGAGAATGAAAGCTTGGGTGCTGAAACTGGTGGACAAAACCTCGTTTTCAGGCAGGAACTAGAGGAAAATAATGAAGTTTATGCATTTTCGCAAAATACCGCGTCTAGTGGCGGTACCGTGAACTAGAGGAAGCGACGTTCTTGTCAGGTTGTCTCTGCCGGACGCCAGTGAGCAAGCCATAGCCATTGCAACAATCTGGGAAAAGTATCGTCGGGCGAGACAAGCCGCCTCATACATTTGCGGCAGAGCCGAAACTTCGAGGGATATGCATTTGCACGGCGCGCTCAACGCAGCCATCATGGGTACCGTTGTTGGGAACTCGGCGCTGACGCGCGTTGTTGCACCTGGGTCGCAAGCCCCAAGGGCAGCGTTGGCCTGGCGGCCTGGGGTACAACTGGAAGCATCCGAAGGTCCCGGCAAACCATGAGTCGACTGGTAGCAACAAAACAACTTGTTTATTCTAACATTGCAAAGAGTTGGCGGTCAGGTTGACCGAAGTAGTGAGACGGGAGTGCACGTTACTCAACAGAAGAAATCGGAGCCCTCCTTGGCGTCCGGGGGCAGCTGCTTTTATACTCTCGCAGTTGAGGGCAAGAAGGAACCCCTCTATAGACGAGCACGTGACTGTGCCGCTCGGGCACAATGGGATGAGAAGGTGGCGTAGCCGTCGTGCCGGCGCCGTTCGGGCACAATGGGAAGAGAAGGTGGCGCATACGTCGTGTCGGCGCCGGTCAGACCCCCTCGCTTCACAGTTGGGGGAGCTCCTCTCCCCGGCTGCCGCGCTTCGACAAGCGTGGGCACCAACATGCACATACACACACACACGCACATGAAGACACGTGGCATTAGAACAGGCCTGGACGCGCTTGGCGGGGAGGCGTAGCGGCGGCGCCGAACGGGCCAAAATGTCTGCCGCTTTGAACGAAGCCCCGGCGTCCGTTGCAGCCGCGCCGGCTAAACCGCGCGTGTAGGCGAAACGTAACAGACCGCCCCGCCGGGGGAAGGAGATCCCGATGGACAGGGGACTGCATCCGCTGTCCGGAGGGATGTCGCTCGATGATGCTCATAACCGAAGTCGGGCGTCCCTCGACGTTTCTTGAGCGCAGCGCACAGAGAAGGCCTCGTTCTCTCGTTCAGGTTCGCACGGGACAATGCAAAGTGACTTCGGGAGAGTTCACATTTTTGTTCTCGTTCCCGGCAAGCGTTAGAACTACGCTGAAACTCAACCGCTTAGTCAGCAAGCACGGCACAACCCTCACTAAGCCCTGCCAGGCTCTTTCCCCTTCTATACCACTGCCTAGTTCCTTACAGTAGTCTAGCAGCACTCAGAACGCGTCCACAAATTGGAAAATTGCACTAGAAAGCATGTCATCACTTTGAAACACTAAACAAAAGCAATATGTTAAAAATCCTGCCTCAGGAAGAAAAACATCAGTAACAAACAATTTTGAGGCTGATTCCTACGTTAGGGGCTTCGACTTAAGCCATCGGCGTTACCGTTGAGACTCCCCTTTTTGTAACGCACCTCAAAGGAATATTGTTGCAAAGCGAGGCTCCAGCGCAGGAGGCGGCCATTTTTGGGAGAGATGGTCTGCAGCCATTGGAGAGAGCAGTGATCCGTCTCAATGATAAACCTCGAGCCGGCTAGATAGCATGACAATTTCTGAACGGCCCACACGAGACACGCACACTCTTTCTCGGTGGCGCTATACGCCTGCTCACGACTGGTCAGCTTACGACTAGCATACAGGACGGGGTGTTCTACTTCTCCATTTTCCCGTTGGCACAGTACAACGCCCATGCCTCGCTCACTAGCATCGCACTGAACAACGAACCCTTTTGTATAGTCTGGCGATCGTAGCACCGGCTGGCTTGTTAGGGCACTCTTTAGGGCGCTAAAAGCTCTATCCTTTGTCTCGTCCCATACGACTGTTTGGGGCTCTGTTTTTCTTAGATCATCCGTCAGGGGAGCCGCGATATCAGAGTACCTGGGGATGTACCTCTGATAGTAGCCGGCGACACCTAAGAATGACCGAATACCGGTCTTCGTGCGCGGTTGCGGGAAGTCTCGCACAGCGGCCACCTTTATTTCAGAGGGGCGGCGACGACCCCGACCAATCACGTGACCGAGGTAGACAACCTCGGCCTGTGCTAACTGGCACTTAGGAGCCTTGACTGTCAAGCCCGCTTCGCGCAGGCGGGTTAGCACTGCCCGCAAGTGTGCCATATGCTCAGACCAGGATGCGGAGAATATCGCTACGTCGTCTAGATACGGTAAAGCGAATTCTTGCTGTCCCCGCAACACTTTATCCATGAGGCTTGAAAAGCAGTATGGCGCGTTCTTCAAACCAAAACTCAACACTTTAGGACGGAATGTTCCCATTGGTGAAATGAACGCCGCATACCTACTAGCCTCTTCTGTAAGTGGAACCTGCCAATAACCCCTGACAAGATCTAGGGTGGAAATAAACTGAGCGCTACTAACTTTCTCAAGGCGCTCTTCGATGTTAGGGATCGGATAAATTTGATCCTTAGTGATGGAATTAAGCCTGTGGTAGTCGACGCAAGGACGAGGTTCCTTGCCCGGTACCTCAACTAAAATCAAAGGGGAGGTATAATCACTCTCACCTGCCTCAATAACACCGAGCTGTAGCATTTTCTTTACCTCAGCCTCCATAATATCGCTCTGGCGGGGTGACACCCGATACGCCTTGGATCGTACTGGCTCTGGGGAGGTAAGTTCTATATCATGAGTAAGTACAGAAGTCCTACCAGGCCTCTCAGAGAACAGACCTTGAAACTCTTGTAAGAGCTGGTGTAGTTCGGTTTTCTGCTCAGGCGACAGCGGTGCTTTACTGATAAGGTCACTAATGACTTGACCGGTGTCTTCCCTGTTCGTCACTGAGCCTAGTCCCGGAAGCTCGACCGGAAGCTCTTCAGGAACGTTTACCATCATGCACACCACTGCTTCCCTTTGTCTATAAGGTTTGAGCAGATTACAGTGGTAAACTTGCTGTGCTTTCCGCTTTCCTGGCAGACTCACCACGTAGTTAACGTCTGACAGTTTTTGAACAATCCGTGCTGGGCCCTCCCACTGCACGTCTAGTTTGTTGTTTAGCGATGTGCGCAATATCATGACCTCATCGCCCATCTCAAAACGACGGGCCCTGGCTGTCCGATCATAATAAACCTTGGCCCTCTGCTGGGCCTTTGCCATTGCTTCACCTGACAACTCCTGTGCCCTTCTTAAGCATTGGAGGAGCTTAAGCACGTACTCCACCACGACTGGGTCGTCGCCCCTGCCTTCCCACGATTCTCGAAGCATGCGAAGCGGAGATCGCAGCGAGCGACCGTACACCAGCTCAGCTGGCGAAAACCCCGTAGCCGCATGCGGCGCGGTCCGTAATGCAAACATCACCCCAGGCAGACACAGCTCCCAGTCAGTTTGATGTTCAAAACACAATGCTCTCAACACGCGCTTCATGACGGAGTGGAGCTTCTCAACGGAATTCGACTGTGGGTGGTACACTGAGCTGTGTAACAGCTTTACCCCACACCTTTCGAGAAAAGTTGTCGTCAAAGCGCTAGTAAACACTGTGCCCAGATCTGATTGGATTTCCGCAGGAAAACCAACTCGCGCAAATATGGACAGTAGTGCATTGACTATCTCAACTGAGCTGAGTTCTTTAAGCGGCACTGCTTCAGGGAACTTTGTCGCTGGGCAGATCACAGTCAAAATGTGTCTGTACCCCGTGGCTGTTACCGGCAGAGGTCCCACTGTATCAATAACGAGCCTTCTAAAAGGCTCCGTAATGATAGGTACCAATCTCAACGGCGCCCTTGATTTGTCCCCTGGTTTGCCCACCCGCTGACAGGTGTCACACGTCCTCACGAAATGGTCTGCCTCCCGAAAACACCCTGGCCAATAGTACTCTTGCAAGAGACGGTCCTTAGTTTTCTTCACTCCTAGGTGTCCGGACCACGAACCCCCATGCGACAAGCGCAACAGATCCTGACGATAGCATTGAGGAACGATCAGCTGATCGAACTCCACTCCCCTGCTGTCTAGATACTTCCGGTACAGGACCCCACCTCTTTCCACAAAGCGAGCATTTTTCTTGGCGATGCCTTCCTTGACAATGCAGCGTATGTTTTCTAGGCTGCCATCCTTTTTTTGCTCGGCTATCAAAGCCGACCGGCTGAGTTTTAGCAACCTATTAAGTCCGTGTGACGTAGGCGCGATGAGCAAATCTGCAGATAGCTCTTCTAACTTTCCCGCATCGGGAATTTCCTCTCCAGTATCTGGTGCCTTTAACGTTACAGACTCAATTTTATTCAGTTCAGGCGTGCTCTGAATATCAGCTTGCTGCGCCTCTGATCCTTTTTCATTGTTGGACAACGTCGGCCCCGCAACTACCGCCTTTGCAGCGAGCTACCGAACCTTCGATCTGGTTAAGGCCCGAACGCTAGCCTCACCAAACAAAAGCCCCTTCTCGCGCAGGAGGTGATCGGACCTGTTCGAAAATAGGTACGGGTACTGGGGGGGCAGCATAGATGACACTGCCGCCTCCGTCTCAAGCGCTCCGAAAGGTCCTTCAATAAGCACTTTTGCTACCGGCAGACACAGGCTATGAGCTTCCACGGCTTGCTTGATCCATGCGCACTCGCCCGTGAACATATGGGGTTCTACGTAAGAGGGGTGAACTACATCCATTGTAGCTGCGGAATCGCGAAGCACTCGGCACTCTTTCCCGTTCACGAGGAGGTCTCGCATGTAAGGCTCGAGAAGCTTCATGTTCTCGTCAGTGCTGCATATTGACAAAAACACAACTTTTGGTTTTGTTTCCGGACACTGCGCCGAAAAGTGACCCGGCTTCTGGCACGTATAACAAACGCGCGCTTGCCTCGTCTCGAACCGCTTTCTGCGTTCGGCTTCGGCTGCCGCCGTCTCCTTAGGTTCGGTCGCACTGCTTTCACTCGCATCCGCACTACGTGTGTTCCCCTTTGCTCTCATGGGTGTGAACTTCGGCCTCTCAAACTTCGAGCCAAATTCACCCTTTTGACCGTCCTTAGCTCCGCGAGCCCGACGCGTCACAAACTCCTCGGCTAGCTCAGCGGCTTTAGCCACCGTACAAACGTCTGGCCTATCCAAGACCCAGTACCGCACGTTCTCAGGTAACCGACTATAAAACTGTTCCAGCCCGAAGCACTGCAGAACTTTATCGTGGTCACCGAACGCTTTCTCTTCTTTGAGCCACTCCTGCATGTTTGACATAAGCCTGTACGCAAACTCTGTATATGACTCACTTTTGCCTTTCTCATTTTCCCGAAACTTCCGACGGAACGCCTCCGCTGACAGCCTGTACTTCTTTAGCAGACTCGACTTCACTTTGTCGAAATCCTCTGCTTCCTCTCTATTCAAGCGAGCGACTACGTCGGCCGCCTCGCCGGGTAACAAAGTGAGCAAGCGCTGTGGCCACGCTTCCCGAGAGAACCCCTGCTTCTCGCACGTTCGCTCAAAGTTAACCAGGAACAAACCAATGTCCTCTCCAAGCTTAAACGGCCGCATCAGGTCAGTCATTTTGAACAATACTCGTTCTCCTGCACCGTGTGCCTGACTTCCATTACGAGCGCGTTCCATCTCTACCTCAAGACGCTTCATTTCCAAAGCGTGTTGACGGTCGCGCGCTTCGTTTTCTCTTGTTGCTCTCGCTCTTTTTGTTCTTTAAGTTCGCGCTCCTGTTTCTCTTTTTGCTCTTTAAGTTCGCGCTCCTGTCTTTTTGACCTCTCCTCAATAGTCTCAAGGCATTCCGACAGCTCGTCATCCTCAGCCTCTAACTCAAGAATAGCCTTTAGCAGTTCTGGTTTTCTGAGTTTGTCTGAGACATCCAGACCCAACTCTCTTGCAAGCTCCAGCAATTTCGGTTTGCGCAACGACTTCAAATCCATGGCTGCTCTGAATGCTGCTTTCTCTACTGCCTATTATTGTCTTGCCGCAAACTAACCCGGCAGCAACGACAACCACAATTACCAGCTCTGTTTCTGACACTAACAAAAGCCTGGCAAAGCTCAGAAGAAGAAAGTCCCGCACTCACCAAACCTCGCAGCCAAGAATTCAGCGCAGTCGTTCCGCTGCAGGCAACCAGTCATCACACAGGGCACGTTGCACTGCTCCCGGATGGTCGTTGAGCAGCTCAGCATGCAGTCAACCGCATATCTTCGCTGCTGGCCTCCGTTGTCGCGATCTCACCGCTGGCAGACAGTTGTTGTAATCGCACCGCGGGCACGAGTTGTTGGGAACTCGGCGCTGACGCCCGTTGTTGCACCTGGGTCGCAAGCCCCAAGGGTAGCGTTGGCCTGGCGGCCTGGGGTACAACTGGAAGCATCCGAAGGTCCCGGCAAAGCATGAGTCGACTGGTAACAACAAAACAACTTGTTTATTCTAACATTGCAAAGAGTTGGCGGTCAGGTTGACCGAAGTAGAGAGACGGGAGTGCACGTTACTCAACAGAAGAAATCGGAGCCCTCCTTGGCGTCCGGGGGCAGCTGCTTTTATACTCTCGCAGTGTAGGGCAAGAAGGAACCCCTCTATAGACGAGCACGTGACTGTGCCGCTCGGGCACAATGGGATGAGAAGGTGGCGTAGCCGTCGTGCCGGCGCCGTTCGGGCACAATGGGAAGAGAAGGTGGCGCATACGTCGTGTCGGCGCCGGTCAGACCCCCTCGCTTCACAGTTGGGGGAGCTCCTCTCCCCGGCTGCCGCGCTTCGACAAGCGTGGGCACCAACATGCACATACACACACACACGCACATGAAGACACGTGGCATTAGAACAGGCCCGGACGCGCTTGGCGGGGAGGCGTAGCGGCGGCGCCGAACGGGCCAAAATGTCTGCCGCTTTGAACGAAGCCCCGGCGTCCGTTGCAGCCGCGCCGGCTAAACCGCGCGTCGTAGGCGAAACGTAACACCGTCAAAGCGTGACTTCCTGTGCTCCGAACATTTTGGGGACAGTGGATATCGGACGAGCCCTGTTCTTCTGCACACCTGCGGCATGTCACCGAAAAGGCAATGCACATAGCCTGGAGCTATACCATTCAATTTCTCCGGAAAGCGAAAAGAAGAAAGGAACATAGGTGCAATCGACAAGTCGGAAGGAGTTATGCTTTTTAGTTCTTTATTGCTCAGAGGAAAATCGAAGACGAGATTGGCAGGCGAAGAGCAAAGGCATCGTGCCATCTTCATACTGCTGCTCTCTCGAGTCTCGTTCCCTATGGTGTCGTAGTAGCAGTGTACCTCAATATTTATCATCTGGTCATGAAACATGCGCGTCATGCTAGAAGGGAGCTTGACATAGCGTCCGCAGTGGACGCACCCCAGCGGTGACGCAAGTGGAAGGTGGACGGGGGCAGACGCCGAGCAGACGCCACCCGCGTTCATTGAGCGCGCTCGCTATTGCGTAAGGGTCGACTGCCTGTATCCGCCTGCGAATATTGTCAACAATCGCCGCCCTCTTCCTGTACACAGTTCATAAACTACAACTACAATGTCTTGTTTCATTTCCAGCTTCAACTGCGTTCAAAACAGTGGCTTAGCCCATTATTCGCATTGCACACTTGGACTAACCCATCGCTAAAAAGCTACTATAGAGCAAGTTCACATCGCAAATTAATGTAATTGCGCCATTCGTGCACTCGCTTTCACTCGAACCTTGCATGGTTGTGCGGGCACGAAACACTGAGAAGCGGACGTCAAGCGCTAGCAACCCACCCATGCTGCAGCTAGACGGCACACATGACGTCACGGTGGTCGGCGCGCAGATCGCGCGTGTTTAGAATCATCCAAAAATACAGCCATCCATTAAAGATATGTGATGAACAGGATGTGGACTGTGCCGGTACGTGGCTAGCGCTTGATGGTATTAAGCACGAGTTCTGACTTTTGATTGAAGCATGGAGGGGCTGGCGCGCACGCCGAGCCCCACTACCAAAAATTACATGCCCCATCTGCCCCGGTTTGGGGTAGTGGCGTGCTTCAGCCAACCGCAGTGCAATGGGTAGCCTCGGCACGGAGCCCCGACCTCAATGATCATCCGGAACTCGGCACCAGGTAAGTATGAAGCGGAAACCATTGGGACGACAGCCTATTTCAATAGGCCCTTTGTGCTGCACTGGTTGCGAAGAGTGCATTCCGCTTTATTCCAAATGCTATAGTAAGTAAGAGAAACATACAAGGCAGTTTTTACGATCAAGAGCATTTTAGCTGAAAACCTATAATCCTAATATTCGTATCCTTCAAATTTATTGATAGCTTTTTTCACTAACATGGGGCGGAAACCAAGAATCGAGGTTGAACACCGCAGCGTGTTTATTTGCGTTTCCCACAGGTTATCTCTGTGCTGTCTAGGCTGTCCAGCATGCGCTATAATAGAGTATAATTATGTAGTTTCACGTACAAAAACCACGAACTGATTATCAGTAATGCCGTAATGCGCGACTCCGAAAAATTTCGACCTCCTGCGTTTCTTTGATGTGCACATAAATCTAAGTACATGGGTGCTTTTTGAATTTCGCCCCCATTGAAATGCAGCTGCTGTGGCTAGGATTCAATGCCGTGACCTAGTGCTTCGCAGCCCAACAACCGCGGCGGGTGCATGTATAATAATAATAATAATAATAATAATGATAATAATAATAATAATAATAATAATAATAATAATAATAATAATAATAATAATAATAATAATGAAAAGGCGGCATATCCCACGCCTTGTCTGTAGGAATCGATGTTAGTGATGCAGCGGGGAGTCTACAACGTTAACGAAATGACCATGACAGCACCAAGACGTAGGCTGCTGTTTCATGACCTACAAAACACGCATGTCATGATATCTGTCATGACCCATCACTTATGTTCGTCAATACACTCTTGTCATGCTATGCCAATTTTGGTACATACCAAGTCGTAGCAGGTTGTTTGATGAGTTACGTGACACGCATTCATGACATTCATGTCAGGACCTATCGCTTGTGTTTGTCATACACCCTTTTCGTACAATGCCCATTTTGGTACATACCAAGTGAACGAGAGGACCATGACAGCACCAAGACGTAGGCGGCTGTTTCATGACCTACATGACATGCATGCCATGATACTCATGTCATGACCGATCATTCATATTCGTCTACACACTTTCACGATATGCCAATTTCGGTACATACCAAGGCGTAGGCCGCTGTTTCATGACCTACATGACACGCATGTCATGAAATTCATGTCATCGCCTATCATTTATCATGGTGATACACTCTAGTCATAGTATGCCAAAAGTGGTACATAGGAAGTTCACGAAACGGCCATGAGAGCAGCAAGACTTAGGCGGCTGTTTCATGACCTACATGATACACATATCATTATATTCATGTCATGAGCTATAATTTAGGTTCGTCATTCACTCTTGTCATACAATGCCAATTTTCCTACCTACTAACCTAACTAAAGACCATGAGAGCATCAAGACGCAGGCGACTGTTTTATGACCTACGTGAGACACATGTGATGATATTCATGTCATGACCGTTCATTTATGTTTGTCGTACACGCTTCTCATACTAGGCCAATTTTGGCACATATCAAGTGAACGAAACGACCGTGAGAACACCAAGACGTAGGTGGTAGATAGATACGGTCAAAATGGCAAATGTTCGTCAAGAGAGAGAGCGTAAACTTTTATTTTAAATCAACAATATTTGAGTCCGGCGTCCTTTTAGTGGGTCTGGGCACCCGCCGCGGACGCGGTTCCGAGACCTTGTCTCGAAGCGGCTTCCTCGGCTCGCTGGACGGCCCAGAGTTGTGCTGTCAGGTCAGAGCTGAGCACTGCGGTCATCCAGCGTGATCGGAGGCTGGTGGTGGAAGAGACGGCGGGGTCGGCACTGCCCGACTTGGTTGTTAGGTCCTGACACTCCCATAACATGTGGTTTAGTGTGGCAACCTCGCCACACGATGTGCATCTGTTTGTAGAGTACATGTCTGGATACATGACGTGCATGAGTCTGGGGTTTCTGTAAGAGTCTGTTTGTAATTGTCTGAAGTATACTGCTTGCGTCCTGGCTAACCTAGCCTGAGAGAAATGTTTCGCATTAAAAAACTGTAATGCCAGTAGCCCAGTTGGTAGGGAGTGCTTGGTGATAGCTTGCATGATGGCATAGTCCGTGGCTACGGTGACCCACTTGTTCCCTGAGGTGGATGCAGGAAACGAACATATAAATTCCGAACCATTCATTAAGAAAGCCGGCAGATCCCACGCGCTGTGGGATCTTGCAAGTTAACGAAACGATCATGTCAACACCAAGATGTAGACGCCGTTTTCATGACCTACATAACACACATGTCATGACGTTCATGTCACGACTTATCATTTATGTTCGTCGTCCACTCCTGTCCTGCTATGCGGATCGTGGTAGATACCAAGTTCTGTAAACGACCACTAGAGCAACAAAACGCAGGCGGCTAGATACATAGTTACCGTCAAAGTGGCAAATGTTAGTCAAGAAATGCTTTGCATTCAACAGTTTCTACCCATGTCCTGCATTTCAAACGATGTCGCAATATGTATCATGGTAGTTGCCTGTTGAATTCTGGTTATGGTAATCGCCTGCTGGCTCTGTTAAGTTGGGTATCGTGGCCAGTTCGATGTTTTCGGTTACATTGACCACAGCGGTGTCGCTCAGCCACTCATCGAGGGTGCTTGTTTTATTTTCTGTGTCTTAAATATTTCTTTTGTTTACATTTAGTACACTGGCAACCTCAAAGCGTATGCTGGGTGTTACGGTGCCGCCACATTAGTTGCGTCCTTCTTTATAATGTATGTAGTGCAGTGATATCGTGTACGTGGTGATTGTGGGCTTGCTCCATATGACACTCTCCTTTCTACGAGTGTTCTTGGTGGTGCCAGAAGCGTATTGTGCTCTGCGTGTAATTAACTTTATGTCTGCTGTCTATTTTGTTTATCTTATAGGTTGAGTTCCCTTGACGTTAATTGGTCGTCCAACTTAAGCCGAGGGCCCGGAATCGCGACGCGGGAAAAAGCATGTGATCTCTCAATCGTATCTATGCTAATGTGGCTTGAAACACAATCCAGAAATATCTTTCTTTACGGGTACTTGTCTTTGTTCGAAATCAACATGTCAAGGGCTTTGCTTAGCAGATCCCCTGTTACGTACGCCCTGCATTCCAGGTGGCTGTTTGTTCTAATCGTTATGTCGACGGTCTTCCGTCTAAACTAATGCTAAGTCCTAGCTCGCTCCTAATGTGTCTAGCTTGCTATTTTAGAGATCTGAGATTATCATTCTCGTTGTTGCATGTTTTTTTTTATGTGCAGCCCGTTTCTGACGGACGCATGACCGATTTTGGAGCATGGGCAGCAGTTCCGTATTCTGATGCCTGCACTGCGTTTTGTGTACATTTACATGTTTAAAGTGTTTGCGAGAAGGCTCGAGGATTGAGGATTTACGATTGATCTCGCTATATGGTGATTCTAACCAAGATAGGCGTCGTGGATGGTTCGGTGGCTAAAATTTAATCCCTTATTCTTAACAAACGAAGCTTACTCCTGGCGCCACCTTTCACTTTAAAGACGCACTAGTTCTCCTGCTCAAAGTCTATTCGCGTGGAAAAGGATGGGAGGGGGGCGTAAACCCTCACCTCCCAAAAGAACGAAAGAAGAAAGAAAGAAGAATAAACAATGCGAGAAAAAGTGCGAAAAAATTGGGCGGTTGCTTAGCGGTAAATGAGAGAGAAATTAATTATCATTACGTTACACTTGTTTGAGGTCCCGGATCTACAATTTCATCCTGTTTCACCAAATTGCAAAGTGAAGTTCACGAGCTCTCTCGGCACACGTGCTGCCTCTTTGAGGAGCGAGGTGCGGCTGATGGTGTTCAGGAGCAGATAACTGTGAGCTGCTCTATATCCAAACATATAAAGCCACCAGGCAATGAAGCCAAGGAAATAATTGCGGTAATTAGCATTGATAGAAAGTGAAATATGAAAATTAACGAAGAAAGGGGAAATGAAAGTGGACAAACAGGTAATAGATAGGTACGCGGGGCGGAAAGAACAAACAACCTCAGCCTTATGCGTGCAATGCACTACCAATTCTGTGACAGCATTGGTAATCGATCCGTCCATTAATACATTCGTATTTATGCGTAATAGAGCTTGCCCTAGAAATGTTAGCCGGCGCCACTGAAAGTCATTACGGGTGGATGTGCCATCCACGTAACACGCGAACTTAGCAGAGCAGGCACGTGGCTAAGAAGAACTCGTTTGCTACCTAATAGCATCGAGAGCGCTATATTTCATACCACCGCTTGTAGATAGATGAACGAGAAGGAATTCGAGCCTTTTGTTTCCTTTCTCGATGTGCATATATATATATATATATATATATATATATATATATATATATGTATACGCAGGACAGAGATGACGACCTTTTTGGAAGACTTCTTTTACTTAACGTTTTCGGCAGGTGGACCAGCCTTCGTCAGAGTACAGTGTACTGTAGAGTCCTTGCACCCTTCAGGCGCCACTCCCAGTCTGAAAATGTGGTGAATAGGAGAAATCTAACGAGAACATCACGATTTTCACGGAGGAGATCACACGTCTGTTTAAACACGCCGACCGCGATGTGCCAGAAGAGAAAAAAGTTCGCTTCTTGATGAGGGCTTCAAGGAAGAGGTCTTCGCTGGATTGATACGCAAGCAGCCCAAGACCGCTGCTGAACTTGTTTCCGAAGCCACAACCATTTAGAAGACGCTCGATATGTGGACATGGCAATGTCTCTGCTGAATGCTGACCCCAAACTGTATAGATGCCCAAGTACTCGGCAGCGACAACCTGCGCGAGAGCATAAGAGCGGTTGTTCGCGATGAAACGAAGAAGCTCTTTAGCAGGTTGCAGCCTCAAGGGGCCTTAATCGGCGACATCGTCAAAGAAGTTCAGCGATCACTGGAGGTCACTGAAGTGCAACCATTACCACCTTAGCCTCAGCCGGAAACGATTACATACGCCGTCGTCGCTAGCTACCAGGTCCCCCTCGGCGCCCATGTCAGGGCCCTGTGACGCCACGAATCCGTCACTAGTCGCCGCCGTCAGCCCGGCCACCCGCCGGCCAACGAAGCCCCCCAAGGGAGACACATTTGACGCACACCCGACCACTACGCGTTCTGCTACCGTTGCGAAGGACAAGCCGGCTACGTGTTCGGCTAATGCCCGCACCACGACTTGGGACTGCAAGGCTTCGCCATCAACGCACTGCGTCTACATCTTGGGGAGCGACCTCGTGACATCGAAGACTACCTCGTCTAAACACACGGGACAACCCGACGACCTTCCCGTTCGCCCTCACAAGGACGCTACCTGCCGCCGCAGCGCCGACCATACACTAGTCCCGCTCGGGGCTGATTCATAAGCCCATATCGGGAAAGCGATAAGAAGCAACTGATGGAGATGTGTTTGCTTTTCATTTCAATCGCGAAGATCGTCCGCCGCCGTCGACGACGCTTCAACGTCCTACTCAGTGAAGTAGCAACGACACGCCGCCATCCCGACTAAGCCTGGAAGCCAAGTATACGCCGAGAAAAGAAGACGTGACGACGTGACGTACCAGACTCATGTCAACGCAACACAGCCTTCATCTGACAAGCCCATACTGCAATGCGAGGCAAAGAACCCCATATCACGACTCGTTTGTCGACGGTCACGCAGTCGCCGCTATAGTGGACACAGGAACTGACTACACCGTCATAATGGACCCATCGCCGCCGAATTCAAGTTAAGCTTGCAAGTGAAGACCCTAAAATTGGAACAGCTGGAGGGGGCTTGATAACGCCGACTGGAATCTACAAGGCAAGAATTGCCGTTCATGACCGAACCTACCCTACCATCTTCCTTACCGCCCAGCAGTATTCACAAGACGTAATTCTCGGCACGCAATCCCTGAACCAACATGGCGCAAACATCGAGTCGAAATGGAAGTCGATATCGCTATTCGAAGATCAAGCGATACCGACGAAGAGCTCTCGGAGTCACGATGCCATGACTGTGCTCGAAGATCAAGTCAGCATCCCGCCTCTTTCCAGCATCGCCATTTCCGTTGGCACTGATAGACTCGCAAACGTAGAAGGAGTCATCGAGGGCGATCAACGTCTACTCCTCGAGCGTGAAATTTGTGTCAGAATAGGGATCGATCGACTGCTCGGTGGAAAAATGGAAGTGATGTTTACAAACTTAAGTCAGGAGCTGAAACCCATCAACAAGGGCGGGACCATCACCTACATTGAGGAAATTGTGGAATGCAATGCGTTTGTCCTTGTAGATTCTGTGGGATTAACCTCTGAGGTCATAGTTCGGGAACCAGACTTCGACACAAATCCAAGAGTTCCCCGTAGTAGTCTGGAACAGATAGAAACTCTTCTCCAATAATACAAAGACCTCTTTTCGACGGCATCGAGGTGGCCTGATGTTGCAGCGATACAGTTCACTCGGTATCTATCTCCATCTGTGTTAGTGTTTTAGACGAGCTTCCTGAGTTCTGCATTCATGATTTCAGCCATGTCCTGGCCATGTGCAACACACTTTGCAGAAAGCCAGTCCTTTATTTGCCTTTTGACGCTGCTCACTCGCGGCAGATTTTTCTGCTTCACGGAATGGTATGGTGCATTGTCCATGAGTATAACACTTGCAAGTTGTAGAAGATGCAGAAATGTCTGAGTTAGCCATTTTGGAAGTGCTCTCCATTAATCTCCTCATGATAATCGCCTGAGCTTTTCTTTGTCAAAGAGTCAAATAGTTTATTCAGACAACGTATGGTACAGTTGCCTAGGGCGTAGACCAAAAGGTATATGGATGCCTGACAAGGAGTCTGCGGCCTTCTTGCTCCCGCCGTGCTAGAGGCTTCCCCAGCATCTTCAATAAGGTCATTTTTATTGCCACAGCTAGGGGTCAAGATAAGCCTGCGACATTTACCGCTGAGGTTTTGGAAGGCCGTAGACAATCCGGATCAACGCGCCTTATGCAGGGTATCTATGGTTTTGTCAACCCACACTTGACTACTTGTGTGGCCGGCGTTGACCCTCGTTGCGTCGGTGTAAAAAATCTGCCCGCCTTGGCGTCACAACTTCGCAATCTGGCGCAGACAGCGCGACGAGACTACACTTTGTGCGTCGCTTTCCACGAGCAGTGAGTCCCGAGACGACTTCTTGTATCGGAAGCCAAGCTTCATTAACATAGCTTGCATAGTTGCCGTCTATGTGGATGGTAGCTTGCTGTTCCCTTCCAAGTGGCGCATCAGTTTGTCGACAGTGGAGTCCCGTTTCTCCGAAAAAAGCTGTTTGCGACCCCTTTCAACGGTGGTAGGTGAAAGTCGTCCGCTTTCTTTTTGTGTTCACGACCTCTTTGGCCGGAAAACTTCTTCGGTATCAATATTCAACCCGCCTTTTCTTTCTCCAACACCCAATCGTACCGTGCCCGCTCGCTCAGCTTATGAGTTGTACTGTGCGCTTGACCAGAAAATTTCATGCTGGCTCCTTTCCCACACTCATTGGGAAGCTAGACGTTTGAAGCTAACAACTTCGCCTCTTTCAGGAAGCATTGCACTTTAGAACAACGGCGCGCAGGAGACGTGACTGCTGTGGTGGAGGCCATCGATGCCAATGGCGACGTGCAACTTCGCAGGAAACCTCCGCTTTGCCTTTTAGATCGAAAGCTGTACTCCTCAAGATACAACTCCCAAGGCCAATCTCGGCGCGCATTTGAGCTTCAGCCGCCGGCGCGCAAATGTGAAGCTGTGACGTCACGTCACGTGAACTGCTGGGAAGAAGTGTCGCAGTTACAGTTGCTCGAGCCTCGCCGCGCTCGACGCTACATACCACGTGACTAAGTGAGGTAACAGCTATTTCGTTGGCGCTTGGTCACTCAGCCTCGCCACGGATGAAGCACGCGCCTGAGCGAGGGCGTCAGCTCTTCGCCGCAGGCGCCCGGCTGAGTCTGAGGGCTCTGCCGGTATGGCTAGCCGGGAAAAACACTGAAGAACCTGGTCTAACCGTGCTTAACAGCCGTTTTGCTCAAACAACTATGTTGAAGTCACGTTCATCATCATCATCATCATCAGCCTGGTTACGCCCACTGCAGGGCAAAGGCCTCTCCCATACTTCTCCAACAACCCCGGTCATGTACTAATTGTGGCCATGCCGTCCCTGCAAACTTCTTAATCTCATCCGCCCACCTAACTTTCTGCCGCCCCCTGCTACGCTTTCCTTCCCTTGGAATCTTTGCTATTCCGCGCTATTCCCGCGCTATTTGCGCTGCGCCGGGACACCGCTCCCGCGCGCTGCGTAGTTTCCCGCAAATGCAGCCAGATTATGAGGTGCAGAATACGCAAAGATTGTGGGTGATCCTTGTCTCATTGTTCAGGTAATGATAAGATTTTAGCTTGAAAGTAATGGCGTTATTTTGTACTTTGCCTAGCATTTACATCAGCAGAGCAAAAGAAATTAAGGCATACTGAATAAAACATTTACTGCCGAGATTTTTAGCAAGGATGGAAGCTTCGGTGCTGGAACTGGTCGACACAACCTTGTTTTCAGGCAGAAACTAGTGGAAAATAATAAATATTATGCATTTTTCACAAAATACCGCGTCTACCGGCCGTATAGTGAACTAGAGGAAGCAACGTTCTTGTGACGTTCTTGGCGAGTCAGCCGTCGCCCGCGTCTCTCACCCGCATGGACGGCGCCAAACTGCAGCGAACCACAGTTCGCTGTGGTTCGAGCGGCAGTGGCTCTCGGCCGCATACTTCTTTTCACAAGCGCAGCACGTGCCCAAATCTTGGAAAAATCGTCACTGGTGCTGTGTGCTGCTCTGTAATGGGATGAGTGGAGGCAGGAGAACGCCTTTACGCTGCTTCGCACAGAAGTGTGCGAAGAGCGTCTTCAAGCGAGACAAGCAATCTCGCATTTCCGGCAGAGCCGAAGATTCGAGGGACATGGATTTGCGCTGCGCGCTCGTCGCAACCATCATAGGTACCGTCTAAGCGTGACTTCCTGTGCTTCGAACATTTCGGGGACCGTGATTATCAGACGAGCCCTGTTCTTCTGGAGAGCTGCGGAATGTCACCGAAAAGGCAACGCCTAAAGCCTGGCGCTATCCCTTCCATTTTCTCCGGAAAGCGGAATAAAGAAAGGAACGAAGCTGCATTCGAGAAGACGAAACAAGTTATGCTTTTTAGTTCTTTATCGCACAGCGGGAAATCGAAGACGAGATTGGCTGGTCATGAGCAAAGGCATCTTGCCATCTTCGTACTGCTGTGCTTTCGAGCGGCGTCCTTTGTGGCGTCCTAGTAGCCGGGTACTTCAATACTTTTCATCTGGTCACGCTATGGGGGAGCTTCACTTAGCGTCCGAAGTGGACGCACCACAGCACTGGCGGAAGTGGAAGTTTGACGGCAGTAGACGCCGAAGGAACGGACGGCTCCCGCGTTTATTCATTGCGCTCGCTATATCTTATTTCGCAAGGATTGGCTGCCTGTATCCGCCTGTGAATATTGTCGACACTGCGTGCAAATCGCCGCCCTCTTTCTGTACGTAGTTGAGAAAGTTGAGCGCAAAGAATTTTCACGCCGCTACAACGCCTTGTTTCACTTCCAGGTTCAAGTGCGTTCGAAACAGCGGCTTGACACATTATTCTGACTGTAAGCTTGTACAAACCCAACGTTAGAAGGCAACTGCAGAGCAAGCTTACTTCGCACTTTTATTTAATTGCGCCATTCGTGCAGTAAGTTTCTCTCGAACCTTGCATGGTGGTGCGCTCACGAAACACTGATAGGTGGACGTCAAGCAAGCGGTGGCTGCCCGCATGTGTTGCGGCTGCTGCAAGACAGCACACTTTACGTCATGGCGGTCGGCGCGCAGCTACGCCCGTGGTGAACGCAGTACGCATGAGTTCTAATTTTTGATTTTAATGACGAGGGGCTGGCGCGCACGCCAAGCCCCACTACCAAAAATTGCATGCCCCATCTGCCCCGGTTTGGGGTAGTGGCGTGATTCAGCCAACCGCTGTGCAATGGTTAGCCTCAGCACGGAGCCCCGACCTGAATGATCATCAGGAACTCGGCACCAGGTAAGTATGAGAGATAATACATCGGAACGACAGCCTATTTCAATAGGCCCTACGTATTGCACTGGTAGCGGAGAGTGCATCGCTTCTTTCACTAAACGCTGCACTAAATTAGAGCAACATACAAGGCACTTTTTGCACACAAGAGCCTTCTAGCTGAAAACCTATAATCCTAATTTTCACATCTTTGAAATTTATTGATAGGTTTTTTTCACTAACATGGCGCAGAAATCAAAAATAAAGGGTCAAGAACCATCACGTATTCGTTTGCGTTTCTAACAGGTTATCTGTGTGCTGTCCAGGCTGTCGAGAATGCGGTATAGTAAACTAAAATTAGATGGTTTCACGTATCAAATCCACGATCGCATGAAATAGAATGCCATAAGGCGGGACTCGGGAAAATTTGGACCTCTTGGAGTCCTCTAACGTGCACCTAAATGTGAGTACACGGGTGCTCTTGAATTTCACCGCCATCGAAATACGGCCGCCGTGGAGGCGGCCGCATTTACGCGACCTTTACGCATCCTTTACGCGACCTAGTACTTAGCCTCCCGGCATGATAGCCAAAAACCAACCACGGCCGGGTGGATGTATAATAATAATAATAATAATAATAATAATAATAATAATAAAAGCCGGCAGTTCAGGAACCGATCCCACATTTTACACACGATATTTGCGCTTCCTTCATTTCAACGTATCACTGCCCGGCACGATAACATTCTCACGAAGCATCAGTACCTGATCAGCATCAGTATCAAAGGCGTTCCGCTGTTTCGATTAACGATCGATGGTGTCTTCTATTTCCTGAACATGTTTCCACATCCTTTCTGAATTTCAAGCTTCTTTTCGTTGCTCCTGTACAGCCAACAGTTTCGTTCGTCTCGAGAAAGAGATAACACACAAAGAGTAGAACAGAGAAAAACGCATGAGTGGGTGTTAACTGGATTGCCCCATTTGATCTGCGTAAATATCTTCGTGGCTGTCAGGCATACCAGGCGACTTCCTCCAGCTGCTCGGGTGTGCCTAACCAAATTAGAGGGGCAGAGTATGGCGGTCACTCTATAGCTGCAGCTCTATACGAGGGGAGTATAGGGACGGGCGAGCTGCGAAGAATGGCGAAACACACATTAACGTGCTTCGGAATTACGTCTTTTATTAAAAGACTGAGGCGAACATGCTACCCCAAAAGAGGCTCCAACTTCTTTCTGAAATTGAGCGCTTTCAAACCCACGAAAATCCCTTGTATTTCCAATGTCTTTCTTTTTACTGCATACAGCTTTAGGTGGAATCGCCAACGTTCACTGTACGCATTTCTTGGCTTCTCGTTTGCGGCACTAAAATTTTGACGAATGCGTATATCAAGGCACGCGATCCTCTGGGGAGAAGTGTCGCAGTTACGTTTGCTCTAGCCTCGCCGAGCTTGCCGCTGCATACCATATGACTTAGTGAGGTAACAGCTGTTTCGTCGGGGCTCGGTCGTTCAGCCTTGCCATGAGTGAAGCACGCGCTGGTGCGAGCGCGGCAGCTGTTCGCCGCAGGCGCCAGACTGGTTGTGAGCACCCTGCCGATATAGCTCACCTGGAAAAAGCACTTAAGAACCGTGTCTAACCGTGATTAACAGCGCTTTTAGTCATATAACCATGTTCAAGCCACATTCAATTTCTTCCTACGTTCGTTTAACCGCATGCAAAAAAGATCTGAGTACTTTCTAAACAATAGGCTCAGATCAGCATTGAACCCATCAATAGACTTTTGGCATATATGTAAATTTATATTCGAACGTGCAAGGTACTATTTATTCAATGGTTTTGGAGGAAAGTAAAAAAAAAAACAAATTGCAATACTAAAGCCCAGAAGCTTAAAATAATCATGATGAAAGACGCCTAGTGGGCAAATGCGCATAACAATAAGTATTATAGTTATTCGTAGAAGGAAGAGAAAGTGCACTGAGCGGACTATTCGCGCTGCGCCGGGACACCGCCTCCGCGGTCTTCGTAGTTTCCCGCCAATTGCAGCCAGATTATGAGGAACAATATACGCAAAGGTTGTGGGGGGTGCTGGTGTCATTGTTCAGGTAAATGTAACATTTTAGCTTGAAACAACTAGCTTTATTTTGCAATTTGCCTAGCATTCACATCTGCAGAGCAAAGGAAAGTAAGGGATACTGAATAAAACTTTTTGCCGCCGAGATTTTTAGCCAGAATGAAAGCTTGGGTGCTGAAACTGGTGGACACAACCTTGTTTTCAGGCAGGAACTAGAGGAAAATAATGAAGTTTATGCATTTTCGCAAAATACCGCGTCTAGTGGCGGTACCGTGAACTAGAGGAAGCGACGTTCTTGTCAGGTTGTCTCTGCCGGACGCCAGTGAGCAAGCCATAGCCATTGCAACAATCTGGGAAAAGTATCGTCGGGCGAGACAAGCCGCCTCATACATTTGCGGCAGAGCCGAAACTTCGAGGGATATGCATTTGCACGGCGCGCTCAACGCAGCCATCATGGGTATCGTCAAAGCGTGACTTCCTGTGCTCCGAACATTTTGGGGACAGTGGATATCGGACGAGCCCTGTTCTTCTGCACACCTGCGGCATGTCACCGAAAAGGCAATGCACATAGCCTGGAGCTATACCATTCAATTTCTTCGGAAAGCGAAAAGAAGAAAGGAACATAGGTGCAATCGACAAGTCGGAAGGAGTTATGCTTTTTAGTTCTTTATTGCTCAGAGGAAAATCGAAGACGAGATTGGCAGGCGAAGAGCAAAGGCATCGTGCCATCTTCATACTGCTGCTCTCTCGAGTCTCGTTCCCTATGGTGTCGTAGTAGCAGTGTACCTCAATATTTATCATCTGGTCATGAAACATGCGCGTCATGCTATAAGGGAGCTTCACATAGCGTCCGGAGTGGACGCACCCCAGCGCTGACGCAAGTGGAAGGTGGACGGGGGCAGACGCCGAGCAGACGCCACCCGCGTTCATTGAGCGCGCTCGCTATTGCGTAAGGGTCGACTGCCTGTATCCGCCTGCGAATATTGTCAACAATCGCCGCCCTCTTCCTGTACACAGTTCATAAACTACAACTACAATGTCTTGTTTCATTTCCAGCTTCAACTGCGTTCAAAACAGTGGCTTAGCCCATTATTCGCATTGCACACTTGGACTAACCCATCGCTAAAAAGCTACTATAGAGCAAGTTCACATCGCAAATTAATGTAATTGCGCCATCCGTGCACTCGCATTCACTCGAACCTTGCATGGTTATGCGGGCACGAAACACTGAGAAGCGGACGTCAAGCACATGACGTCACGGCGGTCGGCGCGCAGATCGCGCGTGTTTAGAATCGTCCAAAAATACAGCCATCCATTAAAGATATGTGACATAAACGCTGTTCATCTGAACCGTACCATTTTTGGAGTCGGATTTCGATGCTTGCCTCATTTTTGCATTGTTTTCTACATCATTCATTTGAGCTGAGAAGTTTGAACGGATGCTAGTTGACTAGGCGTCTGAACAGCATGTGGACTGTGCAGGTACGTGGTTAGCGCTTGATGGCATTATGCACGAGTTCTGACTTTGGATTGAAACATGGAGGGGCTGGCGCGCACGCCGAGCCCCACTACCAAAAATTACATGCCCCATCTGCCCCGGTTTGGGGTAGTGGCGTGCTTCAGCCAACCGCAGTGCAATGGATAGCCTCGGCACGGAGCCCCGACCTCAATGATCATCCGGAACTCGGCACCAGGTAAGTATGAAGCGCAAACCATTGGGACGACAGCCTATTTCAATAGGCCCTTAGTGCTGCACTGGTTGCGAAGAGTGCATTCCGCTTTATTCCAAATGCTATAGTAAGTAAGAGAAACATACAAGGCAATTTTTACGATCAAGAGCATTTTAGCTGAAAACCTATAATCCTAATATTCGTAGCTTTCAAATTTATTGATAGCTTTTTTCACTAACATGGCGCGGAAACCAAGAATCGAGGTTGAACACCACAGCGTGTTTATTTGCGTTTCCCACAGGTTATCTGTGTGCTGTCTAGGCTGTCCAGCATGCGCTGTAATAGAGTATAATTATGTAGTTTCACGTACAAAAACCACGAACTGATTATCAGTAATGCCGTAATGCGCGACTCCGAAAAATTTCGACCTCCTGCGTTTCTTTGATGTGCACATAAATCTAAGTACATGGGTGCTTTTTGAATTTCGCCCCCATTGAAATGCAGCTGCTGTGGCTAGGATTCAATGCCGTGACCTAGTGCTTCGCAGCCCAACAACCGCGGCGGGTGCATGTATAATAATAATAATAATAATAATAATAATAATAATAATAATAATAATAATAATAATAATAATAATAATAATAATAATAATAATAATAATAATAATAATAATAATAATAATAATAATGATAATAATAATAACAATAATGAAAAGCCGGCATATCCCACGCCTTGTCTGTAGGAATGGATGTTAGTGATGCAGCGGGGAGTCTACAACGTTAACGAAATGACCATGACAGCACCAAGACGTAGGCTGCTGTTTCATGATCTACAAAACACGCATGTCATGATATCTGTCATGACCCATCACTTATGTTCGTCAATACACTCTTGTCATGCTATGCCAATTTTGGTACATACCAAGTCGTAGCAGGTTGTTTGATGAGTTACGTGACACGCATTCATGACATTCATGTCAGGACCTATCACTTGTGTTTGTCATACACCCTTTTCGTACAATGCCCATTTTGGTACATACCAAGTGAACGAGAGGACCATGACAGCACCAAGACGTAGGCGGCTGTTTCATGAGCTACATGACATGCATGCCATGATACTCATGTCATGACCGATCATTCATATTCGTCTACACACTTTCACGATATGCCAATTTTGGTACATACCAAGGCGTAGGCCGCTGTTTCATGACCTACATGACACGCATGTCATGAAATTCATGTCATCGCCTATCATTTATCATGGTGATACACTCTAGTCATAGTATGCTAAAAGTGGTACATAGGAAGTTCACGAAACGGCCATGAGAGCAGCAAGACTTAGGCGGCTGTTTCATGACCTACATGATACACATATCATTATATTCATGTGATGACCTATAATTTAGGTTCGTCATACACTCTTGTCATACAATGCCAATTTTCCTACCTACTAACCTAACTAAAGACCATGAGAGCATCAAGAAGCAGGCGACTGTTTTATGACCTACGTGAGACACATGTGATGATATTCATGTCATGACCGTTCATTTATGTTTGTCGTACACGCTTCTCATACTATGCCAATTTTGGCACATATCAAGGGAACGAAACGACCGTGAGAACACCAAGACGTAGGTGGTAGATAGATACGGTCAAAATGGCAAATGTTCGTCAAGAGAGAGAGCGTAAACTTTTATTTTAAATCAACAATATTTGAGTCCGGCGTCCTTTTAGTGGGTCTGGGCACCCGCCGCGGACGCGGTTCCGAGACCTTGTCTCGAAGCGGCTTCCTCGGCTCGCTGGACGGCCCAGAGTTGTGCTGTCAGGTCAGAGCTGAGCACTGCGGTCATCCAGCGTGATCGGAGGCTGGTGGTGGAAGAGACGGCGGGGTCGGCACTGCCCGACTTGGTTGTTAGGTCCTGACACTCCCATAACATGTGGTTTAGTGCGGCAACCTCGCCACACGATGTGCATCTGTTTGTAGTGTACATGTCCGGATACATGATGTGCATGAGTCTGGGGTTTCTGTAAGAGTCTGTTTGTAATTGTCTGAAGTATACTGCTTGCGTCCTGGCTAACCTAGCCTGAGAGAAATGTTTCGCATTAAAAAACTGTAATGCCAGTAGCCCAGTTGGTAGGGAGTGCTTGGTGATAGCTTGCATGATGGCATAGTCCGTGGCTACGGTGACCCGCTTGTTCCCTGAGGTGGATGCAGGAAACGAACATATAAATTCCGAACCATTCATTAAGAAAGCCGGCAGATCCCACGCGCTGTAGGATCTTGCAAGTTAACGAAACGATCATGTCAACACCAAGATGTAGACGCCGTTTTCATGAACTACATAACACACATGTCATGACGTTCATGTCACGACTTATCATTTATGTTCGTCGTCCACTCCTGTCCTGCTATGCGGATCGTGGTAGATACCAAGTTCTGTAAACGACCACTAGAGCAACAAAACGCAGGCGGCTAGATACATAGTTACCGTCAAAGTGGCAAATGTTAGTCAAGAAATGCTTTGCATTCAACAGTTTCTACCCATGTCCTGCATTTCAAACGATGTCGCAATATGTATCATGGTAGTTGCCTGTTGAATTCTGGTTATGGTAATCGCCTGCTGGCTCTGTTAAGTTGGGTATCGTGGCCAGTTCGATGTTTTCGGTTACGTTGACCACAGCGGTGTCGCTCAGCCACTCATCGAGGGTGTTTGTTTTATTTTCTGTGTCTTAAATATTTCTTTTGTTTACATTTAGTACACTGGCAACCTCAAAGCGTATGCTGGGTGTTACGGTGCCGCCACATTAGTTGCGTCCTTCTTTATAATGTATGTAGTGCAGTGATATCGTGTACGTGGTGATTGTGGGCTTGCTCCATATGACACTCTCCTTTCTACGAGTGTTCTTGTTGGTGCCAGAAGCGTATTGTGCTCTGTGTGTAATTAACTTTATGTCTGCTGTCTATTTTGTTTATCTTATAGGTTGAGTTCCCTTGACATTAATTGGTCGTCCAACTTAAGCCGAGGGCCCGGAATCGCGACGCGGGAAAAAGCATGTGATCTCTCAATCGTATCTATGCTAATGTGGCTTGAAACACAATCCAGAAATATCTTTCTTTACGGGTGCTTGTCTTTGTTCGAAATCAACATGTCAAGGGCCTTGCTTAGCAGGTCCCCTGTTACGTACGCCCTGCATTCCAGGTGGCTGTCTATTCTAATCGTTATGTCGACGGTCTTCCGTCTAAACTAATGCTAAGTCATAGCTCGCTCCTAATGTGTCTAGCTTGCTATTTTAGAGATCTGAGATTATCATTCTCGTTGTTGCATGTTTTTTTTTATGTGCAGCCCGTTTCTGACGGACGCATGACCGATTTTGGAGCATGGGCAGCAGTTCCGTATTCTGATGCCTACACTGCGTTTTGTGTACATTTACATGTTTAAAGTGTTTGCGAGAAGGCTCGAGGATTGAGGATTTACGATTGATCTCGCTATATGGTGATTCTAACCAAGATAGGCGTCGTGGATGGTTCGGTGGCTAAAATTTAATCCCTTATTCTTAACAAACGAAGCTTACTCCTGGCGCCACCTTTCACTTTAAAGACGCACTACTTCTCCTGCTCAAAGTCTATTCGCGTGTAAAAGGAGGGAGGGGGGGCGTAAACCCTCACCTCCCAAAAGAACGAAAGAAGAAAGAAAGAAGAATAAACAATGCGAGAAAAAGTGCGAAAAAATTGGGCGGTGGCTTAGCGGTAAATGAGAGAGAAATAAATTATCATTACGTTACACTTGTTTGAGGTCCCGGATCTACAATTTCATCCTGTTTCACCAAATTGCAAAGTGAAGTTCACGAGCTCTCTCGGCACACGTGCTGCCTCTTTGAGGAGCGAGGTGCGGCTGATGGTGTTCAGGAGCAGATAACTGTGAGCTGCTCTATATCAAAACATATAAAGCCACCAGGCAATGAAGCCAAGGAAATAATTGCGGTAATTAGCATTGATAGAAAGTGAAATATGAAAATAACGAAGAAAGGGGAAATGAAAGTGGACAAACAGGTAATAGATAGGTACGCGGGGCGGAAAGAACAAACAACCTTAGCCCTATGCGTGCAATGCACTACCAATTCTGTGACAGCATTGGTAATCGATCCGTCCATTAATACATTCGTATTTATGCGTAATAGAGCTAGCCCTAGAAATGTTAGCCGGCGCCACTGAAAGTTATTACGGGTGGATGTGCCATCCACGTAACACGCGAACTTAGCAGAGCAGGCACGTGGCTAAGAAGAACTCGTTTGCTACCTAATAGCATCGAGAGCGCTATATTTCATACCACCGCTTGTAGATAGATGAACGAGAAGGAATTCGAGCCTTTTGTTTCCTTTCTCGATGTGCATATATATATATATATATATATATATATATATATATATATATATATATATATATATATATATATATATATATATATATATATATACGCAGGAAAGAGATGACGACCTTTTTGGAAGACTTCTTTTACTTGACGTTTTCGGCTGGTGGACCAGCCTTCGTCAGAGTACAGTGTACTGTAGAGTCCTTGCACCCTTCAGGCGCCACTCCCAGTCTGAAAATGTGGTGAATAGGAGAAATCTAACGAGAACATCACGATTTTCACGGAGGAGATCACATGTTTGTTCAAACACGCCGACCGCGATGTGCCAGAAGAGAAAAAAGTTCGCTTCTTGATGAGGGCTTCAAGGAAGAGGTCTTCGCTGGATTGATACGCAACCAGCCCAAGACCGCTGCTGAACTTGTTTCCGAAGCCACAACCATTTAGAAGACGCTCGATATGTGGACATGGCAATGTCTCTGCTGAATGCTGACCCCAAACTGTATAGATGCCCAAGCACTCGGCAGCGACAACCTGCGCGAGAGCATAAAAGCGGTTGTTCGCGATGAAACGAAGAAGCTCTTTCGCAGGTTGCAGCCTCAAGGGGCCTTAATCGCCGACATCGTCAAAGAAGTTCAGCGATCACTGGAGGTCACTGAAGTGCAACCATTACCACCTTAGCCTCAGCCGGAAACGATTACATACGCCGTCGTCGCCAGCTACCAGGTCCCCCTCGGCGCCCATGTCAGGGCCCTGTGACGCCACGAATCCGTCACTAGTCGCCGCCGTCAGCCCGGCCACCGGTCGGCCAACGAAGCCCCCCAAGGGAGACACATTTGACGCACACCCGACCACTATGCGTTCTGCTATCGTTGCGAAGGACAAGCCGGCCTCGTGTTCGGCTAATGCCCGCACCACGACTTGGGACTGCAAGGCTTCGCCATCAACGCACTGCGTCTACATCTTGGGGAGCGACCTCGTGACATCGAAGACTACCTCGTCTAAACACACGGGACAACCCGACCACCTTCCTGTTCGCCCTCAGAAGGACGCTACCTGCCGCCGCAGCGCCGACCATACACTAGTCCCGCTCGGGGCTGATTCATAAGGCCATATCGGGAAAGCGATAAGAAGCAACTGATGGAGATGTGTTTGCTTTTCATTTCAATCGCGAAGATCGTCCGCCGCCGTCGACGACGCTTCAACGTCCTACTCGGGGAAGTAGCAACGACACGCCGCCATCCCGACTAAGCCTGGAAGCCAAGTATACGCCGAGAAAAGAAGACGTGACGACGTGACGTACCAGACTCATGTCAACGCAACACAGCCTTCATCTGACAAGCCCATACTGCAATGCGAGGCAAAGAACCACATATCACGACTCGTTTGTCGACGGTCACGCAGTCGCCGCTATAGTGGACACAGGAACTGACTACACCGTCATAATGGACCCATCGCCGCCGAATTCAAGTTAAGCTTGCAAGTGAAGCCCCTAAAATTGGAACAGCTGGAGGGGGCTTGATAACGCCGACTGGAATCTACAAGGCAAGAGTTGCCGTTCATGACCGAACCTACCCTACCATCTTCCTTACCGCCCAGCAGTATTCACAAGACGTAATTCTCGGCACGCAATCCCTGAACCAACATGGCGCAAACATCGAGTCGAAATGGAAGTCGATATCGCTATTCGGAGATCAAGCGATACCGACGAAGAGCTCTCGGAGTCACGATGCCATGACTGTGCTCGAAGATCAAGTCAGCATCCCGCCTCTTTCCAGCATCGCCATTTCCGTTGGCACTGATAGACTCGCAAACGTAGAAGGAGTCATCGAGGGCGATCAACGTCTACTCCTCGAGCGTGAAATTTGTGTCAGAATAGGGATCGATCGACTGCTCGGTGGAAAAATGGAAGTGATGTTTACAAACTTAAGTCAGGAGCTCAAACCCATCAACAAGGGCGTGACCATCACCTACATTGAGGAAATTGTGGAATGCAATGCGTTTGTCCTTGTAGATTCTGTGGGATTAACCTCTGAGGTCATAGTTCGGGAACCAGACTTCGACACAAATCCAAGAGTTCCCCGTAGTAGTCTGGAACAGATAGAAACTCTTCTCCAATAATACAAAGACCTCTTTTCGACGGCATCGAGGTGGCCTGATGTTGCAGCGATACAGTTCACTCGGTATCTATCTCCATCTGTGTTAGTGTTTTAGACGAGCTTCCTGAGTTCTGCATTCATGATTTCAGCCATGTCCTGGCCATGTGCAACACACTTTGCAGAAAGCCAGTCCTTTATTTGCCTTTTGACGCTGCTCACTCGCGGCAGATTTTTCTGCTTCACGGAATGGTATGGTGCATTGTCCATGAGTATAACACTTGCAAGTTGTAGAAGATGCAGAAATGTCTGAGTTAGCCATTTTGGAAGTGCTCTCCATTAATCTCCTCATGATAATCGCCTTAGCTTTTCTTTGTCAAAGAGTCAAATAGTTTATTCAGACAACGTATGGTACAGTTGCCTAGGGCGTAGACCAAAAGGTATATGGATGCCTGACAAGGAGTCTGCGGCCTTCTTGCTCCCGCCGTGCTAGAGGCTTCCCCAGCATCTTCAATAAGGTCATTTTTATTGCCACAGCTAGGGGTCAAGATAAGCCTGCGACATTTACCGCTGAGGTTTTGGAAGGCCGTAGACAATCCGGATCAACGCGCCTTATGCAGGGTATCTATGGTTTTGTCAACCCACACTTGACTACTTGTGTGGCCGGCGTTGACCCTCGTTGCGTCGGTGTAAAAAATCTGCCCGCCTTGGCGCCACAACTTCGCAATCTGGCGCAGACAGCGCGACGAGACTACACTTTGTGCGTCGCTTTCCACGAGCAGTGAGTCCCGAGACGACTTCTTGTATCGGAAGCCAAGCTTCATTAACATAGCTTGCATAGTTGCCGTCTATGTGGATGGTAGCTTGCTGTTCCCTTCCAAGTGGCGCATCAGTTTGTCGACAGTGGAGTCCCGTTTCTCCGAAAAAAGCTGTTTGCGACCCCTTTCAACGGTGGTAGGTGAAAGTCGTCCGCTTTCTTTTTGTGTTCACGACCTCTTTGGCCGGAAAACTTCTTCGGTATCAATATTCAACCCGCCTTTTCTTTCTCCAACACCCAATCGTACCGTGCCCGCTCGCTCAGCTTATGAGTTGTACTGTGCGCCTGACCAGAAAATTTCATGCTGGCTCCTTTCCCACACTCATTGGGAAGCTAGACGTTTGAAGCTAACAACTTCGCCTCTTTCAGGAAGCATTGCACTTTAGAACAACGGCGCGCAGGAGACGTGACTGCTATGGTGGAGGCCATCGATGCCAATGGCGACGTGCAACTTCGCAGGAAACCTCCGCTTTGCTTTTTAGATCGAAAGCTGTACTCCTCAAGATACAACTCCCAAGGCCAATCTCGGCGCGCATTTGAGCTTCAGCCGCCGGCGCGCAAATGTGAAGCTGTGACGTCACGTCACGTGAACTGCTGGGAAGAAGTGTCGCAGTTACACTTGCTCGAACCTCGCCGCGCTCGACGCTACATACCACGTGACTAAGTGAGGTAACAGCTATTTCGTTGGCGCTTGGTCGCTCAGCCTCGCCACGGATGAAGCACGCGCTTGAGCGAGGGCGTCAGCTCTTCGCCGCAGGCGCCCGGCTGAGTCTGAGGGCTCTACCGGTATGGCTAGCCGGGAAAAACACTGAAGAACCTGGTCTAACCGTGCTTAACAGCGCTTTTGCTCAAACAACTATGTTGAAGTCACGTTCGATTCTTTGCTATTCCGCGCTATTCCCGCGCTATTTGCGCGGCGCCGGGACACCGCTCCCGCGCGCTTCGTAGTTTCCCGCAAATGCAGCCAGATTATGAGGTGCAGAATACGCAAAGATTGTGGGTGATCCTTGTCTCAGTGTTCAGGTAATGATAAGATTTTAGCTTGAAAGTAATGGCGTTATTTTGTACTTTGCCTAGCATTTACATCAGCAGAGCGAAAGAAATTAAGGCATACTGAATAAAACATTTACTGCCGAGATTTTTAGCAAGAATGGAAGCTTCGGTGCTGAAACTGGTCGACACAACCTTGTTTTCAGGCAGAAACTAGTGGAAAATAATGAATATTATGCATTTTTCACAAAATACCGCGTCTACCGGCCGTATAGTGAACTAGAGGAAGCGACGTTCTTGTGACGTTGTCTTTGCCGGATAGCGGCGAGTCAGCCGTCGCCCGCGTCTCTCACCCGCATGGACGGCGCCAAACTGCAGCGAACCACAGTTCGCTGTGGTTCGAGCGGCAGTGGCTCTCGGCCGCATACTTCTTTTCACAAGCGCAGCACGTGCCCAAATCTTGGAAAAATCGTCACTGGTGCTGTGTGCTGCTCTGTAATGGGATGAGTGGAGGCAGGAGAACGCCTTTACGCTGCTTCGCGCAGAAGTGTGCGGAGAGCGTCTTCAAGCGAGACAAGCAATCTCGCATTTCCGGCAGAGCCGAAGATTCGAGGGACATGGATTTGCGCTGCGCGCTCGTCGCAACCATCATAGGTACCGTCTAAGCGTGACTTCCTGTGCTTCGAACATTTCGGGGACAGTGATTATCAGACGAGCCCTGTTCTTCTGGAGAGCTGCGGAATGTCACCGAAAAGGCAACGCCTAAAGCCTGGCGCTATCCCTTCCATTTTCTCCGGAAAGCGGAATAAAGAAAGGAACGAAGCTGCATTCGAGAAGACGAAACGAGTTATGCTTTTTAGTTCTTTATCGCACAGCGGGAAATCGAAGACGAGATTGGCTGGTCATGAGCAAAGGCATCTTGCCATCTTCGTACTGCTGTGCTTTCGAGCGGCGTCCTTTGTGGCGTCCTAGTAGCCGGGTACTTCAATACTTTTCATCTGGTCACGCTATGGGGGAGCTTCACTTAGCGTCCGAAGTGGACGCACCACAGCACTGGCGGAAGTGGAAGTTTGACGGCAGTAGACGCCGAAGGAACGGACGGCTCCCGCGTTTATTCATTGCGCTCGCTATATCTTATTTCGCAAGGATTGGCTGCCTGTATCCGCCTGTGAATATTGTCGACACTGCGTGCAAATCGCCGCCCTCTTTCTGTACGTAGTTGAGAAAGTTGAGCGCAAAGAATTTTCACGCCGCTACAACGCCTTGTTTCACTTCCAGGTTCAAGTGCGTTCGAAACAGCGGCTTGACACATTATTCTGACTGTAAGCTTGTACAAACCCAACGTTAGAAGGCAACTGCAGAGCAAGCTTACTTCGCACTTTTATTTAATTGCGCCATTCGTGCAGGAAGTTTCTCTCGAACCTTCCATGGTGGTGCGCTCACGAAACACTGATAGGTGGACGTCAAGCAAGCGGCGGCTGCCCGCATGTGTTGCGGCTGCTGCAAGACAGCACACTTTACGTCATGGCGGTCGGCGCGCAGCTCCGCCCGTGGTGAACGCAGTACGCATGAGTTCTAATTTTTGATTTTAACGACGAGGGGCTGGCGCGCACGCCAAGCCCCACTACCAAAAATTGCATGCCCCATCTGCCCCGGTTTGGGGTAGTGGCGTGATTCAGCCAACCGCAGTGCAATGGTTAGCCTCAGCACGGAGCCCCGACCTGAATGATCATCAGGAACTCGGCACCAGGTAAGTATGAGAGATAATACATCGGAACGACAGCCTATTTCAATAGGCCCTACGTATTGCACTGGTAGCGGAGAGTGCATCGCTTCTTTCACTAAACGCTGCACTAAATTAGAGCAACATACAAGGCACTTTTTGCACACAAGAGCCTTCTAGCTGAAAACCTATAATCCTAATTTTCACATCTTTGAAATTTATTGATAGGTTTTTTTCACTAACATGGCGCAGAAATCAAAAATAAAGGGTCAAGAACCATCACGTATTCGTTTGCGTTTCTAACAGGTTATCTGTGTGCTGTCCAGGCTGTCGAGAATGCGGTATAGTAAACTAAAATTAGATGGTTTCACGTATCAAATCCACGATCTCATGAAATAGAATGCCATAAGGCGGGACTCGGGAAAATTTGGACCTCTTGGAGTCCTCTAACGTGCACCTAAATGTGAGTACACGGGTGCTCTTGAATTTCACCGCCATCGAAATACGGCCGCCGTGGAGGCGGCCGCATTTACGCGACCTTTACGCATCCTTTACGCGACCTAGTACTTAGCCTCCCGGCATGATAGCCAAAAACCAACCACGGCCGGGTGGATGTATAATAATAATAATAATAATAATAATAATAATAATAATAATAATAATAATAATAATAATAATAATAATAATAATAAAAGCCGGCAGTTCGGGAACCGATCCCACATTTTACACACGATATTTGCGCTTCCTTCATTTCAACGTATCACTGCCCGGCACGATAACATTCTCACGAAGCATCAGTACCTGATCAGCATCAGTATCAAAGGCGTTCCGCTGTTTCGATTAACGATCGATGGTGTCTTCTATTTCCTGAACATGTTTCCACATCCTTTCTGAATTTCAAGCTTCTTTTCGTTGCTCCTGTACAGCCAACAGTTTCGTGATAACACACAAAGAGTAGAACAGAGAAAAATGCATGAGTGGGTGTTTTTAACTGGATTGCCCCATTTGATCTGCGTAAATATCTTCGTGGCTGTCAGGCATACCAGGCGACTTCCTCCAGCTGCTCGGGTGTGCCTAACCAAATTAGAGGGGCAGAGTATGGCGGTCACTCTACAGCTGCAGCTCTATACGAGGGGAGTATAGGGACGGGCGAGCTGCGAAGAATGGCGAAACACACATTAACGTGCTTCGGAATTACGTCTTTTATTAAAAGACTGAGGCGAACATGCTTCCCCAAAAGAGGCTCCAACCTCTTTCTGAAATTGAGCGCTTTCAAACCCACGAAAATCCCTTGTGTTTCCAATGTCTTTCTTTTTACTGCATACAGCTTTAGGTGGAATCGCCAACGTTCACTGTACGCATTTCTTGGCTTCTCGTTTGCGGCACTAAAATTTTGACGAATGCGTATATCTCCCAGCGGGGAAATGTGCTGCACGCCATCTGTTTACTGCTTAACGTTACCGTGTGTTTTTGCGCATGGCAAGATATTTGTTGATATCTTTTTAACAAGTGTGCATATCCTTCTATTTAGATGCATTTGGCTGTTTACGACCGTTAACAGGACTGCCGTTCTAGCTTTCTTTAGTCTTGGGATCGTGTCCGGTTGCTGGATACTACGGGACTACCTGTTAGCTGTGGAAAGAGGATGATGCCGCTGGCCTGTGGTTGCTTCATTCCAATAATGACATCGATAAACTCATACGTGCTTACGTAAGTGCACACTTGGCATTCGAAGCAGCTTATGGCGCTTTTTTTTTCAACAAAATTGAGGCCGTAAATCAAAATACCGCTTCATGTAGTCACTAGATTTAAGTCACGCTGGATTTAACTTTTTCTCTCAAATGCAACAAATTTCATTAAAATCAGCCCAGTGTTTATCTAAGAAAAACGTATTTGCGTTTTACATGTATTTGAATAGGCCGTGTCCGAGTTTGGAACGAGCTAAAGCTTCCTCTTAAAGCAGAGTCATAGCGGCACACACAGCCAGCGGTCGTTGAAAATTTTCCAGAGGTTCAAGAGCGCCGGCTTTTGCACATGAGTCATCGAAGGTTCCAGTGTACTCACCGGTGCCCGCGTGGTTACCAGAAACTACTACACAATTCCTGTGGTGCATGCAATCTAAATAGAAAAAGTTTGGCAAGGGCCAACACAATAGACAGAACCAACGATAACATTCGCGTAAGTTTTACATCACGCATGTACGTCTTGCGCTGAACGAGAACTTCAGGTTTTTAGCGGGTGAAATGCAGTACCAATAAAAGGACGAATAAGTTCGTTTGACAGCTGGAAATGCGACGACAAGCTGCGGCATGGTTAGAGAACCGGCAGTCGTAAATGAAAACACGGCCCCTTTTCGGCAACGTCTTCCTGCACATCTCTACGAACATCTTGCTCAAGGAAAGAGCCGAATGTCTGTTTGAAGCACGAGTGCAACTATCCAACGAGAGCATCGTGATTGTCACGGAGGAGGTGATTCGCCTGTTCAGACACGCCGACCCGACTTGCCAGAAGAGAAAAAAGTTCGCTTCTTGATGAGCGGTTTCAAGCAAGAGGCCTTCGCCGGATTGATATGCAACCCACCCAAGACCGCTGCTGAATTTGTTTCCGAGGCCACAGCCATTCAGCAGACGCTCGATATGCGCACAAGGCAATGTAACTGCCGAATGCTGACAACAAATTGTATCGATGTTCAAGCCCTCCGCAGCGCCGATCTGCGCGAAACCATGAGAGGTCGTTCACGAGGAAGTGCAGATCTTTCTCAGGTCGCAGCCTCTAGAGGCCTCAATCGCTGCCGTCGTTAAAGTTCAGCGATAACTGGGGGTTACTGAAGTGCAACCGCCATCGCCACAGCCCCAGCCGGAAACGATGACATATGCCGTCGTCGCCCGCCCTCCTCACCAGACAGTGTCACCAGACGCCACCCTCACCGCACCCAAAAATCGGCCAGCTAAACACCTAGAGGAAGACACATTTTGCGAGACCCCGAACACCACCCGCTCAGCTATCATTGGGAAGGAGAAGCCGGCCACGTGTTCCGCCGATGGTCACACCGCGACTTGGGACTGCGAGGGTTTGCCGTCAACGCACCGCATCCACAGCTTCGGCAGCGACCTCGTGACATGGCCGAATATCTCGCATCAACACACTGGACAACCCGACGACCTTCCCGTTCGCCCTCACAAGGACGCTACCTGTCGCCGCAGCCCCGACCATACACTAGTCCGGCCCCGGCCATAACCTCATATGCGGAAAACCATAGGAAGCAACTGATGGCGTGGCGGTTGCTGTTCGTCTCAATGGCGAAGATCCTCCGCCGCCCACGACGACGATTCAGCGTCCTACTCGTTGACGTAGCAACGACACGCCGCCATCCCGACCAAGTCTGGAAGGCAAGCATACGCCAACAAAAGAAAACCTTACGACCCTACGTGTCAGCCTCATGTCAATGTGACGCAACTGTCATCTTACGCCAAGACCAAACTGAAACGCATGCCAAAGAACCACCTACCACGATTTGCTTCTCAAACCCCATGGAGTCACCGTTTTAGTGGACACAGAAACCGACTACTCCGTCAAGAGTGGACCCTTTGCCGCCCAGTTCACGAAAGCTAAGACTGCATGGGAAGGTCGTCAAGTCCGGACAGCTGGAGGATATTTGATAACACCGGCTGGAGTCTGTGCTTCAAGAATTACCGTTCATTACCGAACCTATCATGTCAACTTGATTACGCTCAAGAGTGTTCACGAGCCCTAATTATTGGCACGACTTCCTGAAGCAATAAGGCGCAATCATCGACCTTACATCAAAGTCGATAACGCTATCCGCAGACCAAGCAATTTTGCTAGAGAGTTCTCGGAGTCACCATGCCGTCAGTGTGCTCGTAGAGCAATTCAGCATGCCGCCGCGCTCCAGCATTGTCATTCACGTCGGCGCTGAAAGACCCCCAGACGTAGATTGAGTTATTGAGGGAGACCAACGTCTACTGCTCGAGCGTGAGATTTGCGTCGCAAGAGACATCGATCGAATGCACGGTCGTCTCTGAGGATGCAAAACCTATTTTTCGACGTCATCAATGTGGCCTTATGCTGCAGCGATACAGTCCACACGGTATCTACCTCCACCTGTGTTAGTGCTTTCGACGGGCTTCATGAGCTCAGCCTTTACCGCGTCCTGGCCATACGCAACACCCTTTGCGGAAAGTCAACCCTGTATTTTTCTTTTGATGCTGCTCATTCGCGACACCTTTTACTGCTTCACGGAGTGATAAGATGCACTGTCCACGACTATAACATTTCCAGGTGGCCGATGAGGCAGCAATTTCTCATTTCCCCACTTTTCGTAGTGCTCTCTAGTCATCTCGTCATTATAACAGACTGAGCTTTTCTTTGGGGGAAAGACTTCCCCAGCGCCTTCACCAAAGTCATTTTCATTGCCACAGTGGGTCGCAATAAGCCTGCCGCCGTTGTAACTGGGGTTTTCGAGGCCCCTCGACAGTCCGCATTCACGCGCCTTATTCAGGGTATTTACCCTTTCGTCAACCACACTTCTCTACTCGTGTGGCCGGCGTTCGTCCACGTTTCGTCGGTGTAAAGCGTCTGCCTTCCTTGGCGTTGCAACTCCGGAATCTCGTGCAGATAACGGCGGTGAGACTGCACAATGTGGGCCTTTTTGATGCACAGTGCGTTCCGAGACCGCTCCTTGCATAGGAAGCCAAGCTTCTTCAATATCCTGTGCATAGTTGCCGTTGCCGTCGATACGGATGGGACCTCGCTGTCCCCTTCAATGTTGCACCTCAGTTTGGCAACAGTGGGGGTCTCGTTTCTCCGAAAAAAAAAACTGCATGACCTTTCGCAGTGCTTCTAGGTCAGAATAGTGCAGCTTCTTTTTGCGCTCACGCCCTGTTCCACCAGAACGCTTCTCGGGTGTCAATATTTTGCCCGCCTTTTCTTTCTCCGACACTCAGCCGTACAGCACCCCCCTCGCTCACCTTCGTCAGTTGTGTTATCCGCTTGACCCCAAAATTCATGCTGGCTCTTTCTCCACACTCATTGCGAAGAGATTCTAAGACATTTAAAGGTAACGACTTCGCCTCTTTCGGGAAGCATTGCACTTTAGAAGAATGGCGTGCACAAGACGTGGCTACTACGGCGGATGCAATGTTTGCTAATGACGGCGCACTACTTCATTAGAAACTGCCGGTTTGTCTTTTTAGAGCGAAAGCACTACGCCTGAAAGTACAACACTCAAAGTCAACCTCGGCGCGCGTCGGACCTTCAGCTGTCGGAGCGAAAATGTGAGTGTGACTTCACGTCCCATGCTCCGCTGCGGAGAGGCGTCGCAGCTACGCTCGTTCGAGTCTCGCCGCCATGGAGGAAGCGAAAAATAGGATGGAGAATACCGCAACGCGACTGCAGCCAAGCATTATGGCTTAACCCGTGACCAACCATCAAAGTGCGCGGTAGGTTATAGTGTTCCCGCTCTGCAGGCAGAGCCACAGCAGCGCAGTCTAACAAACGCGCACCGAATAAAAACTTCTGGCATAGCTACTTGGAACCAAGCGTCTCAGCAAATCTGGATTCTTGCTCCGTGATCTCGATGTAAGAGGCCACGTGCTGGGTCACCACTGTGTCTTCACGGAGCGTTCACCTGTCAGCGCTGGCTGCGTGACCTAACGCTCCCTCCTTAAGAGGAAGCTTTAGCTCGGGGGCTCCTATCTAAATACATGTAAAAGGAGAATTCGTTTTTCTCAGCAACCACCGCACCAAATTTGACGAGGTTTGTTGCATTTACAAGAAAAACTCAAAATCTAGTGACTGTTGGTTTCGAATTTTTGAGTTAGATCGTGAATTTTTTATTAAAAATTGCCAAAAACCGAAAAATTTCAAAAAACGATACTATCAAGTTTACAACACTGTAACTCAGCAATGAAACATGGTATCACAATTCTGCGAATTGCATCTAATAGTACATCTAAAGCGGACAAAATTGGTATGTTACACATGAATATAAAAAAAATTTAATCATAGGGACATACAACGTTTGCAAAACCGTTGTAACCAACGTAACAAATTCACTTAAGATGTAAAATGACGCACTGAATTTGTCCGCTTTCAATGATCTAATGGATGCCGTTTACAGAACCGCGATATCAGGTCTTGATGAAGAGCTATGAATTTGTAAACTTCGTGCTTCTATTTTTTTCAAACGGTCAAATATTTGAAAATCGTGTTAAGAAAATTTAAGCCCTAAATCGAAATTCCGCTTCCAACAGTCACTAGAATTTAACTTTCTCTTTCAAATGCAACAAATTTCATCAATATCGGTGCAGGGGTTATCTCAGAAAAACGTTTTTGCGTTTTACATGTATTTGAATAGGCCGCGTCGGAGTTGGGCCCGAGCTAAAGCTTCCTCTTAAGTTTTGCTCCCCCCATGTTCGCCGTTGTGTACCACGTGACTAGGCAAGGGTTCAACAGGTACTTCAGTGGCGCTTGGTCGCTCAGTGTCGCCACGGGTAAAGCACGTGCCGGTGCGAACTCGTCAGTTCTACGCCGCATGCTCCAGGCTGAGTCTGAGCACTATGCCGGTAGAGCTCGCCGGGAAGTAGCACTCCATAACCGTGCCTAGCCATGCTCAACAGCGATTTCCCTCCTATAACTAGGTTCAGGCATCGTTGACTTGCTTCCTACGTTCGTTTAACTGCCCGCAAAAGAAGCTCTCAGTCCTTTCTACACAATAGGCTGAAACCATTGCTGAACCCGTGGATTGATTTATAGAATATCTACAACGTAATATACGCATGTGCAAGGCACTATTTCTTCAATGGCCGTGGCGAAAAGTAAAAACCAAATAGCTATACTAAAGCCAAGGAGGTTAAAATAATCAAGATGAAGGCCTCCCAGTGGGTCTTAAATTACATCAATACGCACAACAATACCTATTATAGTGATGAGGCCAAGGGAGCGAATGTGCCCTGAGCGCTCTATTTGGTGCTGCGCCGGGACACCGCCGCCGCGCGTTTCGTAGGTTCCATCCTAATGCAACGAGCTAGTGAGATGCAGTATGGGCAAAATTTGTGGGTGATCCTGGGATCACTGTTCAGGGAAAGGCAACATTCTAGCTTGTAGAACTAGCCTATTTTTACAATTCGCCTAGCATTTACATTAGCAGATCAAAGTAATTGAAGGGATACTGAACAAAACTTTCGCCGCCGAGATTCTTAGCCCAAACGAAAGCTTGGGTGCTCAGATTGGTTGGCAAAATCTTATTTTCAAGTAGGAAATAAAATAAATCAATGAATTTCATGCACATTTCGCAAGATACCACGCATAGCGGCCTTGCCGTAAACTCAAGGAACCGACGTTACTGTGCCGGACGACGGTAAGCGAGCCGTCGCCCGCGACTCTCCACCCGCATGGACGGCGCCAAATGGCAGCGAACCACAGTTCGCTGTGGTTCGAACCACAGTTGCTCTCGGCCGCACAGTTCTTTTCACAAGCGGAGCACCTGCCCAAGTCTTCGGAAAATCGCCGTTTGTCTTGTGTGCCGCTTTGTGATATGATGAGTGGAGCACCTGTAACACGCAGGAGAATGCCTGTAGGCTGCTGCGCGCAGGAGTGTGGGAAAAGCATCGTCGGACAAGACAAAGCCGTCTCATGCCATTCCGGCAGAGCCGAAGCTTCGAAAGATAGGAATTTGCGCTTCGCGCTCATTGTAGCCATCATGGGTACCGTCAAAGCGTGACTTTCTGTACTACGAACATTTCGGGTACAGTGACTATGAGACGAGCCCTCTTCGGCTTCAGAGCTTTGCATATCACCGAAAAGGCAGTGTCTAAACCCTGGCGCTATCCTTTCCATTTGCTACAGAAACCGGAAAGAAGAAAGGAACGGAGCAAGGCGTATGGGCACTCGACATGAGAGCACGAAAATACTCGTGCGTTTTTGTTATTTATTGCACAGCGGGAGAAATTCGCTGTTCCACCCGAAAGGCGAAGCAGCGATTGCGATAGCAAATTATTAGATAGCTGTACGAGTTTTATCGGTTGTAGAATCTTGTAAGCATTTGCTTACTAAGTAAATTAATTATGATAGAATGTGTAAGCGTGACTCTACGAGGACGTAGAAAGAAACAGACATACAGAGACAGCGCCGTCTTTGCGTGTCTGCTTTTGTCTTCGCCCTTGTTCCGCCGCGCTTGCACATTCTATCATGGATTCAAGCCAACTAGCCCGTCAACATGTTTGAACTAAATAACCAGCACGGTGTCATTCGCGCACAGGTAAACATGAACACGTCTGGCTCGAAGAGCGCGGTAACTTGCTGTGGAAATTCTGGAGTGAATAATCGCGGTAGCAGCAAGCGAATTGACCTTCATGCATGTGTCGCTTCAGCATAAACGAAACATCGAAAGCACAGCGCATGCGAAGCTAACGGCTCTACGCGCACTCTGCAAACATCGCAGATCGATTTGAAGGTAAAGCCCGCGCGGGCGCATACTTTAGCCACGTCGCATATCAAATCCAATAAAATCATTTCATTTCCCCGAAAGAAAATATTCTGGAGAGGTTCATTGCCTAAAAATCGGTTATGGACAGCTTGACTAGGCTTTCAAGACATACGCAAGACAATCGCTTTCAAGACACACGAGCGTCGGCGGCACGTACCTACGGCGTCCGCCAAAGCGCCTACTACGGCGTCTGCGATTCACGTGGCCAACGCCCTAGAATGCGCTGCTGTTGTCTCCCGGCGGGCCAGGAGGACAACGAGGCACCGTAGAAGTCGCGGGAGAAGAACGCCCCTCCTCCCTCGCCTCACACCGTCGTCTAGCGCACCACAGGAGGGTGCACGCATCCGGGCCGCGTTTCTCACTCGCGCACGCGAGATTGAACCGCGTTCGCCGGCTCACTCTCCCACGCTTTCACCCATACGGAACTTGATGGTGACGGCGACGGCATAAATGCGCCTGGAGTGTTCATATTATTGTTATTGCATGAAAATGAAGAGTATGTTGGCGGGAGATGACCAAGGGCATCGTTCCATCTTCGTACTGCTACTCACTCGAGCGGCGTTCGCTATGTCATCGTAGTACCAGGGTTGTTCAATACTTTTCGTCTGCTCCTGAAGCTTCCGCGTAAGGCTATGGGAGAGCTTCGTATAGCGTCCGCAGTAGACGCACCACAGCGCTGGCGCGAGTAGAAGGTGGACTGGAGCAGATGCCGAACGGACGCCACAGGCTGTTACGGCTCGAGGTGGCGTTAGGGCAAGGAATCCACTTCGTCCATCGCCGAATACCTCCAGTACCAGGAATGAAGGACAAATGGTTTCTTTGACATCAGTTGGAAGACGACGAAGCGTCTTTTTGACAGAACACTTTCTCTGCTCTCTGAATTTTTGGTGACATCTTCGCCTTTCGGGGTGCCTCACCTCCCCGTCTTGCGGCCACGGACGCGGAGCATGCCAAAGGCCCGCCTGGCCAGAAGTCATCACGGCTGTCAACCGCAAGGAAGCGAGTTGGCTCTCCCAGCGACACCGAGGACACCGAGCTGTACTCTATGTCGGAAGACGACTCATCCGACGACGGCTTCATACCCGTCTGGAGTAAGAGGGCGAAGAGAAAGATCGCCAACACAGCGCCGTCAACTCCTGCGAGCACTACGACTATGAAGTCAAGACCGGCGCGCTGGCCACACGTCATCATCTTTGTGCCGGAGGAACCGTCAAGCAACCTACGGTTGCTGAACAGGCAAGCCCTATCCATTTTTCTGGAACGTGCGGTGCCGGATCAAATTAAAAACATCAGAATAAACCCACGCAAGAATATACTCGCCATAGACGTGTACAACGCGAGTGCGCTTAGAAAACTTCAAGAAATCACGGAGCTAGGCGGAATCAAAATGCGCCCCTTCATCCCGATCGATGACACATCGATAGCCGGTGTAATTTACGACATTGACATTGCCATTCCCAATGATGATTTACCTAGCCTCATCAAGCCGGCAAACGAGGACACGATCATTACGCAAGTGCGCCGTCTTGGGAATACGCGCTGCGTAAAAGTAATTTTCAAGGGGGATTGTATACCATCCGACGTTAAAGTCGGACATTTTCGACATCCGGTTCGACCATTCATTCAGAAGCCGCTTCAATGCCATCAGTGCTCCAGGCTAGGACACGTCGAGTGCGTGCGTCCCAACTCGCTACTGCGTCCCCGTTGTGCTGAATCTCATTCTCATGCAGAACAGACCTGCGGTGCCACAGCTCTGAAGTGCGCCAACTGTAGCGGCCCTCACGCAGCCTCGTCGAAAGACTGTCCCCGCATCAAGAGGGAGCGCGCGGTTCTGAAGCAAATGGCCAGAGACAATTCGGCCCACAGGAAGGCAGCCAAAGTAGTCCGGCGTCGGCGTCGACGTCGGCACCGTCATACGTCTTCAAACAAGGCGCATGCGCCAAGCGATAGTACCCGCTCCACTACGGTACCACTTAGTCGCGCCGCGAAAGGGCCCACCACTTCCACGAGGGAATCAGCTAAGACTATTTCTTTAGAGTAATGGCCTACGCTACCGAGCCGCTCCCTGCTAAGGCACCTCAGAAGGTCACGGCCCCACTGGAGCCTTCTCCGGCCGTTGATGATTCACCTAAAACAGATCGTCAAGTCATCTCGGTGCTACGTTCCCTCATGGAGACCATCCGAACGATTTTAGTTGACATGGGGACACCGTCTGCTCGAAGCGCACTTAAAGTGCTGGACGCCTTAAGCCCAGTGCTTGAATCCCTCAACTAGAGAGATGGCTACCCATACCCCATCCTTCCGAAATAAAGTCAAGGCAGCGTCGGTCATACAGTGGAACGCCAGAGGGCTAAAATCACGAATTTCAGATTTTCGTCAGTGTATGTACACCAATGTGTTTCCACTCATCGTCATTTGTGAGCCCAACTTGTCGAAACCAATCAGACTGTCAGGGTACGAATGTATCATGTCATCAACAAATAGTGCGTGCAGCAAAATCATCGTTTTTGTTCGTCACGGACTAACCTATGTTTTGCAACCAATCGCGCCCCCCGACGACAATCAGTATATATGCATCACAGTTAACAAGAACAAACTCTTGTTTACTCTCTTAGGCGTGTATATATCGCCTTTCAGCAATTTCGACACTAAAAGCTTAGCGGATGTCTTGAGTGTTTGCCCCGCCCCATGGGTCATCATAGGAGATTTCAATGCACACCATCCAGCATGGGGAAGTACAAAGACAAATGCAACAGGACGAAGATTATCAAGTATCGCCTACAACTATGGCCTTACTCTCTTGAACGATGGTAGCCCCACCTTTCTTCGAGACGTGACATACGGCAGCTGCCTCGACCTTGCTTTCGTCTCCAACTCTCTCGCGAGATGTGTGGTTTCCAGATATTGAGACTCATGGGAGTGATCACATTCCCACCTATCTGAACATGAAAGGCTTGTCTAGATCTCGCCCACGGAATACCACTCGGACGATTAATTGGGCCAACTTCAAATCTGATATGGAAGATGCCTGCGGCGAAGGCTTACCCTCTGGGTTAGAACAAACGAATATACGATGCGAAACGCCACTCGCATGCTGACGATCTCTTACACGCGAAACGACTTCGACATAGAATTAGAGCGACTTCGAGCACTTCGTCGCCGGGCGGAAGGTCGATATCGGCGTACAAAATCAATCCATGACCTTAGGGCAGCCAGGAGGATGCAAAAGAAGGTTCAGCGTCGAATGGATAGATTAGCGTCGGAACGTTGGGCAACGTTTTGCCAGACACTCGACCCCCGCAAGCCGCTGTCTCACATTTGGAAAACGGTACAAGGTCTGCGTTGCCTTCCGGAACAGCGTTTTCCATTCAAGGCGCTCGCGCTTTTCCAAGGGCGGCAAGACATCGATGTCGTAGAAGACTTTTGTGCGCGGATGGCAGACCAAGCGACACGTTCAGGTCCTCCAGCCCGAGATGACGTCCCCCATTCCCGTAATTGCCGCATGGACCTTCCTTTTACAATGGAGGAGCTCGAGGCGGCACTAGCTCTCTGCAGGCGCTCATCATCTCCGGGTCCAGATGGTATATCATACCGAGCCTTGTGTTATCTGGGAGAATCCGCATGGATATCATTATTGAGTCTCTACACCACTTTATGGCAGGAGGGAAATGTTCCTGACGAATGGAAAGTGAGCTGCCTGGTGCCAATCTTGAAGGAGGGCAAATCCCTACTAGAGCTCACCTCTTACCGCCCAATAACGTTGGCCAGCTGTGTAGGAAAGATAATGGAACGGATGGTCCTTGGCCGCCTGGAATGGTACCTTGAACACTACAAGATTTATCCGAATTCCATGGCTGGTTTCCGACGTGACCGCTCTTCCATCGACAATGTAGTTGATCTCGTTTCGTATGTCCACCACGAAAGGTCCCGTAAACGTTTATCTGCAGCTTTATTCTTACATGTGAAAGGGGCGTACGATACCGTATTACATCAGGCTATTCTCGACGCTCTTCTTACGGTTGGCCTAGGTGGTCGAGTATTTTTGTGGATTGCAAGAGACCTATGTGCAAGATCATTCTATGTGTTAACTGACGATGGCCCAACTACGCGACGCTATACCAGCAGGGGCGTTCCTCAAGGCGGTGCTCTTAGCCCGACGCTATTCAATCTCGCTCTTATTGGGCTTGCTGAACACTTGCCAACTACCACCAAAATTTCAATATACGCAGACGACATCTGTGCCTGAACTTCGGCATTCACACGTCCTCAGATACGTGCACGGCTTTAAAGAGCGGCTACTTTGACAGCGAGCTACTTGTGTAAACAAGGTCTCAGCATATCACCAGAAAAATGCGCCCTAGTGGCATTTACTGGCAAACTAATGACGTCTTATGTCATCTCAATCAATGGGCGTACCATTTCCTATGTCAGAACCCACAGATTTCTTGGCGTAATTATCGACCGAGACCTCTTTTGGAGCCCGCACGTGGCCTACATGAAACGGCGCCTGGCAGCAACCTCCCAGTTGTTTAAATACTTGACAGGAAAGACGTGGGGGATGTCAGTAGACGCAATGCTGAGGCTCTACAGAGCTCTCTTTCTCGGTTTTTTTTAAAATATAGTCTACCTGTACTGAACAACACCTGCAAGACAAATATTCGTGTTCTGCAGGCAGCACAAGCTCAAGCACTCAGAGTTTGTCAAGCACCCAGATGCACGTCAACTGAGGCAACTATTGCAATTGCTCGGGACCATCCAATGCAAACTCACATCACAGTGGAAGCCCTGCGAACGCATATCAGACATTTTGCACGTGCCCCCTATAACCACCTTGAAACACTATCTTCAGACAGGCACCAAGCATCATTCTCTAAAACTATCGTCAAGTACAAAGACAAAATTCCCTCGGGCTTCACCACTGTATCTAAACCATCGATACCCCCTTGGTACCTTGTCAGCCCCGCAGTCCATCTCAGCGTACCAGGAATCGGGAAAAAGTCTGAGCTGTCGTCGCCTGTGCTGAAACAACTGTCTCTGCTTCTTCTGCACGAGAGGTACGCGGACAGCGCACATATTTATACTGATGGTTCCACAAACATCCAGTGTTCGTCCAGTGCTGTGGTCGTCCGAGCAAGAGGCATTACCATCAGCTTTAGGACTGACCGCCCAACGACATTTACATCTGCGGAACTAGCTGCTCTTCGCGCTGCACTTTGTTTCGTCAATCGTGAACCACCTCGACAATGGTCAATTTTCAGTGACTCATATGCAGCCCTACAATCTGTGCTATCAGCTCTGTGTCGCGGGCCATTCGAACAGCTCGTGCTCGATATTAGATGCCTACTCCATACATCACATGAGAAAGAACATCACGTGACGCTTCAGTGGCTGCCAAGTCACTGCGGCGTCATAGTAAATGAAGACGCCGATAAAGCCGGTCGGACAGCTCTTGAAGACACACAGGAAAAGGCCATGCCACTTTCACGGTCCGACACAGCCAGCATACTTTAAGTGCTTGCACGGGAGATCACGCTCTCTCTATGGTGCACACCAAGCAGCCAGACCAACCGGAGCAGTCGTCAACACGACCTGCCCTTCTTGATGCATCTCTGTATGCCAACTGGACTCCGCCGGAGTGAGGCCACCCTGCTTTATCGCTTATGGCTAGGGGTGGCCTTCACGAAATCTTACTCGTTTCGCATTGGAATGGCCGGCAGCGCTCTCTGCGATGCCTGTCTTTGCGAGGAGACGCTGGAACACATTCTATGCGACTGTCCTGAATATGATGTTCAGAGACAGGCCATGGCGTTCGTTCTAGCGCACCTTGACAATAGACCATTGTCAGTTGCAACCATTTCCACATATCGCCGACAGAAGACATCGCAGCTGAAGGCGACAAGGGACTACTTCGGTTTATGAAGGAGACAGGCTTGGGTACAAGCGGCTGTGACAGTAATGTCACGTACCGCGCAAGAGTGACAGACTGTAAGCAAGGATGTGTGTGCCGTGTTATGTGCTCTCTATCTCTTCTCCCCATCTTTCATTCCCCCCATCCCGCTCCCATGTGTAGGGTAGGAAACCGGTTAGGCTAAACTGGTTAACCTCCATGCCTTCCGTCTCCACTTTTTCCTTCCTTCCTTCCTTGACATCAGTTTCACGGCTCCAGTTTCGGAAGCCCGCACCAATCAGGAGCAAGTTAAATGTCCGAGTTCACATCAAGACACGTCGACCATCTCACGAAAGGTCTCAGCTTTTAATACCGTCATGTTTCCTAGGCTGCTCGACTGGTAAATCTGATGGCTGTATCGTAGCCAATCACAACCGTCAATTCGGTTGAGATACCACGCCGATGCTATCGAAACGTCCGCAGCCTCCCCCTCTCCAAAGCCTCCACTCGCTCGAATCACAGAATAAGGGACAGGATACCAACCTGGGAATCCACGGTCGACGCCGCTCTTGGGTAGCATTTATCGTTGGCTCTTTTCAAAGTTAGTTTAGGCTGTCAGGTAGTGATGGGGATGGCAGCCTTTTCTGGACCTGTGAGCAGTTGGTGTCAACGCTGCGTTGACTTGCTGATGGATGGGTGGGCGCTGCCTCGTGGCACACGTCTATGGAAAACGCATGTGGCCGTGTTGAGACGTACCAAGGCATCCTATGCGTATGCTTGTTATTGCGCAACGGTCGACTACCTATAGTGGCATGTGAATATTGTCTACACGAATTGGAAATCGCCACCCTGTTTCTGTAAAGTCTTCTGACACTTGAGCGCGAACAATTTCGAATCAACTACAACGGCTTGTTTCACTTCCAGCTTCGCTGAGGTCGAAACAGTGGCTTAACTCAATATTCGAATTGTACAGTTGGACTAATTCATTTTAATTTCATTTTATTTCCTTAAAGACCCCCCAAAATTATGAAGTTTAACGTGCCAAAACCACTTTCTGATTATGAGGCACGCGCTATAAGACCCCCGAGTGGCGGGGTATGATGTCGGGTGGGTTTCTGTACAAACAATACTGTTCCCACAGCGATCAATGTGATGTTACATCTGATATGCTATGCATGAAGCTTGCTGGACAGGTGATAGTGGCGATGCCGGGAGAAAGGCTCTTGCAGTCTTTTGCTGCTCTGGAAAAAAATGAAGCAGGAAATGTTTTAGTACGGGCACGAGTGCAAGAAACTTGTAGCGCATGATCAGTGGGATGAGATATGTGAGCTGCAGGGCTAATGCAAGGAGCGCGATTGATCAAGTGGTGAGTGGAAGGACTTGTGAAATAGAGAGGGGGTTGCTACGCGCATGCGACAAGACAAAGGTGATAAGTTACACTCGGCTTTCAGGGATGAACCACTGATTTCATATGAATACGAAGCATGAATTTTTTTGAGAGACCTATGTTGGGTGAAGTTCCAGATAGGCGATGCGTGCTCTAACTTAGCCCTGACTAATGATTTATAAGTAGTTTTACGTGCCTCGGAGCGCTACGTAAAGGACGTTTTAAGAAACCCAAAGTTGTGTTAGCTGATGACGTGACTTTAGCGATGTGCGTATTCCAGGAAATATTGTTGATGAGGTAACTCATGAGGGGTGAGGGGAAGGTATTTATAAGTATTTACTGATTCAACGGGGATAATAACGATGTTTTAAGTAAAGGAGATTTTGACAACGACTGAAGGGAATGAGCTCGTAGTTAGGTTTAGGGACATTAGCCAGACATCAGACGACTGTAGTATGTGGTCGAGGCCTTGTTGTAGAATCATGTGGTCGCACTGGCTAGCAACAGTATGGTAAATAACGCAGTCGTCAGCAAACACGCGGACATTATGAGATCCAAGCAAAGGTAGGTCGCCAATATCAATCAGAAATAGAGGAAGACCGAGGACAGAGCCCTGAGGCTCGCCCGGTGACACTGGAAGTGGGCTGGGCAATTTATTTATAAAGACGGGTTGTGCATGGTTCTTTTATCCAATTTACTACATTCGGGTGGAAGGTCAAGCAGGAGAATGTAAAAATTAGGCGTTTTGGGGCTTCTTTATAGAAAGCTTTCTCGATGTGACGAAATACGGAGTAGTTTTGTATGTTTTCGTCAAGGTTAGCGTGACGGTCATGACTAAAGTTGGCAAGCGGTGTTTCGCAATAAAGACCCCTACCAAATACACGTTGAGAATGGTGAAAAAAGTTATGAGACTCGAGGAAATTCATGATGTAAGAGAAAGGGATATGTTCCGTGAGTTGGAAAGCGACTACAGAGCAAGTTGACGTCGCGCTTTTATGTAAATGCGCAATTCGTGCAGTCGCTTTCACTTGCACCTTGCATGGTTGCGCGCTCATGAAACAGTGAGAGGCGGACGTCAGGAAAGCGCCGGCTGCCCAACCCTTTTGCTTATGCTGCTGAAAGCCGGCACGTAGCCCCGCGCGTACCGGCTGCGGCTCCCGCACGCTCACAATCGTCCAAAAATGCTGGCACCCATTACAAAATATGTGAAATAAACATTGCATATCGGAGCAGTAACGTCTTGCGAATCGAATTTTGTATTCTAGCTGGCTGGGCTGTCTTCGAAATGTAAAGGGCGACAGTTAACTGCTGGGCGAATAAGTGCTTGAACGTCTGGTGCACTGCGCTTCGGTTTGGGCAGGTAATGTAATTCTTACGTGGTCAGCAGTTGAAGGTGGTATGCACTCGTTCTCTTTTTGGATTTTGATGGGCAGGGGCTGGCGCGCACGCCGAGCCCCACTACCAAAAATTACATGCCCCATCTGCCCCGCTTTGGGGTAGTGGCGTGCTTCAGCCAACCGTAGTGCAATGGTTAGCCTCGGCACGGAGCCCCGACCTCATTGATCATCAGGAACTCGGCACCAGGTAAGTATGAGAGATAACCCATCGGAACGACAGCCTATTTCAATAGGCACTACGTGTTGCGCTGGTTGTGAAGAGTGCATCGCGCCTTATAGTAAACGCAATATTAATTTACAGAAGCGTACAAGGCGGTTTTACGACAGAGAAGACTTGAGGCTAAAACCCTATAATCCTACTTTCAACATCTACGAAATGTGTTGATAGTTTTTTCACTAACCTGGCGCGGAAATCAAGAATGAAGGATCGAACACCAGCGCGCGTTGGTTTGCGTTTCGTACAGGCTGTGTGTGTTCTGTACCGAAAGTAGCATAATAAACAAAAATTATGAGGTTTTACGTACCAAAACCACGATCTGTTTAGAGAGACGCCGTAGGGGGGAGGGGGAGGGGGGGTCTCCGGGAAATTTCGACCACCTACGGCTCTTTTACGTGCCCCTAAATCTAAGTACACGGGTGCTTTTCGCATTGCGTTCGCATCAAAATGCGGCTGGTGTGGCCGCGATTCCATGCCGCGAACTTGTGCTCAGCGGCCCAACACGATAACCACCAAGCAACTACGGCAGGTGCATGTATAACAATAAGAATAATTATAATAGTAATAATTTCTACTCATGGCCGGGCTTTAAAACGATGGCACAATATGTATTATTGTAGTGGCCGGCTGAAGTTCGGTCGTTGTAATTGCGTGACGCCCCTGTTTAGTTAGGTACTGTGACCAGTTTGATGTTCGCCGTAATGTTGACCGCCGCGGAGTCGGCCAGGAACTCCTCGAGGGTCCTTGTTTTAATTTTCCGTGTCTTAAGTATTTCTTCTTTTGTTTACCTTTAGTACAGTGGCAATCTCAAAGCGTACGCTGGGTGTTATGGTGCCCTCACATTTGTTGCGTGCGCGTAGTCCTTTATTATGTATGCAGTGCAGCAATGTCGTGTCGCTAGTGAGTGAGTGTGTGCTTGTCTCCTTATGACGCTCTCCTTGCTACTAGTGTTCTTGGTGGTGACAAAGGCGCATTGTCCTCTGCTTGTCATTAACATTAATTTTCTTATGTATTTTGTTTATCTTATTGATGTTCCCTTCAGCTTAATTGATGGTCGAACTTAAGCTGAGGGCCCTAAATCGTGACGCGGGAGAGAGCATGTGCTCTATCCATTCTCCTCTATGCTAATGTGGCTTGGAATCCAACACAGGGATATCTTTCTATACCGGTGCTTGTCTTTGTTTGCAATCAACATGTCAAGGGCCTTCCTCAGTATGTCCCCCGTTACGTACGCCCTGCATGCCACTTGGCTGTCTGTTCTAATGGTTATGCCGACGGTGTTCTGTTAAAAAGGATGCTAACTCCTCGCTCGCGCTTATGTAACGTATCTAGCTTGCTATGTTATAGTTCACTGTGGTTTTTGCTTGTTTTTATTTGATGCCCGTTTCTGACGAATGCGTCACCGATGTTGGAGCATCGTGCAGCCCTTCCTAATTCAGATGCCCACTCGACGCTTTGTATACATTTACATGTTTACCATGCCTGCGAGAAGGCTCGAAGCTTGAGGAATTCCGATAGACTTCGCTTGCCTGGCGACCCTAACCGAGCAAGGCGCCGCGGAGGGTTCAATGACTAAACTTTAATCAATTATACTTGACGCACGAAGCTTACTGCTCGCGCAACGATTTACTTATGAGGACACGCTACTTTCCCTGCTCAAAGTGGCTTCGTGCGTAAAAGTGGTGGGCCTGAATCCTCATCCCCCACCTCATAAAAAAGAAAAAAAAACAGAACGAAGAATAAACAATGTGAGAGAAAGCGCGAAAAAAAAATTGAGTGTTGGTTTAGCGACAAATGACAGAGAAATTACTTATCACTGCTTCGCACTTCTTTGAAGGGACACTAAAGTGAAAAAATGATTTCTTCTGCATCAGTAAATTACCGTTCTACAGCACTAGTAACACCCCTCTTACAACGATAAGACGTTTGGTAAGCAAGAAGAAGCGCAAGAACAAAATACGGGTGGCGACGCCTACTTAAGGTCCCGCACCTGGGGGCTGCGACGTCTTGGATTTTGATGGCATCTTCTAGGGCCTGCTAATTATGTATAGCGGTGCAGATTGACTACATTGAGTTCTAAAGGAACCAAATATTAAACATGGCAAGTTTCATGAACCTTTATTGAGCCAACGCGGCCCAAGTGCGAAAACATACTTTGGAATCCCTGACGTTACGCTGACGTACCGGCGCTGGGGTTTCGGCGCGAAATTCAAATACTGATAATTGGACCTTCATTTTATCATCTAATAATCAAACTATTTTTTTGAAATGACTGCCTGCAGCGTTCTCAAACAATGCTTCATTAGTCTAAACTGGTTTATTGTTTCGCTTTAGTGTCCCTTTGAGCTCCCCGATCTACAATTGAAGCCTCTTTCACCACGTTGCAAAGAACACTGTTCAGGAGCTCGCTCCGCACACCTATTGCCTCTTCGAGGAGTGGAGTGTGCAACTCACGGGGTTCAGGAGAAGACGACCGTAAGTTGCTATAAGTAGAGATATACGAGCACATGAAGCCTGCAGTCAATGAACCCAAAGAAGTAACACGGGTAATTAGCTGTGGTAGCAAGTGAAACACGAGAAATAATGAAGGAAAGGAGAAATGCAAGCGGACAGATACGTAACTTGCTAGCGGTGTGGAGAGAATCCAGAACCTAAGCCTTACGCGTGCGATGCACTACCAATTCTGTTAAAACGACATGCGTAATATATATATATATATATATATATATATATATATATATATATATATATATATATATATATATATATATATATATATCGTAAGAAGCGAACAAACAGAGACACCAAGGAAAACAGAGGGGAAATTACGCGTGCGTTGCTCTACCCAAGGTCGATGCAAATAGGTCGTGACGCTGCGGGCGAAAAGCGGTTCAGTACAAATTGTCACCATCATCAGCAAGGGTGGTTATGGGAGAGGCGATTGAAGCGAGACTATGTTCGGAGGGAAGAAACATTGGGAAAGAAAAAAGGCGTTTTTAATTAGAGCAACACAGAGTTACATTCCTTCAACTAAAATAAAATTCCTGGTCAATTTTATATATTCGTCACGAGTAAAGAAAATACAAGTTTATATTATTTTATTATTATCAATAAATAATTTGTTTTTCAGTGCCTATCGTTACAGGGAGCCTTGACAGCGGTATCACTTGCAATGCAGTGCAGCTCCTGAAGTGTGCACGAAGGTCAGCTCGTAAAGTTCACCTCTTAACATAGTGCCACTCACAAGTTGGGCAGTTTTGCTTGTCGACCTTTGTCTGAATTGGTGACGTAGGTAGCTTCTCGCTTCTTAACCTGTTCAGTCAAAAGTATGGAAAAAAGAAAAAAAAATACAAACGTTGTGGCATATGTTTTTACTGACGTTCAGGCCGGAGGGCCGGCCTTCGTTGGAGAAACAGACGAAGGCCGGTCCTCCGGCCGAAACTTCAGTAAAAACATATGCCGTAACAATCGTCGTCTTTTTCTTTTCTGAGTGATATATTGACACGTGTACTTATCTTTATCGGGCGACCACGTTTCGCCGCTTAACAAATGTAATCGCACAGCGAGGGACGCGCCTGCATGTATCCGACGTTTCTGGAAAGTTATCGATGCTTCTACCCGGCTGTCTGTTGTCGCCGAACCTTGTGTTATCTGATACCATCGCGTAACGCGAATGGTGTAGAACATTGTGGAAGGCACGCGGGTCCGAACGATTAGTCTGGAACGTTCGACGACTGCTCTATGAAAGCCGACGCGCTTGACCCGCCGGACAGATTTCCGACGATCGCCGACCGTGTTCGCCGCTATCGTTGTGCTATAAGTGTAGCCTGTTTTTGTGGGCACAGGTTCGCCCAATAAAAGCTAGTTTTGTGTTTCACCGTAGTGCTTCTTTCTTCACCATCACTACCACGTGACATCTGGTGGAGGTGCTTTACGTCCATGTACCGGACGCCCCCGACAAGCCGTAATCCAAGCCCAGACCGCAAAGACAACACCAGCGCCGTCCCGGAACATCGAGCAAGCCGCCGTCTTCAACAGCTGCCCCCGGAGCACGGACTTCTACCTGAGGAGACCAAGAAGATTGTGGCCAAGGAAACCCCAATGGCAAACCCAGCGTCCCCCATCGTGCTGCAGCAGCCCAGGGAGCCTCCAACGTTCCGCGGTTCAACATTCGAAGACCCGGAATCATGGCTGGAAACCTACGAACGGATCGCGACATTCAACAACTGGGACCCCGACGACAAGCTGCGGCATGTCTACTTCGCCTTAGAAGACGCCGCCAGAACTTGGTTTGAGAACAGGGAGTCGACCTTGACAACGTGGGACCTGTTCCGTAGCTCCTTCCTGCGCACCTTTACAAGTGTCGTGCGCAAGGAAAGGGCCGAAGCTATGCTGGACGCCCGAGTGCAGCTACCAAATGAGAACGTTGCCATCTTTACGGAAGAAATGAGCCGTCTGTTCCGCCACGCCGACCCGGATATGGCCGAGGAAAAGAAAGTACGCCTACTCATGCGTGGTGTGAAGGAAGAACTTTTCGGCGCAATGGTACGAAGCCCACCGACGACCGTAGCAGAGTTCCTTCGCGAGGCCACCGGCATTGAGAAGACACTCGAAATGCGGAACCGGCAATTCAACCACCGCACAAGCTCTACCCACTACGCAGGAATTCAATCACTGGCCACGGACGATCTGCGCGAGACCACCAGGGCCATTGTGCGCGAAGAACTGCGCAAGGTCTTGCCTTCGTCGCAGCCTCAAGTGGCCTCTATCGCCGACATCGTGAAAGAAGAGGTGCACCGATCCTTTGTAGTTCCTGAGGTGCAACCAGAACCACCGTAGCCGGAAGCAATGACCTACGCCGCCGCCGTCGCCCGCCGTCAAGGCCCCCCTGCGCGACCGCGCCAAGGTCCTGCAACACCGCAATTCCGTCGTCCGCCGCCGCCGCCACCAGCGCGCCCACCCGTCGCCCAGCGCACCTATGCAAGGAAGACGGACATTTGGCGAGCCCCCGACCACCGCCCGCTCTGCTATCACTGCGGAGAAGCCGGCCATGTGTACCGCCGATGCCCATACCGCGACATGGGACTGAGAGGGTTCGCCTTCAACGCGCCGCGTCCACAGCTTGGGGAGCGCCCACATGACATTGCCGATTACCTAGCCGCCACTCAGTGGAACTCTCGACGACCGTCCCGTTCGCCGTCACCAGGCCGCTACCTGTCGCCGCAGCGCCGTCCATACACTGGCCCAGCCCGGGACCGCTCTGCGAGCCCATACCCGGAAAACTAAAAGCAGCAACCGATGGAGGTGCGGTTGCTGTTCGTCGAACTGACGAAGATCCTCCGCCGCCGACGAAGACGACGAAGAGACCATCTCGACGACATAACGACACGCCGCGGTCCCGACGAAGTCTGGAAGCCAAAACTACACCGACGAAAGACAACTTGACGACGCGACGTTCCAACTTCAGTTCAACACGACGCAGCCATGATCCAACGCCAAGACCTAACTGCAATGCCAGACAAAGAACAACCGACCTCGACGTGCTTCTCGACGGCCACGCAGTCACTGCCTTAGTCGACACAGGGGCCGATTACTCCGTAATGAGTGGACACATCGCCGCCCAGTTGAAGAAAGTTAAGACCGCATGGGAAGGCCCTCAGATTCGCACCGCTGGAGGACACCTCATCACGCCGACTGGGATCTGCACGGCAAGAATAACCATTCATGAGCGGACTTACCCTGCCACCTTCGTTATCCTCCAACAGTGTTCACGAGACGTCATTCTCGGTATGGACTTCCTGGACCAACACGGCGCACTCATCAACCTGAAGTCGAAGTCAGTAACGCTGTCGGAAGATAAAGCAATGCCGCCGGAGAGCCCTCGTAGTCACCAGGCCTTGAGCGTGCTCGAAGATCAAGTGAGCATCCCGCCTCGCTGCAGCATTGTTATTTCGGTCAGCACCGAAACAGCCGCTGACGTAGAAGGCGTCATCGAAGGCGACCAACGTCTACTGCTAGACCGTGAAATTTGCGTCGCAAGAGGGATCGCTCGACTGCATGGAGGGAAAACTGAAGTGTTGCTGACAAACTTCAGCCAGGAGTTCAAGCACATCAACAAGGGCACGACGATCGCGTACATCGAGGAAATTCTGGAAACAAGTAATGTGTTTGGCCTCTCGGATTCCGCCGCATCTACCCCGACGACCATGGTTCCCGAACCAGACTACGACATTAATCCAAATCTCCCTATGATTAACCAACAGCAGCTCAGAAGTCTGCTCCGACGATACAAAGGCTGCTTTTCGACGTCATCGAGGATTCGACAAACACCAGTCGCCAAGCATCGCATAATCACCGAGGAATGCACTCGACCACTCCGTCAGAGCCCTTACCGAGTTTCGGCGCGAGAACGTGAAGCTATAAGAGAACAAGTCGACGAACTGCTGCGCGACGACATCATCCAGCCGTCGAAAAGCCCGTGGGCATCCCCTGTTCTGGTAAAGAAAAAGGACGGAACCCTACGTTTCTGCGTCGATTATCGTCGTCTGAACAAGATCACGAAGAAGGACGTATACCCCCTCCCACGGATAGACGACGCATTGGATCAGCTCTGCAACGCTAAATACTTCTCGTCCATGGACCTCAAGTCTGGCTATTGGCAAATAGAAGTCGACGAAAGAGATCGCGAAAAGACCGCCTTCATCACCCCAGACGGCCTCTACGAGTTCAAGGTTATGCCATTCGGACTGTGCTCGGCGCCTGCAACGTTCCAGCGCGTGATGGACACGGTTTTAGCAGGATTAAAGTGGCAGACCTGTCTCGTTTACTTGGATGACGTCGTCGTCTTCGCCGGAAATTTCGACGTTCACCTTAGGCGGCTTGCAACAGTACTAGAGGCCATCAGGTCATCAGGACTTACTCTGAAGCCGGAAAAGTGCCGCTTCGCTGACGAGGAGCTTCTATTTTTAGGCCACGTCATCAGCGAATCTGGAGTCCGCCCCGACCCGCAGAAGACAGCTGCCATAGCAAAGTTCCCACAGCCCATCGACAAGAAGGCAGTGCGTAGATTTCTTGGCATGTGTGCCTACTACAGGCGATTTGTCAAGAACTTTTCACGCATCGCTGAGCCGCTGACGCAGCTAACTAAATGTGACGTCGAGTTCAAGTGGGAAACGCCGCAGGCCAACGCATTTCAAGAACTCAAACGACGCATGCAGTCGCCGCCCGTACTTGCGCACTTCCACGAGCACGCCGATACCGAAATCCACACTGACGCCAGTAGCCTAGGCCTCGGCGCCGTCCTGGTCCAGAGAAAAGATGGACATGAACACGTGATAGCTTACGCTAGCCGGTCGTTGTCAAAAGCGGAAGGCAATTATTCTACAACCGAAAAGGAATGCCTCGCCATCGTTTGGGCTACAGCGAAATTTCGCCCTTACCTATATGGCAGGCCATTCAAAGTCGTCAGCGACCATCACGCCTTGTGTTGGCTAGCGAATTTAAAGGATCCCTCAGGACGGCTGGCACGGTGGAGCCTCAGACTACAAGAATACGACATCACTGTAACATACAAGTCCGGACGAAAACACTCAGACGCCGATTGCCTATCACGCGCTCCCATTGACCCACCGCTGCAAGATGACGAGGATGAAGACGCCTTCCTTGGAATAATAAGCGCGGAAGACTTCGCCGAACAACAACGAGCGGACCCGGAACTTAAAGGCCTCGTCGATTATTTGGAAGGGCACACCGACGTTGTCCCCAGGGCATTTAAGCGCGGATTATCTTCCTTCACGCTTCAAGACAGTCTACTCGTGAAGAAAAACTTCTCACCAGTCCGCGCCAATTACCTTCTTGTTGTCCCATCAGGACTTCGTCCAGAAGTAGTGCACGCCCTACATGACGATCCGACCGCTGGACACCTCGGATTTTCCCGGACACTATCGAGGATACAAGAAAAGTATTATTGGCCGGGCCTGACCGCCGACGTCACCCGTTATGTCAGAACATGCCGAGACTGTCAGCGACGCAAGACACCGCCGACAAGGCCAGCCGGATTACTACAGCCAATCGAGCCTCCTTGCCGACCATTCCAGCAGATCGGGTTGGACTTGCTGGGACCCTTTCCGACGTCAATAACCGGAAATAAGTGGATCGTCGTGGCGACGGACTACCTCACCCGCTTCGCTGAAACAAAAGCACTGCCGAAAGGTAGCGCAGCCGAAGTGGCGAAATTCTTTGTCGAAAACATCCTGTTGCGACATGGCGCCCCAGAAGTCCTCATCACCGAGCGAGGAACGGCCTTTACAGCGGAGCTCACCCAAGCCATTCTGAAATACAGTCAGACAAGGCACAGGAGGACAACGGCTTACCACCCGCAGACGAATGGTCTTACGGAGCGGCTGAATAAGACCCTCGCCGACATGCTAGCGATGTACGTCGACGTCGAACACAAGACCTGGGATGCCGTCCTGCCGTACGTAACATTCGCTTATAACACGGCGGTACAAGAAACAACACAGATCACGCCGTTCAAGCTGGTCTACGGCAGGAACCCGACGACGACGCTCGACGCCATGCTGCCTTACGTCACTGACGAGGAGAACCTTGACGTCCGTACCTACCTCCAGTGCGCCGAAGAAGCCCGACAGCTCGCCCGCCTGCGAATTAAGAACCAGCAGAGGACCGACAGCCGACACTACAACCTCCGACGACGCTTCGTGGAGTACCAGCCCGGTGACCGTGTTTGGGTTTGGACCCCTATACGCCGACGAGGACTGAGCGAGAAGCTTTTGCGTCGCTATTTCGGACCGTACAAGATCATCCGACGTATTGGCGCACTGGACTATGAGGTCGTGCCAGACGGTATTTCGCTATCACAGCGGCGCCGCTCACGACCTGAAATAGTCCACGTTGTGCGACTCAAGCCCTACTACCAGCGTTAATGACGTTTGTGGCTTCGCGTAACTGACCTTTGGACTTTATTTCTTTTTGTTGTTACTTATGTTTAAGAAGTGTCTTTTTGTGTTTCGCTCTCTTATATTTGTAGCATCGGGACGATGCTTTTTAAGAGGGGGGTATTGACACGTGTACTTATCTTCATCGGGCGACCACGTTTCGCCGCTTAACAAATGTAATCGCACAGCGAGGGACGCGCCTGCATGTATCCGACATTTCTGGAAAGTTATCGATGCTTCTACCCGGCTGTCTGTTGTCGCTGAACCTTGTGTTATCTGATACCATCGCGTAACGCGAATGGTGTAGAACATTGTGGAAGGCACGCGGGTCCGAACGATTAGTCTGGAACGTTCGACGACTGCTCTATAAAAGCCGACGCGCTTGACCCTCTGAGCAGATTTCCGACGATCGCCGACCGTGTTCGCCGCTATCGTTGTGCTATAAGTGTAGCCTGTTTTTGTGGGCACAGGTTCGCCCAATAAAAGCTAGTTTTGTGTTTCACCTTCTTTCTTCACCATCACTACCACGTGACAATATATATATATATATATATATATATATATATATATATATATATATATATATATATATATACTCTTTTTCTCAGCTCTCCCATACGCTTCCTGCCTAAACAACGTGAAAGACTTCCCACACTTCTGATACGTACACGTTTTTCAACTTTTACACTACAAATGCTAAGGATTAGAAGAAGAGAGTGCGCGACACGTTTGTGATTGACTCCCACCTAATTCTTCCCGCTTCTACAGATCCGCTTTCACTCAATGGCTGGTGCCGTCGTCGCTGCCGTGTGTTTCGGACATCGCCTTTCGAGCCCCTGCAGCTCTCTTGATTTGCAAGAGTTACAATGACGTAATGGCCGAAAACTGCCCCAGGGAAGCCAATTCTTGTTCTGGAATTCCTGTTCTCTTCTTTATTGAAGCTTAGTGGGCCTTTCAAGTTTGGTTACACCTGGACTACAGTGTTGTCCCCATTGGCTCTGCCAACCTTTATTTAATATTTAATTTTTTTTGCAGGTGACGGGCGCCCCTCCAAGACTGAAAAAAATGTAGTGAATAGAACGAGAATTCGAACGTGCAACCTCCAGATTTGAAGCCCGGCGTTCTGCCTCTACTCCGGGTCATAATGACGTCTCCGTGCTCAGACCTGTATGAAGATCGAAATTTGATGATGGTGTATTTTTATAATCAGTGATTGTTTACTAGTGACAGAATAACAGTGAGGAGTGCCTACGTGATCGGGCTAGTATCTGAATGTCGCCGGGGGGTCTTAAAGCATGCCCTGCATTTACCTCAATTTTTCCATTACTAAATCACTGTTCACGACAACATTGACGCTTTAGACGCTCTCCAGCGTTCATCTATCACGTTAGCATGACGTAATGTGTCTTTAGTGCTTTTCTATGACATTACCTATATTTATGAAGTGTATACTTGTTGTAAGGCCGAGTTAGGGACGTAATTACAGACAAACCCTGAATATAAGGACTTTTCACAAAATTCGTATTTAACCGACGCTCTTAAAAATTTCCCCACGTATGGCTTACAAGTGGTCCCTTTTTCTTTAAAATCTTAACTTAATAGTACGTGGTGCTTTTTTCACTTCCTATGTGGTTTGCAAAACACTTCTTAAATTTCCGAGTGCGTATGTCAGAAATATCCTGCCAAGACCAAAATTAAGTTAGACTCAACAGGACCTTTGTGCTCTACTAATATAATGTTGATGTCGCTTATAATCCCAGGTCAGCGAGGGCACTTTGGAAGCGTTTTAAATAGCGCCTCTGAGAAGATGGAGAGCTATTCTTTAACAATTTTTATTGAGCTTCTAATAAACCAAGGCACTTGAATACTTTCTTAAATATTACTCCGAGCATGCCCCAAATATGTCTGAATATAAACTTAGTAATAACATGCCTATAACGTTTTTGAGCGCTTCCGTTGTTGCAATAACAGCTTCGCTGCAAAAGAAAGAAAAATACAAATAGCAACGCCCCCTGAATACGCAGCCGCACACTGTTCTACCTTCACGAGGAACGTTTCATTTCCCTCATTTGTCCTCCCAGGGGTGAAAAGTTGGTGCCCTTTTATGGAGAAAGCTTTGAGGCCACGTTAAGTTCATTTTTGCATGGCGTGTTATCGTTGCGTGTTCTATCGTTCACTTGTGGTTCGCTTTTCATGTTCATGTTTCTTCCTTAGTGTTTCCGCGCACATGAGTGTGCGGGAAAACAGGATGGCAAGGCCAATACGTACCATTGCGAATCCTTTTTTTTTTATTTCCTTTGGCTCCAACCCATTTTGTCTTAACCCATCGCCTGTTTCGTTACATTTCCTTTGGATACTTCTCTTGTCAGGTAGTTTTTTTTTATTGCCTCGTTGTAGTGCGCAAGTCTAAAGTCTCAGTTTCACCACTACTTTGTCACTGGCTTGATGACGATGCCACTAATGTTGATGACGACAGCGATATCGATGATAATAATCATATTGATGGTGACAAGGTTTTGTTTTACACCGATGCTTACGACCTACCATTTTGGAGGTGACCTTTTCGGCAGGAAGAGAGACATGAAAGGCGCAAGTTGAAAGTTCCCGGACAAAGTCGTTATCCTTGTTGTTCATTTGAAGATTCAGGTGTGTACAGGATATGCAACCGAAGGTTCAGAATCGAGAAGCGGCAGCGCTAACTAGACGACGACGAAAAGCGGATCACAACAAAAGCGCTTCGTTTACGTGTAGTTAGCGGTACTGCTCGTCGAGGCAACAAGAAAAACAAGACATCTGAAGTTCCTTCAACTCGCCCAAGTTACCTATGCTAATGCTAATGTACATGCTAATGCCACCGAAGGACAAGGTATCATATTTATCGAAAATTAACTTCCGCTACTAAGTATGGAGAGAGCCCAGTATTGTGTTTCTGTTCTATGCATCTATCGGTTAGCCTCGTACGTTGAGTGTTGAAGGTTTACTTCGCTGCTGTTCCCACGGGGTTCCTTTCATCGCGCTTGTAGTTTTTGCTATGCCACCTTCTTTCTTTTCTCCTCCTAAGTTACTGAGCGCATTCTCCGCGATGGAAAAAAATATCTTTACAGGAACGACAATAACAAGTGAGCGCTTCGAGCTCAAAGGGAACTGAAATGCTCGTGTGCACCTAAACAGGGATACGGAGCACACAGGCGTACTGCGCGTCTGCTAGCGTGCTCGCGGAGTCTGGAGGTGCATGACGGCAGTGAGCTAGACTACAGCATAGAAAAGCAGCCTTTAAGAGCGCTATTTTAAGGCGAAGCTTTATTTTCGAAACCTTCGCTGATCTTGCGCACCGAGGCGGTTTTGAAATCAACATATTCCAACAAATAAAGATACGATCATTAGGAGCCACGATTGCTACGCAGTACCATTAGGACGACGCAACATTAGCGCCTGTGCGTGATATAGACACGGAACGTACCACAGAGATGTTGGAGTCCCCACGCGGTATAGCATGCATTGAATCATAAACCAACAGACACCACGAACTGCAGGTTTGCTTAATATCTTACGCACAAGACAGCCATCATATAAGGCATCGGCTTACATGTGGAACAACCTGTACTAGTCTTGCAGACGTATACGATTGCCGGGTTTGTCCTTTCGCGTATTACGCACTGTAGTAACAAACTCTACCTATACTCCATCTCACGAGCTGTTCGCAGCGCTGCCGAAGATATACGAGGCGTATGCAGGTAAATACTTGCGCTGTGGATTGTAGTTCAAGAAGTAACGGTTAGATAATTGGCGGGATTAGACAAGTTTATTTCTGCTTGGTACAGGATACGTGACAATGATGCGTGATGTGTTAGGAGCTTTGCCTATGCAAGTTGCATGGGGCGCATTGCTGCGGCAGCGAGCAGACGACGCGGCACGGATGAAGACATTTCGATGGGCATTCGGCTAAGGAGTCCTCCAGTTTCTACAGCGTTGCAAATGACTTCGGAGATGGAGCATAAATATCCTTGGTGAAACAAAAATATATATGCAAGGGCATAATTTCTTTATTGAAGCAAAGCGTACTATGTCTTCTTCGACGTTTTGACCAGTGAGGGGGCTGGTCCTTGTGTTAAGGCGATTGTAAAGACGGCTGATCCCACAAAAGGCATGATGAAAACCGGACACATCACGGAGACTGTGTTACCTGTGGTCGCGTGGATCACGTGCGTCACGTCGTTGGAGTCCTAGCATCTTAACCAGGCTCAGCCCTGGTTAACCTCCCCGCCTTTCATTTCTCAATTTCTCTCTTTCTCTCTATTGTTAGGTGAGGTAAGACGGGAATATACTACGCGAGATCAATGAGTCAAGCAGAATACGGTGAAGCAAAGTAATGGTTACGCCGAAAAATTGTGAAACCCGAGTCGTGTCAAAGTCCTATTAGCTGCTTTTGCGTTTGGCTTTAGTCCATCTGAACGACAAAGCTGTTTCAGTGGGCTTGCAGAAACCGAGAGAGCCCGTTACACTGCATGAATGCTCATTTGTGTGTGTGTGTGTGCGTGCGTGTGTGTGTGTGTGCGCGTGTGTGCGTGCGTGCGTGCGTGCGTGCGTGCGTGTGTGTGTGTGTGTGTGTGTGTGTGTGTGTGTGTGTGTGTGTGTGTGTGTGTGTGTGTGTGTATGTGTGTGTGTGTGTGTGTGTGTGTTTGTCGAGATTCCGTATCCAAAATTAGGTGTCGCAAGTTCAAAAAAAAAGGGGGGGGGGAGAGAAGCTTGGTAGGAGCAATAAACGACGTGTAGGGTGCTAGATACCACTTGAAGCCTTCGGTATCTTCTAGTGCACTCATTTATGGGAACAAATTATTAACTATGCTTGAATAGTCAGTTTTAATTACGGACCATCCGTGAATAATTTCTTTTGTTTACCTATTTCCAGTTATCTTAGTGACGTGCGGATCCGTTTTCATGTGCTTTTTCGGAACGTTTACTGCGTAAAGTGTGGTTGGTTCTACGACAACAAGTTCGGGTGGCCATAATGGTGAGCTGGAGTTATAACGCCATGAAAGGGCACACATTCAATCGCTCTAATGGATGCTTTATGAGAGACAAGTGGATAATATTTAACATATAATAAAGACGCAAAACCTTAAGCTCAAAGGATAATTGAGCACAATGATGATTGCAAAAATTGGTGTAATTCTGTTATTCAAAGACCCGCGAAATGCAGTTGTTCACCGCGCGGCTTTCTATGCAAGCGGTAACTCTCAGCGTTCTTCTGACCGAGGCAGTTCTTCGTGGTCTAAGATATCAGTGAGCTAAATGCCATCATTAGGCCGACACCATCATCATTGTAATCATCGTGCTCTTCACCATCGTGTCATCGCCATCGTCGGATATTTAAAGGTGTATCGCTCCAGTGCAATATGGACGGCAGGTTATCATTCGTCTTGCACGCAGCGAAAAAAAAATGCACAAAGCTTTAAACTTACGCCCTTCAACGCCCTTTATGACCTGTGTACTGATTCTGGGTAAATACACGGACGGGGACTAACCAGTCTCCTTTCACGCGTGTCTGTGCGTGATATATCAGAATATACATTTAAAGATCACGATGACCCTATATTCTAACACGATACTCAATACTCAATCTAGCCAATAGGAGACTAATGTTCGGATTCGTTCGAATGTTTCTAGAAATATGAGAATTGTTTACACAGTTAAGGTTAGAGGCTTTCAACGTACATAAAGCAGTTTTCATGCGTGTCCAGGATTTATGCACTATTTTATATACATTTTCCCAAATTAATTTTGTTGTCTCTGTGGGATTCCGGCCTTCGCGTGCATAATTTCCGAGGGGGCAACCTAAGTATAGCCCTTTATCGGATCTCCGATGTGTGCTAACAAGACACAAAAGTCAGGGCGTGCAAGATTGTGGAACCGCTACACATCAGAAAAAACTTTGATAACTACATATCAGTGCCGCCTATTCCTCTTTCTTGAAAGGTGATTTGCGCCAACTGTACAGCAGGCAATTAATGTAGGAATGCACATGAAGTTTTCTGAGTCCCCCTGTGCCCTCGTTTCTTTTTTTATCATAAAACAATTGCCTTAATTTTCAACTCTATGGCCAGTAATTTGAGAGAAACAAAACCTCGCTGTTCAGCTTTAGCATGCTCAGAACGGGAACTAAGAGAACAGAAGGATGACGAAAACAAGATGCATTCCAAACTCGTCAATACATTTCTAGGTATAAAGTATTTTTTTCTATTTCTTTCGTTTTTTATTTTTTAGGCTATCGACTTGTTGTTATACTTTTTTTGTTATTCCACTAGACATTTTCTTTTTCTTGTTTTTTTTTCTCTCTAGGTCAATGGCGTAGCCTTCCTTTCAGTGACCAAACTAGCCATCTTTCGAAGCGAAACTGAAGAAACCAAAAATATATAACATAAAAAAGCCATGCTCCATGATCGAGGTAGAGAAGGATAGCCGCTGCTATCAAATATATTCCCTTATTTCTTAGGCTGCTATCTCCACCATATTGTTTGAAAAATAAGAAACACAATTCTTCTCCGTGCACTTAGTCAATGAGTTTTACCTCGGCGCAACTATGATTTTGCAACAAATAGAATGCAGAAATGCTTGAGTGACAACTTCACCGATTTGAATTAAATTTTTACATTGGAGAGAAACAGGGAAGCGCTAGAAAAGGTGGGTAGGAAAACTTGGACTTTGGACCTCTAATTTTTTTACGAGAATTACTGAAAATTGCCAAAGCCGCAAGTGCACAAATCCCTACCGCGGAGCCAAGAACACATATATGACACTTCTATAACCTGATCTCTTGAGAACCTAAGCGGACAAATATGAGTTTACAGATAGCGTAAAGTTTTGCGACGCTTACCAGGGCTCCATACAATTTCCTCCAAAGAAAAAGGCGCAAATTGGCCCGAAAGGCGAAGCGTCATTTGCAATAGCAAATTTGTACACAGGTATACGAAGCCAGGACAGCAGTTTTGTCGGTCGTATAAGCTTGTAAACGTTCGTTTACTAACTAAATTGACAAGCATGGTGTCACGAGCGCACAAACAAACGTAAGCACATCTCACTCGATGACGCCGCACACTCGCTTTGAAAACGCTGGAGTCAGAAAGCGCCGCAGCAGCAGCGAGCGAGTTGCCCTTCGCGCTGCCTCTCTCTTCAGCGCGAACTAAGCGGCTCGAACACAGCGCACACGAAGCTGTTAGTACTCGACACACTTTCTCCAATACATGGCGGATTGCTTTCAAGATAAGGCGCGTGCGGCAGCGCACGGCTGTGCCATATGCAGCCGCCGCCGCAGTAGAACAAAGGTAAATACACCTGGTAGCGAAGCTTCCATAGGATCCCATACGTTCAAGACATTGCGGTTAACTGGAGGTTCATGGGGCTTAGCGCCATCTGTATGTGGAGGGAACACTTCCGGCGGAAGAAAAATAATGTGACGCCATATCCGTTAACATCAGAAGTGACGTCATATGGTTTTTGAAGGTGCGAAATTTGTTTTGTTGGCCGGCCTTTGGAGCTATATACTCAAATGCCCCGCCATTCGACTTGATGGGCGTTTCGAGCTTTCAGCGCGGAAAGCGATGCAGGAAAAGGCCAGCCGCACGGTTTTCGAAATGGCACTCCTGAACACACCATACTTTTTTGGAGGCCGTCGAAAGCTTGAGGTGCAATTTACTGATCTTATCACCGGATGCCAAGCCCGTCGGCCAGCGCAGTCACACGAAAACAACTACACAATTATCTGGCGGCCGTAACTCACTACTTTTGACTGAACAGGTTAAGAAGCGATGGAGCTACCCATGTCGCCAAATTCCGACAAACTTCGACAAGCAAAAAACCACGATGTGTGAGTGGAACGTACTTCAACACGTGAACTTTACGAACGCGCCTGTCTGCACATTTCCAGACGTGCATTGCATTGCAAGAGATAGTGGCGTCAACGCCCCCTGTAACGACGGGCGCTGAAAAGAAATGTATGTATTAGTAATAATAAAATTAAATAAACTTGTATTTTCTGAACTCGTCACGAATGTATAAAATTGACCAGGAATCTTATTTTCGTTCAAAGAATTGAATTGTGTCTCGCTTGAATAAAAAAAAAACGCTTTTTTCTTTCCCATTGTTTGTTCCCTACCAACATAGTCGCGCTTCAATCGCTTCTCCCATAACCACCCTTGCTGATGTCGGTGACAATTTGTACTGAACCGCTTTTCGCCCGCAGCTTTGCGACCTATTTGCATCGACCTTGGTAGAACGCCCCCCCCCCTCCCCCCCCTTTAACTTCCCTGCCCCGGAGCCTTGCGCGCGATGCAGGACGGCGCTTCCTTCCCCGTTTCTTCTCTTGTGCGCGAGAGATCCCACTCTGTCCGATGCATCGCAGATCGATTTTAAGGTAGGGCGCGCGCGGCAGCGTCAAAAGCAGCCGCCGTTGGAGCAGAACGTCCCCCTACGCCCTTGCCCGTTCCCCGGTGCCTCGCGTGCGGCTGAACACTGTGTACTTGCTCTCTGCTTTTCTCTCTTGCGCACGCGAGATTGAACCACCATCGTCGGCATATCCTCGCAAGCTTTCACTTGCGCACACAGCACACGGCGCGCAGCAAAGATGTTGTCGCCCTTGGACTTTATTAAGGGCGACGGTGACGGCAGAAATGCGCCTCGAGTGTCTACATATTTGCTATCGCTGTAATAAGGCAGAAATGCGCCTCGAGTGTCTACATATCTGCTATCGCTGTAATAAGGGGTACACTTGAAAGCAGTGTGTGGTATGTTAACTTTGTCTTCTTTGAATACGTGAATTGTTGTTTACAGAATTGTGATATTTATGACCGAGTTATAGAAGTGAAAACTTGGGGAGGCTGATTTTAAAATTTTTTTTTAAAATTTTCGACCAACTATGTACAAAAATGGGCAGCTAAATAAAAAAAATATTACAGCCTGTAGTTACTACACGGACTGTTTTTTTCAGTGCGACACGCCTTCTCAAATTCACCGCTGTGGATACCGACGAAAAAAAATTCCATCACCAAGTATTAAGGCAAACGCCTTAATGCCTTGAGCAGAGTGTTATTTTTAATACTCCGATTCCCATGTCTGAGGGACTGATGATGGACTGATCAAATTGTTGTTCAAACTGTGACTATCTGGTGATATTTTGGCTTTACTGTTTGTAAACACAAATAATACTTTAAGTGTTTTATTCATATATACAGTGTCCCCTGTAGGTGCATATGTATGCGTCATGTTTTCATTCGAGGCGTAAGCAATCATTTCTTTGTTTGACTTTATTTCAAATACTTACAATTGCGCGGACGGCAACTTCACAAAATTTTATTGACAAGTTGTCGCACAGAAATTACGCTAGGATATAAGGTATTTCCTAAATCTCGACATACTGCCTCTGTTATCTTCTGGCAGATTTGCGCGTAGGCTATCGGTAACAGAATACGATAACATATGGACATCCTATTTGTCGATGACCCTCCAGGTGATATTCTGAGTATACGTGAGCGTGTTAGCATTTAGGCCCCATCAAAATGGGGTCGCCATGACAAGGAATCGAACTCGCGACCTATTGCTTATCAGCGCAACGCCATAGCCACTAAACTACCGCGATGGGTCAGTCACTGAATTTGGACGCTGCAAAATTAAGTGTTGCTGCTGTCATAGGAGCGAGACGTAAACAGTTTTGCGCGCGTACTTTGCGAGGTATACTGACATCGCACGATCAATAAATGTTCTCACACTTAAAAGGGCGGGCGTTATTATTTGATTCCTTGAAGAAATTATTTTGAGGAGGCGCTGGCGACACCTTTGTTGCCAACATTTATAACACCATCGTAAAGAAATCAGTCATCTGATCAAAGCTGAAATTACGCGCAGTGTGGTGCAGCCCTACCAGTGACGTAACGCCTATGGCCACTGATAGCAACTGCGTTCGAAAGGTGCTCTTGCACTGTCATGACAAGAGGTGGTGCCTCAGACACCGAAATCTTACTGTGTGTATGAAACGCATTCCAAAATCTTCTTCAGGGAATTCAAAAACAGCAAGGCCAACTGATCATGCGAACACGTTTTCACCTTTTACGTTTTCTTGTGAATGAGCAGGTGCCTCGCTCAGGAGTAAAGCTCTCCTGATTGAAAAAAGTTTGCTTCCTTTGTCTTCTGTATTACTGAACATGCGAATATCAAACCTGATAAAGGCTGAAAGCTCAATCTCATTTTGCTTTGGGAAATGAAACTGATGGAAATCATTTCTGTTAGGATTTCACAGCTCATAAAACAGGAACAATCGTCTGGCGGGTGCTATGTTACAGATTGAAAAATTTGCACCTTCTTCTCGCCGTAAAGCTGATCTAGAGGTGTCTGGTAGCATGCTTCAAAGGCAGCGTAGTATTGAAGAAATCAGATAACGAACCTGCTCTTTTGTTACGTGGTAGAGGCACGTCCTGTTTGGAAAGTAAGAACACTTCCTGGAATGAGGTTATCAGAAGAAGCGCAGAAATCTTTCCATGGGAAGTTCGGAGTTAACCGGAATACACGCAGCATCGCCAATTTTTTTCTTATGAAAAAATTAAGCTTTCAAAGCAGCTGCAAAGAACTGCTTGCTGAAACAGAGCCAGAGCAAACAATAAAAAAAACACTAAGTTACTCTCTCTCTAACCATACCATACTCACTCTAGTATGGTTATGTCAGGACGTTGCTGGCGAAAAGCGCGCCAACTTTTGTTGTTTTTCTTTCTACCAAGATCGCTAACGCTTATTGTCTTCTGGCTGTGTAAAAAATAAAAGACAGCATCGCTAGCTTAATTACGTGTGAATATGGTTATTAACGTCACAACGGGGGCGAACAAAGCGAGTTCGGATATCATTGAATGAATGGACTCGTTTTTACTTTGATAATCAACTCGTTTTTATTTGATTTTATGTGACACTTGTTTTAAGTATATTGTCCGCTCTCCATAATGTCTGACTCTTGTAATTCAGTCCAGTTACTCATAAATATACGATGAGAAAGAGAATAAAAGCAGGCAGTTCTCGGTTTCTCTGCCTTTCACTGCGTTGGTGACACCGACGTTGTTTACAATGCAGAGAAACCGGGAACTATGTGTGTTTGTTCTCCGCATCGCACGGAAACTAATATTCGTCCTCGCCTGTGCTGGGGCGAAGGCACAGTTATTTTTATTTATTTATTTATTTGAGTACCCTAAGGGCCCGTTAGGGCATTACATAGGGGGGGACGGAAAAGTTCAAGCATGAGTGAAATCTGTACAATGTAAATATATAAAGACATTAGGAACCATAAAAAAATCTTGCAGAAGCAAGCAAAAAAAGAAAGGAAAGAAAGAAAGAAAGAAACAAAGAAAGAAAGGAAGGAAGAAAGAAAAGGGTAACGAAGTTTATACAATGTTTAGTAGCGTGAAACACGCATAAGAACCTAAAATGCGATGCAAACAATCAGTACCCACCAGAACACGAGTTTAAGGATACAATCGAAGAACGATTTAGGTGAACAGCCTACACAGGTACATATCAGATGAAACGGAATGAATTTTATACAATGCCAAGCACTTGAAAACACTGTTTAAGTAAATATTCAAGGAAATGTTGGTTCGGACAGGTTGACACACTCTTAACAGGTTAGCAGTGCTGCATGAAATGATGATGATTCCGTAAGCGAGACAATGTTTGCAGGTAGCGAGTTCCATTCGGCAATAGATAAAAGTAGAGGCAAATTTTGATAAGCGTTAGTCCTGGCAAATATAGGTTTTGCTTTATGAACATGGTCTGTGCGGGTAGAGATGTGGGGAGCGGGAAGAATATGGGGTCGAGCGAATGCAATGTTGCTGTGGTAAAGGCTATGGAAGAAGGTCAACCGTGATAATTTCCTGCGCATGTCAAGTGAAGGGAGATCAAGTAATTTCTTTAAGGCGGACACACTTTGATATCGAGAGTATGAAGTTAGGATGAACCGCGCAGCTTTATTTTGAACTGATTCGAGTAGGTTCGTGAGATTAGAGTAGGTTCGTGAGATTAGATTACTTCAACACTGCATTAGATTATGCAGTGTTGAAGTGAGAAATATCATAATCTTAATAAAACGGTAACTATTGTCACCATGTCCGAGGCTGTGTGCCTAGAATGGCCAGCAGTGGTTTACTATGTAGCTGGTGGTCATGGGTAGCGATGGCATCTGTGAACCACACTGACCCCATTGTGCTCCATAGCTGAGATCAGGGCTGGAACTAATCTCAGTAGACGTGGTAGCGGCAGTTGGCTTCTGTGTTTTATTCTAAACCATGCACAGTTCTTTGTAGTTTGTTGTCGTTCTTGCTTAAATTTTGTCTCTGAAATATTGAATTATCGAATCCTGCTAAGTTGGTCCCGAGCTTCAAAGAAACAATGAAACAATAAAATAAAGCCGCGCACTCACTGACATGCGTATCATCTATCCGTCCAAAACGACTATGGATAGCACTATGGACACTGTGGATAACACCCCTACTCGCCTAGCAAGTTTTCTTTTTTACACAGTTGGGTAGCTGACCTTTTCTAAACTGTGGCAAGTGTTGCTTGCTGAAGGAAAAGGGAAATCTACACGTCTGTAGCACAAAGGCACAGAGGCAGCCCATGCGAGTTTCTCAAAGTGAGACATTCGCACTTGCAGAAAAATGTGTCCTGGTTGGAGGACCATACCCGAGACTAGTGTTTTTTTTATTTCTGTAACTTCGCCTTGCAGCCAGGTCTCTGATAAATCAATCTTTCATGAACCTTTGTCCAGTTTGATGTCTCTACCAGAACTGAGCTACCATATTCCTGCGTTTATTTTCTAAAAATATTTGGTTGTTTTGTTTGCCTTTGTTTTCTTCGTTGCTGTTTGTACGCCTTCAAATTGAAATTGCCACGCACGCTCAGGCCTTATCCTTATCCTTATCTTGCTCTGCGTATAGCAAACGCTAAAAGCAAATGCGAGCTTTACTGAGGAGCAAGCTGGAACATTTTTACCAGTTATGTTGCGGTTGTACAGTGCGTTGCAATGTAGCTTAAAAAACTTATGCAGGTTTACTAAATGTGCAGAACAACTATTCGCTTAACAACTTTAAATTTGCTGCCGAGTTGAACAGGTGAGTGAGTTTAAGAATGACACAAACAATGCTTACTGTAGTCATTCCATTTTGTGATTCAGAGGCTTTTGTGAAGAAGCTTAGACTTGATAGTTTCTCCGAAAATCTTCAAACGTCTTGTTTAGATGCGTACAGCCTTAATTCTTTGTCGCTGGCCATTTTCACCGGCTAACCACTGTTACAATGCTATCACTCGTCATCGGAAACTTCCCGCGTGTTCTCGCCGATTCTATAGCGAAAGTTTCTTCTCTAATAAGATTGCGTGTGCGTCGCGAACAGTGGTGTGCATTCTAGAAAGTACTCGAGCACTGGCGATTACGCTGGAACGTACGATTACTAATGCATAAATTACGAGCGCACATTAACGATAGGACGCACTTCGACCACCAACGATGGTGCTCGCCGCTAACGTTATGCATTTGTGTGTTGCTTGTGATTCTGTGCGAAGTTTCATTCACTGAGAAGTTAACTTCTTAACTCACGCCTTTGACTATGTTATTATTCACCGTCTGACAACGTGCGGCTGGCACGCACATTAAGAGAAAGCACACCCCGTCGCCATATGCTGGCATGACCTGCGTAGGGACTGTGGTCTGGATGGTGTAGTAGTTCATCACAAAGCCGCAATGAGAAATCGAGGGCGGCGAACCTCCCGAAAAAGGAGACGCCGCCATCGCTGCGGTGCGTTCTGCCTGTTCCTCTAGACCCCGGTAAAAGATAGCTGCCAGGTATGAGTGCTGAATCCTACAGTCTTCATCGGCAGGAGCCCAATGTTTTCGGTCACCATTGTTCAAATACGGAACGAAATAAGTCAACTAACTTTCATAAGCCTTCACTGTGTGGTTGCTACAGTTACCTTGTGTCTTCATCCTACACAATCAGAGATGCATCACTTTGGCATTCTTACGCAATGACTCTGCATTTTGGGAAGGGCGCTGCTCGCTGGCTAAGTGGACATTCACAATTACACCAGGCACGCAACATCGCGCATCACTGCTCTCGCAAGACACTCTATTGCAGCGAGTAAGTGCATGCGCGCCGGGTGCTTCTGTGATGCGGATGACTTGCTGGCGGCCTAATTAAAAAAACATAACTGTGATTACAACTAGACGCTCATCAGAGAGTAATTAAAGGGAAGAGTTGGACGAGGTGGTACAAGCACTAAATCAATTATTTTCTTCAACTTTGGAAGAAAAAAATTTTTTTTCCAATTTTGTGAGCGCTCGTGCGTGCCTCTGTTCGGCTCTTAGTGTGCATAATTGAAGAGCAATGAAAACGGCTGTTTAATATTTGAAATCAGTGCTATATTCAACGAGAAGCGGGAAACGGCAGGGTAATTAATATTTAGTTTCATTAATGTCTAATGCATAGTATGCAAATTTGAAATATTCCGTGTGCTTTACAGTGTAATAACGACTGCTCTTCAGCTTCCAATTTCTCAAGCTCTTTTGCATAATGATGAGATTTGTTGCTCGTGTAGTTGGTTCATAATGTGGAAGAAACGGCGCAACGCCTTGATTGCACCAGTGCATGTCTGTCTCTCGTTTTGTCCTTTTATATACGTTGCGATATATATATATATATATATATATATATATATATATATATATATATATATATATATATATATATTGGCTCCTCGCTGCAGATGGAGCCACGTAAGTGGCCTAAGGCGTCGCGAGGACGAAGGGCTCGTGATACGGCTTGAGGCGATATATATGCAGTTTCGTGGCCACGGCGACGCAGGGCCGTAGGGGTTCGATGGCGTAGTTTACCGGAGAAGTTTGCTGTAGAACTCGGTAGTCTCCATGGTACCTGGAGACAATCTTGGAGGCGACACCTGGTGCCGATGTAGGAGGCCACGACAACCAAACGAGAACGTGAGGCGAACGCAAGTCATTTAGAGACGTGGGCCTCGCAAATTATTTAACAGCACGTAGCTTAGCGGCTTCACGGAGAACGCCGTCCGTCCACACGACATGTCCGAGAATGATCAGCTAGCGTGGCGCAAAGTGACGTTTATTGAAGTTTAGTTAGAGGCCAACGTCACTGAGACAGTGCAAAACCTGCTCCAAGCGATGAAGGTGAGCAGGAAAATCTGGTGCAAACACTACTACATCATCCAAATAACAGATGCACGTGTTTCATTTGAAGCCTCGGAGAATGATATTCATCACGCGCACAAATGTCGCGGGCGCATTGCAAATGCCGCAAATCATCACACGAAATTCGTATAAGCCATCCGGTGTAACGAAAGCAGTTTTTGGCTTGTCGTCTGCAGCTATAGGCACTTGAAAAAAACTAGACCGTAGATCGAGATAGGAAAAAAAAAGCTCTACACTTTGTAAGCAGTCTAGGACGTCGTCGATCCGCGGCAATGAATAAAGATCCTTTCGGATTATTTTGTTTAGGCGACAGTAATCCACGCAAAAGCGAATCGAACCATCCTTTCTTTAGACTAAAACAACTGGCGATGCCCATGGACTGTCGGACGGTTCAATAATGCCATGACTTAGCATTTCACCTATCTGTTCATCAATGAGGCGGCGTTCTGTCGACAATACACGGTATGGTCGCTGCCGTAGCAGTGAGTGAGCACCGGTGTAAATCCGGTGACAGTGTCACACATAGAGAAGTGCTATGGCTGTCAAAAGCCGGGCGAAATTTCTCGAGGAAACGGAGAAGGTCACGGCGATGCTTGGGGATTAAACTACTGTGGATGACGTGGCTGAAAACGTCTTCAGGCGATGTGGCAGTTGCGGGGCCACAGTAGAGGGTGTCGAGCTCTGACTCTCCAACAGGAAGTTCCAACGTGGCAAGGTTGTCGTAAGGCGCCGGGGTGCCGAGAGATCCGCCGCGAAGCAACGTAATGGGGAATGGGAAGCAGTTGTATACAGGAAGGTGAGTCGCACCAGCTTGAAGGCCGAGCACTGCGGTTGGGAGTGATGAGAGGTGGTGATGAACGAAATTACTGGAAGGTGTCGAGAGTATGGTAGAGTCGGAGGCAAGGAAACAGAATACAGATGCAAGATAGTATGTATGCGGAGGTATCTGGATGTCGTCAGTGAAAGACAACTTGCCAAACGAAGAGAAGGCGACTTCTGCCGGAAGCAATCAATGACAGCTCGGTGACGGTGGAGAAAATCCCTACATCAAATAATATATTAGGAGTAGTGGAGAAGAACGAAGAACTCGAATGTGTGGATCACTCCTTGAATTTCAAATGTGGTGGTACACGCAGACACCGGCTAGACGTGCTGTGCAGTGGCCGTGCGGAGTAACGTACCCAAGAAATGCGTCGGGACTCTTCGCATTGAGCGGCATACTCTTTCGGCAATTACAGATATGGCGGCACCTGTGTCAATGAAGGCAAGGACAGATACACCTTCAATAGCGACATCATCAATAATGTTCGGCGACGAAAGAAGAGGGCGTCTACTTGGCGTCGAGGACACAGTTGTTGCCTCGGGAACTGCGCCGCTTAGTTTGACATGTCAGCAGTAGAGGGACGTTGACAAAATTATATATATATATATATATATATATATATATATATATATATATAGGTGAGTCGGGGTCAGGCAATGAACAACCTTATTACAAGAATGAACGGGATCTATACACAAAGTAGTGCAGCAGTGGGTCATGCGCAGTGCATACATATAAGCGTGATGTTGCCCTTATTCAGCCCTGCTACATCTTCCCTTTTACAGGGGAACTTAAGACGTGGTGACCGTGTCTCTTGTTGAGGGTACCGACAGGGCTCGCGTCGAACTCTTGTGCTTCTCCGTAGTTCTTGAGGGGGCTCTGTGGAAGATACGTCTTCGGGCACGAGGCTCGCTTCCGGCTGTGGGTCTACCAGGCGGAGGTGCTCTCGTGTGCGCCGAACTTCCCGGCCGTCTTCAGTCTTGGCGATCGTTGAGCGGTGTTCATCGGCTGGTCGGAGAAAGACGGCGGGAGACCAGGTCCGGTGGTTTGTATTGTACACTGTGACCTGCTGACCTGGCATCACAGGCGGCAAGTTCCCGCTGCCACGGTTGTAGTAGGTCCTCGGTCGTTGGCGTATTTCTTGAAGGCGGCCTTGGACCACGTCAGGGGGAATTGTCCGTGGTTCCGAGTGTCTGGTAGGTACTGGTAGAAGCGTCCTAGTCTGGCGTCCCATCAGCCTCTGCACGGGGGACTGGAGCACATCATCACGTGGGGTATTGCGCCATTCATGCAATGCCATTTGAAACACAGGCATTTTAAAGCAACACTTCCTTAACAGCTTTTTTGCTTGCTGAACCGCTCTCTCCGTCATGCCATTGGAACACGGATGATAGGGGCTTGAGGTGATGTGATCAACAGCCAAGTTGTTGAGAAAGTCCTTAAACTCACTGCTGTTAAAAGGCGGACCATTATCAGTGCACAACTTCCTGGGCAAGCCATGGAACGAGAAAATTTGAGAACCACGTGTTAAGAGAGCTTGCAGTTGTTGTACGAAACTCTCGAATTTCAAAGAAGAAGGAGTAGAAGTCGACAATAAGGGCGAACTCGTGGCCTTCAAAGGAGAACAAGTCTATGCCGAGAACTTCCCATGGTAGTGAGGGCACATCATGACTCAGAGTGGCATTTTAGGGTGTCGAGGCTGATGCTTTTGGCACACTTTACAGGCTTGACAGAACTGCTCAATGTTGCTGGAAATATTGGGCCAGAACATCACGTTCCTTGCTCTCGCCTTCATCTTATCCACTCCCACCTGCGCCGCACGAAGAAGACTCATCATTTCCCATATCTTTGATTGTGGTACAGTTACCTTGTTGCTTCGAAATGCGAGGCCGTCCTGTGCATATATCTCGTCCCGGTACGTCCAATACGACCTAAGTGGCTCCGGGACTTCTTGCTTGTGAAGCGGCCACGTTGTATTCGTGTACTCCCGTAGCTTTACGAGGGTGGCGTCATCATTGGTTGCTGCTAGTAAATCTTGCAGGGAGCGTTGAGTGGCTGAAACACATTCAAGAACATTTACTTGAAACTGCTCGTTTTCTTCCAAGAATCTTTTACTAGGAAACCTTGACAAGGCGTCAGCGAGGAACAGCTCTTTGCCAGGCTTGTACGTCACAATGATAGGATAACGCTCAAGAGTTAGGCGCCTGCGTTGCAGACGTAGCGGGCACTGGTATAGCGGCTTACTGAATATCGCCACTAAGGGGCGGTGGTCAGTTTCAACTGTTACTGCATGCATTCCAAATATGTAGTCATGAAATTTGGTGCATCCATGAACAATAGCTAAAGTTTCTTTTTCGATTTGAGCGTATCTGGTCTGTGCCTCTGTGAGTGTCCGTGAGGAAAAAGCAACAGGCGGGGCATCCTGTATAAGCACAGCGCCTACCCCCAGCTGGCTTGCATAAACTGATAACGTCACGGGTTTGCTTGGATCAAAATAGCTGAGCACAGGTGCTTGAATCAGAGCCTCACGCAATCTAAGAAAGCTTTCTTGCTGTTTTTCCGTCCAAACCCATGCAATGTTTTTTCGCAACAAAGTTCGTAGTGGTGCTGTTACTACAGACATGTTTGGGATGAAGCGCTGTACAAAATTCATTGTGCCCAAAAACACTTGAAGTTCCTTACAGTTTCTTGGTGTCGGCATTTCCAGAATGTCTTGAACACGTTGGGCGTCCACACGCAGACCTTCGGCGCTGAGCACGTGTCTCAGGTAGCGCACCTTTCGCTGCAAAAAGAAGCATTTCTTCAAGTTTAGTCGAAGATTCTGTTCTCGTCAGCGCGTTAGAAGAAGCTGTAGATTGATGTCGTGCTCTTGCTTAGTCTTGCCCCAGAGAAGAATGTCATCCATTGCTACTGCGACATTTGGCAGACCTTCTAGGACGCGGTGCATCGCTGCCTGAAATATCTCCGGAGCAGAGGCAATGCCAAAAGGCATGCGCAAGAACCTGTAGCGTCCGTACGGTGTACTCATTGTACAAAGTTTGGAACCTGAGTCTTCTAGCTTTATCTGCCAATACCCCGATGCTGCGTCTAAGGTTGAAAAAAACGTTGGCGCCCGCAAGCTGTGGCACAACGTCTTCGAGAGTAGGCCTAGGATAGTTTTCCCGTAACAACGCCTTGTTCAGCGCTATGGGGTCTAGGCAGATCCGTACTTTATCTTTCTTAATGTCTGTGACCATGTAACTCGACCATTCCGTCGGGCCCTTTACCTTTGCTATCACGCCTTGTTCTTCCATGCGCAGAGGCTCTTCCTTGACTTTGTCTTGAAGGGCCACTGGAACTCTCCTGGCTGGCACGACGACTCCTACGGCTCCTGGCTTTAGCTGCATTGTATACTCCACGCCTTTCAGCTGTCCCAGTCCACTGAAAAGGTCTGCGAAAGGTTGTGCTGCCAGGAATAACTCTTCGACGTGAATGTTTTGCACGCCACAAAGAAACCCGAGGCGTTCCACCACTGATTCGCTCAGAGTCACGGGCACATTTTATTCGACCATGAAAAACGACTCTTTGTGCACTATGCTGTTAGCTGACAGTCGCAGCCGAATTTTTCCTCTTGCAGTAGCCTTATGACCGAAAAAAGCGGTCAATGTGGCGTGGCAGGTTTGCTGTGGCTTGTTCGACAGCAGTTTAGCATCCTTGTTTGAAATGACGCAGCAGTTAGCACCTGTGTCTAGCTTGCACGTAAACTTACGGCCTTCAATGTCAACTGCTGCACTCCAATGATCTGCCGCTTCGACTCCACTGACAGTCAGGGCTTGTAAAAAGAAATCGTCTTCTTCCGCTTGTACCACGCGCAGCGTGTTTTTAACGCCTCTGGTTTATCGTCGCACCGAGGATCGACATGCTTGAGCAAAGTGATTACGCCCACCACACTTCTTGCATGTTTTCCGCTCAGCCGGGCATATTTCGCCACGGTGAGTGGTATAGCCACAATGACCACACTGTTTCCTTTCTTTGGTGACTGCTTGAATTACTGTGGCGCGTGCTGCTTCTGCGCCTTCACTGGTTTCTTTAAATTGCTCTTTACCAAGTTCTTGGGCCCCGCAAATTTCAATGGTCTTACTCTATGACGGGTTCTCGGAAATAAGTCTATCCTGCAAGCTTTTGTTTCGCAGTCCCAGAATGATTCGGCTACGGAGCAAACGTTCTTCTATGTCCCCGAACTCGCAGTTCTTTGCTAAAAGCCTGAGGTCGTTTAGCCAGTCATTGAAACACCCCCCTTGCTTTTGGTCTCTTGATCCGAAACGAAATTCATTAAACGTCAAATTTGTCACTGGTTTGTAGAATTCTTCAAATTTCTGGAGCAAAATGTCGACGTTGTTCCTATCCGCTTCATTTTTGAACTTGAAGGCGTTGTAAGCTTTTTGCCCTCCTCTCCAACCGTTACAAGTAACGTTGCTGCTTGGACTTCTTTGGGCTGCATACCTAACTGGGCAGCCATGGAGAACAATGTAAACTCACATTTCCAAGTTTTCCATCCTAGCCATGCGTCTGCTGACGGGCCCAGTGGTTTCGGCGTGGGAAGCAGCGTTGACGGGGCCGACATAGCGATAGTGAACCGCTGCCACCATGTAGGCGAGTCGGGGTGAGGCAATGAACAACTTTATTGCTAGAATAAACGGCATATATATATATATATATACAAAGTAGTGCCGCAGTGGGTCATGCGCAGTGCATACATAGAAGCGTGGCGTTGCACTTATTCAGTCTTGCCGGAATATATATATATATATATTGTAATGAACGGCTTAATTACAGCCGAGCTCGTGCTGCTACTACGAGTATCCAGCTATGCAGCTGTTGATCGTATATACAGGTGTAGAATCTGAACAATGGATGATGATATGTGGAAATGATGAAGATGAAATTCAGGACAGTGTTGCGCTCATACTAACTCTTTCTCCCTGTGGAAGTGGCTGCCTTGGCTCACGGAAGTAATATGAAATGCGTCGACTATATGGTTTTACACGAGAGACATGAACTATCTCTGTCCCAGGGCAACTGTGATCGGACGGCGTTCTTAGGGGCCAGACGCGGTAATTGAAAGGTGATATCTGTTTAATGACCGCGTGAGGTCAAATAAAACGCGAGAGCGATTTGACACATAAGCTGGGAACGCGCACAGGAGTCCAAAGAAGAACTTCGTCGCCAGGAGAAAAAGTCACAGAACGGTGATTCGAGTCGCAAGGATACTTGCGAGGGTCCTGGGAGGTGCCGATGTTGAAGCGGGCGAGGTGACGGCGGTGCGCGAGGCGAGACAGAAACTGTTCCGAGAAAGGAGCTGCTGCAGTACAGGATTCGAAAGGAACGATACATGAAGAAAGAAACTTGGTGAACGGCCATAGACGAGGAAAACAAGTGAAAAGCCGGTGGTACAATGCGTAGCCGTGTTATAGGCGAATGCCACGAACGGCAGGATTGCATCCCAGTTCGCGTGGTCGGGGCGGATGTACATCGCAGTCATGTCGGAGAGGGTACGATGAAAACGCTCCGTCAAACCGTTGGTCTGCGGATGGTAACTGGAAGTCATCTTGTAAATTGCGTTTTAGGCGCGCAGAACTTTAGTAAGGATAGGAGAGTTGAATACTTTGCCGCGGTCGCTGAGGAGAAGGCGCGGAGCTCCATGGCGCAAGAAAGCGTTGAATAGAAAAAAAAAAATCGGCGACTTCAGTAGCAATCCAACGATGGTAGAGAGGCTGTCTCCGCGTAGCGTGTTAGATGGTCTACGGCCGTTGCAATCCAGTGACTGTCATGTGAGGTCCGTGGGAAGAGGACTGCAGAAGTCTATTCCAACTACTTGGAAAGGAAAAGCGGGAAAAGGCATAGGTTGTAAAGAGACAGAAGGAGCTGTCATCGGTCGTTTGCGGCTTTGACAATGAACGCAGGATACAACGTACTTCGCGAAGGCTGAAGGCAGCCCAGGTCAGGAGCAGCGGCTTCGTATTCTGTCCTAAGTCTTGTGGTAGCCTAGATGACCAACCGTCGTAGGATCGTGAAAGGTTTCAAGCACCTCACCTTGCAGAGAACGGGGTATGACCGGGACCCATTTGTTGCCATGGACGTGATAAATGTAGCGATGTAAGACCACATTGTAGAGCTTGAATTGATTAGGTTGTCGACGAAGTGGGGTGTTTGTAGGTGACGAAGAACCTTCCATGCGTTGGAGAATAGTTCGGCACTATGGGTCGACACTATGGTGGGACACAATGACAGATGGGCTGTCGGGTCTTAACCAATCGAGGGTTGCGTTGTGTAAAGCCGGTGAAGAGGACTCGGGACGTATGCTAGGACGGAGAGGCCATGGTGAGTCGTCATAGTTAGGCAAAGGGTAGCGAGATAGAGCATCGGCGTCTTGATGCTTCTTTCCAGCCCTATAGGTGACATCGAAATCGCACACCTGTAAACGAAGCATCCAGCGACCAAGGTGACCCGATAAATTCTTTAGCGATGAAAGCCACCACAGTGCGTTATGGTCGGTACCGACCGTAATATGGCAACTGTGAAGATATGGGCGCGTTTTTTTCACTGCCCAAGCAACAGCAAGGCACTCCTGCAGAGTTATGGTGTAATTATTCTGTGCGGTGGGTAGTGCGCGACTAGCGTAAGCAATTCCTTGTTCGCGGAAGGTGTTGTAACTTTGCAATAGAATTGAGCATGCTCTCAGGAACCGATGAAGTCTAAAAGCAGTCAAGAAGAAACTAGGAATAGGCAAGAGCCATTTGCATGCGTTAAGAGACAAAGCCGGCAATATCATTACTAATATGGATAAGATAGTTCAAGTGGCTGAGGAGTTCTATAGATATTTATACAGTGGCACCGACGGCGATAATGGAAGAGGGAATAGTCAAAACGAATTTGACATCGCAACAAGTAACGCCGCAAGAAGTAAAGAAAGCCTTGAGAGCTATGCAAATAGGGAAGGCAGCTGGGGAGGATCAGGTAACAGCAGATTTGTTGAACAATGGTGGGCAGATTGTTCTAGAGAAACTGGCCACCCTTTACACGCAATGCCTCATGACTTCGAGCGTACCAGAATCTAGGAAGAACGCCAACATAATCTTAATCCATAAGAAAGGGGACACCAAAGACGAAAAATTATATTCCGATCAACTTACTGTCCGTTGCCTACAAAGTATTTACTAAGGTAATCGCAAATAAAATCCGGAATACCTTAGACTTCTGTCAGCCAAAGGACCAGGCAGGATTTCGTAAAGGCTACTCTACAATAGGCGATATTCACACTATCAATTAGGTGATAGCGAAATGTGCGGAGTATGACCAACTCTTATATACAGCTACCATTGATTACGAGAAAGCGTTTGATTCAGTCGAAACCTCAGCAGTCGTGCAGGCATTACAGAATCACGGTGTAGACGAGCCGTGTGTAAAAATACTGAAATATATCTATAGCTGCTCCACAGCCACCGCAGTCCTCCATAAAGAAAGCAACAAAATCCCAATAAAGAAGGGCGTCAGGCAGGATGATACGATCTCCCCAATGCTATTCACAACGTGCTTACAGGAGGTATTGAGAGATTTGGATTGGGAAAAATTGGGGATAAGAGTTAATGGAGAATACCTTCGTAACTTGCGATTCGCTGATGGTATTGCTTTGCTCAGTAACTCAGGGGAACAATTGCAATGGATGCTCACTGACCTGGACAGGCAAAGCAGAAGCATGGGTCTAAAAATTAATCTGCAGAAAGTTAAAGTAATGTTTAGCAGTCTCGGAAGAGAGCAGCAGCTTACGATGGGTAGCGAGGTACTGGAAGTGGTAAGGGAATACATCTACTCAGGGCAGGTAGTGACCGCGGATCCAGATCATTAGACTGAAATAATCAGAAGAATAAGAATGGGCTGGGGAGCGTTTGGCATATATTCTCTGATAATGAACAGCAGGTTGCCATTATCCCTGAAGAAAAAAGTGTATAACAGCTGTGTCTTACCAGTACTGACCTGCGGGGCAGAAATCTGGAGACTTATGAAAAGGGTGGTATTTAAATTGAAGATGACGCAACCAGCTATGGATAGAAATGTGATGGGTGTAACGTTAAGGAGGGTTAAGAAGAGAACAGATTGGGTTAGAGAATAAGCGCGAGTTAATGACATCTTAGTTGAAATCAAGAAAAATAAATAGGCAGGGGCAGGGCATTTAATGAGGAGGGAAGATAGGCGATGGTCATTAAGGGTTATGGACTGCATTCGAAGAGAAGGGAAAGGTAGCACGGTGTGGCAGAAAATTAGTTGGGCGGATTAGATTAAGGAGTTTGCAGGGATAACATGGCCACAATTAGCACATGACCGATGTAGTTGGAGAAGTATGGAAGAGGCCTTTGCCCTTCAGTGGGCGTAGCGAGGTTGCTGCTGCTGATGATGCTGAAGTGTGTTTGTGTGTTGTGTGTGTCATAAGAATACAAGAAAAATCACACCAAGGACAACATAATGTACCTTACTTTTACTTACTAATTTAATTAAAGAAGTGTTAATGGAAATAAAAGTGTATTAAAAACAACTTGCTGCAGCTAGGGCACGATGACACATCTTCGCATCACGCGTGCGATGCTCTAACGAATTGAGCTACCGCGGCGCCGCTTCCCCATCCACTTTCTTTGGTCTTTGTGTGTTACTACTAGAACTGACCTGCGAGTGTTAGCCGGCGCCACCACTCACATACCTCGGCGGTCAGCAGATGTGGAGCATCCTTTCTACCACCGGCGGTATGAGTACTTGATCTTTTTGGGTGAAGGCAACTGTTGAATAAACCTCCCCCTCCACACAAATATACACACACACACACACACACACACACACACACACACACACACACACACACACACACACACACACACACACACACACACACACACATATATATATATATATATGTTCTGCGTAATAAACGTAAACTAGGGTTCAGCTTACAGCCGTTGAACTAGCTGCACTGCGGGTAGCTTTTGTTTAGGGTGAAGAATGTACAGCACGATCATATCAACGCCTAGTGTTAATTAAGGCGCGCTAACTGAGCCACTGAGTTCTGTTTCATGGGTTGGCTGGTCCCTGTTGAGTACAAGCGATTCTTTATGATGACCACCATCCCAGAGACTTACACGGAAATTTGACGGATTCTACTGTAAGATCATTTGCAAGGAAAAACATCGCGACTCCGCTGTGCACTGTCGCGCGGAGTTCACAGCACTCTGTAAAATGCGGTGCGAGCCTCCAATATGAACCTGTTTAGAAAAACTGACCCATCTTGCGAGTTCTACACGCTGCGAGGCTTGAATAGACAAAAAGCATGTCGTAACCGCATGAGGCTCAACGTGGCATACGCCTGCCACTTTTAATTCAAGTGCCAGCTATAGCCTCACGTAAGGGCTTGATGTTCAACGTTCCTGGGAACTTGCAGCACGCATAGACGTCAGACTCTGGAGTTTTGCAAGACTCGTAGCACCACCTGCCGGTGAGAAGAGGCAGTAATTAAGTAGTGCGAAGCCAGACTCCCATGGTAAGTTGCCTATGCAGCTAGCGATTGCGAAACAACGCTTTGACTTGATTTTGGTCCATATTGCGAGTGTTTTGCCTATTAAACACCCAGACCGAGAGCTATAAGTTTCTCCGCTAGTCGGATGCGCCGCCGAACTGCCATAAAGCGCTCGCTGGCTCACTTGGCTCACTCGTCAGACTGATGCCGGAAACGACGGCAACCTCGATAACTCCGCGCGCTACGAAGAAACGCCGCAATCGGCGCTACTGTTGTGTTGTAAATTGCCATGAACGTTAAGGACTAAATAACAACGTTCAGTTTTACCGATTTCCATCGCGATCGTATGAAGGGGAAATCCGAGAGCGCTGGATACAGGCCGTTCTACGTGTTGGGTAATCGAATTACTTGCATTCCCCGCAACACAGCAGCTCGCATGAGGCAGTGCGATAATGTTGTTCTGCTGTAATTTGCTGCGTATACTATAGCCCTGACGGAGGACCGCGGCAGCCAAATGAAAACTCAAGAATCTGCAGCCGCCACTTCGTTGGCAACAGAAAAAGCAACGTTAATTTGCGAACCATCCTGTGCATGTGCCATCGATATTTCCACCTGTTAACTGACGTCCCCCTCCGCTTGACTCAACAACTGGAACGGAGAGATTTGGCGGGTCAGTTTAACCAAACATTTTGGTTCGTTTATGAATTGAAAATCCTGTTCTAGAGCATCGTTGTATCGCGAGCTCATTTCGAGTTTCGGTATTTTGTATGTCCTGCGCCGATACAACACGCACGTTTCGCGATGTGCTGAACCTGCTAGACTGCGTTTTTCAAATGTGAGCAATAAAGTTGCTGTAGGAGCACTGGATAAGAAATTGCGAAGTAACGCACGCGTGTAAAGAAAAAAAATGTCGCGTTTGTTTACATTTATTTGTGCGCGCTTGTTACTCGAAGCGTCTGCGAAAAGTTCAAAGCTACTGAGCGAGGGTGTAGTTCCTGCTAGAAAGTTGCGGCCCGTAGGCACTGTAGGGAAGCTTACTTTCGTCACGTTCACACGCCGTTTGCTGCCTTGCAAAACGTTTTCTGTTTGCTGCCCTGAAAAAGGCCAAGAAAGGATTTACCCTCTGTTAATAATTGCGAGAAAGAACATAACGATAAAATGCAAAAAAATATAGCAGACACTTAAGTCCTGTGTTCGGGACATTTTCAATATGAACCAATTTTAAATACTTAGATTTTTATGCTGTTATGCCTATAAACAAACCTGATGTTCTCTGCACTTGCGAGTTGCAGCACGCCGAAATAACACTTGAGACTTCTCTTATATTGTACACGTACTTCGCCCTGCTGAGCTTCCTCCCTTTGCGAAGCGTGGATGGGCGGAAGAAGCTTTCCAGGTCCTTGATATTTAGGAAACCGTGCCTCAACACAACCGAAAGCGGAGGGCCCATTGTGGCCTATGCACCTTCGCTTGCGGACAGCTCTTTTTGCACTACTCAGTTCGTGCCAAGTCTTCGATGGGGCCGCTGGTGACGGGATTTTCTGCAGCGCCGCCTGGGCAGAGTCTGAGGTCTATCGGGTCATCATCATCAGCCTGGTTACACCCACTGCAGGGCAAAGGCCTCTCCCATACTTCTCCAACAACCCCGGTCATATACTAATTGTGTCCATGCCGTCCCTGCAAACTTCTATCGGGTGGCTGCAGTCAATATTGATGAGACAGACCGCCTCTGCCCGGTGCTTTGCATTGATACACTGGCACTAGCCTAGAACAGCGCGACGTTCTTGGCACGTGGCAAAACACTGCTTGCCCAGTGTGTGCAATGAAAATGCTGCTAACATCTTTGTAAACTGCGGGCTTTTATCAAACGCAATCACAGTATAGGGCTTGCGAGTCTTAGTTGTATGCGCCGTCGGCGTGTTTGTCTGATTATTGTGTACATTATATCTTGCCTTAACACGTTAAGGAGTACGCTAGACCGTCAGCCAAGTAAACAATGTCCAGCATTAATAAAGACTGCGTCTCTCTCTCGCTTTCCTGCCAAATGAACGAAGACGATCATCATAGCCGTGACCAGAAACCATAAATGATCTGGTCAGCTTCCTTTTACAGAACGCGAACCGTAGATGACGTGTAATGTAGAATAAATTGCTACGTTTATTACGGCCGTTTATTAGGCAGTTCTTGTGTACTACATAACATGGAAGAAAGGGGTCAATATAGAGGACATTGCCCATTGAGTTTCCCACATTAAATTGTGGAAACTTCTATGGGCTCATAACAGAGAGCGAGAGAGAGAGAGAGAGAGAGAGAGAGAGAGAAGGGAGAAAGGAAAGGCAGGGAGGTTAACCAGACTGACTCCAGTTTGCTACCCTACACGCGGGCAGGGGAATGGGGAGTGAAAGAGAGAGAGAGAGAACTTAGGTGTACGATGTCTATTTTCGGGCACTCAAGACTGTTGCCCTCAGGTAGTGAAAAGGCGCTCGAACTGCCATGGGCCCATAACAATCCGTTTAGCAGTATGCTGCCTTATTTCGATGATATACTGATATATTTGTGCCGAGCAAGAAATTAAGAAAGAGCACAAAGAAGGAATAACAGAAGAACAAGATATTGACGCACGACTGCTTTACAGTTTACTCAGGTTCGACTTTTTGCACGTATTTTCTTTACATTGTATTATGGGTCAACTAACTGCCCAAATCGTTGGCGCACACTTTACTAAGCATACAGTTTTCACAAAACTGTGCTCACGCAGACAAGGCGGGTTAAGTGGAAGCGACGCACTCGCTTCAATTTTTTTTTTTTCTTGCTGGATTGATCAAGAAGCCGTTGTTGCACTTTCGCATGGTGAAAAACCGCGTGCTTCAGAAACTGTTTTGAAACGGAGCCAAATATCGAGAGGAGGACGGCGGTAAAGAGTAGCGTGGCTGCGCTTGAAGGCACCCGGTGTAAACACAGAATAAAAGAGAAAAAAAAAAAATTGGAGGACGCTTAAGCTTCGCCTTTAAGAGTAGAACCAATACCTCCTATGTACTTCACAAGGCCTGCGCCCAAAATTTTAACGTCGCAGCCCGCCGTCCGACTGCGCAGCTCCAGCGGCAACGTCATGACTCTGGTTGTTTTCCACGCGGTCTGTCGCGGTCACTTCGCTTGGCTGTGTTCGGGTTCGTTGCCACGTGATGTCTTCCTTCTAAGTTGTGCTGCACCTGTGCAGCGCCTGTGGCGTCTACGTTGGATATTTGTTGGCATCGGCATGTCTGACGGCCTGCACGATGCCGAACAAGCATTAAGAGGGAGCGTTAGCTCGGAGGCTCCTATCTAAATACAAGTAAAAGGAGAATTTGTTTTTCTCGACTATCACTGCACCAAATTTGACGAGGTTTGTTGCATTTAAAAGAAAAACTCAAAATCTAGTGACTGTTGCTTTCTAATTTTTGATTTAGTTCGTGAATATTTTTGTTCAAAATTGGGGAAAATAGAAAACTTTCCGAAAATTAGGCTATCAAGTTTACAACTCTGCAACTCAACAACGAAAAATGATAGTACAATTCTCTGAATCGCATCTATTAGAACATCTAAAGCGGACAAAATTGATATGCTACATAATAATATGAGCAAATTTGGTATATGGAAATAGAGCTTTGCAGAACCCTTGTAAACAATGTAACAAATTTGTGTAAGATGCAAAATGAAACATCATATTTGTCCGCGTTGAATGATCTAACGGATGCCGTTTGGAGGACCGCGATATCTGTTCTTTATGCAGAGCTATGAATTTGTAAACTTCGTGCTTCTAGTTTTTTTCAAACTGTCGAATTGATAATCTTTTTAACAAAATTCAAGCCCTAAATCGAAATTCCGCTTCCAACAGTCACTAGAATTGAACTTTCTCTCTCAAATGCAAAACAATTAATTAAAATCGGTCCCGGTGTTATCTTAGAAAAACGTTTTTGCGTTTTACATGTATTTGAATAGGCCGCGTTGGAGCTGGGCCAGAGCAAAAGGTTCTTCTTAAGGCGTAAGCCTTTAGTGGCTCATGAGTGTCCGGGCGCAGTCCGTGGTGGACGCTGGAAAGCGGTGATCACCTGCGAGGGGAGGAAGGAGAGGAGGCGCCACCGACGAGGGTAGCAAGGAGAGGAGGCGCCGTGCCAGTAGCGCCATGCGAGTGGGCGCGTAGGATGTGCGTGGGGGCGCGCGCACATCGGCACAAACCTTGCAGCCATATGGCTGTGATTGCATCCCATGCTGGCGGCGACGGCGGCGCCGGTTCGCAGAACAGTTCATACAACAGCAACAGAGGCAGTCATAGATAGGATTTCGCATATCGCACTTTAGCTCAGCAAAGTGCCCATAGATTTTTGTGCGCCGGTATGCACGGGCAATTCCGATACTGGGAAAAAGATGCAAGTCTATTCTGTCCCCAAAGATGAGGACACGAGAACCAAGTGGACGCGTGTCACTCCCCAAAAGGACTTCACATCAATCGCATGTAATAAGGCAAACCTTTTATGACAGTTTTATTCTTGGTGGTATTTTTCCTAAGCACGTATTTTTGTTTGTAGGTGATTGTAATTCGTGTTCGCGCAGTTAGGAAACGATAGAAAGCATTGCCGACTTATCGGGTTCGTGACATCGCTATTTTTATTATCGCGGTTCTTTCCTGTAGGCAAGCGAATGTTTTTCTGAAACGCTTAATTTTGTGTGTGCAAGTATCTTGTACCAGTAACCAGTTTGCTAGCAAACTCTGCGAATAACAATTTCGAGCATTCTTTGGAAGCAGGGGACTGACCTTGCACGTGTTTCAAAAGAAGAGAGCGCAAAAAAAGATGGAAGCTTGTATCATTACCCAGGAATGAATACAGGCAATGCTAAATTCTTGCAAGGCTAAATTCCACATATCATGCAATTTGGTTCTTGAAAAAGGATCATTGTGAATTTGATGTTCTTACTGCTTAAGTCTGACTTGTTTGCTTGTGTTATCTGTATCGTGTGCTCTTGAAGGCAACTAAAAGCCGTGCTTATTGTGTGCAGTCGAGTGCCCTCATATTTTACCTGCATATAGAGTGTTTTTCTTCTCTGCTCTCGGAATTAATACACTCAATGTGAACACTACGATGCTGGGGTATAGTTTTTAAAATTGAAGGCACTTGAATGTTACTCTGAAAAATCGATAATTGAACATCGTCCATGAAAGAATTCCTATGTATCTAACTTATATTGCGTATAGTTGTGAATGTTCCGGATATGTCGAAATCCTCCCTCCCTATCTGAACAGCCTTATATGTATGATTTAATAATGAAGTATTTTGAATTGACTCTCATATTTCAGGGCACTCATTCTTTGGCGCTTAATTTTCACCTTGTGCCAATTTGAAAACTCTTGCTGAGCTGCGTTGATATTATTCTCTGTGCGCATTGCAGATAATCGAAATAAACAATACGCGATGCGGTTACGAAGTGAGTGTATTTATCGAACGGGTTGATTATCGCGCTTGTTAACAATGCCTTTGTTGCAAAAAAAAGAAAAAGAAAACCTCAGTGAACGACGCCCGGTTTCAGTAAAGTAGCGCACAAAGTCTTGATGCTGCAAAAAGCCTCTCCAGCTTTCATAATTGAAAATTCTAGCCCCCACTCAGGCACTCCCCGTAGAAGTGTTAATTGATTTTTATCGAGTGCTAGCACGGAATACAATTGGAAGACTGAATTGCTTGCAAAGAGAAAAAAAGAATATTTGTAAAACTGGGCGTCATCTTGTATTCAACGCATGAGTCGCAAGCACCGCGCTCGAGCGGGAGCAACACCTGCTACATACTTGACAAGTATATAGGAAACGTTGGCCTAGCGCGCGCACAAACGCGTGGGCTCGCTTACTTAGCGTCGAAAACGTGTCGCTGCCGTGAACGGCTCCCGAGTCGTCGGCCAACGCAGGAGCGAGCCGGCCGGCGCAACGTGACGTCGCAGATGACGTCGCGCCACGTGAGGCGCAGGCCTCGTGAAGTATATAGGAGGTGTTGGTGGAATGCGATAGCATTTAAAGATCCCTATTGCTTCTCAAGCTTCCCCGCAACTGCAGCTTAATGGTTACGGGGAAACACTGGCTATGCACGAACGCGAGCTCTCTGGTAGAAGCGAGGCCGCTTGCGTGCGCCGATCCCGCATGTTACGCACAGCCGTGCCAAACGCATAATTTTCAGGTTTCTATTATTGTTTCGCACTTTTTATGATTCAGTCTGGGAAGATTTAGGATAAACGGCATGCGCAGTCGCTGTTTTGTTTCATGACATTCATTGGTGGACTGTGATTCTCCAAATTCCGAGGAATAACTTTGACAAAAATATAATACAAAGAATGAGCAACTTAGTGATAGAATAGCGTGGCACTATAGCCCGCATATGCAGCATGTCATATACACCAGAACACAGAAAAAAATTTAGTGGCGCCATTTTCCAAGCGTGGTGGCGCCACCTGCTGCGCCAACGGCTGCGAGCTGCCAAGCGAGGTGACCGCAGGTAGACGCAGTGCTTGCGCTTTGACATTTCTGTGAAGTTCTGATAAAGGAACGGGATGTTAAATTTTAGCTAGCAAATTTAGTTAGTGAACTCGATTTTCGGCAAGATTGTGCTGCAAATCGGAATAGCTGTGGCAAGCGCAACGTCCGCAGGCGGTGCCGGTCCTTCCGGAAAGTCCGTGTTACCTTTGCATGCGGAAACATTGGTTCTGTGGCGATTCTACTTTGATTTGCACGTCTGACAATACGTCATGAACTGGTAAAAGCCTTGCAGTACGCGCTATACTTTACCTCCGCGTTGTAGTGCGTGGAAAAATCTCGGGCCCACACCTTGAAAACAGGCGGCATGCCGTAGGTTACAGTAAGCGTAGCGCGGGTGCATGGATGCCCTGATGTGTCCGTTTTTTTTGTCTCGGGACGGCGGAAGAATGAATTAACATTAGTTCAGCCGTGTCGGATCTACTGTGCAATGTATGTATATTTTTTGAACAAACATGGCCGCTCTTGCCCTCTGGCCAGTAGTTACGATAAGCAACACAAACCGGCTTTCACACGTAAAGGTTTCGAATAGTTGCTGAAAGGTATTGCGAAATTTCGTGGCCACTAACGTCAGTGCACGGAATCAATCTGTTATGCATGGATTCGATTGTCATGAGCGTCAGAACTTTGTAGCGATGCGAACATTTTCACGGCATTTAATTGTGAATCGGGGGTGGAGTTCTATGGCGAGAGCCACTGTACGAAGCCCACCTCAGGCCTTTGTGTAATCGAGGAAGAGAGACACGCACAAATACACACATACAGAGACAAAAGGACATGCACGGCTGACTATGCCACAGCGGCACAGCTCTCGACGTACATCGTGTTGGTCGCGAACGGTGCTCTGCAATCTGCCACGTTTTCGCTGGTTATTTGCACATCCACATACGACGCAGTGACGCCCCGATGATGTTCTGTACTTGAACGTTGCGGACACAGACATATTTACACATTGAACACCCCGTAACACACACACGCTACATGCCTGCGAACGCGTCTTGGTAGCTCAGGGAAGATGGCGGCCGGTCGCTGGGTTCCGGGGTATGCGCTCAGCCCATCCGGTTCGAGACTATCGTGCTCTGGTCTATAGCAAGGCGTGGCATATACATATACCCAGATCTATACGGCAGTTTTCGCTCACAGGAAACCAACGCCAGCTGCGTACGACGCCGACTCGGAATTTTCTCCGAAACGCGGACCTTAATCACGTTAATGCTTCACCGTTCGCGGCAGCAGTGTCGCATTCAAATGAAGGCGATCAAATGAAGGTGCCCTTAACTAAGCTAATTGATGCTTAACGCGTGAAAGCAGACACATCGAGAGAAAGCGTTTTATTAAAACGGAGAGATTTACTCCGAAACGTGCATAGTCTCTTGAATAATTATCGGCATGGGAGGAAGATGAGCTATACAAAGGCCCGAAGAGAAAGACGGAGAGAGGGTGAGAGAAAGAAAACCAAATATGAAAAGGTGAGGGAAAACGTGCGCCTGACATTTACAAGTAAAACGAAGCTAACTGCACCACATTCAAGATCTTGGCAGTTTAAAAATTGAATCAAGTGGTTTTAATGTGGAAATGCAGCACGTATTAAAGCGTATCGGCTTGAGACGCAACGTCAAGCACACAACAGAGTTTTATAGAATTGAGAAGGCACCTTATTAGGGAATAACGCGGCCACCAGGTCGCTGCGTCGCGTCTTCAGATTCAACAGTAGCTCTGGAAAACGTTCGCAACACAACTTCGTGGTAGGATGCAGCTCGGTACAGAAAACGAGCAATGCAGAAAGCCCTGTTTTGTCCTATTGTGGCAAAGCCAAGCGCCCCTTTTGGGATGTTTATTAAAGAAGACACTGTTTTCTGTTATATATGAGAAAAGAAAATCCTCCTCGGCACCATTTTTCACCCAGGAGGCGGAGGGATGAAAGGAAAATTAAGTTAACGGTGCGCCGTGCACAGCGCTACACCAACGGCGCAGCGCCGCAAACAAGCTCAGCGGGACCGTACAAAGCATAGCGTAGTTGTCTCGCGTGCTTGCGCCCTCCATTTATCTTCGCCTAATTGACATTGATTAATCACTGGCCAGTGAACTTGCCACTCTCAGCCTCGAGAATCTACTCGCAGAACATCATATAGCTAGATGTAACACCGGGGGCTAACATGAGCGAACGGCAGAATGCAACAGCTACTGCCACGAACTCTCGGCTTAAGCTGAGCGTTCATAACTTGCTTTCACGGTCCGCATTCCCCACGTGGCTGAGATTAGGCAAAGTTTTGCCAATCGCAGCAAGATATACGACCGGTCTAGTTGGCAATATGTATTGAAAGTAATTTTTGCCATGCATTGCGCTCATTGTGGTTGCCTTACACGGTTACAGGATACGATAGTCATTTCCAGATATCACAACGTTTGTAGCAACATAATTATAGAGGCATGCCACATCTAGGGATGGAAGCTTGAGCCAACTATGAATTGCCATATTCAAGAAAAAACAATAAAACTGCCACACCTGGGTAGTATGCCATCCAATATTCATTTCTAGGTATTAATTCCGCTTGTTTTGTCTTGTGCTTTGTTAGGAGGGGGTGGGGTGTTCCATTCCTCGGAGCAATGTAAATTAGCAGCTGCACAATTGGAAACCGATACGTGGGACTTCCGGTAGAACGTGGTACCGGACTCATGGATTGGTTTCCGGTGATCACGAAGCGTTGAGCTAACGCTGCGGTTACACATTGTGCGCTGCCGACAGAACCCGCACCGCGGCTGTGCAGGTCGCAACGAGGCATCGACCATTGGAGCATTTGGGAGCCGTCGCGGGCGTTTAACTGTTTTCTCCTCTTGATTTTCTTTTGTTATTAATTATTATTTTTATTTGTATTTTATTTTCAGTTCTACCTTGCTCCGAAATTATGTGTCTTGGCTCGACTGACGACGGACGGCGCCGTGAACACTGCTCGAAGCATTGAATGTGCAGCATTTCCGTTCTAGCTGACGAGAAATGACTGGAGGGGTGTATTTTTAAGTGAACCTTTGTAGATAATGGCACAGGCGAAAATACTCGTATTGTGCGGAAGAAAAGGAACACAGTATTTGATTTTCTTACAATGTGATTATTATTGCTATTATCATTCTTACAATACTTCACGCACCTTCATGAATGTTTATATAGGCTCTAAGCGTTTCCCTGATAACTTGGGCAACTGTGTAGTCTGTGGCATAGTGAGTACTGGGTAGAGAACGGGGCAAATATGCTGAGGGAACCGTGCTAGAATCTTGGGTAACTAAGTATGCGAGACTGAGTATGGCCTCTCTTGAATGAACTTCTTTGACACCAACTTACATCCCTGGGTAAATGTGCATTTAGGTGTGTGGCCCTCTTCTATAACAAAAAAAAAATATTAAGTTTCTTTAGTGCTGAGCGGAATGAACCTGCGTTATACATATTCAGACATGCAACACGCGCGCCTTCCCAGCGGCGCGCGATTTGCAGCTCTCAAATGAAGCCGATGGAAGCGGTGTTGGGGTCTCAGCAGAGGGGGTTCTAAATCTGGCAGAAGCAGCACGCCAAAGCGACAAAGTTCTTCCTTGATATTTCGTACATATAGTTTTGAGACGACTTAGGCCAAAAGAGAAGTCTAGATTTTTGTTAAGACTGAAACTTCTAGGATTGTTTCGCCCTTTTGTTAAGTATACATAAGGAAGCGGTTTTATTTTTAGTCAAGCAGAGTTAATTTATTAGAACAAAATTGTTAAGAGGAATGTCTTAGCGCACGTTGTTCCAAGTGCGAGCGTCTCTGCACCCTTTGGTTGAAACGCGGTTTGAGTCGGTGGGCGAGTCGAAGGGCGAGGGCTTTATCTGTAGGATGTGTGTGCTAGGAGGCTCGCGATTAGACCGTCAAGAGCCGGATAAAGGCAAGCTAGCGTAATGGGTCAAGGAGCCAGAAAGCGACCTAAACAATGAGCAAAAGCAGAGGAAGATTGTAGAAGACAAGCCCGTCAAAGTAGAAGACATGAGGGCCGCCATTCCGTCAAGGAGTAGTGGACGCTTCCACGATAGCACCGCGACAAGGGCTAGTGCCGAAGCGGGAAATGGGTACGAAACGAACACAGCCACGCCGGGACGCATTGCCTGAGACGTCAGTGATATCCCCGAGATGGCTATCACTGGAGGCTATTAGAGATGGCTGGGGCCGGAAGGAAGGTTATTGCGAATCCAGAGGAGGATGCGTGACCACGACGGCAACATGACCATTACGACGGCATGATAACGACCATTGCATGAACATTTTTATGGCGTGGCGAAGGAGACGGAATAAATATGGCAGTGGCACGACGAAATAACACGGCGTGACCACTGTGACTCGTCGGTGGATGCGACAACGGTAACAACGTCAGCATGGTGAAGACAGCGTCCAGATTACAACGGTGACAACCACGATTACAAAGACGATGATGAAGCATGATGACAGTGGCGACGATGACATGACGACGTCTACAAAAACGACATGACGACGACGAGGCCGACAATGACATGAAGGTTACGATGGTGTAGCAATGAAGACATGGCAACATGAATTTAAAACTCAGGTGTCGTCATTGAAATGGTATCGTATAGCGGTGAATTGTTCAGTGCGTCGAATCCGCATAATTTTATTGCTTCTGCGACCCCGCCACACGTCGAAATTTTGTCGATGATAAAGTTGTCCAAATAAAAAAAACATACCATCTTTGTTTTCGACTCTCGACATGACTCAATAAAGGTTTATTCTCTATTTTTCTAGCGCCAACCAAGAGCGTGGTTTTCAAAACCCGCCAATTTGGTTTATGACTAGCTCGTTGCGCTGCTTAGCGCGTGGTCAGCTCCCGGCCGTGGTGGCCACATTTAGATGGGAGCGAAATTCAAGAACACTCGTGTACTTTTCTTTAGTAAATAGTGCCGTCCAAAGACCAAGTAGATTTAGGTGCTAATTGAAGGACTACATGTGGTAAAAAAGGAATCCCAAGTCTCTCTGGCTTGCTGCATACTGTCATCGTGGTTAGGGCCGGTAAAATCCCAGAAAACCAAGGTTCGCGAAATTCTGGTGGACGACTGCTTGTATGAGCGGCACTATGGACACGTTGGCTGACTGAAAGTCTGGAGGGAACGCCGTAGGAGGTTTTTTTTCGAGTGCGCGGCGGAAAATGCGAGTTACATCTTCCGACGCTGCAGACTCCGCTGACATCGGTGGCATCTGATAGCATAATCACCCGCCACCTACCTTTCCCTGTATTTCCCACTTCCCCTTTCCCCAGTGAGGAGTAGCAAGCTAGAAAACGCTCTCCAGACCGACCTCTCCTCCTTTCTCTTCATTAAAATATACTCCTCCCTCACATGATGATGTTGCGGCGGTGTTAGCCAGCCGAAAGAACTGGTGGGTCATGTGGCGTATCTTCGCTCGTTCAAAACATAGACATTCCTTAACTATGGCGTCGACCGTCGTATAGTCCTTGTATACAAGTAGATTAAACGCGTCCTCGGCTATTTCCTTCAAAATGTGTGAAATCTTATCAGATTCGGTCATTTTTATATCAGGTTTTCGACAGAGGTCGAGTACGTTCCGTATGTACGAAATGTACGATTCAGTGGTTGTCTGGACGCGGGATTCCAGCTCCTTTTTAGTGGCCCACTGAGGGGCCAAATGGTCTGCCGAAACACTGACGCAGCCTCGCCTTGCAAGCGTTCCAACTTGTAAGATCTTCTTGCGTCTGGTACCACACGCGTGCCGTTCCTTTCAGGCAGAGAATCACATTGGCGAACATCAGCTTGCGGTCCAACTTGTAGTGGTCGCTGACGCGCTCGTACGTGTCCATCCACTTTTCGACGTGAAAGCAACCCGTGCCAGAAAAGGCTCCCGGGTCTCGTGGGTGTAACAGAATTACAGAGCCGGTGGCTGCTGCGCCGTCGTCACTTCGCTGGTATTCGCGGAGCAACCAAGACGGCGACCGCCTCGATGTTCCGTGCTCGGTCGATGGAGTTGGCACACTGTCAGGTTTTACCGCGCACCTCCACCAAAGAGATGTTACGCAAATAGCGTGCATTTAGAAATTATTACTATGCACTAGGTTGCAACAGCTACAAGCAGCGGCGACTTATGCAAGGTTTTCGCGCGTGCATCTGGCCACTTCGTCGCCCGCCGTCGTCTTCGTCCGATAGCAGCAGCCCGTCGACGGTCTCGTGGCAATATATCTATATATATATATATATATATATATATATTGCCGCTGCCGCCCTTTAACGCTGCTCCCTCCTTGAAATAGTGCAACACTGTATTTCTCCAGAGAGTGGCGATGATTCTGTCGAGTGGAACATGTTTCATTTCGACTCAAACCTAACCTCATCTGACAAGTTCGATATCCAAGCATTGCTGGTGAATTTTCAAAGGTGCTTTGCTTGATCACCAAGCGAACTTTGATTTATTACTCTTGTCACAGAATCGACAACGGCAGCTATGCACCCATTCAACACAACCCTCGTCATGTTCCTGCTTCTGAACGCGTTGAAATTTCAACTCAAGTTAAAGGTATGTTACAGCGTGGCATCATATTTTCGTTCGTTCAATCCTTGGTCATCCACAGTAGTTTTAGTGTGAAAGAAGGACGGCATTACGGGATTTTGCGTAGACTATCGCCACCTCAACAGAATTACTAAGCGGGATGTACACCCTCTTCCCCCTTCGACGACGTATTAGATCGGCTTCATGGGGCCAGATTTTTCCCTACACTCGACCTCCTCGCCATGTACTGGTAGGTCGCGCTCGAAGATAACAACACGGAAAAGTCTGCTTTTATCACACCGAACAGCCTGTACCCTGTTAACCGCCTTCTTTTGAACTCTCTGATCCACGTGCAACATTGCAACATCTAATGGATCAGATCCTTGGACACTTGAAGCGGTCGATAGAGTTGGTGTATTTGGATGACATTATAGTTTACGCTCCCTCGTTTTGCAAACACCAACGGCTTTTGGAGCTCGTCTTGCGTGCTCTAGATAATGGTGGACTCAGCATAAAGCCTTCAAAATGTTTCTTCGGCTTTTCAGAAGTCATCTACTTGGGTAATGTTGTGAGCGCCCTGACCCTTCGAAGCTACAAGCTACCGCGTCCTACAACGGCCAAACCAGTTAAAGTTTTTTGGCTTCGCTTCCTGCTTCCGCTAGTTCGCCCCTGGCTTCGCTGCTCGCGCTGCACTTCTAAATGAGCTTCTGAAGAAAAATCAGGAGTGGTATTGGCACCCCCACCATGAATGAGCCTTCCAGAACATTAAGTGGCTCTGATGACTCCACCCACACTCGTACACTATCAAGAGGACGCCCCTAGCAACATCCACAAAGACGCCGGCAGTCTTGGACTTAGGGCGGTTCTACTACAATCCGACTCCGAAGGGAACCAGAAGACCATTGCCTATGCCAATCGCAGCCTCAGTGAACTAGAGGGTCGGTACCACGCTTCAAAACTTGAGTACCTCGCAGTTGTGTGGGCCATTGAGAAGTTTCGGCCTTACGCCTACGGCAAGCATTTTACTGTTGTTACTGACAACATCGGAATGCGCTGGCTCCAAACAAAAAAAAATGGCCTAAATGCGAAACTTGCCCGGTGGACCCTCAAACTTTTAGACTACAGGTTCACGGTCGTTAATCGTAGCACTTCTTGCCACCTAAACAGCGACTACTTTTCACGCAACCCTGTCATTTCTAACTACTCTGTGCCGGCATGGGCAGCACTCGATCTCCAAGCTGCACAGTCAAAGGATACCGAAACCTGCGGCATCGTCCGGCGGCTCTCTGGTGGTACCAGCTCACCTAAGTGCGGCCTCGAGATACTTTCATCAGCTTATGCAATCCGAGATGTCATCCTTTATCATCGACATACAAGAAGGGAACTGTACCTGTCTTTGGTGCCTGTGGACATGCTACCATGTATACTTTTCATTTGTCGCGATGCCCCCTGTGGTGGCTACCTAGGGTTAACAGAAGAGCAGAATATTCTGGTTTGCCTTAAGGAAAGGTTTCGGTAGTCTGGCATGTGTGCCGGTGTCAACCTGTACGTGTCATCCTGCACTACTTGCTAAGCCGGCAAGGCTGTCAGGAAACTACAACCGGTGCCCTTACAACCAATCGCCCCTCCTGACGAACCGCTCAATACTGTGTACATTGATCCCATGTGCCCGTTTCCTCGCAGTAAGCATGGCAATAAATTTCAAACTCTACTAAGTGGGTAGAAGTTCGAGCCATCCGTGATTCTGCAGCAGCTCATGTCAAGAACTTTATTAACGAATGCCTCTCATTCCGGAATGGCACGCCGAAGTTTCTGATTTATGACAGTGGCATGACATTTATGTCGCGTGCCTTCAACACTTTCTTGTCTGAACATCGAATATGACGCGCTGCAGCGCACCCTCAAGCACCACAAGCAAATGGACAGGTCGCACGAAGAACCACAATGTAAAAAACATAGTTTGTTACTACATCTGTCACACGCACGACGACTGGGATGACTACGTCGCTGGTAGAGTTTTGTTTTTGCTCTAAACACGTCCCAACGGTAAGTCACTTGGGAAACACCGTTTCAGCGGCTCTACGGGAGGACGCCAGGGTTACCTCAAGAACACCTTCTTGGCTTTGGAACGTCTCTGCAAGAAAACCCCACAATAGTGGACTCCAGCGAGACCTTGCGCCAGGCTCACCTCCGAGCTCGGATAGCAAAACTGCACCACTAAGCGCAGTTCAATACGTTTGCTCAGCAACTTCCTGTTTGTTTTTTCCAACCAAGTGATTTGGTGATGGTTCGACGTCCACTGCGTTTATCTTGTCACTGCGAAAAATTCTTACCAAGGTTTTCTGGCCCTTTCTACATTGTGACAGCTCTGAGTCCTGTAACGTTTCGAATCGGTAACAACCATCGCAAGCGCCCTTCTCCCCCTCGTGCCAGCCAGATGAAGCATTACGTCCCTCGTGAAACCTGTACGGCACCCCTGCTTTACTCATGTGCCAACTCGAGGGGAGAAGGGCTGGCGAGTGTAACGGTAACGAATAACGTCGCAAGTGAAACAGGAAGAGAAATCTTGATTTTACTGCAGCGCCAAATTTGGCAGCCAAATGGCGACGAAACCGGAATATCACGAACATGACGTTAGTATTCCTAGGAAAAAAGTATGCATTGCTCCGGTATTGAATCCTTATACCCCTCCATACATTCTGCCCCACACTATAGAGTGAAGGGACAAGGTGATATGCAGGAGGCCAAATAAGGAAACCCTGCTTCCGGTTTCAAGAATAGAACGAAGATATGGGGGACAACGTATCTTCGCGAAGGTTACTTTAAAACTACGAACTCCAATGGTGGACATAAGAATGTTTAGCGAGGAAACTTGATATCTATTTTCCTTTCCATATCTTTCTGGTCTCCGTTCTCCTATGTCGAAGGGAAATGCGACCGGCGTATTGACGGTCATTTCGTTCATTTAGGAATGCACGAGCAGTTTGAAGAGAGTGACTGGTGAATGCAACAACATTAAACAGATACTTCCTAAATCGCGTTGCTGCATCTAGTAAATCTGCAAGGCTCATTTCTAAATGATAGGTAAATGCGATGCCTGTACTGAGCTTCCCTTAGTATACTTATGTGAGCTGACTTTGTGCTCTAGTGCCACTTATGTGATGCTATTGAGAACTGTGTTCTGTGCCTTTATATAATATAAGTGAAAGGTTCACCTTTTACGGTAGTTATCTTTCTTTAGTTTTGCGTCACCACGTTTTCTTTATTATCTACTTATTTCATGTGAACAGGAGTAACCAGCACCACACAAAGGCGACATCTGCTAAATATTGTATATTAAAAGTTATATGCAGCAATACGATACGACCATGTATAAAAATGCAGTAGTAAGTGAAAAAGACATGTACCCTGACAGTGCTAAGCTTTCAGTTGGACTTGCTTTTGTTTACTTAACGCAAAAGCAAAGAACGAAGTTTCCATAATGCAGGGAAACCTTTTTATGTAAGCCGCAGAGCGACCACGTTTGCGCAGAAAAACAAAGTGACTGAAGCGTCTGCACGGATATAAGAGCATGAAAAATACGTCGAAAGGTACTCTATCCGGAAAAGGCGGAGGAGAGTAAGCGAGTACACGTGAACCCTTAAACCAGGATCGCTTCGGATGAAAGCAGAGTAACAAATAAAGCGGAAAGTGATAGGCAGGAACCAGAGCTTCAGAACCATCTTATCTTTAGAGACCATATATCGCCGTTGCTCACCGGAGAGCACTCACTAGGCTTTAAATCCTCGGAGAAATATCCTCGGCAAGCGGATCACGCACTCTTTTTGGCCGTCATCCTCTCCATAAATATTCCTTACTTTCTCAAGCCTGCTCCCCAGTCGACATCAAAGGGAACGCACCACGGGTCGCGCCTTCTTTTTCCGGAAGAAGCTCGAGGCTTCAATATTTTAGCCCTTCCGCTTTTCTTGTTTACAAATTTACAAATCCAATACTGCCTTTCGATTTTTCACCCAGGTCGTACGCAGGGAGCATACGGAGCCGCGCTTTTTCTGGGCGGCGCATTTTCTAAGACAGAATTACTGCAAACAAGCTTGAGCAAAAAAGTTTGTGCGTGGGCGATGTCTTCTTATTCTTCATGATTATCCCTTCGCGTGGGGCTCGCGCTTTCCTTTATGCGCTCTCGGGCGCATTCCGTAATCCTTCTCGTGGCAAACGAGTCTTTGAAAATGTCGGGCATTAGTGTGTTCTCATTTTGTTTCGTCTAGGCACGCGAACGACGCGGAAGACTTTGCTAAAGTTTACTTCGCAGATTTATCACTGCTTCGTGTGTTTGTAATACTGGATTCCGCTAACGATGTATATTTATTGATTGATCGATCAGTTCATGATAGTTCAGTTATTGTGTGATTCAATGAGTGGTATAGCGAGTGAACGGGACAAAACAACGCCGTCATATTTTTGTGCAATTCCAAAGAAGATGTCGATGTCTGTAGTGACTCCGGTTGCTGCTCTTCTTCAGCCAATTTGCGCTGAACACGAAGAAAACTAGAAACAATGATTAGACAAATATAAGGATATCGGCTTAAAGATCATGGATGAATCTAATTATTTGTTGGAAGTCTCCAAAACATCGCTCTTCGTGGGGACTTGTCAATCAGATTATTTTTTTTTTTCGTGCAAGATTCCAAGTCCAGCATTCGCGAACACGGAATTCGTGCTTCAAACTTTTTCTGTTACGCAAACAAGGCGTTAACTACAAAAATAAAATTGTTAGCGCGTAATTTTATACCTCTTCCTTCGCCTATTATAGTGGAATGGCAAATGCCTAATTTTTTATTGAGCTGAAATAACATGTTTGCTTCGCTATCTATTTGTTGTGAAGTTTCAGTTCAGTTGGCAGTGAAGTTTCACGAGTAAAGCGGGTGCAGCAGTGAAATGAACTGCACCGCAGACTTCTGAAGACACCATACGTTTTGTCCATGTCTATTGCACACCTCACTGCTTTTGCCGATGAAAAGACTGAAGAACAGCCGACGCTCCGGAGGTATCAAGTACGACGCCATATTGAAAAGGACGCATGACGTACGATTTTGTTTGTTTGCTCCGGGTAGTCCGAGTGCGTTTGTTGCCAACTGTTGTTCTTTAATTTCTATTCTACTAAAGTAATCTTTATGTTACACTTTCGCTTCTTTACTTGTTTTCGGCACTGTCTTCCTGCGCTTCTTTCCTGCGCGAGTACATTTGACGTGGTTCTTTGTTTGCCTCGTAAAGGAGAGGTATATAGCACAGGCGTACGTGCATACTACACCTTATTTCATTTCTCGTTTGTGGGTCCACGCGTTTTTATGGCGAATGGCGGGCGTTATTCACATTTGTAGTAGTAAAGGTACCCCCTCCCCCCGTCATTTGCATAGAGAACTTACCTTGGGTTGGGCCCCACCCGAAAGAAAATCCTGGGTACGTGCCTGATTACTGGTATTATTAAATACATTTTACTGGGAAAGCAAATAACACTGCGCCTCTTCCATAATACAGGCGCTAAAAAATTTGCACACAGGGAAGGTGAGTCTACAGCAAGGTAACTGAGCGTATGGTACTGTCCACGCTACAAAATTCAGATAAAATTGAGAGATTCAACCATTTTCAGTGCGGTGTCTTAGTAATGGTGCATAAAAATGCAACAAGAAATTACGTGCGGGCACCTTTTTGCCGTCAATGCTCTTGAAATTTGACGAAACATCACAGCTGTGTCTATTTTTCTTTACTTTAGCCTTGGCTGTATGTGTGGACCGAGAGTGATCAAAATGTACCGCCCAACAAACACGCACTCAACCTCTTCAGTACAGGCATTTCCCCGACAGCAGATGAGCTGCCGTCATGACGAATGGGTCGAGCGACACTGCTCCTATGTCAGTCCACTGAGGCTTGCGCGAACTGGCTTACTCATGCAAAATGAATACCTGCTCAGAAAATAAAGTGAAATGCTTGCGCTTATCTGCTGTCATTGGGAAACCTGAAACTTCATGGAACTGGAATTTCCGGTCTTCGAACACCACAGAACCGTGCAACACACGTGATGCCCTGATTAAGCCATCTTCGTGTAATGCTTCATTGAGCTGGTTTCCTGCGTCTTCCATTCGCAGTACGCTTGATCAAGCTCCTCTGTGTTATCTTTCCCATTTTCACACTTGGAACGACAACCGAAGCAGATGACCAAGCGCGATCCGATTTGTGATATCGGTCAGCGAGTGGCAAGGGTGAGCGGAAGTAAGCTCGACGGACGCACGAAGACAACCACTTCCCGTGCTTCGCCCCACGTAAAATTCACAAAAAGAGAAATAAAAAAAATTGCGATGTCAGCAGTTTTTTGAGCCACTGCACTTCGTTCCGCGTACGAGTCGAAATGAGCCCATCGTCTATACGATGTACGGTTTTGGAAATTCCCTCTAACAGAGTGTTAATAAAGCGTATAAAAATGGCTGAAGCGGTCATAATAATTGGGATTTTGAGAAAATGATAATGGCCCGACGTTTTGGAAGTGCGGCCTTGTCTCGCGAATTTTCTTCCAGTGCCACTTCGCAATATCTCTTTGTCAAATGAAGCTTGGAAAGGAATCCATTTATTCCTACTTCAGCGAACATCATATCTGTTCTCGGAATGGACTCGGCATCAGACACGAGAACGCTGTTTATACGCTAGAAATCGATGCAAGTCCGTTAGGTGTTACTCGGTTTCCTTACAAGGATCAGATGAACACTGTAGGAGGACTGGGATCGTTCGATCACTCCCTAGTTTTATAATAGGATTCACTTCTCTTTTAACTACTTCTTGCATGGCGAAAAGCCAGGTATATTAAGGTGTAGTGATAGGTGGTGATGTCAGTTCGCGTTGACATTCTAACGAAATTGTTCTTTCAGGAACTTCTGAAAATATATTCTTACAGTATTCCAATAATTCTATCTATAACTACTGTGTTTCATGCAATTCCTTTAATTTTTGGGAGCTTCAGTACCGCGTCCTCCTCCCGCGTTCAGGCTCGGAATCACCGACAATGAATGTCGGTGATTGGCTTGTTTCCAACGATCGCGTTTTTCTTAGCGTTTCAACGTGTTGAATTGAAATAACTCACACCTGTTACTAAGGCCCAGCCAATAGTCAAAATCGTTCTTCTTTCTCGTGACAACGCCGGGTCCCTTCCAGTGCATCAACAATTTGTTATATTTTTTTGGCATCAATAACAATGCTCGCTCCCCAACCTTCAGCTATCTGCACAACTCTTTCTGTCATAGTATTTCTTTTCTGATGCTTGTAGGTTCCGATGGGCTAGGTTTAGCATTCATTACAATAGTTCCCTAAGGATCAATACATATCCGTAAGCGGTTTTGGCTTCCTCATCGAGTTTTTCTTTAGTCCCAGCTCCTTAAGCATGCTCACTGGACATGTTCTTTTCTTGTTCGGAGGGTGAGAGCACGAGACTTGTCTGCGATACCTCTCTGAATGCGAAGAGAAAAGGCGCAAAATACCGGTCCCACACCTTCGGCTGCTCTTGACACAGCTTCCGCTGCATTCCCTTTAGTGCGCCGTTAACCAGTTCAACGAAATAGTTGCACATTGGATGGTAGGGAGAAGAGCTAAGGTGTTCGATTGTAAGCAGCTAATTCACTTCTTTCATTATACTGGACGTGAAATAGGAAGCCTTATCGCACAGGGTTCCTCGTGGAAAGCCGATCTTACAAAACATTTACAGTAAACCTGCCGTTACTGTAGCTGAATCAATAGCCGGTAGTGCTACAGCGTCAGGGTGCAGGGAAGCTTAATCTACCAAATTAAGGATATAACGGTTCCTTTTACTAGAAGTCTTATGCAAAAACTGATACTTAAACTTATATAAAACTATAACTATATCGACTATATAACTTTTAGTTTGTAACTATATAGACTATAAAAATGTCCTTCCAGGTAATGTATTTAACAAGGTATGCCTTTACGATTCCAGTAACACCAGGTTTGCTATGAATAACAACTTTCTGCCACTAAAGTTTCGCAGCAACTATGGTAAACACACGGCCCAATTTGCAGCCGTAGGATAGTGAAATACCCTGCCTAACGATTTAAAACAATGTGTATCCTTTCTTACATTAAGGAAAAATCTAAAGTTTCTCATAGAAGGTTGAGTTCGCGATTCTTGTGTTTACTGGTACTCTTTTGTTGTATGTGAATTATGTTTAATAGTTGTGCTTACTAGTCGTTGCTAATCCACAGCTGCTTTTGCATACTCAGTTCTCTTCATGCACATCAATACAGGAGGTCTCCTTGCAGCCTTGAGCTATAGCACCTCCTTCTGTATACCCAACCCAATATGTACCACCTTTGCAAATAATAAACGTTCTCTTGATCAATTGATTGATTGATTGATTGATTGATTGCAGACCAAGTGCTGGTGATCTCTATAACCACTGGTTCGAACGGTTTGAGCTTTGCCGGGTTTTCCTATAGTGAACGCCCTTCAGTAGGAGCTGCAAGGTCGAACGTATCTTTTGATGTCTGCTTGAACGCCGGGCCAACAGAATGCACCAAGTACTTTTCCAGTAGTCTTCCTAATGCCTCCGTGGTCGGACTATGGATTCTCATGCGCGAGTACCAGAAATTGGGTACAGAGTCTCTTTGGGACCACCGCTTGTGGCAACGTCTTCCCGAGATAAAAGTGTCAATCGTGATACAATATTCCTTCATGAATTTAAAACGACGGTGCCGGTTGATCTCGCGCAAGAAAATGTATTGCCGACCACCTTCCTACAGACTTCTAGACTGCATCTTGTTCTTGTTCCTCTTGGAACACCTGCCTTGATACTTGAAGAAAGGTCAAGTCGGTCGTATTCTGCTCCATCGCAACTTTCGCTCCCACCACAACCGTGCTGCCACGCTCCTTTCCACAGCCCGTTTCGGGGAGGTTGCTGGCGTTGTTAGAAGGCTTCCAGGTTACGTCGGGATCGGTCGGGTCCAGTGATGCGTTAACATTCGCGACTATTACGTCGTACATTTGGGATTTCAGACATTTCGCGAAGGCAAGACCAGAAAAATATGGTGAAGGGATGTGAATCTTCGCCTCTGAATCTTCAATGGTGCTTCCATCAGCGAGCAGTAGCGTTGCGGTGGTGCCGATCATTGTTTCGTCGGGACAAGTGACCTGCGCACGACGAGACTGTTGCTGCCGGTGTCATGGAGTACCGATATCGCCTTTCCATATACTTGCCTTGGAAAAACAGGCAAGTCATAGACTCTAGTCAGTAAATTCGGAGACATTTCTGACCCCTCTGCCTTGTGAAACTCCGACTCTCCTTTCTTGTATTGCCCTTTGACTGGTGATGAAAGCCAAGCCGCTGCTTCTTTTGCACCGGCACCTTTCCGTTTGTATGACTGGTCATGTCCCTTTTTTTGACATCACCCACAATAGGGCTGGTTGATTCTTACGGGCCATCTGATGCTTTATGTCTTGATTTTCCACAAACCATTTGATGTTGGGCCTTACCGTTTGGCCATCGCCTTTTTCTTTTCTTTCTTCTTGTCTTCGCAGAAGAAGAAAACAACCTTCTTGTCTCGCAGAAGACAAGAAGATTGTTTTGTCACTGGACTTCCATAAAGTAGTCAGCCGCTTCTGCGATTTTCGCAACCGACAGGAAGTTCCACTCGCGAAGTAACAGTGAGAGACGACTATGGAAGTTATTCAAAAGCTGTTAAGCGACTATCACGACCCGAACCGTGTCAAAAGATTTCCCTTGGAAGTCATCACAATCGATCTATCCAAAAAAGCTGAAAAGCCTAGTACCGTACTGCTTGGCTATCTCATTGTCGTAGGGCTTATTGTAACAAAATTTTGCACGATATCCTTCCTCAGTACAACTAAAGCGCTCAAACAATGCCCTTTTTACTTTGTCGTAGTTCATCGATTCCTCAGGCAACAAGCGGCCAAGCACTTTCAATGCTTCCCCATCCAGACAAAATCTATGCGCCGTGGCTCATCTCTCTTAGGCCATTCTTGAGCAGTGGCGACACGAAAAAATCTTTTTATATACTCGCCTAAATTGTGTTGATACTTATTAAACCCAGGAATTAGGTTACGAGGGTTCATAAAAGATGGGCTACGTCTCTGTGATTCGCGGCCTGGAGTCACCAATCTTGTGCAACCTCTCGCCTCGGCTTTAAATTATGTTTAGTTGCCTCGTGCTCCACGACGCGTTTCTCGCACTCCTTGGCAGCCTCCTCTTGTGTCGTGCCGGCTTTTTCATCTACCCATTTTTTCTGTTCCACGCCCTGCAGACCCATACGCTTGCCAATCGCCGTAAGCTCAGACAAACTCATCTCAGTGACTATACAGTCATGCAAACGAGAACAAGTGGATTTGTCTTGCCCTGTAATATCAGAAACCAATTTTATGATAACTGGTTACTTGATTGCTCTTTGTTAAACACGGTCCAAGTTGCAAGTCCAGGGCTGTCGAAGTACAAAGCCGTCCAAGTGCGATCGCTACAGCTGAGCGGTGCCCGCACTGGTCCCGTGACTCGCGGTTCTGACCGGGCGCTTTTAATCAGCGTCGCTACAGGCTTCTGGTCGCCCCCAAGCCTTTAGTCATCCCCAGGCGACGTTTTCTCTCTCCACTACTACTCAGGATGTGGTCCAGGATCAGAAATCCGGCCAACAGCAGGCGCAGTAGGAATAGGCCAGCCCTACGCTCGGCGGATCTCTTCAAGCACAGTTGGGGTCGTCCTGGTCCTATCGTGACTATCGGGTTTGGGCCTGGACCCCAGCGACATTCGAGCCCACCCCCTCCGAGCGATCTCTTCTCTCAGCTCATTCTTCGCTCCCCTGGCATCGTGCCAACCCATGATTGGGTGACGTTCTTTCACCCCTCGTCTGACAGCTCGTGCCACCTCCTGCCAACATGGCCTTCTTTGTCTGCGACTCGAGGGTATTTGGAGCTTCCACTGTTCCACAGTGTTTCGTCGGCGTATTTTCACCCGTTGCGACGTTACACCCCAGCCAGGACGTCCTCTACTCACTCACAACAAACAGAAACAGGAATGTGTGCACATACAGACAGAATAAGCAGAACGCCGACCAAATGGTGTTGCCGCAGGAGCTGACGTTCTGGCTTCCACGTGGAAGCCTTATTCATTCAACCCAAGAAGTACGAAAAACGGTCTTAAATTCGCTGTATAAACCTCTGAACGCATCTTGCGTAGGAAGGCGGGAGATTACCCTCAGTACACGATTCAGTCTGTTTGTTGTTCTTTAGGTAGTTAAGAGAGATACAAGGTTTAATGTTATTGCCACGACACAGTGGACGGGCGGTTACTGTTGGTCGGAAGAAGATTATGGCAACGATGTGGCCAGAGGCAGGCGCTGAAAGCTTTGCATCAGTCGCCGCTGCTCGTGGCTGCTGTAACCTTGTATATAGTAATAATTTGCAAATACACGTTGTCCCGGTAACATTTTTTTAGGTGGACGTGCGGGGTAAAGCACCCAGATATTCTGTAAATTATTGCCTCTACAACTAGTGTCTTACCCTGGTGACAATCTAAGCCCAGTTGACACCGCGCTGCGCAGCGTCTGCGTGTACAGTGAGGTCATTAGCAGCCAAATTTTTTCTCCTCCCATCATTCCATTTGTTTCTTCAGTCGCCTCTCGAAATTGCAACTTCCGCCAACGTAACCATGATCTGTGCTTAGTACGCGGTTATTCATTTCAATTAGCATCTGTTGATAAATTTTGTCCATCCTGTTTTACACATGCTTTGTTAAATTGTTCCTGGCTGCAATCTACGGTCCTTTTTCTTCTGTTTTCTCACATTTAGGCTGTACTGCGTCTTCATAACCGGCGTGGTCAAAGGTGTCTAATTCCACACATCCCTTTACAACTCGATACTTGTTTCTCCGATCAACTTGCTCCGCGGAAATTCGCAAAAAAAAAGGTACGTGATTCATCGACACTTGTGTAACTCACCTGTGATGTGTCGCTAAATCTATTGACACGTACTATTGAAATTGTTGGCGTATTACTATAAAGTGCTGTATCAATATATGTAGGGTGTGCGCCTCAGCTAATAAGAAAAAAATATGGTGGCAAATGCAGAGCGCACGTAAATATTAAACTGTGTGTCCTGCACTAGCGAGGTCGTCGTTAACGTATGCGACACACGTGGTCTCTTCAGTGGCAGGGAGATTCTGAGCCGTCATTGCTATCACAATGGCATAGGTGTTCAGTCTTCCGAAGATTGAGGTCACTTAGGGTCTCACCTACATTCCTACGGCTTTCATATCCTATTGAAAAATAGGACATAGCGTTGCGGATCTACCTTGCTAATAACCAAGCTCTACGCAACGCAAATCTAAAAAAATGGCGAGGCCTAGGCTTCGCTGCATGGACTTGGGGCACAGAAAGAGAGAGAGCAAGGACAGGAAAGGCAGGGAGGTCAGCCAGACGAGAACCTTGTTTCCTACCCTAAACTGGGGGTGTGGGAAAGGGAAATAGAAAGAGGAAGAAAGGAAGAGAGTAAGCACTGAGTGCGTGTGGGAGGATTCACAGGGATACTATAAATGGTCTCTTAAGCCGGTGCACTACAAGTATTGTACTAATGCACGAATCGCTTTTTGTGCCTGTGATGGGTGTGGCCACGGTCCAAGTATATTTGACTCAGAGAACGGTCGTCAGTCCAGTCGGTGTAAAGTTGCCCTCAGAGAGAGACGTTGTACATCGTAGTGAGGGCAGGTACACAATAGCTGCTCAATGGGTTCCTCGCATCCACAGGATTCGCACACCAGGCTCTAGGCCATTCCCATACGATAGGAGTAGGCTTTCGTGAACGCCATTCCCAACCACAAGCGGAACAGCAAGGTTGTTTCACCGGGTGAAGGCTAGATGGCAGTTTAGCCGTAGCGTGGGGTCCAGTTTATGAAATCGGCAATTGAAGGCACTTGAACTACAGAGACCTTCTGACTTTTTGCGTTTAAGTAGGCGAAGTTCGCTGGCAGCGTCCGACCTCACCAAAGGCGTTGGACGCGTCTGGGTGTCTTCGTGGGCAGACCGGGCAGCCTTGTCAACAAGGTTGTTGCCGACGATACCATAGTGAGCTGGTATGTATTGAAAGATAATGTTGTACTCTGTTCCTAGAGCATGGTGGTGCACTTCCTTGTTATCAGATATAATCTTTTCGTAAATTCTGTGATGTAATACAGACTTGATACCGTGAAGAGCTGCCTTAGAGTCACAAAATACGACCCAGTTCTTAGTCGTCCTTTCGGTGACGTACGTCATAGTGGCATGGAGAGCTGCAAGTTTTGCCGACGTAGATGTAGTCATGTGTGACAATTTGAATCTAACTGTAACCTGCGGGCTGGAACGACGAATGCAGCAGTTGAGCTGGTGGGTGAAGTCGTACCATCGGTACATATACGTATGCGGTCATGATACGTCTGGTGCAGTAATAGTAGGAGCGTCAGTTGCTTCAGAGCCGGCGATGGATGATTGGCCTTCTTTGTAATCCCAGGAATAACAAAATTCACTTGAGGCTGTCGCAGGCACCACAGGGTACATGAAGGCTTCGCCGCCGGTGTATAAGATGACGGTATGCACTTTTGATGAGCGCTAATCCCCCTTGAATAAGTCGCTTCAGGTCTCTCGGCTGGTATCGAGGCTAATTGGTGATCGGGGATCCTTTACAGAAGGCGCATGTGCACTCTGAGAGAGTCGATGGCTACCTTTGTCTGGATCGTATGGTCTCCCGCGATCGCAATTGCTGCTGCTGTTGAGGTACACCGAGGCAGCCCTAAACACTTGCGTAGAGCTTGACCTTGTATGCTCTCCAAAGCACCAACTTTCGTCTTGCGTGTATTTGACAAAAATGGTAGAATGTAACGTAGGAGTCCGACAAACAGATTTGTTACGACGGGATGCCGGTGTTATTGTAACAATCCTAAAAACGGCATTCCACTGAAGGTCCTTCCCAGTTTTAGCGTTGAAATGCTGAAAAGTAGAGCGCCGGTAGCCGGGCGTGTTTTCCTTGAAGGGCGGTCAAAAACGGCTCCACTCAAGCGACGTGCTCGCACCGTCATTGTGGAAGCTGTCTTTCAAAGCGTGCGCGTTTATTACATGCAAATTAATTGGCTGCGTTCGTCATGAGAACCCGACGAAGAGAAGACCCAGGCCCCCTGCAAGAAATTACTCGAAAGGGTGCGCTGCAAAGGGATCGTACAACCGCTACTATAGCAGCCCAAGCCGACCGCAATGGAGACCCGGCGGATTATCGCAAGGACTGGTCCTTCATTCCTGTGCTTTCGATGAGTCGAGATACATCGACTGAGCGAGTTACCGCTCCTTCTAGCGAATGTTTCTGCCACGGATCCTGGGACGCTACTGGGACAATAAACCGCGTGTTCGCGCTGTGTAAGCGGTGCTCAATGAACGAAGGTGCACACATTGCAAAGGTGGAGTCAAAGACGTCTTCAGACCAATTGATTCGAGGCACATCACATCACCGGTATCTCGGTTGTATGGATCTGTCGAAAACAGATGATATTAAAGTCGATACCTTCTGTGCTGTAGTGTGATCCGTCATGGAAAGTGCTTCGACATGTAGTGCGCTGTCAGTTTGAGATGTTGCTATTGACTCTCATAACCTAGCTGTGCCCTACAATATTCTTCCATCTATTACTGCTCATGTAAAATTGCAAACGAACCCAATTTATAGCCCCTTACATCTCCCGTCCTCAAACTCATCTTCAACAAGCTAATCTCGTCAAGAAGATACAAATGATGGCGCGGTGTCGTTAAAGCCGTATCTATTTGGACAACCAATTTTTATAGTGCCCATTTCTTCAGTCAAATTGAAAACTTACCGATCACAGTCTTTAACCATGCAATGGTAATGCAGAAAACGTCGTGGAACGTAATTTATCACAATTTTTCGATCTGCAGCGGGGATATAGTCGTTCTCTGGAAGAACGCTGAAAACAGTGGCAGTCGCGCGCGATAGCGATTATACGCATGGGAGTGGTGAGTGGCAAACGACAAGTGTGGCCGTAGATGTGCGAAAGTGTTATTGTTTTTGTCAAGCCGATGTTCCAGTGATTCAAGTTTTCCAAAGTGTCAAATTATAATTTTCAGTAACAGCACCGTGTACTCAAGGTATCCTGTTCAGCCGCATTAATCATTAACCCGTCAAGAGCGTTTTATTTTTCTTTTTAGCCAAGCCACGTTCTCGAAAGCAAAACGACGCTTTTTGCACGTGATGCCCAGTTCAGCCTATTCCCTTATCCACGCGTGTTTTAATAATGTAGTGCTGGCACCCATTTTTGGCACAAGAAGCCGATGACATTCTGTATCTCACAGGCGGACCACACAGCTCTGGGTATACATGGTAGCCAACTCACGGGCGTGCAACAGCATGTCCGCTGTCATGCATTGGGGGCACGCGTGGGACCCTCGTTAACACGCACTTCCCTTACTTCGTAATACGGATAGAATAAATCGGAAGCGTCTAACAGTATACGAACTGCAATGTTAAACAATAAGTACGCTTTACCTAATGACAGCCAAGTTACGTGCGCTAATCTCATATACAGGATGTCCTACGTTAGTCTAGCTAGAGTTTAAAAATATGCAAGTGCCACGTAGCTGGAGAGGAGCAAGATAATATTACTGGTCCTCCTTTGGACATATTCTGATTATTTTCAATTATAATTAGTCTTAATTAAATAATCAATTTCTCGAATAGCATAACTAGATTAGAAGTGTCAATGAGAAAATTGTTGAGCGACGTGAAAAAAACTCCCTATATAACTTTCTGTTCCTCAATAAGTGCTACATAAGCGGGTTTTTCCGAGCTCAAAGAAACCTGTGAATACCTGCAAAGTGCCTCGAGCGGCCAGTCGCGCGACAATATTGTGTGCATTTGCGGGCTTCTTTCACTATCGGAAAAACACGTTTATGTAGCACGTATTGAGGAACAGAAAGCTGTATCCGGAGTTATTCACGTCACTCGACAAGTTTCTCATTCATACTTCTCATGTAATTGTAATATTTGAGAGGTTTGGTAATGAATTAATTAAGACGAATTATCTATTTAGGCGGACTGATAAAAATTGCTTGAGCATCTCCAAGTGACGGCAAACAACGTTAGCTTTGTTCTTTGCAGCCGTCCAGCTGCGTAGCATTTCCATGTCTTTAAACTATGGCTAAAGTTAGCTGAGACGTCTCTTTACATCCGGTGCCAAGACTCCACCGCCAGGCCGCAGCACTTACTGGTTTTCGAGACTTCCATTGCCAATTTAAAATTATCGTTCCTAGCTAAATCGCGAGCAGCGTACTGGATTCTACGATCATCATCATCATCATCATCATCATCATCATCATCATCATCATCATCATCATCATCATCATCATCATCATCATCAGTCTATTTTATGTCCACTGCAAAACGAAGTCCTCTCCCTGCGGTCTCCAGCTACCCTTGTCCGGTGACAACCGATTCGAGCTAGCGCCTGCTACGGCTATAAATCACAGTAATTTAATTTCCATCAACATCTCGCAGCACACTCTGGCCAGTCGTCATTCCCTTTAAGCTAAGTTCACATGAGGCGTTGGTAGCCTAGGCCAGCTAAACGCATTCCTAGACACTCCGACAGCGTGCAAGCCACCCCTTAGAGTGACAGCCGACTTACAACCATGACTCCCTCTTCAACTCATAACAGTGCAAACACAAACGCTCGCAACATATGCCTGAACGCCCTACTTAGCTGATGTATGACAGCTGGACGACACAGAACAAACGCACACTAGAAGTTTTGGCCCGAGCTTCTGTGTGCTCGCAAGTTCGTTGACATCCTCCGCTAGTTACCTTGACTAGCTCCTCTGTATTCGAACTTGCTTTTTTTTGGCTGATCGAGGAAGCTTGCTCGGATGATTCTGAAAACAACGCGAAGCCACGGAAGAGCTGCACGGAGTAAATCGACGGACGAGGGTGGGGGGAGTTGAGGTGCAGGTTCTCCGTTTGAAGGATCACATGGCGGTCTCCGGAAACGCAGCAGGGCGCCTCCTCTACTTGGGATTAAGTGAATCATTCTTTTCTTGCTTTCTTTGGTTTATAGATTGTGGACTCATTTTATGTTTCGTTTGAGCGTCATGCTTTCTTGCAAGTTCGTATAAAAGTACGAGAACAGGTCCAGAAGGCTATACGCAGTCGGTGACAACCGAGACGTTCTACAGTGCTTTAAAAAGTACGGAAAGCGACGAGCTGTCGGTCGAAACTAGTCGAAGATAATAGAAAATGCAACCGCCAAGACAGATATCACGAAAAAGCCGCACAAGGTTCACACGGTGCAGCGAAGAGAAGCCTGGATTGAACTCCAGCTTAGCGTAACGGAAATCTTTGAAGGGTTTTGGTTTTGATAAAACATGCCACTAGAAAGTTTTGAAAGCGTTCTTTCTTTCTTTCTTTTTTTGTCATGTGGCGATTCTGGCTGTTGTTCTATAGTACTTAGCATTGAGCGGCCATATATATAACTTTGCTTTCCGGAACGTTCACGCTCTCAGGGGATAAAGGTAGCATGAAAGCTAAATGAACAAGGAACTGGAAACAATTTGTGCCGCAAGCGACATCACTATATATGTGAACATATATACATCGAAGCCACAGAACCTAAACATAAGGAAAGATACTTTTTTGGTCTTCAATTCTGATAGGCTGGACATAATATGCTAAATTGTTTTAAATTCTGGGGGAAAAATTTATTGGAAGCTGTCAGAACCGCGACCTGTCTGCAAAATTTTTACGCACCATAATTAGCATTCGCCTTTGAAACAGAAATCGCAATGTCAGTATATTAAAATTCAGGAGCTCATGAGAAGAACGGGAAGCATAAAACATGAACTGTACAGTTTATAACAAAAAAAAAAAAAAAACGCGAGCGGCCGTTTTGAAAGGTCCTGAAGGGATGCACTCCAAAGCTTCCAGAAAGATTACAAAAGAGCCGCTGAAATCCCTTTCAGAGAAGGATTCTCCGAGTTGACACTTACTCACAAAAAATAGAAAAAAAGCATACGTTAGAGCTCAAAACTGTCTTCCGCCTTTGTGCCTCCTCAGAAGCCCAACGTGTTCAGTGCCCCTGGTATCGGCCACCGTTTTATTCTATTAGTCGTGCCCGAGCAGTTACGTGGGAGCCGTCAAGAAACTCTTAGGACGACAAGTTCGTGTAAAGAGCAGGTTTCGAAGAAACAAAAGAAACACACCCTCAATTTTCTAGCTCTTCTCAGCTTCTTTTCTGAGGTGAAGGGAGTCGCGGTGCCAATGTGAAATTTATGAACGAGAAGGGAGAAAAACACAGCAAACAAGATGTTCGTACAAAGAAAGGTGACATAAAAAATGAAAACTTCAATCCTATGCAATTTTCGAACAAACGAATGGATCTTTGAACGCTCGGAATATCAAAATGCAAGAAGAAAGAGTGGAAGCCTCTTTGTATTCTTATTTAGGCGGAACGGCCTCAGAAGTGAGGAAAGCGTACGCCTTTGCAGAATGCTTTCGACGGCGGCATTCAATTACATTTTTTGGGACATTTCAGAGCACACCCTAACATTTCGATAGAGCAATAGGCCCCAAAGTAGAATTGGCAAGCGGGGTTTCTTGCGTACGTACATAATTAGGTACAACGTATTGCGATGCTGGCGAGTACCAAAAATATTATGGAAAGTATATCAACATAATTCGTCCGAATAAGCAGGAAATGCATTATAAGAGACGAACAAGATATCAACTATCGACAGAACTAACACACCTGATCAAAGCATGCGAGTGGTGACGTTGGCTAACACTCCCTGGGTTATTTATAGTAGTGAAACATAACTACCCATGAAAGTGGATGGGAAAATAGCGCCGCGGCAGCTCAGTTGGTAAGAGCATCGCACGCACCATGAGAAGACATGGGATTGTTCCTCATTGTGGCAAATTGTTCTAAAGCGAGCGCTTTACCAACCGCGTTGAGCCGAGTTTCGCAGTCGCTAGCAATGAGATCTTCCTTTGACCGCAGCTGCTCCCTAGCCTTGGCAAAGCATCACGTGACTCGCCGCGCCGAGCTCCGCAGCCGCCGCCTGCTTGGTGCATGCGCTCTCAGCAGCTGGGTCGCCGCCTGACCACGTGACTCACCGCGCAACCGTCTAATAGGAGCGCCGCGCTCGCCGAGTCAGTGTGAGCTTGGTGATGGATCAGAGCGAAGCCAGGCCGTCTTCTGTGAGCGTTGCGCAGGAGCGGAGGCTTTGAGCCGTCGTCGGCAAGCAGCCTCTGACCACCCCACGGACATCGCCCAGCGAGCTGCTTCACTGGAGAGGGTCCGAAAAGCAACAGGCTTCGCGTCGTCGAGATCAATGTAGCGACCACGTTCGCGCCCTGTCAGTTTCTCCTTCGAAGCTACGCGTGTTCGCGGCGTCTCTTTGCATGTCTAGCACTTGTGCTTTCCTTGTGCACAACTGGCATCGCACCGTCGAACGATGCGTGTGCGCGCAAGCCTAATCACAGTCATGTCTAGTCACCGACCTAGGCACAGACGTCATACCTGGCTTGACGGTAATTGCATACCTAAGTATAATAATTAAAGCTAAATAAAAGATTAGCCAAGTGAAAACAAGACTTAACCAGGCTAAAGCAATCTTTCGCTTTGGATATCTAGGGTTATCTGAGCTAAGCCGCAGCCATTTATTTTTCATCCGGTTTGATTTCCAATAATTTATCATTTATTTCAACTCAGTACGTAGAGTAGAGTAGAGTTGGCTTGTTATGATACAATTAAGAAAATTCGCAGTTCATCCCAAAAGGCGAAGCACCGACTGCGATAGCAAATTAGTAGATAGTTGTCCGAAGTAAGGATAGTAGCTTCATCGGTCGCATAAGCTGGTAAACGTGCGTGTACAAACTAAATTATCAATTATATAAAGTGTAAGCGTGAGTCAACAATGACGTAGAAAGAAGCAGACACACTGAGACAGCGCTGTCTTTATGTGTCTGCTTCTTTCTCCGTCCTTGTTCAGTCGTGCTTACAGATTCTATCATGGATTTAAACCAACTTGACCGCCAACGTGGTTTAACTGAATTAACGAGCACGATATCACGCGCGCACAGGCAAACACAAACACATGTCGCTCGATGAGGGCGGAAACTCGCTGTCGAAACGCTGGAGTTACGAACTGCGGCAGCAACCGCGAGCTAACTGTCCTCCGTGCATCTGTTGCCAACAAAACGCCAACGGAACGTCGCCAACACAGCGCATACGAAGCTGCCGGCACTACGCGCACTCTGCAAACATCGCAGATTGCTTTGAAGATGAGTTCCGCGTGGGCGCGCACTTTCGCCACATCCCAGATCGCTTTCAAAACACACGAGAGCCGTTATGCCCCAACCACTAGCACGTGTCGGAAAGCTTCGGCAAGCTCCGAAGTGTCAAAAGCGTCGGTCGGTCGGGAACACGGCGAAGCGTGACGACGCGCAGCGAATATGTCCACTGCCGATGCTAGAAGTTTGCCGACGCGAGGCGAAGCTGCGCCGGCGTGCACCAATGAGAGGCTGCGACGCGTCGCAGCCGTCAACCAATCGGAGGCTGCGAAGCCTCCGGCTGCTATGCCTATAATGGACGCCCATGCGAAGGCGCCGGCACCAACGATCGTCCGAGTTGCTTGGACGCGCGACGCATGCGACAGTGTTCCTGAAAGACGGTGTTGTAATAGTAGGCCGACAACGACACGACCGATGGACGACCGTGGGTTGTGGCAGTGCGACGTGGATGCGAAGCGACTTCGAACGACGCCAACTAATCCAACTTGCCCGCTGAGTTCCGCCGGGCTCAGTGCGATCGTGTGCTAAAACAGCCAACCGAATCACGATTTCCGCAACGTCTGTGCTTGTTGTATGCGTATTTTTTGTGCTCAAAACGAATGGAAACATGGTTACGAGCTCCCAAGTCTGGATAATCAGCACTCGCCTATCGACGATGTTGTTTACGTTACACGTAGGCCTAGCGCGTCCATCGAGTTCGTAACTGGCGAGTGAACGAACGCAGCTGAGAAACTCTGTCGAAAGAAATGAATTTTCAGGTCCGTTTGGTGCTGCAATGATTTCAAATACGGCACTCCTGACTTCGTGTGATGTGTGACGTTGTGATTGAACCGTGTGAAACTTGGGGTGGTCAACTGCGGCGTGTTTCATGTGGTGTCAGGTGACTCAAGTTTAACGGGCAAGCTCTGCGCTGTTTCCAGTGGCAAAGATAACTTCCGAAAGCGGAAGACACTAGTAGCCGAACTATGGGAAGTACTTACATAGTCAGCCGTGCCGCCCGTTTCAGCTGACACTGCGCTCTTCTATTCGGCATGTGAATCCAGTTGAGTACAAGTTCACTGTGCTCCTTCACTCACTACTTTAAAGTGCATCCGTCTTTTGGGCTAGTTGGGGATAAATCGCTCATGTAGCAATCAAGAGCACTAAAGCATACGTGACAACGCAGCCATGTTTGAGTCAGTGTGTCCTTACACTTGCGCAGTGCAAAAAGAAATCTGTTTGCAACGTGTGCCCCGTGTGCAGTGCATAGCAGGACCTGCATCATGCAAGACCTATGCAGGTAGAAGCGTTTACCATGATTGCTTCGATGCCTGCTTCAGAAGCAGCAATTACTGAGTCAATGAAACTGTAATTGATTTTTATCTCGCTTTTTGTTTATGGAAAGTGTAAATGGTGTGAGTGCATTGTGGGGAAGGTGAAAAGGTGTCATCAGTTTTGTGCAGTCGGTATGCTTAAACTGCTAGAATCCCTTCAGCTTCTGCTAAAGTGTTTCTTGCTGCGGTACTATAAATTGTAGTCAGGACAAAGATCTATTCAAAACCAAATTACTAATGTATCTGCGCAGAATCTGTTTGATTAACAAGTTAACGCTTCCACAACAACAATATGCCAATGCACAACATATGTGCTTGCAATAAATACATTCCGTAAAGGTGAACGAATGAGCCTATAATAACAAACTCTTTAGTAGCCCTGCAAAAAGTGCTGCCATGCCTATCAGCCACAACAAAGCTGCTGCACGTCCAACCTACTTCCTTGGAGGTACCTCTATAAAGACGGTTCGGACCCTTCCCGTTCTGGATGTAACATTTAGCTCTTCTCTCAACTTTTCCGCATATGTCACCAGCACTGTATCTATGCACTGGCCCAGTCTTGGGTTTGTGTCCCGTGCCTCCCTTCCCTGATGACGTAAGTTTTCCGAGCACTCTACGCTTCTATCATTCTTTCACGACTTGAGTACTGCTCATTAGTATAGTTCCCGTACCAAACTCGCGACGCTAACAAACTTAACAAACAAACTTGATTCTAATTATTATTAGAATCCTCCCTACGACCACATTGACTGTGTTGAAGCCAGCGTGACACATAATTCAAATTATTTCTGGAGCTTCGTGCACTCTCACTCTTCTAAGAAGAGTGCCAAAGATTATGTCTTTTTCATGAAAATAGTGGTGTTGCCTCGAACACCGCTGATGCCTTTGCAGAACATTTCTGTTTGCTATATGGTGCTAAATATGCTTCAAGTAACCTTCCTTCTGAGTCTGGCACAGTGTGTACGCTATCAGTCAATGAAATCCTTGTTTTCAAGTGTACGAAGTGCCTTAAACCTTCCCTTTCTTGTGGCGTTCTATCATTCTTTCACGACTTGAGTACTGCTCATTAGTATAGTTCCCGTACCAAACTCGCGACGCTAACAAACTTAAGCTTGTTCAGCGCCGGACAACACGCACCCTCTACTCCCCTCTTTCCGGTTGTCGCAAGCTCATGCCAGCCTTCGAGGATTGCCTGAAACCCCTCAAGTAGCACACCCTGCAATACCAGCGCAACATTGCACTAGTCTATACTACAGGATGCTTGACCTTTTGTCTAGTACCTTTTATAGCACTCGGAAGGTAGCATGGACATTGCCCATGCACAAATCAGGTGCTAGATGTGCAGTTACTAACTGCCGACCTATATCTATCCTCGGCAGTGCGTCCAAAGTGTTTGAATCGATATTGGATTCCTTGCTTTCTGTTAGTGCTAAGATCATTTTAATAAATGAACAGCATGAATTTGTGTGCCGGCAACTTAATTTCTTCCGCAGAGCTTAACCCTTTGAGACGCTGTCTGCACAATTTTGCACAGCAGGAGAGTGCATCAATAGCAATAGCACAGATGAAAGTAATGGTACTTCAAATGTGTTTCATACATCTTGAAACACTTATTATTGGAACTGTGCTGTAATATTGAATAACGTGCAGAATGTTTAGCAAAATGAGTGGGAAGGTAGACGGTTGGGTGTTTTTACTCTGTGTCAGTATATTGTATGTAGCGGGTTCATTTTTTTCATGGTTTTCTACAATGTCGTGCACCAGCCATAATTTTCAAGTGGCTGGATAAGTGCTTTTCAAAACACAAAATAGTACATGTTCTCATATTTTGTGTTCCTGTAGTGAGTTATCGCATGGAGTCGAAATTTTGTAAACTTTACAAAACTCGCTGAACCATAGAAAATTCTTAATATTTTCTGCAGCTGTACACTTTCTACGATATTGAAGATGCAAGAGATGGGGTGAAAGCAACTTTTCAATCAACGGGATGAAGTGGCGTCTGAAAGGGTTAAGACGTATGGAAGCATACTTGTTCCCTGTTCTCAGAAGCATCTTCAATAGCTCCCTAAAGTCTAGTACCTGTTATAGCACTCGGAAGGTAGCATGGACATTGCCCATGCACAAATCAGGTGCTAGATGTGCAGTTACTAACTGCCGACCTATATCTATCCTCTGCAGTGCGTCAAAAGTGTTTGAATCGATATTAAATGCCTTGCTTTCTGTTAGTGCTAAGATCATTTTAATAAATGAAGAGCATGAATTTGTGTGCCGGCAACTTAATTTGAGACTGTCAACAGTGTTCACCACTGCATCGACTTCCAAAAAGACCTTTTTCACTCTTAAACTGGTGCAGAAACATTAAGTACTCTTAAATGCTTCCAATACTATGGCATTAAGTTATATGCAGAAAACGCACCATGTGAAATTTTGATACACCCTACGTGATGCTCCACTCCTTAGGGTCGGTGAAATGAAAGGTTTTGGTGTGTACTTCGATAAAATGCTAAGCTTCTCTTCACATAGATAATTACACAACGTGCCCTTCACGCTCTTGGAATTGCATGCAGTGTATTGCATGGTTTCCACTCACCTGTTGTGTTTCTGAAATTCTGCTGTGTGCCTCCAACTACTAGAGAATGCCTATGTAGGAGGAGGTGAAACGAGCAAATCTAATTCTCACCTCATTCAACGCATCCATAATAAATTGATACCTATCTTAAAGCACCATTTTTTCTATTCTGGCGACCACAGTTGAGCCTTCTCAAAATTATGTCAACTCTCACCTCAAGATTGAAAACTTAATTATTCACGCCTTTTGTTCCTGTATAAGGTAGTCCATGACATTATACATTCCCTACAGGGTCTTGATCACATGCATTTGTTCGTGCTGCAACAGTATACCAGGTAGCGTTCCACATTCATTGCCTGGCCTTGTTGCAAGATTGTGCTATATAAGACTCGACTCCAATACATGCTTCAGAGTTCATTTCCTCTGTTTTGTGTATGCATAGATAATCACGTAGGATTAACTCCCTTTTACTTGTCCTCTTTTCGTTTTTTCCCTATTTGTTTCTCTATCTTGCATTTTCTTGTCTACCACGTTCATGTTTTCTGTACATTTTGTCTCACATAGTGCTCGTTAAGTGCACCAGGACAAAGGCTCTCTATTTGTTCCTCGGCAATACAATAAACATTTGAATAATTAATTATTATCGCAGTACAAAATCGTGCTTTTAAGTATGTATTAGTATGTCAGTGCAGTAGCTTTTGTGCAAATAAAAAGGGGCATGAATTAAGAAAGTGCAATAATAATATGCTATGTGCCTGATCATATGCATTGTGCTATTAATTTATACTGAGTTTTAATAATGGCTCGCTACTGTATCCAGTGTTGTGCAATAAGATAACATGCCACAGCAATTATGGCGTGCCTCGCAGAATAAATTGAATATATCTTTCTCAGTCAAAACATCATAGCAGGCTGAAAACAATAAACTGCAATTTTTTTTGTGGCGACGAAGCATATAAATTGTGAAAATAACCTGTTTATATATTTCTTATACTATGCAAATGAGCCGCTTCCATACATTCGAATAAGCGCTTCAATAGTACGACTTGGCAAAGGGCAACGAAAGACCCCTATTAAAACCCTCCAATTCTCAAGCTTGTATTATCTGACGGTATGTCATTCCATTAATGTAAAGAAAGACAAACTTGACATGTGGAAACCAGTTAGAATAGAACATGGCCCTTTCTCAGTGAAAATGTTTTGTAGCAATACACTGAATATGAAGACCTCTGGATGCGGTGTTGATGCATCAACACGACCTAGAATAATAGAGGTGCTCCATGAGCTAGATTTAACAGAATCAAGAATCGGGGGGAGACAAGCTACGAATTACATAAATTTTAGCTGTTCTAGTTTTTTTTGGTGAGTGCTACAGGTGTTTCAATTCTTTTTTGCTGATTTTCTCCGAACCCAGTTTTTCACGTCTCTTTCATGCACCAACAAGCTTAATTATATTGACACGGATGCTTTATCTGTATCCGTTTACCGTATTTCACCTGTTAAAAAATGTTAAGCGTTAACGCTCGGTGCAGGATGCTCCTGAACGTATCGGAAACTTGGCGAATGTTATCGATGGTTCTGTTTGATGTCAACGAACCTTGTTAATCTGATTGCATACGCGACACGAATTGTGCAGTAGTTTCTGGAAGGCGCGCGGGCCCCAGCGAATAGGCTGTAACTTTCGACGACTGATGTATGCAAACCGACGCGCTGGACCCGCAGATGAGATTTTCGACGATTGCCGTCATTGCTCGCCGCTATCGTTGCGATGGAGTCGGCACTATTTATTTACGGTCACTACTACGTGGCAACATTTCCAAGACAGATTTTTTTGAGTGATACTTTGCACGCCTAATTCTTACATAGTTGGCTGTGCAAGGAGCTACCAAAAAATGAAATGGTACAACAGTTTTTTATATCAAATGACATCGTCGTGCAGGTGTTTGCAAAGCGATCTTGCTGACAGATGACGCACGAGCGCTGATGTCAATATTTTGTGCACTATTGTTACTTCAAAAATAAAAACAAACTGTTGCGGCAGGCGTATATTCATTATACAAACGTGTTTTTTATATCTAAAAGCGCATACAGATCACTAACTTATTGTTTCAAGCTTAGTTTACAGCAGGTTGGTTTAGGCCTGACTTTGACGGATGAAGACGAAATAGTCCAGCAACAGTGCGCCGCAGCCGAGGAGCGAGCTTCGGCGCGCGTCAGAGCTTCTGTCCAGTGGTTGCGTGCCCTCTTCCTCCGACCAACGCGAAGCGAAGCCTTCGCTTGTGGGCGCGCGCCGAAGCTTCCCAACGCGTGCCAGTGGTTGGGGCATTAACGCGTCTCTACGGCATCCGCGAATCGCGTGGCGAACGCCGTAGTATACGCCGTGGTTTTCTCCACTCTGTAGGACGCAGCGGGTGAGCAGGACATCGAGGCACCCTAGCAGTCGGCGGAGAAGAACGCCCCTCCTCCCTTGCCTGAACTCCCTGCCTCGCGCTCCACAGTAGAGGGCAGCATCTCGGCGGCGTTTCTCACTTGCGCACCGGAGATTGAACTGCGTTCGCCCGCTTATCCTCACACGCTTTCACTCATACGGAACCTCACGGCGACGGCAGCGGCGACGCCGACGGTCACGGTAGAAAAGCGCCTGGAGTGTTCATATATAAAAATCGGGCCCCTTGGTTAACGCCCTTTCTTCTCATTCATTACACTTTACCTTTGTAACCCTTCTGCTAGCAGAAGTTGGCATCTAACCGGTAACCAAGGGACAACCATTGAAACCAATAATATGCCGTATCGCATGCCTCACACTATAGAAATAGAAGAGAAACAGGAAGGCGGTGACAGTGCGTACGTGCACGGACCTCACTACAAATTGTAAAGTGCTCGCACAAGGCATTAATTTTCGCAAAAGTGTGTTTGTTGTCTTCTGGGCTGACAATGAAGGCGGACGGTGTTCCGTAACGCCTGTACCGACATCCGACGATCATCTAGCCGCAACAGTGCATTTGACTTTGATTGACTTTGTTTTGAAAGTTCCTCACAGTGGCGTGATAAGGAACCCATGTTTTCTTTGCAGCCTCGGACATCACATGCAGAAGTGTAAGTGGTTCCAAGGAGTGCGGCATTAGCTCACGTGACGGCTGACCATGGCCAACGCAGAAGAGATGCGTCGCTTCCGTGCCCTCTTGGCTGAGGTCCGTGTTACAGCGAAATGTTTAGCCTGTGCAGCTTGGCGCCCCTTATATGAAGAATCCTCCACTCGGCTGATCGCAGTGTGATTGCCTGATACTGAAGCTGCATTGCAGCACCTGTTCTACAAAGTGAAATCGGTTTCGAGAAGCCTTGTCAACGCCATTTTCAATTATACCACAACGTCGATATCACCGCTGAAATAAAATCACATGACCTTTCTCTTCCAACTGGTCGTGAAGTTCCAAATTTTTCACGTATATTGATCGTAATATTTATTTCGGAGCAGCGGCTGCATACGGTATAATGCTGGTTTTAAGTAACATAAGATATGCTAATTTTCCAAGTGTACAGACAGCTCCGCACAGAATGTCTTGCAGGCTTTTCGGCGAAGAGCCGGGCGAGGTGATAAGTAGGCATCCAACCAAACTGTCTGATATGCAAGCGCATTGTCTCAACCAAAACGTGCGCTCTGATTGTGAAATTTTGTGCACTTGCACTAATTTCTGTCGTATATAGACGCTCTGCGATAAGGAGTCTTATCCTGAGGAGTTCGGCTTGGATACCTATGGCTATATGCTGATGGCAGGTATCCAGTTCCGCAGGAACATAATGCAATTAGCCTGCAAAGCTGCAGCATAGATTGTATGAACACTCTTTTGGAACTTTATTGCTAGGAACCTAACCATAGGCTTAGCATCCTAGCCATTTTCTCACGTAGTTTGCATGAGGAGTCCAGAAGTCTCTGTCAAGAACCAAATCATAAAATTTTGGCTTTTGGTGTACAGTATTAGGTGCTCGTTGACGTATACCACGTGCGGAGACTGCCTTTCTGGTAAACGACGTCGCTAACTAGTTTTCAAATAAACCATGAAGTCCCTGTCCGCGAAGTTGCGATGATGTTAATGTGAGTTTATTCTGAAGCCGTGAGCGATGCTAAAGTTGCATCACAGCCGAAGTCCAGATACGAATGTCAGTGGCGTAGTTATAGAGTCGAATGGTGCTTTGAAGGCTGTCAGTGAATCCAGTGAGAGATTGAAGAGCGTTAGGCTAAGACTATGTACTCCGCCGTTTTGGATGTCTTGATAACGCTAACGCTGGGTACCTGGACCATGTTCGGCATATATGAAGAACGATCTCACCAGCTCGCACAGTATACATATATATATATATGCACACACACACACACACACACACACACACATATATATATATATATATATATATATATATATAGGTAGACGGTAGAGACCAATAATTTTTTTTCACCATCAACATGGTTTCAGGAAAGGATTATCATGTGAGACAGTTGCTCGAATGCACGACTCACCTGTACCTTAACGTGAAGAATAACCAGCAGACCGATTGCCTTTTCCTTGACTTTTCCAGAGCATTCGATCGTGTAGCCCATTGTCGCCTTATTGCAAAATTACCTGCACTTCAAATTCACTCCGTCACTCTAACATGGCTTCGTAATTTGCCTTCGAATCGTCAACTGTTCACAGTAGCCACTTAATGTTTCTTCTCCCTTACGTATTTTCGCTGACGACTGCATTATTTACAGATCAATGAACAGTACTGACGACCACCTGGCCCTTCAAAATGATCTTAGCCTAATTCATAATTGGTGTAACACCTGGCTAATGGTTTTAAATGTATCAAAAGGTGAGGTAATTTCTTTTGTCGTAAGCGTGACAACTCACATTTTTCATACAACGACAATAATAAAGAATTGTTACATACAGTATCATATGAATATTTCGGTGTTCGCCTAACCGAAAACCTCTCCTGGACAGACCACATTGCAGCCATCTGCGTAAAAGCTTCAAGAAAATTAGGTTACTTACGTCGTTATCTGGGTAATTCACCTTCCAACATCCGCAAATTGGCCTATCATACATTTGTTCGTCCACAGCTCGAGTATGCATCATCCATTTGGTCCCCACATCCTAGCTGCTTAATCGACACGCTTGAATCGAGAAGGGAGCTTCCCGCTTCATCTCACGTAATTAAAGCCACCGCTCCAGCGTAACGCAAATTAAACTCGATCATTCCCTCCAGCCTTTAGTTTTTCGCCGTAATATCGCTCTGGTATCATTGCTTCACAAATATCTCTATAATACCACACAATCTACACTGCATATCCATATCGCTTCAAACACGACTCGCCGATTAAATAACCACTTGAGTTTTGAACGCATGCACGGTACAACACATGCTTTTACCTTTTCCGCACTCCCTACGGCCTTTCGCTTGTGTAACAATCTGCCTGATCACAATGCTTCTGAGTCAGTTCATGAAAAGTTTCGTCATCTCCTACGCGAGCATTTTTCATAATAAGTAAAAATCACTTTATCTGGTTTCTTGCACTTGGCAATGTGCTTCGAACTTATGGCGATGTTTTTATTTCTATTGATGCATTGCTATCACGCTCTTAAGAATTGGTATTTTATGCTGCGTCACTTGTTCTCTTGTATGCCCTGTATATATTATTGCTTTTTTTTGTCTTTTTCCCGAAATATCTCTTGAAACATTGTACACCTTGATCTGTTCATTTTTCCTATATTTTACTTTCTAGTATTAGTGCCTTACCTTAAATTTTACTCGTGTTCTTTCCTTGAACTGTACCTTTCTGGCATGCCTTTTATCACTTCAGTTTTTCCTTTATCATGTTTTAATCTTTGTAGTAATGTTGATGAGCCCTGCATTGAGGCGTATCTTTTGTACTAGACTTCAGAAGGCTGCTTGTTCTTTTTTATGCCTTGATTTTGTAACCCTCCTTACACAGTGTCCCCATAGGACCTGTAAAGTATTTTAAATAAATAAATAAATAAATAAATAAATAAATAAATAAATAAATAAATAAATAAGTACTCTCGGGCTCGCAAACAGCATGCCGCGACTACTTGCATGGCAGAATCAGTCACCGAGCACTCCGCATACTTTGCTCAGAAGACTGTCAAACACAACATCAAACCGGCACAGAACCACATGAAACGATTAAACACAAGCTCGTATGGGTACCGGGACACACGGGGGTGGCCGGGGACCCAGAGGCGGACAGGATAACTCCAGAGTACGCTAGTTACCGAGCGTCCAACGTCGACAGCCCTGAGGAACCCACACCTGTACCCACAGAGTACTCGGCCATTTTAGACAATTACCGAGGCAGCAGGAAGCGGCACCCCACGTCGCACAAGTCCCTTAGCAGGGAGGAAGCTGTCGCATGGAGGCATCTAAAAACAGGGTCGTACCCTAACCTCGACGTGCTAAGTAAAATGCACCCCACATTATATAAGGACAAATGTCCATTGTGCAATGACGAACCCACATACACCACATCACATGGGCATGTCGACACACTGACGTAGTCCCAATCTTATCACACCCAAGTGTGGAGCAATGGGAGGAACTGCTGTCCAGAGACCGCTGCGAAGACCAGCTAGGTATGGTGCGGCCTGCACGACGGACAGCAGAGGCCAGCCGAGCGCTGGACTGAGGGCAGCCAAACCTTTCGATAGAGGACGGACGAAGCAGCGGGGGAAGACCTCCGGGGAAGACCTCCGGGAAAGCCACAAGGAGGAAGACCACCCTGAAGAATCCGCCACAGCGGCAGAAAAAAAAAGCAATTACTAGAGCTCAGTAAAGTTTTCACTCACTCCCTCACTCTAGACGTGCTGTTTCGGTAGTCACGAGTTTGCCATGGACCACGTTGAAAATTGTTAGAAGAAAAAAGAAAGTGTGGTTTTTTATCGCTGGCATTATGTGCTTGAAGTTGGGGAAACAAAGGCCCCTGACGCATTATTTTGTCCTGGAGCTCTTGCGTCGTTAGGCGGGCAAGGGAAAGAGTTGTAGCATATTCGCTTTTAAAATTGTTTTGAAATGTGCGTTTAATATCGGTATCTGTGGGTTCCGAACAACGCAAAACGTGCCATCTTTTTCAAGAAATTCCTGAATAAAAGCAACGATGGCAAATTGCATTTTGTAGCAATTTAGAGAAGGGAAAGAATAAACCTTGACACCGCGTATCCGGAAGAGGTAAACCAGATGGGTTCCGTTCCCGGCGAATTGGCTCTTTAGCGACAGAAAATTGTTCGTCTATATAACTGAATGAAGGAATGTGTGATACAAAGGAGCTTTGCGAGCTGATTCCGAACAAAGGGAGACGAGGCTCTCTGGTTATGGCTAGAAGATTGAGTTATTGATCGCGAAACAGAATGCGGGACTCGCCTGGTTGAATGACACATTATATGCCTTGTATTTCGTTTCACACATAACGCGCAATGTTGTGGAGACTAGCAAGACTTGTTGCAGTAGCCGCGTTCAAAAAAAATAAAATGCAGTTAGGTGTTCTTGCCAGCATTTATGTGAAACTGCTCTTTATTTGGGCCCTGTTATAATTTAACAAGAACAACAACAACAACAACATAAGCTTGACTCCTAATGACTGAATGAATTTCTTAGAAAGCCGTTAATACGTTCTTTGAGAGCATTTGGCTTTTTGTTGTTTTTGTTTTTCGAAATGTTAATTTGCAGGCCGTTGCGGCATCCTCACGGGTAGGCTCGTACCGCTGGCGCGATCGTGCGTGGCCGCGAGATTTGCGCGCGGTGTGGCACATTTAAATGAGCGAACTTCTTGTGAAACTTCCACAGCGTTGCACACGAAGAATGAAGCTGAACTCAGAAGTCCTCAAAACTAAGAATAAACGTGCTTTGGGGAAAAGTTGGCCTGCGATTACAACTGCAGCAGTCCTTCACATGGCCGAACGCTTGCGTCTAGAGGCCCCTAAACATCCTCCCTGACGAATCGCAGGAAGCCTCTTGGCTCTTACGCACTCCGCTTTCAGGCAGCGAAAAAGCGTACGGGCTGATTTCGTTGAAGAGTTGTCTTCCGTGTCTGTGCACCGTTTGCTTCTTCCTGCTATCACCTGCACTCTTAGGCTTGTTAAGCGGATCCGAGACTCTGAGCGTTTGAGCTACTGAAGGCTACGGGACCGCCCGGGTAAGGTGACGGGCTCGGCTGATGAAGGCGCCTGGTTCGAACCCCGCAGCGAGGAGCCCATTCGTCTATAGTACGTGCACTCTTTTGTAATTGGCGCACCGAAACCCGGCTTCCTGCTTTTCTGAGGAGCGCCGGTTGGGGCAGGTTTTAGAAAAAAATTGCCAATGTTTGATTTGCCAGAACCAAAACCAAGCGCAAACTAGAAAACACCACTTGCGGTGTCCTCCACTGGAATGAACTGTGAAATCTGTGTTTGCTTGGTGTATTTGGGAGCACTGGTTAAGGCCGAGGGAGTAAAGAAGTATTTAAAGCGTGACAGAAGGCCAGCCGTTTGCGGTCAATATAAAACCGGCGGATGCGCAATGTTACAGTTTCATATATTTAAAAAATCTTATTACTTTATGTCATAAAATATTATTATCCATAGGTGACAACTTACATAAAAATATTTGAAGCGCTTCTGATGGACATCAGTCGTGGTCATAATACCTAATTATGCATAAGGCAACTACTATATACAGAAATGCAATCTGAAAGGCATAGACGTTGATCTCAAGACGAACATACAAACCATATACTGGGTAGGGGGTAAGGAGAGATAGGAAGATGGAAACGAAAGTCAGAGAAGTAAAGCCCACGTGCACACATGCCATTCTTTCTGGAGGCAAAGTAACACACGAGCCAGATTAGCTCGTATTATGTGGCATATTCATGCGTAATATGTATAGCTTTATTTGCCACTATTGTACGGGCAGTTATATGGGCGGTCGGATTACCCGCATCGATAAAGTCTGTCTGCAATAGCGAGGGAAAAGCAGCGTTAACCTCAAATAGTAAACTATCCCGAAATGCCCCCTTAGCCTTTTTCTAAAAGCATTGCATATACCGTACGTTTTTTTTTTATTTCAGCGCGGAAGTCCATGTTATACGTCTCGTTCCGATTCGCGAGACAGAGTGTTGCGATTTGAAAGCTGTGAACACGCCTTCAACACCACTAACGAACAATTACGGTTCCTTGAGGTTTGAGCCAGCAGGCTTTGCCTAAAAAGCAGCTTTACTGTCATAGTTTGTTGAGACGGGTTTACGTGGCTTTCCTCCATGTCATTATCAATTTCATGAGTCTTGCAGTTATGTACTTGTACCACGTCTTGTCTTCTTGTTCCGTCTTTTGACCCAAGTTTACGGATGCTGTGTCGCTGATGTTGAGATGTTGTTCACTGCTTACAACACACTGTTCTTGAAAGCAGTGGTTGCCTCCGTGCTGTTCTTGTGTTGCCTGTGTGTCTATTCGTGCCAACATAAGGTATAGATTAGTGTGAACCGCATTTCTGTAACCGGAAGAAGAGGAACGAGAACGTTGCTTTCAGTTGCTCTGTATGATAGCTTGGAAAAGAAAAAGCGAGAGAATATGAAGTGAGGGCTGCTCATAAAGCTCAGCCGTTTACCAATGTGTCGACAAAACAAAACAGTTATTCTGTTTGACGAAACACTTATTCTGACAAAACAGTTATTCTTAGGAGGCTATCAGGCCACCATACCCGGAAACAGCATGCACTACTCCCGGTATACATAGCGGCAGTGAAATTCTCTGGAGAGCAGGCCTGCCATGGCAGTCTGTCATTTTAATCATGATCAAGTATAGCCAAACAAAGCAAAAAAAAAAGAAATCACTCTGCAGTGCATCCAATGCGCATCATCATCATCATCATAATCGTCGTCGTCGTCGTCGGCGCCTATATTTATGTGCACTACCGCAATGACGGCCTTTCTCATCGAATTTCAGTTACGTACATTCTGCGCCAGCTGGCACCATCGTGTGCCTGCGAACTCCTAACTTCACCACACCACCCAATTATCTGCTGTCCTCGACTGCGCTTCCGTTCCCTTGGTATCCATTCTGTAACGCTAATAGATCACTGATAATCTGCGCCTTCAATCACTGGCCTGCTGAAATACATTTTTTCCTCTCCATCTCAGCTAGAATATCTGCTACTCGCGTCTGTATCCCAATGTGAGCCAGCAAATAAAGCACAAGTTTGGTTATTCTTCCTGACTTTCATTTTCCATTTATGTATGTTTATGTCTCGGTAGAGGTCCTAGTAAACCTATATTGGTCAGCCACAGCACACGGGGACATCACTAAAGCGATTGAGCGTACAGCGGCAGCGGAGGTGCCGGTGACAGACTCTCACCTGGTCAGCCTATGGGAAGAGCGGCGGAAACTGGCCAAGACGTGGAAAAGGCAACGTCTAAACAAACACCTGAGATAACGCATCGCTCTCTTGGCAGAGCAAGCCCAAGGCCACGCCAACGAGCTCGCTAAAAACGAGTGGGCGACGTTCTGTGGAACCCTATCAGGAACTCTTGGAACGACCAGTACGTGGTGAATACTACGAGACCTGATGAGCACGCGTACTGAGAATAACAAGAAGCTCCAAATTATAGCAGACAACTTCGAGGGTACAGACCAAGATCTCGTCTATGCGCTTCAGAAAAAGTACATAGGACCCTCACCTGCCACGGCATCGTCGTACGCGAGGAGACAATACGCGGGGGAGGCGAACCCTAAATTAGACGAAGATATAACGTACGCGGAAGTGTATGAGGCGGCACAATCCGCAGTTAAAAACTCGGCACCGGGCCCAGACTCGATCACAAATGCAATGATCCGAAACATGGATTCAGTAGCCCTAGCGAAAATCACAAAGATATCTTATAGCGAGTGCTGGGCCAAGGGAGACTTGCCCCAAGAGTGGAAATTGGCTAAAATAATCATGATCCCCAAACCAAAAAAGAATCCCTCGATTGATACACTTCGGCCGGTGTCGCTCACGTCCTGCCTAGGTAAGCTCTATGAAAGGGTTATCCATAGCAGACTGCAGCGATACCTGGAAGAGCGGAGCTGGTTCCCGGACTCCATGACATGATTTAGCACGGGTTTATCTTACCAGGACGCGTTCCTCCTACTTAGAGACGAAATTCTAACTAATATACCGCACGGCGACGGGAGACTAGTACTAGAACTAGACCTCAAAGGAGCCTTCGACAACGTCTCTCACGCCGCAATATTGGAGGAACTCGAGCTCGCGGATTGTGGTGAGCGCACATACAATTACTTAAGAGCGTTTCTTTCCAACCGAGAGGCGAGCATCAGTATTGGCCAAATCACTTCGGATTTATTTAAAATGCCTGGCAAAGGAACACCTCAAGGAGCTATATTATCTCCTCTTCTCTTCAACATGGCGATGTGTCGCCTCGCGCGCGATCTGGATCGGATACCCGAACTAGGTTACACGCTCTACGCAGACGACATCACGCTGTGGACGAACAGAGGTTCACTAGGGGATAAGGAATATACGCTCCAAAGCGCAGTATTAGCGGTGGGGAAATTTTCTAGATGGAGTGGCCTGAAGTGCGCACCCGAAAAATCTGAGGTTATCCGGATACACGCGAAAGGCTACAAATCCAGAGGATCGATTAACATCGTGGTTGAGGGCCAATCAGTCCGAGAGGTATCCATGATGCGAGTCCTGGGTTTGTGGCTTCAGAGCAACGGGAGAGCAGTACAGACACTCAAGACCCTCAAATCCACAGCTAACAACATAGCTCATATGATACGTCGCGTGACGTATCGAAAAGCGGGAATGCGAGAAGAAGATACCCTAAGGCTCGTACAGGCCTTAGTGGTTAGTCGAATAACGTATGGCTTACCGTACTAAATCCTGAATAGGGAGGAGGAAAAGCAGGCTAACACAATAATCCGAACCGCTTTCAAAGCTGCTCTGGGCCTGCCTAAATGTACTTCAACGGAGTGCACAATACTTTCGACGAACTGAGGCAAGCCACCCTTGTGCGACAGAGGGAACGCCTCAGCTTCACAAAAACTGGTAGGGCATTATTGGCTAGACTCAATATCCCAGCATACCCCATTTATCTCACAGAGCAGGCCGTACCTCTCCCTCCTTCGATGAGATCCAAAATTACAGTAGCCCCAATCCCAAAGAATATGCATCCCGAGTACAACAAAGAAAGGCGCAAAGCACGCGCACAACACATTCAATCAGCGTACTCTAATAACCATAGGTACAACACGTACTACACGGACGCAGCTTTCTATGCAGAGGCGACCGGGCAGCGCTACCAAAGGAGGTACGCCCTGGCAGTCGTGAACGCTATCAGCCAACAGCAAATTACCGCGTCGGCCACGGCGGGATCCCCCACCTCGGCTGAAATATTAGCAGTGGCGATCACACTCGCTCACGCGGAGCGTTCTCAAAGGGGCTCGGTCGTGGTCACGGACTCCCAGGAGACATGTCGCATGTTTCTCAAGGGGCACGTGACTGCGGCTAGCCTTGCGATAATCCCCAAATCCTTCAACCACCATCATCGCCTACTCTGGTGCCCGGGCCACGCGGGGGTACAGGGGAACGAAAAGGCTAACGTGTTAGCTCGAGGGTTCACTAACCGAGCGACGGCGTCCTCTTCTAACCCCAACCACCCGCACTATCCCTCACAAAATTCCACCAATTTAAATGCTAAATACATCCTTGCTCATGAGCGTGGAGTCCGCAGAAAATACCCGCCGCCTCACCCACAACTTGACGGGGAAGAGGCCGCCGATTGGCGTAAAATACAGACTGGGGTGTTCCCGCATTTAAAATTGCTAAACGCCATGTATCCCACTCGTTATAGGGCCAACTGTCCTTGGTGCGGTGGCATACCTACCTTAATGCACATAACCTGGGAGTGCACTAAGCCCCCTCGCAGGCCAAATACCAGTAGGACAATGGAGCAGTGGGAGGCACAGCTCGTCCGCTCTGACCTGGCAGGACAAAAGTCCTTAATTAGCCAGGTCAGGCAGGCGGCAGAGGCCAGTGGGGCCCTGGACTGAGAGGCTCCGACCACCGCTCCTTCAAATCTTTACAACTGCAATAAAGTTTTTCTCTCTCTCTCTCTCTCTCTCGATGTATTAAGCAGAGTCTCAGATTACTCACTTTTTTTCCTTTACATAGTGTCTCTTAGTGGATAGCCGGAGCCCCGGATACGTTTCTGTGCGTGTTTTGTTCCACGAAGCCTCCTTCGTTCGAGAGCATCCTGACACGTGCCTGCGATGAAAGAACCTTGTTGGCGTGGGGACGCCTGCGTCTCCTGATCTACGTCTGGCTGCTCCCGTTATGAGGGCCTCCTTGACGCCAAACTAAGATAATAAAAGAAAGTACAAGGCACGTGCGTGGGAAGATGAAAAATCGCAATAGAGATACAAGGAATATGGCATAGGAACTATGGAGGAAAAAAAAAGGCTCGAGGAAAGGCAAGAATCCTTTCTGGAATGCACTTCTTTTGTTACTGGTGAAGGCACATAGGCAAGCGAGAAGGGCTGCCGATATAAAAAGATGAAGAAAAAGTAATGCAAAAACTGGCGCCTCGCAGGAACGGGAATGAGACGATGAAAAGGACTTCGCCCCCGCAATCGCTTCGTGAAGGATGTTGGGTAGAACGTAATGAAAGCGAGCGAACAGTGGAGCCTTGTGGAGAAGGAGAGAGAGAACGACGTGACAATACAAAGAGCTCATGAAAGCATGTACAAAAGCTAAATAAGGAAAAAAGTGGTTGGGGGGCTGGAAATATCGATGACGGCGCTCGTTGGTGGCTTTTTCCGGTGGCATGACAAGACTGCCTGCAGCACTGTCGGCCTCGCCGGCAGGCATTACCGGATCCTTGGGTTGCTTCACACCATGCGACTGGCACATCCGGGGCTATTTTATTTATCCTATTTATTCAGCATTCTGGCGCAGTTTCTCTCTCCTTTATTTCCTCTTTCGTCATAGTAGATTATTATTGAACATTGCAGTGTAATAGTACCCATTAGAACACTCTCTCGCACGATACAGCATTCAAGTCTAACCGCGAAATATTTCACAGTAACCTGAATAGACTGTACTCCTAATATTTAGAACAGGAACTAACAGCGTTTTATTTATTAATTATTTTGTACTTCCTCGCACACTTTCAACATTTATAATGAATTATGCTGCACACGAATGCGAGAATGCTGAAAGTGCGAGCGTGCCACACATCAGGATTTATTGGCACACGCACAGAACCCTTTTGTCGTAATTGCGCTCCATACAACGTACACTTATTCCACGCCAGTTATCAGCGCTTCGTAGGAGCAAAGACCCCTGTTCAATGTCGTCTACAGTGCTCTAAGGTCACAATGCATTTCAGGTCTTGTCTCGTTACTAGCCATCCCGGCCTTCCCGGTAGTTACGCAATCTTCACAAATACGGAATTCCGGAAGCCGAGTCGTATGTCAGCAGCAATTTTCACGCATTCGTTTGCCGTACTGCGTTGAACTAAAGGCAGGCGCAGCAGTGAATTCTGCCGTTTATTTTTGCCGCAGTTCTCGGTTCCTGCTTATATCCAAAGCGTAGCCATGTTTCCCCGAGGACGTGATTGCGGCTCCGGCAAGTGGCATAACTACACGCGCCAATTGTATTGGCCCTTTCCGCTCTCCCCAACTCAGGTGAACACACGTTCTCTCAGGAGGTCATTCCGCCCTAGCCTGCCTTACATAAGCGACTGTTTTATGTACCCGCGAAGCCCCAAGAACCAATATCACGGAGTGTTCTAAAGAAGCACCATTAATCAAAACATTTCACACATATCCGATAAGCGATAAAACTGACTCATAGATGCCACTGTCGCGAACAAATCGGTTCATCTCGGAGTTCTCGCCCCATGTCAGCGCGCTGTGCCTTGGGGGTCACTTTTCTTCCGGCTATCCAATCCTACTAGGGTATTTTGCTTCCTTTTTGCGTACGTGAGCTGTGTGCCAGACATCCTCTCAAACAAAGTGATGCTTTCAACCCATTTGACAACGCTTATTTTTGGACTCCGAAGTCGCCTTAGGGTGTAAGTCAGCACAAGGCTCAAAGTGGGGTGATGCCGCATATATTTCGGTAAAGACCGCACCCCTTTTCTTTTTCAACTGTGTGCTCAGAAACCCAAACCATGAACATTACATGGACATTAAATTCAGTGATTTGGTTTAACAAGCGTTTGTGATTATATGAGTGGTAACGGCTCGGCTAGACAGCGAATGAAATTACATAACGGCGTCAACGTGCATAACCGGCTACAGCAACGAAATTGAGATTGCTGCTTCTGTTTTCATATACTAGAGTGGCTGCACACTAGTGAAGGATTCGAAGAGGGATGATAAGGTTAAATGTTAAAATTATGATAAAATGATGTTAAAAGGTAGCCTTATTAACACTGTTGACACCAGTGCTTTCGAAGAGATGTTACAATCAGATGAAAGCGAAATTCTAGGGGTTATACTTCAGAAACGGATCACTGTAGTGCCGTGACTGCCTTGTCAGAGTGCATGGAGCTTTTCTTTATGGTGCAGAAAACGATCATTACGAAGACGAAAAAAGGCAGACGCAGAAAGAAGATTATTTAATATGGGAAGAGATCAGCTAATCGGAAAACGGGGGCTTAGCAAGACGTAGTATATTGTATGCAACTACAATAGTCGTAGAACTGAATGCACCTAGATATTTACCCCAACACAAATACAGTATATCTTTAGCAATAATAATTAACTTGTTAATCAGTACTCTGTATTTGTCGGTTTTTGGGGATAAAGCGCAAATGTCCATATCTCTAGGGAAATGCTGAATTCCTACTCTACGGGCGGGAATTTTCCACAACAGTCATAGACGAGTTGGCCAACACGTAACTTACGGTGCTTAAGGCACATCAGCCGTTATGGAGTGTTAGCCAGCGCGAGGTTTATTACTTTCTTTATACAGACACTAATGCAAGTTATTAAATCGACCTAGAATGAAAGAGTAAGCTCCTTTAATAAACAATGCGTCGTTCGTAGCCAGATAAGAAGCTTTTGTATACGAGAAAATGAGCAAAATTTAATATTAAAGTGGCTCCACCTGTTGCAGAATACGGTACTTCTCATAAGACGTCAGCAGTGCCTGGTTCACAGAGACCGGCAGAGGGGGAAGTCGCGTGCAGACGTCAGCCCGTCCGCTTTGGCGCGGGTGGTTAAAATAGAGGAGCAATAGTGGGACCTTAGGCTGCAATCTGCACGCGCAAAAAGGATTATATCGGCCTACACGAAAAAGGTGGCAGGCTTCTAGATGAATAATCTATTAATGTAACTTGACTTCTGATTTTCCTTTTGCAGTCCCTTTAACAAAAAAAAGCTTTTCCGCAAAAGCTCCTATCAAAATAAATGAAAAATAAAATTAAATTATGGGGTTTTACGTGCCAAAACCACTTTCTGATTATGAGGCACGCCGTAGTGGAGGACTTAGGAAATTTCGACCACCTGGAGTTCTTTAACGTGCACCTAAATCTAAGTACACGGGTGTTTTCGCATTTCGTTCCTTTCGAAATGCGGCCTCCGTGCCCGGCATTCGATCCCGCGACCTCGTGCTCAGCAGCCTAACACCATAGCCACTGAGCAACCACGGCGGGTAAAAATTAAATGAAAAAAGAAATACAGACTGTTTGGATGAGTATCCACTGCACTTCCTTGATTACGATTCGTTGCTTTAAAGAAAGTTATAATTTGGGAAGGTGGAAGCTTGGACGAGTTGGTGTTTCAATATCGACATGTGTGCATAGCGGGAAAGACGAAGACTGAAAGAAGAACACAACACAGCGCCTGGTTGAGTTTTTCCTTCAGACCTCGTCTTTTGTGCTGTGCACACATGTCGATATTATAAGTCGCGGACATTTAGAGGCCAATTTTTATTCAGCTTATAAATTTCTGCACGCAAATTCTCCAAAACATTGCAAAATATCCGTAGAACTAAAGAAACAATCTGATAGTATTGAAACTCATTGATAGAGGAAGTCATCGCAATTATGTTAGCTGCAGCGTTTGAGACAATTAACGTGCACATTATAAATCTATCGAACACCGCTCAGCAATCTACAACTAATTTTCAAGTAGGATTTCTGCAAACACTTTCTAGACATTGCAACAATTTTACTTAGACTAGAAACATATATATAACACTTTCTTTGCTTTAGCTGCGCTAACAGGTACAGTTTACAGGAGTTCAATATTTCTTTGTTGCAGAGTTTAACATTTCTAAGCATTCCATTGCAGTTTGGTGAGTGTTACTTAGCGATTTTCAGCGATCTTTGCAAAAATTGTTGTTGTCCGATAATAAATGTTTGCTTCATACAGTTACTAGACTACAGATTTCTTTGTTAAATAACCAAATTTTATTGAAGTTGGTTTACCACTTGTCGAATAAGAACATTTCTGAGATATACAAGTATTTGAACTAGGAAATCACAGTTGGCCCCGACCTGAAGCTTCTTCGTAAAATATGACCCTGATACTTGGCGGCAAAATTTAAAACCTGACTGTAGGGCCTCATTACCTCTAAATACTCAGACGTGTATCTTTATGTCGCACTAAGGGCTTTTCACGACGTACTGCAGAAATGTGCTACGGTATCCGGTACCTATAAAACTCGTGAAAGATATTGCGCGTTTTAGTCCACGCTGGAAGCAGGAAATTGGGATGTGAATTTGCACGTGTAAAGGCATATTAAACCCTGTGCAGATAGGGAAAGGTGCCGTTTAGACTAGTATGTATGATTTCGAGGAGAAAAAGGAACTATAAAGTGCTCCTTGTGTTTGCACTTTATCGAGACATCACGAATATTTAATAAAGTTATGTTCGTTATGCTTTATTTATATCATTCTGGCTGGCAGGGAGAGAAGATACCACCTTACAAGAGCAACTGATGATTTCTAGTATATTTTAGCGAACATTGTTATTTCTAACGGTCAAATATTCTTGTTTGTTTGAATACACGCTTGAGGCACTTAAAAATTATAGCAGAGGAGCGTTTACATTGGAATAAACGCAACCACAAGCATGAAGTAGGAAAACGATTTTAACACCAATTCGTAAATGTTCACAGTGTGCAACAAGGGTAAGATTCACAAATGATTGATTACTTTGGAAAATAGCGCTTTATCGGCTGTAACCACGGCGAAAGGTCTCATTCCACTTCGAAACTGACTGTAGAAAGGAAATAACTTGATGTAGTTCACGGAGCATTGCAATCATCGTAGCTTATAACTGTTGTCCCGCCAGCAGGATATCAAATGGTGAGTCTTTAGACCTTTCAATATATCATTCCGGTGGTTTTGCGAGAAATTGAGAGTAAAAAACTTAAGTATGCACTTTTTCCTTGTTGCATGTAGTGGTTATATTCCAATACCATTTATTCCTGTTACGAATGTTTTGTTTCACTATTGTTGGCGTTATAAATATAGAAACACTGTTTTCTAATTCTTCAAACTTATCTATGTGACGCTGTTGGCAACAACCCCACACTGCATTTGAGTATACCCCAAGGGGTCTATACAGAGTACGGTAATCTGCTCTATTTAGCTCTTGTGAGGGACGCCATGATGATGAGGCTTAGTATTTTGGTGGTTTTATTCTCAGTCAAGTCAGTGTGCTTGCCAGTCAAGTCAGTGTGTCAGGCCTTCCGAAAGCATAACGCCCATGTAACTAACCTCGGAGACCTTTCAAAGAATGTTTTGAAATGCCTTCTGCATTTAAAACGTCTCCTGCATTTAAAATCGCTCTGTAGGCCGTGCAGTCATCTGTAAACATTGGTATACAAGAGCAAATTTTCGAAGCAAGATCATTCACACAGATTATAAATAAAGGAGCCCCTATCACTGATCCCTGCACAATACTCGCAGTAACCTCAGCACACCTAGATTTTTTTAACGCGGAAGAATTATTATGCATCACTTCCTACGGCTTAAGTAATTGACAATTTCATTTATTACGGTATCTATATTCTAACTATTAATTCATGTAGCATTAACATATGATAGACAGTACCGAGCGTTCTGCAGTCATTAAAAATATTGCATTGTTCTGTATCCCATTTTCAGCCGTTTCTGCCAGGTCGTGAAAGAGCACAAGTAGCTGAGTAGAGAATTGTGATTACGAAAACTGTATTGCGTTGTACAGGAAGAGCTAGTGCCGCCAAGTGCTTCAATGTGTAGCGCTTAAGTAAACGCTCAAATATTTTGGAGGACATAAAACTCAGGAGATGGGCCTACAGTTACATAGAAAAGGTTTCGAGTCACTCTTTCAGACGAATAAAACGTAAGAAGTCGTCGAATACTTGAGAAATACTCAGTGGCTTGCAATATATAACATATACATTTTCCCTAGCAACAAGTGGACAGGCTGGCAGCACCTTTTGAGATATCCGATTAGGAACCGCTGCCTTTGATTCTTCAAGCGTAATTAAACATTTTGTCATTCTTTCACGCGTAATTGTAATTCGGAGCATATCTTTCCTTGCGAGTCAAACGGAGATAGTTCCAAAACAATTTAAGATTGTTTGGGTTAGGTTATCTAGTTCATGTAGTTGATAACGCTGGCTACACTTATGCTATGCATGTGTGCTATGTGTAGTTCCTGAAGACGCTGCAATGTGAAAAGGATTCTTTTTGTATATTCAAAAGCACTATTTATTTATATTTCCCGAACTTCGTCCGTTATCTAGGGTTTGTTTGTTTTTATTCCTCGGTCACAAGTGTTAAGTGACGTATTTCTCAGTGTCTAAGTGTTAAGTGACGTCTCAATAACAAGATCATGAAAGTGCTTCAGCATCGTGAGATGTTGGTTTAGCGACATATTTATCGCTGCAGTATCCAATGCCAAAATAATATCGATATAGTATGCCATGGAGAACACGTGCACTTTTTAGACTCTTGATTTATGAAATCAACCTGCGGTACGGTTATTTTCACCATGACTATGTTATTTATTTATTTATTTATTTATTTATTTATTTATTTATTTATTTATTTATTTATTTATACATACTGCAGCCTCGGTGAGGCTATTGCAGGAGTGGGTAGTGAAAAAAAAGGAAAGCAAGAAAACGAGATACAGGCACAAAAAATATGAATATCAAGTATATGTAATTGCTTTCAAAAATTCTTGCATAGGTAAAGAGCGGATGCTTCCAGGCAGTGAATTCCAGAGTTCAATGGCCAGTGGAAAGAAGCTGTGCTTGAACATCTCCGTTCGGCAAAAGAAAGGGATAAGGTTGAGATTATGAGAACTCCTAGTGATAGAAGGTGGACTAAAGTTCAGATAATTATTTAGTGTGTCAAGGCGCTCAGAATGAATCACCGTGTGTAAAAATTTCATGCATTCTAAGCGGCGGCGAGATGAAAGAACTGGAAGACCTGTAGCTGTATAATGGGAAGAAGCAGAAAAATCTCGGCTATAGTTGCGAAAAATGAAGCGCACTGATTTCTTTTGGACTGATTCTAACTTTTTAATATCGGATTTCTTATGAGGATTCCATATGATGCAGCCATAATCAAGAATGGGGCGGATAAGTGTTTTATACGTCATCAGTTTGGTATCCTTTGGAGCCTTACGCAATGAACGATGGAGGTAACCGAGACGTCTAAAAGCTTTGTTACATATGATGTCAATGTGTTTCGACCATGACATGTCATGGGAGAAATGAAGACCAAGGTATTTAAATGGTCGCTTATGCGGGGTATTGTGCAGATATTGCGACGGACAATTGGGTCACTATAATATAACAAATCTGGTATAATAATTGCACATGTGGCATTCCACACATGCTGTCTGCTACAATATTTTGTAATAACACCACAAAACACAAATTGTGTTCCTTTTGGTCGCTTCGTATCTCCACACTTGACATTCGGCAAATTGAAATACCCGTCAAGGGTATTGCGGCTATCGGGTAGCGAGCCATGTGTTAAGACTAATGACCTCATAACTAGCAAATAACAAACGAACAAAAGCCATAGTTCCCTGGTCGGGAGTGATAAGCCTACACCATCCACGACTCAACGCCATCGACTTACAATTCAATTTCAAATTTCAGTTTTTGCCCACTTCGATAGCATTGTTTTGCAGAAATTTACAGTTATTGAGGATAGTAATGCGTTCATTTAGATCATAATACGACCTAAAATATATAATAGACAACGCTCTTTGTTAAGCAATGATGTAACAAATTATCTGACGTGGTTATTGATCGCTTGTGCCCTTTACTTCAGCTATCAGCCAAAGTGGACGCGAAATTGTAACGTACAATTTGTCCTTCTGAGTCAAAGGAGCTTGACATTTAACTATAATCGTCAAGTTAGGTGTGCCCCTTCTAATAGGCTATTTGTCGGGAAGTAGTAGAGGCTAATTGCTGTTTTGGTTCAAAGAGCTACTTGTTCGCCTTAATTGCTGAAGCAATTGAGGCGCTAGCAGGCCACCCTTTATGCGTATCATGAGAAGCCAACAAACAAAAACAGCAAGGACAGCATAGCGGTAATTAATTGTACTTACTAACTGAATGAAAGAAATGATAAACTTATGGCATTGAAAGCGGTTGAAGAAATATCCACCCATCATCCATCCATCCATCCACCCACCCACCCACCCACCCATCTGTCTGTCTGTCTGTCTGTCTGTCTGAAAATTTTCCCGCGTACCTGAGTCTTCTTTCTTTCTTGTTTCCTTGTTTTAGTATTTTTTTAAAATACTAAAACATTTGCAAAATGTGCTGGGCCAATCGCGAAAACCAATATAAGCTCATTGTACACATTTGTTATTTTAGCAACTGAATATAAATAAATCTCGTTTATACATGATAAGTCCTCAAGGCCATGGGGATCGACACTCAAGAGTCACCATATAAAAACTCAATAAATACAACCCTCAATCCTGAAAAAAAAGAACGCTTGATACGGCATAGGAACTTGCTAGCTATTTTGATTTCAAGTTGTACTGTATTCCACACTTTCGCGCTTTAAAAGTGAAATCAAACCAAATTCAAAAAGCAAACAACTTATGTTGTAACTGAGTATGTGGAAAGTGGTGCAGGTTAGTCCCGCAGTTCGTTTCCAACTTTCTTCCCTCAGCGGTACGCGCTACACATTCGGTCATGGACTGCCCAGGTTAGAGACAAAGATAGAGAGATAGCCCTACAAAAGTTCATGAAGTACCCTACAAATGCGAATGCTTTAAATGTAGTAAATATCTCGGGTAAAGAACTTTTTTTCGCTGCTGAATTTCCGGAAGGCGCATAAAAACAGTAGGTTTAGAAGCTTTATCGCTCAATCACTATAATTTTGAAAAAGCAGTAGACCGACTGCAAAAAAGTAGCTGTGGCACACATGTTCGAATTAAAAACTCTCAGTTCGAAGTACGATGAATTGTAGTAAGCAGATTGTTGGCGATGCATGAAATCTGATATGTAAAACTGATATTTAAACTTACTTCAAGCGATGAACGTGAAGAAAAGAAAAGAAGGCCCTATTTTTGTTGGTCATACGATAGGAAGCCAACAAAACAAGACACCAAGAAGAGCATAGGGGAAAGTACACGTACTTATTAATTGTATTAAAGAAATCATAAACTAATGGAAATGAAAGAGGCTGAAAGAACAAATGGCCGCAGGTGGGCGTGAACCCACGGCTTCGCATTACGCCTGCGAAGTTCTTATTTCAACTGAGCTACCGCCTGCGCCATTTTCTCGTCCACTTTCAATGTTACTTAAATTTATCTATTAGAATTAAAGCTGGGAGCATTAGCCAGCGCCCCACCTCACGGCCTTGACATCGGATGGGGAACATCCTTTGTTTTATTTCAGGCATCAAGTGTACATGATATTTTTGGGTGAAGGCAACTGGGTCAATTAACGCACACATGCTACATGAAGGCAACAATGCTGCCGGCTTTGAGGCTTCGCCATATATCGTCCAATATCTATTAGTCATGTCGTAAAAGCCAACATGCAAATAAACCCAGTACAGCGCAGGAGAAATCACCTGTATTTATTAATTGAATGAAAGAAATGGTAAAAATATTGGAAGTGAAAACGGATGAAAACTTCCCTTAGCGGTCCTCCTTGTGCCTTTGCTTGTTGGCTTCTTATGATATCATTTACCTTGATCAGTTTATCAGGGTGAGTGAATTGACAGAAAATATTTCGAGGAGCTATTCTGAAGCGAGCTTGATCGAGTAAACTTATCGAGAAGAACGGGAAGTAAGCGTCGGCAGTGCTTGTGTCACAATAACAAGCTAGAAGTCTCGACAAACTGTAATGTGACGGCTTTTGGACATTTTCTATTGTTCCTCTTCTTTTTTGGCACTCCTGTCGCTCTCTTTCTTTTTCACTTGAGAAAGGCCTGGCGAGTCTTGCCACGGGGGTGAAACTGGCAAGATGGGCCGCACACGGAAAAGTTTCACGGAGAAAAGCGGCACCATTCGTTTAACTCGAAGTCACGCTTGTGCCTTTTCCGGCTTCGGAAGGAACGGGACCCGATTTCCGCTGTCGACCACGCAGCTTAGGCCTGTCCTTTACTTGTGCTCTCTCGACAGTCATTGTGCAAAGGACCGGAACGGACCTCGCCACCGCCAAACTCTTTCTGCGTTAACCACAGGGGTTCTTGTTTATTATACTTCGTAACAAATCCAATCACGCCGAGTTTGGCAGCGATCGGATGGCTCTCTCAGCAGCCAATATAGCAAGCAGTAAATTTCGGCTGGCTCCCAAATCCTATTTTTTTCTAAGCCATCGTGTCGTTTTAATTTCATTGCTTTTTGAGGACTCCTTAGAAGTCCATCCTTTTCTTTTATTAGTGTGTTCGTAAATGGTATATAAAGTTGGTACAAGTCACCCCACACGTGCAAACAAGGAACAGTGCAGTTATTCTAGAGGATGAAGTCGCTCAGGCAGGCTGTAATCGTTTTGTGCCTTTGCAGGTCAAACTTGAGGTTGAGGCTCCAGGTGTTTGTATGCACGACTTGCTTCGCATTTGGCTTTGCACAATAAATAGTGCAGCATGGTAAACATGCATCGCTGAAAAATAAGATGCGCATTTTGCGTTTGCAACCGGAATGAGGGCATGACAAGGTAAACTTAATAGATGGCCTTTGAATAATTATTTTGCATTCTATTGTAGGCTACGGTAACTTTGACTAAGTAATGCACATACTGTTAAGCAATATGCACAGAGTCACCGACTGTGGATTGCCACTCAGTGGCAGCACTTCCCTTCTTAAAGAGAGGGATAACTTCTACATTGTTCCAAAACCATTTGCCTATGAACGTTATGAGTGCAAGCTGATGAGTAAAATAGCATAATGAAAATTCAACTTTCACTGTTTCTGTAAAAAAGACATGACGGTGGTTACACTAGCGAAAATACGATTTTTCCTACCAGGTTTCTGACCCACGGAGCTTAAAAGAGAGAGCATCATGTCGAATAATGTGTTCCCCTTCAACAATGTCAACGTTCACACAAAAGTTCAACACAATCCCCTTACTGATAGTTCGTTCATTTTCGCGCATAGTTTCCTCTTATTTGATTTGGTGATTTATTCATTCATGAATAACTTATGAAGTACGTCCATATCCATCTCTTCCCCCTAAAACAAAATGTGCCGCAGTCAAAGCCCCTGTCAGGTGGTTGGAGCACATATACATAATTATATTTTAACAGCAGCGTACTTTATGCATTCTGCGCTTGCTCACGCGTGGTTCAAATTTAGGGTCCTTCTCCTCCTGCATAAACTCAGTAATTTCAAACTTTTGCCCCATAAATAACGTTTATCACGAATAGGGATGAAACGCGATTGCTCCCCGAAGTCCACGCCGAAAAACATTCCCTAAAGGATACGTTAAATAAATAAAGGTGCGTTAAGAGTCATGGCAGGTCTATAATGGACACGGAAGTGATCAAAATGCTAATGATAATGTACAATTGCGGTCAATCGTTTGCAGACCATGGTACGAACAAAAAATTAAAATATATTCAAGCACAGCTCCGCGGCCTGGAATTGGTTTACTAAATTGCATTTCTCAAACACGCGTGCGTACGAGAGTGCCCTTCATTTGAGCCGGAACGCCGAGGCTGAAAAAAAAGAAAGCTAAGAAGTCGTGGCATCCTTCGTCCCCAAACTTTTGATGGCGACTGTATGTGAATTAAGACTTGCAGTTACAGGCATCACAGCCCTTGCGAAGCATGTTTGCATGCATAATAGCTGGAGTTTTCTTTCTTTATTTAAGAAATGCGGAAACGGATTAAGTAAGGCATCGCCAGGGCAGCCTCTGTTTTTGTTTATATGGTTCGCTGAAAGAAAGTGTCAATAATGCCTGCCGATGTAGGTTTCCATAAATGAGATCGTCACATGACTTTCGAGCAGCTCTATTTTTCGTCCTATGTTCCTATTTGGGAATTCGCTTGTTCAAATAAATATTTTGTGTGTAAGAGGAGACAATTACCTGTGTTAATTATTCATACAAGTATCTTTGTTTGCCATTAACCACCCACTCATATAACGTCTCAACAAGAGACCTTTCAGGAAAAATAAATAAATAAATAAATAAATAAATACAGAAAAATCGTGAACTCTAGGCTGCCATCAACGACATATATATTTCTTCTTTACTGCGCATTTATTCTTTTACAAACGATACCCTATTTTAGCCCCCCCCCCCCCCCTGCTCCTTAAAAACAAACGAACAGCATGTTACACTCCTTGAACACGTGGAGGCGAAAGCCTTCTGCACACGTCGTAATGCATTTAGTTATTCGATCGGAGTCACCAGACTTCTTTCAAGACATAACGAGCTGCAGTGTGAAGTAAACGTACTGCCCTGTAGGTCGATTTTCTCAACGACGCATGCGAGTACCTGATGCACTAGCTAAAGGTTATTTCGTTCTTTCTTTCTTTCCATCGTTTCTCCTTCTTTTTTTCACTCTCTCTCTTTCTTCCTTTCTTTCGTTAGTTCTTGCTTGCTTTGTTCTCTATTTCTTGTTCTATCTCTCACTCTTTATTTCGTGCCTTCTTTCGTTCTTGCTTTTTTTTCATTTCTTTTGTTTCACATTCACCCACTGCATCTTTGCTTGCTTACGGAGGTATTAACCATTCCTAACGTCTCCTTTCTTTCTTTCCTTCATTCTTTTTTCTTTCGTGCCTTCATTCATATTGAGCCATTGCATGTTTAGTTACATACGGGGCGCCACTCCAGATTATGTTTTCTTTTTCGATTGTGAGTTATTGGTGACGATATTTTTTGTACCACTCGTCAACTTTGTTTCAACCACTCGACTAGATACCGCTTTTATTCCAGGTATTAGCCACTGCAGCGAGCAACTTAAGGTTTCCGCATTAAACATATATAACACTCGAAAAGGAAGGATCAGTGCATAATGTCCCCTCGAAACGGAACTTGTCTGGACGTGGCCTCCATTGATAGAAGCCGCAAAGGCACACCATGGAACATACTTCTCAAGCGGAACAGAACAGCTCAATTATAGAGCACTGATTTCTTGCCTGAGGATAAAAGCGTGTATGCGTTGTTTTTGTTAACCGAAGAAAAAAAACAAATGCCCATTCTATGCAAGGCAACGTAATCAGAGGTTCTGCGTCAATTCGCTCTTTGGTGAGCACATCTTCAGACGCAGACTGTGTCGCCAGTTTTCTTGCTTTACCTACTTTAATATTCACACAATGTCGTCGTTATTCGTACATTTTCTTCACGGAATACGTCCTTCAATAGCAAACACGCATGTCGTACTGCGTGCTAGCGTGTTTGGAGTGGAACTTCTTGCACGCGCTTTATGTTCCATGAGACGGAGTCGGCCTGAAGGCTGATTCCAGAAGTCTGTTTAACTTCTTTCCAAGGCTCTTGAAAAGGGTTTGTTGCTCTTGGGGAAATGTCATGTATCTTCATTTCTACTAAAGTAAAGAAACAAGCGAAAATGAATGCAGCGCTCTATGCGCTACCGCGGGCCCGAATTATACATGCATCTGCTGCTACTTCAACGCATTCTTCAAGATATATGCAAAAGAAGCCTGCTTTAGTTGCCGTTACTTGTGTCCGTTCTGTGTTAGAAATATTTCAGACCTCCGAGGCCCCCGGTTTTTGTGCGACGTATATTGCACAACTGGTGACTGCTTCATTGCAAAGTCCTACAATCATGCTAAACGATAGCGCAGTTAATCCATTGGGGAGCTAGGCGCGAAGGCGTTCATGGATGTACGTCTAGTGTCCTCTAATTTATCGTGTCCTGGTCCAAGATATAGCAACATCAACTCTTCCAAGTTCTACCATCATTGAAGGTACCGATTCAGCGCTCCCTTTGCGCATGCGCTTCCGAAGTGGGAAAAAAAATGTTACAGTGACGTTTCACTTTCTGAAAGCGGCCGACGTGTAAGCGTATGGGTGCTATAGCACACAAGACGCTATCGGCCCTCGGTGTTCCTTGGCGCCTACACTGTCCGCATCCCATATCGTATTCAAGACATGGCTCGCACGGGTGCGCCACAAGCAGTAGCCGCCGGAGTAGAACGCCCTGCTGTGCACATTGACCGCGAACACTCGTTTTCAAATCGCCGGCCTTCCGGAATCGCGGCAGCAGCAACGAGCCAACTGACTTCCGCGCTATTGCTTCAACGCAAACTTAGCGTTGAGAACACAGAGCGCGCAAAGATACGAGCCGTCGACCCACCTGGACTGCGCCTCCCCCCCCCCCCCCCCCCCCCCCCCAACGCAGATCGCTTTCAAAATAAAGCGCGCACGAGCGTGCGCGGCCGAAGTACGACGCCCCCGCTCCATCCCTTCTCGCGGTGCCATGGTGCAACGCTTGCGACGAAATACGGCATGCTTCCTGCCCTTGCGCACGCGACATTGAGCCGCCGTGGTTGGCTCACCTCTGCACGCTTTCACTCGCATACACAGCGTACGGAGCGCGAGGACGACGTTACTACGAGACGAACCCACCACGTATGCATCGCAAAAGAAAATCAGTCGCAACTGCCAGAAGAGGTCAACCCAGGGCGCATCCGCCTACGTTCCCACTCCGCTTCGCTCAACGTTACCTACACATTCCTCTTGGTGGCGGTACTTTGCCGCGCGCTGTGCGCTGCATCGTACTGTTCCCGGCATGCGATTTTCTTCGCTTCCAGGCGCCTTCCTCGTTCGCTTGCTTCGTGGCCTCAGACAAACACCGCCCATCGGAAGAGCTGGCCAGTTACGCTTGCGCGTAAAAATAGACAGCGATATAAAAAAGAGACACGGTAGGCTGTGAGGCTTAACATTATGGAGTAAGACAAACACGATAAGCCAGTGCCAAATGACACTGCCACAATGCAGCGGCAAAATGCTTAGCGCAGCTGTTAATAGGTCTAGGTAAGGGGGAGAATTTCAGCTTTTGTGAGCTTTGAAATGACGACAAAATGAATTTCGATTACCATTATAGGTACTGTTGTGCAATTTGGAAGGGATGGATGGGAATATAAGAAATGCGTGGAGTAACAGGAAAGATTAGGGAATCAAATAAAATTTGTTATATATATGTAGCTATAGGAGGCTATTCAGCGGTGCGTTAAAGAAACAAAAGTGTATGAAAAGTGAGAACAAGGACTAATATCCCTGCGCCACGTTCGCGTTCCTTTTCCACTGAACAATTTGTATTTTAACGTTGAATGCTGTCCTTTAGATTTAATAGGTTATATTAAAGGTAGCACGTGTAAATATTAGACATTGCATCGCTAGAGTTTTCAATACAGTTTTATGCAATGGCATGAGAAATTTCGAAATCTGTTCTTTTGTCATTGCAATAAAACAGTTCGCGTATCCTACGGCAACACGAACCCGGAAAATTGATCTTCGCAGAATCCTAGGCAGCCATTATTGCCCGGAATGGTGGGAATGCCAGGCCACTCAGGCAAGGGAGGGCGAGCTAAGTATGTGCGTTGATGGGATGCCAGTAGGGGTATGGTGAGGTTCATCTCAATTTATATTATGTCACTGCGCTCCTTAGAAAATAGAATACGCCAACTACGCTTACGTCATATCTTGGTTTACATGGTTGTAGTAAGCCATTATCTGGGTGTTCAAGACTTGCTAAGACCATGTGGAATTCAACTACCAGTTGCTGAAAGAACCGATAAATGTCAGAAACCCACTAAATATTCGTTACTATAATTCAACGCTGCCAAGTTGTCACTATGATATCACTTCAACATCAAGTGACGTATCGAAAATAAATACAAAAAATTCTTCACAGCATTTGGTTTCGAACCAAGAATCATACTGCTGTAATACTGCCTCTATGCCGCTGTTATATAGCGCCACTGCCTTGTTGCCGCACTATATTGCAATACTGATCCACATCAAAGGTAGCATCGAAAGATGGGAACATAACTTTTTATGACTGAAATTAAACGTTGAAAGCCACCTCATATGATTGAAATGTATTACGCTTGTTGTTTATGACCGCCATAAAGCGCAGCGTGCCAAACAGTTTTCCAATTCCACATCTTCCAGTGTTTATGAGGCCACGCTCTAAGCTCGGTTAAATAATTTATAGGGTGTAAATTCCCAGAGTAACGGTGGAGGTATGAGAGGTGCCTTAGCAGGAGGCTATGAAATAATTTCAACCATCTACCGCTCTTGCACGTGCGCAGATATTTACTGCACTATAACATTTTTCTCAAGCGAAGCTTTCTTACCGGACCTTCCCGGACTTATCTGACCATGGCTTACACTCTTGCCGAATAGCTTATATACAGAAAATGTATTGTGCTGAACACATCCCGGATGCCCGTTCATGTAAATGAAGCTTTCTTAGTTTTGGAGAATGCTGCTTCGCAAAACAACAATGTGCAGGTCCTTATATTCACAAATTACAGTACACTGGCGCTGCGCAGCCACAATAAGATGAAGGCCCGCAGCGAATTCCCTCTGTCACTATAGACGACCTTGAAAGGCAAGCGAAGCCTATATGAGATTCCTTCTATAATTTCTTGCTGGTCACGAGACTTCCTCGAAAGTTTCATATAGGAACAAAAAGTGGCACCAGAGGGGCTGGGATGAACAGAAGTGGGTGAACCTGCCATGCCAAATGACCTGGCTGCACCATCGTGCAATCCTTTCAAAAGGAAAGAAGCCTCTCCCAGATGTATTTGAGCGTGTTTGCAGAATAAACATGAAACGGGGATATCTGAAAAAAAAATTATCGTATGATGCGTTTATGCTTAAACTATACACTGCGGTGTTCTGTGATTGACGTTCCCTGCCCCCCTAGTCGCACTCCTCGCAGAAAAAAATAGGGTCAGCAGGCTCTGCGTAGACTGTTCTCTGGTTTGCTAGATCAGTCAGTTATATTTGGTTGTGTAGTTTAGTTAAGTACATTAGGTATTAGGTCAGTTACTTTAATAAGTAGTTATCGTTTTAGTTTGCTAGGTAGTTAACAAGTCCTGACAATTAAGTTAGTCATTTAGGTTGTTATTTAGAGTTATATTTGGTTAGTAGCTTGGTTGTTAGAATAGTTCATTATTTGATAAGTTAGTTTAGTTCACTTACCTAATTAATCTGTTTACTCAGCTAATTACTTTGAATAGATAGGTTATATAATGAATTAGCTGTTTCAGTTAGCTCAGTTATTTAAATTGTTTATTTAGTTTACATACGGTCGCTGTGACATAGTGGCGCGAACAAGACTAACGGAAATAAATTGGACAGGAGAGAGCGCTAGACTTCACCTGACAAGTTTTATACAGAAAAACATGCCAAGAAGCCACTGTATGATCAAAGAAAAGTGCAAACACACGCATAAACAAATGTGCCACGTAAGAGACAACCAAATGCGCAACGAAGCACCCACAACAAGCCATTACAAAGCATTCACGAGATTATCCACAAGGTACAACATTTGCTTATCAGTGAGTGCCGTTAAAGGAGCGCTTACATATTCTTCAGCAACTTGTGAAATGCAATACGCGTCAAATATTTCCCTATTCTGCGTTAATTAGTTTACGTAGTTATTAGAGTAGTTGACAAGTTACGTTAGTTGAATTAGCCAGTTAGTTATGTTATTCATTTATCAGATTTTTATTTATTTACATGATACTGCAGACCTTTATGGTTCAAGCAGGGAGGGAAAATTCATGCATTGTACGAACTGCAATGTACATATATTTTAAGATGCAAACATGAACATATAAAACTCTTCCAAATACATATACAGATCTGGCACCTCCAGTAGGACTACAGTGCAAGTGGCAAAAAAAATCTCTATTAGAGGTTAAAAAATATCAATAATGCCTTTTTAAAGTTTCCACACGTGAAAAAGGTCTTCAGGTAGTGAATTCCAGTCAGTTACTGATTTCGTTAAAATGAGAACTAGTGGGAATTTGTTTTTTCTGAAATGAGGAGTTAGGCTGTAGTTGGGTGTGGGTCATTTTTTGCGGGTTAAAGGTGGCGTGACAAATGGTGTGGCCGGGATGCCGAGCTTTCCTCATAGCGAGGAGTGCAAAAATTCTATCCTCTCAAATTTCTTCTGGCAAAGAGAAGCTTTAGTTTATTAGTTTTTATAAGGAGAGAGGGAGAGTCAGAGTTTCTGTATTTGTAGTAGATGAATCGCACGGCACACGTTTGAACCTTCTCCATTTGCGCAATGTCTTCTTTCGTGTGAGGACCCCACACCACGGCCGCATGCTGAAGTTTTCGCCTAACAATAGATTCATAAGCTAATTTCTTCGCACTGGCAGCTGTTACTCTTAACTTGTGTCTTAAAGACCCGAGTTTTTCATAAAAGATGAGGTTATAAAGCTGATGTGATCACACCGAGTAAGCTGGTTGTTAATGATTGCGCCTAAATATTTGTATTTTGTGGCCTGAGTCACAGATGTAGTGTTGAGGGTGTAGTTAAACGTAAGAGGCGTTTACTTCCTGGTGATGCACACAAATACTGTTTTCTCAAAGTACAGTGACATCCCGCATTTATTACACCAAGACAAAACATCATTCACAGCAGTATTCAGCAGGCTTTGATCTAAAACAAACCGCATTTCTTTAAACACCACGCAATCATCCACAAAAATGTTTATTTTGACGTTTTCATGAGTAAAGGTCGCCAAATAATTTATATAGACCAAAACAATATAGGTCTCCGCACATTACGGTTGGTTCGTTAATTAGGGATATTTATATTTAGCTAGTCATTTAGTTTAGATAATATCGTTGATTTATTCAGTTATAGTTATATTTATTAGATAAGTTAATACTAATAAGTTATGTGAGGCTTAGTTCGCTCGCTCAGTTAACAGTTGATTAGCTTACTTAGTTATATAGGTAATAATTTATTTGTTTAGTCAGTATTTGTTTATTGGCTTAGTAATTAGCTGGGCAAAGATCTAAATGGTTCATTTGCTGTCACTTATTTAGTGATTATAAGTTCAGCATTAATAAATCATTAAGCTCATTAGTTATGTTAAATGAACTTGTTACTTTTTAATTAGTGTTGTTAGGTAGTTATGGAGGTATTAAGTTACGTTACTTCGGCGCCCTTGCAGCTGGACTGGCACGGGAGCCCAGAACCAATGTTAGGTGTTGGCGCAATGACGAAACCTTGATGGCACTACGACAACGAATGCATGACTACTCTGACGATGATGTCGTGACGAGAGTTTGACGACGTAGCTGGAATGACAACGACAATATAACCATGAAGGCACCACGACGACAGTATGCCAACAAACCCATGAGGGCCCTATGACCACAATGGCCTGACGATGACGGCTTGACGAGTCGGACGACAAAGCTGGAATGAAGAAAATGCATCGACCACGACGGCATCATGGTCGCGAGCACGCACCCAGTCGTTAAAGCTATCAGACAAGTTGGACCACTGAATCAGAGTAGAAGGCATGACGAGGATGGTATGAAGGGAGACTGATGGCATAGCTGCGGTGACGACGATGAAAGGACCCCGACGGCATTATTGACACGAGAGCATTGCTATTGCTCCAAGCAAATAGCATGGGACTGTGGGTGGGCGTATGAGGATAGATAGATAGATAGATAGATAGATAGATAGATAGATAGATAGATAGATAGATAGATAGATAGATAGATAGATAGATAGATAGATAGATAGATAGATAGATAGATAGATAGATAGATAGATAGATAGTCTGTGGTGGACAGTCCGTGAAGTACCCTAAGAATTCCAATCGAATTATTAGCGTTCTCCAATAGATGGCGCTTGTTACGCTGGATTTCGAATATTCTCGGCGTCCCACTATTGTTAATTGCTAATACGTGGTGAATTAGGCTTTCACTTCCCCTCAACTTACCTCAATTGAAAATCATAAGTGGCTATAGCGGTCTTCACTTCTAACATCTTTGGGCCATTCTGACCTCTGTAGGCACGACGACACGTCGAAACTGGAACGGAAGGAGAAATATACTAAATGACTCTCTCAGGTTCGATACGATGCTCACAGGTTCGACACGATGATCACATCGTGATCATCGTGTCTAAATGATCACAGGTTCGACACGATGCACTAGTGTCCTCCCTCTTTAAAAGGTTTTTACAGCGAAACACTCTATGCGGACCCTGTGCTGTCGTTCTCTGACTTCGCTAAAGCTATCATCATCAGCAATGGCTCGAGCGTCACCGTCTTCCCCAGCTGGCTCGTTGGCGCCCCTTGTGCTACCGCGCGAACGCCCTCGTGCCACTGCTCCCACGTTCGTCGTCGTTGTCGTCGTCGTCTTCTCCCACAGCTAGCTCCCGCTGCCGCTCGTCATTCCAGCGTAGAATTTCACTCCTCTTCTGTCGTCGTAATGGGGAGGCCGCGTTTACGGGGCTATGAGGCATTAATTGTGTTGCGCCCAATATACGGAGCTTTGGCTTAGTGGTACCGCACATTCCATCCCAGCTAGGGAAGACCACGCGTGAACGGGTTCGTCGTTGCAAGCTGCACGCCAGAGATGGATGGATGGCAAAACTTTATTGTCAGTCTTGAGACTCGCAATTACCGCACAGCGGGCTGCTCCCACGTTGGGACGGGCAAGACGAGCCTGTCCGCCGCATGGTGGGCTCTCTGGACGGCCCACATTTGGACCCCGTAGTCGGAGCTTCACAGTGAGATATTCCATCTCGACTGGGCTGCTTGATCTGCGCCTCGTAACAAGGGGCATCGCCACAGCATATTGATACAAGGCAGAAACTATCTTTAAACAACGCGCACAGGTTCGTGCGCCCTCCAAGAGGACAACGGCGTATGTGTGAAAAAGACGAAGACATAATGGCACGTGCATTCGCCGCACACACTCGCATCGTAGGTGACCGTTGTCGGGGATTACAAGTAGAAGAAGAAGAGGTGAAGCGACGCTCGAGAGAGAAAGAGAAGAAGGCATTCCTATCTCCAGTTCGGAACGCGGCAGGCATCTTTTTATCTACTATCCGGGCACAAACTAGCCCACAATAAATAGTTATGTTTGAACTCCTTGAACTGTACGAATGGGTTGTGGTATTTCCCCGTCTGCAAAATTCTGACGACGATTGTCTGGGCTTTGGTCAGTTCCTTATATGGGAGCGGATAGACCCTCCTACTTAGGTAAAAGTGTTGCGTGACCTCATTGCAAGTGGTGGGAGAATCTCTGTGGCAGGGTGTCGTGTGTTGGGGGGATTCGCCATAGGCGCGGAACGTGAGATCTCGTGCCTTGGAGTGGGCCAGCTAATTTAGGTTGGTGAGACCCTCTTCAGAGGACCCCATGTGTGCTGCAAACCACGTTATTGTATGTGGGCTGATCACTGTGCCGTTTAGAATACAATGGGCTTCCTTGGTGGAGACGATGGAAAGGGTCGAATGGCCGCTCAGGAGTTGCTGAAAACATTTGGACGTTGTGCAAACGGTGCCGAGTTTGAAAAGCAGCGCCAGGAGGCCAACCTCAAGCTGCGCGCCCGAGATGCGGAAACACATCGGCGGCGTCGGAATGAAGAACCCGGGCTCCGCGTACGAGAAACTCTACAACGGCGTCAACGTAGAGAAGCAACCATCCTGAACAATGGAGTTACTGCTCGCTTCAAGCGGAAATTCCTGGATGGAGACTTTGGTTACAATTGCATGTTCTGCGACAGCCTGTGGTTCGAGCGCGACCTGACGCAACTCAAGTCTGCACGCAACAACGTGCTGCGTTCCAAGGCCACTGAAGTCCTGAAGAATTTCCTTCTACGTCAGTGGAAGAGTTCAGGACCTGCGGGACCTGCAAAAACTCTTTCATTAGAGGAAAGGTGCCTCCTCTTGGCGTGAAAAACAAAGTCAGGAACCTCACGCGCAAAAGAAAGAACCTCTGAGAATCGCAAAATAAGAAACACTCCTAAAGCATGCTCACCACGCGAAGCGCGCAAAAGCGAGAATGAGGTGAAGGGATGGCAAAATAAAAGGTGTACAATATAGACTGCTTGCGAAGTGTGACTTGCATGGGCTATACGCTCGGTGTAACTAACACTGCTTCGCTGTCGGACCATCGTGACGGATTGGAAGGAGCGGTGATATTTTTTACGTTTGCGTTCTCGCACGTGAAAGTAAATGTCTTGAAGAGGCGCGCAACATAGTGTGCCATAAAATGCTTACGGTTAACGTAGGTAAGGCGTCCAACACTATACACTACTCTAAACCTCTCTGTTATTGTGACTATTCAAAGTTGAATACAGCAAGCCCCATTCAAGATATTACGCAAACAGCGAGAGTGTGTCTCGTGCATTATAGTTGTACTGTCATCGTTGGTTCATGCGAACGCAAAGTCCCCTGTAACCTCCCATTGGTGAAATAGTGAAAACTTCGAGGAAATGCACCGTATTCGCTGTCGTGGAAGCGTTATTCGTGTAAGAACGCCGATAGGTGTTGGGAAAAGGCCGTAGGTTTGCGAAATGTTACTCCATATGGACATAGAGCGCCCTATTTTACGATGTATGCGCTATCTTAAGGAATATACTTTTGGCTTGTTAGCAAATATTATTTTCCAGTTGTCGAATGAGTGACGAGGAGTCCTGGTTTGAATGTTAACCAGCCACCTCAGATTTTAGAATGTTCTGAACCATTTGTCTTTCCTTATTATTTCCCTTTCCTCGGAGCAGGGCAGCCAAACGGGCTCAGCGTGGTTAACTTCCCTGCCTTTCCCCTTTCTTCGTAAGCGTTGTTTTATGCACAGTGAAGGTCTTCGATGGCCGGGATAAAAGCAGAGAGTAATCTGTCTGACGTGGGCCCTATCTTCCGTACTTATCTCCTATCCTTTCTGCTGCAACTGGCAATATGATTCGCTCAATTTGCGTACGAAGGTGCCAATTAAGGAACGTTTTACTTGTGTGGAACCTGATAAAAACCAATCGCGCCCTCTACCAACCATGGGCAGAGAGGCGAAAAACAAGTGAAGGAATGGACACGACACATATGTCTGATCCTTCGCAGATATAGAGAAAGAAGAGGAACCTCGGCACTACAGTGGCCTATTCGATTACCGCAGATAGGTTTCTGCGAACAGTCTTTAAACTCGCTACTCATCGATGCTTCAATAACTCCATCGTGACCTTAATAACCCATATGCTATTATTGACAAAATGAGAAAACAACAGTGTCCCCTGAACGACTCTTCAGAGCTCGTGAACGCCGCTAACAGGTTCTCCTTCCTCCCCCATCATGCCGTATTCGGTACAAACACGCACGTCCAGAATGCTGTACGTTGTCAAGCACAAAGTAGACTGAGTGGTCCTTACTGAATTCGCCTGTGGTTTGGTGCCTTTTACTATTGGCATATTTCAATACTTCTAGGGGGTTCCTTTGTTAATTGCTACACTTAAAAGAACAGACTCACAGAAACCGAATAGGGCAGGTGAAAAAACAGCCGAATCTTACAAGACGGCAGAGGACAAGAAATAACTGCGGGATGCCATGTTGTCTTGCCTAGGGCTTCACGACCAGCAAAAGTTAGTGCACCGGGCCAGGGTGGCAGCGAGAGCCCATGGAAGTCGCACAGCTGAGGCCAAGGAGAGATCTCTTTTTCTCTATTGCTAGTTCATAAATAATCATTCATCTTTCTCTCTGTCGCTTTAGTGCATCTGTGCCCTCCGTTGAGAAAGGCGAGTGCGGCCTAAACATAGTAAATCTAAACCTTCATCAGAGCGCCAGGCCTCTACATAGATTGATTTAGCTGGGGGATCAGATGCAAAGTTCGGAGGCTACTCTATTTCAGTTGTATTCGAGCTAAGCCCCTACGAGTAATGAAAGTTAATAAAAATATCCAATAACACGAAAAAAAATTAAAATTACGATCAAATGGAGGACGGCCCCTACACTAAGCTTCAATGTCAATTGCAAATCTCGTCCTGCGGGTTTGCTATCACGTTCTCGTGTGTTAGATAACTGTCTGCGCCGAATTTTTACGATAAAATAAAAGCCGACCCCTGCAGTTATATACTGCAGGTAATTAGAATTGTTGCCATGTTAGAAGTGCTGGACAGCTTATTCCGCTCCAATACGTCCTCTTCTTGATTAAAAACTTACGACGTCGTGTTACGGCGGGGAACGTGCTTCCAGAAGGTTACGACAGGGTCCTGCGCAATTGATGGCACCGTCACCAACATATTAGTGTCACTGCCGCCACAAGTTCTTTTTTATTCTCTTTTCCTTCCGTTTTCCAATCGCCGGAAGCTATCTGTGCAAAGGATGGAAACCTGGGCGTGTTGGTATTCTTTCATGGCAAATAAGCAAGAGCGCCCTAGAAACGAAGCCTAAGGAAAATGCGAACACAGCATAAGCGCATGTGTCGCGCCTGCAACTTCCTTCGTGTTCATTTTTAGGGCACTGTTGCTTATTTGCCATGAAGTGTCTTTGACTCTGCGAGAAACGCCGCCATCTTCGCATGTATAAATAGGCCTGTGGCGCACGTGCCGAATGCACGTTTCCGCACCCGCGCCGTAGTCATTTAGCACAGCGAATGAATTGTCGCATTGTTCCGAGCGTTTGAGGGTAGAACAAGCAACCTAATATATCACATTACACCAATAAGTGCTGCTGTGTCCGCTTTACTAATAACTTAGTTACTAGGCATGTGCATCGAAGGATTTTTGACGCCTCTCCATAGTGTCACTAACTCTAAATCCGGCACACTTCTGGCAGTGTCACGATATGCAAACTGTGTTAATAATAACATGGCACACTCTTTATCAGTTTTACTATTAACTACTACGTAATACACTTGCGGTGTCCAGTTACTCTGAGGTTGCCAGGGAAAAAACGAAGGAGGCGTGCACTTCTGCTTTTAATGCATTTCTGGGACAGTTAATAAACGCAGTTGCCGAGACCACGGGAGCACCCTGGGGGAATCTATCTTGTTGCAGCGGCACCAGCTAGTGCCTTACGGTCAGAAAGGGGGGGGGGGGGTTGAAATGGAGGTGGAGGGAGCGATACCTTCTGTCGCTTGCACGTGCGAGGCATGAGAAACCATCACAATCAATATCGGCCTGGTGTGTGAACAGCTGGATCCACTATACAGTGAAGCGAGGGGGTTCCCTTGGGCTGCACTGGCGTCTTGTGTTGAATATGGGATCTGCTGAGAGAACGACAAGCAGGAAAGGAAGCAAGGAGAGAAATAAAAATGAATGAAAAAAATTGCTGCCCTAGATAACGAGAGAGTCAGTGCCATAGACCACGTGCCTGTGGTCTTTCCTGCTTTATTAACTGCCTCCGGCTTTGTGTTTTGCTGCTGTATAGAGGGTACGTGTCCCCGCTTCTGATTAATGGGACTCTACGCGGAAAGCTGCAAGCAACTGCCTGATTGAACATTGTGGCAATGTTAAGTAATGAGAGTCCTTCTTACTTCCGTCGACCTATCTTAATTTTTTTTCCGCAACAATGAACATCAGTAGCGTAAACTATAATTGGTGATGACCTGGCGTAATCCTGAACGTGCAGCTCCATTACTTACTCTTCGGCTAAGAAATGAGTTTTTCCAGAGCCCCTGATCTGAAAGCATTGTTGTTATAAAGAATTTTGTTGCTGCTGTAGTGCAACTGCTATTCTGCAAGACAGTGTTATTCTTCGGCGTTATTAAGAGACTTAAAGAGCTTCTTGTTTGTAAGTGTGTTCTTTCTGGATTTTGTAGCTGGGTATGTTTCCTTCAAATATTTTGTTCGCGCATTGTCGGTTGAGAGTGCTTTCCAAATGTAGCGGCAGACTTGTACAGGTTATAGAAAGAAAGTAACCGATTACAATTTGAATTACTTCACTCAAAATTGTGATCGGTTATAGTTACCAAATACTGCCGCACGAAAGTGAGGAATTAATCAGAAGAAATAGATTACTTCTACTTTAGCTTCCTCTGTGCCTTTAATAAGATTGCTCAGATAGCGCGAATAGAACCGAGCTGGCGTGGCACGTTTAGTACGTCCTGCGCAGCCGTTCATACACTGCTCATTTTTACTAACAATTGTTTTTAAAATTTTCATCGGTCATGTTCCCTTGTTTTTATCGTAAAGACACCAGAAGCGAGATATAAAACTCGCTTGATGTGCGTGCTGTTGAGAAGGCACATTTGTTGTAAAGTACGAACATCTAGCGGACAGGATTGTCGTTACTGAGCATGCGCGTCCTCTGTGAAGCGTGGGGCTTGACTGTTGTTGGGTTTTGAAGGTGGCCCTCCTGGTTGGACGATAGAAAACCTCTAAAAAGTCTCCTTAGATGATACAATGGCACTAAATTGCTAAGTGGCCGTTGCTATCAAGGCAGAACAGCACCGGTTTAATTCGTTTGTCAACATCTGGTGAAGCCATAGCACGAGGAGACAAATATTGAGCTCCCGGGTTCGTCTTGTCTGAACCGAGGGCTGCTTGGTACGAACTCTGGCGTTCTACTGTAGTTCCCGCAAAATTCTGGTTTCGAAATTGCGGCCCCTTTAACAGATTGTGTCGTCAATAACGCAACAAGTTAGATGTAATCGCTTACTGAAAAAAAGAACGTAATTGAATTTTAGGGAGCATTACCAAATAATAATGTGAATAATAAATAAGGAAATTACAATAAAATCTAATAGATTAATGAAAACATATTATTGCATGTTATTCGTTGCGTACAATTCTGTGTCTTGGCTGTATTGTTCTGACTTCTATGTGGTAACACCATCCTGTATGCGATAGCTGCTTCTCCACTCATTCTGCAATACTATGTGCAAAAGTGTACGAGACTTTATGTATAACCGTACCTCCTGTTCTTATAGGTTGAACAGCCGGCGCCTTGTTTGGTCGGCGACATCTTCTTTAGAGCTTAGTATAAAAAGAGAGAAAATAATCGTGATATATATTCAAAAGTATGTTGGGCAGCTAAAAGATTAAAACAGTGATTGTAACCCGTCTACATATTGGCTTGGGAAATATTTTTTGGCGAACCTTCAAGCTAGAAACCAGCAATATCTTTCGCAAATAAGTGTGTCACATTTAGGCAAATTCATATGCACCGATTTCCTACATATTATTGCATTTTAGTATTTCAGGAGGGATAACGGCAATCATCCCAAATTAACTATCAATTATGGTTTTTTTTGCATGACTCACTTTACAACTGATTCGAAGAAATTGAGCGATGCAGTCGGTCAGATAATTATATGGCTTTTGTCCCAAGTATCCCGCGCAAATGGTCACCAGCGATGCGTTGCAATTCCACTCATTTGCCTCAAACTGAGCATCCCTCTGAAATGACAGAATCGAAGAACCCTGGCGAGCCACAAGGAAAAGAAAAAAAAAGAACAAGAGAGAAGAAAATCGCGAAATACGCCACTAATTCGGAGTGCATGCATTGGCCAACTTGCATTGCTCCTATCGAACAACGAGAAGAAAGGGGGTTAACCGAGGGGCCCGATTTTTACTAGTCATATCAGAAGACGCCAACAAACACTGACACCAAGGACAACATAGGGGAAATTATTTGTGGTTTAATAAATGTAATCAAGAAACGATAAATTAATGAAAATTAAAGTGGATGAAAAAACAACTTGCCGAAGGTGGGAACCAAACCCACAACCTTCGCATTTTTTTATCATCCACTATAATTGCCATTAATTTATCGTTTCTTTATTTCATTTATTAAAGCACAAGTAATTTCCCCTATGTTGTCCTTGGTGTCAGTGTTTGTTGGCTTCTTCTGATGTGACTAATAAACACCGGGCCCCTCGGTTAACCCTTTTTCTTCTCGTTGATTACATAACGAGGGTCTCGAATCCGGCCACATTGATGCCTTCACGTAGCATATGTGGGTTTATTGACCAGTTGCCTTCACCCAAAAAGATCACGTTCTCGTGACACCTGTGGAAAAAAGGACGTTCCACGTCCGCCGCCTAGGTCTGTGAGGTGGCGCTGGCTAACACGCCCAGGGTTCTGCTAGTACACATAAATACCCAAGAAAGTGGATGCGAGAACGACGCCGCGGTAGCTCAATAGGTAGTGCATCGCACGCAAAATGCGAGGGTTATGGGTTCGGTTCCCACCTGCGGCTAGTTATTTCTTCATCCACTTTAATTTTCATTAATTTATCGTTTCTTTATTTCATTTATTAAAGCACAAGTAATTTCCCCTATGTTGTCCTTGGTGTCAGTGTTTGTTGGTTCCTTTCCTTTCGAACAAGTAAGATAAGGTTACGCACAGTAAATCAATGTAGAACGATAAGTTGAACTTTTACAAAGTTGTTGATTTTGCTTACCTGTGAGTAAGTGGAAGGTATAGTTCCACCTGAACTGCTTCCACTGCCCTTCACAGCAACGCCGTCCCTCTAGCCCGAAAATCTATTCTCTCGGGAGACGTACGCGCTTTAATTCCTCGTGCGTCTTTTCCTGTCCCCGTAGTCTAACTCGAGTGAAGTGGAAGTCTCTCTCCAGAGTATGCGGGCTGGGCCGAGCCATAAAAGTTCACCACCTGGGCCTGGGTTTGCGTCCACCTTGCGAATAATGGCGCTGTGACTTCGCGTCTGCCTCAGATGCTCATTTTCCGCTTTGGCTGTGTTCAGACACAAATACAACATGAACGAGAGGGCTTGAGAGGAAACTTAAGCTAGGGGCCAACTACAATTTAATTAATCTCATATAATTAAAACGCAGAAGCATTCTTGTGAGACAACTACTGCATCGGTTTTAATAAAATTTGTATCGGTTTAATAAAAGTGACAGAAAAATGACATTCTAGCTGCAACAGGAACCATATTTTCTTTTTTAATCGCCAGATACGTTAAAAGTATTGAGGGAATTCATAAGTTAAAAAATATGGACAAAGTTTACAAAAAATTTGTAACCCCTGACCAAAAACAAATTTATTACTTTCAAAACTGCATCAGATAAAGCATCAAAAGTACGCAGATTAGATAACGCATATGTGTTAATGAATTATGTGAAATTTCTACGCTTACAAAAGTTTTCGGAAAGTTGTACTCACAAATTAGTGGTATATTTGATAGTGGTGTATACTACATAATTTTTGTGCACTCTTAGTGCCTTACTGACGGCAGCATACAGTATTATGATATCGTTTTTATTAGTTAATTAGAAAGTTGAAATATTCATAGTTGAGTTTTTATTTCGATTTGGCAACTTTCAACAACCTTGCATAAAATGTTGACAATTAAATAAAACTTCGCTTGATACAGCATCTAGATTTGCCTTTTTATTCTAAATGCAAAAAGAAAACCTGATTAAATTTGTTGTACTGAATGCCGTGCAACACAATTTGTCTGTTCCCCTATATTTAGCTAAGCTGAAGAGCTAAAGCGTCTTCTTAAAAGTGATCGGGTGTGGAAAGAACAGCCCAAATGTTATGGTTCTTTGGACAAAGATAACGATGTCCAGAATGCACTTCTGCAGCTTCAGCGCGAAGCTTTCATGCAATAATATACTGAACAGCCTTAGTATACCACGCCCGACAAACAAAAAGCAATCGGTTGCCAGTATCCGTAAGTTGTGCTCATGTGTTTTAGTCCTAATTATGGTATTGCAACAAAGCAATCTGATGGAAACGAAACAAGCAAGTAAACCCCACGGTATTCATATCGAATGATTACTCCCCTCAGGCCTGATCCGTCAGGGTAGACGGGCCAGTATGCACAACGCATAAACGGGGCTTTTCGATCACAGCTAGGTTATCGTGTTTGATGGTGTGGCTGTCGTAGTTTCATAGAAGCGGGCCCTGGTCTCATTGATTAACCACACGTTTCCCCACGGGCATTTTTAGAGCATAAGTATGGTATCAAAGGTGCACGACACATCTCTGAAAGGAGATAGTAAAATCAGTGTAGTACGCTCAGATCACGCACCAGTATCTTTATTTCCACATGTAGCATTGATGGAATATTTACGGTGGCATATCAGTTCTACAGAAGCTTGAAATATTTAGAAACGTTCAGAAAAGGAAACAGTCGCCTGACTTTTGCGTGAAGTTACCAGGTTTACTGTGCTTCTGTACTACTTCGGTGTTCAAAGAGGAATAACAACAGAGCCCTATACACGTGGCCTGATACATCCCCGACGCCTTCCGGGGCACGAAATTCGAGTTTCGCACGCTCTACATTTTGCATCTACGTGATCTCACAAAATGCCAGAATATAGTCCGCCATCACACTAATTTAGTTGCGCGATAAATAGCGTGATTTCTGTAACGTGAATGCGCGTTCTAACGCTTCATCAACGGGGAAAGACATGCTGATCCACTACGGCACTATATGCGTGCAGCAGCTTGTGCTACACATGGCCGAAGTGTCAAACCTTCGACCATGTTTCTAACAGAACCTTGAGAGCGAATTCTACAGGAACGAAGACCCAATATTTCTGGCCAAAATATGATGTGTGCTGTCTAAGTTTGCATATAAGAAGCGTGAAGTCGAATGCACTTAATCGCAGTACCATGATACTCGCAGGATTATTCCACAGCAAGGAAAAACACAGTCCTTAATATTGTCCGAACGGTCATGCCCGTAAGCAGGCACGCCCATGCATCCTACAACCTAATGGTGCCCAACGGCATGCCACCGTTCAATCGATAGAAGTTAGAACTGCATTTATTCCATAAAACGAACTCATCTTCCGCTATTGGCTCAGTGCATTATATTACACTTTCAATTTGTAGTTTTGTATGATTGCTGCACGCAGCTTCACTTTCTCTGTTGCGGCTACAGGAGCGCAGATTACGAACATCTGTCTTTTATCGCACCTTCTTGTGAAGATCAAGGAAATCTGTATTTTTGCCTACGACACCACGTTTTTCTCATAAAGAGAAAACACAGTCGAGCGTGATTGTTCTACTTTATTACCGCTCAACACACGTGAACTGAATACGCACTCGAGTAGTTTTGTGAATGCAGGAGTCCCGAAAATGCGAATTTAACAGTTGAGCGATAGGAAATGCATGTCGACAATGCGCAATTCAATAGCCGTCTACGCAGTGCATCTTTGAGGTGTCGCAATGAATATCAATCGCTACTATTACTCCATCGATATGAGCACTTTACAAAACCTTGGCGATTTACTGTGCACTGCATGATTTTTATTTGTTAACCGGGCTGCATTTAGAAAAATTACCTAATTAAACTTTCCTCCCCTGGCTTCACCACCTTGCCCCCCCCCCAAAAAAAAAATAAAGAAAGAACGAAAGAAAGAAGATATGCTTGATCCCTTTTTCATAGGAATCGGTAGAACACGAAAGTGAAATGTGCCTTCAGAGAAGCTGTTGCATGTTTACTTCGTGAACTCGCAGTCCGTAGCAGCGAAAGTCGCATGACTTGCGGGTAAGCGAACGTGTTCCAAGTTTGCTTGGCGCGCGGCGTCCTGCTGTCGAGTCGATTCGGCGAAGGTACGAGCATTTGGGTCCGCTCCATAGCGTGTTGGCCAGCCAGTTGATTTGCGATGCGCTAAGCTTCAGGAATGCGAGTGGCAGAGTTTGCAGCGTGCGCCGCGAACGCACAAAGGCGTTCTGCTTCACGCTGGCGTGGCTCTCGCTGGACCAAAGCGAGATTCGTTCGTCCACGCAATTGCCTTTTTACGCCGCTTAGCGCAGCAGTTTTCTTAGTTGGCGCCATCGCAAGAGAAGCAGTAGGTGGCGTGTAAGCGCTGCTGATGCATTGTTAAAGCTACACTCAGTAGACGACGAGGCGCAACAAGCTAATCGAACGCCAATGACAAACCATGTGCGGAAACTGCTTCGTGACCTCGGCTGAAGGCCTACACCGCCTACACCAGGCTTCACCGCGTTGGAGCCTCCGCTGCGATGAGACTAAACCGAAGCGCTCATTGTCGGCGCTCGTTAGTATTGTGGTGCAGTATTTCAACCTCACCGCTTCTAGATGTCGGTGCCATTCCTGTCAAGCAAGACCATATCTTACGTGTTTGCGCCAACGTCACATCTGTTACACCAACTTCATGGTGGAACACAACAGAAAACAATTTCGTGTTAAAAAAGAATACTACATTTACTAAAATGCATTCATTCATCCCACAAGCCCTGCGCAGCAGCAGTGTTGTGAAATAGGTTCCTGTATGTTCTCACTTATTTTATTTCAATTATAGACTAGCCCATATATGTGTTTGCGCTGGTGTTTGTGGGTGGAACCCTGTGTTCCTGGAGCTAGTGTACAAACTATGATCTCTGAAAATAAATTAGATCTCAGAAAGCCTGTAGCACGCAAAGGACATTCGACGTCGTGATTGTGAATAAAAAAGGTAATATCAATATAAAAAGTTAGAGCTATCGGCTAGAAAACGATAGATAACTTGCCTTGCAGGGTCCACATTTGCTCACTATTTGTGCAGCAGCGTATATGAGTTGTCCCTCGTAACTTGAGTCAAAACTGTCGCGTGACTGGCCGCTAGAGGCACTTTGCGAGTAATTGCGGGCTGATTTCATGCTTGGAAAAACACTTTTACGTGGCGCGTATCAAGGAACAGAAAGCTGTATCGGGAGTTTTTCATGTTGCTCTAAAGTTTTCTCACTAACCCTTTTCATCTCGTGAAAATATTTGAGAGGTTGAACAAATATTTACGACTAATTATGTAAATAGGCGGAATGCGAAAGGTAATGTATTTCAAAGCGACGGCAAACTACATAGCCTTGGTTTTGTTAAACTGTGGATTTGGACGTTTTAAATGTTTGGCTCAACTTATGTGGGCCACCAGGTATGGTTTAATGGACAAAGCGAGCAACGAAAAAACAAAAAGAAAACAAGGAAAAAGAATATCGATGTTTTCCTTCCTGGTTAGCACGTAGCCATGGAAGCAATGCGTAAACTAACTATGCATAAACTAAAGCAACACTTACTGAAGCGGTGTTCATGTCTATGTACTGTAAACTTGACGCTCGCAAACAGAGCGGACTCATGAAAAAGGAAGATACGTTAAGCCTAACTATAGCGCGATATTTCATTTTTATCGCTTATTAAACTTTGATTTCGATCATGCAACGCCGACAGCTACCTTATTTCTCTGAACATACATACTCCGCCGATGGCAACATATTCGCTGCCTTTCTGAAGGCGAAATGTATTCCCGACTACAAGTCAAAAATAGTAGTTGCGTTATGTTACAGAAGCGCTTGTTAATAGTGAAAGTGAGGGTGATTGGACTCAAAACTCATGCGTTTCATACAAATATAATCAATTGAGACCGAGTTTAGAGAAACACGCACGCAAACAGTAGTCATCCCCTCAAATCCACGCAGCAAAATCGGTGAAGCCTGTTCTCCCACCAGACGAAAAATGAAAGCAATGCAAAGTTTTAATATAGGACAGTGCAGTGATGACAAAATTCTAATATTATGTTTTAGGGAACCGAGTGTCGAGCCATGAAAGACCCCTGTAAATGTATGAAACACATTGATAACCTGAAGAAATTTCCCACATCTTCGCATAGGCTTTTTTATATAATTAGTTAGGTACGCATTGCAGAATTGAAGCCGGTGAATGCTCAAGGCACGCAAATTTGGTAGGCATTACGAGAGTACATTTTTCGTAGATATCTCCAAACTTTTGATGAAATGCAGAGAATGTTTAGGTAATATTATTTAGAAAAAACTGTCGCGGCGCAATGTTTGACAAAACTAAGTGTAATACATCACATTACCTGAGCAAAACAATATGAAATTTAGAGCCTTTTATGCCCTAATCGACTGTTGTGCACGAAACATACTATTTACTGAAATAAAAAGCACAATTCAAACAGTACTTCGCAAAGTTATTTAGAAAATTAGTGGTGACAGATGTCTTGGTATTCACTTTTGATACTTGCAATCCCTGAAGTCACAAAGGTGATGGTTATTAGGTGATGGGCGCGAAAACAAAAAGTAAATTTAGACTTCATTTTCTGTTCGATTACCTAATATATTGTCGGAAAATTAACAAAACTTGAGTTTTGAAAGACTAAGTTGTTAGTCTAAAACTAATTTCCTGTTCCTCTTTAACGTCCTTTTCAGAACAATGATGCACCGTGCTGAATAATTCTTTTTCAAGAATTTTGACACGCTCCGCTCCCGGATGACTGGAAGGTGGGGCAGGTTGTTAACACAACATCAGTCTGCCTAAAGCTATATATACAGGTCTCTTTCCCTTAGAAACACACCTTCCCAGACTACCTGGTTTCAGCACTAAATATCAATTGCCTATGCCGACATCGTGGTTTTCCGCATCGTCTTTCTTTCATCCAACCACGTTGTGAACGTTGACAGAAATTGGGGGTTCGCGGCCGCCATCAATTTATTTTGAGCACCTTGCCAACTAAAGGTAGCCGTCTTTAAAGTTACCTCATAATCTCTGTAGGAGGTAGGTGGTACTTTATTTTTTTGAACATTGCTTTTGAACAACAACAAGAAAGAAAGAAACGTTGGCAGTCCCGCCCGCAGGACGAAGCATTGACCGTGATAGCAAGGCTTAGCGTTACGCAATTGCTGCTGCAACTTGCAAATTGCAAATTGCTGCTGGGAAGAAAGAACAACGCCCTGGCAGCTACGGGGCGTCTCGAACCGCTGGCTGGTCGAGAAGCGCTGACACTGTATGCGGAGGCAACGCCCCTCGATGGTGCGAGATCGACTGAAAACCGACTGAACAGTTTTGTTTTCTCTCGACACCGCGCCGCTCACACATTCGCGTTTCAGTAGCTATCGCATTGTGCTTCGCTGGTTTTGCTGGCTGGGTAAACTCGCACAAACTGCAAGCAGCAGAGAATTCAACTTCCATTTGATGTCACGGGGTGCGCGAACGGTCTACGCAACTTGGCCAAAAAGCAGCTGCAGCGGCGAGCCCGCCGCTCTGACTTTATCTTTCTATAAATCCCCTCAATCTCCAAAAGTAGCGCCAACCATATCGCTCCTCCTCCGGTCCACTCCTGCGCTCGACGCTGCCTCGACAGTGGCGCCACATATGCTGGCCCTGCCTTAACAGTTGACGGCTAACGCGCTACCGGAGGTTTTGGTTCGAGCCCTGCGGAGCAATTTTTGAGGCGATGTTTTGCTTCGTCAATCGGTAACTGGCCTTAATAACGTCGCGTTAAGATTGGGCAAAAAAGTTGAGAAAAGCACCATTATTTAAGGTGTAAAGCGCCCGCGCATTGAGAGTACGTGTTGCTGAAGCACGACGCATGCACACGGTGTACTCAAACATGCGCGTAATTACCTCAGTTACAGGTTTTGACTGCGTGAAAATATGTGTACGTGGTTTCGTAGATTCATTTACGTAACTCCACGACACTTTTGTTCGGCCGGTGCATGAGAGATTCCAAATGTCTGGGGCCAGCAGCGCCTAGCAGCAGGGGCACTTGTGCTCCGCGCCTCTTACATATGTGTGTAGCTCATGCGCGGGTTGTGGTGGCCATGAACAAAGTTTTCATACGTAGACAGTATTGCTAATGTGAACAACATACCAGTACTTGGAATCGTTATTTATTTACTTATCACAGTGCAAGTTAATAATATTTGGGGTTTTACGTGCCAAAACCACTTTCTGATTATGAGGCACGCCGTAGTGGAGGACTCCGGACATTTTGACTACCTGGGGTTCTTTGACGTGCACCTAAATCTAAGCACACGAGTGTTTCCGCATTTCGCCCCCATAGAAATGCGGCCGCCGTGGCCGGGATCCGATCCCATGACACGTGTGCAAGTTGTTGGAATTTCATAGCAAGAACGAACTTGATAGGACAACTGAACAAAGGTTCCCAAACTAATTATCATTAGCACCAGTAACCCTTTTATCAAAGTGCTCATTTTATATCTGTATACTAGGTGCGTCTGTATTCTTTTGCGCTGTAGGTTATGGCAGGGAAGCAGCGTTACTTTAACTGGAACACTCAAGGCACACAAGACGGAGAAAAAAAAAATCATTCTTGGGGTTTATGTGCCAGAACCAAGATATGATTATAGACAGGCCGTAATGGGCAACACCGAATTAATTTTTACCAGCTGAGGTTCTCTAATGTGCTCCCAATGAACGGGACACGGGCGCATTTGCATATTGCACCCGTCGAAGTGCGGCTGCCAGAGCCGCGATTTGTTCCCGCGACTTCCCGCTATCAATCCGCCTGCGCGTAAGTACATTCGTCGCATTGGGCCAGTAATGGCGACCAGGGCACGCTGGAAAGAAAAAAATATATAAAAAAGCGCGATGCATGCTTCTACGTGACACAGATAGGCCAATGGCGGAGCGGAGAAGGCTGGGGCCACAGGAAGCGTAGATGAGGAAACGGGGGGGAGAGCGGGGTTTCGGAAACATCTAAGAACGGCTCTACTTTGGGAAAATTGAGGGGTTTTATCACGAGACGTTCATTTGAGGGATCGGCCCAGCCGTTTGTGCGCAGGCGCGAGTAAGAGCGGGCGCGAGAGAGAAAATCTGGGGCTTTTGCTCCTTGAATATATGACTCTGCCTAGGCACTACGGAGGAGGTTGCTTAGCGCGCGTTGTATTCGTTTGTCCCCAGACATGCCGTCATTGCGGAGTGCGGTCGAGTTTGTTTACGCTCAGCCGCTGGCTGCCTGCGCGGTGAGGCAGTGGGCGCGGACGCCACATGGTGATCACTGTGCCTGAAAGGGCAATGTTCTGACTAGTGTTGTATAAGTCGCAGGTCGCTTTTTGCGTCGGAACGATAGATTGGATTATTTACAAACACTGCCCCAGGAGGGCACATGTAACGGGCAGACGGAAGCCTCAGGAGAGCACTTCAGGTTATAACAAAGCAGACGGCGCAGGATGTCCAGGGCACCCAAAGGGTATTGGGGGGATCAAAGCTGGAAGCAGAGCGGCCCGTGGATTTGGGCCACGGGGGCCGAAGCGTGCCAGGGGGTGTTCCCACAAAAAATTGTCTGTCCGCGATAGCGGACCGCCGATAGTATACACCCTTGGCACGCGCAAGCCTCGGCGAGCTCCAACCCACGTACCAGTTCGGTTTCTAGTTTTGGTGTCCTCGTTGCCGCATTGGTGCCCTGGAGGAGCCGCCAATAATGCGAAATAATGATACGTTGTTACAATTAGTAAAAAAAAACTTGATTGAATAAATATAATTACGTCGAGCTGCCAACTTGTGACGCTAAGTTCCGCACTTCCGCGCGCCGCGACTTCTTTAAATATATGCGACTCGGGCTCTACTACGGTCGCTACTGCTCCGACAGAAACGTCTGTGATGTTATTTACAAGGTACATCACCGTAAGGCGCGAGGAAGCTATGATCGGACACGACTGACTTAGCACGAGCGCCGCAGGTGCGAGACAGTCTGTCCGACACAGCAGTCGCCAAATCGGGTGTCTGTGCGCGCTGCTTCACCTATATTACAGCGCCAGCAGCCAGCGTCCGAGCGTAAACAAACTCGACCCACCTACGCAATGCCGTCACCCCTAGGGACAAACGCCTACAACCATTACCCCCTGAAAGCTGTTCAAAGGGCAATCCTACAACACGTGCTAGGAAACCTCCTCGGCAGTGCCTAGGCAGAGTCATATATTCAAGGAGCAAAAGCCCCCAGATTTTCTTTCTCGCGCCCGCTCTTACTCTCAAATTGAGAGACTTAGCACCACGAGGACAGGAAGAGCCATATTGGCCAAAGTTGGACTAAATCCGGACAGAGGCCCCACCCAAAAGGTGGAAGTATATAGGGAAGTGAGAGAAAATCTGATTATCCAACCCCCCCCCCCCCCCCGCTGCCAAAAAACATGCACCCGGAGCATAGCAAGGACAGGAGGCATAAACGAGCCGAAGCATTAAAAATTAGATTCGGTGATATTTCGGAACATGAGGTGGCCTATGTAGACGCGGCGGGAGTAGCGGTTTTACGGTGGCAACGGCCGTCAGCGGCCGGGGTATTCCCGTGACCGCTGTCGCTCTGCGTGGGCGAAACATAGAAGTTGCCGAAGAAATTTCGATCGCATTAGCTTGCGCTGCAACGGACGCGAGATTTGTGATCAGTGACAGCAAAACAGCCATACAAAATTTTAGCAAGGGAAGGACCTCGCCCTTAGCGGCCAGAATCCTAGGCCAGAGAAAGTTAGACAGAAAAATTCAAATAATTTGGACTCTGGCGCACGAAGCCGTCCCCGGCAACGAGGCGGCCCACGAGCTGGCTCGAGATCTCTACCGCCGAGCCGCTACGGGGCTCCTCGATGACCGAGGGAGCTGAGAGCGCATGCTAAAATATGGGGAAATCACGCAGCATTATAGATTGGCTCGTAGAGTGGTATCCCCGCCAGACCCAAAATTAAACAACAGACAAGCAGTCGCGTGGAGACGACTACAAACTTATACGTATCCGCACCCGGTTATGGCGAACCACGTGTTCTCCGAGCCCATGAGCGATAGATGTAATCTTTGTGGGGCGAGAGGGACCCTCGACCACATAATATGGGAATGTCCGTACTCCCCCGGGGGAACGCACAAAATAGGAACTTGAAAGAAAGAACAAAAAAGTAGGGATACCTGGGAGACCCTGCTGCGCAGCTTGGGCTCTGAGCTCCAGCTCCGGCTCGTCCAACTGGCTTAAGAGGCTGCTGGGACCCAAGACCTCCCAGCCTGCATCTGAGGCGGCGGCACTCGCCCCCTGACCTGCGTGTCGGGGGGTGGGTAGACCACCTTATCCGTTGGAAAACAAAGTTTATTCTATCTATCTATCTAGTCGCGCCTGCGCACAAACGGCTGACGATTCCTCAAATGAATATCTCGTGGTCTTATCTGTCTTCGCTCGGTACTGCCCTCTGTCTGGCGCCGATGCAAAGGGTGGTGATGGCGTATGCAACGTCACCTCTTCTCCGTTTGTGTGGCGGGAGATTTGAATTTCAAAAAAGGTATTTGAGCCCTTCAGATGCAATTTTCTCATAAACCAATCTTTTCTTAGCCCGAAACAAGCGTTGCGAGGTTTCTGGAATGGTATTTAAGCAGTCCACGTCGACTTATAATTAGCCTTTAGCGTCCCTTTAATCAGCCTCCAGTGAAGTATTAGATAACGTTAGCCGGACTGTCACAGTAACGTTGCCCTCCCACCAGTGCACACATAAAGCAGCACCGTAGGAACACTAGTTGGATTATATTGTGCGTGAACTTTCGTGCCACCAGCAAAAACTGAAACGCTCGTTTTTCTTCTTTTTGTTTTCAGCGAACCGCACTCTGCGTCGCTGGAGACCCTCTGACCTCCAACACGCAAGGGGCGTGCAGAGTCGATAGTTGGGGAGCACAGGAACGTTAGCGCTGGCAGCGTCGATGGCCCGAACGCACCTCGTGCATTCGTGTAATTGGTGTCGGAATTAAAAAAAAACAAACGTTTGCTGGTTGTGAAGTGTAGCTAGTAAATTTTAAGAATGGCACCTTCTGCCATGTATCGCCAATCGTGAATGGCCTGCCGTTTTACTGATTTCCCCGAAGGCAGTTAACAACGGTGCATGTGAGATTCGTTGATCACCAGACCTTAACTCGCGGAAAACGATCCGATTCCAGAGCTATTCCGAATCAGTGGTTGGTTCTTCCAAACTCTGATCGGAAAATCTTTGCTTGGGACGTTTTTTTTTTTGTAGTGGCGGGGCTGTGTTATTTTCTATTGACACATTGCACGCCTGTGCGAAACCTTCCACGAGTGGCGCACGTCTGAAATGGCCGGACTCTTAGCCGAGGATTCCCTTGTAAGCTTCTTACAAACCGGTACTCGAGCGACGGTGGGGTTCTAACTACGGGACTAGCGCACTGGTTCTGTGCGACTTGCCAACCGTGTCATGTATGTTTGCCATGTAATACTCGCCAAGCGTGCCGTGTAATGCTTCTTGTACACGTCCTGATCTGCCTTTTGCGGTGCTCTGTTGCCAACGCTTGTATTTTGTAATGCTTTTTTGCATCACATTCCATAAATTTCTTATCATCTGTGTCCCTGAGTGGCCGATCATGACGACATCGAGGTTACCATTCGTGTGAGCCAATGAAGAAGCGCATGACACGTGAAAAACGTTAAAAATCGCAGTGTAATAGGCATCGAAGACAAATCAACACTATAAGTTAAGAATTTCGCGTTTATCGAGCCGCACGTAACCATCGAATGCAAGATGGCAACGCTTCACGAACCCTCTTTCCACTGAACATCAGGAAATAACTGTTGCCGGTCTTCTTTCCGCGGTCGTTCGCTCTCGTTCTTAAAAAAAAAGAAAACATGCGAGTAAAAGGCACATACAACAAGTTTGACATGAGAGAAATATGGTCGATCGGACGCAGAAGCACAGCATAGCAGCAACGTATAAAGAAAAGTTGCCTCGGAGGAAAAGCACACAAAGAATATATGTCTCGAGCCTGTTAGTTGCGAGAGCCAGCTCACGTTCCAAAAATATTAATTGTGCGTAAGAAATAACGACCCGCGAAATGCTGAGCAAAGTGCCGGATCACTAGAGGGGCCATTAATTAGGCGTCGTAAGCCTAGAGGCATTATTCATGGCCAAGCGCCCTCAAATGCCGCCCAAGCTTAAGCGTATCATAATTCAGTAGATGGTCTCCGACGGGCTGCGTGAGATCAGCAAAGAATATTTAAAAAATAGATCGCGACGGAGAAGAAAAAAGAAACACACCACAGGCAGAACCGAAAGCTTTCTAGCCCAAGGCAATTTGCCTAAAAGCCCGTTGTAGAAGAGAGTGAGCCCTCTAAGCTATCTGCATTGGTGATATCGAAAGAAGTGAAACCGTCACGGCGCTTTTCTACAAATTGTTGGAAAAGCCAGTGCAAAATAGGTTTAGTCAAGTACTGCATTCATACATACCGCGTGCTTTTGTGAGAAACCTCTCGAATTATTACAGATAAGAAAATCGAGATAAAACAATGAAATTTTGCTGACCAAACTTCATGGTATTCAAAACTTCAGATAAATGACGAAAGGTAACCATGAAGTGCGTTTAATATTTCGCAAAATTACACGAAAAATTCAGCATGCAGCTCACCATGGCAATCCACCACATGATGTTGTATCTCATCTCCTTGTTCAGGCAAAATCAGTTTTTACCATATCAAACAGTACAACCAGAGACAACATTCTATGAAAGCGCAGCAAGAGCTTGAATGCCGAAGCAGACATTTTTTGTACTGACCTACTGCATGCCGTTCACGAACGTAAGTAAAAGCTACGTAGCGTAAAACAAAAGGTAACAATAATGATTTTTATTCTTTGCTCAATATTTGCTTTATAACAAATAAAATGCTTGCAAACGAAAAATATCTCCACTTCTTCCCGTTCTCCCTTTTCTGGCTTTCTGGTGTCCATACGTCTGGCTTTCCTGGTCCTGCAAACAAAGATGGCGTCACTGGGTTGCAGCAAGTGTGAGTCAGTGGGAGTAGGCTGATCTGGGGCGCTACAACGTAAAACTATTCCAAACTTTTCTGTTCCAATTCTGCAATCATCCCTCCGCGATTGGTAAAAAACGTTTTTGGACCACCCCCACTTCCCCTGTCTGTCACGCGACGTCACGAAAACCGCGACAGCTCCCCTTCTGATATGACGTGAACACACTAATTATGCATGATTTGACCGAACAAAAGAAAAATTGTTATTTCTGATTCGACGCCTTTTCGCGATTAGTCCTTGACTATTGGTAAAAAACTTTCGGGCTGCCCCTACTTCACCTGCCTGTCACGCTACGTCATAAAACCGCAAAAGCTCACCGCGTCAAAGTGACGTGTAAGCGTTACAGATACATTAACAAGCCGAAAAAAACTGAATTTTCTTCTGAATACCCTCAGGCTGTCCCGTTCCGAAAGGAATAAAAGATGGCTGCCTCAGATCGCTCAGGCACTGGAAACTCGCACCTGCCGGGAAGCATGAGTTTATTTGCGTGTTATGAAACTTTTTGCGCCGCCATGCAACGTTTTAGAGCACTTTCGGCACGTTTACGACCTCGTTCTTCAAACTATTTTTTGCTGAGGATCTGTTTTACCGTCAATTTCAAGCTTCCCTTGCATGCCGCCACCGTTTTTCGACCAGCTAAGTGAGGGAAAGTGCGCCAAAGCAGACGCCAGCACCACCCTCTTCATCTGGTTATCGATTTTCAGTGCACTGGCTCGGACCTATCGAATCGCTCTCCACTTGAGCGTGCTCCTCGCCTATTGTCACCCAATTAGATAAGACAAGCCGCTCAGTCAAGGAAATGTTATTCGTTTTTCAAGCAAACAAAAGGGACCTCCTATGAACGAGGAGATAGTTTGATTGGTCTGTTCAGACAACCCTGTCGGTCACCTCCCGATGCTTACGTCGGCGGTTACACAAATTTGACGTCAGGAGATTGGAATAAAAACATATTGGAATAGTCTTACGTTATAGGGCCCCTGAACTCACCAAGTGCAAACGAAGAGAGCGCTGTGTTGGCTGCATACGAATGCAAAGGAAGGAGCGGTGTGCTGTGAAGATGACATCACCTGTGCACGGGCGTCGGGGACTGATGCAAGGCGAAGATCCTCGGCAACTACAACTTGTCCGTGTACGGCCACTCCACCAGGTGTGGAAGCACAACTGGCCTATTAGAAGCAATGTGTAAAAAACCAGATGCATTTTAATAATGCTATGACATATGCTGGGTCAATATTCTATAATTTGTTCTACGGATATAAGTTCTGCCACGGATCTATTGAATTGCGCAAGGCTTCACGTGTAGCAGCGCCGGACCGGAAGCGCATACGTGTTCGACTGAAATCGTTCCTGGCACTTCACAATCACAGCGTTTTGCATTTAGGATAAAGACACCCACGCAAAATTCTAGCTGCTGCTACCGACGCGTCCATGTCTGTATTATACGAGTGACAGCGTTGCTTCCTTTGTGCGAAAACATCTTGCTTGTCCTGCGCAAGGAATGCTAGTGTCTGTAGACGCTAACGTGTTTCCTGCCGGCCGCGTGAAATCTGGTGAAAGTTGTTTTATGTCCTAAAGTGAGCAACAGGTAACACCGTCGCTGTATGCCATGGAATTTGCGTAATGGGTTGTTTCCTTTAAGTAGCATTTGTCATTGCCAGTTCTTGGATGCCCTTCCTTTCTTTTTAAAAATAAAAATGCTTTCTTCAATAAACGCACTTGCTCCGTTTCCTCGAAATTCCAAATATTGCGTCGCTTGCTCTGCAACATTATTGCTGTGCGTATCGCATGTTCGGACACGTAGTTCAATAGCGCGCTGCTTAGCGTGAAATAAGAGACCTCGGGGTAGTGTGTTCCTTCAGTGTGGCATTCATAAATTATATCAATGTATAATAAATAGAAATGATGGGTTTTTACGTGCCAAAACCACGATCTGATTATAATACACGCCGTAGTGGTTTACTCCGGAAATTTGAACCTACCGGGGTTCTATAACGTGTGCCTAAATCTAAGTATAAGGGTGTTTTCGCATTTCGCCCCGGGGGCGCTGCAAGCGTTCGTCAAGAGCGGACGTTCGATGCGTGGGCTCCGTTGACAATCTTCGATTGCGGCGGATTACAATATTGGATCACCGTATATTTACCATCCACGGGGTCCCTTCAACGCCTGGCATCGCCTGGCACCACCAGTCAACCTGTGAGTGCCATATTTTCGGCGGTAAAGACAGTCTGGCTTCTCAGCACTACGAGAAGAGCGCTAACCCTAACGGCCGAGTGGTTTGGGTGCATCACCGCAGCGGAGACGCAGGTGCGCCCGCGGATGCGCGGCATGGCGTTCGCGCAACGCTGGGTCTAACGACGTTCGCCGGTGAGTGCTCCCGCTTCACTCATGACTACCGCGACTACTATGAATTCCCTAAGAGGCTACGACCCGACGGAGATGGACTTCAGTCATGTACCAACATCCCAGCAGCAGCTGATGCCCCCGCAGGATCTCCCGAAGGAAGACAACAGCCATGGCTGGAACATATGGTCCCGGCGCAACAACGAAAGAGCGGCGCAAGCTAAATCGACAGCTCCCAAGCAAGAGCCGGAGCAGAAAGAACGCCGAGAGCTTGTCGCACCGAGACTTCCGCGTCTACCGAGTTTAAAGAATTTTCCATACAAGGTCATCATCCGACCTAAAACCACGGTGGATCTGCAATCTGTGGCTCCACGCTCCTTCGATCTCGAATTAGGGATCCAAGCGGCCCTCGACACACCGCTACAAGAAAAGCCAACTCTGCGCGTTGTTAGCCAGCAGAACATTATAATGATATGTACTCACTGTGAGGAAGATGCGTTCCGCCTCGCCAAGCTTAATAGTCTGCACCTCGACGGCAAGAGTATAACAGTCACCGCCTACGTTGCTTTGCCAGAGGATGTTTGCAGGGGTGTAATACATAATATCAAGCCTGAAGTGGGTGATGACTCTATCTTCCAAGACGTCTCCTCACCCAGCCATACAATCCTGGGAGCGCGCCGTCTGGGCAAGACTACGTCGGCAGTCATCGTCTTCGCCGGCCAGAAAGTTCCATTCACGGTCAACTACGGGTGGTCAGAGCGCCGCTGCTACATCTACCGGAAAACGAGGGCGGCTTGCATCAACTGTGGAATGGGAGGTTACCGAGCAGACGTCTGCCCGAAACCCGAGGGGGCTGCTTGCCAGAACTGTGGAACGCCGAGTCCAGATGAGACGCACGAGTGCGCACCCGTTTGCGCGCTGTGCAAGGGTCCGCACAAGACTTATTCAAGGGACTGCAAGGAGAAATTCCACAGACCGCTGAACAAGAACGCTAGTGCCACGTCATCAAACGCGGCATCAACAACGGAACTTGAAGAAGGTAGGAGCAGGCCGAGGCAGAAGAAGCAGCCTGAACAGCGATGGCGAGGGGCGTCGTCATCAGTCTCTCACTCTCGTTCCACCTCTCGCGGCCGTTCGAGCTCGAGACGCCGGGCAACCGGCTCCAACCAGAACGCCAGTCACGTGGAGGCGGGTAAAGAACAAGGGAAGGAGAACCTCTCGAAGACCACCGGGGCGCTGAAGAAGACGTCCTCGAGTCAGCTCTCAGATTCGAAGGTGAGCTTTGCAGAGTGGCCTCCCCTCCCCTCGACCTCCCCGCAGAATAACACGCAGTTGGCAGCACTCAAAAAAGAGATAGAAAGTCTTAAAAAACAAGTCAGCGCTTTAACAATCCAAAACCAAGAGCTTAAGCGATCCACTACTAATGCAATAACGCCGGTAACTCAGCCTACTCCTCAAAGCCAAACAAAGCAGGTGCCTAGCTCCCAACCTGCCTTAGGCGAGGTCTACCAACAAATTATCCAAGAACTCCGATCCTTCAAGGAGGAGTTTCGAGCCTTTCCAATTTACGTGAACGCCCAATTCCAAGAAATTCGAGAGCAGATTGCAAATAACAGACGATACACGGAGACGGCAATTTCTGCACTTCGGAAGGAACATGCGGATAAAAGACATAAGTCCAAATTCGCTCGTACAATGCAAGTGGACGAGCCCTCTGATACGGACTCACCATGCCAGCCAAGCCTAGAATAAAGATCTGGCAGTGGAACTGCCGGGGCTACAGGAGAAAGCAGGAGGCTCTTAATCTCCTACTATCTCAGGAATCTGACCCACCGGCAGCTATCCTACTTCAAGAACCCCACCTAATACCTATCAAACTCCAAGACTATGTGACTTATCAGCAAGACTAGTTAACTGCCACGTTAGTGCACAAACTCTACACTGCCATACTGCACGACCCTTTCGAGCCGGATATTGCGCACTGCTATATTACTATTCTTCCTCTCCAAAGAGGAGCAACAAGCACGCATGTATTGCATGTTTACAGCCCTCCCAAAGACAGGCACGCAAGATTGGGTTCCCTCATAAGGAATTTTCTGAGCTTAGCGGGCCATGCCCCCTGCGTGATTGGGGGCGACTTCAACGCACCGCACCCTTCATGGGGCTACCCGGCGGCGACACCAAAAGGCAGAAAACTGGAAGAAGTAGTGACGCAAGAAGGGCTATCGATCCTCACCGATCCCACTTACCCTACGAGGCTGGGAAACAGTGTTAGTAGAGATACGTGTCCGGACCTGACGTTCACCAAGAACATAAACAGCGCGATTTGGAAGAATACCGAACAGCACCTGGGAAGCGATCACTTCATCCTCTCTCTGGAGATAAGCACAAACGCGTGCAAACGCAAAATAGGTATCGCAAGAATTACGAACTGGGACAGGTGGAGACAGGCCCGAGCATCGACTGCAAACCCTATTACAAACCTAGAGGAATGGGTTAAGGGTGAGGTGCAAGCTTTGAAAGCCTAACGAAAGAGGTCTGCACGACAGAAGATTGCCCAGCGGTCGATCCGCACCTTCTACATTTATGGGAAGCAAGACACTCATTGACAAAGAGATGGCGAAGACAGCGGCTTAACCGCAAACTAAGGAAAAAAATAGATGAGATAAACAAAAAGGCAGAATCCTACGCCATATCCTTGGCCAGACAGAACTGGAATACGCTCTGCGATGGTATTCAGGGGAAGCTAGGTGTGTCAAAGACTTGGAAGCTCCTGCGTGTCCTCATCGACCCCAGCAGCAGCAAGTCGGCCACTAAAGACAGGCTCACGAAGATTGTACACACCATCCCGGGTACGGACACAGAGTTGATGGAAAAGCTCAAGACCAGGTATCTGTGCACGGACCCAGTCGTGGAACAACCGGAGTATTCTGGGCTGCCGAATGCTAAGCTGGACATCCCACTCACGAAAGAAGAGATCAAAGCAGAAATTGCGGCCATGAGAAAAAATGCAGCTCCAGGTCCAGATCAAATAACAGCAAAGCTCTTATTTAACCTCAGCGATGACACCATCACCTCGCTGGTGGAATGCTTCAACGAGCAGCATTGGGCTACAGGAACGCTACCAATATCCTGGAAGACGGCCGAGGTTCGCTTCATTCCGAAGCCGAACAAACCCCTTAAACTGGTTAATCTTAGACCGATATCGCTGACCTCGTGTTTGGGCAAGCTCATAGAGAGAGTCATCAACACGAGACTCAGTAGATACTTAGAAGAGAACAACCTCCTACCTAACACTCAATTCGGCTTTCGCCCTCACCTATCGACCCAGGACGCCCTCTTGTACCTGTACAAGGATCTCCTTGAGACACCACCCAAATCACAGACAAGGGCCATCCTGGCACTTGATTTGAGAGGAGCGTTTGACAACGTTCTGCATAAGAATATTCTTCAAAGCCTCGCCGACACCAACTGTGGCGCCAGAACCTACAACTATGTCAAAAACTTCTTATCAGCAAGGCAAGCCACTATAAACTTCGGTGGAATAAAATCAGATCCCATCACTCTAGGCCCTAGAGGAACTCCGCAAGGGGCGGTACTGTCACCCCTTTTGTTCAATTTGGCTATGAAAGATCTACCAGGCCTTCTCTCCGAAATCCCGGGTATCAAACACACATTGTATGCGGATGATATAACTGTCTGGTGCAACTCTGGGAGTGACGCCGAGATCGAGGAGCGTCTTCAAGCAGCAGCGGACACGGTGGACCAGTACGCCAGGGAAAGAGGCCTCCAGTGTGCGCCGGAAAAGTCCGAGTTGCTCATCCTGAAGAACCCGAGGACACCCCTGGCACAGAACATCACGGTGTATATAGACAACCACTCAGTACCGAAACCCACGGAGATCAAGATCCTAGGGCTGTATATCCCGCAGGGGCGACAGAATACCAGCACTATGAAGAAGCTTACAACATCCACCGAGCAAATCCTCCGGATGATGCATCGTATCAGAAATAAGCACCATGGCATGAAGGAAAGGGACGCCATCCGCTTGGTGCAGCCTTTCGTGATTTCTCGGATACTGTACGGGACGGCATTCCTTAACCTCTCCAAGTCGGAAATTGAAAAGTTGGAGGCACTGATCCGGAAGGCCTACAAGACGGCACTGGGGCTACCAAACTCCACGCCAACGGCAAAGCTCATGGCTCTAGGAGTACATAATACCCTCAAAGAGATGTGGGAAGCACAATACCTCTCACAACTCAATAGGCTCGCACTCACAAAACCAGGTAGAGATCTCCTCGAAAAGATCCATATTAATCTGCCCTATACGATAGACCAAAGGGAAGAGGTACCACGTGATGTGAGGAGACGCATCAACGTGTACCCCATTCCGCGGAACATGCATCCCGCATATAACATCGAAAGGAGAAAAGCAAGAGGGGAAGCCCTGCAGAAGAAATGGGACGAGCGACCTAACACCTTCTATGTGGACGCCGCAGGGCCAAAGAATGGAGTGATGACTATTGTGGTCTCAACGCCTTCAGGATTGATGGTGAATTGCGCCTCGATGAAAACATCCAACCCCACTCACGCAGAGGAAGCAGCTATTGCATTAGCTATAGCATCTAACCCCAACGCCGATGTGCTCACTGACTCCCAGAACGCCTGTCGCAACTTCAATAATGGATTAATTCACAGGTCAGGGTTGTCATTGCTGACTAAGCATCCACCCAGCCAAGCCTCAGTCATCTGGTTTCCCGGTCACCTGGAACTACCAGGAGGAAACGAAGCCGCTCACAGGCATGCCCGAGCTCTTCTATACCGGGCGTCTCCCCCTGATGACCGTGAAGAGTGCTGGGACCTAACTGCTTTAGCAGTGTATGCTGACCATCTCGCACCATACAGAACAGCCAGGAAGGAGTACCCATCACCACATAAATCCCTCGATAAGTTGGAAGAGAACACTCTTAGGAGACTCCAAACTAATACATACCCAACGCCAGCTAAGTTACACCAGTGGTACCCTACACTGTACTCCCCGCAATGCCCACACTGTGGAGAGGTAGCTAACCTCTACCACATGGTGTGGGCTTGCCAATTTAATCCCATAGTTGACCCCATTCCAAATCCCTCAAAAGAGCAGTGGGAGGCTATTCTGCTCAGCGATGATCCTGACCGTCAGCACTGGCTGGTGGGGAGGGCCAGCGCAGCAGTAGTAACCAGTGGGCTACCGGAATAGGCGGCCCACCCACGAGTTCTACGAATATCCTACAAATAAAGATGTTTTCAATCAATCGCATTTCGCCCCCACCGAAATGTGGCTGACGTCGCCGCGATTTGATCCCGCGAACTCATTCTTAGCAAACCAGCGCCACACGAGTAAGCAAACACGGCGGTTATCAATATATTTGTTGGCTTTTGAAAAACTTATACATATCCAATTACCATGGGACTATTTCACTGATAGTAATGACACACCGAGCGAGGTCACTTGCAACCGCACTGAAATATAGAAATAAGATAGTCACTCATAGGCTGAACGCTTTCATAAAAGAGAAACCCAGAACACCAGGAAAAACATCGGCACCGCTTGCCGTAGCAACACAAGAGCACAACACAAGGCACAAGAGCGTAGCTTTGGATGTGCTTCGTCTATGTGTACTTAGTATATCTGTAGGGACCTGGGTTTTCGACACGTAGCAGGGGCAGTTCAATACAATTTATTTTTTTTTACGTTGATAACATATTAGTCAGTGTGAGCATTCGACTTGAACGTCGATTATGTCAATGAGCTCTCTTCAGGTATCAGGAGGTTAGACCCACGAGGCTTGGTATCCGTACATTTCTTCAATAGTTAAGCTGAAGAACAGACACAGACAAGAAAGCTGGCAAAAATAGAGCTAGGAGAGTAAAGACAAATAAATACAGGGTGGTGAATTTTAAGTTTTACAGAATTTCCCGAAATCGCTTGTTGCGGATAACATAGTTCTAGCCCTCGAGCTGGATTATTCAGAGGCGGGCATTACTTCTACGTGAAGTAACAATGTATAGTCAGCTAATTAACAAGATTTCACGCATCTACTTCTTAGTTAATTAATTTATCACAAAGATGGCAATTTACTAATTGTAGCCGGTGAGCTTGCAAGGCGTATACGCTTGGAATGAATTTCCAGAATGACACCAGTTTGGGGATATGCACCATCAAACTAGCCGTAAGGATGCACTGTGGCTCCACTTCTTTACCAAAACGCTCTTTTATCATTCAAGTACAGTTATAGTTTGTTAACGAAACTTCCCCTCAAGTCTAAATATTGTAAGGCAGTTTGTCGTGTGCGTATCATGGCCACGCATGCTTATACCGCCTTTCCGTTTCTCTACCACGGTCGCGCTTTAAAACCACGGCGCTGCAAGTTTGCTTCAGAGATTTTCCTTTCCTTCCCTCTTCTCCGCCCTTAAACTGGCTCTCTTAACTACTACACGCACAGACAAAGCAACAACGCGCGCTTTAGATCCTAATAGATGAGATGAATATTTACAATTATTATTAGGGTTATAATTATATTCGAGTGCTGATTGCCGTGTTATAGTTTGTTAACGAAGCTTCCCCTCAAGTCTAAATATTGTAAGGCAGTTTGTCGTGTGCGTATCATGGACACGCATGCTTATATCGCCTTCCGTTTCCCTACCACGGTTGCGCTTTAAAACCACGGCGCTGCAATATTGCTTTCCTCTCCTTGCTTCTTCTCCGCCCTTAAACTGGCTCTCTTAACTACTACACGCAGAGACAAAAGCAACAGCGCGCGCATGCGATCCCATAGATGAGATGAATACATATATATAAAAAAAAAGTATCAGTCATAGCTCTCGTAGTATGGCCTTCTGAGCCGTTTCCTTTTTTTTCTTTTTTTTTCTTTTTCTTTTCTTTGAAAGAAGTCCTATTAGGGTTATTATAATTACACGAAGGTATTTCGCCCTCGCCAGCAGCAATACTTGAGATAGCTATTCCGGCGGCTAGCTTCCCACGCTATGCGTGCCGCCCTCGCACCTGTTTAAGCTTTTTACTAAACGCTAGAGCTATACAATGTCCGCGCAACCTTGAGCGATCGGAAAGCGCGTTTTCCATTCTTGGCCGGCGGAGAGGGGAGACTTCGTTCCGGCCGCGAAGCTCTCTACACCTCAGTAAGGTGCCTGGTGGTGGTCTCGTGCTGACGGTGCCCTCTCGGTGAGCGCATATTTCCCCCCTCATCTTTTAAGAGATTCGATACATACAAGCATTTTTCTCGCAAACCGGATTTATTTCAAGGGAATTTTCCACCTCTCAATAATTTCTCTCGTCGTATTCGAGTGCTGATTGCCGTGTTATAGTTTGTTAACGAAACTTCCCCTCAAGTCTAAATATTGTAAGGCAGTTTGTCGTGTGCGTATCATGGCCACGCATGCTTATACCGCCTTTCCGTTTCTCTACCACGGTCGCGCTTTAAAACCACGGCGCTGCAAGTTTGCTTCAGAGATTTTCCTTTCCTTCCCTCTTCTCCGCCCTTAAACTGGCTCTCTTAACTACTACACGCACAGACAAAGCAACAACGCGCGCTTTAGATCCTAATAGATGAAATGAATATTTACAATTATTATTAGGGTTATAATTATATTCGAGTGCTGATTGCCGTGTTATAGTTTGTTAACGAAGCTTCCCCTCAAGTCTAAATATTGTAAGGCAGTTTTCCTAGTCTCAAAAGCCGCTCGAGTTCACGCTGCTCCTCTGGCGGCCATTTTTCCAAGAAATTATGCCTTCCGACCACTCAGTATGAGTGGTCGGAAGGCATAAGTATGAGTATCACATAAGTATGAGGCTCGGAGCAGGAGCTATGGCGCTTGAAAGTAACCGTTGGCTTGACGAACCAACCGACTGAGCTACCTTTCCGGGCAACATTGAAGGATCACGAGTTCAAATCACATGTTATGTTCCTTCCCCCCCTTTCTTTTCTTTCTTTTTTTAATGCATTTTCCTTCATTTTATCACTGTACGGAAACCCTCCTCAAAAAAAAAATTATATATCCTCAATTATGTGTGGCCACACATGTGCAGGTCATAAATACCAGGTTCTCTAGCCGAGTGCCATCCATGCGGTATAACCGAGCTCAGATTGGTCCAGCTTGACTGATCAAATAGGGCACCACTGTAGGTTAAATGAGGCGTACAACTCCTGCGGGACCCGCCGTGGTTGCTCAGTGGTTATGGTGTTAGACTGCTGAGCACGAGGTCGCGGGATCGGACCCCGGCCACGGCGGCCGCATTTCGATGGGGATGAAATGCGAAAACACCCGTGTACTTAGAATTAGGTGCACGTTAAAGAACCCCAGGTGGTCGAAATTTTCGGAGTCCTCCACTACGGCGTGCATAATCAGAGAGTGGTTTTGTCACGCAAAACCCCATAATTCAATTTTTAATTTAACTCCTGCGGGGACAGTAGAGTATCCGTCTCCAGTGCAAGAGGACCGTGATTCAAATCCCGGTGCCGCGCAATTCTCCACCGGAAAATACAAAAAAAAACCGTGTGTTGAGAAAATTGCAGAAACAGGCCTGGAGTGTGGCCTGATCCCGGTGACCAGAACCGGTAACGCACTCTGTCACCAGAGCAGGATTGGCCACCCTGGTGCAGTACTTGGCCACAACCTCCTATATGAATACAACAATCAAACCCCGGCCCTCAGTCCCCAGCAGCCGCGAAGCAACTGACCACGGGGGCGGTCGGATCTGTGACGCTGCAGAGGGTGCTAAGAATACCTGGCTCCGGACAGGCCGCCATTGGAATCTGAACCTGGCGACGTTTAACGTTAGAACGCTATCTAGTGAGACGAGTCTAGCAGTGTTATTGGAGGAATTAGAGGGTACTAAATGGGATATAATAGGGCTCAGTGAGGTTAGGAGGACAAAAGAAGCATATACAGTGCTAAAAAGCGGACATGTACTGTGTTACCGGGGCTTAGCGGAGAGACGAGAACTAGGAGTCGGATTCCTGATTAACAAGGAAATAGCTGGTAACATACAGGAATTCTATAGCATTAACGAGAGGGTGGCAGGTCTTGTTGTGAAACTTAATAAGAGGTACAAATTGAAGGTGGTACAAGTCTATGCCCCTACATGCAGTCATGATGACCAGGAAGTCGAAAGCTTTTATGAAGACGTGGAATCGGCGATGGGTAAAGTCAAAACAAAATACACTATACTGATGGGCGACTTCAATGCCAGGGTAGGCAAGAAGCAGGCTGGAGACAAGTCAGTGGGGGAATATGGCATAGGTTCTAGGAATTGCAGAGGAGAATTATTAGTAGAGTTTGCAGAACAGAATAATATGCGGATAATGAACACCTTTTTCCGCAAGCGGGTTAGTCGAAAGTGGACGTGGAGGAGCCCGAATGGTGAGACTAGAAATGAAATCGACTTCATACTCTGCGCGAACCCTGGCATCATACAAGATGTAGACGTGCTCGGCAAGGTACGCTGCAGTGACCATTGGCGGCGAGGAGTTACGGAGTCGCCATCTATCGGAAGCGCCTCGCTGGCGTAGTATGAGGGATCACGTGGCGCGCTCCTCATAGGTTTTGCTGTCAGCGCTCACTGAAAACACCACGCGCGAGCTCTCCCGGACATTTCTGTAAGTACTTTCGAAACGAGAGAAGTTTCTTACTGTCTAAATAATAATCTTGGGCAAACTGAAAGCACACATTCGTTTACAGACGCTATCTCCTTACCGAATACGTACAGTGAACGCCACTGCGCGCGGTCGCCGCGATGGAGTCTCCCGAACCGGCTTCTTGCGTGAAAGGTAGGTAAACGCTGAGAGCAAACTACCGGAAGTATGTTCTTATAGTGCCTGTATAACTAAATGGAGCGTAATAGAATGAAGCCTCAATGAAGCGATCGCGCAGATTCCCAGCGACCGACTGCGCGTCTGCATGCTTGTCCGCGCACTGTTTCGATTTCTCCGCGCGCGCGTTTTCGCACCGTGCCATGAGCTTTAGGCCGCAGAATATGAGCATTTCACAGTATACAAGCAACCATTGTTGCGTGGGCGCTATCAGAGCTGTTCAAAAATAATTTCATTGTAGAGACTTCGACGCCTACGGGGACTGTGATGTGCCGTCACGGCGATTCAATCTTTTTTTCTACTAAATTATTTGACCTTTCAATACTATTTCTCGAGTTGCGTCGCACTGTATGTTTATCGGTGTTCTCAGCGTGCAATTCCCCGCTGCTCCTTTTTTGTAATCCAGTGCATTAATTCATAACACAAACATGACCATATGCCATGCTTTTTTTAAATGTGCTTCTTACCGCTGCCTTTCCACTCCACTGAACTTGCCAGTATCTATAGCATCGACAAGTTCATAGACCAAACTGTCATGACATTAGTCGGGCAGCGGACACGGGCGAGCATCTCAGTGCGCGTTTTCAGGACATCGCAGACGGGGCGCCGTAGCAGAAATCTTCCTCGCGTCTGTGCTTGCTGCATGCCCGAGTTGTAGCTGATGACTGTTTGCCGGTTTTATGTTTCGCGAGCCAAGCTTCACACAGCTTCTTGTCCTGCGGCTACGTGTGAATAAGGCTGACACCGTGCTCCGTTGCGTGCGTCCGGCATTGCGGCACCGAGCAGTAGCCTACCATGTTGTGCGCCTTCAAAGGCAGCCACTACCTATTGTAGTGCTTTCAAGCGTTGTAAAGGAGACACTCGAAGCGGGCAAATCTCGCCACTAAATGAGGACCGCAGCGTACGAGGGAATTTAAACTCTCGTTTTCAGCTCGCTTCGGCGCGCCCGAAGCAGCCGACGCGGCCGCTTTGTCCACGTGATCCCTCCTAGCACGTCACGCCGACGGTGGCGCCAGCTTTTCCAGTGGTGGAGCTCGAGGCCAATAGGATGGTAAGAACTCGAATTAGCCTAGACTTGAGGAGGGAACGGAAGAAACTGGTACACAAGAAGCCAATCAATGAGTTAGCGGTAAGAGGGAAACTAGAGGAATTCCGGATCAAGCTACAGAACAGGTATTCGGCTTTAACTCAGGAAGAGGACCTTAGTGTTGAAGCAATGAACGACTATCTCATGGGCATCATTAAGGAGTGCGCAATAGAAGTCGGTGGTAACGCTGTAAGACAGGAAACCAGTAAAGCTATCACAGGAGACGAAAGATCTGATCAAGAAACGCCAATGTATGAAAGCCTCTAACCCTACAGCTAGAATAGAACTGGCAGAACTTTCTAAGTTTATCAACAAGCGTAAGACTGCGGACATCAGGAACTATAATATGGATAGAATTGAACAGGCTCTCAGGAACGGAGGAAGCCTAAAAACAGTGAAGAAGAAACTAGGAATAGGCAAGAATCAGATGTGTGCGTTAAGAGACAAAGCCGGCAATATCGTTACTAATATGGATGAGATAGTTCAAGTGGCTTAGGAGTTCTATAGAGATTTATACAGTACCAGTGGCACCCACGACGATAGTGGAAGAGATAATAGCCTAGAGGAATTCGAAATCCCACAGGTAACGCCAGAAGAAGTAAAGAAAGCCTTAGGAGCTATGCAAAGGGGGAAGGCAGCTGGGGAGGATCAGGTAACAGCAGATTTGTTGAAGGATGGTGGTCAGATTGTTCTAGAGAAACTGGCCACCCTGTATACGCAATGCCTCAGAACCTCGAGCGTACCGGAATCTTGGAAGAACGCTAACATAATCCTAATCCATAAGAAAGGGGACGCCAAAGACTTGAAAAATGATAGACCGATCAGCTTACTGTCCATTGCCTACAAAGTATTTACTAAGGTAATCACAAATAGAATCAGGAACACCTTAGACTTCTGTCAACCAAAGGACCAGGCAGGATTCCGTAAAGGCTACTCAACAATAGACCATATTCACACTATCAATCAAGTGATAGAGAAATGTGCCGAATATAACCAACCCTTATATATAGCTTTCATTGATTACGAGAAAGCGTTTGACTCAGTCGAAAGCTCAGCAGTCATGGAGGCATTACGGAATCAGGGTGTAGATGAGCCATATGTAAAGATACTGGAAGATATCTACAGCGGCTCCACAGCCACCGTAGTCCTCCACAAAGAAAGCAACAAAATCCCTATAAAGAAAGGCGTCAGACAGGGAGATACGATATCTCCAATGCTATTCACAGCATGTTTACAGGAGGTATTCAGAGGCCTGGAGTGGGAAGAATTGGGGATAATAGTTGATGGAGAATACCTTAGCAACTTGCGATTCGCTGATGATATTGCCTTGCTTAGTAACTCAGGAGACCAATTGCAATGCATGCTCACTGACCTGGAGAGGCAAAGCAGAAGGGTGGGTCTGAAAATTAATCTGCAGAAAACTAAAGTATTGTTTAACAGTCTCGGAAGAGAACAGCAGTTTACGATAGGTAGCGAAGCACTGGAAGTGGTAAGGGAATACATCTACTTAGGGCAGGTAGTGACCATGGATCCGGATGATGAGACTGAAATAACCAGAAGAATAAGAATGGGCTGGGGTGCGTTTGGCAGGTATTCTCAAATCATGAACAGCAGGTTGCCACTATCCCTCAAAAGGAAAGTGTATAACAGCTGTGTGTTACCAGTACTCACATATGGGGCAGAAACCTGGAGGCTTACGAAAAGGGTTCTGCTGAAATTGAGGACGACGCAACGAGCTATGGAAAGAAGAATGATGGGCGTGACGTTAAGGGATAAGAAAAGAGCAGATTGGGTGAGGCAACAAACGCGGGTAAACGACATCTTAGTTGAAATCAAGAAAAAGAATTGGGCATGGGCCGGACATGTAAAGAGGAGGGAAGATAACCGATGGTCACTAAGGGTTACGGACTGGATTCCAAGGGAAGGGATGCGTAGCAGGGGGCGGCAGAAAGTTAGGTGGGCGGATGACATTAAGACGTTTGCAGGGACAACATGGCCACAATTAGTACATGACCGGGGTAGTTGGAGAAGTATGGGAGAGGCCTTTGCCCTGCAGTGGGCGTAACTAGGCTGATGATGATGACCAAAGTAACTGGAATGTCCATGTATTTTGTCCCATATTTCCGGAAATTATGTCTCAAACTGGCTTAATCCTTGAAATTGATTTCAAGTGGACACGTCTTGCAAACTCACCGGAGACAGTTCATAAATTAGAGTATATGCTGTAAAGTAATTAATTATGAAGGTAAATAGTGCGCTTTCAGTAATTAGTGACATAGGTATTTCGATTTCTTGCGGTAGCAATGTCCGCCTCATCGAAAAATACAACTCAAGGACAAGGATTACGCTGTCTTCGCCAGGTGATATTTAAAAAATTCCGTAACTTAAGAACGATCCCCATGTAGTAGACGTACCACATACACTTCTTGCTTTACATACCCCAAGGCAGAATCACAAACAATAAAATAACAGAACTAACTCACACAAGGAAAAAATTATCACTGCAATACTTCACTCACCTATTTGGATTTCAACAGCGGTCTCCATTCATGGATTCACAAGTTTGATTCATTACTTAGTGCGAGTCCTCATATATAGCTCTAGCACAATACTTGGTTCCCTGATAATTTTCCTTCCGCGTATAATTTTGATACATATTGTGTACTGTAAAGTGAGAAGTGGTTTATTAGTTTTACGTCTACACATTCTCCCCCGGTGTAAACTAAAATATACGTACAGAGACAACTACCATATAGCACTCGCTTAAAATGCACATTCTTAAGAAACGACTTCGAAGAAAAAATGAAAAGCAGCCATTGACAATGCACCGCAGAGCGTTCCAGCTTTAAATCTCACACACTCACTCTCCCTGGCCTGTCGACGCCATTACCAATGCTAATCGTGTACGGAGAGCGACGGTGCGGAGGATGTCCGAGCGCTGCCAAATGGGTCCGACCGGTGGCGATTGGGACAGCTGCAGGCAGCTCACGTTTCGTAAGTCAAACACTAGGGGGCGGTCCGATTGTGTCAAGTGAAAGCGCGGCTACACTGGCGGTTGAACAACAACTCTCATAATTACAACAGAACCTTCGTAATTAGTTTATAGTGTAGTACGCCGTGACGGCGTGCAACAAGAAATGCTATTCTACAGAACATGAAAGAAGGAACGCGACGAGGAGACCAGCGCGAAGTAGGCAACCGTCCGAAGAATTCGACGGGCGACGAATGTCAGTAAGGCAGCAAAGCTTGTATTTTCCCTGTTCACTCCTCAATTCTTTGCGCGACAGCCGTCGACTTTCTTACTGCACGCCTTCCCACCCAGAATCTGTCATTCTATGGGTCACTGCGTGACGAAAACCTAGCCGATGCAATGTGCAGTGCGTAAGAAGGAAACTAGGTTATGACCGTCAATTTTTCAGCGAGTTATACACCGCTTCGCGGGTTTAAAGCTCTGATTGCTTTGAGCAGTGGATGTACCTTAGTAATGGTGTTGCCAAACGAGCCATGGCTGACTTCTCCGTCTAGATCCCTGTCCCTGCCTATTTACTAGCAAATCCCTTTTTACTAAGTGAACTTTATGTGCGTTATAACTGACGCAAGGCCACCACCGCTAACCATTTTCAGGAGGTTTCAAAGCAAACTCTAGTTTTGAAACTTGCCCTTCATCTTAAGTTGATCATAATCGACAAACAAAAGTAAGTACATTTTTCCTCTTTATTTCTCCTCCTGTCACCATACCTTTAGCGGAGTTCAAGGCGAGTAGGCTAGAGATGTTCTGCTCAAGCTCAACGTGTTGCATTTACCAATATTATAACTTCTACGTACCTGTCTCTATCGATAAGTACCTGAAAGCTTCCTAATGTACCGTATGTATATTAGCCTACCTGCTTTCACTCAGTTAATAAAGAGCCTTACTTTTGCTTCAGAAACGCTCCGTGGCAGCTGTCCGCAACTGCAAAGTGCCGATTACGCACCTGCAGCTGTATCGACTTCTACGAACGTGGCTCATGAGAGCCGCGCATTACTGTAGTGTATCCCGCAGAGTGCTTAACTGTGGGAAGGCTTAGTAACAGCCACGAACACTAAATGCGAGCCACTTAGAACTGAATTTCTTTTTGCGTTCGACAGTTAGCACAACTTAATGACAGCTTGCAAATGAGACCCCACTGAAAGTTTCGCCATTTCGGTGCACAGAGTTTCAAGCTGTTACACCGATCCCTGCGTTTAAATTTTCTGCTGCCTACACTCCAACAAACGGGCTTCAACCACTGTCCTGAGGTATGAGGCATTAGCCAGAGTAGCATGGCTGCTGCAGCAAATGTGGTTGGAGTTGCTGGGCACATTAAAGCAACGAGAAAAGTGTGCCTCCACAAACGTGTCTCTAGAGGAGCTTGCATGGATACGCCAGGCAATTATATTTAATTTTTTGGCTGTGTATAGGCGGTGTCTCATGCGCTTTCCGTCTGGCTCGTATTTGTGCATTGTACCAAGGAAGACGTCTGCGTAATTATTTCGCACGGCATACGTCACTCGATATTAACAAACAGCGTGGTGATGCGATTTTTGTTGGGCGTTGGATTTTTATTGGCACAAAGAAGTAACTTACAAAGGAACTTTATGTTTTCTCTGCACGCCTGTCGGCCTGCACAGGTTTGTCGATTTAGGATATTGAGTACCTAGAACAAGCCTCTCGGTGGTGTCATCGGAGGACAGGATCCCTCCATAGGCTTGAGTTGTAGAGATTCCCAACTAATATGACGCTTCGCCTATGAACCTTCTATTGCAATAGCAATACTTAGCCATATGCCCTTTTTGGTATCGGCAAATAGTCTTCGAAGGAAAACTTAAGCGTATAATTGTGATATTCTCTGCTCCTCAACCTTCGACCGAATTTGTCATTTCAGCGTACGTTTGCGACCGTCTCCCGCTCGCATCACTTTTTTTCCATACGGCCGCTCATTGTATTTAGGTATAGTGAACAATACATATTTTTTTTTCAAGAAGCGCTAACTCAAGATGTGCGAGACTACGTGTCACAGTTTAACATAAAACCCGCAGTAATTTTGTGCTGGGAATGCTTGTATAGTCCTTACAGTATTTTGAAAGCAATTTGTTCCCTTTCAAATTTTTGGAGGGTGCGTGCGGCGTGAGCGCAGCTCCCCTAAAATGCTTACAACGGAATTACTGCGCCACCCCATGTTTCTGGTATTGCCGGCTAAGAACGAACAGTTACACAAACCATAATTCCTGGGTGAGCTTGCCTCTCAGCTGTCACGTGCGTTCGGGCCCTGGAAGTATTTGAAATAAATGCTTGTTTCTTGAATTCATGCTTCTATTTCATCGGTGACACTCCCACTCGCTCTACCATTGCACTACATCTGTAGGCCTTCATCGCCTCAGCCTAGCATTGACAGGAGGAGGAGGAGGAGAAAAAAACTTTATTCAGGTCCTGCACAAGGCGTTGCCACCTGCCTAGCTAGTCCCATGCTGGGACCGGGAGGTGAAGCCTCCTAGCCCTATCACGGGCGTGCTGGACAGCTAGGACTTGAGGAATATGATCGTGGGATTCCATCACTCCTGACAACCGATTCTGGGAAATGACAGCGCCGAGTGACCTGCACTCCCAGAGCATATGTTCAAGCGCGCATACCTACTTTTTGCATGCTTTGCATAAATATTCAGTTCTGCAATGTTATACAATTCGTTCATTTATGTAGGTGAATAATAGGACTGTGTTTGTAATTGGCTAAGTGTAACTGCTTGTGCTCTGTTTAGTCTATAGTGATGGGGGGGGAAACTCTCTCCTTCCCTAGTAGCAATGTTTATTAATATCATTGTATGTCATGAGTGTATCATTCTGTAGGTTCTACAATACAGTAGATTCAAAGCCATATGTAAAAGCGGCCCGGCATGCAAGTTCGCGGGCGACGCTGTTGGCCTATTCATTTGGATTGAAGGAAATGTCCTCAAGTGAACAAAGGTAGGCCGGGTAATCTGTAACATTCGTTTGCCTTGTGTTAATTATCCTCGCCGCCTGCAGTGAACTCTTGCCCCTGTTGAAAGCTGTAATAGCTGTTTCTGAGACACTGTAAATTTCTGTGTGCATTCTGTTAGTGCCAATGCAACGGCAACTTGTTTAGTGGCTTCAGGTTGGCTAGTGTAAACCGTGGCGCAGTTGGTGCATTTGCTCTGTTGATACACTACCGCCACCGCAAACTCAACTCGATCCATGAAGACAGCCCTATCAAGAAAGCAGGCTCCTCTGCCCCATTGATCCATATTCTTTATTAACGCCCAGGCTCGTGCAACCCTCCTGTTGGTGTTATGTGTTGGGTGCATATTCTTGGGTAGCGGTTTGACAATTATGTTGTCGGCGAATTGTCGATGAACTTCAGCGTACTGTTCTGGATCCGTAATGGGGTTGATCACGACCTTGTATAGGATTGATCTTCTCGTGCTGGTTGTACATTGTCTCGCTATTTGTGATATTTCTTGAGCCTTCGCGATCTCCATGGTCGTGTTGTGTATTCCCAACTTCAGCAATTTTTTCAGTGCTGGTTCGAACTGGGAACCCCATTTGACTTTTAACAACCTTCCCGATCGCTGCGTCAAGCTTCTTGAATTGAACCCGGATCCAGTTGTACATGGCAGGAGCGTATGAAATATGACAGAGTACAAAAGAGTTGATTAACCTAATGACGTTAAATTCTTTCATGTCATTGTGTCTTCCTGCCAGGCGTATGACCATCCTTTACGCGTTATCCGTTTTAAGGGTGATTTCCTAGAGCTCCGTATGGTTCCCGCCGTTTGCATCAATCAAAGAGCCTAGTACCTTGATCACGTTGACCCTGGGTATATTGACGCCATTTTCTCCAAGTAGGTGTATATGACTTTCCGATAGAGGTTTCCAGACCCTACACCTGCCCCTCTTTTCACGTCTATAATGTAACACTCCGATTTATGTGGGGAGCACCTGAATCCAGTGGATCTCAGGTATTCCTTCACCGTCCTGATGTCTTCAGTCAGAGCGTCCTGTATGGGTTGTTCACTGCCACCTGCACACCATATAGTGAGATCATCAGCACATATGGTATGGCCAAAATCCTTAATGTTGCCCGGCTTTCTGGACAGACCAATCGTGCACAAGTTGAAAAGGATGGGAGGGATCACCGATCCTTGGGGGGGTTCCTCGATTTCCGAGCTGATCCACTTTCGAGTTTGTCTCCAACCTTTACCCTCGCCGTGAGTGTTTAGTGAAAGGATTTTGTTTAGTTATACATCGTCAACCCGAGTCCAATGCCTTCTATCGTTTTGAGGATGTACTCATGCTTGATGTTGTCGAACGCTTTTTCAATGTCTAATCCTAGTATGGCCTTGGTATATCTAGAATATTCGTCGAGTATTTGGTGTTTGATTTGCGTCATTGCATCTTGCGTGGAAAGTGCCGGCCTATAACCCAGCACGTTGCGAGTGTATATATTATTGCCCTCTAAGTGGTCTTTTAGCCTATTAAGAACTGCATGTTCAGCGACCTTTCTAACGCTTTACGTAAGTAATATTGGCCGTAAGTTGGCCAAATTTGAGGATTTGCCCAGTTTCGGTATTAGTATAACTTGTGACATTTTTCATTGCTCTGGGACTTCGCCTAAGTTCCATGCTTCATGGACGAAGTCTATTAGTGATTCAATTGAAGGCCCAGCGAGATTACGGAGTGATCTGTTTGCTACTCCATCAGGACCAGGGTCTGGCTTTCGACTTAGTTCACTCAACCCCCCCCCCCCCCGGGATTACAGATGTGTTGAAGGATTGGCCAAGTTCAGGTCGAGGGGCTCCCCTGTATCCTTATGGTAGTGGTTGGTGCTGCTCATTTATTACTGGTAGGTTTTGTCATTTAGTTACTTGGGGACTGTTCCGATGGGCTGATTCTTAAGGGCTGTGTGTATAGCTCTGGAAAAGCTGTGTCTGTGGTTAGATTTACTGCCTTCTTCGTCCAGCAGATGCTTGATCAGTTTCCAAAACCTTGACGTTCCTTACATACCCTTCGATTGAATCACAAAGCTCATACCACTGTTGTTTGCAGAGGGTGTTACAGTGTTGTTCTATTTGTTTGTTAAGTTCCGCGAGCCTTTCAGGCCGCCGCCTTTGGGTTATGGTTTCCTTGGCCTCTATTAGGTGGGCATGTTTAGAGTCCATTGCCTCCACATTAGTGTCTGTAACAATCCTTTTGGATGCTCTTTTGATGTCCCATCTGATGCCGCGACACCAGTCTCTGAGGTTTAGTTTGGTGGTTTATTTTCCCCTTTGGGTTCTTAACTTCTGAAAAAGGCCCCAATTTACGACCTCAAATTCTCGAGTTCGGCCTTTCTCAACTAACAGTTTGAGTTACATTACGTATTGATCGCTGCCAGAATTCATGTTTATGTTAGTCCATAACACATGCTTTGTGTTCGTAATGAACGTATGCTAGCTGTGGTGTCTCTGCAGACAGAAATGCCGGCCCTTGTAGGATGTGTCTTAACCGTCTTGCATTCACATTAGAATTATGAGCATTTCTTTGCATAAAACCGGAGTTCCTTCTATTTCATTGCCTCTAGATGTAGCACCACCGCATTATAAAGGCCACGCAGATGCCGGCTACATGAAAGAGATTACGGCATGTACCTAAGAAATGCTGATTTATAAACCAGACAAAGGTTATTGGTACCGTAGGACAAACAAGATTTCCCACTTGGTGGAGATAGGGAACAGCAGTAAAGAACCAGCTTGCACCTATTCGTAGGCGCTATCTCTTCATTGCCACTAAATTTAGCACCACCGCATTACAAAGGCCACGCAGATGCCAGTTACATCAAAAAGATTACGACATGTACCTAAGAAATGCTGATTTATAAATCAGACAAAGGTTATTGGTACCGTAGGACAAACAAGATTTCCCACTTGGTGGAGATAGGGAACAGCAGTAAAGAACCAGCTTGCACCTATTCGTAGGCGCTATCTCTCAGCTCGAACCTGCCCTGACTGCTGAAGTTTTCCACATGTTACTGTAGACAGGAAAAAATAGCAAATGTGCTTGACGGAGCCAAAATGATCAAGAGTTACATAATTCTCTGAACTCTTTTGTTTGACCGTATATTCTGGCGCTTATTTGGCTAAAGCACTCGAAATTTTATCTATCTTCTCAAAATTACGGCACAGCATGGCATGCTGAAAACATAACGCAGACAATTTAATCCCATGCATGCTCGTCCTCCTACTCCGGCGTATACACAATAGAGAAAGTGGATGCTGTCGGCATGCTGGATGAAGATTTCCATTTCAAATGAGCGTAACACGACTTCCTGTTCTATTCATTTCTTTTTTTTTGCGTTGCGCGTTGCCGAGTGCACTCTGATTGCAGCCAATGTTTGCAGCCGGATTCTCACAGTTCGCGAAGCACGCTTCCAGGATTGCCGCCTACAGGGAGAAAGACACGAACAGCTGTACGAGTACAAGCGACTAGGGATGCGGGAGACGGCTCTAACAAAGTGTTGTAAAAGCGCAAGACGCTCTAGCAATCATGCCTTTGCTTTTGTCTTTATTGTTTTTTTAGAGTGAAGAGCGCCAGCATGAATTTCTCTGCCCGCCGCGCTGAATGCTGCGAAGGAAGAACAAATGAAAGCGAACGTGATGCTAGCGTTCAGACTGGATTGCAAACTATACTGTACGTCATTTCTGCGAGACGGAGCACAGCTGCGCTTCGTCGCCCCAGTGTACTGAGTCATTTCACGATCGCTTTTTTATATTCCTCTCCTCGCCACGCAAGAGCATCTCCTTCTTTGCACGCTGCGCTCCCGCATTCATTGGGTCGAAACCAGTGTCGATTCTTTCATAATAGCATTGCATTGAGTGTCGCCGTTTGTGCGCAGCGTCAAAATCAAAGGAAATGTGATCGACGCGGGTTTTTGAGGATTCCGGAGCTCGCAGCTGCGAGTGACGTAGCTGACTCTAATTAAGTGTATGATAAAAAAGTGTCGGTCGACCTTGCGTCATTTTGGTCGCTCACTGGTGCGATATTGCGTTGCGGAAAAGGACAGACAAACCTAAATATATAAATAGAATTGGGGGCTACATTACAAACCTTTTCTCTCGTAAGCGACCTCCGTCATTGTCGAGCCGACAGCGCTATAACGTGTCAGGCACTGCAACCGTATGGAATTGTCTCTTATTAATAGTTCAAGTGCACAAACATATTGTGAGCACCGGCTCGGGTAAGTACCTCACTGCTACGCGTCTTTTTCTGGCATTTGCGCTTACCTGCCTCCGATCTTAGGGAAAAAGTGTATTCGAACGTGATCTATTTGATATATAACGTAAGCATTCAAGCATGATATTCAGCAAATGGGAGAACAGTCAGGAAAGGAAACAGCAATGGAGTGAGAAATGCAGAAGTAATATTATTACTACCGGCGCATATCTTTCTAGCCAAGCCGTCTCTTGAAGATAAGCAGAAAAGCATCGAAGGTGAGTATATGGCCATCGTGGCACCAAAATATTATTGTGAAATTTGCGAAATTTGGTACAGTAGGCAGCACTGAGGATAAAAATAAATAGCTACACTTGAGTTCTGCGACTGAAAACCAAAAAAAAAAAGCTACAAAAAGTGTGAGAAGTGTCTACTAATGCGTAATCATTGTTTGGCTCGGCTCTTACTACGCTTTTGCTTAGTTTTGTTTACTTGCTTTTCCTAGCTTATTGCGTCCACCCATGGCCTTCCCGGAGGCGAAAGAGGCTTAGGCCTTAGTAGACAATTGTCAGATCTCGCCGCATCCGGCCTCTTCAATGCAACCCTACCAATTGAGCCGGAACGCCAGGCACGAGCGCGCCTCGACGAAGCAGAGCGGTCGAAAGGGAACATCAGCTGCTGCAGTAGCACACAAGGCGTTGCTTGAGGGGAGAGTGCATAGCCGCGATGCCTTGTTACCTTCGCTGTCGCTCTCGAAAGCCAGTGTTATGCACGCGTTCCCCGCGTTCTTCGTCATCGCAAGCTCTCGTCTGCTTTCTCACTACGCCTTAAGTAAGGCCCCACGGAAACCCGCCGCGAGGTGTTCATAACTCGCAGGATGCTCGGCCGCGTTGAATTGGACATTGGGCCATCCCAAAATCTCAGGTTGGCACGCACCCGAATTTATTTTCACCCACCCCCAAATTTCAAGTTGGCCCACCCCCCAATATAACTTGGTCCTTTCCCCGATTTCAAGTAGGCCCACCTCCTAATTTAGGTTGACCCATCCCGAAACTTCAAGTTGGTCGAACCTGAAATTTCAGTTGGCCCACACTCAAATTTAGAGTTCGCCCACCCTTAAATTTTAGTTGGCCCAAGTCGAAATTTCGAGTTGGCCCACAAACTAATTTAAGCTGCTCCACCCAGAAATTTCAAGTTGGCCTATACCCAAATTTGGATTGACCCACCTCCAAATTTATATCGATCCACCCCCAGATTCTTGTTGGCCGAAGGCTACTATGAGCTTCCCCATGCATTTTCTAAGAAGCCCTATGTATCTCTACGGGTATTCTTTTTAAAATTTGGTTTTCTGATTTATTTTGTTCCTTATCGCTTAAAAACTACCAATCACCTACATTTACACTACACTTAACAAATGAATGTGATTGCAAAGTACTCATTTTTGTGCAGATACAAGACAGTACACTTTTCACCTCACAGGGCTAGGGAGCTCGCCAATGTATGTTTACGCATTAAAAAAAGATAAAAAAATATGTGCAGATCTCACGCACTGTGGTAATCGACGTTAAGCGAAGATTTTTGACGCTACCTGGCTTTCTTTCATTGTTTGGGGTACTGCATTACGATACCAGTTTGGCCAACGTGTTTGTGTAAATTGAGATGTCGCTTGTGTGTCTTGTGAGCGTACGTGGCCGTGACAACAGCCCTACGACGCTAACGCTGAAGGCGATCGAATGGAAAAAACGGTATGTTTCCGACGTCGACTATTCGAAGCAAGCTTACATGGCAATCGTTGTTTTCTAGATAGGTAGTGGACAAGCGTTGAAGAGAGATACACGGATTGTGAGGTCATCAGCGACTACATGTTACGCAATCATACGAATGTTGTGCAATCCGCGTTCCATTGTATTACCATGTCATGTGTATATGTAGCTATATCATCAGTGTTCGTCTACGTCAAACACTCATTACATGTGTACTCCAGCGAAAAAAATTAAAAACATGATTAACGTGGGCAATTACAAAGTCAGTTCAACGTCCTACAATTTGTACATGGCTACGCGGAAAGTACAGAGGAAATGAGGCTGGTCCAAGGAATAGTGCAGCATAACACAGCGCCTCATACTGTGAGCTGTCACGAGGAAAGAGTACGAGGAAGTGGAATGGGGTGCATCCGCCGAGTAGTTAAAAGAGCTGTTTGGTTTTGGCAAGTGAGAAGCATGCGTGCCATCGTAGTGAATCCCTCCTCCTCCGCCTTCATGGTTAGAGCACCGAGCCATTATTCCACGCTTGATTCCGCTGTCTGTCACACGTCATTTTCTTTTTGACGCGAAAGTGTCACACGGCCCATTGAGAGAAAAAGCCGGTGGTGTCTGTAGCAGGGAAATGGCCCTTAAATTCCTATTGGCTGCGATGACACGTCACGAGCGCGCCTCGCATGCTCGTGACGCTAGCTCGCAATTGCTGACCTCCGGCCTCGAAGGAGCAGAGCGGGCGAAACGGAACACCTGCTGCTGCGCTAGCGCGCCAGGTGTTGCCTGAGGGGAGAGGGCATCGGCGAGACGTCACGTCACATGCGGAATTTGAAGAAAGAGATATGTCGACGCGTCGCGTCGATGCCCCGATGATGGACGCTGCTGCTTTCTCGATCTCTCGTCGCGCAGGACGTCGGTGGCATACGACGTCTTTGATTTCTCAGCAATATCGTCCAAATGATTCCGGTAACATAATAACGTAGAAATTGCACAAAATATTACAGTGGCTTTTCACTTCGTGAGCGCAGGCTACGCGCAAGCGTATGAGTGTTATTTCATTTATTCATCCGGGCACGCCAAGCCCGCGCCTCTTAGCGGACTTGTTCAGCTCGTGCCCGAAGCTTGGCGGCGACTTCGGAGTCGGTCGACTCGCACTCAGCCTGCCCCCATTCGCGTCGCTAGGCGCTCGGCCTCTAGATCAAGAGACGAACCCGGTACGTCCATAGCTACCCAGCGCGTCATCACCAATCCTCCTTATCAGGGACGCTTGGCTTCGTTTCTTCCCGGCTTCAGCACTGCTTTGCCGCACGCTCTGAAGCTTTAGTACGCTCCTCCGTACTTACGCTGCGTACTCCGTACAGTACGCTCCTCCGTATTTCCCGCGGAGCGCCTCCACCTCCAGGCGCCTTCCTCCTCCGGCGCTCTCTTCCCTGGCGGCGACACAGATAACCTCGCCAATTTCACTGACGGGGCATGTACGCTTGCGCGTAAAAAAATAACTCGAACGAATTCAATGGTAAAATTCGATCACATACACACAGCAAAACTCGAAAGCAGCACTCGCGGCGCAAAAATCGAAGGGCCGCTCAGCGGTGTTCAATTGAACTATAAGGCTTTCACAACTCATATGAAGCATAAGCAACTCATATTTGGCATTCACAACTCATGTGAAGTGCTTACGTGTCCTCAGATTATTTTAGTGCGATAGCAACGATATGGACAGTCCAAGAGCTTTTCTGCCGTCGGCGGCGGTGTAGCCATCGCCGAGAGGTTCCGTATAAAGTCCAAAGGTGATAACACCATCGCCGCTCAAAAGCAGTCCCGCTCAAAAGCATCATTGCTTTGGTGGGCGGACAAAATATTTTACTGTATATTTTATGTTCTAAATAAATAAAGAAAGAAAGCATGCGAGGGGAGACGACGGTCCTGGCTCAATCTTACCCGTGCGAGAAGGACGAATACGGAGAGCAAGCACGCCATCTTCCGTAGTGCGCGAGGCACCCAACGTACCGTAGCTCCGGGGGGGGGGGGGGGGGGGGGCGAGGCAGAGGCGGCGTTCTACATCGGCTGCAACCGCGTATGCGGCGGCTGCGCGTGGTCGCGCGGCTCTATCTTGAGAGCGATCTGCGCTGGGGCAGAGGGTAGTTCGTTGGTGTATCGTAGCTTCGTGCCTGCTATGTGTTCCCGACGCTCACTTTGCACTGAACCGATAGGCAGCACGAAAATCACTTCGCTTGCTGCTGCTGCCGCGTTTCATCACACCAGCGTTTTGACAGGTAGTGTCCGCTGTCATCGTGTTTGATATGTTCTAGTTTGCTGCGCGCGCTGACACCATACTTGTTAATTTAGTTAGCGAGTGAATGTTTACAATTTGATACGGCGGATAAAAATACTGTCCTTAGTTCGTATGGGTGTCTGCTATTTTGCTATTGCAGACGATGCTTTTTCTTTCGGGCGAAACTGCGACATTTTGATTGAAGCGAGGTGAGACAGGAACCCACCTACCGCAATATGTCAAGTAAGAATAAGGAAACGAATGCTTCGCATTAAAGAGGTAGGCAGGAACGCACACGTGCTGTCTACTTGTTTGTCATGTTTCTTTCGTTTGTGTTCTAACGTACTGCGCCAACTAAGCTAACAATCCGCAGCAAAGTTTTTGCCGGCCTTTCAGTCAATCTCAAAGTATGTTTTCTTGCCAGCAGACTGGCAAGAAAACACACAGAGCAGCGCCGTCAAAGCCGAGCCAGTGTGAATGCTGGCTTCCTTAGAGGTAAGCCATGACAGCAAATTCACTTTATCGGGAAGAGAGCGCAAAGGGCCCGATCTCGCTAAACGCGAGATCAGACGCGGGAAGCACATAGATGCCGCCGCAACTTCAAAGAGAGCCACGGGCTCTCAGAAGCACCGAAGGGGACGAGATAGTGATGGAAAGAAGAAAAATACCGAAACACGCATTATGAACAAGCAGCAGGCATCCAAGTTCACTTTGGTAATAAGTTCCGATGCTAGAAATTTGTTGCAGGCAGACAGTGTCTACTTTTGCATTCTGCGCACTTTAGCTTCCTCTTGGCCAGTCAGAGTCTTGCAACGCCAACTTAGTTGTTTTTTCACTGATCTTGATTTATCTTCAAAATGAGTTTTGACGTTTTAGATTTTTTTTCCCGGTCAGCTCTCCGGTATTCCCTTATACAGAGTACGTCTCGCTCAGCAGATGCCTGAATGTAGCGCGCTTATGTTATGATTTATTTATTTTGATGTGTACGCATGGGAAGGTTCAAAAGAATGTCTGATTCTTTGCGCAAGAAAGACAACAACAAAAACTCAGTTCAATTGAACTCTGTGAAGGTGGATGCCCAGTGAAGCTGTGTATGTGAGCCCCTTAATGGCGAACTGTCCATTGCCGTGCTTCAAACACTGTATGCACATAAATGGAAGGCGAGGTGCGACTAGACGCTGCTCCACGATGTTGAGTCTCGGAATATGGTGAGGCACGGGGGGGTATACATACCTATGTATTGTTGCAAAACGCGGTACCACAGCTTTTAATAACGAATCCCGGCATGTAGAACAGACACGCATCTCACCGCACTCTGAGGCAACACAGTGCTTCACCGTAGTCAAGGCGATCGTGTGTTAGTGGATGTCCCGCAGTGGAGTAATGGTTGTGAGGTCACTCTAAAACCACAAGCGGTCACACACGGCACATGCAGCACAAAAATGTTTGCCAACAAACGCCCTCTGAAACCTGGACGTCGCTCCGGTGAAACGTTCGAAGTTTGCGAGATCGGAGCGGCATGCACGGTTCACATTTCGTGGTCCTAGAGGGCAGCAAGCTTATGGGACCACCACTGCGGCAGAATGGAAGGAAAAGAGCGACGCAAGCGCTTGGAACGCCGACAAAGAGAAGCGGGGCGAACGTTGACATGGCCGACACGGGTGAAAGTGTACTATCTGTTCTTATCAACGTCATATCTGATACGTGTTTTATTTGGACCTTAGATATTAAAAGTATTTTTGCAAGTTGGCGGAGTGCTTAAAGCCTGCTGCACCTCCGCCGCATGTTGACCTGGTATTGCACTATCCTTGGTATCGGCACACATTCTCGAGCTACACGGCTCGATAGACACACGTAAATTTTTTTAGAACTTATCCATATACAGATTCGCTGTAAAAAGTAAAGGAATAAGAAAACTAAGAAAAGAAACTAACTATAGCTGTCTATTAAATTAGTGCTTGAATCCTGAACATGTGAAATACAAAGTTGTAGGGCACCTTAAACAATCTCCGAATCAAACATTTATTTCGTGCTTAAGTGTGCCTGGTTGTTTTTTCCAAGAAAAAACAAAAGCCCGCGAAATACGCGATACATGAAATAGATGCGCGCACCCGCACCTCTACTCAAGCGCCTCCAAGCAAACTTTTCTTGAGAAGCCAACAAACAAAGGCACCAAGGACAACATAGTGGAAATTGCTTGCACTTACTAATTGAAATAAAGAAATGATAAATTAATGGCAGTAAAAGTGGATGAATAACTTTCGGCTGGTGGGCAACGATGCCACGTCTTCGCATTACGCGAGAATTACGAGCACGAGCATCGCACGCGTAATGCGAAGACGTGGGATCATTCCCGAGCTGCGGCAACTTGTTTTTTCATCCACTTTAATTGCCATTAATTTATCATTTCTTTATTTCACTTAGTAAATACAAGTAATTTCCCGTACGCTGTCCTTGGTGTCTATGTCGGCTTCTCACGACATGAATAATAAAAATCGGACCCCTCGGTTAGCCCACTTTATTCTCGTTCAAGCAACCTTTGAAAGACATACGGTTGCATTCGCTTATCGCCGCATCGTACAAGGCTTCTTCCTGTTGGATGGCTCGAGAGGTTTCGCGACCTAACAAGCCTGGTGCGATAAGCGTCAGTAACTGCGGACGCAAGAATATTGTGCCCAATAATAAGGCGCTCGGTATAGCTTTAACCTTCGCGTATCATGAAACAAAGCTATAAAAGAAATTCAACCAATGCTAAAAAAGCACAGTGCGCAAAAAAGCAAGAAAAATAAAGAAAAAAAAGGCAGCTCTCCGAAGAAGACAAAAGAGCTACTGAGGAGTTTATTTCAATAATACATTAACCAAAATCACGTAAGGCGTCTCAGCCACCCACAAATAAACATTCAAAGGTGCAACTGGTTTAGCTATTTACCTTTTCTGTTTCTTGAACTCTGGAAAAGAGACAAAATAGAGCAGTTTTTTACCTATCTCAATCTTTGTCGCAAGCTTTCTTTATTTAAGGATAGGGTGGCATCATGAAGGTGCGTTAAACAGTCATGTTTTACACCAGTCTTGGGCGGTTACATTCCACTGCCACTTGTAGCACGTGCTCAAACAGGTCACCGTCTGAACCAATACAGTACTTGCTTCTTTCCAACACTTGTGCTGTTGCAGCGCTGACCAACGACGTTGGATTGTCGCGGCAGACTCTGCTTACTTTTGCCTTTGTGGTGTCCGGTGTGGGAGGTTCACTGCTATACGCACGATCTTTCTCGTAGCTCCGCAAGAAAAAGTCCAGCGGCGTCCTGTCCGACGACCTTGCAGGTCAAGGTACAGTTCCGTGCCGGCCAATCCACTGTTCAGGTAAAAGCTTGTCGAGCCACGCTTGAGGCTCACTATTACTACTATGCGCAGGAGCTCCATCGTGTTGAAACGAGATGTTCAGTGGAACGTCGCAAAAGACGTCGTTCACGGGGCCTTCGAGGATGTCGTTGACGTAGCGTTGCGTGGTCAGTGTGTTGTCAAAAAAGGTGGGTCCGATGACATTACCATCAAAAATACTGCACCACACGTTAAACGATCACTAGTATTGGTGTCGTATTTGCGCCAGCCAGTGGGAATTCCTATCACTCCAGTAGTGCGCGTTGTGAATATTAAATTGTGCGTTTCTGGGGAAATTAGCCTCACCTGTCCAAAGCATGCGCGTAATGAAGTCCGGTTCTTCACATTTCATGAAAATCCATTTCGCAAAGTCTGTTTTCAAAATATCGGTCTTCAAGTTTTTGCTGAGGATGTGCATGGTACGGGGCATATGACTTTTTTTCTTTAAATCCTCCACCCTTATGACTTTAAGCTTCTGGCCTTCGCACTGGGGTCGTGCACACTACCGTGATACCGTGAGAGTTAGCAGCAAAGAATGCCAGAACACCCATTTCCGCTTCCTGTACTACCATCGCAGTGCTGTGTCGCTTTCTTTTGTAGTCTCCCGCCTCGGAACGGATTTCGTACGTTCTCAGTATTGTTTACGGACTGGGGTGTCCTCCACAATGCCAGATTCGGAATAGCTTGGCTGCCTTCATTCTGTAGCCACGCGGCGCCCAGAGTGAGGATAATTTTAGCCTTATGACCATTCGTGAAGGGTATAACTGTCTACTTAAAGAGCAGGTCACTGGAGTTGAAACTTTGACATCTCCCATTATCTTCTGCGCAGACACGTCAAGCAAAATGAATGACGTAATTGAGAACGGCATATGCTGGCCGTGCAGACCCGCTCAAACGCATAATATGGACATACACTACGCAAGGTTTGTTTTTATTGCTAAAAGGAACAAAAGGAGAGCACATTCCGGACGCGCCTATCTAAAGGAGAAGGTGAGTGCGCAAAATTACCGTCCCAAGTGCGCCGTCACGGTTTCTCGGCTTCGAATGCTCTGCCCGTATACGTAACTACAATCTCCCCCATACCTCCCATGTGCTTTATGCAATACTACAAACAAATGGTATGACTCCCGTGCCTACCTTTATAAAGTTAATAAACGGGTTCAATTGGCGGAAGCAAGTCAATAAACTCAGTACACGCCGGTTGTGAATTTCTGTGATGATGATGATGATGATGATGATGACGATGATCAGCCATTGGCATCCCCTCTAAAACGGGGCGGAGACAAATAGTCCCCTAGCCTGCCTGCCTTACTCTCGTATGCTATTCATTCTTTTCATTCGTGCATTTATTTCATCTTGTTTTTCTCTTCTTCAAAACTTCTCTACCTACCTTGTACCGCTACCTGTGCCTGCAACGGGTCCGGTCGTATCTATCTCTTCCCTCCAATTTTCCACCAATACTTTAGACGTCTCTTGTTTATCTCGGGTGCTGACCGGTAGATGCTTCCGTTTACTTGAAATCCAAGCACTTCTGGAAGGTGCACGTTGCCTACGGGTCTCACTGGGTGGATCCCTTCGCATTTCATAAGGATGTGCTGAGCGGACTACGGATATGGATTTTTGTCGCAGCATGCACGTGCCTAATTTCATTGCGAATATTTGATCCCGTATGCTTTTGTCCCCAGGCAACCATCTCTACTTTCAAACAGCAAGGCACTTTCTTCGTGTCATAGAACAGATTCTCCCTGATAAATTCTTTCTTCATATTCTTTCAATATCCATGGGCTACTTCATTCTATTCTTTGCATCCATTTCACTGTCTCTGTTTCTCTCTCTTTCTTTCTGATGACTCCTGGTTGTCAATTTACACTTCCAGTTATCCTGTACTTGGTTGGCTAGATTTTCGACCTCTTTATCCATTCTGAGTCTACGCGTTTCAGGTACAGGTGCTTGTGCACAATAGCCGACCATTTTTTTTGTCGGTGCCCCAGAACGACTTAAATGGCAACCGTTCCCGTCGACATGAAGTGCAGGGCCATAAATTCCGCACCACATATCCCGCGCCACCTCTTGATTCCGCCCTGGACATCACATACCATTGCCGGCTGCGACGTCATGGTAACTTTCTTTTTGCCATTTTATTGAGCTTCATGTAAATGATGACTTAGAATTGAGAGACATTAATTTTAGGGCAAACGACGTTTACGTGCGCGTGAAAGTTAACCTAGACACAATAAAAGCTGTCGACAGCGCACCAGGCCCTGCAAATGCAGTCAACAAGTTCAGAGCAGGATATAAACATATTACGAAAAAGAAGCGGTTCGACCGCTTGTGCCTCCTGAACCTATGTAAAGGAAGTCAGTGCACAGTACTGTCAAGCGTTCTGCACGATAAAGACCAGCCATTTAGTAAAAAAGTGCTCCGTCGCCGTTTTTCGTTTTTTTTTTCGTATATTTGAGGATAACCGCGTGACACTACAATATACACAAAGAGATAAATTACGTGAATGCTCCGATACCGGGGCATTCTACCCGCAAGCGCCAGTGCGATCTTGCAGCCGAACGTTCTTTCCAAACGAGTTTCGAGTTTCAGACTTGCAAGGCCGTGGAAACGACCATACTGTGAGTAAGGAAAACGCCAGTTTGTGAACGCTGCACCGAGTGAATTTTAACGGTTTTCGCTTTCTCTACATCAGCCCGGATTTGCGTGTCAAGGACTCTAGGAGCAGTGCGAGAGTTCGTGAGATGACTTTGTTTTCAGTTACGTGTTCAAATATGAAGTCTTAGTTCCGAAATTACGGTATACAATTCAATAGATTAAACTGAGCGCAATATCTTCTTGCGGGATCCTTCGCTGCTACACGGCTAGCAATCATTTTGCAGAACGTCCCACTATAGGGTTGATGAGCTAAGGTACCTTTTATAGATCAAGTCCACACCTCAGACTAAGAGGAATGGGATTAGATTATCAATTTTTAATTTATTTATCGAAAAATTTTATTGGTCAATATCTTTGAAATTAGAATTGACCGCGTGATTTGGTTGCGAACTGCTTATCTTTCCGTCTTTACTTCCCCTTTCCCTTCCCCTAGTGCAGGGTAGCAAACCGGACGTTCTAACTCTGGTTAACCTCCCTGCCTTCCTCTAATTTGCATCTCTCTCTCTCTCTCTCGCTTTTTAGCTTAGATGCTTAAGAGATAAACGCTTGGGCGAAGGATGTTTTCAGAGTTACCGGGCACCCTGCTTACGACCACGGCCGTTTTCTGCGTACACTCGTGCACGATGTGTCCCGGCTAGCAAGTCATGAAGGGCCGCGGCACGCTAATGATGTTTATATGAGCGGACAAAAAACCTCCTTAATGAACAGAAAACGTACATGCGCACGCATCACACGCCTCTAGAACGCAGGTTATCATAACACATGCGGACGAAAGATCATTACCGTGAATCCTGCTTAGCCGGAGGGCATAAGCTCTTGTACTGCATATAGCAGGCTGTCTCCTCCGTTATCATGCTCCTCGTATTCCGTCGATGTGCGTGCGGCAATGCATCCCTGTCTGCGCGAATTTACTGTGCTTGCTTTCGTTTTCTGTCACAGATCGTCCTTACGCAATTTTTTTGTTTTGCGTTTATTACAGTACTGTGTCTGTTCTGAACGCTTGCAGCGTATTTATTGTTCTCCATGTCGCACTTGTCAGCATTTCTGCGTTCCTGAATGCGCTTTCAGGCGTGACATTCTCCTGTCTGTCTTTGTGATCGTACGAATGTTCACGCGCATTGATGACTAGTGCGTAGAGAGGGCTCTTGCTCTCTGTAGGCTGCCGCATCTTCGTAAGACAATCGTCGGGTGCGTTTCGCGTAGAGGCTAAGCAAAGGGGAGTAGCATGATAGCAGTGACGTTGTAACTGATTTACGTTAACTGCAGGCAGCTCATCCGTTTGCACAAGAGCATGTGATGATAATGGATTATGTCCAGATCCTATTCGTTGCAGAGCCGAGACGGCGCTGTCATCGGCCAAGTGAAATACGATTCAGTGCAAGGGCCAGAAAGAGATAATCAATGTGCCAGCGCTCCCATAAAGCTTGACCAATGTTGATGAAGCTATCGCGGCACTTACTTTGTCCTGCCATTCATTCAATTAGGAAGGTTACACGTGGGCCTTCAATCAAAGTGTTACACGTGCGCCTTATTAGTTTAATCCCACCAGTTTTTCTCTGGCGACTTTCGCTTAAGCTGTATAAACAAAAAAATTGTCTGCATGTAAGTTCCTGTCCAGTATTTATCCTCCGGAGTGTATATGGGTCTTTCGATAATATGTAGCAAATCACTTGAATAATAACCACTTTCTCTCCCTATTCTTAAAGAAGGATAAAACTTTTTGCTGCTTCCGTGAAACAGGAGCTTTAAAGATGAGGCACACTAAAATGACGTGCCACTATTGACCAGCTGAAGCAGCTCATCGAGAAATGCTCATAACAGGTGAATTATTTGGTAAGGCCCTCATGGGTGTACATACGGTAAGCCGGAAAAATGATTAAAGTATGCGAGTATGTAGCCATGAATATAGCCTAATTTATCTGGATGTGTGCTTGTCATCACTCCGTTAATAATACCACAAGTTAGACAAGCCAGTGCAACATCGTTGACAACAAAGTAAATGCCCGCAGTCCTGTTGGTGTAGTTGCGTGTGGAGCATTGAGTCAGATGCACGAATATATTCTGTATTCAGTTATTCATAAGAAACGTTAAAACTACAAATCCTTAGATGTCCCACTATTTCCAGTCTTCCACTGGTGCAGTCTTTCAGAGAATACCAGCATATTCCAATATCCAGGAAATCATGTAGCTGATACGCTAGCGCGACAAGCATGTAACAAAAATTGTACGACCAAGTCCCTGATAACTCAGTCTGAAATATCTTACAGCTATGGAAACACAAGTGTGCGTAATTATAGAAAAATGTATACCAGTGCAAATTACAAAACGTAGGAACTATATTACATCCGCAAAATTGTTGAATTTTACAGCGAGCCTTTCATGTAGCTTTAAACAATCTTTTTAAAAAAGTGGTACATCATAGGTGAATAAGACCATGAGACCAAGGGATGATTTTTCCTAATCGTCCGGATTTACTAATATTATTGTGATATGCGATTAGCTGGTTACTTTGGTTAGTTAATTATGCAAAATTTTAAATATTTGTTTTAATGCCTGCATGTGACAGTAAAAATTGTACAACGTCCTCAATAACGCACAATATACTTTTTACGGGCTCTGAAGAGAGCGCCTAAATCTCAAGACAGAGCCCTTCCCCAATGCGAAGACGGAAGACCACCGAAGCCGTTAAGCGCACGGCACAGAGGTGACTCAGTTTGTGGCCATAGTGGCGATATAGGTACACACACGCGTTCGCGTATCATCTCTGTTATTGAATGTGTCCGTCAAGTAAGACAATGAATGCTTCATACCCCCTTAGGAAATGACTCATACCCCCGTAAACGCGGCCTCCCCATTACGAAATAAAAGTGAAATTCTACGCTGGAATGATAAGCGACAGTGGAGCAAGCTGCGGAAGAAAACGATGAGGACGAACGCTCGAGCAGTGCACACTATCGCGTTTACGTGGTTGGCGTGGAGAATTTTTTTCTGAATGCGAAGCGTTTTTTGGTGAACATTTGCCACCTTGGCAGATCTATCTAGCCATCTACGTCTTGGTGCTCCTATGGTCGTTTCGTTAACTTAGTATGTACCATAATTGGCATTTTATGACAAAAGCGTATGACGAACATGAAGACTCAGCCATGACATCAATATCACATCATCTGTGTCACGCAGGTCATGAAACAGCCGCCTACGTCTTAGTGCTCTCGTAGTAGTTTCGTTAACTTGGTTAGGTACCAATATCGGCATAGTGTGACAAGAATGTATAGCGAACGTAAATGATCAGTGATGACATGAACGTCAAGACGTGCGCGCCATGCGCATCATGAAACAGCCGCCTTCGTCTTGGCATGTATAAAATTTGGCATAGTATGCCAAGAGGACATGACGAACAAATAATAAGTCATGACATGAATGTTATGACATGCGTGTTATATACATTGTAAAATTTTTTTTCCTTGTTTTACGGCAAATCTACTGGTAATGTGTGACCGAACGCGTTTCCGCAAATAAAGAACGGTCATTTCCGTAGAAGGACAGCCGCAAAAGACAGACCGTAATACAAAATACGACTGCTTTTGTATCAAGAAAACGGAAGACTATGCATGCTGAATTTGTGCTGTAACCGTTAAAGTACAGGTGCTTCCCGTACTCAGCAAACGGTAGACACTGTATGCTGAATACGTACTATATCCGTTAAAATACAGTTGCTTCCCGTATTTCGTCTAACAGAGCGTATTCATTGTCTGGAGAATGTACTATCGGGGACGAAATTGCCTAGGACGCGCGAGCAATGACCGAATTTTATTGGTGCGCTATCTGCTGGAAGCAGCTGCGCTAACATCTGCGTTCGGAATGTGCATACTTGACCTACTGTTTCCAGCGGTCTTGAACGCAGAGATGCAACTTGGTCGACGCTCGCACTTCCAGCGTACTTTTGTCCTCGACAGTACATATCGTTTCTTGCAAATGTCATGAAGGTAGCTCATAGCCGAAGCAGCAGGTCACCATTCGGAAAACTGTCTTGCCAACACACTGACATAGCTCAAAATATAATACACTTTTACACGTTGTGATATGAATGCATTGCATGGCATATATACAAGAAGGTGCAAAATTTCAGTCCTCAAGTGGTTCAGATCAAAGAAGCAACTTTATTTTCTTCAATCACTCGTCTTGCACTCTTTCCTGGTGAAAGTTGCTCTTGACACCAAATGCCTTGCTAGTATAAACTTGCTGCTGTTAGGAGAAACATAGTATTCCTGAATTTACATGCTAAAGAAAGTGGCAAAAACAACACAGCAATAACTTATGTGCCACAAAAACATGTACGTAGACCAACATTGTTGGAACAAGGGACGTTGCCGTAGCTGACATTTCAACAAAGGTGCTTGTCATCAGGGTAGCAGCTGTTTTCCTTGGAAGCGTTCTTGTGTGCATAGCTCACTGGCCCCTGCCATCATTGGGGGAGGAGAAGCTGGAGCATAATAGGTCAAGAGAAGCTGAATTGTTAAAATAAAGGCAGGAAGGGGGCGCTTAGCAGTGGTGATCGCGATGGAGCGGGTAGGGGTACTGCTGTCAGTTCTTACAAAGAATAGCGGTTACAAAAACAGGAAACGATGTACTCATGTAAGCAATCATTAATCCAGTAGAGCTAGTCCTGCCGGAAGTCAAAATAGGAATTAAGATAAACTGTTTGCATATTTACAGAAAAGGCAACGAAGAATTAAGGAAAACAAATTTTGTATCAAGATGCATCTGGTTAACATCAGTGGAAATGGTAAATGAAGGCACATTACGAATGCACATTTTGTTGAAAGCCGGTGAAGAAAAAATCAATTGACCAAATAATAAAAAATAAGGACATCAAAACTAAACTGGGTATGACCACGAAATAGTAAAGAATAGCATGTGAAAAAGAATGGGATGGGAAATATGATAACTATGTGGAAGATTGCGAAACGTTCAGCACTTTTTAGAGTCATGCCGTTGTTGATGGTTCAAGTATCTGTCTTCCTGTGGATCCTTTGTCTTACTTGAACAAGGAAATGAGTCATTTTTTAAACTAGTCTAACTTCAAGTGCTGTTCAAAGCTTCAGCGCTATTATAATGGAAGAAAATGTTACAGGCAGTTCTTCTGGTAATGAAAATACCAGGAGAACTGGTAATGAAGCATCCGCCTACGTCTTGGTGTACATCGATTCCCACATGGCGTTGGATCTGTCTGCTTTCCTGTTTTAACAGTCTTTTTTGGAAAAGTTGTTGAAAACATTTCTTCAAAAATGTTTGTTTTTACCCATTTGCCTGGGACGTCATTGGGTTCCACGTGTGACAAGGGTAGTTCAGGCCCACAGGTGCATGTGCCATTGAGCTTGTACCCTTGTTGCACCATCACCAGGATCAGCCCACCTGCTGATTTGTTTTTGCCAGCATCTCGTCCAGGACTCTCTACTCCCTCTCCCTCTTTCACTTCCTTCTTTCTATTCCCCTTCTCCCTACCCCCAGCGAAGGGTACCCAACCAGACTCTTGACTGGTTAACATCCCTGCCTTCCTTTTACCTCCCTACCTCTCTCTCTCTCGGATACATTTTCCTCAGATACTAGCCCCCCCCCCCCCATGTACAGCTTCGCTGTCAAAAAAAAAAAAAAAAAACGACCGCACTGCCGTCTGTGTTTCAACGCTCTCAGTTACAAAGGCCACGTGTTCCTTTGCAAAAAGAACCATTGCCTACAGCATCCAAGCCGCCACGTTAGCACGGTTCAAAGTGACAAGTGACAGGCCCGGCGAGGAAAGCGTATCGAAACACAGTCACCGGCTTCTTTTAACGCGGGCATGCCAGCTTCGTTCGTTGAAGACACGGTTGAGAGCGCGGCATAGCAGACACGCAAGAACGCTGTGACATCTTTCTTTTTTTCCTATTTTGAGCTATTTCTTCAGAGTCCGTATAGAAGAACCACTTAAAAAACAGCACGATGCGGACAGCTTCATTGTACGTTATATAGCACACAATGTTGCCTGGACACAGACGTCACCAAGCCGAAATTTCTAAATTAACAAGTGCACGTCAAGAACTGTGTGCACTTGACGTAAATATGCTCGGGGCCATGCGCACTGTTCATCAGTATCACAATGGAAACCTATCGCGACGGTTTTCTGTAGTCCTGCTGACACTCTAGAAGTTCTATTTCATTTTTTATTTATTTGTATCAGAGGTGGCGTAACCTTTTACCTCTTGTTATATTTTGTGTACTCAGTATTTGTCGCGTTTATGACGTCTACGATTGCACTTTGTCAGACTTGTGAGACAACTCAAACTTATAGTGAAAGAGCAACTTGTCCAGACATTTTCGGATTCATACATATTCATAAAGGGGCCCCGAAGCACCCCTCACGCTTGGTGTAATAGATGGCACTTGGGTAGCATACGCTGCTGTCAACATCGCAGCCAAGTTTTGTTGTCCTACGCGGTGCTGGACGCTCGCAAGCGGATCGCGAAGTCACTTGTCTCTCAAACGCTCTCTTTTCAACAGAGTGCAGTCCTCACTCTCTTTTGGACGCTTTATTTTGTCACAGGACGCTTTATTTCATCATTCCCTTAGACGGTTCCTATTAGTCGATAGCTGACATCAAGCTGTGGTCGGCTAAATAGCGTAGATACCGCGGCCGCCGCGGGGTGCCGCCACGAGTCCAATGGCTAAGCGCATGGCGGCTCGCTGAGGACAAGCACGACTGGCTTATCTTTAGCGCGTCGTGGGCACCAAAGAGGGAGGTCGTAGCGTCCACCGATAACACACAATATGAAATTTTAACTGCTCGTAACGGTGTCATTGAGAAGGCGGAGCGTTGCGGGCACGCCACACTGCACCGTAGCTTTCTTAGTAGAAGGCATTGAAGAATTTACGGGAGCACAGCAGAGGCCGTGTTTGACTGTAAATAACTCCGCTTTTGCTGAACGCATCGAAGTATTTCTTGCGGCAAAGTATTTCTGAAATAGCCCTATTTTCACTTCAAATACCTTTCTACAGTTAGGTAAAATATGGTTCAGTGCCTTTTTAAAAGAAGCCGAAAAATTTTCGTATGATAGTTTAAAATAAAGAATAACTTATTTATGGTACTCCTTAAAGTCCCTACCAATTTTCTGGCTTGCGTTTTATTTTAAAAAAATGCCATGAAACTTTTTAATCGTAGCACATAACACTGAAGGCTACATTATTCGCAGACGTGGGTACTACGTGACCATGAGACTGCTGGCGCCCTGCTTATCTCTTGCAAAGGTTTGCGACCAAGCGCCATGCCAAGTGTTGTCTTCATGAAATCTATGTGCACGCGCAGGGTGTGATGCAGCATGCTAAATTTAGCGCAACTACAATCTTAATACTGTGGGCAACAAATCTAAACAACGTATATATTGCCCGTGTCTCAAGTTGATCTTGGTGTCCCCTTCTGGGCGATGCCGTCGCTCAGTACGATGCCCTAACCTACCAGTAATTTCTTTCCTATATCATATTTTAGACTTGTAGAGCACCTGGCGGAGTGTAAGCTGCAGCAGAAGTGACAGTGCGCTTATTAAAGGGGTTCCTATTATTAAATTATGCGGGCGCAATCCTCGGCTTAAGCCACAAGAACCGCTGACGTTACGCCAGTAGTTGGCGAACCTTGTACTTCTGTGAAGCGGAGGCCCAGCACGCTGCTGCCGTGACTGTTACAAACAAGGAACAGAAGTTGAAAAAGTGACGTGAGGCTCAGAAACAACGTGCGGACGCCGTGACCAGAGAACAAAGGGAAGGAAGGTTGCGCGATCAGCTTTCAGCTGTAATTCAGCGGTTTCCGAAAGTTTTTCACTTCATTTGACAATCTCGTTCTAATGCTTCAGCATAAGCATTCCCACCCATGGCGATTACGATTGTCAATAATTATGAATATGACAGGTGGTGCATGGGTAGATAAGTCATGGATAAAACCCCAAATAAACTCGGTGGTGGTGGATGCGCGTTCAACTGTGTCGTCCGCGCCAGATTGATTAAGGTAAAAATGACCCACCCATTCCATTCAAGTTTTGAGGGCCATCTTGTATCTATTTGTGCTTTAGGTTTGACGTACTAAAAGAGGTACATGTTTTGAACAGACATGAATGGTTAAATAATCAAGTATAGGGAAGGAATAAACCAGTGAGTCAGGTTAGCATTACCATTTCTTTCCTGATTTTTCTTAGCTGTGTAATACAAAAGAATGCAGAAGATGATGCGGCATCTAACTTGGTCTCTGCTGTGTTGCAACTCACCAGTACAATAAAAGCAACGTCTGGCGAGTGAACTATGTCTGATAGCCTTTGTTTGAGCACGGCGTGTTGCCCACGGACGTCAAGTGCCACACCCTTCTGTATGTGGCTTCTGTGTATGTATCCATTGTGCTTTGCGTCGTGCGGGAGAAAAGCCTTTCGGCCGCCGACGCGAAGACAATCTCTTGAAGTTATGAGCTGTGCAATGATTTTACGTGGTGCCCGCTACCGTCAAATGCCGCATCTTTGAAGTGTGTGCCAACAGTCCGAAAGGATCCATCCGTCACTTCAAAGCGAAGAAACGGCCAAAGCTAAAATATAATAATAAAGGACTTGTCACGCGAAAGCGGAAATCCCATCACCCACCAGCGGGGGACCTTCCGTCAGTGGGGCAATACCTAAAGCTTACGTTTTGTGTAGGACAGTAACTCAAGAGAACCGAATAATTCTATTTGTGAATGGAAATGAGTTCTCCACGAAGGAAATCAGCGACTTTTTATTGGCCTCGATACTATATACATGGTCCTTCCGTGTAAATTTTTTTCTCTTCACTCCCTCAACATGTAAAGAAATTGAGTTTTTGCGAAAGCTGATAAAACACAGCCTGACCGCTTGGTCTCCTGACGCCCATAGCCGCCCACCCCTCGATCACCTACCACGTTCTAACGTCAGACGACCAGCTTAAGCTGGGCTGGTTGATCTTTTGTCATAACAACAGCCACTTATGCATACAAAAATAGAAGTCAACAAACGGGGTCACCAAATATAGCACTGAATAACTTGGACTTTCCCTTCATTACCATCTTCCCACAAATAGGTATCACTATTGCAGCATTTTGCAATAATTAATGTTAGACGCTTACATCGCCATAATTAGGGTAAACATTTACATAGCCGAACAAGCATTCTTAAATAGAAGTTCTGTGACCATCAACCTTGCGTATCATTATTCTATCAATCTAGAGAACAATAGCGGAAACCCGCTTCCACCAAACCGACATATACAAGTTCTATGCACCTATGCGAACATATCTTCACCTGCTGCCCCGATACACACACTCTCTTTTAGAATTACTCCCAAGCACCGGCGTGGACTGCGAGTTCTCCAAAGAAGTTTCATCTCATGTGGACAATATACCCGCATTCTGCTTAGTCATCGATTTGCAGAATGACCTGTCCGGACCATTAATCATCATCATCACCACCATCATCATCATCATCCGCCTGGTTAAACCCACTGCAGGGCAAAGGTCTCTCCCATACTTCTCCAACTACCCCGGTCATGTACTAATTGGGACCATGTTGTCCCTGCAAACTTCTTAATCTCGTCCACCCACCTAACTTTGTGCCGCCCTCTGCTACGCTTCCCTTCCCTTGGAATCCATTCCGTAATTCTTAATGACCATCGTTTATCTTCCTTCCTCAATACGTGTCCTGCCCATGCCCATTTCTTTGTCTTGAATTCAACTAAGATATCATTAACTCGCGTTTGTTTCCTCACCCAATCTGCTCTTTTCTTATCCCTTGACGTTACACCTATCATTCTTCTTTCCATAGCTCGTTGCGTGGTCCTCAATTTAAGTAGAACTCTTTTCGTAAACCTCCAGGTTTCCGCCCCGTACGTGAGTACTGGTAAGACACAGTTATAAACTTTTCTCTTGAGGGATAATGGCAACCTGCTGTACATGATCTGAGAATGCCTGCCAAACGCACCCCAGCCCATTCTTATTCTTCTGATTATTTCAGTCTCATGATCCGGATCCGCAGTCACTACCTATCCTAAGTAGGTGTATTCCCTTACCACTTGCAGTGCCTCACTACCTATTGTAAACTGCTGTTCTCTTCCAAGACTGTTAAACATTACCTTAGTTCTCTGCAGATTAATTTTTAGACCCACCCTTCGGCTTTGCCTCTCCAGGTCAGTGAGCATGCATTGCAGTGGTTCCCTGAGTTACTAAGCAAGGCCATATCATCAGCGAATCGCAAGTTACTAATGTATTCTCCATTAACATTTATCCCCAATTCTTCGCAATCCAGGTCTCTGAATACTTCCTGTAAACCCGCAGTGAATAGCATTGGAGAGATCGTATCTCCCTGCCTGACGCCTTTCTTTATTGGGATTTTGTTACTTTCTTTATGGAGGACTACGGTGGCTGTGGAGCCGCTATAGATGTCTTTCAGTATATTTATATACGGCTCCTCTACACCCTGATTTCGCAATGCCTCCATGACTGCTGAGGTTTCGACTGAATCAAACGCTTTCTCGTAATCAATGAAAGCTATATATAAGGGTTGGTTATATTCCGCACATTTTTCTATCACCTGATTGATAGTGCGAATAGAGTCTATTGTTGAGTAACCTTTACGGAATCCTGCCTGATCCTTTGGTTGAGAGAAGTCTAAGGTGTTCCTGATTCTATTTGCAATTACCTTAGTAAATACTTTGTAGGCAACGGACAGTACGCTGATTGGTCTATAATTTTTCAAGTCTCTGGTGTCCCCTTTCTTATGGATTAAGATTATGTTAGCGTTTTTCCAAGATTCCGGTACACTCGAAGTCATGAGGCACTGCGTATACAGGGTGGCCAGTTTCTCTAGAACAACCTGCCCATTAGTAGGGCTCCATATACATAGAATTGGTAAGAAGTTGAATGGTTCTTGCTGTATGAAACAGTTACCGTGTGCATTTATCTATATTTCATGGTTGTACTGTGCACTTATATGCAGTTGGTTCGGTCACCCAATATGCGACAATGTTTGTGTTTGTTATCCGAAAACTTGGCCTTGCCTGGTGATATTATTGGACCCCCTACTTACATCTGCGCTGCCTAAACTAGCTGGATGCAATATACTGACCTGTTCCTTTTATCAGTGCTAAGGTACTACAGAAACATAATGTGTTCTGTGATGTCATATTAACGTTGTAGGCGGCGGAATGATTTTACAGCGTAAGGTGTAATAGGCTCACTTTTCGCTTGGCGTCAGAAATCTCTATGGTCTCTTTTGTTGCCATTCTTTGCATCTAATTTGCTTTGTTTCTCTCACTTTCTTTGTGTTTGGTCCTGGTTGTTTAACTGCACTTTTAGTTAGGCTGTACTTGGTGGACAACTTTCTTGCCCATTGTGCGTCCACGCGTTTTACGTAGAGATACTCGTGCACTTTAGCTGCCCATTTTTTGTCCATCTTCGTGAGTCTTCTTTCAAAACTAAATTTGCTCTGCACTTGTGTGACTTCATACGAGGTCTATCCCATGTCCCCTTGCACTGCCAAATTTGTGGTTTTGCCGTGGGCTCCCAAAGCCAACCGGTCTACCAAACTTTCCTTAACTTGCAATCCGAACAATATATACAATTTTAGGCCCAGAATGACATTGAGGAACGTAAGCGCTGGCACCATGACTCCCTTCCAGATTCCACGCACTACCTCATATGTATTGTGGCCACAAAGTGCCCTATGCTTCATTATTGCTACAATGTGACATGCGATGCGATATGCGCGCCGCTTAGCATCGATACGTGTACACTTTGTATTGTAGTTGCATGTTATTACACCAAGTAGCACGCCATATAGCAGTTGCATAGGTAGCGGTACAAGTTAGGCAAGATTTAAGGAAGAAAAATAAGATTAAGGAGATGTATACACAATGCTAGAACGAAACATATGTATGATATACCTGTTTAAACCAAGGAGGTTAGTGAATTTTTGTCACCAATCCTTGAAAATGAGATGCAAATAAATCAGCATCGGCATCATTAGATATAGAATTTTAGCACCAGTACTTATCAACACGACCGCAGGAAGGGACACACAAAAGCGCTAAGGCACGATAGCGGCAACAGGCGCCTACCAAATCTACGCATGCCGCTTTTGTCAACGTCTGCGAACATACATTCGCCTGCTGACCAGACTATCACATTCTGTTTTGGCATTTTGGCACTTTGTAACACTTGTGTGTGTCCCTTTCTGTGTCCGTGTGGAAAACTCTTCGCGCTAAAATACCATATCAAACATGTCGCACCAACAAGGCCCGAAGTTAATCCTTGCCAAGTTTATCATCATTAGAATCGCATCGCGGTATTTATCACGCTATGGAACTGCGTGCCCGGTAGCGTCGATACAAGCAAACTTTGCATTGCATTTGAGTTGCATTCTACCAGCTGTCTCCACATATAGCAGTTGCTTGTATATCAGTTTCTTGCTGCATATAGCTGCACCTGGTGGACTCACGCAGGCTAGTTGACTATTTCTCACCACCCCGTTTCGGAAGTGAAGACAACAAATTATTATCATCATCATCATCGTCATTTGCAGCATATATCGTGCCACGGGTCAAGCGATGTGTCATGTGCGCTGCGTAGTCTGGATGCCTGTGTTTGCTTTTCGGCATGCGTTACCGCAGATCCTCGCAAGGGACGAACCGCTGCTGAAGAAGCGAATCGTAGAGCAACGCGCGGGGCTGCAACCAGGCACCATTGGGCTCAGAAGACCGCTGTGCAGAGTAAAGCACAAGTCGCTGTTCACCGTCGACGCCCACACACAGTTCAGATCGTTCTCGTGAAAACGACGCGAAGACCCTTTAGGGCATGCTGTCCCCCCCCTCCCCCCCCAAATGTAGCTCGTACGCAAATATTCATAGGGGCGGGCAGCGCAACCGCACGAAGTACAAAAGAGAGTAGACGAAATGAGCTCCAATAGCGGCGCTCCTCCAGCATACGCTGGAGGAGCGTATGCTGGAGGAGCGTATCAACAACCGTTGGACAAATAAAGTTTATTCCTATCCTATCCAGCATACACTGTAACTATGCTGCGTGAGCTGCGCTGGCCTGTCACTTTTTTTAAAATAATGAAACCTTGCACAAACTCGCGCTTGAAATCACGGACCTTCATGACAGGGCCCGGCGAAGTGACCACAATATGTTGTCTCAATGGGTGTCTTGGCCCTGTGCCTGGGGTGGCAATAAGCTTGCTTATAGGGAGGCAAGACCGGCTGAGTTTACCTCACATGAAGTGTGGATTACCTACTCGCGACCTGGGACTAGCTGGTCAAGGCTCTCATGTGGAACCCAACGTTACTAGACTAGGTTCAGTTGTTTAACTCTCCGTAGGCCCCGTATATCATGGGCGCCCCCGAGCCTTGGTTTGCCACCAGAGGGCTCTACTCGCCTCAGGTAGCTCTACTCGGGTGCAGCTCTGCGTTGGCGAAGGTGCTTGGGTCCTCCGACTGCGCAACTTACGAACGCAGCAAGTGTTTTAACGGATGCGTTATTTAATGGATTTATAGTTTTGCCTTTAGCAGATTGATTGAACTTTACGTAGCTGTGAAAATGCTGCTGCGCTCCACCAGAATGCGCCGCAGCAGCCCCGGGCCGTCCACTGCGCTGTAGTATTCAGCTCTTGCTGAGGGGTAAATGTAAGTAGCTGATTACTAGCTGTAATCAGCTGTTGCTGCTTAGCATTAATTAATTAATAATGCGAATGCACTGTATGACTCACGAGGCGGCGTTAGCGCAACCACACGATGGTCCAAAAAGTTAAGGGAGTCCAAGTGAGCCAATCGAGGCACTTGACGACGCCAATTAAGGTAGAGTGGATTAAGGGAGAGTGAATTAGGGGAATTCAGGCAAAGTTAACTAAAATAGAGTTAAGGCACTTGAACCCACGACCATTGGTGGAAGTCGAACCCGTGACCGTTGGTGTTGATTAGGGCGATGTTAATTAATGCCAGTTTCTAAGATATAGTTAGGGCACTCGAACCCGCGAACTTTAGTGGGAGTCCAACACAGTGCCTTTGATGTTCATTAAGGCGAAGTTACAACATCAAGGAAAAGCGAATTAAGGCGCATATTTTTTTACGGTAGTGTTCATTATGACACTCGAACAAAGAACTTTACCTTGGTTTTGTTCAGCTACTTGACATTTGCATATTTTAAAACTCTGGCTAAAGTTAGCTGGGACACCCTGTACATACAAACTCTCAGAACTTCATTACGGGTTGAAAACAATGAAGCTAGCGCCCATTTCTTTCATCAGAGCACCACATTCACAAGTGCAACGTTAAAACATACGTGGGCTTTGCTCGTTTGCGAGCATACTTGCGCATTCAAGGCAGGTTTTCCCTACAGGAACGGATCATAAATATGCATTCGCGTCACCAAATAAAATTTGATGACATGGGCCGTAAACTCGCCAAATTGCACACGGCATAGAAAACGCACATGAGTGTCGTAAGAAGCACCGAGACTGCGGCAAAACACGCGTGCAATAAACACCACCAAAACGCGTGAACAGCCGCGAACAGCGCTTCGCCGCCCCATCCGCGCCGTGCTTACCGAGCTTAGTGCGACAGCAGCACCACGAGATCCGAGGATCGGTGGTGGGTCCACGCAGTCACAGGAGTTTGAAAACTGAACCTAGTCTAGTAACGTTGGTGGAACATTCGAAAGATGTACAGGGCTCACGCTGAGAACATTCGGAAACGCTTGCATGTAATAGACCGAATAGAAACTTCCTAATGTCGGCAAATGCTACGCGGAGCCCACCATCCTTTGCTAAGCAGGATTCTTCTGGGCTTTGTTTTCACCCACCGCTACGCACTACACATCGGCCGGTCAAACAGCCCTGACTAAAAACGCTTAGACAACGGAAACGCTGGAACTGATATCATATGATTTCCTAGAATATATGTCGCAGAGACAGACGATGGAGAGTTTCATAGCCAGCGTCGGCCGACAACCACAGTCAGAGGGCACTTTTCTCGGCCACTGGCCAGATACTGCAAACTCAAAGGCAGAGAATGAAAGCATTGTTGATTTTCCTAGTTGCCAACGAACTAAACGAGCGGCTTTAAAAGGGCGGATGTCCAAAGTGCACAAGAAACCACTTATTTTCATCTCCTCACCATCATTCATCTCCATACTTTCAGTTCCCTTTCCACCAGTGTATGCTAGAGTGCATCAGCTCAGGTGGTCCTCAGATTTCGTTCCTCTAATTAAAATCTCTCTCTATCGCACTTTAACTTTGTACATTGCTAGCTGTCAAGGCGTCAATGAATATGTACAGCAGAAACAGGCAAGAAGAAAAAGTAAAGCAGTACTGCAGCGAAGCACCAATGCGGCTACGCTTTCCCAGGGAAACGCTTTTTCAGTGTACGTGGTTTTGTTCTTCCCAGTACACTCATCTTCAACTTCATCTTCATCACACACACCGTCAGCTTCCCCACACAGTCAATGCTATAGGAAGGAAGCCGCTCATGCGTGTCCCCGAAGCGGTCCCAGGCGGCCACAGACAGGGCGCTCATCGATTATGGTGAAAGTCCGATACCGCGCACCTGCGAGCACGGGCGGCCACCCAACTTTTCTCAGTAACTCCACCTCTCGCTAACTATCAGAAGGAGCTGAGCTACCAATAGATTGCTTATAATTGTATTTTCTTCTCCTAATCACCCTCCCCTTCCCTCCAGCACTCTCTCCCTTCGTCGTCTGGGTCTATTGATTAGCGTGGGAGAAGATTGCAGAGAAGAATGGAGTCACAGCCTTCATTTTCTAGCGTATGCCGATCACCCTGCAGATGGTGGACGTGACAGTTATATATTCGAGCGACTGCGATAAATGGGAAGAACATCGACATATGCGTAGGAAGCGTGCACGCAATAGAGGAATTGAAGCCCAGTAAACTAGGATGTGCGTTTGAGATACGAGTGCTTAGAAATTATGACTAAGTTTAAGCGCATTATGTACGTATGCTCTACGTAAATGTAACTATTTCGCATACACGCCCTCAGTAGGAAAACTTTATACATGACAGCAGCAAGAGAAAAGCAGATATTATTCCCCAGCCCTGTAAAGTCAAAGTGCAGGTGGAATGCCACCGAGCATGTCTACATGTGCTTTGCCGGTGAATTGCATGCTGCATCGGAATGGACAAGCAGAACAAGAAGGAAGAAATGAAGTTGGCAACAAGGAACTGTGAAAGTTGCCTAGAAACAAATTGAATAAGTCTGCAACAAAGCAGCCGAGTATGGAGGAAGAATGTAAGTAACCAAATGGGACGAGAGCACGCATTGAGCGAGGGGAATCGAGCAACAGAAAAGTGAAGTTGGGGCATTCCCGTGATCATCACTCAAAGCAACGCTCATCACCTCTTCACACGTGTACGCGGAATTGTACGCCCTTCTGAACATTACGTGCACTCATTGTGTTAAGGATTATCTTGCAAATTCGTCGAATACACGCAACGTGTCTTTGAGAAAAAAGCTGGAACACAGACGCCAAGGTCCTTTCCTGCTGGCCGTAAAGCTTTACATGAGACGAGTTTGTCAAATGGCTGAGCATTTTCTGCGTACACACAAGAAATAGTTTTCACTGCTTCGGTAGCTTAAGTACACATAAACCAAGACACATAAGTGGGCACAGCTAACTGAACTGATATATGAAATTGTGAACAAGTTGAAACTATTGACAGCATGAAACGGCACGAGCTACACCTGAAATGTACACAGACAAACGCTTACTATCAACAGACAACTTTATTGAAAGCAGACATATAGATAAGCGATGATGCACGTGACAGCAACCGAAAATGACGCAATAAAGGCGCACTCGGCACAAAATGGCAACATCAACAACTCCATAAAGTTGTTAACGTATTCTATCTCAAGGAGCGAGACAGACGGACGCACAGGACACGCGTCTTCCGCCGTATCAATGAAGTAAGCTTACACTATCTCTCGGACTGATTTTTCCCCGTACTTGAATAGCACTTTGGTTTTTGAAGGCACTGGAGCGCAGCCACTCACGCATTTCTAGCAGTGCAAGGCATGATTAGAAGACGGATGTCCTGTCAAGGAAGCAATATGTTCCCTAAGACATTCACTGGCGCATCTTTCCGTCTGGGTCATGTACGGCGTACCGCAGGAGACGGGAATTTCACACACCACTCTTATTGAGCATCGAACATGCTTTTTATGGTGCTCAATGCCGCACACCCCCTCGGCCCGATTATGCACGGCAGCACAAATGTTGCCCAACCTGTTCACTCAAAAAACGACGTTAATGCTGTACTGTCCTCCAACCTTCTTCAAACGGTGCAAAATGCCAGAATCCTTTCACTCAAGAAGGCCAAATAAGGTGCAGGGTATGCCGCCTCACTTAGTCTTTCCAACTGTCAAGTGAAGCTTTCCTCCATCAAATGCGGGCAAGACCTCTTCAAGGACGCAGTCAAAGAGGAAGAAGCTATAGCCTTTTTAACAACATTCGAGTGCCCTGAGCGAAAATCAAGAACTGGTTTAACAGACCGGGGAGAACATATCCAGAAGGTTTCTGGTGACCCAAAACTAATAATGAAGTAAAAAACTTGGATTTCCCCATTGTCCGGCACTTCGCACGTGACACTGAAAAGCTTAAGCCTTCTCCTTGAAAAGCTTAAGTACATCGGCCCACGCTGCAGCATACCGCCAGTACAAAGAAATCATTGACATACCTAAATGTTTTTCCCGCAACACCCTCAAAAAAGGCTCAAGCAGGCGAAATAACTAACTCAATAACGTTGCACTGAGAATCGGTGCCACTCTTGAACGTATACACATTTCTGACTTCCTTGTGTAAATGACACCCCTCCATTTATTACTAGTGGAAGAGAAATAACCAAACACTAGCTCCAAAAATCACTCACTGAGACGCCGCAACTTTACACAAACTTCTGTTCATCGTTGTTGTCCTCACAGAACACTCTCTTCGTGTGCTCTGCTTCCTTCATTATTTTGAGCGTTCTGAATATGCAATAAAGTGTCGTTAAAGAAGTGTTCAGATATAGAATTACTTCAAGTCTGAATTGCTGGAACATGCAGGAGAAGTCAAACATGGAGCCCTGAGCAGTATCTTTTACTCTACTGCTATCACTGAGATGAGAGCAAAGAAAGATGAAATACTTATGTACACCGTTTGCAACCTCACCTCTTTTCTTTATTTACTTCATTGGGGGTTGGTTATGAGAGGAATACTCGAAGGTGGCCATCTTAATGTTGACAGGATACGCAAGGTAACTGTGAAGCGCCGCCTTAAGCAGTATCGTTCCCGCTTTTTTGTTTTGGCTTATAGCTGCGGTGCTTCTGGTGCACCCTGCCGTCAGTAAATATTGGGCTATAAGACAGACCACATAATGTTAATACCGTGCTGACGTCACAAAAACATAAACTCAACCAGAATGCCGGGTTATATAAACAAATCGACTCCCAGTCTAGCTAAGTTGCCAACTGCTCTCAGTCGTGTTGCATGCCATGCTGTTGTTACCATTCGTCCCCAACATGTGCCATCTAGACCTACTGTGTTCCTGCTTGAAGAGTTCATCTCCTTCTTATTTCATATATGAGGTTATCACCTTCTCGTTTTATAACCATTCCTTCAGTACTTGTTACAGCGAGTCTTTGCAGAGCCGGATAGGTATCGGCGCCGCACTAATACGCACTATGAAAAAGTGGAGGGAAACCCGGGACAATACTTTGCAGGAATTGATTTATTATAATTTTATACAATTCTTGTCATCCGTCCACCAAAGTGCTTAACATCCGAGGCCGCGAGGGTTCGGCTTCGTGGGAGACAATGAAGAAGGACAAAATAATGAAAGAGTTGCGAACTATCATTACAAAACGCAACGCCAGTGCTACATGCCCAACGCAACTTCTGTCAAGGTCGTTTGCAATTCCCGAGAGCACGAGCTGTCGCAACTGCGCGAACGGGTCCTGGTGCTTGTTTTTGCAATCCCACGAATACCTAAATATGTGGTGTCCAAGCTCCTGTGCTAATGACGCTTTCTCTAATTGCTCCAACTAGTACTGCCGCCTTCCCTCACCAGGCGGTCTGCGTATGGCACGGCCACCACAAAAGGAGGTTGCATGTGATTGCTGACAGAAAAAAATGTAGAAAACGGATATCGCATCTTTGGCTCGATGGAAGTGGCAGTCATCACCTCGGAACCTTTCTTCCGTATCCCGGGGAAACGACTTCTGGGCTGCCACGGTCGCACTTTCTCCGAGGTTTCTAGCCGAGCCACATCTGCTGCCTCGACGACAGCCGGTCTCTAATTAGCCGCGCACATTCACGCGTCCCCGACGTCTGTTCCCAGTCTCCCCGGTTGCCACACAGATATGCCACCTCTCGTCGCCCGTTGACGGGCGTATTCTGGCTGCGGGAGTGCTAGCCCACCATCTCTGGCTTGAGCCATCGCCTAGCTGTATCCTATCCCCTCAGGTCGTCTCGAAGTGCGAAGCGCAACTAACCTGCAGAATGAATTAAGGGCACTCCCTGGAGTATGACCTCCATTTTAGATGATCATGTGTCAATAAGAAGCGAAATACGCATCAAGACAACTTGAGCCATGAGTCTTTTCACTAGGTTGCAGGAATCTAATGACCGCTTAGCATAATGATCTTTACTCTCTCTGCCTGTATCTAGGTGTCTAAATTAATTTATTTATTCATGTTTGTTTTTTTATTCTAATCCCCGAACGTTGTCCACTACGCTTTTTTGTTCTTGCAAGGAGTTATAATTTTTTAGCGTGCAATTCGAAGATGTGAATCGAGTTGGTACGCACTTTATACTGACGGTACTTGGTTTTAATAATGTTCGTGTTTATTTTGTGGCAATATTCTCTCACGTTTTCTCAAAATCTTTATTTTTTCTTTTCATTTTTTGCTGTAAGCAGGTTGTTGGCGGGCAGCTACTACTGCTCGTTGTAATTGCCAACCAGGAGTTTCTCACTCGCTCGGCTGTGATTGCTTCGCTATTCTTTTTTCGAAGCAGACAGAAAATTTACTGCCCAGCCGACGCAATATAACGAGCCCTCTGCTAATAAAGGACTTCATATTTCGGGGAAGGGGTCTGACACTTAGTCAAGTACTCATGCCTTTTTGTCAGCCTCTTTGACAGAGATTCTTTGTATTTTTCTGTCAAATAAATAAACAATTATTCGTTCATTCATATTTATCCGACGTTCCACGTCCCACGTACTCTACTGGTACAAGCGTTTATATGCATCACTTCCTAATATATCAGAATATTTGTCATAGAGATCACAACGTAGATATCAAGCTAACCCTGCTTAAGGCGCCCATTTATTTCACGAGTTTGGGAATTATTATATTGCTGCATTATTTTCACCATGCTGAAGTCGTCCAATGACGCTCCCATCGAGACACAACTTACTTTATCCTCACGTCGACGATGTGCCTTTCCCGCGTTAAATGATGTTAGAGCACAGGTGGCCACAATAGGTGCTAACTTCCGTAGTCGACTTAAAAAGCAACTCATGCCTGCTGCTACACGAGACGTACGCGTCGCCGATGGCCGAACTGTTGCCCTCGCAGGAATGAGTACCTAATTAGCCTGTGGCTTGACCGGTGCACGGAACTTTCTACATTTCGGGCAGATATATATATATATATATATATATATATATATATATATATATATATATATATATATATATATATATATATATAATGTTCCCGACGATATGTTTGCCACATTTGACACTACTGCCGCCATCAGCACGGCTGCACGGCGGCCCTTATTTAGGCACTATCTGGATTTTGGATTTATTACGCAAACAAATTTAGTGAGCCGTAATTAGAAATATACCCTCTAGGGCTCTTGCTCGAATAAGGCAAAACATTTTACACCATGAGACAATTCACATTTTTGAACGCGAATTTCATGCGAACATGTTCCCACAATGGCACAGTGATATGCTGCGTAATCCGCAGTGAATCCTTGGTGGTTGGATAATTAGGAGGGAGCTTTTTATTCGCACCATAAAGGTATCTTTAAGGTCCTTCAATTGGCACTCTGTTGGCTCAAAAACCAAGTGGATGCGATTGCATGGTCACCGTATATGGCAATAGAAACAACATAATAGTCCCTCGAGTCGATAATGTACGGTACAAGTCTATCAAAATCTAGAAAACCTGAGCACGCTTTAAAGCCTCGAGTTCCGTTGAAAATTCGATATGGAACTTCCTGACCCTGGTGTAAAAACAATCCATTGGAGCTTTTGGAATCACCTCCAATGGCGCGTAAAATTCAGTATTTCGTTTTCGCACGCATTGATTTTTTTTATCGATATGATTGCAATGTATCATATCAGTAGTGTACACTTAACACGCCGTAACAGTTGGTCTGCTCAGCAGTGCGAACTTGTGTGATGCAATTACAACGCCTAGATATTGTCTTATAAACGCCGCATCGTTAAGCACCCCGTGTCGCAGAAAATCCGGTGCCGCTGTCAGCATCGGCGAAGTTGTCCGTGAGCAAAAATTTCCGTATATATCTATGTATATGTACATGTCGCGCCTTGCTATGTGACATGCGGTATAAGGGGGTTATATTTGCGCAACATTCTATCACTAAAGTTGTTCAAACCTTGTCTTACATTCTTGACAAAGTTATTCCTCGAAATTTTTAGAATGACAGCCCGCAAACAAATGTCATGAAATAAAACACCAACAGCGCAAGCCTTTTATGTTAAATCGTCCCCGACTTAAATATTAAAATTGCGAAACAATACCAGAAACATTAAAATTATGTAAGTTTTTTGGCGAGGCTATGCATTGTCTCCGGGATCGGCAAGCGCAAGGGGCCATGTTTCTTCCAGAAAGGTCGCCTTCCTGCATAGCGTTCGCCGCCAGCGTTTCCCGGCAAACATTACGGCTACATGAGCTGCAGCTGCCTGAAAGCGTGAGAAGCAGTCAGGAATTTTTTAATGCTATCGCATTCCACTCTTAAAGGCGATGCTTAAGCGTCCTCGAAATGTTCAGTTTGGTAATTTTAGAAATACTCAGTCATTCCAAGAATAGAAAAACAAATCTGAGAGGCAAAAACAGAACTAGATGCCAATAGACATTAGGAACTGGCTTTCCATTTTGAGTTCAACATACCATGCAGGTTTTCTCACTGTTTATTATAAGAGGAGCGTTCTTGCAATTGACAATGTTTACTACGAGCAAAACCACTAAAGATTGCTTGTGAAAGCAATGGCTAGTATTTTTCGCACCTGTTTTCTTCTGTCGAGCTTTTAATAAGCTATTCAATTGTTTATTTTATTCTAATATATTTCTGGGTTGTACTGTTTGACGTTTGTACAATAACGGCTCTCTCTTCCCTACAAACGGAATTAAAGACAAAAGGACCTTCGCAGATAAAAGTTGACGTTTATAACGCGATTTCCTCGGTAGCACACGCGACAACAAAAAACATTACGTGTTTCGTTTGTACGCCATAAAGTTCTGTTTCAGCACGTCCCAGGTAACACTGGTAGAATGAAAAGCAAGGTATTAATTAGGTTGGGGTGTCTCCTTTGGCGAAAGTCGTCAGTGTTTTTGCCTGAACTTCGCATAGTCAAATACAATGTATTACTTGCATACGATGCGCTGAAACATGTAATACGTACGATCTGACGAACAAACCGAGCCTTTGCGGTGTGAAAAATCAACGTGTTTTTGATGTGTTTTGAAGACTTGTGCAAATAAATTGCCAGCTATGGCATTCGCAAGTTCTCAAAGACACAAACCCTGAGCATGCAAGAACACACGGAGGCATGCTGAGTTCATTCACTGCCTACGTGTTTTAATGCTCGAAAGCTCCCTATTCTTCATGAAACCACGCAGCAAGAACAAGCGTCCCTTGAACGGCTTTTTACGTTGGTTGCGCCTGGTGATTACAAATTGTTTACGCAATTTGCTTCTTCCTTTGTTTTATGCACAAACCATTTTCCAATAGGCTTTTAGGATGATGGTTGACACCTCATCGCGGTGCACATTCTTATGCAAAGTGGGCAATTTGACCAATAACAAGTGCACTTGGTTGAGAGGCATAAGCAATAAGAAAAGTCCATTGTCGACATCTATACGCTATATACGACAAATAATACGCTTATACGACAAAGTAAATACGATGTCATTAACAACGAACTTATTTCCTCCTACCCCCCTTCCATTGCTGAATATTACAACCACGCACTTCAAACAAATTGGCCGATCTTCTAACCAAATATCACTGACCTAGCTACTAACCCCATTCAAGTTATTCTAGTACGGACTAACAGCAATACACCTCGGTTGAAAAAAAATTTACATTTCTGGAGAACAAGAAAAAACGATTTTTTCGTTCGGCAAAGCAAAACAATTGTCCTGTGGCCTGAGGCAAATATTACGAGGCAGAGAAACCTTTTCTCTCAGCTATACATCTCGAAAAGCACTATTTTTTCTATGACATGTCGCCTCGTGTACTAAGCAGCAATCCCTAGAAGCTACCGGATGCTATTATCCCCGAACAAGTGTGTGCCGATGCATTTAACCGAGCGTTTTTATCGGTATTCACCACTGAACCTAATGCTCGGTTACATGTACCACCTTTACCTTTGCAATCTGTTTTGTCACCCATCGAGTTCACTGAACATGGCATAACGGTAATAATTGAAAAGTTAAGCTCTCATCGTCATCAGGGGTGGATGGCATCAACTATAAACTATTAAATGATACTAAACACATCTGCTCAGGCGTACTTCCGATGAATCTTCTCGCAGTACTTATCCTCCTGTACATCCCCATCGCCTGGAGGAAAGGGCAGGTCGTCCCAATATACAAATCAGGTCATAAAAACACCTCTTAACTGCTGACCAATTTCCCTTACCAGCGTACTCTGCAAGATAATGAAACACGTCCTTTTTACCCAAATTTTGCACTTACTTCACACTAACAACTTTTTGCACCCATCCCAACATGGCTTCCGTAAGGGTCTGTGATGCGAAACGCCAACTTGCTATGTTCGTCCACGACCTATACATTAATCTCGATGCTAACACCTAAATCACTGTTATTTTTCTGGATTATGCTAAAGCATCTGACAAGTTGTCCCACCAACGCCTATTACTGAAGCTCTCCTTGCTGAACCTGCACCTTGACATATTTAATTTGGCTATTGGATTTCTCAGTAACCGATCACAGTCAGTGCATGTCAATAATTATACTTTCGCGTCCCTCCCTGTAAAATCTGGCGTCCGACAAGGTAACGTTCTAGGCCACCTACTTTTTATTATTTATATTAATGACCTTCCTCTTCATGTTCCCCCTCAAATCTGTATAACAAATTGCAAGACTGGTGCAACGACTGGTTAATGACCCTTAAGCCCAATAAATGTAAAGTAATGCGCTTCACTCGCCACCATCAGCCCTTATACTCACCATATATTATTACTAATACTACCTTAGAAAAAGTTGACACATTTAAATACCTCGGCGTCACCCTTTCATACGTCTTAGACTGGTTTGCGCATGTAACGCGCATTACTGCCTCCGCTAACCAAACATTGGGAGAGAGAGAGAGAGAGAGAGAAGTTTAATGATACGAAATGCAGAAAGCTCGGCCTGAGGGATGTTCCTCTAGCCAGCTACTCGGCCTTGGGGGAAAGGGAAGGGGGAAAGAAAGAGGGAAGGAAGAGGCGCATGATGGGTGACGAGAATCGCTATTATCCCGGCGTCGCATTGATTCGTTAATCCTCTTTTATAAGTTTTATTACAGCTCGCTTCATCATACACCATATGTGTTGGCCCCATCCATGCGTACAGGGCATTCCTTGCAGGTAACCCGTCCACGCAGCCATACTACAGCCTTCTCCGCATCTTCCTTTTGCCGATGATCAACCGACTGGAACGGCCTGCCCCGTCCCATCGCTGAAATCACCTGTTCGTCGACGTTTACTGATAAGCGTAGCACTAATATTGTTCATTGAACTCATGTGGCCACTAATTAGAATAAACAACATTTGTACACCCCACCCCTTATGCAATACCCCCCGTGAGGGGTTTTTGAGTAAATAAAAGTGAAGTGAAGTGAAATGAAAAAGTGAGAGAGAGACACGAAGGTTTAAGTGGAGAACCGGAGATGTCGACTGCCGACTTACTCTAGTTGATTGAGTCTGGAAGCGCCGTCTGTGTGAAGCAGAGGCCAAAGAAGAGTGTTGCGTCCGCAGGAGGCCTTTGAGATCCGAACACCGGGTACCGGCTCGACCTCCAGGATCGCCCTTTCCCCAGACAAGGCTAAGCCGCGCACGGCTACTCGTGCGAGGGTCCAACCCTCTTGTGTTCGTTTACGTGGTCTTGCAACTCGCAAAAGGCCTGGTCACGCAGACGCCCATGTGTGGTAAGCTTAAAAATGACAAAATAGAAGTTTTGTGGTTTGCAAGGTACACTGGCTGTTGTGTTTCACAGGTAGATGTCCTAGGAATACCACACAGACTACACAGGAAATAAACTTAGTAAAACCATAGGTATCCTGAGAAAATGCCAGTGCATCTGCCAGAGCAGCGAAACCTCGTTATATTACGCTCTCTTTTCTCCTCAACCGCGTTATTGTCATCTAGTCTGGGCTACTGGTACGAAGAAATAGTTGCACAAATTAATGATATTACAAAAAATGTATTGCGCTGCATTGCAGGTTTGTGGTACAGTATGTACACGTCCGAATTATTTGTCAAATTTGGCATTTCAACAGTTACAACACTATACGAATATCAACTTTAGACAACTTTTAGGCCCTAAGAAAGGCTGCTACATTCGCACTTAAGAAAATTTAACTCTAGTCGTCCCTTAACAATAACAAGACATACCAACCTCTGGTATATCCTCCTGCCTGGAAATAATTATGGACTCCAACTGTTACAATATTTGTCTTCCGAGCACATTCAATAAATTTTAACAACCAGATGAATGTTTACACATGGTATCGAAAAAGCTATTTTAACTATGATATCATGAGTGATTTTGTACCTTGAAACGTAAAAATTGGGTGAATTATGCAGTTAGATGAGAGCATCACCTTCAGTTATCTAGTGGGAGAGTATTTTCGTTGCCGCCATTCTAAGCCAGAGGTGGCAGGGCTATTCAAGCTGCCAAAATGCAGCTGTTTACTCGCTGTCCTCAACATTTAGTTACATTTTGTTGTTTACTGATGTGCCAATATGGTGAAAATAGAGCAACCTTAACTAATCTTTACCTCATCCCCCCGCGGTCTTCTCCAGAACTGTTTGCCAGCATGAGGTAACATGAAAGCGTTTACAGCAAGCAATAAATCCTCATGAAGGCGCGGCTTTATGGGTGCGTCAATGAGCATTTCGGGGCAATTCAAATGCCTCATTTCTTCTAGTGCCGTTTTGTATGTTTCTCACGTGTAGACAAATCCATTCCCTGGGAGCTAAATGGTTACATGCAGAAGTTCTACGTGTAGGATGCATTTTCAGTCTTCTTAATGCCGCCCTCCAACCTCCCTCCAACCGCCCTCCAACCTCCCAAAGAAAGAAAAGGAAAGAAAGCAAAGGAGCGTGTAGCACCCGTGCCTGTTTCTTAACGCCTACTCTGAGAAGCAGCACGAAAATAAGTTCGTGGTAGAGAAACAAAGAAAATATTTTGATGCTGGTGAGAACCGCGCACTGTCATATACGCCTTGGCTTTCTCAAGGCGGACTTCCAAAGAAAACGGCACGCTCAAAAGTGTACGTGTGTTTTAATTCCGAATATGGTGCCCGAGGCTTGAGGACTAGCGGTGTCACTAATCTTATTCAATGAGCTCTAGGAAACGTCGGGAGCTAGTACATTGCAGTTCATTTCGACTGAAAAGTTTTGGTAATTAATCACCGCAGGAGGAAGCGCATTAGCGTTCCGTCTAAACAACACAGTAAATAACGTTGGCGTTGAGTACAGCTTCTACTTTCCGTTTTTTTTTTGTGCCAGCAATAGGGATCAGAAAAGAAGCTGCGTCAATATGTACTCGCGGGGTCGTTAGCGCGGGTGACTAGAGCACGTTATTGAGCTCAAGAGATAGGGGCCTCTATTCAGCTTCATGTCCCCGGTGCTTTCTTTTTTTTCCCCTATAATAGACGGTGACGGCTACAATGAATGATGCTTCCTCTCGCCGGCGCGTGTGATTACTTGCTGCGCAAACAGGGTGCACGCCCTAGAAAAACATACATTTATTAAACACGTATTTCAAGTACACGCTTCCCTTTCCATTTACCACGCATGCCCAAATGGATCCCGAGGAATCGACGATTTGGACCGCTGGTTGCACGCCTTCTTCTTTCTTTGTTTTTTTTTACGTCTAGGCGTGATTTTATTATTTATTTTTTATATTTATTTTCAATAATGCTGCTCTGAACAGAGTTCAACAGGATGGCAATACAATATGTTAAACGTCTACAAACAATCAAATATGTAAATAAATGTAGGAAATGAGAGGTTACAGTAACGCATTACAACAACACATACTGGTTACATGAATACAGACAGTGAACATCACTTTAGTGTTGAACAATATTGATACCGTAAACAATTAAAGAAATGTAGTTTTTATTAGCTTCATTTTTATTACCGAATTCCGAGAACGATTTGGTGCCTGCGATAGATAGGCGCAGTTGGTTCCATTCTCTTATGGCAAGGGGAAAGAAAGAGTGTTTAAATGTTGCGTTACTGTAGGAATGTTCAATTAGTTTGTTTGCTTGGCTTTGACGTGTAGGTCGAGCGTCGGAAAACCAAGTGTATTTGGATGCGTCTTTTTTGAGATTGTTGTGGCTTATCTGCAATACAACTTTGAGGCGAGCTTCTTTCGCTCTATCTGCTAGCGTTTTTAGATTAGATGCGGCAAGAAGATTAGTGGGTGTATATGTGCGCCTGTACCGGTTATGTACAAATCTTGTGGCTTTTCTTTGCACAGCTTCTAGTTTTCTTAAGTTAGTCATTGGATGCGGGCACCAAACCACGTTGGTATATTATAAAATCGGCCTTCTGAATGTCTTATAGGCAAGCAACTTAAATGGAGTGGGCGCTTGTTCTAGGCACCTTTTATGAAAAAATAACTTAAGTAGTGCTGCTGCGGTAATGTTATCGATGTTCGGGGTCCACTTAAGGTCTGCAGTAAGTGTCACACCTACATATTTATGTTTGTTAACTTTAGTAAGCACGGTGTCATTGACTGCATAGGCGAAGTTAGAAGGACATTTTTTGTAGAGATGGTAATTACGGCGGATTTTTTTACGTTAATTGTCATCCCACCACGTCTCACACCACTCAGATATTGTGTTGAGGGATGTACTAAGGGCAAGGTGATCTGCATGACAGTTTATTTCCCGATAAATAACACAGTCATCGGCAAAAAGTTTAATGTTGGAATCGATTCTCGTTCAGATGTCATTAAGGTAGATTAAAAATAACAACGGTTCAAGAACTGATCCCTGTGGTACACCCGATGACACAGAAATAGTTTGTGATGTAACGTGTTCAAAGAATACAAATTATTTCCGATTAAGCAAGAAGTGCTTCATTCAACGGGTAAATGGGCTATTACCCAAAACGGCCTGTAGTTTCATAATTAATTTATTATGTCTTACACTATCAAAGCCTTTCCAGAAATCTAGTAGAACCATATCTGTTTGATTTCGGTTATTCAGGATATATAAGCAAGGTCATGTACTACTTCGATCAATTGTTTAGTAGTTGATAAAACTTTTCGAAATCCATGCTGGTTAGGACAAAAAACGTTCAATCTTTCAAGAAAAAGTGTGGTGTGCTTAAAAACAATATGTTTAAGTAGTTTACACATGTACTTGTAAGAGATATAGGCCTATAATTTTATACCATATCTTTATCTCCGGATTTATGCATTGGTATAATTTTAGTTAACTTCCAGTGTCACGGTAGTTTAGAGGATTCGAAAGATTTCCTGAAAATTAGGCCCAGATATTTGCTACTCCATTGCGCGTACCTCTTAAGAAAGTCATTCCGGACGTTATCTGGGCCACAAGATTTCTCAGAATCTATTTCTCACAGAAGGTTCATGATACCGGCGTCCGTAATAATTAGGTCGTCGATGGCCGTGGTAAAGCATGAATTGACCGTGGGTACATTTTGCATTTTCGACAGTGAATACTGGATGGAAAAAATAATTAAATGAATCAGCTTTCTCGTGTTTCTCTACTGCGGATAGTTGTGAAACTGCTGCATTTCCACTGGAGCGCCTCCAGAACCTACGAGGATTGTCTGTAAGGAAGTTCGGAAGAGCTTCGTTAAAGTAAATATACATTGCCGCTTTGGCCTTGTTTCGGAGATCCCCTCTAGCGTACTGCAGTTTTGAATTTGTCGGATGGCTAGGATTGCTCTTTACGCTTTTACGAAGCCGATTCAGTCGACGCTTTGACTGAATAACCTCTCGCATTATCCACAGGTTTGACCTCTGTTTGTTTTTTCAGAATATAACTATCGACACAAAAAGATACAATCGATTTCACCGAAATCCATAGAGTATTGTCGCCACAGGAGGCGTCATACGCGAGCTGTGAAAAGCTGTGAAAGTCGTAATCTAAGTGCGTTAGTATACTGTTGTCATCCGCCTTGTTAAAGTTGGTTATCACAGAGACTGCTTATCACAGAGTAGGGTGTTGCTAATTGGTAAGGTGCATATTGGCATGTCGAGGTCCGAGGTGTCTTTGGTAATACTCGATTTAGTAGCCCCTATGGGGAACTGTTGGCTGAGAAGAATGAGGTCCAGAATGTTTTTACGGTAGCTTGTAGTTTCAGCCATGATTTGTTGAAGGTTAAATGATAGCATTACATCAAACAGAGAATCGCAAACTCATGACGAGTGATGCAGCGTATCACCATCTATGTTAGCAAGGTAGAAATCACCCATCAGCAATATTCTCAAATTTCGCACATGTTGTTGCATTAATTCTTGAATAGCAGATATGCTTTCATGACCTGATGACGGGCTTCGACGAGCACATCAAATGAACACAGTCCGCGAATCAAATGCGAGTTCACAAAACACAGCTTCAGCTTCTAAATTGTGTGGCAGAATGCTGAAGGAAAAAAAAATTTATTAGCAGAGCAACGCCACCTCCTCGCGTCAGACGATCCTTGCGGATTACGGAATAACTTGGTGGCGCGATTTCATGATCATATACGTCAGGTGTAAGCCATGTTTTAGTGACAGCCACAACATCCGGTTCACATTCAAGCGATAAATTTTCGAGAGCTAAAATTTTGCTTACAATACTCCTAGAATTTATATTTATTACAGTTAATTCTTTGATTATGGGTTTCGCCGAGTGTAAGGCCGACTTCTTGCGCTGATGTTTTTTTTTTGACGGAGGAGCACTTTGTCATGTTTTTAATCATTCCAAATGAACGCTTGGCCATTAATGTAGAGTTTGTCAAAAGCTAATGACACCTTCTGGTGTTTTTGTTGCTTTTCTTTTGCGCTCTCCCAAATCTTCCTTCTAACTTCCCGTATATTGCGCGAGAAATCTTCACCAATAGACGAGCCAAAGTTTTTCAATTTGTACCCGTTTTTTTTTAGTATTATATGTTTTTGTCTGGAGTCCAGTAGTTTTAAAATAACTGGTCTGTTTTTGTTTGACTGTGCTTTCCCCAATCGGTGTATGCGTTCGATTGTAACAGGCTCAAGCTCGAACTTTTCTAAAATAAAACCTTTTTTCACGGCTTGTTCCAGAATTTCACTCGTTTCACCTTTCTGTTCTGCTAAGCCATGCACAATGAGGTTAGACCGGCGGCTTTGATTTTCAAGTTTATCTATTCTTTCACACATAGTTTCCATTACCTGCTTCATGCTTAGTATTTCACGTAGATAAGTCTCAACTTTCTTTGCTAGTTCCGATATCGCGTCAAGCTTATTATCTATATCGTTTAGATGCTTCTCTTTTATCTCTTTTATGTCACTAGCAATTTCCTTCATCTGTTTTGCGATTTGGGCTACCTCAGGTCCAGGATTTCTTTCAATATCACCCCTAAGGAGCAATAATTTCTTTACTATGTCTGCACAGTTTGACATAATCCCACAAAGCTGCTGCGGGCACGGCAGCATGGTCAAAGAATGGTTGTCTGATCGACTACATGATCCATATTCTTTCCTTACCTGCACCATAAGGACGAAAAGATTTAGCGTCCGCATAGCTTGAGTGCTGCCGTGCCCATAGCTGGCGTTGCCTGGTGCGTGCTCTTTTGCAGTCGCGGTATTCCGTAGTGGCACTGCTTGCAGGTCGTGTATCCTGGTTCCCTCGTGATGACGTAGCACAGATTCTACTGCCGCGAACGGCAGGATATCTGGCACGTGTATGATCGGTGCGTTTAATGCCTACGCGGTCCATGTGTCCGTGGTCAACATGGCACTTCCATCGCTGGCGGATAACAGCAAGCCGGGAAAGCGCTGGACAATATGCACGATGAAGATGAAAATATTTAGCGTCCGCATAGCTTGAGTGCTGCCGTGCCCATTTGATACTGCAGTGCCGGTATAATATATATTTTTTGTAATCGTATATAATTATACAAACAAAACAGAGTTACAAACAAAACAAAGCATGTTATTGAGTGTAATTATGAGATGAACTCAACAATTCTTACCGAAGCTGAAACGATAAAATGCCTAGGTTTAACAATTTCGAAAGACTTAAGTTGGAAATCACACATAGACAGAATTTGTGGAGCTGCAGAAAAAAAGTTATGGCTCCTTCGCTGAAAATTAAAACTAGCAACGACACCCGTCAAACTACTTGCATATTTAACTTACATTAGACCAACGTTAGAGTATGCCAGTGTGATTTGGGATCCGTTTCAATCCGGAATTATAAACCGCATTGAGAAGATACAGAGAAAATCTGCAAGGTTCATTCTTTCCCGGTATTATCGTACTGACTCTGTTTCCGAAATGCTTCGGTTGCTTGATTTGCCTCCACTGGCTCAATGGCGGAAGTTAGCTAGACTTAAATTTCTTTTTTTGTTGTCGAAAGGCCACTTCAATATTGAAACCACGTCCTATCTTGCTCCCAGGCAGGCTAGAAACGTCAGATCAAGCAATCATTGCATGTTCTCAATTCCAAAAGCATATCTGGACATGTACGCTTACTCATTTCTTCCGCGAACGATTAAGGAATGGAACAGTTTTCCAGCGTCTGTTTTGCAGTCGAGTAGCATTGAAATCTCTGAGGAACACGTTAAAAACCTTTTATAAATTTTAATCTTAGTAGTGCCGTGCAAACATTGTCACACTATTCTAGAAATACATACAATAGTCTTTCTTTCATGCTGCTTCCAATATCACTGTCACAATGTTAGAAACATGTATTTCTTAGCCAAACTATTGTTTTTGTATTTCATTATTTGTTTCGCATTGTATTTCCAACATTCATTGCTTCATGTCCAATTTACGTTTGTAAAGTGTTTTCATTTTTTTTACGCTATGTGCAAACCAGCTGTACCCACCCTGTTACGGCCAAGACGGCCAACAGTATTTGGAAATAAATTATTATTCGCACATTTCAGGAAGTGTCCAAAAAGAGAGCCAATTAAGAGAAGACTAGCTGTTTCCTGGCTAGGCCTACTTCTTGTTTTGCCCTTCGCACAGGCACATCAAAGCATAACACGAAACTAAACAATATACTATATACAGATGTTTGTTAGATCATTATCATTAAGAACAAAATAATTATCAAGTACACAATCTTCTTCAGATATCTTTATTAAGACAAGCACGATGCATAATTTACTTATAAGTTATAGAGTATCGTATGTCAAACGCCTTACACATTTACACAAGCGCAAGCAGAATATAAGAAAATAATAACAAATTTGGAATTAAGCACTGGTACTGAACTAGGCACACCTCTTATAAGACAGCGGACCGTAGTATACATTCTATTTGCACGCAAACGCATAGTTATACGTTTAGCACGTTGGCAGAATTCTTTCTGTATTGCAATTTTTAGAGGGCTCTTTTGCATACTGTATGATATCAGAATGTTTATCATATACTGCGATAATTTGGTTAGCTATTGACTGCACTCCGTAATGCGACATGTTGGTTGGACAAGTGGCACAACATGTAAATTATACAAAATATTTCTGTTGAGGAACACCTTAAAAACCCATTTGCAGTTTTGTTTTACTTTTTGAAATATAAGCGCAGCTAGTTTATGTTGGTACCAATCCGGAAACGAAGCCACATTTAACGCACAAAATGATGGGTTGTCTTTTTAGGTGTGTATCTATTTTGACCGAGAGATGCTTTGGTAGGGAAAACATCTTGCCCGCACCCCTTCTTGTCACAGGTTCCCCACTCTATAATGCAGTATGTAAGTTGGGAATAAAGGAGAAAAAATTAAGACATAACTCATCTCACGATGACTGTTGACAGTAATGCGATTAGCATCAAGCAACATTGCCACGCACTGTATTGCTGAAGTCACGTCGATTTCATATCTGTAATGGTTGTTATGAAACTTTGCTTGCTTCGGCTATATCACGGTATACACTGTCTCCAGTGTCAGCCCGCAGTGCTGCGGCACTCGCTTTCCCTATTCGCCAACGAGCATGGCGACGCGGCAACGACTGTATGATAACTACGCAGTTGCGGCGATGGAATGAAGGCGGAATGACGTCCTTGGAATGGCAAAGCGGTATGACGACGACGAAGACAGCGTGAAGACAACGAGATGACAGTCCTCACAAGATGACGAGAGCACAATAATGATGGTGCGACGACGCCGGCATGAAGACAATAGGATGACGACGAGTGTATGACGACATTGGCATGATTGCGACGGTATGACGACAACAGAACCGGAATCTGAATTTATTTTTGAATGTTGGGTCATATTTCAGGTGTTTAGAATAGAGAAGCTGGTGCCATAGCCAAAGGCTGTATCGGGACCTCCAGTACGAGAATAATCATGATAGCAACAACCCAAAGCAACTGGAGCACACACTAAGATAGTACAGAAGCCTAAGCTTTGAACAAGATGACTTCGCTGGAATTATGATTATGGTACAGCCATGACAGAATGAGTACTATAGCACGAAACCTATGGAAACGCGATGGTTTAATTGCAAATATTTGTTCTCATAAACAAAGTGTATGCTGTCGAAGGACCAGTTTCCTAGTATACGTCATCTCAGTCACAGACAAGCAATAACGAATGAAAGCGCTAAATACTCGTAGTGTTAATAAGTCTTCGCAAATATTTCGGCGGGTCATGTCGTTTAGGCATTGTTAGTAGCGAAAAAAAAACTAAATGACCATCTACACAAGATCAAAATACCCAAGTCAACTCAGTTGCACGAAATTAACTTGTGAAATAGACATCGATAGGTGTTTATTATGTCTCGGTTACCCTGTGGGGACCACTAATAATATTTTTGCTTCCATTATTTGCAACAGTTTTAACTACTCGTTTTCAAAATATATGTATACTAAGGGTAGAATAAACCCCGGCAAACTATTTGTTGGAAGTCACAGGTTGAAGATGACTTTGAATATGTTGAAGAAATGCATTAGTGCAATCAGGAGGTCGGTATGCAAGTATTATAACATAGCTACGGTGTATCACACTAACTACTTCATAGTCACTGCATACAGCGCAACGTTCTGCACAAACTACAAAAAGAAGGTTTCGTTTGACATACAAAGACACACCGCCATCACGTTTTCCACTCAGAACGACAGATGCGTTATTGTATTCTTCATCATTAAGTACTTCAGCTCTAGTAGAATACCACCTCTGTTTTCCCCCTTCCTTCTTCGTGACCCCTCCTGTTAATAAATAATTTATATATTACTGCTTAATGTATTTTCTCCAGACTCCTGCCATGCCCTTCCCCACTTAGGCTAATAAACCTTGTTGTCAGTGAGTGGTCAACATATGCATACATTTAAGACATGTGGTCCCATATAGCCTCGAGGCGATATGAGACACTGTTAGAACAAGTTTCTATTTTCAATTTCTGGCAAGAGTACGATTTTCTAAAAAATTTTTATACGAGAAGGTATGTGTGTTTAGTGGTGCAAAGGTTCTTTTGATTAAAAAGAAGGCGCCAAATAAAACAACAGACGAAGGAAGGAGACACGAGACAACCACGTAGGCGCATACGTGGTTGTCTCGAGTCTCCTTCCTTCGTCTGTTGTTTTATTTGGCGCCTTCTTTGTAATCATGCATAACCAACTCGCCCACCAGCACGTGATCAGTTCTGTTGATGGTGTTCACAAAGCGCAGATACTTGGAAAACAAGGGTCAAGAAGAGAGCGAAAGAGACATGACCTTCGCCAGACGCCAGTTAAGAAAAAGTAAAAAAAAAACAAGAACATAAAGAAACAAAATGCAACGATTCAAACCTATGTACATTGTAGACGCTCAATGCGCTCAATGTACACAATGACTTCCCGAATAACATATTTGTCATGCTGTAGTCTTTCTCTACTACGGCAATGTTCGCTATAGCCGCCGGTGTACAGACGCAGACATGACTACTGCTCGCTGGCGCGGCGCCCAAAACAGCCCAAAAGATTTCAAAAAGGCATACTTTGCATAGCTGGGTGGGTAGAACTACCGTTTCTCAAGTGCAAATTGCCGAAGTTTGCGCTGTCAGGAGACGGTAGTGAGTAATTTGTTTTTTTCCCATATTACTAGAGTCAGGGTGAAGCTGAGAGTAAGCAGATGCATTGAGGACCACAGGACCACGACGGCAAATAAATTACATTCAGGTTGTTACGTGCCAAAACTATGGCACAATCATAAGGCACTCCGTAAATGGTGAGTGACTCTGGATTATTTTGACCATCTGGGCTTCTTTAAAATTCATCTATATCTAAGCACACCAGCGTCTTTTTTTAGTTTCTTCTTCTTTTTTTGCATTCCCCCATCCCACCATCGAAATACGACCGCCATGACTGGGATCGAACAAACGACTTCGATAACGCACAACGGTGCGTCGCTAAGCCGGCGCTAAGCCGGTGCGGCTTGTTCACATCCTTGTGGAAATTTACGGCAGACGGACGTTCACCGAACGCCGTGTTTTGAGATGGAAACTGCTGTCTCAATAAAGGGCGGCGCGCCGCTGGTAACCGCACTACACCAACACAGAATTTAACTGAGGCAGCAGTTAAGAGAGCTTAAAAGTGCATTTTCTGTGTTACCTAAAATAAAAAAACAAATTGATCAAACAGTCCATTAATACATCAATCAATCAATTATTAAGGAAATCAATTTATTCAGTGCACAAGCGCATTTGAGGCTCCCTGAGGAGAAAAGCGGTTGCAAACCACTTGAAAGTTCCACTTGACACTGCCACATGAGACATCAATGCAAAGAGCTCACATGCTTATGGATTCATGACAGTTGACCGTCATCTACGATCGCGAGTATGACCCTGCGATATTGCGCATGCAGCTGAGTGATAGATGCACCACACAACCCAACCCATTCACACATTTGCAGGGTCATTCCTGTCACCATGGTCACCACACTCCAGGGCGAACCGTCGGTCGGGCCAGCGTCCGTGTCGCAGACGAATTCCGAAGGTGCGCTGTTGCTGTTCTTGCCGTTGCTGTTCCTGCCAGCGAAGCTTAAACTAGGGCGCTATAACGTAAAACTATTCCAAACTTTTCTATTCCAATTCTGCAATCAGCCCTTCGCGATTGGTCAAAAGCTTTTTTGGACCACCCCCATGTCACCTGTCTGTCACGCGACGTCACGAAAATCGTGATAGCTTCCGATCTGATATAACGTGCACACACGGATCATGCATGATTTGACCGAACAAAAGAAAAATAGCCATTTCTGCTTCGACGCCTCTTCGCCATTAGCCCTCGGCTATTGGACAAAAGTTCTCGAGCTGCGCCCACTTCACCTGCCTCTCATGCGACGTCACAAAACCGCAAAAACTCACCGCATCAAAGTGACATGTACGCGATAAAGATGCATTAATATTCCGAACAAAACTGAATTTTCTTCTGAATAGCCGCAGGCTGCCCCGTTCCGAAAGGAATAAAAGATAGATGCCGCCGATCGCTCACGCACTGGCTACTCGCTCCTGTCGGTGAGCATGGGTTTATTTGCGTGTAATAAGACTTCTTGAGTGGCCGTGCAACGTTTTCGAGCACTTTCGGAACGTTTACGACCTCGTTCTGCCAACTCTTCTTTGCTGAGGATCTGTTTTAGCGTCATTCTTAAGTTTCCGTTGCCTGCCGCCACGATTGTCGACGAGCCACCGCAAGCAAAGTAAGGGGAAGCGGACCAATCGCAGACACCGGCAGCACTTCAATTTTCAATGCAGTGGCTCGGCCTTATCGAATCCCGCTCCACTTGAGCGTGCTCCTCGCCTCTTGTGAGCCAATTAGATAAGACAAGCCGCTCAGTGTAGGCAATGTTATTCGTTTCTCAAGCAAACAAAAGTGACCTCCTATGAACGAGGAGAGCGTTTGATTGGTCTGTCCAGACAACCCTGAGGGTGAACGCCCGATGCTTGCGTCGGCGGTTATGCAAATTTGACGTCAGGAGATTGCAGTAAAAACATATTGGAATAGCTTTACATTATAGGGCCCCTACTCACGTTAGAAAATTCGACCGGCAAAAGGCAAATGGGGGCCCAGCATGGTGTGTTTGCCACCCATGGAAGACACCTGAGACCGGGCAAAGGCCTGTGCGAAAACATTCTGAGGAAAGTTTTGACAATTATTGTCAATGTAAGCGAATAGCCAGAACAAACCATTGAACAATATAGTTATCGAGCAAATAAAGGAGTTAGCTAGCCAACCAAGGAACGAATAAAGGAACGAATGAGCGAGGGAGCAAACCAAGGAATGGATGAAACAACGGACGAGTGAATGAACAAACTAAGTAACAAACTAATGAACTAATGAGCGAGTGAGCGAGCAAGCAAGAAAAGAACGGACAAAGAATGACTAACGAGCGAGCGAGCGAAGGAAGGAACAAACGAACGTTTTCTTCCGAAGTCCGATGATCGACTATCGATCAACCACAAGAACGCATGAAGGAGGAAAAGAAATCTATTCCCTCTAAAGCTACGAAAACTTCAATAAAGATGTACTGGTGCTCGTTCAGAAGAAATAACAAACAATAGCCACGTCCTACACTATGTGTCGACGCTGCAGGTACCATGCTTCGGCACTTGTTGTTTGCTCCGTAAAGAAAGTAGTATTCTGTCGACGTGCTTATCAGATAAAGAACGTAAAACTTCACAGCGAAAGGGAACATTAGGCAATCGCAAATTATTGTGGCGATCAGAAAAGTTATCTGCGTTTTATCTGCGAGAAGAGCATAAGGTGAAAACGAAGAGCAGGTATGGCCAAAAAAAAAAAATTGGTCTGCGACGACGGCCTTCTCACTAACCTGCAGCCATATAAAGAGGTGTGTGTCCTAAATTGTATGGAATAATACTACTTTATAAACCAAGGTTTGCCTCAGTCTGATAAACAACTGTTTCTCGGTAGGAGATTAAGAAACAGTTGGCAGTATGGTTCGCAGAAACTTTAATCCTTTATTTTAGATTTCGCAAGCTTCACCTGTTTTAAGAATCCTCTTCAGGGTATTATAGTCGAGCTTAGTGGGTAATAATGCCAAGTGTTTCAGCAATCCTAGATCATGAGCTGGCCTATCGAAGAGGCGGACATTAGTTGCACAAAATATGGAAAGGCATAATCAACTAATGAACAAGAATTCACTAAATAACTATTTAAGTAATTGCCTTATGGCCCCTATTGCAATTTACAAGTTCTAGCAGTGGAGCCTGCAAGGGGCATCCACTCGGAAGGAATTCTCAGGACGACACGAGTTTCGATATATTAATTCCCGACACTTTGCGGAGGAATGCTTTGGCGCTCTAGTTACTTTTGTGCTTCATTGCATAAACGACGTTTTCTTACGAAGGTAGCTGGAACGCCAATGTACTTTTCTGCAAAGTTCGGGAATTAATATCTCAAAACGCGTGCCATCCTGAGAATTCGTTCCAAATCGATCCACCTTGCTGACTACATAGCTAAAATTTGTAAATTATGATATGGGCCCTAAGGTAGGCAAATTAAAAACTTAATTCCTCCATTTTTGTTAATTACTTGATTTTGCATTTGATAGTTTGTGCAAGTAATGTCCGCCTCTGGAATAGAATAGCTCATGAACTAGAATTGTGCCATCTGCTACACGCAACGTTTAAAAAAGTTTCACATTGATCGCTGAAAAATTTTGCCTATTTGTTCAATGATGTTGAGCATACGCCTGAAGGGCGTTGTTTGCCGCTGTATAAGTGATTAAGGCTTGGGTTACATTCTCAGAATTCTTCCCATGGGTTTTCTGTTCCAACGTAGAGGCTTAAGTGCAATTTGCACTGCTAGGAGTACGAATTTTCCCCTTTAGCTGTTCTTTCTATAACTGCCAAAGTAAGATGCAGGTCTTAGTAGAGGTGGAGGACCAGGTGGGCAGAGCCTTGCAAAGGCATACCTTCAATACCTCCATGTGAGTGTATCTGTGTTCGGCTAAACATCTAGCGTTGGGTCTTTATGCCACAGCGCTAAATAGGCACGAGCACGTTGTATATTGTTCGAGTATTTTTAGCGCATACGCCTTCGCGTGTACTTCTATTTCGCACAAATCAGTCTTTGAGTTTTGGATACGACCGCAGTTGATCTACCTACATATGAAAGCATATGCCCGGAATTAAAGCACAAAGAATTGAAGCCTTCCAGGTGTGCTTTCCCTGACAATAAAGAAGCTATTGTTCTCTGGATTTACTCGTCTGATTGACGCAATGCATACATTTGCAGTTTTCCTTATCTTTCGTTCTTTGATATGTTTTGCTGCTACATTTTCCCTGAGGAAATCAAATAGGCGGGAGGGGGGGGGCAGTTTTCGTTTTATCTTTTTCGTAATCGCAGTAGCTAACTGGGCCGCTAGCCTTGCCGCCCAAAACTCAACGACACTTTGTCATTCCTTTCAGGCACACGAAAACATCACCAAGAGAAAAGTGCAGCGATATTGGCAGCCGGCGTGAGTTCCGCGCCAGCTCTCTGTGTGCTCTTCTTTTCTTTTTACTGTTTAAACAGAATGGTAATGCTACCAGAAAGAAAAGCGAACTGTCTTTCGCACAAGCGACATGAAGGTGCGAGAAGGCGCACGGGGCATGATATGAGTAAAGTGCCCCCTGTGCCAAGAATACCCGCCATCCTAGGTTGTCTCACGGCTGGCTGCGACCATCGTCTGAATGTTAAATTGACGCGTCAACGCTCTCAGCGCCAGCTGCCTGTTTAGGCGGTGACAGCCGAAGCAGTAGCAGCAACAGCTGCAAAATATGTCGGCAGAATCCTGGCGCAGTGTCCTTTATTTTTGTCTAGTTGTCATTCCTTCAAAGTGCCTTCGGAGTCCGCGTCCCGAAGAAAACTTCCGAGGAAAACGCCAGATTCGGAGAACGTTTACCGCCTCTGATGGAAACCGGGAGGCAACGTGTGCAACCTAGCAAAGCAGTCTAACTGTACAAACACACGTATCTCCACACGTGCGCGCAGTGTCGTATTTTTGCGTGTGTGAGAGAGCTTGCTCGTAGGGGGCAAGATGAGATAGGGGGGTGGGGGAAAGGGGTGGCGTTGAAGTATGACAGGCGGTTACCGGTGAGGTTAGCGATAGAGCGTTTTTTTTACGTTGGCTTTCTATTGTCACGTAGAGGTTTCATCTGCAAAGGACCTCGAAGAAGCCGCTGATTCTGTCCCGTTATTGCTCATTTTTCATGTGGGCTTCAAACGCATCGCATTAGAAAAATGGGCACTCCCAGCACGTGACACTGCTGCAGATGAGAGTAACGAGGAGAAGGCAGGGCTAGGCGGTTCGCGAGTCTGGCCTTGATAGACGTGAGAAAATTCGTATGCATGACAAAATTTCGAGCTTCAGCTGTTGTTCTCAGCTCTAGTGGAGGATCCAGAGTACGCGTGCTACTCAGCACTCATTCCCTAAAGGCACATTTTCCAAGCCAGTTCATTTATCTAATATCAATTCATCCAATTAATAACAAACACGCAGATCCAACGTACACGCCAGAATCTATTGATATTTGTGAAGCTTTGGCGTAGTCGTAATCATACCTTATGACACTAAGCGCGACACGTACAGTTGCCGTTGGCGTCTTGTGCTGCCATACTATCATGCAATGTATATGCACAGGCCGGTCGCAACGTTAATGCAATGCAACGTTTGTTTTCGCGCACAAATCTTTCACATGCTATTCAGAAATGCAAACGTCCCAGTCAATGCGCATGCACTTTGCAAGACGTCGATTAGTTAACGTCACGGGAACGACGAAAAAGTTTGATGTTTGTCGAGGGAAGAGTTGTAATTACAGATGTGCGCAGACGAGTACGACACGGAAGGCAATGTTATAAGGTTGACTATTACTTATTGTGTCGGCGTTTTAATGGACCCTGTCGAGCGCGCCTGGTCACGCACGCACGTGATCTCGGTACGAGCTACCCGACATGATGCGCGTGTCAATCGTCTCAGAGAGGGACTTGGTGTGGGAAGCAATCTTTACAGAACGTGTTATATACCTGGACCCGCTCTTGGTATGATCCACGCGGACAAGAAGACCAACTTGAGTATAACCTCCAAATTGATGTTCTACAACGAATCAAGGTGTCAATAACACATAAAATAAACGAACGTGTCATCATTCAACAAAACGAACGAAACAATCTGATTATCGGGCTAGGTTTAGTACAACTGAAAAGGCGGAGAAAATGAATTAATAATTTTTCTCCTCTTTTTTTTTCTATTATTGAGTATCACTCCTGTAATGCTGAATTCTCCATAAACGCCACCCCATAACGAGCTCAGTGACCTGTCTTATTCAAACAACATTCACAGCCCGGATTAACGCTGCTTTGTGACGCCGCGCCCTTCTTTTTTTCTTTCTTTTTTGACTGTGATGGCTCTCAGTAACATTTTAGGAGAAGGCTTGTTGATTCAGCACAAACTATAGATCCAGGACAGACATACTAATGAGACAGAAAAACCATCACCTAGCGCCCTTATTAGTGCTAAATCAATCCTAAGTCCTCATTAGATTACAAGCTTCGTTCCTAGACTATAAACTTGTCCATTCCTCTGACAGTAGCGATCGAAAGTAGCAGACTAATAACAGCTTCGCAATAGTGTAAAGCACTGGAAAGGCAAGCGCGAAGAGAAGCATAGTTGAAAGGGGCCACAGCGTGTGCATGTAGGAAAGTAGCACGGCGAAAGCGAAAAGTAATAAAGACGACAAAAGGAAATGGAGACAGAGGCCGTCCCAACACATGAGAGTTTGCGGCGGTCCGAACGCTCTGAAAAGAAGAAAGCGAGGCATGTCGGGCAGCTCGCGATTTGCACAGGGCTGCACCAACTGTCGGATATGCACGAGTTTCAACTCGTGCATATCCTAACTCGTGCACGAGTTTCAACTCGTGCAGGTTGGTCAGCGTCGGACAGCTTCACTGGCCTATGTGTACATGGAGACTAAATGCATACACTTAGGGAAGGGTCGAAAAGTATAGGTAGTTCGAAGCATTAAATTAATGTACATTTTTAGGGCTGTACACCAGGTCAGAAGGGGAAGTACATGAGAGTGTCGCAGATGCCTGGACGGACGAACAGACAAAGACAGATAGAAGATTACGCAGCAGCACCTGTGTGAGGCTTACGCTGATAATTGGAATGAAATATCTTTTCGGATATGAAAAGTAAGAAAGCGCCAGCCCCTACTTTGCTTATGTCTATCGTTTATTGGATTTTTTATAATTATTTCGGTGTGACAAGACTTTAAGACTGAGCGTTTGATTTACTTACATTTTATATATTCTAGGGTGTTGCGCGCCAAAACGAGATATGATTATGAGGCACGCCGTAGTAATAGGCTCTAGAATAATCTTGGCCACCTGGGGTTCTCTACCAGGAACTCAATGCACGGAACATGGGTGTTCTTGCATTTCGCCCACATAAGTTACTCATAAGAGGTGACTTTAGGTTTGAGTGTGCCTTTATGTGACTTCCATGACTTCCCTATTCCCATTCTTACCTGAAAAAGAAATGTACCTGGCGCCAGTTAAGGGCGCCAACATCTCCTAAATATTATGTATATATGAAATGAAAAAAAGCAAATAAAGAAAAGTTAGCCGAACGCGTCAATTACCTCGGTCTTCTTAGAGCGTGAGCTGTTATGGGCTCATTCCAATAGTAGTTTCTGTCGATGATGTCTGCCGCCCGATGTTGTCCGGCGTCCGTCGCAGCTGTCGCCAAGTTCGTATCCACAGTGGGAAACTGGCCAAAAAATGGTTTGATTGCCTTGAGCAAGAAAACAGTCACCGGTGGCGCCATACATACCTGAAATACACGCACAGTATACCTAATTAAATCAAGCAGGCTAGGTGACTGCTTGTCAGCGCCTCGTTTCAAAGCTGATGTCGATAAGTCATTATCATCATCGGCATCCACACGTGCTACTCGTCACGTGATGTGGCATGCGCCTCGCGTAGCGTCGATACATGCAAACTCAAACTTTGCATTACAGTTACATGTATTGTATTACACCAGGTGTCCCGGCGTGAGGCTGTTGCATGTAGCTTGACCTGGTCAACTCAAGCATGCAAGGTGACTATTTGTCACCGCCCCGTATCAAAGGGGATGCCAATAACTCATCATTATCATCAAGACCATCGTATCGTGCTACGAGTCAAGGGATGTGACATATGCGACGCGTAGCCTCGATGCCTGCGTTTGCACTTTGATATAAACTTGATGGCGCGTCCTCGCAAGCTACCAACTGCTGCTGATGAAGTGAATCGTAGAATTCTAGATCGTGCGCGGCTACAACCAGGCAAAGTCAGGCTCAGCGAACCGCGCTGCAGATCGCACGACAAGCCGTAACTCACCGTAGACGCCCGGAGGACAGTCGAGATCGTTCTCTCGAAAATGACGGGAAGAGTCTTCGCCGCAAAGACGCTCCAGTGCGTGCTGCTGAAAATGGAGCTCCAATTCTCCATTGGAGCTCCATTTTTAGACCTCAATTTTCAGACGCTTCTCCCGCTTAGTGCTGGGTGTGCTGAGTGTGCCGGGCAGACGTGTGATACTTTTCTGCATGTGCATTGTCATCCAATGTTTTAATGCCACTAATAGCCGTTTCCATCCGCCGTGCTCGCGTCCTTTCGTTCTGCCTGCGCAAAACCGAGCTTTCGCTTGATACGGCGGTGCACGTTCTTGACTGTACCTGTTCTTCGTCGCTGCTATTAAACATCCACCGTAAGTGCAACAAATGTTTGATCGGAGTAACATTTTCAAGAAACACGAAGTATTTTGCATACCATTTCCAGCAAAAATGAGAAATATCTGAGATGATGTCTTTGTGCGAAGGCACACTTGGCAGTAGCGACGAAGCACTACGAAAAACGCCTGACGCACTCTTTTGCCTTCCTGCAGATTACGTTCTGCGCCTCTGCCCGGGACACCTCACAGAAAACGCCGAGCACAGCGCACGCCAGCATTTGCTTCCATCTAAGATACTCCCCCCCCAAAGAAAAGACACACACACACACACACACACACACACACACACACACACACACACACACACACACACACACACACACACAGATCTATCGCTCTCTTCTCTCTCTCTCTCTCTCTCTCTATATATATATATATATATATATATATATATAAAGAGCGCGTGGCACTCAGCGACGCACGCGGTCCGCAGTATTGGCTACGAGGAGGCACCATCAGCATAGTAAAGCAACATGCAACGGCTCGTCCAGTCCCTTTGCAGTAGCGACGACGTGCTATGAAAAACGCCTGACGCACTCTTCTGCATTTCTGCAGGTTAGTGGAAGGTGTAAATACTTCCTTTCCTTCTTATTTTTCCGTACCTTTGCTGCTGCCAAGTTGACATATTCCATCTCAATCTCTCTCTCTTTGTGTGTGTGTGTCTGTGTGTGTGCGTGTGGCATGGCAAAGAAAAATCGCAACACCCAAGGATGAAATTTGTGCGGAGCTTCTCAAATTTAAAGAGGAAGTTCACTTTGAAGCCAATACATCACAAGGAGGCCTAGAACGAGGACTACGATCTGATATCAGGGTAGTTCGAAATGAGCAAAAAGAAATCTCGTCTAGCATTGAATATTCCCACCAAGACCTCGATCAACTAGAGAAAGAAGAACGAGCAGATGAAACAGCTAGGAATAAGGGATTGCAAATAGAAAATCAAAAGCTTCAAGAGCAATCTACGGCGGTTGAGAAAAAAAAGGTCCAGGATTTAGAGAAGTGGGTAGTTCACATGGAACACTACTCACGCCGCACAAAGTCGATTGAGTAGTCGAGCAGGAATACGAGAATGTAAAGAGCATGCTTGCACAATTCGGGGATATTATTGGTAAGCCTATCGAGAAAATGGACATTGAGAGCTGCCACCGCGTTCCTACTGGCAACTCCGACAAAACAAACATTCTAGCTGGATTACAATCCTGCGGAAGGCGAGACGCACTCTTTACGATGTCGAAAAAAGGCGCAACTTGCAAAGAAGGAATGCGTGTTGACAGCTCAGCGTCGATATACGTAAATGAGCACCGAACACCCGAGAATAGGAGGCTTCCTGACGCTACAGTTGCAAGAAAAGAGGACATCTCTTGGCGACATGTGTGGGCAAAGAAGGACATTATTCTGGCGCTCAAAACTGAAAGCTCTGCGGTTTTGCGCAGTGGCTCTGAAGCCCATCTTTCGAAGATGACTTAACTGTAGCATAAATAGTGCTCGTGCACACGTCTCTTATTTGTCGTCAAGGATGCTACAGGCCTCTACACAGTCTCCCAGTTTAACACCACTTTTCGTGAAAACCATGGTAATTACTTTCTAATACTTGCATATGAATATACAGTCAGTCACGAAGAAATTTGCACAATCCACCACTCTTTTGTCGAACACAGCTTGCTCGTTCGACCTAGTGTTGCTATCGGAAACAGGGCACCGCTCACAAATTTATATTGCAGGTTGCAACGCTTTCGTTCTCATCATCATCATCATCATCATCATCATCATCATCATCATCATCATCATCATCATCATCATCATCATCATCATCATCATCATCATCATCATCATCATCATCATCATCATCATCATCATCATTCTGGTTACGCCCACTGCAGGGCAGAGGCCTCTCCCATACTTCTCCAACTACCCCGGTCAAGTACTAATTGTAGCTATGTTGTCCCTGCAAACTTCTTAACCTCATCCGCCCACCTAACTTTCTGCCGTCCCCTGCTACGCTTCCCTTCTCTTGCAATCCAGTCTGTAACCCTTAATGACCTTCGGTTATCTTCCCTCCTCATTACATGCCCTGCCTATGCCCATTTCTTTTTCTTGATTTCAACTAAGATGTGATTAACTCGCGTTTGTTCCCTCACAGCCAATCTGCACTTTTCTCATTCCTTAACGTTACACCTATCATTCTTCTCTCTATAGCTCGTTACGTCGTCCTCAATTTAAGTAGAACCCTTTTCGTAAGCCTCCATGTTTCTGCCCCATACCTGAGTACTTTCGTTCTAAATCGCGCCAAATCTCATGATGGAGGTGTCGTGCTGCTAGTAAAGTTATCCTTGCGCCGTTTTTTCAGATCATTGCGCGAGCATTGATAGCACCGAAATGCTCACTTAGAGCCTCGTCGTCTTTTTCTGTTGTGTACCGCCCGTCCCATGGAAACTTTTCAACATTATTTGAGCAGTTTGAACAAGAAATCACCTTTCTTTCTGACAATTTTTTATCTTATACAGGAAAGGACTTCAATATTGACATTGACAATATTGACAACAGCGCCGCACAGCAATAACTGCTGGTAGCCACAATTTAAGCAACTCGTTTTCATAATGTATTTGACAGTCCGACGCGCATTACAGCCTCGCTATCAACAGTTTTAGACCTTATTATCACTAATAACAATGGTCCTTCAATCTCTGCTCGCATTGCCGCACCCATAAGAGATCACTTGCCTGTTTTCTTGCATGTTGAAAAACGTCATTGCCGCAAAAAAATAAAACACAGTTAAAGGGACACAAAAGGTTACTATGAAGTCAAGTTAAAGTGATAAAGGAATGCTCTAGAACGTCTAAGGCGTCAATATAATCGCGAACAGAGCTTTAAGAACTGAGAAATTGAGGTAAATCCATGACACGATTTGAGACCCTCCAGCGACCTTCCGGTACTAGCCCGATGACGAAGGCACTCCTAATCATAATTTATGTCACTAGTACTCAACTACTCGTATTAAAAAGATCATTTCATTAGGTTATAAGACGGAAGAAAATGGTACTTGTCTACTACTGTTCAATTCTAAGAAAAAATAACATTTTGACGTTACCCTTCAGTAGTATGGGTGGTCGAAAGGTTTCGTTTTCGCTCTACTCTGCGCACTCGTCTCTGCGCCGCGCGCGCTTTGGAGTTTCAGTCGTTTCGTTATCGCGTCGTGCTGCGCTGGTTCTGCTGGCTCGCGAAACTTGCGTTTGGAACAAGCAGCGAGAATGCCACGTCCATGTGATGTCGTGGGATGCGCGAGCGGTCAGCGGAACTTGGCCAAGGGCAGTTGCAGCAGCGAATCCAACGTTACTTATCACTGTGTGCCAACGAGTGAACCTCTCCGTTCGAAGTGGTTAAGTGCCGTACCACTGCCACAACGCGTTGGCAAAGAGCCGAAAAATCACATAGTATGCTCGCTGCCCAGAGGATTACGATTTCAACGCCGACTTACTGAAGTCGTGTGGAGTGTCTTTCAAAGCAATGCTTTCCCGTAGCGCTGTTGCGTCAGTCTTGCCTGTATTCTCCGAAGCGCAAGAACAACTTAAGGTCGAAGACGGTGAGGGCGGCATGTGACTTTCACGAAGGAAAAGCTACAAATGTGCGAATATGTACAGCCATGACATACAGTTGCTATCGCAGTAGTACGCAACGACGCCGGCCGCGCGAGCCCTCAGCAGCAGGTCACATTCATCAGTGCTTAAATCGCTGAAGTCCAGCCCATTATCGCGAGCCAATGTGTCGTTGTCAGGGTGGTCAATACCAACAAGCGTCAACGCTGGCGTCATAAAATAAAGAACCAGCTTATCGTCGCGCGCTTTCCGTACCGCTAGCGACCATAGTTCCGCTTTCGCGCTGCTGTCGGCTCTGTCTTGGCTCTGTCTTGGCTCTGTTTCTGATCGCGCGTTTGCGTTTTGCGCAGAAAATTCGTAGCGCCGTCTGCAGGCGCCGTTTTACTCACCGACGGCACAACGCCACTATGAAACCATGACGTCACCACTTCTGGATCGGAGGGCGGGCGATTTGAACTGGGCTATAGGTACGCGGACGCTTCAGAACGCGTTTTCTTTTAAAATAAGTCTCTTCTTCGCACGAAAGAAGCGTTTCGAGGTTTCTTGGATGGTATTTCAACAGTCCACGTTGACCTACTATTAACCTTTAGTGTCTCTTTAAATCATGCCACCAGTTAGTTTAACGCGTAAGACTTGATACGTTTAGTAGGAGTATTGCGTCGGTAGACAGAAGTCTTGTGTACGACAACCCTACGTCAGAGGGGGCGTATCGCGAATTTGTTCGGCTTTTTTCTTCCTATTTACCATTACTGTTTTCGAATAATTGATATTGAACCATGTAAGAAAGCATGTAAGCCTTGGATGACCACTCGCCTTATCAGACTAGTACGAAAGAAAGGTAAGCTATTCGCAAAGTTTATTACTAGCAAACATCCAGATTTATGCACGCGTTTTAAATCATTACGCAACCAGCTTAATGCAGAAACAAAGCCTTTATGACATCCAACTATAAGAACTTGTTTGATAGAGCCCTTTAGCGTAAACCAAAAGTTAAATGGAGACATCTGAACGTACTCTTAAATCGTCATGGACGTTTCCAAGCCACAGCAAGTTTAATATACATGGTAATGAACTGACCACTGCTTTTATTGAGATCTTTTCCTATGTGGGTGAAAGCCAGTATAATTTAGGACTTCCTCAATTCCACGAGGATCGTTTACCTGAATCGCTTTTTTGTAACCTACAGAAGATTGTGAGGTCTAGTCACTTTTTAAAAAATTAGGGGGTACCTGATGCATTGATTCATATAATAGACAAAGTAAAGCACTTGATATCCTTTATTTTACTGTGCCCTACGCACTTCTATAATACTGCAATAAGTATAGCGCATTTTCCTCCTGGTATGCAGCTAGCCAGAATCACCTCTATCTACAAGAGAGACAAAAAAAATAACTTAGACAGTTACAAGCCAACTGCTGTTTCACCGTTCTTTTCTAATGGGCTTAAGGGGCTAGAGCAGTTTATTCGCGTCCGCCTCCAGAATTTGTTTTCAAAACACTGTGTAAAATGATTATCAATACGGTTTTACTAAAAACAAGTGGACTGAATGCGTCTTACTCGATCAAAAAAGAGTACATATGAAATACCCTTGCTTTACAGCTCCTAGCTCTTGGTGTCTTTGTCGACTTTAGCGATGTCTTTAACACCCTTAGCCATAATATTCTTTTTGCCAAACTTGAAGAACACGCCTTTCGTGCGCATGGCTTCCATTTAATAAGCTCAAATCTACAGTTCTCGCTCTCAAAAACTTCATTGACAACGGGTGCTGGGCCTCGGAGTTATTTATTGATTTTACTAAGGCATTTGATACAATTAACCACACTATACTTTTTTCTAATTTACAATCACCGGGTAACACTGGACCTGCTCTAACTCTTTTACAGAGTTACCTACTTGACCGTACCCAGTTTGTCCAATTCGCTGATGTCATATCGCAGCTAATAACTACTAATCAAGGTGTTTCGCAAGGATCCATTTTAGGCCCTCTTCCTTTTTTGTATATTAATGATTTGCCTAATTGCCTTAACAATTCAGAATGCATGCTTTACGCTAATGATACAACTATATTCGCTGGAGATAAAGACCTTAATAGCTTAACAACGCGACTAAACAAAGATCTTAGAAAAATCGCGTCATGACGTCTTGAGAATGCGCTGCAAATAAACGTCACAAAAACATTCTTCATAATTTTTCATACTCATCATAAGCAAACCTCTTTAGTTCCGCGTTTTAATCTAGATAACCACATAATTTATGCATGTGACACGACCAAATTTCTAGGCATCGTTCTTGACTCGCATCTGAAATTTATCAAACATACCATGTCCCTTCTTAAAAAAAAATTGGTTTTGGTTTACGTGTATTAATCAAATCTCGACATTACTTTCAGCACCACATTTTACGGTCACTGTATTACGCATTCATACGTAGTCACCTGATATATTGCCTCAATTCATGAGGAAACACGCATGAAACACACCATGTCATGCCTCCATCACCTACAAAACCAAGCAGTACGCCTGACTACATTTAGTCCTCACCTGGCATCTGCCCTTCCACTTTACCACAAACTAAAATCCTTCCGCTCACTTACTCGTTACAGCTAAAACTTGGTCTTTTAGTTTATCGCATTCGAAAACAACGTATTGTAATTATAATATTCCTGCCCCCAGCTACTCAACAGTAATAATACAAGATTTTCGGAGTAAAACATTATGTTATTACTTAAAATACGCACAAATTACGGCAAGCAGACAGCGCTATTTTCGGAAATAATGGTTTGGAATTCATTGCCCATGAACATCAAGTGCGCCCATTCAGAACACACATTTCATAAAGCATCGAAAATTCATTTGTGGTCAATAGCCTGCTAGTAATAAATGACCTTAATTGACAGTAAACCATGTTTTGCTTTTTACACTTTACATTATGTATCACCGTCTAGTACTTAATTCGTTTTATGTATATTTCTCTGCATAATGATGTTCTAATGAAGTTATATATTCTCGATGTTTAATTTATCTTTGGTAATACTGTTTCACTGATCTGCAACACCACTGCCTGTCTGTATTTGACTATTTTTTGTTCTTAGCACAGGAGGTCCTCTCAGCAGTTTAAAGTCTGGGACCTCCTTCGGTACTAATATTTACCATATACTTTCCTGTATACAAATATTTTTCAATAAAACGTTCAAACCTTCAAACTTTCAATATGTAGAAATCAACAGTTCTTCCTCTAGCGTATTGCAAATTACGTATGTAGTGCTGCAAGGAAGTATTTTAGGGCAACTTTTGTTTAACGTTTACATTAACGTAGTAGTCAACATAAAAACGCAAGCTAAATATATACGTAGACGAGACTTCATTGTTTATTGCCGCATATAATATTTGTCAACTGATTGAAATGACTAACAGCGTCTTGAAGTCATTAGTAGAATGATCCGCAGAGAGAGAGAGAGAGCAAATGATAAATGAAAGGTAGGGAGGTTAGCCAGGACTGAGCCCGGTTGGCTACCCTACACTGGGCAAAGGGAAACGGGGACGGAAAGATTAAAGAAAGAAGAGAAAGTCCACCGGGGATATCATTCAGTCACTCAGTCCGGATCACAGACGCTGACTCAATCCTGTATCTTTCAAATATCGCAGCAGCGCTTTTGTGGCCTTTTATAGCTGCGATATGCGAGGCCATGGTCCCAAGATCTTGTTCAAGGTGAACGGTTTTCTATCTAACTGGTTGAGAGCTGTGCAGAGATCTTGTCTTTCATTTTCAAATGATGGGCAGTAGCACAGTAGATGGTCTATAGTTTCTTCGACACCGCAGGCACTGCACTCGGCGCTATCAGCCATTGAAATTAAGAACGTATATGCATTCGTGAATGCGACACCCAAGCGTAAGCGGCACTGCATTGTTTCCTCATTACGCGGAAGCCCTGGTAACAGCCGCAGTTGCATAGATGGATCGAGGGAATGCAATCGATGTTGAGTGAAATCAGGTGTGTGCCACTTCTCCAATGTCATACGGTGCGCTAGCTTGCCTAAGTGTTGGGCTGCGTCAGTACGCGATAAAGGTATAGAAACAAGGGTTGCTCCATCGTGTGCTTTCTTAGCAGCTTTGTCAGCGAGGTCGTTGCCGGAGATACCGCAATGGCCAGGCAGCCACTGAAACACGACGTCGGGCCCTTTCGCAGAGAATTCGCTAAAATCAAAGTTGCAAGAACACAGGCCTTATTTTCCTTCCCCGAGGAAAAAATGTGCTGGACCCACCACCACTTCTTTTTTTAATGAAGCTAGCATTGCATATGTAGATGAATTTATATCTCTCGGTGTAATATTCACGGCTACAACGCGCTGGGACGCCCATATAGGTAAACTTTGAATCTGTGTAGGTTTTTCGGCATCTTGTGGAGACATTCTGCCTATTAACGCGAAATGGAATGCTTATTACGCTTTCGTTCAATCCTACCTAAACTATTGCATCCTAGTTTGGGCAGCCGCAACAAATGGTAACATTCAAAATACTTCAGTTCTCAAAAGAAAATGCTTAGATTCATCGCAAACGCTCCGCACAATACCCCAAGCGTCCCATACGCATGCTGTACAATATTGTGCCTGTACATAATATCTTCGCATCTAGGTTTGCATATAGGTTTGCATGAGGCATGCGGGGTATGGCGCGCGCCCGAGCCAGGAGGCGCCGTGGCTTTTTGGCTCCTGCGGCGGTCTGCACCATAGTTTATGGTTTTTTGTATGGTTGCATTTTTTCTTTTTTTATTGTTTTTTGTTTCTTTGTTTGATGTACAGCAAAAAAATGCTTCTGCCCATGTCTGAATTGTTTGTTTTTCTTCATACAGCTACATGGATCCCTAAGTAGCCTATGGGTAAGGATTGAGACGTCGCATAGCAGCCTTGTATATTTACCTGAATCAAGTGATGATAATAATAATAATAATAATAATAATAATAATAATAATAATAATAATAATAATAATAATAATAATAATAATAATAATAATAATAATAATAATAATAATAATAATAATAATAATAATAATAATAATTATTATTATTTTATAAAAATACTGCTGATCAAAATAACCCATTTTTGCATCCTACTGCGGAGCTTTTCCCGGGTTATACAACATGCGGAACGCACACACAAGACACTTTTATCGTGCGTCGATATAGAACAAACTACGATCCCAAATTATGATGATGTACGGGGATTCTAGCGCAGGGACAAATGCCTTTGTCTGATAATTTGCAATTTGCCAACAACATATAAAAATCTCAGAACTACTTCACTGTCCAAAACCGGTTCTAGTCCGAAGAAAATTGCACGGTGAAGGGGAATGTGTTGTCTGTATGCTGAGGCAAATTATTTTTTTTCCTTTCACCTTCTATTTACCCGACACTCAAAAAAGATGTTTAGGACCATCAGCGTCTCACTGCATCTATCACAGACAGGAGATGCATCACCTATCAGTAGATAGGAGTGAGTGCCGTGTGTTTGCCAGATCCAAAGGCGACAGAAAATAACCTCAGTTAGTCGTGTTTTAGTTGCAGGGGCCCAATTTCTCATGTGTCGCCCAGTAACATGTTGCTCATTGGGGGCTTCAGCGTCCCACATTTGTTGACAATAGTTCCTAAGTTTCTTTTCGTGAGAAAGGTCTCAAGTTTGTGGCAGAGACCGCTGTGGCATAATCAACGCATCTCTTATATTTGACTCTATGCGGACAAGGTGATCTATCTTCTCTGAAACCGCAAGCATACGCATCTAATTTTCTTTTTTGGTTTATAAATAGTGAATTGCGTGCCGGTTTATCATCTTTTCGAAGAGCGTGCACAGACAACTAGTTAGTGCTATCTGTCTGTAACTACTGGCCAAGGCCAAGGATAGTTTTTTCCCTCCTTAAAAATGGGAATTATAATAGCTTCACCCCAAGAACACGGAACGTACCCTGCTTCCCATATTGCATTACACAATGAGAGGAGGGTGATGAGAGATTCAGAACGTACGTGTATGATCACTTAATATGAGATGCGATCAAGTCCTGGCGCAGACTGGTTACACGAGATCAGTACAGCGCACAGTTCAAACATACTGAAAGAGCTGCCGTACACCTCAGCGGCCCTGTATTTGCGCGCGAGTGGCTTACTTTCTATTCGCTCGTTATGTCTTAATAATGTTTACGAGTAGTCTAAACAACTAGATACAAAGTCAAAGTGGACCCCAAGAGAATTCGCTTGATCTTCTATGCTATTCCTTTGGTTACTTACTAACCGCATCGAGTGTGTCCGCCATCCTTTTATCTTCTTCACACAGTCCCAAGCTTTTCTCTTATCTGTATATGAGTTAATGCTCGTTATGTACTTCTCGCAGCTTTCCATTTTCACCTGTCGGCGTGTCCTTCCCTGCGGCGTACTGAGCTTGAAGATAACCGAATTTTATATAGTTGGAGACTCTCGTAAAACCCCCAACCGCTGTATTGATTTTTACGCGCCTTCCCACATTCCTCATTCTACCAAGGGACGCGGCGCTCACTACAACATTCATTTGTTTGTGCGATGAACATTGAAGCCACATTAATGAGGAAAGCTGTTAAGTACGCCACTGCGTCGTCAATGCTGAAGGCTGCGATCACATCTCGCTTGAAACATGTGCATTCTCGAAAACTTTCCCAGTCGGCTGTGCCAAGCTTCCATCTTTGTATATGCGGAATATATTCTACTTATATAGTGATGTTTAATACTATTGGAAAGGGATCACTTAGTACGCATTTTTGATCACCCTCGCATCTAAATACTGCATCATACCTGCGGACGCTATGGTTAAATCTATGAAAGAATATGAGTTCTGTGAGGTACTTTATAGGGTGGGATCCTTCTTGTTCAAGAAGCCGTACCAGAACATAAAATAATGTTTTCAATTACACGAGTTCTTGCGTCGCTGCGCGTATCGCCCCACAGATTGTTGTGGGCATTTATGTCTCCTGTCATTATGTATGGCTCGGGGAGCTGATTTATTAGTTTCTCAATCTCTCTAAGCTGAGCATGAAAGTTAGGTGAGCAGACGGTCACAAGCCTGCCAAACACTATTGCGCTTATGGCTGCTTCCTCCAAATTTGTTTGTAGGCGTAGGTGTTGGTCTCTGTGCTATGATATACACACCACCTGATGCGGTGAGGCCATCCTCGCGGTTTTTTTAGGAAATAGAATATTAGTTCAGGAAATTTGTTTGGGAGGATTTTAGATGTGTTTCCTGTACACAGAAAAATCTTGGTTGAAATTCCTATGGGAGTGCTTTAATGTAGGCTAAATGATGAATAATCATTCTGATGTTCCACAGAATTACTTGGGTATACATTTTCATAAGTAATAAGGAAAATTAGCTGCCTAAAAAGAAATTCTACGTTTGTGAACCTTTTCCAGGAGCATTCACTGGACCTGTTTTATTATTCTGAGCGATTGAGTCTCGTTGCTCCTTCTACGATGACAACGTCAAGGAGCATTGTGCAGTGTCCATTGCCTCGAAAGAGGTGCTGGATTCCCGCTTGTGCACGCTTTGTGACCTTGTTTGAGGCCTCGCCACGCGTTTGAGGCTTCGACATTTCAGAAGCTACAGCTATAAAAAAATAAGTATAGGAGGGTCCAATAATAATTCGTCTGAAAGAACATGCAACACAACAAGTTTACCTATGTCTTAGGCACTATGCCTCATTTATGAAGGTCCACGAATCTTCACATAGGGGGTGTATGGTTCACAAATACCACATTTGTCGTATTGCCCGCACGAATCGTAAGTACTGTGCAAGCGTAAACGATTTAAAATCATCATTCAAATTAACATTTACGTGCCATACGTAACTTTGTCTGGCCAATCAAATTACGAGGTGGCCAGTCGATACCTGCACAATAACAGAGGTCACATAGGCAAGCAGAAATATGAGTGGCGACGCATGTCGTTGGTTAATGCTTGCCATCTTTTCATGTTTTCTTGCTGAAAACAACGTTTTAACACAACTAAAAACCACCTAAATATTTGTTTTAGAAGAAAACCACCCACAGCGGAAGACAGCGTGCATTATTTGAGCCTTTGACACAGTGACGTAAAGCTGCGAAAATTGTCCGCTTAGTGCACAGCCACTGACAACACTACACGGCTTAATATATGCACTGTTATAAATTCGAGACACAATAATTCTAACCCCATGGCATCAAGAAGCAGAAGCGTCGAAGAGCACCGATCTGTAAGGAAAGCCTGAATGGGATAAAGCATCGCACTTCGGAATCATGACAGAGTCTTTCTGCTGTTTTTGTAAAACTTTATTTGGCTCTATGTACCGAGGTGCTGTGCTTCTATCCGCCAGGATCTTCATTCTTGATGCTTTAGCTCCCAGCTGGGCTCAGCAGGGTCGGTTCCCTTAGTGGAAGGCTGTATTGGCCCCAGCCGCCTTGCGAGCTCACCCCTCTAAAACAATTCATTCTTCGCGGCGGTGGCTGACCAGCAGTGCCTCCCATTGCTCTGCGCTTGTGTTTGTATTTATTGAATTGTACTTGTTTTCTGGCATTCCCGTGTAGCTTGATAGAGGGTGGGCTTCATGTTTGCGTATTGTGTAGGGTGCCTTTCATTAGGCATGAATAGGTTTCTCCAGTCGACTGCCCCTACCCTATAGTTAGAGATATACGTGGGGGTAAGTATATCTTGGGGCAGTCTTAATTGAAAAGCAGTGTAACTTGTATGGAGGCGCCCAGTCGATAGAATAGCTATAGCTTTTGTCAGGTTCGAGGTGTAACAGAGCTTTTGTAGTAGCCACTGGACGCGTATCTGCGTTGGACCATTAGGCTGTATAGCTCAGCGCGTCGTGGTCTTATTGAATGTCCACGCTGTCATCCAGTGTTACACTAAAACCGCAGCTCCGATTGTGTATTGCGCCTTAGTCACTGCAATGAAGCAGAATTCAACGAAGTGTACAAGCAAGAAGATGCGACACCCGTTTGATATACGCGAGGATGCTGAACTGCAGTCATAGTTTTGCGGTGAAAGCAGAAATGAATTCAGAAAAGGGTCGCCAAATGCAAGTTCGCGTACATGTGAAATGCGAAAAGGAAATTATGTAGTATGGTACCTCTTCTGACTAATAACACAAGAGTGAGATATTGCGCCGCTATTATCATCTCGCCAACAATGACACAGATCTCAAACTATGCCTACATGTCGAAGGTATGCCAACACCAGGGGCCCTATAACATAAAACTATTCGAAAATGTTTTTATTCCAATCTCCAGACGTCGAATGTGCGTAACCGCCTACGCAAGCACCGGGCGGTCACCCGCAGGGTTGTCTGAACAGACCAATCAAACGCTCTCCTCGTTCATACGAGGTCATTTTTGTTTGCTCGAAAAACGAATAGCATTGCCTACACTGAGTGGCTCGTCTTATCTAATTGGCTCACAAGAGGCGAGAGGCACGCTCAAGTGGAGAGGGACTCACTGGGACCGAGCCAGTGCACTGAATATAGGTAACTGGAAGAAGAGGCTGGTGCCAGCACCTGCGATTGGTCCGCTTTCCCTGACTTAGCTGGCGGTGGCTCGTCGACAATCGCGGTGGCATGCAACGGAAGCTTAAGAATGACGCTAAAGCGGATCCTCAGCAAAGAAAAGTTGGCAGAACGAGGTCGTAAACGTGCCGAGAGTTACACGGCCACGCAAAAAGTTTTATTATACGCAAATAAACCCATGCTCTCCGGCAGGTGCGAGTACCGAGCGCCTGAGCGATCGGCGGCAGCCATCTTTTACTCCTTTCGGCAGCCTGTGGCTGTTCAGAAGAAAACTCAGCTTTATTCGGCATATTAATGCATCCTTAATGCGTACACGTCACTTTGACGCGGTGTGTTTTTGCGGTTTTGTGACATCACATGACAGGCAGAGGAAGTGGGTGTAGCCCGAAAACTTTTGACCAATAGCCAGGAGCTAATGGCGAAAAGGCATCGAATCATAAATAACTAGTTTTCGGTCAAACCGTACATAATCAGTGTGTACACGTCATATCAGATGGGGAGCTATCACGGTTTTTGTGACGTCGCGTGACAGACTGGTAAAGTTCTACTGCAGTTCTAGGGCCTTTTTTATTTGTGATAGGTCATGCGTTCTCCTACTCAAATGCTCCATTGCCTCAACAAAACAGACTGGTGGTCCAGTTGGTATTACATCCTAATAGTTTCTAGCGCAAGGAAACGCACCACACGACAGACGGCACACAGAACCCAGCGCTGTATCCTGTGTGCCTTCTCTCGTGTAGTGCGCTTCTTTGCGATACAAATTATTATCTTCGTTGCTTGTTCCCACTGGATAGCGACCTCTGCACAAAGCACTATCGAAGTTGCAGTTGTAATTAAACGGGCACTGCTCGTGCTGACTTCCAATGAGACGAACGAGAAGGCGTGCAATTCGTGGTGCACACTGTCGGTGGCATTCCGAAAATGGCGCCGGGGACCACGATGGCGTCTTTTTCAGATCGTGCATATGGCGCATTCGAGAGCTAGTGTATCAATTAGAGCGGCTGCAGACTAATTACTCTATCTTCTATGGAAATAAAACTACGGTTGTGAATCTTTCCGAATGAGACGTGCTCACGCATCCGGGCCTTCCCTAGAAGTGCGCTGTGCGGACGCTTGCATCGCCAGCCGGCAAGATCTTGCACTCAGCGTGGCCGGAATTTATGACCGCGCATATATTAAGCAGTAATGTGACCGGTGGTTATGAATCTAAGCCGGCGATTTCCACCAACGTTCACTCTAGCTACCAATTTTCTCTGGGCCATAAAAAGACAGAACCACGCTAGGCTGGCAGTTTCAATATTCGCTCGGCTTTCCGCGCATTGACGACGGCAGGGAATTGACTGCTTGGGAGAGGTTGCTTCTGGAGATTCAGAATTTTCTGTAGTCACCCGATGTTGAGCATAAAAACATAAAAGCCAAGTTCAATATGATGAATAACAAAATGTTATATATGGAGTCGGAGCGATCGGAGTAAGAACAGAACATAACAGAAGAAAACTCCCTCTCATTATTGTAGATGCGCCCGTTTCACGCGAACAAAACTTTCGCCGTCCCTGTCGCGTAATGTGGCTGATCACGTTCTCGAGGGGTGTTCCTAGAACACCACTTCTTGAAGATTCGTTTCTTACCTCAACACTTACGATGTGTGCTTTCAACAGCAAACTTGTGCCGTAACAAGGCTCACAGAAATGTAAATATTACGGTATATGTTAAGACGCAACCGACTTCAGAAACTTGTTCAGGACAGGAAATAGCGTCACTTTCGACTAAATTTATTTATAAGATAAGGTGGCAAGGTGAGCACGTGCGTCTGCGCACAGTAATCTGAAACAAATTTGCATCTTTATCTAATTAAACAGTCCAAAAACTGGCGTTCTGCTGCGTAAAGCCACAAAAATATCGCTGACATAGACATCACGTTTCACATAGATAAAATAGGCCTTCACTAATTCCCATGCCAAGGAATTTTTGCTACTACTAAGTATGCGGATATTGGAACTTTTACAGAGAAGCTGTCTATAGCTAGGATCAGGCGTATGGAGACCGTGCGTGTACCAACAATTTTTCATATGCGGGCCCATACCGAAAATAGTGCAATACCGGGCTGACCTGCGGCGGAGGTAAAGAAGGCCTTAATGCCTCTTCGGGATCGGATAACGTAATGGGAGTGCTTAACGCCGACCCGGTACTGCACTATCTACGGGATGTTTCCCACGGATGGGGAGTTTCTACATAAAACCTATCTCACCTCCGCCGCAGTTTAGCCAGTATTACACTATCTTAGGGATGGGCCTACGCATTGAGAGTGCTTAACGCCTGCTTCACCACTACCGCGGGTCGGCCTTCGGGATGGTTCCCACGGATTGGGAGTATCTACATAAAGCCTACTTCACCTCCGTCGCGGGTCGGCCCGGCATTGCACTACCTTCGGGATGGGCCTACATAATGGGCGCGCTTAACGCCCGCTTCACCGCCGCCGCGGGTCGGCCCGGTATTGCACTATCTTCGGGATGGTTCCCACGGATTGGGAGTATCTACATAAAGCCTACTTCTCCTCCGTCGCGTGTCGGCCCGGTATTGCACTGCCTTCAGGATGCGCCCAAGTAATGGGAGTGCTTAACGCCTACTTCACCACCGCCGCAGGCCGGGCCGGTATTGCACTATCTTCGGGATAGTTCCTACGGGTGGGGAGTATCTACATAAAGCCTACTTCACATCCGTCGCCGGTCGGCCCGGTATTGCACTATCTTCGGGATGGTTACCACGGATGGGGAGTGTCTACATAAAGCCTACAGTAAGCTAGCTGCGACCCCAACAGTTAGCTCAGAAACTTGTCCTCAATATCTAACGTGGTTAGCTTAGTGAGGTCCCGACAATACTCTCGTGGCGCGCGAACAGAAGTTGTGCAGGTTAGGAACACATGTATCACCGCACAATAGAGAGGTATCGCAACGTTGTCACTTTAACACAGCGTTCATTGAGAACGCTCATCTATAGTACGTATTTTTGTAGTCATATCTCTGACTATATCAATCAGAGTTTATTTCTGACTCTGTGAGTAAAAAATGAATAAGCTTTGAGATAGCATGTACCAGCTTGCAGAACAAGAGACAATAATTGAGGACATTTATTAAAACGACAAAAATCTGCATATTTCCAGCCACACGTCTGCCATGTACTGGTGAATTCATTGCCCATGGTGTCACAATTAATCACGGCTTCTAGATGACTGCTGCAGCAGGCCGGGCTTCGCAGTTGCCGTTAACTTATATATAAATGCCGAATGCACATACGCATTGAGTAGCTGCAAATGCATACAGCTTGATTGTCTTTCTAATGGCTTCCAAGTGCTTTGTGTACAAACCGCCTGATAGCTTTGCTGCCTTTCTATTTCCGGAGTTACTGTCTGTATTAGCTACGAACTGGTGCTTCCTGAAAAGAAAAATAGAACCTGAAGAATGCGGCCCGTCTAAAGCAACAGCGGGAGGAAGCACTGGGGCACACTACGTTAAGCTACGCGGTTGCAGCACAAGAGTGAGTCAGCTCGGGTGGCAGTCTATGTTCAATGCTACTGTATGTTTCAAACATAATTAAAGTCTGGGCTTGTACGTGCGAAGCACACGATCTGATTATGAAGCATGCCGTAGTGGGGCACTTATATTAATTCTCGCCATCTGCGTTCCTTTCACGTGAACCTAATTTTTGGATTTCGCCCCTAAAGAAATGCACCCGCCGTCGTCAGAATCAAATTCGTTAACTAGAGCTGCGCAGCGCAAAGTCGCAGGCACTGGTCTGCCGCGGCAGCTGCGTATAACTTTGTAGTGGCACAAGAGAACTGCACTGGTCATATTTCTTGTTGATTTAGCACGCCTCCAAGTTCTTAAATATACAGTCGAACTCTGACTGCATAGAATGCTACTCCGATGCTGGAATCTTGAACCGAAACATGTAGCACACCCGGAAACACGAGATGGAGACATTTTTCTTCCTAAACATACCTATTGTCGTCCACCCACATGTTTTATATTTGATGTGTCCTATTGCGGCAGTTAAAAAAAAGACACGGAAGAACTAATCTCGCTATGACTGTCGAATAACCATGAGGCGGAAAGTGGAGGAGCGGGTATGGCGAAAGCGTGAGAAGAAAAGCACAGTACGGCTACGATGGCTACGAGATAGCGACAGAGTAGCGCGCCTCGTCTTGCCGGTCTGTCTGCGGCGGAGGCTGCATGTAGCGCCCACACCTCATTCACGCGCTGCCTCTCGCGATCTCCAGTTTAGCGAGGCAGTCGCAACCCACTTCGCTCCGTTTGCAACGTGCTGCACAAGACGGATTGTCCGCGCCAGCCAACAAATCGCGAAATGAAAGCACGTTAGAGCTGCGCTCAAATTTTGCACTTGGTAGCTTCGTAATCGTCTGTGATTTTTTTAGAAAACAATGTCACAATGTATACTAGACAGTTTTAGAATAGCGTTTGTCGCCTTACGTCTGTTAAACCTAGGCCCCTCTGTGGGAGGTTACGATGCGCGTATTTCAAGTCTTTTAGTTTGCCGTTCGGAAAACCAAGCGTAAAGAAGACGTTATCAAACAGGGTGCCGTCAGGTGCCTCGTGCCAAACGCATCCAAGTCAAGACGATCCATTAGCAACCATCCTGCTGTTGCTATGTGGACGCGTCTCGTTAGGCCTACGGGTGCCAGAATCGCAGGTTTATAAGGTACGAGTTAGACACAGCCCGCCGACATGATAGCATCGGATTGCAATTCGAAAATACCAGAAAACAGACTTTACTGTGAAACTGAAATTCAAAGCCTTCCAGCTGCCGTTTGTTTTTGTGTGAGCAAAAGCTCGCTGGCGCACACGAAAAATCCCGACCAACTACAGGCTGACAGCTTCGCTGTTAAATCCGAGCACAGCTAACAACTTCTATGAGTTGTGAACGTGAAAACATTAATCTCCACTTGAATGTCGCTGAGCACTCTTTCGTGTTATTAGTTTTAGTTGGGCGCCCGCAGCAGTTCTGTGTAAGGGCAGCCGCGGAGGCGACAGTGCACATGCGAAGTACGCAAGAGCACTCACGGTCTCTTGCGTGCGCCCGCAGCTTCTAAAAAGCGGCATACCGTCCGCTGCGGGCTCTGTGGCCTTTGCGGGACACTCTCGCGTGGTCTTGTTTGTCCGTGAGAGCATATTTTTCAATATTACTTCGGCAGACGAGATTGCTCGGGCTTGAAGTTTGACTTCGTGGTGGGTGATATTGGCTACACAGTTTCAGAAGCTGGCGTACGGCGGCGACGAGCATCACACTACCGGCCCCTGCGCGTGCAAGTCAGCAATCCACTTCTCACCTTTGGCGCCCAACTATTGCCGTTTCGCACGTGTCGCTTCGTTACGAACGCAGAATTTCGCGCACTGCGTACGTGAATGGATGCGGAGGCCCAACTAAAAAGATACGCAGATCCCACGCGCTGTGGCAATCGATGTAAGTGAAGCTTTGTCTGCTGTGTGCGTTCCTTGACGTTATTTAGTGGTGATATATTGACCGCATACGACAGTCTTGTCGCGATGTGAAATGTTACCTTGCCTGTCCTTGTGTTTGTTGTTCTTGCTGCGCTCGACGCTTCATGCGAGCGTTCGTCTCCTCGGCATTAAGTGTACGCTTCGGCGCCATTCTGGGTTGTAGCGTTGGAGCCTCCAAAACTGCCTCCTCTGTCCCTCTCTCTATTCTCTCGCTTCAGTGATTCCAAGACGACCTCACACAATTTTGCCTGGGGCAGAATTGCTGAATCCCTTCTTTATATTCTTAGTAAAGTCGTCTCCCTAGACACGGATTGATTTGGGTCCCGTCACAATCTGGCAACCCTGGAAACGAGGCGGCTCATCAAACTGCCCGAGGTTTAGTTGGCTGGGCGGTGGGCACCTCCGCTCGGGGGGCAGCCAAGGATAGCCTAATTTCATTTCGCGATCTAACCCACCATTTCCGCCTTGAACGACGGACATTTCAGCCCCCACATAATAAGCTCAGTAAAGAGCAAGAAATTACCTGAAGGAGACTGCAAACAAGCTCCTTCCCTAACCCTGTACTTCTCTGCCGTATGTTTCCGTCCCAATTTTCTCCTGATTGTACACTGTGCGATGGGAGAGCTATCCTCAACCATATGCTCGGGGAATGCAAGGAAGATCCCCCACCTCCAGAATGAGGGGAAATTCTGCTTCCAGATGACTGGAAGACACTGCTGTGCAGCTCGGACACGGGCATCCAAGACCGGATCCTCAAGCGCGCTTATGAAGTCGCCAGTAGGCTTGACCTGCGGGCCACCTAGTAGGGCAATGTACCCCGGCCCTACATAAGGATATGGCTAAATAAAAGTTTTTTTTCTCTCTCTCTCTCTCCTCTTACTGTCGCTGCTGTTACGAGTGAGAACGGAGACAAGCGCAGCAGCTCCTGCACTGCATTTGTGGGCTAACGCCTAATTACGGCGTCCAGAGGGCATTGAGCACACGCGACGTGGCGTACATGTTGACACGAACTTTTCGGTTCGTATTTCCTTTGTTAGACATTCCTGTCTTGTAGAAACGCGTTAGCGTTAAGGGCCCCGTATCGCAGAAAAGCCGGTGTCGACGCGCAGGCGTCGCTTGGCGAACAACGATTCTGAGCCACAATTGCCCAGGCTGGCCACCACGTGGCGCATACCTTGTCTTACATTTTTTTTCCATAGTTATTCCTCGGTATTTTGAGAATGACAGCTCATAAACAAATGTCATGAAATAAAACACCGACAGCGCCTGCCTTTTATGCTTTTCTGACACGGCCACGTCTCAACCACGTCTCGACGTGGCCGCCATTAGTGACGTGCGTCTCAACTACTTGCCGACGTGGCCGGCGTTACAGGCGTGCAAGAGCACAACAGCAGCAGCAGCAGTTGAAGAAAGAGGGAAACAATCTTCGCTTTAATTAAGAGCTCTTCGAGGGCAGCCGAGCACGTTGAAATACTTGGCGCGCTTTGATTTGGCCTTACCAAGTCGTAGTTAAGACTCAGGCGAGGGATTCTGTGATCAAGGAACGCGCTAATAACACAGGCTTGCGAGAGTGAGGGTGACATACCGTCGCGGCAGCACCTCCTCTATTCAAGCGAAGCTTGTATTGGCTCACAAGTGGCTTCCTTGGGGCCCTATAACGTAAAACTATTCTAATATGTTTTTATTCCAATCTCCAGATGTCAAATGTGCGTAACCGCCGACGCAAGCATCGGGCGGTCACCCGCAGGGTTGTCTGAACAGACCAATCAAACGCTCTCCTCGTTCATAGGAGGTCATTTTTGTTTGCTTGAAAAACGAATAACTTTGCCTACATTAAGCCGCTTGTCTTATCTAATTGGCTTACAAGAGGCACGGAGCACGCTCAAGTGGAGAGGGATTCGATAGGGCCGAGCCACTGCACTGAAAGTCGATCACCGGATGAAGAAGGTGGTGCCGGCGTCTGCGATTGGTTCGCTTTCCCTTACTTATCTTGCAGTGGCTGCTCGAAAATCGTGGCGGCATGCAACGGAAGCTTCAGAATGACGCTAAAACGGATCCTCAGCAAAGAAGAGTTGACAGAATGAGGTCGTAAACTTGCCGAAAGTGCTCAAAAATGTTAGACGGCCACGCAAGAAGTTTTATTATACGCAAATAAACCCATGCTCTGCGACTAGCAAGCGCCTGAGCGATCGGCGGCAGCCACATTTTATTCCTTTCGGAACGGGGCAGCCTGCCGCTATCCAGAAGAAAAGTCAGTTTTGTTCGGCATGTTAATGCACCTTAACACGTACACGTCACTCTGACGCGGTGAGTTTTTGCGGTTTTGTGACGTCGCGTGACAGGCAAGTGGAGTGGGTGCAGCCCTAAAACTTTGGACAATAGCCGGGGGCTAATGGCGAAAAAGCGTCGAATCAGAAATAACTACTTTTCTTTTTTTCGGTCAAATCATGCATAATCGGTCTGTACACGTCATATCAGATGGAGAGCTATCGCGGTTTTAGTGGCGTCGCGTGACAGACAGGAGAAGTGGGAGTGGTCCAAGAAAGTTCTTGACCAATCGCGGAGGGCTGATTACAGAATTGGAATAGGAAAGTTTGGAACAGTTTTACGTCATAGCGCCACTAGTAACGCAAAAACATGGCTGCGTATTAGCTCAGCTAAATGTCGATATATAAAGCGAAAGCGTGGTTTAGCCTGGTTAAGTCTTCGTTTCCTTGGTTAACCTTTGATTTAGCTGCAATTATTATGCAGAGGTACACAATCATCGCTAAGCCAGCCATGACGGCTGTGCCTAGGTCGGTGGCTAGACATGGCAGTGATTAGGGTTGGGTAGACACGCATCGTTCGACGGTGCGACGCCTGCTGTACCACAGCGAAAGCGCAAGTGCTAGGCGTGCAAAGAGAGGCCGCGAGCATGCGCAGCGTCGAAGCAGAAACGGACAGGACGCGGACGTAGTGTCTACATTGATGTCGACAGCGCAACGCCTGTCGCATTCCGAGCCCTCTCCAGTCAAGCAGTTTGCCGGGCGATATCCGCAGTGTAGTCAGACGCCGCTTGGCGATGACGGCTCAAAGCCTCCCGCTCCCGTCCAACGCTCAAAGACGTCCCGGCCTCGCTCTCATCCATGGCCAAGTTTGCACTGACTAGGCGAGCGTGCCGCTCCCATTAGCCAGGCGTCGGGCGAGTCACGCTGTCAGCCGATGACCTAGCTGCGGATAGTGCATGCGCCGAGCCGGCGGCGGCGGCTTGCGCACGCGGAGGCGGCGGTGCTCGGCCAAGCTCAACGCGGAGAGTCACGTGATGCGTTGCTAAGGCTAGGGCGCAGCTGCGGTCAAATGAAAGTCAGATTGCTGGCGACGGCGAAACTCGGCTCGACTATGTTAGTAAAGGTTTCGCTTTAAAACCCAGTTGCTCACGGAGAAGAGCAGCTCAGGGAAAGGGCTATTCGGTGAGTTGACGGCTGCACCGGGGCCGGAGCGTGAGTAATTAGCAAGGATTCCAGCTGCATATGCGGGCACTCGGACCGCGCGCAGAACCAATCGGAGCCGTTTCGCTTCCGCCGGGGAGAGAAAGCCCAGGAAAGGGCATCGCGCGCGCTGCGCCGGCTTCGTTTCCGTTCAGTTGAGTCTCCGAAAACGGATGAGACAGCCTCGCGTTGTACATTCCCCCGAGGAACGGGAAGCCTTCGACGCGCGGCATGACAACTAGCCCATGGAAGGGCTCACCATCGGTGCGCCGATCTCGCATTTAGAGCCGCCCGATCCCAGGCAATCCGGCATCAACGAGAAGATCCTGAGCTGAGGGAGCGGGAGGCCGAAGCGATCCGGCACCGTCAGCTGTGGGTTACTTTATTAACCGTTACGAATGTTAGGAGCACGCAGGACAGTCTTCGCTTACCCCCATTATCCGATAAGGGAAGGGTTTATCTATGCCAGGTAGATGCGGCCAGTCCGACCGTTCACCAGCCTCTCCTATCGTCCTTTTCTACGCCGTTAGGTAGCGTTCGCACCAGCTTTACGGTCGTGGGGGAGAGCCTCACGACAGAAGTCGCAGGAAGACATAAAGTTTCTCACTATAACACCTACAGGAAAATCTAGCGCCACCGTCCATGGGAGTTTCTTAAGGGGCGCCGTGCCGTCATGGGAATGACGGTATATGTGTCTGCAAGGCTCATGTTGTAACAGGCTTCGTCTAGAACGTAGATATGGCTGCACAAATACCGTGCTCATAAAGTAAAATCTTCATAAGATGTTTCCATTCACGCATATCGCATATTTATCCACCCTGCAATGACTGACCAAGCAAATAAAGGCAGGAACAGGTGACAAATTGTTCCAAAGCGAGCACAAATCTTGTTGTCTGTGCTCCAACTTTAGCGGCCCGCTGATACTTTTTACGTTTTATATAATTGTACATGCAATAGCAAGTTCTCAAAGTTAAACAAAACATGTTTTGTGTAACAATAAAACTAACACAGCTTTTTACGTGCAGTTTTAGTAGAAAATGAATCATTGTGACAGACGGAACGGTGCTTGTCTGGCACTCCGAGAACGATGCCAATCCCAAGTCACAATATACCGGCATTCCCATGCATACCACAGCGCAGCAGCGCCAGATTTCCCTCTAGGTAATATAGTGAGAAACACTATGGAGGAAGATTAACAAACCCGAGATAACCTAACAGCCGCAGCAACGCAGCGCCTACCCCTTCTCCACCGGAAAGGCAGCGGCACGCGCTCAGACGCATGCGTGGTGCAAGCAGTCGTACTTTCTGGGCAGTGTCGCTCAACTGGGCTCACGCCGCTCGATTTTTGGACATTCCTTCTTAGTGGGTATGTGTCAACATATTTTAGGTCATCACAATCAACATTACTGCAAGCGCTATGGTGAACGAGCTGAAGAAGACGAATAAGAAGAGCCACTGATCGCCTCGAAGCCATCGTCCCGGTTGTAAATACTTGTGTGGACCGTGCTAAAACGTCGCATGAGCACGACGTGCTTAACGGGTACGTGACCACCACGGTTATTTCTCTTCCATCGGGCAAGAAGGGCCGCTGTCTTCCGAATCTGACGCTTGCTGTCCGAAGCATCGCCTCCGGCCATGTTTACTGCGACTGGGACTTCGACCACGCTGACCGATTCCACCTCGAAGACTCCATCCGTTAGCCTTTTCAGTAGGCTGCTCGCTTCCAAGAAATTGCCCGCTCTCGTTTTCTTCGGCGTGCTTCTGATCCTATGCTTCGTTCTCGTCGCGGCTCTACTGGTCTACGTGCTCCTCTCGTTCGCCGGCAAGGGCCACGCCGTCGCTTCGCCGCTCTCTGTGACAGCCGACGAGGACACCGACGTCCGCGACCATGGCGGTGAGGGCGCTGCTAAGAATGGCAGCGCTGACACGGCCACAGCCACCGATGGAGCGACGGGCAGCGTGGCTGCCAAGGCACGTCGCCATACGGACACCTTGCGGTCGGTGAGTGCCAGTGATTCCACTGGCTATACCACCGGACTTCCCGACAGTGACATTTCTATGGACACTGCTATCGGAATTAATGACCATGATACTGCCGCCATAATAAACGCAAACCAATCGAGCGCAGGAGGAGATATCGCGATGGTAGAAGCATTGTTTGACCTGGAAGCCTCAAGTGAGACAGCTACGTTGCCGGACTCTTTCAAGAAGGGCGTTCGCACTGCCAATTTCACAAATAACCAGCCAGCAGACATCGCTTCACAAGCAGCATGGCAAGATGACTTTGTAGTGTTCGGCGGGCAGCAAGAGACAATGCCTAATCTTGAAACACCAGCGTATTCAAACGGAAATATAAGCGAAGTTACAGGCCGCCATGCATCAGCCAAAGAGAATGTCGGCATCGCAGAAAATAGCACGCGAACTAAATACACCGCGACGGATGACGGTACCACCAACTGCAATTCAAGCACTAGTGCACTGTCCTACGCTTCTAAACGAAGGCATTTTATCAGGAATAGGACGAAGGGGCTTCACAGACTGCCCTTGAGTCCTAGGGCTCAGCTAAAATATGTAATTAATTTTGATAAACCGAAGACGGACCAGCAGCTTCAAGCAGCTTCTGATTTCACAAGTTTAGCGTAGTACAGAACGGGAAGTGCTTAAGCGAAGCTGGCGCTATTTGAAACGCCATTCCCTTTCTACTGATGATTTTTTTCGTGCTGCGGTACAACAATGCTATTGGTAACCAAGAGCAGAAAATAACAATAAAGCCTGCTAGACGTTTGTACCACCGACAGAGGAAAAAATTTTCTTTGATGCCGTACAAATAGTATTCTTGTTAATAAAGACAGTTGAAGACAATTCTTCGCTCTCATTGTTAGTTGAATGGGGTTTGGACACATCTCAACTGAGCTGCAGCGCAACTTGTACTTCCCTGATTTAGCCCATACAGTATTTACTTCATGAGTAAAATCGGCCCTTTAGTTTTTTGCTTTGTTAAGCAACAGCCATGCAAAAAATTGTGAAGGGAGAAAAATATACCATAATGGTGCTACATCTTTTTTTAAACGATTAGCATTCTTCGCCTACTTCAGGCACTTTGAGTGTGTCATATATTTAGTTTCTTAAGCAAGTGTCCCAAGTTTTTTACTAGCTTGGGTCACTGGGCATGTGCTCGTAGTCGAGACGACGTCATGGTTGTTGCATCGTCGTCATTCCAGCTTCCTAATGTGACTCTCCGTGACGTCTTCGTTATACCTCTCACGTCCACCTAGTGGCCCCATCTTGCGTAAAAGTTCAGGCCGCTCCAGCTGTGCGCTCGTGCTTGTTTTTCTCTTGTTGCTGTTGCAGCGTCATCATGCCGCATTCGTCATTCGACTCCCGCAATGCCGTTGTCGCCACACCTATTTTGGTGACCTAGGGGCCCAACTTGTGTAACCTAACAGCTTAAGCAACTCGGTATGTGCTCGTTGTATTCATATAGTCGCAGACGTTGCATCGCTTTCACTCCAGCTTCGTCATCTAACTCACGCCTTACTTTCGTCCTTACGCCATCGTCGTCATACAGTCATCGTGACACCATTATTGCGACGCCATCGTCCTCATACCGTTGTCATGCCATCGTCGTCATTGCGTCGTCGTCGGGTAGTCTTTATGATACATTTATTGTCATACCATGGACATAGTTCCGTCGTGGTCGCTACATAGTCGTCATTTCAAAATTTGTCATTTGACTCCCATCATGCATTCTTCATCACGTCATCGTCGTGATAATGTTATCGTCCTCCGATCATCGCCATGATGTCATGTTACCATCATCATAATTTTAGGAACATCACCGTGCTCTTCCCTCTCGTGTGCGCGCCCCTGGCTGTCAGCGTGCTTCTGTACGTCTTGCATTCGCTCGCCCTCAAGAGCAACGCCAGTGTCTTGGCTTCGATCGTCACATCTAATAACGTGGACAATATCATGACGGCCACCAAAGAAGAACACTGCAATTCACTGCAGAAATCACCGTTGACCGCGCACAGTGCCTTCATGAACTCCGCTCCGTAGTGCACATCTGCCAATGACGTGTCCAGAAACCAAGCAACTACTACCACGGATGAAAACCCCACGGTCAGCGGAGCAACCACATTGTAGCATAGAGTTTCCGATGTTGTTTCAACAAGAAGCCACTACGATAGATGAAAACACCTTGGTAAACACTGACACCACTTTTGAATCGATTGCTGTCAATGACGTGTTAAGACCTGCTGATGAAGTGTCTATAGACCGCGCAACCGCTACGATAGAAAAAAAAATTCACCGAACTTACAATCCATTCTAACGCTAAATTTGAGCGCCGCTCTATATGTGTTTTCAATTCGCGATATATTGTCTGGCGCGGACAGTCTGTCTCGTGCGAAACGTTGCAAACGGAGCGAAGTGTGGTGCAGCTGCCTCGCTAATCTGGAGAATGCGAGAGGCCGCACGTGGGTGACGCGTGAACGTGATTCACAGAAGCCGCCGCAGAGAAACCTCCGTTCATGCAGCGCTTTGTTTCCGTGTGTGGTATCGGTCGACGCGCTGGCCGCATGCCGGCGGCGATCAGATAAGGGTGCGCTACTCTGGCGCCATCTCGTAGCGGTCGTTCCCGCAGAGCCCATCTTGCGTGGCACTACGCCTTTCTTCACACGCGTTCGCCATGGGAAACAAACCCTGCACAGGGGGTGCTCGCTGAAAACGGCTGTCAGTGCGGTAAGGGAGAAAGCACTGCTACATTTAGTCTTCCAAATGAACGTAGGGCTGCAGGGAGCACGTTATTCTTGCGTTTTACAAAAGTGTAACCTTAGCGAGGCTAGCCTGTCTTTCTTTTTTAATTCATTTTCACTCAGTATGAATACTGAAAGCAGTGAAGAGGCAACAATCATCGACGATGAATTTACTTGTGAAAAACATCCTAGAAGTGTCTTGCACAGACAATTGTGTGACAGACACACACCGGTAGTTGCAAGCGTATGCCGCCAATCGTGTTGCGGTACGGTTTAAAAAGGATAGACTCACTGTAAGGGCGCATTGATGCCAAATAGCTCGAGGATTGCACACAGTAACACGTTTTATAGTTTCAAAGAACGATAGGTGACAACGACGGTTTAGGATTTCAGCGAAATACAATTTTCTATTGAAGAGACGCTCTAAACACCGAAGATTCAAATAAGCGATTATTGTTCCACTTTTACTTATTGTCGTCGCAAATAGTGACAGTTACTTCGTAAGCAGAGTGACGTTGCTTTCACTGGAGTCACTCATTGTGTCTACATCGTCGGAATTAAAGGTGAGTCCCCGTTAGCGATAGGGAAGCTCACCGCGCGTCGTTTACAGTTCGTGGACTGCCAGCCGACGGCGATCTTGCTGGTAGACGGCGAGGTTTGCCTGTCACACAGGAGATTACCCTCCGACAAAAACCCTGCGGCACAGCGACGTGGCCATTGAGCGACAAAGGAGTGGTCGCGGCTACGCTCTAGCGTTGCCTCTGATCGCTCGCCACCGATATCGTGGCTTCAGGCCTTCTCCCATTCACATCGTATCTGTAGCTGATGGCGCATCGGAATGAACCGCCGACGCTCCCAGCGGTCATGCTTTAATGCGATGGCGTTAAGGGCCTCGTGTCGCAGAAAATCCGGCATCGGTGTCCCGCGTCTAGTGTCCACCGTGGGACGTCGTTCTGGCAAAAAAACAATTTTGAACAACTCCTATCTAGGCCCTACATGTGGCGTTAGGAAGTTACTGAACTAGTTGAATTTATCAAGCTTTAATACATATAAAAATTGTAAAGTACAACTTACACACAACCTACAGGCATGATAGCACCGGATTCTAATTTGAATACATGAGAAAACATAATTCTCTTTCACTAAAACTCAAAAAAGGAAACCACAAACCCCTTTTCTACGATTCATAGAGTGGCCATGCCTCCCAGCTTTGCGCGCGCAACTCTCAAAGGCCATAAAGCGGCGCGCCAGGTTCCATGCTGCACCTCCAGATGGCGTTCGCCTCCAACACATCGCGGCTTACGCAAGAGGCCGCGTTTCTACCAGAAGGCTGGCGTTCATTCATAGGGTTCGCCGCCAGCGTTTTCCGCTAAACATTACAGTTACATAAGCTGCAGTTGATAGGAAGCGTGAGAATCAGTCATGGATTTTTGGATGCCATACCATTCCGCTCCTAAAGGCGAAGCTGAAGCGTTTTCCAAATTTTTGTAATTTTTGCAAGCTACGATGCGAGCACGGGCGAATCGGTTTGCTGTGCGCTGTTGGTATACCCATGCACAGCAGCTGAACTTGACGTGTATTGGAACTCTCGTTGGTGCTAAACGTTTGACCATCGACATGCTTTTTGTAATAAAATGAAAATTATGCGCCACTTTACCCTAGCAGACATCATTTTGCCTGGAATAGAAGCGTAGCCAATGTTCGCGTCGCCCGTGCAGCGTCGATGCGCTATTTCTTTAGTAAACACGAAATGTTGAACATTTATTTTCAGTGTGACATTGCATGATAAGCGTTGCGATTTTCTTCTTTTTCAGTTTGCCACCAGGCACTGTCAAAGACACCACGCACCGCTGGAAAACCAGTGGGCATCTATACGGCTAGGAGAACAAGGAGTAGATTTTAATGAAGAGAAAGGAGGAGAGGTCGGCCTATAGAGCGTGTCTCTAGCCTGCTACTCTTCACTGGGGAAAGGGGACGTGGGAAATACAGGGAAAGGTACGTGGCGGGTGATTATGTTATGGTACAATGAGATACTATATACACGTTGTCCGATATGCGGATGCGTACTGTAGACGCAATACACATAAGAGTAATCATGTCCACACAAAAAGTAGTCTTGTCACAAAAAGTTATTGCGCAAACACATTTCGCACTGACTGCACGTCTCACAGCTTCTAGAGGCGATCGTCTAAACCAGTCTCACTTAAAAAAGTTCAAAAGTGATATTATGGCACGCTGGGCAAAGTGAACACTCCTCCACGTGCCCAAAAGCTTTTCTTCTGAAAAGGGGCGGGAGTACAAGCTGTCAACTGTAGATTTGAGTGTTCTTCGTTCGGCCGCATATTGAGGGCAGACGCAAAGTACGTGAGCTATTGTCTCGAGAGTATGACAGACGCTACATTCAGGGTCCCGTGCTTGTCCAATCTTGTGAAGTTATCGGTGAGTGTATGCCACAGCCAGCCGTAATCCATGAATGAGTGTTTCCTGGCTTCTCCGCAACCGAAGTGGAAGCCGGAATTGTAATCCAGCGTCAAGTCTATGGAGGCGCTCTTGTCGATCGGTGTTCGGGGTTATCCCAACGTCGCGCCGTTGAAGTTTTAAGGGAGGTATGGAGCAAGGCGTTAATGTCATACCGGGAAAAATTAACCTTTATAATAGTTCCGTCAGTGTGCGCCTTTTTTGCTTCCGCGTCAGCCTGTTCATTTCCAGCTATTCCACAATGGCCAGGAATCCACTGCAACACGATGGTATGCCCGGAATGAGACGCCTGAGCAAGCAGAGACATGATGTCATAAACCAGAGGACTATATGCGGTTCTGTCACTCATATAATTGAGTTGCAGTGTTGGTTTTGAGTCACAGAGCACTGTCCATTTCTCGAGAGACTGTGGCAGTATGCAGCGAACTGCTTCTCGAACTCCGGTCAACTCAGCTGCTGTAGACGACTTCCTGTGTCCTATCTTGAACCGTTGTGCGATCCCCATTCCTGGCTCCATGTAGGCCGCCGCGGAAGAGGTCTGTGTCACGGAACCATCTGTAAAAAGATGTTCGTAATATCCATACATGTAAGCAATGTATGATGGCGCGAAATGCTTGAGCCTAGCAAGCGGCATCTTCAACTTCTTGGTTATTCCAGGGATTGAGAGTATCACCGTTGGCTTTGCCATCATCCAGAGTGGAACTTCTGGTATGTCATACGGTTCGAAGTCCGACGGCAATAAGTCTTGCTGCGACAACACGGCTTCTGAGTAGGCGGACACAGGCCGTACGCTTGTGACGTTCGTGAGTGGACGATTCCTGTGTCTAGTCAGTAGCCTTAGATGCACTCTCAATGGCTCATGTTGCAGATAAACTCGAGCTGGGCACGCACGTGCCTCTGCAATAGTGCCCCAAGTAGACTTACATTGCGGTAGTCCTAGGCAAATTCTCAGTGTGCGAGCCTGAGCACTTTCAAGTATGCGTACAGCAGTTGTACTAACCCGAGAAAGTACAGGCGCACTGTAGCGGAAGTAGCCAACAAAAAGTGCCTGGTAGAGCTGCAGAAGAGATCACTTGGATGGCCCCCATGATTTTCCGGACATATGTCGAATGACCTGAGTAAAGCTGTCCAGCTTTTTTCTTAATCTAAAGAGGTGCTTCGACCAAGATAAGTCATGGTCGATCATGACTCCGAGAAACTTGTAGTGGGTTACTGAAGGTATAATCTTCCCATCAAACATAACGGGGTAGCAGGCCATTGACTTCCGTGCAAATGCCATGGTCCCGCTTTTTGCCGGTGAGAGCTGCAGTGCGCGACTGTTTAGGTATGTCGACTTTATTGACATCGCGCGCTGCAGCTTCGTTTTCACTTGCAAGCGCGTTAAGCTCGTGGTCCACATACAGATGTCGTCTGCGTACACAGAGACCGAGATTGTACCTGCGTGTTCTTTGACCAGTCCAATGACAACAATATCAAATAAGGTTGGGCTCAATACACCTCCTTGAGGCACTCCACGATAGACGGGGGGGTTCTTTGTTTCACCATCGGGAGGTGTCATGAATATCGTTTTCTCTTGAAGATAGCTGGCTATCCATTGATGCATACGTCCCCCGACGCCACATTCTTCTAGGGCATTTAAAATTGCACCATGTAGAACGTTGTCAAAAGCACCCTTGATATCTAGAATGACAGCAGCCGTTAATCCACGGCGACGTTTCTGATGTTCAACAGTTGTTACTAGGTCAATGACGCTGTCGATTGACGACCTACTCTTTCGGAAACCTGCCATTGCGTCTGGATATATATTACGCTTCTCCAAAAACCACTTGAGGCGCGTCAAAACCATGCGTTCCATGGTTTTACCTATGCAACTGGCAAGCGCCACAGGTCTGTAGGAAAGCACAGCATGGGGTGTCTTGCCTGGTTTCAATAATGCCACGATTTTGCTTGTATTCCAGTGTGCAGACACAGTTCCCGAGGACCAAGAGAGATTGTAGAGAGCGTAGCACGGGGCGGCAGAAAGTTAGGTGGGCGGATGAGATTAAGAAGTTTGCAGGGACGACATGGCCACAATTAGTACATGACAGGCGTTGTTGGAGAAGTATGGGAGAGGCCTTTGCCCTGCAGTGGGCGTAACGAGGCTGATGATGATGATGATGATGATGATGACGATGATAATAAAGAGAGATTGTGTAAAGCGAGGAGCTCTTCAGTCGCTTGAGGGCCTAGATGGCGTGAGGTAGAACAGGTAATGCCATCAGGACCAGGCGCACTTGAGTTTCTTGAAGAGGAAATCGCTGCACGTAGCTCTTGTAGCGTGAATGGGAGCTCGAGACGATAGCCCATTGTTGGAGGAGCACACTTGAGCAGTGAAGCTACCGATGTTGCAGATCCGGAGAGGTGCATGCAGAAATCTTTCGCGATTTCCTTCTCACTGCGCGTCTGGATGATTGCCAAACCTCGGAAGGGACGTAGCTGTTGTGGAGGAGATGGTAGTGCTCGTACAACATGCCATATTGTGGACAATGGTTTTCTTGGGTCCAGGCTGGTGCAAAAGGACCTCCAACGTTGTCTGTCGAGATTGTCTAAGTATCTTTGAATTTTCTTTTGCACACGACGAGACGTCCTCAAGTCAGATATCAATTTAGTTCGCCTGTGCTTCCTCTCGGCGCGACGTCGAACTGCCCGCAGCCCTTCATATATAACGTCAACGGATGTTCTTGAATTTGATGTTTAGATGAAACGTGTTGTTGCGTGCATTGCTGCTCTAATGCGCTCTTCAATCTCTTTCGGTGAAATCACACAGTTGCAGGATTCTTCTAGCTTGTTCTGAAAAGCATCCCAGTCAGTGCGTCGCGTATGAGAACTTGGAAGTCTTGTAAACCATCTCAGTTTTACATAAGTAGGTAGGTGATCACTGCCATACGTTTCAGCATCTGTGCACGAGGCAGCAGAAGACGAAAGGCATCGCGAAGCGATAGCTAAATCGAGACAGCTCCTGTACGTTGTGCCACGAAGAAATGTGGGTGAACCATCGTTCAGGATGTCAAGATCATTGCTGCTTGGGAAGTTAAGAAGTTGTCTTCCTCGAAGATTTGTGATCCTACTACCCCAAAGATGGTGGTGCGCGTTGAAATCGCCTACAATAATATGAGGTTTTTGGCAAGAGTCAAGAACAAGTTTCAGGTGTCCAGAGTCAAATCGTCCCCTGGGAGAAATATAGCCACCGATGATCGAGATTATCCGGCGCTTTAGCTTCAATGTTATAGAGACGCCGTCATAGACAACAAATCCAGGGATGTAAAAGGCATCCTGGCGCTCCACTTAACCAAGGCCTTTGACACGTTCGGGCACGAGCACATCCTCAGCGAAATCTCCACTTTAGATCTCAGAGTAAATTTCCACGATTTCGTAAGATCGTTTTTGGATAACCGAACGGCCACCATAAACGTCGGACAAATCAGAAGCTGAAAGCACATGCTAGGTAACATCGGTACCCCGCAAGGGTCAGCGCTTTCGCCGCTTCTTTTCAACATCGCAATGCATGATCTCGCAAACAAACTCTCGAAAGTTCCGGGGGTAGGGCATGCGATTTACGCCGACGATATCACCATTTGGTCCACGAGCGGCCCGCTAAGTTCTAACTCGCTAGGCACTCTGGAGCAGAACCTACTGCAAGCGCTGGGTACCACGGAAGCTTTTCTTGCAAAAACGGGAGTGAAGCTCTCCCCCAGCGAATCGGAGCTGCTTCTGTGCAAACAAGGCCCCAGGCTGAGACAGCCCCTTAGCTCTCTCCCCGTTCACCTTCACACCAGGGACGGAGGAAACATCCCCAGTTGTAACACAATCAAGGTCCTGGGCATGGTCATTGGGGCTTAGAGCAATGACAACGCGGAGGCACTAAAACGCACCACAAAGAGCACCCTCAACTTCACCTGGGTCATATCACGGGTCGCCAGCAAAAGGGACGGAATAAAAGAGGACAACCTGTTGAAAGCATTTCACGCCTTTCTCATCAGCCACGTAACCTACACCGCCCCCTTCCTCAACTGGAAGAAGACGGAGCTGAATTAAATTGATACATTAATCAGAACGGGATTGAAAAAGGTCCTGAGCCTCCCTAGAAACACTAGCACGGAAGGACTCCTCCAATTGGGGCTACACAACACGGCAACCGAACTCTTTGAGGCACAGCGAAACTCCCAAATTAGTCGGCTCTCAATCACAAGAGCGGGCATCGAGATCTTATTAGAAGCAGGCATACAGCCCCTCTTCATGCCACCAGAGAAGTCGCAACTATGCACAAACGCCAAGGGATCAATAACCCTTGATCCCATCCCACGAAACATACACCCCATCCACAACGAAGGGCGGAGAAAAGCGAGAGCGAAGGCAATCCTTGACAACATCAAACGTAATGAAACGCAAGTCCTCTTCGTTGACGCGGCCACATATCGGAATCGAGGCGCCTACGCGGTCTCTGTGGTGGACGCCCATGGCTCACTCGTCAACGCAGCCACAGTAGTTACCAACTTCCCTCACGAAGCAGAAGAAATGGCCATCGCGGTGGCCCTTCGAAGCTGCAAAGGAGCGTCAGTCATTTACTCGGACTCAAGAACAGCTATTAGAACCATCTCGTCGGCCGTCGTCTCTAGGAAAGCAGCTATGCTTATCGACACCATCTTCTTCCAAGAAACGGGAGCAGACAACCTCACGTCCCCACACATGACATGCTTCCCAACCCACATGGGCAACATTTCCGGACATCCTGACTGCAATCCGAACGAGCGGGCACACCAACTGGCGCGAAAGCTCACATTCCGCGTCTGTGGTCCTCCCTTTCGCTTCAACCCAGCCTCGAGGGACCTAGACAACGAAGACCCACTCGCATCATTCCACGAAATCACTTCAAATCATAGGTGATCACGAAGAATTTTTCCTCCTCCTCACCCAAAGCTCAAAAAAGCACAGGCCGTCCCTTACAGACAGTTGCAGACTAGGACTTACATCACACCAACAACACTAAGCAGGATCAATCCTGACCTTCCTACTGAATGCCCACACTGCGGCCACGAATAAAACAACTTCGAATACATGCTCTGGCTGTGCCCTGCCAACGCGAGCACGGACTTGCCCGACCAGTCTTCCTGGGACTCTCCGCGCTCAGAAGCACAGAGCTCATGGCTCAGCTCAAGGCTGTCCAGAGGGCCCGGGCCGTCGCCGAAGGACTCTATCTACCGACCCCGACCTGGGTGGAGCCGCCGGATTGATTTCCCCTCAGGACCTAAATAAAGTTCTAACTCGCTAGGCACTCTTGTGAGGTCACATCGCACACTTAGTAAAACTTTGCTAGTATTTCCACTTGCGCCAGACGCGAATTGTTCATATCCGGAGAGCCTATATGGCGATGCCACATTGGGCTCGCATATTACGATAACTAGAAACCGATGCTTGAGCACTCTCTGTTTAATATCTCCCAGGCGACTCCGCAGACCTCGTGCGTTCCACTGGAATATTACCGAACCGCTTATCCTTTCCTGTTGTGACAACCTCGAAGTTGATGATGCCATGGCGTTTACTAGCTTTTATACAGCAGATCTATACGCTTAACGCACCTGAAAGATTGCCGGTTGTGTTCTTGTATAAAAAAATTATGTATTCTTGCAATACAAGCATTGCTATTTTTACTTTAAATAAAATAAAATGCGCACCAATATTTTTGCGGAGACGCTGCATAAATATTAAAACGGCGTGCGATCGCACCTGCCGTAATCCAACGACGCCGTCACTCGTGCTCGTAGTCTTCATGTAAATTGAGAAGACGCATTTGCAGTACTCATCCTGACCGATCTGCTTAGGCTTATGGAGAAGATCAATACTAACGAGTCATTGAGCATTATGAAATCTATTGGTCCTCACACAGATTCACCAGAGCACAACGAAAGAATTGTGCCAAACGGCATGAAGTATAGCTTTGCGGGTATACAGAGGACGCAGTAACAGCGCCCATCCTGACCGCTCTCATTATGCTCATTCAGTATATCAATGCTAACACTTACTAAGTGGCACGAAACCTACTGGTCATCAGACCCAGTCACCAGATAACATTGAAAGCATCGCTCCCAACAGTATGAAATATAGCCTCGCGGGCAGTACAGAGGACGCAGTTACAGTGCTTATCGAGGCCGCTCTCATTGTTCAACGAGGTTATCAATACTAACGAGTCATCCAGTGCCATGTAGCTTAATGTGCATCAAACTGTGTTCTCCAAATAGAAAAAGAAACGAAGGCATCGCTTCTGACACCACCGACCTAGCACTTGTGGGCCAAACATAAGAGGTAGTGGGGGTGTACGTATCGACTAGCACCATCACGTTTACTGAAGCCATGAACAAGAGTCATGTCTTTGCTTACCAAAGTACTTAGCACGATGCATTTACCAAACCCCACGCCGAAAGCTGATAGTCTCGTGCTTAGTAATCAAGCGCCTGTTCCGATCTGTACGAATGATCTGGGTCGTTCTGCGCCATAAGACGCATAGCTCAACTTCGAAGATTCTATCCTGTCTGTACGTTCAAACCGAGACAAGTATGCGGGCTAGACACCGCGTTTGTGGTTTCAGCCAACGTAAAGATACTCACTGCTCATAGCTTTGCTATATTATTGGCAGATCATTTTACTATACTTCTCCCATGAAAAGATGGGGTGATCATCCAAGTGCACAATGTTTTGCGAATTAAGCATGTGAAGCATTCCGTTTTTGAAGACATTTTTTTAGCTGACTGCACACGGTTGGCGTATCTGGGATCTCATTATCGTGCAGTCACTCACTTCCAGAAAAGGACGATTGGTTAGATATTTTGCACATCTCGTCTCAACACGAAAATGGTAACAAATTATACCTCTACATGTTGCGTACGCACAACTGTCAGGAAACAAAGTTATAATGTAAATGGACCTAATTCGCCATAAATGGGATGGTATGTGAGTGCCTGTATTACTGTCATCCTCTGCCGTGCCACCGTCAAGTGCCATTGAACCTAAGTGCTATGTTCTACATCAGATGGCACAAAGTACCCGAGGACAAAAAAGGCGAACAAAAGGTTCCTTGGATGATGTATGTGAACGGCATAGCCATAGCAGCCGACAATCCATAGGATTTGCCACCCGCTTGCGAATATAAGTGATAATACAGCGAGTAATATAAACCTTTAGCAAAAAGAAACCGCAAACTATGGTGTTGGAAGGAGAGACAAGCAAGGTATCAATTTACCAGAAAGCCATGCCCACAGTCAAGCAATATAAATGCCTGAGTATGCATAATCGAACGAAATACCAACTCAAACGACCATTGATATATATATATATATATATATATATATATATATATATATATATATATATATATATATATATATATATATATATATATACAAGCGACCTGTTTGAACGACTGTGAGTTCCTTGAAGAATGTGTGGTTTTTTTGTTGCTCTTTTTCTGTAATCTCGCTCTCTTTCCATGTATGGGCATTCTTTCTTTATCTTTTGTCTCCGCTTAGCCCATCCCCAGGGTAGCAAACTGGATGTATTCAGGTTAAGCCCCCTGCCTTTCATATCTCATAACTATATATATATATATATATACATAAATATATATTTATATATATATATATATATATATATATATATATATATATATATATATATTTATGTATATATATATATATAGTTATGAGATATGAAAGGCAGGGGGCTTAACCTGAATACATCCATATATATATATATATATATTTATGTATATATATATATATAGTTATGAGATATGAAAGGCAGGGGGCTTAACCTGAATACATCCAGTTTGCTACCCTGGGGATGGGCTAAGCTGAGACAAAAGATAAAGAAAGAATGCCCATACCTGGAAAGAGAGCGAGATTACAGAAAAAGAGCAACAAAAAAACCACACATTCTTCAAGGAACTCACAGTCGTTCAAACAGGTCGCTTGTTTGCCCATACATGGAACGAGAGGGAGCCCATACATGCCCATACATGGAAAGAGAGGGAGATTACAGAAAAGAATAAAAAAGAATACGTAGTGCGGGGAGTATGCAGAGCATACTCCACGCACTAACGTTCGCACATGCAATTGAGAGCTTTTAATTAGAAATCGTCTCGGGCTTGGAGTTTAATCAGAAGTTGGTAGGTCGACTGGCTTTGGGAGACCACGGCGAAACCAGAAATGAGGTAGTGCAAGGTGACATGGTGTGAAATTCTTTTGAAGTCAGTGAACCGTTGAGCAAGATTAGGTTTGAAGAAAGACTTAGGGCCATGGATGAACATAAATTACCGGCTAAGTGCACAAATATGTGTATCTCAAAAGCGTGAATGCATGAGATGGAGGAAGAGGGCGAGAGTGTTGGTAGCCGAGCACAGGGTAATTGAAAGTTGTTGTTTTTGTTGTTTCTCCGTGTACTGGCTCAACCCACTCTGGGAGATGTGGACCGGCCATGATCCTGGCACGTGCAATGGGTTAAAAAATCATACGTATTTTCAGGAATATCATCTCAATCAAGCGACTGCTAACAAGAACTTGTGAGTATTAAAACGTTTCATTGTAAGTATGAACTCTGTTGTTTCCGCGTATTACGTAATATGACATTTTTATTAAGAAAGAAAAACGAAATGAAAATCTTTACCATTAAATTCTTTTTGTCGTGCACAAAACATAATGGCAGAGGGCATCACAAATGTTCTGGTGTCTAAAATCCAACAAACGTGGCTTTCCCGGAAAAAGGAAACACACAGACATTAGGCAATAGGCTGGTTAAAATACGCACGGAAATGCGGTTTTCTCCGTTGTTAGTCTTCAGAAATCTCAATCGAGGGCTGCAGGTACGAGTCTGATAATATTTTATGTGGATAACGCGTGAACTTGGCAATTCTCATGGTTGGTTTGGTGCTCGCCGTTTGTTGTGCTTGTGCTGGGCGTGGTTTATTTTCAAAAGATGTCACCAGGCGGGCATTGCAACGATCGGCGAAACAAAGCAAGAAGCAAGGGGTCTACCGGTCTCTTCGATGTGCTTGGATACTGAAGCCGCTTCAAGACCTCACGTGGCGGCGGAAGAGCTGTTCTGATCGGCTTGTCAGGTGTAAGAAGTATTCAAACGGGCTTCTCCACGTCAACATAATTGCTCTCTTCTCCGAAACGGCGCAACCCTTTTCCCCGAGCTGACACCAAAAATGGGCAAAGGGAAAGACAGGCTCCGGAAGAAGGCGGCAACGACGACAGGACAACCAGAGGTTATTTAAGGCCGTGCTGGCCCCCGTGTTAATAATAACCGCTCGAGACTCAGATGAGAGTCACATCCATGTACTAATGAAGTGAATACAATCTTCTCTACTTTTTCTCATCATCACGATGACCGGCTTCGTCGTCGTTTTCTTATTCTTGCGGTGAAGACCCACCTTCCCGGTCGAGGTTATAACAACATCGAGCAAAGTTTACGTAATGGTTATTAAAAGAATCTTTATTTTTCGGCTTAAGATGGGTGGCACGTAAAAGGAGGTCTTGTCAAGATTCACTCGCATTGCATAAATGACACAAAAGTGATATAGCCAGTCCAGACCTGTGAATGTAAAACTTGAGGTTGAGGACGCGATAGCGTAGTCTCGTACGCGACACTGTAAAAACTGAAGCAGGAGTCACAAAAAAAAAAGAAGTCGGGAGAAACAAAGACAGTAAATTGACTGAAAATGATGGAAACGTAAGGTATCCTAGCAATTTAGAAAAACGGCAAGAAAGAAATCAGGAGGGGGAACCTGTATGATAACGCAACGGCACTGCCATTCTATTTGAGTCCTGAGCTGGCTGACTGAAGACAAATCCACACCGACCAACTACGCGCCACAGAATGAGGCTTGTGTGGGCGGCAGAAAAAGAAAGAAACAAATAAAGGAGCTCGGAATCAACTCGGCTTATCATAATACGATAACAAACCCAGTGAAATCCGTACGGAATGTACACCTTCAAGAAGCATTCAGATTCGATGATTGAAATGTTCACTGGTCGATATAAGTTGAAGACGTTTAGAATACTGGTGGGAAAAGAAGCAGGGCGGAGATTGCTCCAAATGGAGTGATTGCATGCGTAGGTGAAAGTACAATATAACGATGGAGTTATAAGCGGAAGATTTATCTCAGAGGCTTCTATCTACATATGTTGTAACGCAACAACATGTTCTGTTCTCCGCAAATACTGCACAGAATTTGAGGAAGTTGTTGCATTTAAAAGTTGATAAAAATGTATTGCTATAGGGATCAGATTTTTTAGGTCATTGATATTTAATATATGTGGTTGAAAATTTCTAACTGTTAGAACGCGACCGTTCAATTTAGAGCACCATCAATCACGAACGAAAAATCATTGCAGAATTTTGTAAACTGCACCTAATAATACGTCTGAAGCGGACAAAATTTATGTAATACACACCGCTGTAACGTATGCCACTAATATGTGAGTGGAACTTTTGTTGCACCTTCGCAAACATTGTAACAATTTCATGTAAGTTGTAACTTCATATATAAAATATATTCGCTTGATATTCACTAATCGATGCAGCTTACAGCACTGCTATGTGTATTTTAGTGCATAGTTATGGATATGTGAAGTTCTTGCATCTATTTGTGTTACTGATCGATTTTCGGCGATTTATGTAAATATATGCGCGCCCGGAATGGGAATTTCGCTTCATTTAATTATTAAATTTCAGCCTTTTCAATAAAATGCAGCACAGTTAATCCAAATCGGTTCAGGAATTGTCTGATAGATAGGAGCCTTTCTGATATTTTACATGTATTTAGTTGGTCACGTTGAAGTTGGCCTCGAGCGAAATCTTAGTCTTAAATACGTTAAGGACGAGATGAGATAAAGGCTAGATGACGATAAGACCGCAAAACGTAGTTAAACAAAGCGGATAGGTGGCTATTTGCCGTCGCCTAGTTTGAAATGGCATGATAATACACATAGTTGTCACCATCACCATTATCGGGACGCAGGAATGGAGATTCTTAGAAGCTGAACAAGCGCAGAGCCGCCCGCCAAGCGTTTCCGTCGTCCGAGCATTGGGAGGGTGTTTTGAAAAAGCTGTTAGCACTTGGGGTAATGGGCCCTATGCCTATAGCGGTAGCACGAGAGAACAACAAAACCGAGGCGCAGGACGCTTTACAAGGTGTCAAACACTGGAAATAGAAATGGTCAAATACGTAAACCATACAAGGAGGACTTAATTGCGCGTGAATTAAAATACAAATAAGATACAATATGAGTGAATAATGGATATCAGGAATATACAGAAAAAGACAGAGTAGAAATATGTAAGCAACATTTCATCATCGAATCATCTGCACCACACTGTGCGTCAAGGATAGTTAAGCTTCCACTCTTTGTTGACCCTTTCGATTTTATTACTTGTTCGCCTTTGGCTCCACACCACAAAGCCATTATCACGTGTCAATTGTTGTAGGAGAACCATTGCTGATGAATAGATTATATTTGATGCATTTGTTTATAGAGCACCGTTTTCATCGTTTGCGAATGCGTTTCCTCGCCCTGCGCCGAATGTGAGCACGTTCAGTAGTAAAGCTTTATTACAGGATACATACGGACACACACATGATTTTCAGAAACGGCAGGTTTCGGTGACATTAAATTGTAGAAGCTGTACAATGTGTGAGCAGGCTGTTGTCCTTACGGAATAGGCGCCTTCTTTAATTTTGTATGCTTATACTGGTATAGCCTACTAACTGTTCGGAAAGATTCTAGTGCTAGAAATATAATACGACGCTGTAGATTCACCGCAATGCAAAAGTTACATCGACTGATAAAAGGGATGATGCGAGGTGTAGAAAGGAGAAGGAGTGGAGGGGCGGGGTTAAGTCAGCAGCTTTTATCCTTTTCATCCGCGCCTATCTCACCTCCTACGCCATTACTACAATCCGCTTTTTGTTTATGATGTTGAAGGCGATTACAAGTATTACGACACCAAAAACAACTAAGTGTATGTCTTTCAAAACGGAAGCGCATACATAACAGAAGACTGTCACCAACAGTGGAGTCGCACCTTATTTTTCTAGTTTCCAGCTACTTAGGCTTTTTTTTAGCGATGCTTTCAACAAAAATTGTTAGTCTAAGAAACAAAATCACCGATTTTCAGTTTTTATTTATAAGCATAATACCGAAACGTGACGCGGATGTCGCTTCTAACACTGAAGGTTGCCATTAACTTATAAGCGTCACTTTGTTTTTTTATGTGTGCGTTCGGATTCTCTCCGCACGTGCACTGTTGTGGAACGTCAGATGTGAATAAGTCTCACGGGTGATTCTTTCCTAATAAGAATACCTGTTCTAGAAAAATTACCTAAATTTGTTTGCACTCACCAGTGGACTGTGGTTCTAGGGTTTGACATGTCTGAAATCTTGATCCCATTATGTATAAGACATGCATAGCATGGGGGTTGCAGGTTAATTATGACCAGCTGGTGTTCCTTAACGTGCACCCAAAGCATGGTACATGGGCGTTATTTTTTTTTCGCATTTTGTCCCCGATCGAAATACGGCAGGCCTGGCTATGCTGGATGATTGTTTAGGTACTGCAATACTAAAAGAAGTTCTCCAGATTCAACGCAAGTCATGGAATCAATGTGAAACGATGCATTTTTGAAGCGAGTAAATAAATGTTCTAAATATGTCCATGTTGTTCCTGTATTTGGCATAAAGAAAATTGGTGCGCGGGCATGTGCTCTTGCGCACCTGTGTTAGGCAATGGGACACACGCGGCAATCATCTCGAATGGCTAGTTTGCGTTAGCACGATTCTAGTATACCAGCGATCGCGCCTGAGTTTTTAGTGCGTAGCGATGTATTATATTTTCGGGTTGATTTTCATCTGCTAAAAAAAGGAAAAGACAAGCGTGCGTCACGTTGGTGTACTGGTGGACCGAAGTTCGATTACACGATCGGGCGCATAAAAAAAGAAGATATTCTTTAACGCGACGCATATTTTTTGTTTATTTAGTAAGAGCAAAGCAAAGTTATGCGCAAGGGTGCAGCACTTTTTTCTCCCGTTAATGTGGACCGATCTCGGAGACAGTGCAGCTCGAAAGGCCACCAGTCATGGTACAAGCAAACATCAGCTTTTGTGGGAATTAAGGTGGCGCGCGGCGACACTTGACGCACGTGAGCGCAGACTCGAGCTCGAACACAAGCACATCGTCATTCTCGTGTTGTCATCGTCAGTCCGTCACTGTCGTTTCACTACCTTTATGGACATTGTGCGCATTCTTCCGTGGTCATTTCATCGTTATCCTTCCGCCATTTTTGCACTCTAGCTGCAATTGCGTTGTCATATTGGCGTCATCGCGCCGTCTTCGAGTCGTCGTGGTCAAACCATCGTCGTCATTTCGCCTTCGTCATGGCACTGTGGATATCGCGTCGTCGTCAGGAAGTGGCCGTCGTGTCATCGTGGTCGCTGCATCGCCGTCATTTTGTCGTAGCTATTTCACCGTCGTCAACCCGTCGTCTAGCCACTTTGTCGTGTAACACCATCGTTGATACGCCGTCGTCATCAGACAGCAGTCGTCTCAGAATTGTTGTCGTGCCATCCTGGTAATACCATCGTAATTATTTTAACGTCACTATCCGACTGGCATCACTCCCGCATAGTCAACACGTTTTCCTGTTTGTGCTGTTATGATCGTCATCACTAAACCGTCGTCATCTCATGGCCATTATGTAGTAGTCATAGTCACACTAACATCGTCATACCATTGTCGCTAATCTTCGCCTATATTTGCGTCATATATACTATTCAGAAATGCTTCGCATGACATAGATAAACTTAAGTTTTTTTAGCCTAAACTATTCGGCCAGAGAGCTGCAACATTCAGCAGCCACGGTCAAGAAATCCCAGGAGGGTTCACAAAACACTACTTAGTTTAGAACACAGAAATTCGATCGTTAACTAATATCGAGATAACCAAGCAGCGATGGCGCGGCTTTGGTGCTCTTGAGGCAGAGCGTTAGCGCCGTCAAATGCCACGCCGCGTCCGGACGTTGCAGGCACGTCTCATTCACCCCACTGAGAACAGCTATTTTAGTCAAGAAGTCAAACAGTGCCACGTGTGCGCTTCTAAGCCCCTGCTCGAGCCTGCAATCAGTAAAGAAGAGGGCAAATAGCTCAACGTTATCCCCGCGGTGCAGAGGCCATAAGTAAAGGTAGAGCCTCTGATGTGAACATACGACACTGTTGTTGTCTGAGGCCGTAAAGAACAAAGAAGTCACTGTCCTATCTTTATAAAGACAGCACAGATGTGTCGTTGTCAGGCAGCAATCCACCTACGGGCTGCAATAGCAGGCGGAATGTGTTGGCTGGTATTGGTTCAAAATTCCTTGGATTCTAAGATTAAATTCCGAATTTTGCAGTTTCCTCTACATTTGTGCTCTAACAGCCGCTTTTTTATTGCTATTATCTTTCACCGACGTATCGAAGGCCTCTTAAAATGCGTAGAAAGAGGGCTACAGTTTTATCCGGTTTTTCATCAATTCGTGTACCATGAATCTCCTTGCTGTAAACTCACAGGCAAAACGCACACTACTCAACGCACCTTTAAGCGAAACCGATGACATTTTCTCCTCCTGCGAGGAAAGATCAAAGGAAGTGGATCACTGAAAACCATGGCGTGTTAAATGAAAACAAATGTCGAGTCGGTTCTCTGGGGAACCAAACAGTTTTCCTATAATCAAGAAAACATCAGCGTATTGCACAATCAGTAAACACGCAATGGAATCCCCAAGACTCGTCTTCAGCTCTAGAGTATGGATAAAGGTTTATTCGGTGCAGATGCCGGTTCAATTCAATTAGGCATTCAAAGGAGCCCGCGTCCCTGTGGCGCCGAAGCCTTTGAAAAAAAAAACTGAGACAAGCTTGGCTATATTTTAATTTACTATTATCCGTGTACGAAGGACTGTGTGTTGTGTGGAACGCTGTTTTTTTTTTGTCTTTCCGAATTTCAAGCTACTTTGTGGAAGATGCCGCTCCCTTAACTAAGGCGATGGACGTGGGGTCACCTGGAGGGGGGGGGGGCGATCCTTCCACGTCAAGAGCGGCCACTCTGTGAAAGTAGTCCAGTCGCCAGAGTGACACCAACAGCGAGCACACTGTGATCTGCTCAGCGACCAGTGACGAAATCTCGGATGACAGTGACTTCGTTCCCGTAGCAAAGCACAAAGCAAAGAGAAGACCCGTCGGGACATCTGCTTCCACAAGTAAGACAACTGTGATCCCGATGAGAAAGTCATCAGGCAAAACAATTTTATTTGTGCCTGTTGCTGCTAGCCACAATCTAAACCGGCTCGATCACCAAGCTACATATGTGTCGCTGGAGGTCCTTGTTCAGGATCAGATCAAAGATGTAAGAATCAACGCCAGTAAGAACATTTTTTTTTATTGAAGTGAATGTTAGGAGAGGTTGGCGCCTTTATGTGGTGGCACCGGCTACTCCTTGTCACTTGGCTGACGAAACAAATTTTCGCAAAAAGGAAGAATAGCAACACTAAATATAACACTCACTAGAACACCGGATCAATAAAAAATATACAGTCCATCAGTACATGAGTCGCCAAGTTCTGTGCATGAGTTCAGTTCACGTACGCATATATGAAGTCCGATGTTTTGAACAGCCAAAACACATAACACTTGTAATACACTCCAAGTACAGGACAGAATTATACGTATTGCGTAAAAGTTGCGATCCCCACATAAACCAACTACGCATCACGAACAACGTTTATGTAACTCATTTAGCGTATTCGGATCATCCAATACTTAATATTTCCCCAAAATGTTGGTCTCCTCTAAAAACTTTTTCAGAGCAAGAAGCGCTCTTTTTTGAAGGCCCGCAGTTGGCCATGGGCCAAGTATCTTTTTTAGAGTGAATGGTCTTCTGTCTAATATAAACAAATTAGCTTGCAGTACCGTTCTTTGTGTATCGTATTTCGAGCACTCGAGAAGAAGATGATGCACATCTTCGTCTGGATGGCCACAAGAACACTGCGGACTAGAGACACGTTTTATTCTGTACAAGAAGTGTCTCGTAAATGCAGTACCAAGACGCAGCCGGTGTACCAAAGTTTCAAATTTTCTGTTGTCTCTTAGAGTTTCCGGCATTGATAAGTTTATACATGGGTCTATTGAGTATAACTCCGAGTCCTTAGTTTGCTGGTCAAACCAGGTAGTTTTGCTGAGACGACAAGAAATATGTCTCAGGATCAGACGGACTTCACTACGCAATAGGGGAAGATTGGTTGTGTCTGCGTTATTGTGCGCTCGATTCGCAGCTGCGTCCGCTGCAGTATTACCAGGAATATTGCAGTGCCCAGGAATCCACTGAAATGCAATTACGTGGTTCATTGCGCTTGCTTTTGTAAGTTCTTTGAGCGTCTCATACAATATCGAAGTGTTCAAAGAATTTTTCTTATTGCTCTGTAGTAATGTGAGAGCGGCTTGCGAATCGCTAAAGATAACCCATTTTTGCGAATGTTTTTCTAAAGTTACGAAACGCAAAGCACACAGGATTGCAAATAGTTCTGCCATGGTGGAACATGTCTCCCGGGATAATTTAAATGTTTGCTCTAGCGCTAAATGTGGAATGACGAATGCGGAAGTCGAGGAATTTTGATGACACGAACCATCTGTATAGACGTGTATGTACTGGGGATATAATGAGTAAATTTGGTAGAGTGCCAGTTGCTGTGCGGCTACTATGAACATGTCTCTCTTAGATATAATCCCTTCAACCGATAACTCTATTTTAGGGTATGTTAACATCCAGGGGGGGTAACTAACATCCACTTTGCATAATTCAAATCTTGGTAATAGTGCTTTATGTTCTCGAACAACATCGTGAATTTTGCTTTTGTTTCTTTCGGTGAGCGCGAGGTCTAATGGATGCTTCTCGTGTTGGGTTAAGATGCGGTAAATATGTCGGCATGTTTCAACCGTTCGTATGACTGGAAATGGGGGGTGGCGAGCTTCAGCAATTACTAAAGAACTCGAGGTAGCCTGCGGAACCCCAAGACACACTCGCAGCCCCCTTGCTAGTAAACGTTGAAGACGTTCCTCAGAAGTTTGCGATAAACCATGGAGAATAGTTGCCGAGTAAGCAATTTTTTGTTTTATGAGTGCGTTATGAATTTGTAGTAGCGAAGAGACTGATCCCCCCCACGTTGTGCCTGCGAGTCGCCGAAGTACTGCATTGGTCTGTTTTTCAATTGCGCGGATGTGTGAAGCCCATGTAAGTTGGCGGTCAAGAATAACTCCAAAAAATTTATGCTCTTTCACAAACATCAAAGCTTGCCCGTTAAGCCTAAGTTGGAAATTAATCAACTGTCGTCTAGTGAAAGGAAGTACGGCTGTCTTTGCGTATGAAAGACTCATGCCTCTTTCTTTTAAAAAGGTGTCGATACTATCAAGGCCCTCTTGCAGCGTTGTTTGAATGTCTTGTATATTAGAACCAGAGGCTCATATGCAGATGTCATCTGCGTACAGAGAATACCGTAGACCAGACGGGAGCTTTTGTGGCAAGGCTGCCATGACACAATTGAATAAAAACGGACTGAGAACACTGCCCTGCGGGACGCCCTGCGTGATGCTGTGATAATTACTTTCTCCTTCTATGGTTTCCACAAATATTTTTCTATCTTTCAAGAAGTTTGACACCCATCGCAGCGTTCGACCGTGTAGGCCAAGCTCTAACATAGCAGCAAGGACGTGTATGTGACTTACAGTGTCGAATGCTCTTTGAATGTCTAAGAATACTGCTACTGTCACATTTCCGCAGCTTCGTTCATGTTCGACATATGTGGCAATATCTAATACTGCATCCATTGTACAACAATTTTGTCGAAAACCGGTCATGTGGTCGGAAAACACATGTGTGTGTTCACACCACCATTGCAGTCGACTGTCTATCATCTTCTCTATTAGTTTGGAAAAACAGCTTGTGAGACTGACGGGTCGGTAGGAGTCAAGACAAAGTGGAGTCTTTCCTGGTTTTAGCACTGGAATTACCCGAGCTAATTTCCATGAATCCGGTAGAGTCTCTCTTATCCAGATATCATTAAGTATCTCCAAAAGAGTCATTCTTCCTACTGGACCTAGGTTCTTTAACATCACATACGTAACACCATCTGGGCCTGCGGTTGTCTTTGTACGGCATGACGAAAGAGCACTTTTCAATTCATTTAAACTAAACTCACAATCAAGTTGTGGATGTTGTGACATAAAGCACGCACAAAGCTTCTCTTCTGCTAGTGTTGTCGAACTTGCAAATTGTAGGCAAGTAAACGGAATTCCTGGTCTGGATATAAGTTGACAAAATTCGTCAGCAACAGATGTTTCCGGAGTGCTTCGAGCTACGGCAAGGGCTCGAAAGGGATGGCTCTGGGTAACTGGACCACTAAAAGATCGGACAACGGACCATATTCTGGGAACTGGAGTAAGGGGAGACAACGACGCGCAGTATTTTCGCCATTTTCTTGTACCTAATTTTTGTAAGCGTCTGCGCGAAGTTGACTGAACTTTCTGTGCCATGTTGTAGTCGTCCAGCTTTCCACTGCGGCGGTAAGCCCGTTCTGCGCGCCTTCTAATTGCTCTTAGGCATTCATATTCGCCGTCGACTGCAGCTTATTCATTTGGAACAATGACTTGCTTTGTGCAGTTCTTGTAGGACTCACACAATGTATTTGCAAAACTTTGAAAGTTCGGATTTTCACCCAATGAATTACTTAAATGGTGGCGAAAACTTTGCCAATTAGTATACTTTGAGTAGCGGCGGGTCTCTTCACTCCGTATGAGGCGATGTTTGACCAGGATCGGAAAATGATCACTACCGTGCGTTTCTATGTCCGTTGACCATTCAACACCATCAAGAAGGTCTTGGGAGCAGAGCGTAACATCTATACAGCTTGAGTAACGAAACCCCGCAAGAACGTTGGAGAGCTGTCATTTAACACAATCAGATTACTTTTTTCTGCGGCAGATTCTATAATGCTTCCACGGGTATCATTATATTCACTGCCCCAGATGACGTTATGTGCGTTGAAGTCCCCACAAACCAGCACATGTGAGTTTGCGATACCAAACACATTCACCAAGCTGTCTACTGATATTTTGCTAGAACATTGTAGATAAATACTGATCACTGTGACGCTTGTATTTCTAAAAGATATCTTGCATGCTACGAACTCCGGTATGTTTGAATCGCTCGACTGTATTAAATAGGACGGCAGGTCTTTTCTCACGCATAACATCGCTCTACTACTTCCAGCAATGCGCGATGATTTATATATAACATAGTTCGAAAGACGAAAGTCATCTCGTACGCGTGCTTCCTGTATGCATAAAACAGGAAAGTTATGTTGAGCTAGTAGTTTGCGAAAATCAGCTGACTTATTTCGAAGGCTATTAGCATTCCACTGAAATATGAAAACATTGTTATAACGATTATTCATTGTAAGCCTGCAGTGGAGCTGTTGGTGGTTGTGGAAGCACCAACGATTCCATAGAAAGCAGTGCTTTTACCTCTGGAAGGTTGTTTGCGTGTGGAATGGCACTGAGAATTGCACGCAGAGCTGTGAATAGCACGGGCAGGATCATATGTGCCACGGGTAAAGACGCGTAATCACCAAACGACGCTGAAGCTCCATGTGTGCTCGAAGCAGGTCGCTGAAGAGCTGACTGAGACGGTCGCTGGGATGACAGGTGTGGTTGAGGCGAATGTTGAGGTAGTCGCTCAGATGTTAGGTGAGGCTGCTGTGTCAATGGTACAGGGCGTTGTTTAGAAGGTCGGCTAAGTTCACTCGAAGCCTGGGCAAGATGAGTAGTGTTCTCTGGAGGTGGATCGTGTCGCTCGCTGCCAGAATGTTGTCGACCTGAGTGCTTTAGAGCTGCAGAATAGTTCATATTAACCACTTGCTCTTTCTCTTTGTTGGCAGTTGGAGGCGCGCATCTTACAGCATCTAGGTTGGGTGGGGGCGCATTACGAGGAGGCAGCCTTCCGTATTTCGACTCATGTCTGCGCAACCTTGAGGCAGCTCTGCTCTGAGGGCACCCGGAGAAGGAAGCTGTATGGTTTCCGCCACAGTTGGCACACTTTGGCTGACACACAGACTTGCACTCTGAATGGTCGTGGTCTTCCGAGCATATCTTGCAGCGACGTGGACTGCGGCAGTTCTTCGATAGATGTCCAAATCTCTGGCAGTTGTAGCATCTCAGAGCAGGGCCGTGATATTCTTCTACGGGATGACTCGTGAAACCTAGATGCACTCGTTGCGGCATTGGTTTATCTTCTCTGAAATGGAGAATGACAGATCTCAGAGGGCGTGATTCTACCGCTCCATCTTCTTGGCGATTGTAGCGTGCCTGACGACGGGCAGAAGTCACGTCAAAGTCCTTCAGGAAGTCAACCAGTTGTTCTTCTGTATACTCAACTGGCACATGGCGTATCTTGCCGACATTCTTGGTATAAGATGCCGGAATGAATGGTTTGACTCCCAAACCAGCCACTTCGCTCATCGACAGAAGATGTCTCGCAGATGATAGTGAAGTAACGTTGACAGCGAAACTTCCATCTCTGTTCACGCGGAATGACTGTACTTTCTCCTTTGCCGCGGAGACAATTTCCGACGCTGCGCGGTTTGGATTCACTTGCCAGAAATTGCGCCCTTCCTGTGAGGGTCGAAAAACAACTGGAATTCCCTCAGGCCGCTTCTTTTTATACGATACCAAGGAGAACGGCGTGTCATCGCAGTCTATGTCTTCATCTTCACTTAGCTCATAGGTAGATGTCTTGTCGTCGTCAACCCGTGGTTTCTTGGCTTCACTTTCGCTTGTCTCAGCCATATTCACTGAAGGTGCACTGGAAGGTAGGGCAGCGTTGAAAACTAGCGTCGCCGGCTTGATGACATTAGGCGCGTGGTGTGGCACTTCCGAGTGCGGCGCCGATTCTGCGGCACTCATGCGCCTAGGAATGCGCTGTCGGACATATGGCTCGTGCCGGTGTTCTTTGCCACCCACCGCCGTGGCAGGCGTAGATGGGCTGCGGAGCTCAGCAAAACCACGCGATACTGTGCGCGATCTCCAGCACACAGGTATCCCACGGGATGTCCGTTCTCTCTGGACAACAGCGAAGTCTCGACACAGCACTAATTCCTGAAGAAAACAGAAAACAATATCTCACCGAAGAAGCAGCGGCCGCTCGGAAGGACTTCTTCTTCTTCCAGTAAGAACATTCTTGCTATAGATGTCACAAATTGCAGCGTGGTAGAGCTTTTGAGCCACGTTATGGTGCTGCGTAGCATCAACGTACGCTGCTATAAGCAAGACGATCGTGACTCTACGTCCGGTGTTGTGTGTCACGTAGACAATTCCATAAGCGATGCTGACCTGCATATACTCCTCAACCAGGCGACAGAGGGAATTGCCATATTGCAAGCACGTCACCTAGAAAATTGGCACTGTGTGAGGCTAGCTTTTAAAGGAGACAGCCTTCCATCACACGTCAAGGTCGGTCACATCCAACACGCAGTACGGCCTTTTGTGCCTAAGCCGCTTCATTGCCGGAAATGTCAAAGGATAGGGCACGTTAGTGCGGTTTGCACAAATGATTGCGTGTGCTCGTGGTGCTCTGGGTCGCACAGCTCCGACACCTGTCGTGTAGAAAACCAAAAGTGCACGAATTGTCAGGGCTCTCACGATGCATCTTCAAAGAATTGCCCACATGTGAGAAATGAGATTACAGCCTTGGGGCAAATGATCAGGGATAGTTCATCGCACAGGGAGGCTCCGGCTAAGGTGCGACGCCGGCGTTCACATCACCAGAGATCTAGAAAATCGACTGCTATTTGCTAAAAATATACCACATCCGCCTACAGCCAATGCACTTCGACTGACAACTAGCAATACTAGCAGCGAGGATCCTAAGCAGAAAGTATCAAATATCACTGCCTCATGCGAGGAGTGGCCACCATTGGCACGGTTAGACCAACCAGCGGAGCAGCAAGGTGTAGCATGCTCGCCGGCACATGCTTCACCTTCTGGCAGCAGTCATCATCATCATCATCATCATCATCATGATCATCATCATCATCATCATCAGCCTGGTTACGCCCACTGCAGGGCAAAGGCCTCTCCCATACTTCTCCAACAACCCCGGTCCTGTACTAATTGTGGCCATGCCGTCCCTGCAAACTTCTTAATCTCATCCGCCCACCTAACTTTCTGCCGCCACCTGCTACGCTTCCCTTCCCTTGGGATCCAGTCCGTAACCCTTAATGACCATCGGTTATCTTCCCTCCTCATTACATGTCCTGCCCATGCCCATTTCTTTTTCTTGATTTCAACTAAGATGTCATTAACTCGCGTTTGTTCCCTCACCCAATCTGCTCTTTTTCTTATCCCTTAACGTTACACCTATCATTCTTCTTTCCATAGCTCGCTGTGTCGTCCTCAATTTGAGTAGAACCCTTTTCGTAAGCCTCCAGGTTTCTGCCCCGTAGGTGAGTACTGGTAAGACACAGCTATTATATACTTTTCTCTTGAGGGATAACGGCAACCTGCTGTTCATGATTTGGGAATGCCTGCCAAACGCACTCCAGCCCATTCTTATTCTTCTGATTATTTCCGTCTCATGATCCGGATCCGCCGTCACTACCTGCCCTAAGTAGATGTATTCCCTTACGACTTCCAGACCCTCGCTGCCTATTGTAAATTGCTGTTCTCTCCCGAGACTGTTAAGCATTACTTTAGTTTTCTGCATATTAATTTTTAGACCTACTCTTCTGCTTTGCCTCTCCAGGTCAGTGAGCATGCATTGCAATTGGTCCCCTGAGTTACTAAGCAAGGCAATATCATCAGCGAATCGCAAGTTACTAAGGTATTCTCCATTAACTTTTATCCCCAATTCTTCCCAATCCAGGTCTCTGAATACCTCCTGTAAACACGCTGTGAATAGCATTGGAGATATCGTATCTCCCTGCCTGACGCCTTTCTTTATTGGGATTTTGTTGCTTGCTTTATGGAGGACTACGGTGGCTGTGGAGCCGCTATAGATATCTTCCAGTATTTTTACATATGGCTCATCTACACCCTGATTCCGTAATGCCTCCATGACTGCTGAGGTTTCGACTGAATCAAACGCTTTCTCGTAATCAATGAAAGCTATATATAAGGGTTGGTTATATTCTGCACATTTCTCTATCACTTGATTGATAGTGTGAATATGGTCTATTGTTGAGTAGCCTTTGCGGAATCCTGCCTGGTCCTTTGGTTCACAGAAGTCTAAGGTGTTCCTGATTCTATTTGCAATTACCTTAGTAAACACTTTGTAGGCAACGGACAGTAAGCTTATCGGTCTATAATTTTTCAAGTCTTTGGCGTCCCCTTTCCTATGGATTAGGATTATGTTAGCGTTCTTCCAAGATTCCGGTACGCTCGAGGTCATGAGGCATTGCGTATACAGCGTGGCCAGTTTCTCTAGAACAATCTGTCCACCATCCTTCAACAAATCTGCTGTTACCTGATCCTCCCCAGCTGCCTTCCCCCTTTGCATACCTCCTAAGGCTTTCTTTACTTCTTCCGGCGTTACCTTCGGGATTTCGAATTCCTCTAGACTATTTTCTCTTCCATTATCGTCGTGGGTGCCACTGGTACTGTATAAATGTCTATAGATCTCCTCAGCCACTTGAACTATCTCATCCATATTAGTAATGATATTGCCGGCTTTGTCTCTTAACGCATACATCTGATTCTTGCCAATTCCTTGTTTCTTCTTCACTGTTTTTAGGCTTCCTCCGCTCCTGAGAGCATGTTCAATTCTATCCATATTATACTTTCTTATGTCAGCTGTCTTACGCTTGTTGATTAACTTCGAGAGTTCTGCCAGTTCTATTCTAGCTGTAGGGTTAGATGCTTTCATACATTGGCGTTTCTTGATCAGATATTTCGTCTCCTGCGATAGTTTGCTGGTATCCCGCCTAACAGAGTTACCACCGACTTCCATTGCACACTCCTTAATGATGCCCACAAGATTGTCGTTCATTGCTTCAACACTAAGGTCCTCTTCCTGAGTTAAAGCTGAATGCCTGTTCTGTAGCTTGATCTGGAATTCCTCTATTTTCCCTCTTACCGCTAACTCATTGATCGGCTTCTTATGTACCAGTTTCTTCCGTTCCCTCCTCAGGTCTAGGCTAATTCGAGTTCTTACCATCCTGTGGTCACTGCAGCGCACCTTGCCGAGCACGTCCACATCTTGTATGATGCCAGGGTTAACGCAGAGTATGAAGTCTATTTCATTTCTAGTCTCGCCGTTCGGGCTCCTCCACGTCCACTTTCGGCTATCCCGCTTGCGGAAGAAGGTATTCATTATCCTCATATTATTCTTTTCCGCAAACTCTACTAATAACTCTCCCCTGCTATTCCTAGTGCCTATGCCATATTCCCCCACTGCCTTGTCTCCAGCCTGCTTCTTGCCTACCTTGGCATTAAAGTCGCCCATTAGTATAGTGTATTTAGTTTTCACTCTCCCCACCGCCGATTCCACGTCTTCATAGAAGCTTTCGACTTCCTGGTCATCATGACTGGATGTAGGGGCGTAGACCTGTACAATCTTCATTTTGTACCTCTTATTAAGCTTCACAACAAGACCTGCCACGCTCTCGTTAATGCTATAGAATTCCTGTATGTTACCAGCTATATTCTTATTAATCAGGAATCCGACTCCTAGATCTCTTCTATCCGCTAAGCCCCGGTAGCACAGGACGTGCCCGCTATTTAGCACTGTATATGCTTCTTCCGGCCTCCTAACTTCACTGAGCCCTATTATATCCCATTTACTTCCCTCTAATTCTTCCAATAGCACTGCTAGACTCGCCTCACTAGATAATGTTCTAGCGTTAAACGTTGCCAGGTTCATATTCCAATGGCGGCCTGTCCGGAGCCAGTCAAGACGACGACAAACATATTGTGACCATGATAAGGGCCCTTATCAACACGCTACGAGTACTGCTAACTAACATACACACTGCGGCGGCTCGAGGCGCGCTTTAAATAGTGGATGGCCTTAATCCGGTGCTGCTCAGTCTTGAAAAGCACCACGGCTGCTCCACCGCACTTGCTCCTTAAAGAAGTCAAGGAAGCGTCTATCTTCCAGTAGAATGCCAAAGGCCTTAAATCCCGCATTTTTCAATTTCGTCCTTTTGTTTTTAAGAACAAATTTCCAATCATCGCCATTCCCGAGCCAAACATTGAGAGCGGCATCTGCCTTTCAGGATATGAAAGTTTCACGTCTTCTATATGTAAGGACTGCAGCAAAGTCATTGTTTACGTCAGATGAGTTTTCACTTATGTTTTACACCAAGTGGCACCTGATGACGACAATCAGTACGTATGTTGGACTGTACAATGCAAAGACGTCGTACTCAGGCCTCGTAGGTGCCTAAATTTAACCTTTCTGTCGATTTTACAATGCAATAATAAATGCAATTTTAACAGCCATAACTGGGCCACGAATTATTACCGACGATTTTAATGCGCATCATCCGTGATGGGGAAGCTTAAACATGGATGGTCAGGAAAACGTGTACTATCCTTCGCGTCAGACCATGAACTCTGCTTCTTAAATGATGGCAGCTTCACTTTTCTGCGGTGGTTGACATACAGCAGCCGCCTGGACTTAACATTTGTTTCAAGATGCCTCAGTACAAGTGTGAAATGGTTTCCGGACAGGGAAACCCATGGTAGTGACCATGTTCGAACATATGTTAAAATCGATGGCAAGCGCAAGTCAGACTCTACCACACTTCTTCAAGGCATCGATTGGCCTAAATACACCTTGCTTATGGAGAAATATTGCCAACAAATCCAGTACTCTCTACCTGGCGACATCGATGAGCTAATTAACGAGGCTCATCAAAAAGCCCCAAGAGATTTTAGGCATGTTGCTAAATTTTCTGAATTCCAAGCAGAATTGGACCGGCTTCGAGCAATTCGCCGTTGCGTGGAGCGAAGGTACAGGCTCACCAAGTCCATCAACGAGCTAAGGGAGGCGAGACGCATACTGAAGATCCAGCGTCGAATCAACTCCCTGCAGTCTCTAAGATGGGACACTTTCTGTGATTCCGATGGTCCACATAAACCCTGTGGTGCGCAGAATGGTGCGCAGTCTTCGAACATCACTGCAGCAACGCTACCCCTTCGAATCTTTGGCTCTTTGCTAAAGCCGCCGACGTCGACGTAGTGGAGGACTTCTGTTTGAAGATTGCTAGTCAACCATCCTCGTTTCCCACACATGATACCCATGACGTTCCAATCTCGCGGGATTATCATATGGACATTCAGTTTTCCATCGAGGAGTTTCAAGTGACGTTGGCAGCCTGAAGATGTTCCTCACTGCCTGGGACTTGCGGGGTGACATACGGAGCTCTTGGCAACCGTGGTCAAACAGCCCGGCATCCTCTTCTATACATGTACAACAATACATGGCGCGAAGGATTCGTTCCTCCTGCATGGAAGCCCAGCCGGCTTGCGCCTCCGCTCAAGCTAGGTCAAGCGCGCCTACACCTGCCGTCTTATTGTACCATTGTTGTGGCCAGTTGTCTAGGAAAGGTGGTGGAGAGGATCGTGCTGACCCGTCTAGAGTGGTATATAGAACACTACAACATATATCCTGACGCTATGGCAGGCTTCCAACGTGGACGCTCTTCTATAGACAGTGTCATAGACCTTGCCTTGTCTGTTCAGCAGGAAAACCCTGCCATCAGCGATGTTCCTGGACGGTAAAGGTGCTTATGACAACATAACCTATAGAGTCATCTTGGACGTCTTAGGCGATGTCGACCTAGGTGGCCTTGTTTTTCGATGACATTCAGCTACTCGAAGGACAGGTCATTCTTTGCGCGAACAGAGCAGGGCGTGTCATCACAACACAACACCTACCGTGGCGCACCGCAAGTGTCTTGAGCACCACTCTAACCTCGTGTTAATCAAGCTGGTGTATACCCTTCCGCAATTCGTCCATGTGTCGATCTATGCAGACGATACATGTATTTCGTCATGAGGAGTCACTCGTCCCCAGGTGCTCGCAAGACCCCCAAAACGGCGACAGTAACATCAGGCTTTCTTCGAGCACGAAGTTTGGAAATGTCCTCCGAGAAGTTCTCTATGGTCGCTTTCACGCGCAAAGCAACGAGACCGTACGCTGTCAGAACTAATGGACAGCGTATTACCTGCGAGAAGACGCACCGCTTTCTAGAAGTGATAGCAGAGACCTCTCCTGGAGTTCTCATATGTCCTACCTAAAAAGGAAACTAGTCATGGTAACTCATCTGCTCAGATTTCTTGCAGGAAAGTCATGGGGTGCGTCTGTGAGCCCGATTCTTAAACTCTATAATGCACTGTTCCTGGGTGCCCTACGATATGGCTTACTGCACTGGGTGAAACTCGTAAGACCGACTTCCGTGCTTCCCAGTCTGTAGAAGCTCAAGCTCTCCAAATATGTATTGGCCTTCCCAGTTGTGCATACATGGTAGCAACACTAGCCATCGCGTATGACGACCCCATCAATATGCATATTCAAGTCGACGATTTAAGGATGCACATCAGGCACTTCACCCGACTTCCATCGCATCATCTCGCGTCCCTTTCTGCCGCTCGACCTCGTTCAGCGCTTAGCGGCATTATTGCCGCCAGCCATGTAACTTTCCAGCCAAACTTTACGCCTGCAGTACGACAGCCTCTTCGATCGTACTGAGGTTGTTTCTTTACCGCTCTGATGCCTGCATCTAATCCAGGCCTTGTCATTCCCGGCATCAAAAAGAAAATGCAGATGTCATCTTTCGCCCTCAAACAAACCGTTCTTTCATTCCTGCATGAGAAGCACAGAGCACTTATCCACGTTTACACGGACGGTTCTATCTCCTCCACAAATTCAGCTGGATCAGCGTTCTGTTCCCGCAAAGTCTGTCGCCATCAAATTCAAGACGTTTCACATTACATCATCAACGGCTGCAGAACTCGCAGCTATCCGTGCTGCTCTGGAGTTTATTGGTCACAAATCATCATAGTCATGCTCCATCTTTTGTGAGTCGAAGGCAGCTCTCCAGTGTCTGTTGTCCTTTCTCAACCAGGGACCTAACTTGCAATTAGTTGCAGAGATCCGACTACTCCACTATCACGCAATTGACAAGGGGTATAGCATCATCTACCAGTGAATACCGGGTCACTGTGGAATTTCAGGAAATCACATGCGGATGACCTTTCTTGATCGGCCCACGATGGTGCCCATGTTGTACCAATACCACTGCCAAAAACAGATGCAGGCCCAAGTCTTCGCTTGCTCACACGTGAGCTTACGCAGACTCTGTGGAACACCAGTGAATTCACAAACGCATGTATCCACAGATTGGATCCACGTCTGCAACTCCGTCTTCCACCAGGGTTACCACCAGTGGAAGGAAAAGTTCTGTGCCGCCTGTGGGTCGGTGTGGCATTCGCTAACGCTTATTCCTTCCGCATTGGAGCCGCTGACAGCCCTGCTTGCGGGACCTGTGGCTGCGAGAAGACGACCGAACACCTACTCTGCGACTGTCCCCGTTACAATGGGTCAAGAAAAGCGCATGGGACTGCGGTCCAAAACCTGTACAATCGCCCCTTCACAGAAGAAAAAGTTTTAGGACACTGGTCCTGACGGGTTTGGGCACTTAAGCCCTTAAGGACTCTGCTCAAGTTTTTGAGGCTTCCGAATTGTGCGACCCTCTCTGTGTAAATTTTTCTCACTTTGTTTCTTATTTCTTATTTATTCCCTTTACTCCTTTCCGCAGCACAGGGTAACCAGCCGGCACTTACATTGACTAACCTCAACGTCTTTCCTCGCCGTTTCTCTTTCTCTCTACTACTACTATTCGTGTGTGTGTGCTTCTTGCTGATGCATAGCTTATGTTTTGTGTACTCCCTCGGTGAATATGAACGCGAACGCCGTATTCAAAGTCGGTGATTTTTATTCTGTTTGCTTGTAATGTTTAAAAATTGCATGAGCAGATTTCTTTAACTGCAGACCAACGTAACAAATAGTACTGAGTGAGATTCTTTCTTTTTTGCACGATTCGAATATCGTACACGGAAGAGGTGACCCCTTTCATATTCGATGAGTGTGTACGTACTTGTGGAGTTAGACTGTGCAAATACACATCTATCAGTGCATATGCAATGCCTTTTTGAAACACAGGAGCGCTGTACCATAAATTACGCGTTTGCAATGTACAGTACACTGTTGCTGGTTAACTGTCTTCTCATGAGCATGCACTGCCATGTGGGCAGGTGGCCGGCCGCTTTTTACATTGAAGTGCTTCGTTCATAATTCCGGAAATTGTACCGATATGGACTGAGCCGCCATTTCATCCAATCATGGATGCTCTGCAGGGCACCCCGGTTCGTGGGGGTGCGATTTGCCGAATTCACCATTAAATTCTGCTCGCTTGAGACGAATAGACCCAGCGTCACGAGTACTTTCATAACCTGCGTGGCGCAGAGCAGTTGCCCCAAATCGTCATAGATGCAAATTTGCACGCGTATACATAACCGACTACGCACACCTAACTCTAGTGTAGCTTACAATACAACATGCATAGTCGGAGCGTGCTGTATCACTTATAAGCAAATGCCCACTCCGGCAGTTCGCTAACAGAAACCATTTTTCTCTATTTGTACAGTCACTACATTACAAAAAGAAAACACGCACACAGCGAAAAATTAAAACACCCTAGAAACTGTTAACGCAAGTTAACCTGAACGTGCCTGAAATCCGGCAAGAGCACATTCACAATGAACTGGCTTTCTGAGAGGCCGCATAATATCACTGTATTATAAAGCCACGAAGAGCTGTTAAGAAATTAAATTCTAGGCTTTTACGTACCAAAACAACGATTTTATTATGAAGCATGCCGTAGTGTGGCACTCTGGAAATTTGGACCGCCTGGCGTCCTTTGATGTGCCCGTAAACCTAAGTATATGGCTGTTTCCGCGTTTCGCCCCCATTGAAAATGAGGCCGCCGTGGCCGGGATTCAATACCTCATGCTCGGCAGCCCAACACCATAGCCATTAAGCAACCACGGCGGGTACGAAGATCTGTGACAGTGTGTCTTTGTCTGACTGGGCACGACCAGGGACTAAGGATTTCTCCACAGATGAAGGACGCCTATTCAACCGGTTCAAGCGGCTGCCCGGTATCTCTCGCTGGCGCTCGTACTGTGGACGCGCAGATGTCCTACACACGTGGCCGGGGTGTTACAGCGGGTGCATGCAGCGTGTGTGCTTTCGTATTGATACCACGCAGGAAGTAAGGAATGTAGGCCACCTGCGCGAGTAGTCGACATAAGAGCCTATCATAGGTGCGATCAATCAACTCGTACTCCGTGAAGCGCAAAAACAGATAAAATCAAAATTGACTTGCTCTGGCGACTTTGCCTAGTCGCGAATACACGTTACCTGACTAAGCTTCTGCCTTATCCATCTAAATATGCTTGGTAGTTGATATTTACCGTTCACTAGAGACGAATCTACATAAATGTAGCGCCGGTGTCTCCCACATATATATTATTTATTCAATACTCCCATGGCCCGGAATAAATTGTAAACAATCTCGATGGAAACGATTGGAAACGATCCAATATGTAACATTGTGGAGGCTTCGTAAGGTAATAAACAACTGACACCGTAATAGTGCGATTTAATTATCATTTGGGTTGTCATGGCCGTTGGGAGATTTGAAGAAAGACTTCTCAAGTCCTTAGCTAGAGCTGAATGAAACGCGCAACTCTGGCGTGGAAATTGAGAGAAAAAGCGCTTATTCACAGGCAAAGAACCACTCCTTCATTCCTAGCCTGAATAGTAAGAATATATGACACACCTTTGAAAATCAGTAGTGTTGGCCTGACTGGGACATGCAGAAGCGGTGATCAGGGATCAGAAGTTTTGCCCCATGCTGCACTTTACGAACCATTTCTTTTTCGCACGCAGTTTTGCTTTCTGTCTATTTTTTTCTCTATGACACCTGGAATGCGGTAAATACCATCGTGATGACATATTTCACGAGTGACGTTGCCGGGACCACATAACATACAGCTCTGCTAATGGGAGTATAGGATCACTGAGAAGCGCTGCATCTGCTTTCATCTGCTTTCATCTGCTTTCTATTCTGACATGGGGAACGTGAGCAAAGAGATACCTACACTAAGCTTGTGGTAGCTGCAGCCAATGAGCGAATAACAGGGCGAAAAGAAAGATACCAAATTTGAACGCGTGACAACAAAACATTCGTACTGGCGACCGAGTTAGCGCCTAAAGCCGGCACCCGTACATTCACTAAAGTACAGAGAAAAGTGCTCTCGCGGCGGCAGTACGTGTGAGAGGGTATATAAATGTAGAAACTACAAAAAGAAAATGACAGAGAGGAACAGAAGTGGCGTGTATTGAGCTTTGCATCACTGCTGAGCCGTTATGTACGAGCAGAAATGCGTACGAAGGGAGATTTTCAGAGAAATGAAGGAGGTCTCTGTTAGTCTTCGCTAGCGATACACTCGAACGCTGTCCGCTTGAATACAAATTTACAGCATCTCATTCAGAAGAAATTCACTACACAGCTAGGCTTTAGATCGTAAACTGTGAGAAGTACTCCGTGCAGGATTAAGACACTCCTTTATTAGAATCATGCATTGTTTCGTTCGTTATTGGTTTGCGAATAACAACCCAAACGTGGCGAATGGTACGCACTGACTGGAGGAAGGCAATGCATGGAAAGATGGGTCGGTAGAAGAGGAGAGGCCTCGCTCCCTACCACCCCTCGTGTCGAAGGTGTAGAGTAAAACACAGTGAGGAGCGGAGCGCATGGCAGAGGAACTATGCGCACATATACAGCTAAGCATCGCAAAAGGTCGGACTAAATATGAGAGAATCCGCTGCTTAAAAATGAATGCGTGCCAAAGACAAAAAAAAATATCCAGTGGGGGGTAATGCTGTGTTGAAAGAAAAAAGAAAAAAGGAGAACCGTACGCGTTACTTTGTCCTCAAACGGAAAGGAGAAGAAACAGCGTAATTTCAAAGTGACTTGTGTTTTCGCCTGCATTTAGTTGAACCTGAAAGAAACGCCAAGCATTCATGATAGTGTTCCTTTCTCTCTCTCTCTCTCTCTCTCTCCCCCCCCCCCGGCCCTTAACGTGTCATCTCATTTAATACGTTTTACAACGCCGCCACAGTATTCGCCAGCCCGTGTGTTTCCTATCGCCCGTGAGAAAAAAAAGAAAGACAAAAAAAAAAAGAGAGAAAGGCCATTTGGAGGGCCATCGCCGCCAGCTCTGTATGGCACCTGCTTATCACGGCTCGCTGCTTTTTTTGAGAAACACAACCGCACTAACGGCGTTTGCGCGACCAAACCGGAAACTGTGATGGCGAAGCTTTCAAATAAATAATGGTGTTGCGCCCACCCGCTGCGAATTTCAGAAAAAGCTTCGTAGAAAGGAGGACGCTCAGAAAGCCGCAAGCACTCCGAACGCAGTACACCGGAAACGAAAACAACTGCTGCTATAGAACAATAGCAGCAGCAACGGCAACGAAGAAAACAAGAAGCAATGCGACAGAGGAGAGGCGGCAGCACCCCGGATGTGTTCGCAATGAACAACCACAGGAGTGCTTCGCAGACAAGTTATTTCTGTTTGTCGCTCCTTTTTGCCGGCGCAAAAAAAGTGTACGGACTTGGGCCATGCGCGAATAATGCATGCCGTCTGGCTCGACAAGATTAGCCTGGCATCGGCATAAAGAAAAATAAAAAAAGCGGACTGCAAGGCTTCCTCTTGAGCATACCTTTGTGTGATCCTATTAAAGTAGCAGTGAGAAGGTGGCGCTCGCGAAAGCATAAAGAAACAAGCAGAAACAATCCTAACATGCGACCAAACAAAATGCCAGCTAGCCCAACATTCAATCCTTTTAAAATGTAAAAATAGCTAAAAAAGTTAAGGCTCACTAAGCACCGGTAATTACTCCCACTTCCAAGTAGAGGCATGCTCTACTGGAAACTTTCTCGCGATGATTATGATATTCCAAAATGACGCAGACCCATTGATGATGTTAGATCGAGAAACAAATAGTTTTTGGGTGCTACAAAAAGGATATAAATAAAAAAAAAACATGAGCCATTCCACTCTGTGAAGGCGGTTGACCAGCGAAGCTGTTTAGCACAAGATGCGGAGGTGGCACATAATTTTGAACGAAGGTACGAACTAATTTATTGTCTGGATGGTTGGTCATCGTGAGGAAAGGGACGCGCACTTATTTATTGTGTTGATCGGTGGTCATTATTTCACTCGCAACAGCGATCACATTCTTTCATGATGTCAAATCGATGCACGTACGCCGCTGGGTAGTCGATTGCGCTGGATCGGTGTGGCATCGCAAGGGAGATGTATGCAACAGGGGATGCGTTCTCGGTACCGACACATCCACATTGAAATCACCGACAACGACAACACGGGTAGTGTCGTCGCAGCTAATTCACGCAAAGTGGGTAATTATGAACCTTACTGGACAATGAGTCATTGCATTTTTGCTTGCTTACCGGGGTGTGAGCCATTGCTCACGGGGGTGCGAGCCATTGATGGTGACAGTTTTCGACATGCTGCTCTGTATGTTGTATGCGTGATTGGAAAGAATTTAAGCACTATTCGCTTCACTTTGCTGAGTGCTCGTAGCCTTTGCCTTACGAAACTATGAGTCATTCCATTTTTTTTTTGCTTGCCTACGCAAGTATGAATGCTTACGGCAGTATGAGCCATTGATGATGATAGTTTTTCTCCTGGGAGAACAAAAATCCGCGGAACCCTAGCCATGTACAGGTCTCCTGTAAAACAAACCGAATATGGGATCTATGCAGGAATGTACAAATAAATCGTCGCGCTTGCAGAGCGCCTTCGGCAGCCCAAGCATATCCTTACAAAGGCTGCTAGCGCTAGAGCATTGAAGGAGAGCTCGGGCCCGCAGCCCGACTGCTCTCGTCCTGCCCACGGGCACAGAAGCTCGCCGGCCTTGAGCAGCTGGCGGCACGCTCGGGTAGACTGGCGACGCATAGGAACGGGTTGGCAGGAGGCCCCGGTCGGGTGAAGTCCTGGTGGCTCGGGTCCGGAACCGACGGCCCGTCTTCAACTACCGGTCCGGTGGCCGACCTTCTCCTGGCGGCGCTTCCTGAAACTCTCCCGGCGTCTCCCCCTTCTGACAGCGCGCCTCGCGTTTTCTTCCGCTCTGGCCGATTAGTCGTTTTCTGATTCGCTGTTTGACACTCCGTGGTTTCTCCTAATTGGTTGGCATTTTTCTCTTGTTTTCTTGTGCCGCGCGTTCACGTGCCGGACGCTCTTCGGCGTTGTCGTTTTCTCTCCAGGACGGAATACGCCTCGGCGCGCGCTCCTTGTCATCTGCTTCTGTCCTTTCTGATCACTGCACCATGTCGCGCACTACACACATCACCAATGCATAGTGGCCTTTGATTTGAGGCCGGAAATTTCAACACATAAATTAGTATACTTAGGTTACCAAAGCAACACAGATGTTATGCATGACGCCGTTATAGAGGTTTGCGAATTCATTTTGACCACCTGGTTCTCTTAAGCATACACTTGAAGCTAAGTGCAGGAGCGTTCTTGTGCTTCAACTCCGTCGGAAGGAGGCCGCCGCCAACTGGGATCCATTAACCACTAAAGCACAGCGGTGATCTTAAGGAAAGAAATGGCTGGGTGCGCCGGAAGCGCCATGTCGTTACTAGTGAGCCAACTAGTCTGTGAAAAACGTCTTCACTGAGCAGTTGCTCCATACAGTTGCTGTTTAGGCACATGCCCCAGGTAGCGCGCACAGTTACTTGCGGTCTTTCGCCTATATCTTTCTTCCTTTAAAGGCGTAAATGACGGTTTTGTTCTTTGCGCTTCATTTAAAGCCACATGACGTAAGGTTAGAGAGTATAAAATACAGCGATGACCCGAATTTTGTTGGCGCAGCGGTGCACTACCCCTAGGATCTGCCAGGCAAGAGGCCGCGTTTCTACCAAAAAGCTCAGCTTCGTGCGTAGCGTTCGCCCCCAGCGTTTCCCGGTAAATATTGCCGTTACGTAAGCTGCAGTTGCCGGGAAGCGCGAGAAGCAGTCAGGTATCCTTGAGTGGTATCGCGTGTCCCTCCGAAAGGCGAAGCTTAAGCGCCCTCCAAATTTTGTTCGTGTCCGCGTCCGTGTGAAAAAAATGTGGGCCAATCCCAGAGGTAGTGCGCTACCCGCGACGGAGTTAAAGTAGGCTTCAAGCACTCAGCAAAGTGAAGCGAAAAGTGCATACATTCCTTGGAATCACGCATGCAACATACAGAAATTCATTCGGCTCAATAAAGAACAAGCATATATAAAGGTATCGGCACCACACAATTGATGATGAGGCGCTCTTGATAACCATGTGAAGCACGTATAGCGCTCCCTGCATACGTTTCCCCGTAAAGATTACAGCTGCCCCAAGGAGACCCGGTGACGGCAGCTTGCGACGTGGGGAGTGACGTTTCGTGTATAAAATACCCTCCCTAGCAACTGATTTAATTGTTTTAGAATCGCCATGCGCAGTGGACCCATAGTTAAGGCTCCCGAGGAGCAGCGTGAATACCAGGAGAGGCAAAGGGAAAAAGGAACGGGAATATGACCAGTGGCGCCGTGCTGTCAAAGCCACCTTTACTGTCATTACTACAACTGCTCTAAGGTACCATCAGTACCGTTGCTCTAAGTCAATAAAGCATTGCATACCCCCATCAGCAGTTAAAATGGGGATTTTCAACAGCTTCGCTGGACATCCTCTATCGCATGGGCGGGATGGCGAGTAAAAATTTTGCGCACACTTATTCAGTACGCTTTGAAGAACGACTATGGTTATCTTGTTTTGCTCGAATATGTACGAATGCTGCGTATCAGTGTATCTCGCTAAATTGGTCGCACTTGCTTTTTACATTGTTTTCAAGCTGTCATCTCTCCTATTGCGCGGATGATACTTGAACAAGCTGCAGTATTTGCAGCTTTTGTGTTCTCCGATTTTCACCGATGTATATATTTGTTGAAATTAAATAAAGTACTGATCCCTGACGAAAGTGGAGTTCAGTTGTAAAAAAATCATCAATTCTGCGATTTTAAATGCCGTAACCAAGCTATTATTGGAGCCATGATTGGAGCACTTTGGAGTTATTGTGATTAACTGCGTCTTTTAGCACAGACCTTAATGTTCGCGTCGTTTATATTTTACTTCGCCCCCAGAAAAATGCAGCTGCCTCGGTTGGGACTGAAACCACAATCTTGAGCTAAGCAGCAAAAGCGCCTACAGCCACTGGACAGCATAAGATGTAACTTATAAGATGCTTATACCTTATAACGTACATAAGATGTGCATTCAGCGTAAGATGTAACTTACAGTGAACATTTTATTTTTTTGCTATGCAGGGACTGTCGGAAGTTTTAAATTCCTCTGCGTATGTCATTTTTTTTCCACATAGATTCTTTTTCAGTTTTCATCTTTCATAGATGCAACAGCACTCCCAGTCGAGAGAGCTGCGATCCCAAACGTCCACTTCGGCTGATCGACAGCCGTTATCCGTAAGTCGGAAAGGCGTTTGATTCAGGCGTAATAAATAGAAAAATTAACGGAGTGTAACGGAGTTGAAGTGTATTTGAAGGGCAGGTTTCTTGCGCAGCACTTCATTGCGCCAGAGCGCGCAGGCATAGCGTGGTGCTAATAAAAAGTGGAATAATAAACGCGACACCTGGAGAAATACCAACCCTGCGTTTCCGGCAGGCCCGGTGAAAAGACATGAGTCGGCACTTTGGTGCATTATACACACCATGTAACACGTGAGTAAAATAGGAGAGACCGTCTCCATGCGATTCCTCGAAGAAAACCTATCACATCCCTCACATCGGACATTGAAGCCTGGCGACACCATGAAAAAAGTGTGTTCTGTGTGAGTGTTCTATTGAGATTTCATATCTGTTACGCTTCCTCGAGGCACAGCACATTGAGGTGCGGTAACTTTAGAACTACAACGTCTTTGAGTGCTCTGCGAAGGTTGTGCGAGTTGTCGTTCGTGCCGGGTTTCCAACGAAGCGTGTAATAAAAATGCAGACAGAAAGAAGGCAAAAGAAAAAGACTCGCGACATTGCTTATCAGGGAGCTACTATGTGCAGCAATATGACGATATGAAAAGGTTACGAATCCTCGTGTGATTGACAGGAACTTGCACAAAAGCGCTATCAACAGACATCAACATGTGCATGCACTCTACGCGAGCTGCCACGCCTTCCAGCAAATTCTTTCGAACGACAAGGAGTACTACGCTTCAGCAGGAAGGATTGTCGGATAAGTCGGTGTTGCATTCTGACACACTTAACAGTGGTGACGACGGCACTGCACCTCGCCTAATCGTTGTCAGTTCTTAGTGCAGGTCTCCGATCATTCAGGTGCACTACGCCCTTCCGTTTCTGTGTATCACCATCTGCGCATCACTGTTTGCTGCCTTCCAGCGACGTGTGAAGATAACATCCGGACGGAAGTTGAAAAGTCAGCAGTGCTTGGAACTTGCGATAACTAGCGGCGGCGTTTATCAACCTGAACAAAGCGCATAATAAGGACTTGCAAGAGCTGCTACCGGTCACATTTGGTAGCGGTGACGACGGCACTGCATTTCGCCTAATTACTGTCGGTTCTTCGAGCAGGTTAGTGCTCGGTAAACTTGCAGCATCTTCCGATTCTCCTTAGACGTATCCGTTGTTGCCACAGCCATAGTTTGCTGTTGGTCTGTTTTTCTAAACATACTTTTTTTATACTATTCGACTTGCTGCTATAGCGTTGTATGAGTGAAATAGCCAAGGAAATGGCCAAGTTAAAAGAAGATTTTAAGGCAGTAATTAATAAACTCAAAGATGAACTTAAGACTTCGAGAATGTTTGGAAAAATACTTGCGAATTGAAATTCGTGAGCTCCGCAATGAACAAAAAAACATGATCGAAAACCTCGAATTCTCACACTGTGTTGTGGCGGAGTTAAGGAAGAGTCTGGAAGCAGAAATTGCCAAAAATGCTAAGTTGAAAAGCGAAAATGAAGTTTTGCGAACCAGGTGTACAACCCTTGAAAAGCGTGCTTGTGAACTTGAAAGCGTGTCACGATCAAGAATAGTGCTCGAGAAACTGCATTGTTGAAATTCAAGGTGTCGAAAAACGGAAAACTAACAGGTAATCGACATTGTTTCAAAGATTGGTACTGCTATTTTTGAGCCAATAGCACTTTCCGATATCGAATCCTGCAATCGTGCGCCCACAAGAAATCCTGATAAGACAAATATAGTTTAAATCACGCGCGAAACGTCATATAACGCCGAGAAAGGCCAAAAGACGAAGCTCACTATCTTGCAGATTGGGCTTAACAGCTCTAATGCCGTTTTCCTTAATGAGCATTTGTGCCCTACTCGGAAACGGCTTCTGGGCATGGCTAGAAGACGTAAACATGAACACAAGTGGAAGTCTGTGTGGACATTCGGTGGCAGGATATTTGCGAGGCAATCTGATGACGAAGTCACGATTAAAATGGCAGACGAGGCTGACCTCGACAAAATAAGCTAGATTGTACGGGATACATACGTTTATTACTACTCAGAAACAGAAAACCTCCAATAATGGATTATTACAAATTTGTCTTGCCACGTCACATTAACACAGCTAACGCAAATCTCTGTTCTGCGCATGAATGCATGCTCAACTTCTTCTAAGCATGAAGAAATACGTGATTTTCTAACTGATTTAGTTACCAATTTTCTACAGTACTAATGACAGAAACTTCGTATAATGATGAATACAATATGCAAAATTTACCCGGTTATAATAATTTCCTTGTAAACAGGCCTCAACAGCGAGGTGGTGGCGTTGCTATATATGTTAAAAAAGGACCAACGTATGTCTTAGTACCAGACTTTTGCAGGGTTACTGATGACAACGAAATACTATCACTGCGGGAAAACACAGAGTTCAAAACTGTCGTATAGCATCCACGACGTAGCAATACGCATAATTTGTCACTTACCTTGAAAGCTTCCCAGATTACATCTCAGTAAACAATTTTAACCTTATTAGGGGTGGTGACTTCAATATAGATATCTCGAAGAACACACGCGAAACTACCGCCTTCAAAAATATTCTTAGCTCTACTGGTTTCACTAATTTAATTAGTACTGCGACACGCGTGACACTTGCTTCCGCTTCAGCTCTCGACTTAATAGTTACGAATGTGGAAACCAGAGTACTACATGCGGGAACATTACCATCAAGTCTCAGTGACCACTGCCCCATATTTGCTGTATTTGATAGTATTATAAGTGACAAAAAGCGCGGACCTGAGCCTCTCGTTGTTCAGCACTTATCTGAAACAGCCTTGCAGTCATTCAAACATGAAATAACTATGTTCGATTGGTCACATGTTACGCGTAAAATAGACATAAGTAAAGCCTATTGCAGATTTCTTGAAACCTTTTTTTTACGTGTACGCTAAGCAGTTTTCGTTTAAAACTCTTAAACAGTCTAAAGACATAAGGAAGCCATGGGTTACACGCGACCCCTTAGTAATGGTAAAAAATAAAAATAAACTATATCATCTATTTATACACACACGGGGCTCGTCACAGCTGAAAGAATTCAAGGCACTTCGAAATAAGCTAAACACTGAGCTGTAGCGTGATAAAGTTACTTATTAGCATTCAATTTTCTCTGATATCACTAAGAAACGCCCGGAGGCTGTTTAGAAGGTGATGAACTCTGACTTGGATCGAGACAAGAAGCATATACCTCCAGAATGTATTACAGTCAATGGTCAGCATATTACTGGCACAAATCTAGCTGAACACTTCAATGCATACTTTGTGAATGCTCGCATGCCTGATTATAACAAGAGACCTGTAACATGTCACATACGCAATTCTTGAATGACAACATTAGTAACAGCTTGTTTTTAGTTTCAACCGATAAAGCTGAAATCTTCAGAACCTTCATGAACCTGAAAAGCAGCAGGGCCTTAGATATAAATGACCTGCAGGTAAAGCCAGTAAAATACGTCATTGCATGTATCTCTTCCATGCTACAGCATATATTCAACCTTGCACTAATTTATGCCGCCTTCCCCGAAGAAATGAAGATAGGAAAGGTTTCTGTAATACACAAAGGAGGTGATCATCAGTCCATGAAGAACTACAGGCTAATAACCGTTCTCCCAGTTTTTTCCAAAGGCTTGGAAAAAATAATTTGTATGCGTATAACCGTTTTGTTTTTCGGCAAACATATCATATCAGATGCGCGATTCCGCTGCCGAAAGGGAAGGTCGACAGAAGCAGTCCTACTAACAATGAAAGAAATTATAGTTTACAACACAGATAACAGATTTTAGACGTTAGGCCTGTTCATTGACTTTTCCAAGGCGTTCGATTCTCTGAGTCATGAGATTCTTGCGTAGAAGTTGTTCGCATGTGAAATTTGTGGGACACCTCTGGATTTATTAAAATATTACTTAAAAAACAGCCAGCAGAACGTATGTTTGCAGGGTTTCCAATCGCCTCTTCTTCCTATTTCAAGAGGTTTGCCACACGGGAGCATTCTCGGTCCCCTCTTGTTCAATGTGTACATCAATGACCTCGTAAATATTCAAAACGGAGCAAAATTTGTCATATATGCCCATGACAGTAGCATACTATTTCGTGGGCGAAACATAAATGATCTAGTATTTCAATGTAATAACACACTTTCAAAGCTATCCACGTGGTCAAGCCTTAAGGAAATAAAGATTAACCCTCTAAAAACTTAAATTTTTATATTTCGTGCAAGGAGTAAAGTATAGTTCCACGGTTAAGGCCCTACTGTATGTGAAGGTCAGAACATCGCTGTAGTAAACGAACACAAGATGCTCGGCGTGACGTTTTCTGCTCACCTTAGTTGGAACTCGCATGTGAAAGAGCTATGTAGGAAACTGTCATCAACTACTCGCGCATTATCCCGATGTCAACACTCACTCCCCTCGAAGGTAAAACTTCAAGTGTATTACGCACTATTCGCATCCTACATTGACTACTGTTGTCTAGTCTGGGCTACCACAACTAAACAGAACTTAAATAAAATTTTGCTTTTGCAAGAAACAATTTTCGCCATGTTGCAAACATTTCCTACCTGGCTTCAGCTGAAACGGTGTTTCAGGAATACGTATCATGCGGGTACAGCACTTATACAAATTTAAGATTGTGCGAACCTTTTTCTTTTCCAACACTTATAAAGAATTCCTTGTAGTTATGTCAAACATAACACCTAACTACTCTAAAAGGCGTACGCGGCATAGCTGAACATCGTCTGTTCCTCGTTACCAGACTACCTACAACTCTCAGGCACTCCAATTTACCATCCCCCCCCCATTCTAAACGAATTTCTTGAACTAACTACTGCTAAACCACGGTAGCTATGTCAGTTGTTCACATCAATGTTGCAAATAGCTGTCGCATAGTTATCTTTGGAATGGCGTGCATGTGTCTTGTTTGCGTGGCTTTTGCCTATCCTGTACTTGTTTCATTCTGTTTTGGTCTTGTCATCGTTTCGCGATGTCTGTTATCAGTGCTATTTTTACTCTTTATTGTTTCTGAAACCTGTTAAATTAGCAGAATTTTATTTTTATTTACTTTTATTTATTTTTATTTTTTGCAGTCAAAAGTCTTTATACGATGATGTTTATGGTGTATCAAACATTTGATGCGAATCCTACTGTAATTCTGTATGTTAACTTCAAGTGATCCTTACGTAAACTTTGTCACAGTATTACTCACATATGTTATAATTATGATCCGATGTGCATATATGTGCTGGAAAGCTATTCTTTTCAGAGCCAGAAACAAACCTTTTCAGTTGGAACATTCAATCACTTATTTAGGCAAACACATAGAACTAGTTAATGAACACAAAATACTTGGAGTAATATTTTCATGTCATTTGAGTTGGGATGCTCATTTTAATAACCTTCGAAACAAGTTTTCTGCAGTCGCCGGTGTACTATCTCGCTGTAGAGCTTACATGCCGATAAAAGCCAAGCTACAAATTTATCATGCATTGTTCACCTCACAATTTAATTATTGCAGTTTAGTATGGGCAACGACAACACGAACTAACATAAATAAAATAGTTACATTACAAAAGGCACTTTTCCGACACATTGCTAATATTGAAGCCCGATCAACAACAAAAACATTATCACAAACATACCAAATCATATGGGTAGATCGGTACTACGAATATCGTCTTTTACAAATATTTTATTTTGCAAGGAAAGAATGGAGAGATTTTCTTAAATCACTAGCGACCTTAAAGCACCATGACATAACTGTGCATTTCAGAAATCCTGAACCTTGGCTTGTACCGCGCTTTCGCACCGAGTATAAGTTACAATCTATTAAACACAATTTGCCGAAAATTCTAAATAGTCATGTTTACGCTAATAAATTCTCTCGTAAAGAGTTGAAGATGTATTTCGTTAACCTATAACATATATATTCATGTATAACGATGCATATAAATGACCATGTTTTTCTTTCTTGCCTTTTTGTTTTATTTGTACAAAAATGTCTTGTTGTTTCTTACATATCCTTTCATAAGCATGTATCTGAGTTTTCAATTTTATGTTTAGTAAACTTCTGCTTAAGTTTTTTGTACCAAAAAGGTTACTGTTATCGCGCTGCCATGTATAACGCCTCCTGGGTCCAGTCAAGCTGCTGACGGCAGCTTTTAACCCGGGAGGACGTTTCTAGTCTGTACTAGAAGAAGAATAAACTTGAACTTGAACTTGAACTTGAACGTCGTATGCCGCCGATGTAAGGGTCTTCAGGGAAAAAGTCAAGCTGCCTAGAGCAGCTTTTAGCCCTGAAGACCATCCAGAATTTTCTGGTGAAATAAACTTTGATTGATTGATTCATTGAGTGATTGGTTGATTGATTGATTGATTGATTGATTGACTGACTGACTGACTGACTGACTGACTGACTGACTACTATGGCAGCTAAGCGCAAAATGGATGGACGGGGACAGAAAGAAGCAACAAAACAGACAAAGACGGACACTGCTGACAACTGTTCATTCAGGGCCACCCACCAACTAGCCTGCTATTTGGTGCACATGCATACCGTCACATTATCGCATCACATGCAGAACAAACCATGACACAAAGTAGACGCATGCTAAGGAGCGGCGAGCATATATTCTAACTCAGAAGCGTGCAGGCTTATGGAAGCTTCGCTGATGCAGGTAGAGGCGTTCTTTCTCGATAAACAATTCCTCCAAGGCCAACCGAAACCTACAGCTTTTGCTGGTACCTAGAATCTTTGTCTCCCGAGGTTGGGGTTCGCAACGACACGATGTACCTCCACAACAAGATGGGCCTACCTAACTTATTTCTTGCTTAGTTTTAGGGCATGCTTCCTAAGACTATCATAAGCGCATTGTTTCGTCCGGCCGTTGTAAACTTTTCCGCATCCCATGGCGATGGGGAAATAACTCTGTGGGTGATAAAAAAAAACAGACAGATGTTGTTGCCTGGCGTCCACTAATTATAATCCTAGCCGAGCCCCCCTCCCCCCCCCCCACTCAGGTGGAAGCCTGATTCCGCCGATTGCACTTCTCCCGCACCTTCAAGGTGCTGGGCGTGTCCTAGTCGTCTTTTGTGACTGGACCATTGTGGCTCGTAGTAGTGCGCTCCGATTCCTACGGAGCCTTTTACGAAGGGGCACTAATGCCTTGTTTGATATGCTCGTTTGCTTTAAGCACAAATTAAGGCACATAGTTATTGCAAACTATTAGGGGCAGAAAAATACAGAGCGACATCGCGTCTGCCTGCGACCTTCCTTAGGTTCTGCAAAATCCACTGCATGTAAAGAAAGGTATTGCATAGTACTGCGCTGTATTCTATATACGACATGACCTCTGGCCTCTCCTTCAAACGCTGGGGCTGAGCCCTATCGCTTTAGTTTCAGGTATCACTCTTTGATTGTCTGTTTCGTTGCCTTCTTTGTGTCTGACCACCAATGTGTGCGTAGCTACCATAGTTAGAACACGGAGAACACTTGCGCGAAGTGCGCTGTTTCCAGGATACATACATACATACATACATACATACATACATACATACATACATACATACATACATACATACATACATACATACATACATACATACATACATACATACATACATACATACATACATACATACATACATACATACATACATACATACATACATACATACATACATACATATGCGACGAAAATGTGTGTCTGCGGGGTCGTGTCTATGCGCCGCTCTGTTTTCGCCATCTTTTCTGCTGTCATCCTAAAGAGACAACGTTACGAGGCAGCCCTTTCAGCTTAGCACTTGCATTCCATGAATTGTATAATAAGTTTTGCCTGGTTTCGTCCATTTTTTTCTCTACGGCTTAGTCTTAGCCTGAATATCATCCTTTACCACGGGAGCTTTCCGAGGAAAAAGGGATGATAGATATATTATAAAAGCGATTGAAGAACTTCCACCTTTTTTTATTGACAAGATATAAGGAGATTGGCGCATGGCGCTGGCTGCTTCATTGCTTTAGAATTGTAGTACATACAATATACAGTTGAAACATACAAGATATAACGATATACAACATACACCGTACAATACGCCATATAACAAATTACCAGTACTCAATATAGTCACAACAAATTCATCTTATTGCATACCGGCATAATAACGACAGGAGATGTAAAAACACTACTAAAGCAATAATGCGAACAACAATACTCCATGAAATAGAAACACTCATGCAAGGCTTCAAACCGCAATAATGCCACAATGATATCAAGAATTAAAAAAATGCACAAACCATTCTTTCTTTGAAATGAAAACACCGAAACATTTCAAAACACCATGTGTTTGTTGGCTTAACACATGCGAGAAGAACAATAATCATAGGCGTCGCCTATAAGATCACTTGAAGGCCATTGCAGTAAGTCAAGGGTTCGGTGGGACAGTGTCATAATTGGTGCAATTTCACAGAGGTCTGGTAAGACCAGAAACATCATATAGTGACCACATTCTGGACGGTTGTCCCGTATTTCAGAGTAGTGACTACGGGGATTGTAGCTATGAACTTTAGTTTGCGAGAAACTGTTCCGTTATACCATGAATTGTTGTAGACTACATTAATATTAGTTGATACCCTGTTTGGAGTGAGATTTAACCCTTTACTGCACAATTTTTTGTTTCTCAAAATATTATTCATGGAGTTGTAGGGAAGCATAATAGTACCTGTACTCGCATGGAAACTTACTTTAGCGAATGTCTGTGGTTTCAATTTGCAGAAGAAGGGTATGTTGCATATTTGCAACAATGTGCAAATAAAGAAGAAGTTGAAAGTAAAAGATAGATTTAGTGCGATTCATACTCAGATGCTTATTTGCACGAGACAATCATTGGTGCACCTATGATTTAGTGTGGAACAAAAAGAAGCACTTGTACATGCTTGTGCAGCACAGGTGGTTCCCACACTTCGTGCAGTACGTCATGCAGATTCCCGTCCAGCCAGGAAACAATGCAGTGTTTTCGGGTTATTGTCAAAATGTAGAAAATCGAAGCACAGACGTAAAGCTGTGCCCATGACGACGTGACACGGCAACGTGCGGAGGCAAAGCGTACTTTTGAAAAGAAAAAAGGAAATTTGACCAGAGAACATCTTGTCCACATATTGAATAGAAACGGACTTACACTCGTGGCTGTCGTGACTAATTGAATAGTCACTGCCTTCACTATCAGGAGGAATTGCTGGGCCATACCAGTGTTTCGGAGCCATTTCACTATTCCGAAGAAAATAAACCATGTACACCTTGTTGCATTTGTGCAACATAGCAACGTTCTGTCGCCAGGAACAAACCATTCCGAAATTACAATGTTTTTTTGAACCTACAGAGTCAGAAGGATGTGGAGCATAGCGTAACAATTTTTTTTGCGATTTGTCTTATGGAGAAATACATTTACAATTTGTAAAACTTACCTATATCACTGCTCGTGGGCGCGCGCAGCCTCCGCCACGTTTGTTTTGGTGGAAGATGCAAAGAATTAGCACAGATTGCAACACAAAGTGCCGCGTTTTACAGACCAATGTTGCGGATATGCAACAACGTGTACAGGAAGCTCCAAACTGAACTTGCTTCGGTTTTTAACGCCGTTCATCAGAATGTTGCGTAAATGCAACAAGGTGCAGTAAAGGGTTAAGACGTCGACACAAGATGCAAAGAAATGGGTTCTTTTCAGTGACTCAGTGGCAGCGCTTCCTTTCCTTGAAGTGGCCCTGAAACGATTTTGAAGATCTTGTATAAGCGTACTGAGTCGCTAGGGTACGTCCTGGTGATCATTGACACGTTTAGGCGCTCCGCGCAAAGCGTGTAAGTTATTATACGGTTTTAAAAATCTGGATCGCTACCGATAGCAGCGGCGGCGCTCCCCGGAGTTTTCAGCAGCCCCATCCCAATTGACGCGTTTGGCCCAACTGACGTCAGTTGGGCCAGCTATCCGAATGTCCGCCCAGGTAGCGTCGTCGATAATTTCTACAAAAGAGTTGGCGAACAAATGTTATTCATAATAGCTGGAATGTTGGTTAACTTGTCTCTAGAAAAATAAGTAACATAAAGAAAATATACGAGTTTGTCACTACGGGCTCAAGCACTTTCGGCACCGCAAGTGTCGTCTGTTTGAGTTACAACGTTCTCCATTTTGACGCGAGATGCTGAGTCAGTGTTTGTCTCGATTTTCTTTTTTTTTTTGTGTGGCGAACAACACAAATCGAACTTGTCATGTTGAGGGCTGCAAATCTAGCAATCGACGACATGTCAAGCTGCTACGTCGATTCCCTCTGCCAGGCAACATGGGAGCGGAATGGCTGCAGCACATCTCGGCTATCTGTATGCGATCGGCACGAGCATCTATGGATTTGCGGCTGTCACTCTACGGCGATGGATTACTACCACAATAGAGCTCAATGTGTCAGCTATTCGGGTAAACGCAAGCACAAGCTGACTGGGGGTCTTATGGGATGAGTGGAAGAGAAAGCGTGAAAGGCCTGCGCTGTGCAGCCACGTGGTGACACAGAGCACAAACAAACAAAGACCTAATAAGCAGTAACCAAGTGTATGTTATTTTGCTTTTGGTGTAAATTTTCGATAGAAGAGTAATCGTGAACACTGTGTGTCTTCAAATGCTGAACATGTTTTACACTTGGTTACAGCAATATTAGCTATGTGTTTGGCTGGTTAAGCCAAGCGCCACCAGGTGGTTGGATCGTGCAGGCTGATCAGACTGCTCACGTACGTCTGCGTTAAAGCTAATTCATCACAGCGGTAGTAGCATGGAGGGGCTTTACTTTACGCCGAAACCCATCCGTCAAAACGCCCGGCTCGCCTGTGGTTACAGGAACACCGGACACGCTCAGCGCTGGGACAGAACGCACAAAACGCGTGCTGCTTGGATAGCTCTCGCGAGGGATCGACAGCCATCGCCACGACGTCACATCATGACGCAGAGCCAGTGAAGGAGGATATTAGCTTCGGTCACTCGGCTTGAAAAAGAAAAAAGAAAAGGCTTGGCCATGAAGGATGGTAATTGTAATCGTGCGCGTATCTCTCTTAATATGAGACGCTTCACTTAAATTTTGGAGCGAATGTTTTACTGTAACTGTACCCTACGCTTCTAGAAAATGTGTCAGAACCGTTTTAAGGATCCCGTAAGTCGTATACACACGGGGCGGAAATTCCAGTTGTCGCGCTGGGAGTGTGCATCAGATGACAGTGTCCTCAGAAATTTGCGACATGGCGTGACGCCACCCCGTAATACCAGGAAGAAAGAACCTTCTGTTTGGGCGGAACAAATGGTCCCCGCTTTTCGCTGGAGGCTATGGAATTTAGTGCTAAAGGGGGAACCTTCACCAATTTGTTGCTCTAGTGGGCAACAACTGTATCAGAATCACTTGGTTGTTGTGGTTGGCGGTCCTGTCACATCTGCGACGGCGTGTGCGTGCACGTGTACCACTGCGATGGCGCAACTATATCTCAAGTGTACGAGAAGGTGAACTTCAAGAACTGAAGTTTGGTGTCGAGAGCAGAAGCAGGCGGTATGCTTGGCTAACGCCGATCCCATAACCCATGTGTTACCTCACCCATGGGAGCAGGTGACGTGTACGGGTAATTTTTTGCACCGGCTGACGTCACTCGACTTCAACCGCATCCCTGGCGAAACGTCCCTCGAGTGATTACCTCTTCAGCAACCGAAACACAATTGCTATAAACATGTGGGCAGTGTTTGAAACGCCAATCGAAATTACCAGGATGCCTTAATGCTTTTTTTACTGGTCACGAAAACTCGAGCAAAGTTAGCTATAGGGATAGAAACTGGCGCTAGAGGCGCCACTGCACAAGTATGCAGTGCACAAGTATCCTGAAAAGCATGGACACAGATCGCCGCAAGAGGTCAAGGAACTTGGTAACAAAGTAGAGGGTAATTGAAAGTAAGGAGACAACCAGAGGTCATTCAAAATAAAGTGAGAGAAACAAAGACAGTGAATTTGATGCAAAGGATGTCAACAAAAAGGCCATGAAAAGTTACAAGAATATGAAAAAATTAGAAGGGCAAATATGTACGATAATACGAAGGGAAGCGTATTGCTATGTATACGGTTCGAGCTTGTTACCTAAGCACAATAACATACAGGAGCAAATATTCACAGCTAGGCGCGACATCTGTATGCTGCAGCAAACATCCAGATACCACTTAGCACATCCTAACGGAATTCAAACTGATTCACCCACTGAGACCCACAGGCAACGTAAACCTTCCAGAAGCGCTTGGATTTAAAGCGAACGGAAGCGTCTACCGGTAGGCAGTCGAAATAAGCAAGAGCAGTTTGGAGTATTGGCGGGGAAAAAAGCAGAGAAGATTTTAATACAATCAGATTCGTTACAGGTAAAGGTACAGGGCACAAGGTAGATCAAGAAGTTTTGAGGAAGAAAAAATAATAATAACGTGATGTGTGCAAAGATGCCAGGATGAAAAACACGTTTAGCATGCCAAATGATTCGAGCAGCCTAGGTGACTATTTGTCATTAACACATTTAAAAGGGGATACAAATAAATAATAATCATCATCGTTATCATTATGACGCGCAAGAGAGGAGCCCAGCTGCTGTATGGCACGTATCACAGCGTTCAAATGCAACTGCGTGCCATGCATTTCGGATGAAGCACTAGATGGCTCAGAGGGTTCTTAAGGAAGCACAAAAGAGGAGTGCCACAGCAGTAAACACCTCTTTCATAACTCGTTTTGACGGCAGCAATATGGCGTGTCTATAAATTGATTTAATGCTAAATGCATTACCATCGAAAGTTATTGTGAGATGGATTGTATCAAATTTTTTTATTAACGTGACTGACCCACCACTGTGCTACCACCATGTACAGCTGGAGCTTTCAGAGGGCCTGCTCGCGGAACTGCAACTGCCACTTCCTGGGTCGGACATCTGGGAGGACCTGCAGCGGGCCGTAATGAGCTGCCATGCAGCCTCATGCGCATGGTCTTGTCCTCCTAGAACACTGTAACAACTAGCTTTGTCATATGACGACTCGCCTGTCCCAGGCTGCTACTCGTCGGCGGCAGCTTATGCTCCAGCAGGTAAAGATTAGAAGTAAAGACCGGATTCAAGTAATGACATTACTACATAATGACTTAGTAATGACCGGCTTCAAGTCTCCTTCACGGCGAAGACCCATAAGGTAGAATGTCCACTCAGAGCTATTGGGACAGAAAGTGGATCATGGCAAAAAACAGTGAGCAGCTTCCTTCAGCGTCATTTGAACACCTTGAAGCTAGCGGACCCGTTCGCCCTCCGAAGTTCAGCGAACTTGGTGAAGTATTAAATGACGGCCTATCTGGAGCAACCCCAGCCTTTTCCTTAGACATAGAGGACCTTTATTACTCCATTCCCCACGATGAATTGTTTGTGGCGGTGCGTGAAGCGATTGAACTTAGTGAGGAGGTTCGTTTTCAAAATATAGTAGGCATGAGCATTGGAGCGTTTTTTGAATTGCTGTCCTGTTATGAGTATCTACCCTGGTCGAGTTTAAGGGTCGCATATTTTTGCAAAAGAAAGGTATTTGTATTGGGTTTAGCGTTGCCCCAGTACTATGCAGTATTTTCTTGGCGAAAATTGACAACCTCATTGTCAACCTTAACAACGGCCACGTGGTCCGTGTCTTTAGATACGATGACGATTTTTTTATCTTTTTAATGCTTCCACCAGGGGACATAGTATACAGTAAAGCACAGGGTATTTTATTTGGCTTTAAGGAATGCTCTCGCGGTTTAAATTTCACCTACGAACTGCCAGATGACAAAGGAATTAGATTCCTCGACTAACAACTAACCTTTCATGACAATGACCATGTCTGCTGGATGCTTTCACCCCGGACTTAAAAAGCGCTAATGCCATATGATTCCAATCAGTCTAAGCTAGTAAAGAGGGGAGTAGCGGTTGGACGCCTTCGGGACGCAGTGCAGAAGAGCTGCTGCCACCGCATGGCGTATAGCCTGAAACAGCAGGTTGAGAGGTTACTTGCAGCAGGTTTCCCTCTCTCAGTCATTAAGGCTGTCGCTGAAGCCAGTTTGCGCAAAGTAAAGGGTCTAGCAAGCCAGAAGTCACCGACATCAGAGCGAAAAAAGCAACCCGAAGTAATACCATACATTCATAAAATCTCCCACAGCTTTAAGAAGGTGGCGGCAAGGCAAAGTGTAAGCGTTGTGTTTTCTGCACTTTGCAATTTGGCTAGCTTGTGCGGGAGGATTGAAAACGAGGGGACCAAGAGAGGGGCCTGTAAAGTTAAACATGTGACACCCTTCATCAAACGCAACACTGGGGGTGCTTACCGCATTCCGTTGGCTTGTGGTAAAGTCTCTAAAGGCCAGGAAGGTAGGTGTGTTAACAAGCGCTTGCAAGAACATAACCTATCCTTAAACGGGCACTACGCAAGCAATTTGGCGGTTCATTACTGCGGCTGCAATAAGTGCAAAGAAAGTGCGCCATTGTTAGGTGGTGTGGCCATCTTAAGGAAGGGCAAGACCAGATACGAACGCGAAATCTTAGAAGCTTTTCACATTGGAAATGAGAAAGAAAATTGTGTCAGTGATAGGTCTTTGTGTTTAACAAACAAGGAACGTGCTTACCTATCGAGTAGGTAAACTATGAATAATAAAAAACTGATATTCATGCACAGGTATTGGGAGGAGTAGAAGTTGCGCATGCGTCGGCTGTTTTTCACGTGGTAATGTATCTTCGAGGTGTTATCTGTGCACATGTCTTGGGAGGAGTTGAAGATGCGCATGCTTGGAGGTTATGTGCGGCAATGTAAATTTCAATAAAGTACAGTTGAAAGTCCAGCGTCCGTCCGTGTCTAACACCTTTTCCTTGTGTGCGCGTCCTTTGTGTTTCGCTGGTACCCCCTTATTCAAATTCAAAGATTAGAACCCTCCTCATTACCTCCCTCGTGCAACATTTTCGAGACCTTCGTGAAATGGAACGTTCGCTTGCCGGTACCTCCAGCCCCTGCAACACCCGCGCGGCCGTCGTACATTTAATCTGGAACTGCCCGTTGTATTATGGCCCCAGCCAAAGGGCCCTTGCTTTGCTCCCAACGGAACGGCGACCGACCTCCCTACAGAGCTGGCCACTATCGAGGTACAGCAGCTATGCCGCCGCCAATGAGCTATGCCGGTCACTGTACGAATTCTTGGATTATCCTGAGGCTCCATCCTTTGGGATCGGCTTCTTCATCTCGGGCGTACCAGCGGAAACATCATACCCCATGATGTCGATAATTATGTATGTTCTATCACTGCTGTCTGCTTTTGCTTTTCAGCTCTGGCACTTCCAAAACCAATTGACCACGGCCCTTTAAGAGCAGAATCTGAATAAAGACGTGTAAAAAGCAACCCGAAAACACACACCCCTTTTGTGTGGGCTATGGTTGGGCGTCGCATTTACCAATGCCTGCCCGTTCCCCATAGGTATGGCCGTCACCGCAAAATCTTGCAATTCGTCAAGTTCTTCAATTTCGTCACGCAATTCGTCAAGTTCTTCGCCCTTGGCCGCACTGTATGCAGAGGTAATCGATTTCCGTCTTGCTCAACCAGTTGAACGGCCAGCCTTTGTTGGAAGGAAGAATTTTACGATATCGACGGGGCTTAACATCACATCAGAAGGCCGTGCATACGTTACTGCTTCTCTTGAGATCGACCGGCCTGTGTGGACGCCTATAACTGGAATGTCTTTGCTGTTACCTGTTCAGTTCTTCTTTTAGATTTTTTTCTCTCGATTTCGCCCTTTTTCCGAACTCTATATCCCCCACCAGTACAATGTAGCAAATCCGTAACACGTTTGTGATTACCCTCTCTGCCTTTCCTTTCTTTCTATATGACTAAGCTTGGTACTATGCAGACAGCCACATGTGCATAATGACCTAAAAAAAAAACAGGCGTGAACAGTATCACAAGTGGCACCTAAAATAAATGCTCGAAGATGCGTACTGAGGCACAGCACTTTTGTTCGAAGGCCACGCAGACTTCGCGATAAGCTTTCACAACCCGTTGGACCTGATACCCTACTGTACATTTCAACAAAACTTACAAAACGTTTAGTCGTTAGTAGACACGATTAATGGAGGCGGTAATTATGTTGCACATCAAATTTGCGCCTAATGAAATAGTCCAGCGCGGAACTACAGCTCGATTTCGGGACAAAAGAAAAAAAAGCAATAATGCGATTTCTTCACCAGCACCGATGCAGCGCACATTATCAGGGGCGCTTGAAACAAATAGAAAAAGTTTGGCGGAGTGAAAAGCGTAATTCAGGTCATCTAGTTCGCATTAGCGAGGGCCCGTATAAATTCGCGAGTGACAGCTTTGAGATACACGTGCCTGGCGAGGGAAGACACAGAGGGCCTCAGGAACAGAGCCACGAATAGCTTTTCAGCAAAGATAAAAAAATCAGCAAGTAAGTTCTCGTTGCGCTAGAGACAATTTGTTTCCTTTAGAGCGGTGACAGACAATTTGAATATAGCCTGTGTTACTTTGTCTCCAAGGGGTTATCGTTTTCAGTTCTTCTAATGAAAAGCCTGAATTTGAAACGGTAAAGTTCCTTTGAGCTTGTAGAGAAGCAAAAAGAAAAAAAGAAATACAAAGGGAAGGGTAGAAATTAACTGTGGGAGAGGAGTGCCGCTTGCTTTCGTTTAAGCTACTTGGGAAAAAGTATCTTTTGGGCGCTTTATTTTTCACTGCGCTGTGCACCGAAACGTTCGGTTCCAAGAAAGAAACAAGAGGCAATCATTCCTAGGCGCTGGTTTAGAAATTGAGAAAATGTTGAGGAGAAAAATAATATCAAACAGAGAATGGAACTTGTAAAGAGGTTAAAAACGATGGAGCGAGATGGAAGGTGCGAAATACGCAGTACTACGCAAAAGACGAGAGGAGGTTCACAGAGCCGGAAGGAGAACTCCATTGTAGCTCAAGTCATGAAGCGTGTTGCACACATCTTTGCTGTTCTATACGTAGAACCCATTTCTAAGACCTTTTGGCTTTTCAAGATGCTTTATCTCTACTTTTTCAAATGATCTGACTAACTAATGGTGCAGCTCCTAGGCTAATCACTATAATGTATTCATGGAGTGAAGAAGTTCTTCAGCGCGAGTAGAAATCTGCGCAAATGGCAGTGTCTTGTATGCGGTTCTTCTGTTCTCATAAAAGGTGCCTCGTTGTCTTCTAGATTGAATATCTTCCTCACCTCTTTTCATGCTATTTATTCGCGGTTGACATGCACGAGTGCTTTCCTCATTGTAAAAGAAATTAGAGTTAGCAATTTGCATAACACTACGCCTGAAGAAATATGATGCCGCCAATAGGAGACAACTAGAAGCAACAATGAAATACTAGAGTAAATACAAAAAGCTCCCATTGCCTTCGCACAGGAAACATCCAACCATGTGAACTGAGCAGGACATCTCTTAGCCTCGAGAGACGAGCTTTGTGTGATACACCTTACTTTACAGCTTTTCATACTTTTATACTAAGGCCTGGCAATCCAATTTCGTCAGCAAACTGTGATTCTCGTGTTTTTTTGTTTCTTTTTGTATGAAATAATTTAAACTTTGGCTTATTGTACAAAAACAAATCAGACCTCCGAGAAGAATATACCTCAGGGGAGTAAGCTAATTTTCAAGCCTCCGACTATCCAGCAATTGTTCTAATTCATGCAGCATCATCTACAGCGGGGATGAGGATAGAGGACGCCTGCCATCAGAACTTACGAAATAGCCTAGGCGTATAAAAAAATAAGCTGGCGAGGTATGTGCTAGTCACCCTTGTTTCGCTCAAAATATTGGCCTCTTTGAAGGGTAGGTACGACGCCGAATGAATGTTGCTTCTCATATTGTGTCATCAGGTTGAAATTCTTGTCGTCTGAACTATGGTTACGGCCGGCCGGTGTAACGGGAATCGCAGGAGGGACATTGTGGCGTATTTCGAGCTGCTGTAATTCATGTAAAAAACTGTATTGGTAGTCAGCAGACGCCCTGTGTCTTCTTTGCTTGTCCTTGTTCTAAGTGGTGCTGTTGCGATGCATTATCAGTACCTATAGCTGAGCTTGTTCGTGCGTATTTACTACATAAAAAGGAGCGTGATGCAGAACACGGACGAAGAAAAAGGACGGAAGAGAACTGTACCAACTCATCGGAACAGCGCTCGTACCAGCCTCTTCTTTTTTCCGTGTTCCAAGTTGGACACCTTTATATGCGCTGTATTGTTGCCAACTTGCCCTTATTGCAATTCTAATAAATTATTGCACTTCCCATTAGGAAACCAGGTATCTTTGCTCTATATGGGCTGATATGCAGGAAAGAAAGAAAAGGCGCTTCTTCTGAGTTGCCTACAGAGAAGCTACGGCCACAATACACTGAGAAAAATAGAGATGTGTCGGGATTGCGTCCGTGCAGATGCCGCTGCGCCAAGCTGACTTCGTTAAAACGGAAGGTTTTGTTCTGCCGAAACCCGCAAGGTGAAGGAAGTCATACGCGGGATTCCGCAGAACTGATTCGCCCTGTTCAATATACTCCTACTTGTGCATCGTACTGACAAATATTTGGCCTCACTGTGCGATCCGGTTAGCCAAATGGGATTGGACTGGATTGGAGCAAACTTTATTTGTGCCTGCAGTTGAGCGCTAGCGCGCCCCGACGAGGGCCTACGTCATCTACGAGGTTGCCGTTACTCGGCGCGGGTCTCCGCTCGCCGTTGTCGGCTCGCTGGGTCCCTGCCTTTCGAGCGCCCCGAGGACCTGCTGGACGGCCCAGATCTGTTCGTCTTGGACGTAGCCCTTCGCGGCGGCCTCGAGCCGCGGCGAGATCGTTCTTGATCTTGCTTCCTCTGGATTTTTGATGCCAAATGGGAGAGCGACTACCTGAGAAAGGGGCTCGCCCAGGGTTATATCCCCGGATCAGGGACGATTTTTTTTTTCAACTGTGAAAGTTTCTTTCTGAGAACTAGTACGGGGTTTTCTTTGTACCTTCATGTGGATCGTAACGTTTTCATTCCATGCATTTGCCTTCACTTAGCGGGATTCCGCACAACTAATTTGATAGGTTATGATATGATATCATATGATATGATTTGATATGATATGATAGGTGATATGACACTCTAGTCTAAAAAGCTCGCGCGCTGTGCAGGTTCAATATGAACAACCCGGGTTCTTTCAGAGCCCTATATAAGTTCACGGAGCACCATAGAAGCCGCAGCAGTTTGTGCAAGGATATAACACGTGAAAAAATGTTTTCCCAGTGATTGCTTAAACGGTTTTCACGAGAATCGCCTGTCGCGCTTTGTAAGTACTTGTAGGTGGTGGTGCCAAGTAGGATTGAGTCAGCAACAAGCTTTAGGCTACTCACACGGTCATTTAAGTCCTGTTGCATAAAGGCACTTGCACATTCGGGTGCTACAAGAAATTGCTAAGTAAATATGTTATGTAAGTAAACAAGTAAACGAACCTATGTTTTCATTTTCACTTAGGTCTTGATATTGAGAAGAGAGCCGCATTTGAATTTCGGGCCGCGTCTTCTGCGACCCTTTCATGTACTCGAGCCTTTTATTGTACCAACTATATCCTAGCTTTGTCCGGACACTTGCGCCACTACCGGCGTCGTCATGCTGGCCCTCTAACGGCGCACGCGCTGCTATAGTGCGCGCGTAGGATTAGAGGTTTTTTCAGAGACGCGGAGTCAGTTCCGGTGAGAAAAAAAAAAAGGCGAAGTGAAGATGACGCACAACCACACTACATTCCATTGCCTTGGTGGCGGAGCACAAGCCACGTTTACAAGAATGCGGCAGCTGACGCATCACATCCCATCCCATATACTTTCTAGCGCATCGCATCCATAGCCGCGTCTACATGAATGCGACAGTGTCGCATCGCATCGAAGTCATGTAAACAGCGGTAATACGCTAGGAAGGCACATCGCATTAATGCGCCAGGCAAGGGTAGGTTTACGGGCGCGAATCGACATTCGCGGAGCACGTAAACGCAGGAACGTCACATTAGGAATTATGGGAAGGAATTAGCTGCAAGACTGCCGCACTGGTAAAGCTGCGAGACAGCAACGCTAGTCCATGCCGACAAAAGTAGCATAAGGGGGAGACGGAACGCTGCATTCCCAATTTTGCTCAAGCGTGAGGCTCTCGGTAGTCGGCACAGTCGGCACTCAGTCACCGACGTGCACTTGACCCACGACCGGAAACCACTTACACCGGAAGTTGGCTGCACTTCCCTTATACGACACCAGGTGGCGCTACGTTCTCGTGAGAGTTAATGCGTTACATGTAAACGGCGTCGTATCGCCTTTCCCAAATGCGCTTGGAAATGCGATGCGCCGCTGTCGCATTCATGTAAACGGGCCAACGCGCTACAAAAGCGCATCCCATTAATGGGCCAGACAGCGGTGGATTGAGACGAGTAAACGACCTTCCCAGTGCATGTAAAGGTAATTGCATCGCATTAGCGATTCTGGCAAAGGAAGTTTACGGCGGATCTGCTGCGTTCGCCGGGCTGTATCATGGCATGGCGCCGGACCCGTCAGGAAGCGCTGCTTTGCCTTCGATGTGCGACAGCAGCGGCGTTTACATGAATACGACAGAAGCGTATCGTATCAACTTTCAAACATATCGCATCTCATGTAAACGAGATAATTCGCTAGGAAGGCGTATCGCATGCAATACGCCAAACAAGGGTAGTTTGAGATGGAGAATGCGCATTTCAGCGGCGCGAGTAAACAGAAGCCTATCGCATCATAAATTATGGGAAAGCCTTCGCTGGCGCGATCACAACCGGCCAACCAACCAGCGGCGAGGCCGTATGGAAGCGGAAGCGTGTTTACCGGAAGTAGGGGGCTCATTTCGAAATGTGACACCTGATGGCGCTAGCTTGCCAGCCAGTGAGATGCGCATACATGTAAATGGGAGTGCATCAGCGGAATTAGATACAGAAAAATAATACGATAGGCTTCTACCGTATTCATGTAAACGCGGCTAGCGTGTGCCACCACCATCGCGAAAGGGATGATGCGCTGCACGTAAACGCTGGCGCATCGCATTACTCGTTATGCGCTAGAAAATGCGATGCGCTACTGTCTCATTTTGTCGCATTCATGTAAACGCGGTTAAAAGGACAGCTCTCTGCCTTTCGCTACTGTCACGGCCGCTTTGCGAACGCCCGCTATAAGAACACTAAGGTTCTTGATCAGCTGATGTGTTCATGCTCTGCGGCGCGTAGTAAACGACAAGCTGACGTTACAATAATATATGACCGAGTAGGGATTAAAGGTAGTCCCCAATGGTGTGAAAAAAAAAAAAAGGTGTGGCACGCCTTGCTCTGATAGAGCACGCGCGGCAGACCCGTTCCGAGAGTGAGAGCGAACCGGGTTGAGCGGGATAGGACAGTCTCGTAGCAGCCCTTGACATCCCGAGATTCATCGTTCCGTTCGCGACTTCACAAGAAACTGTATGTTTTACCCACTTGGCTCGGAGTTTCGACAGCCGTCCTCTGTGCCTTGTAACTTCTCTGTCTGTCTGTCTGTCGACAGCAGTAAACAAAGCGTATACCGTGCTGCGGGTCATGAGTCTACGTGAGCCACATTGCACTTGGTTTTCGTTTTGTGGCTACGGACCATGACAGTGTTAAAGCAATTGTACAAGAGGCTGCAAAATTTTGTGCTGCAAGTGGAAGTGCTATTAACTGGAACAAGTGTCTTGGTTTTTGGCATGGGAATCGGCAATACAAGCCTGAGACTTTTTGTAACATGCAATGGGTGGTAACTCCAGGCACCTACCTAGGTGTTCCCCTCGAACATTATCGAGATAGCAAATAATATTAGGACAATGAAGCAGTGCGAATAAAAACCCAGACCGGCAAATGGGGAGGGCCTAAATTTTCCATGTTTGCAAGAGCCACCCTGTGTTACTCAGCCATGAGTTCGATGGTTCAAAGCGTGACAAAAGCGCCTCTAGTGAATGTGGTGTTGCCTTAGAAACGTGCCGTGGAAAGTTATACTGCGGTGTATATCGATAATTATGAGCATGTAAATTACAGAAGTCGCAGTTAGCATTTAAACGAATAGCGAAGTACGTTTCCGCTACATTTCTTCTGCGCTTGGCACACACGCCCAGGCATCTTGTGGCAAACACTGAAGACCCCCTCCTCGCCATGGGCGGCACTGCCCCGACAGGCGGCGCGCCACTCGCCCACTTCTCTCCTTCGTCTCGTCAAGAGTATGCCGAACGAATGAGTGGGCGGTGCGAACGGGATGCGACAACGCTATCGCGTTCCACTCTTGAAAGCGAAGCTTAAGCGTCCGCCATTTTTTTTATGGGAGTAGCCATTATATATACAATCCAAACGAATGTTTGCCGTCGGCGTCGCCATGGGGCTCCGAATTTCTTAGTCATATGTAAGTTACATGCTTATCCATGGCGTATTGAGGGTCATATTCCTACACTATTCAATCTATGAAGTGGTTCTAACCAGGTCTCACGTTCATGACTAAATTAGTCCTTCGATTTGTCACAACGGCAACCAACAACCAAATATCACGTAACATAGCATTCTCAGTGTATGTCTGTTACCCTAATTCTTCCAAAGCACGTACTCTCAGTTACAATATGAAAGTGATGTAATTTTACTGGCGGGCGGCTTCTTATGGTCAGTGTAGTAGAGTCTGTGCGATGCGATTATATGGCGTACGCGGCCTATTAAATTTTTTAAGGATGCCAGATATTTTGGCGTACCCACGTGTGTCCTGTCCGCGTCAGTCTGACCCGCGTGCAGAGAAGTTGAAACGCAAGGCTGAAACATTTTGGAGCTATGCGCCACCAAAGTCACCATGAAATGCATAGTTGTTGCATTTACGTTTTTAACAAAACGCCCTTTTATGCTATCCACCGAAAAATTAACGGAAATGCCCATGTATTTCGTCCCACCCTTTGCAAAATAATATCTCCACACTTTCATTTCACTTCATTTTAATTCATTTCAAATACATACATCTTGCAGTCTCACCGGCTACAATTCGTAAATTGGAATACGGCTGTAAAGTAAACATTTAAAAAGTTAATTAGTGTGTTTTTGTTAACTAGTTCGTCATGTGTTTCAATTTCACTGGATTTGCCACATACTATTTCTGTGCATTCCGTTAAAGTTCAGATATTACGCGTATGTACCGGTTGCAATCGCTAAACGAAAATGTTCAGCACGAATTAGACAAGGACGAAATAGAGAAACATGAAAACAAGACCAGCGCTAACTTTAAACAGAGTGTTTATTCACTTGAATGTATGAGTGCGCAGCTCATTGGGAGATCACACAAAACCTTTTCAGAATTCAATTTCTTTTTCCAGTAGTGATAGCGACGGCGTGCTGACGCAACTACATCCTTTCAAATTGATAAAGCCTCTGTGAGTTCGCGTCCGAGCGTATCGCACGTCCGTTTTAAAACCGTGATATTACGCAAAAGTTGAATGAATTTGCACTGTTTGCATTTAACGACAACGTGTCCGCCAGATTGGCTCTTGACTACCAGGGCCCGTACTCTGAAACGTTCGCCTTCCGTGAAACTATCACCTTGGCCACGCCTCCGCCTACGGTGCGCCTTGATTGGCTGTTTTAACACTACCGGAAAATAAGCAGTGCCGTCTAGTAGTTCCGGCCTACGTCATTTTAACGTCATGGTGTCGATGGGTGCTCCTGTCATTAATTGCATAAGCGAACACATCCTTTGGCGTCTTTTGGCGTTCGGTTGGTGGTGGAGTGTACTAGAGATGAAATAGGTGGTGGTTCATAGTAGCCTTCTTGGTGGCGTCTTACACACGTTGTTTCGCAGCGATATTTGTTGATTCATTTAAAATAAAACATTTTACACTTCTTTATACAACTTACTTTACCTAAAGCGGCCGTAAACAACCGTAGTCAGTGTGCAGAACCCGTACTGCGGCCGCTACACACGAAAACAACACACTCGAGCCGCTCTGCGCTCGCAGGGTGCGCTCTCTCATGTGATTTGAAGAGTTAGACAGCGCGTGTTGCTGGTGCACGTTGACGTCACGGGTAAGCACTCACTTGATTTATTGAACGTGAGTTTCGCGGCGGCGAAACTTTCGCGGAAGGCGAACGTTTCAGAATACGGCCCCAGCTTGAACTCTCGCGCACGCTGAATAAGGCATGTTCCCGTTTGGCGTATACACGGTGTCCACAGCTAACTTTAGCCAGAGTTTCAAAATATGCGAATTCCAAGTAGGTGCAGAAAAGCAAGGGATTGTTGTTTGTTCTCTCTTGAAAATACTGAAATTATTTTCTTTTCCTTGCGCATAGTTAATTATTCTCAATTAATCAACTTGCAAAATATATATTACTTGAAAATTGGCAGTGAGAAAATTGCAGAGCGACATGAAAAACTCGCGATACAGCTTTCTGTTGCTCAATACGTGCCACATAAAAGTGCTTTCCAGGGCGTGAGAGAAGAGCGCAAATGTACGCAAAATATGAGCGCGACCGGCCGCTCGAGGCACTTTGCGTATATTCACGGGCTTCTTCCACGCTAAGAAAAAAACTTTAATCTAGCACTTATTCAGCAAGAGAAAGCTGTATCGGGAGTTTTTCACGTTGCTCTACAATTTTCTCATCGACACTTTTCATCTAACCACAATATTTGAGATCATCAATAATTGTTTAGGACTACTTACTTATTTAGGTAGATCGAAAAAAAGAAAATATTATGAGTAGCTTAACGCCTGCTTCACCTCCGCTGCGAGTCGGCCCGATATTGCGCTGTCTTCGGGATGGGCCCATGTAAGGACGTTTTATTCCAGTAGGGCCGCGGCCAATCGCGGCGCGTACTCGACGGTAGAAACGCATGTGGCGTCTCACGCGGACACCGGAGTATACGAAGCGAGTTTTGTGTCGACACATGGACACGATCCTGGGTGAACTAGCCCTTGAGAACTTCGCTGTAATATCGCATAAACCGGGCGCCAAACAGCAACCATTGGAAATTCAAGATTTTTTAGTGTAAGAATCACTATTGTCGCAGGTAAGTCAAACCACTCGGCTCGGTAAGTCGAACGCTAGGTTTGCGCCAGCTATCTTCGTGGTATAATTTCAAATTTGTGAGATTGGCCTTTGCAAATGCTTCAAAGTAAAAAAAAAAAGCTAAAGAGAACCCGGTCACGAAAGGTGGATAAAAAGAACTGCAAGCAATGCCTTATTCGTACCAAAGTTCACACAGTGCAGAGTAGACAGCAATTAAGTACGGAATAAACGTAGCTCGTGCTGCATCGCGCAAGTTCAAACGCGTTTGTTCCACAACTGAAAAAATCGCGCATGAGACGTGTGAGCGAAAGCACGTCTTGCAGTTCACCAAGCAAGCTAGTGTAGTTGTCTAGAAGATTTAGTAATGTTGCGGTTAGAGCGACATAGACTAAACGGGAACGTGTCTTACGGAGCGTGCGCAAGAGTACAAGCTGGCTGTTAGGAACCAATTTGGCGGGCACCTCGATTTCCAGTGTAAACAGCGCAAATGCACTGGACTTCTCCATAGCGCCTCCAGAGCACCAATCGTAGCGGCTCATTTTACCAATTTGAAAAGAAGCAGCTGCAGCAGCCCGCCACTATACTATCACTATCGGAAAAAGAAGCTGAATTTTCGAGAGGTTTCGTGTGATTTTCCGACGATGTGCTCACACGTATATCTGTGACTTGAAGTGGCTAAGGACTCAGTTGAAAATCAGCGCTGGTTTTGTTCTCGTGTGTATATTTCGCCATTGTCCAGTTCTCGCTGAAGATTTCCGCTTCTCACGAACCATCTGGCCTATTCCAAGACTATTCTGCAATGTCTAACCCTGCTGCATACACGCCTCGTACATAACGCCTCTCTGTGGCGGCAGCACGCTGTGCGACTACATGGCTTCCTTGCTAATCGCATTAGCATCGACATTGATGTTGAGAAGGGCTCCGGCGGAATTGTTTTATTGCGATAGCAATAAATGGGACACTCCTGGCGAATTCTTGCCCTCGTCATCGCAGTGATGTTCCTTGCAAAGCCGGAGTGCGATAACGTCGCGGCCGCGCGCCCTATACTGTACGTGGGAGTGCAAGCTTGTGAGGGTGAGGCCAGATGGAGGGTGGTTTGATGCAGCGGCGTGATCACGAGTGCTCACTAAAGAAAGGAAGGGAGGGTTCGCGCCGTCTTCTCACACGCGCAAAGGGGGAAGCGCGGAAATCTGCGCACGCTAGGACAGAAAGAGGGGGGGGGGAGGTGGCAGGTTAAGGCGCATCTCTTGTAATGCGGCTGCAGTGGCTGAGAGCGGCTACGCGTCCCCTATTAACCCGACAACGTTAAGGGCCCCGTGTCGCTGAAAATCCGGCGTCGGCTTCCAGCGTCCCGCATCCTGCGTCGGACATTGTTTCGGCGAAAATAATTTCAAACCACGCATACCCAACTACGCTGGCCCTTCATGTGGCGCAAGGAAATGACTGAAATAAGTGAATTCCTCAAGGTAATATACGTAGAAAAATCATGAAGTACGACTTACAGACAACCTACATAAGGGATAGCGTGAGATTGTAACTTGAACATACGAGAAAACATGATTATAGAAAACATATTTCATATACAAAATAGTTTTACGAATATACATAAAGCATAATAAACTAAGATGTGTTCGCGCAAGCATGTGTGTGCGTGAAAACGTGGGCGTTAATTTAATTAGTAAGGAAGTGTTTACAGTAGTCTATGCAGCCGATAAACCTACTAACCTTACTTCTTGTAGTTGTCTATTAATTTACTATCGCAATGGATGCTTCGCATTCCGAGGTAAGCTGCAACTTTTTTGTGTCCTTACATAAATTAGTAAATTTGCAATAGATATAATGCCCGTACTTATGGATAGAAAATGCTCCCACACATAGTACATATTACTCATAGTATAATCATTTCGATACCTATTGCAGTACTGAGATATTAGGTGGGCAAACCGATAGAAAAATAAATTATGGGGTTTTACGTGCCAAAATCCCTCAACGCGGTAATGGGGGCTGCGGAAATTTGGACAACATGGGGCTCTTTAACATGCACCTAAATCTAAGTACACGGACACTAACGGTGAAAACTGCTTGCAAAGTGTGCAACACTAAAGGTCGCAGAAATATAGATTACGGAGGCCGCTCGAAGAATTGCCTTCTTGAATGCAACGTGCAAAGAGTGCAAAGAATGCAAAGAATGCTACGTGCAGTAAATTAGTTGCACCGAAACCTGCGAATGGCAAAATACAGGTTGTTTCCTCTTGGACCCGAAATGGTAAATAAAAACGGCAAGGAGTTGTGCACAAAATTACTGCAAAATAATACCACGGAGTATTGTGATTATAGACGGGGGGTGGGGGGAGGAGGCTCAGGAAACGTTGCGCCGAAGCATTTCTACCGCCGATATATTGCATTTCAGTCACTTAAAGTAACGTGGCCTGGCCAACAACAAAACATGTGCTATCGATTTCTCACTTGCATATTTTGGAAAGTAGTGCTAGTAGAGGGTATTTTTACAAAAGAAGAAAAAAACTAAACAAAAACAAATGGTTCGAGTAGAAGCAAGAATTAAAGGGTGCCTTAGCTCAGCTCTGTGCACTATAATGTATAGTATTTGCGTTTAACTTACATTTTTCGCAAGCGTCAATTCCACAATGTGACCTCTCAATTTTCATTAAAATATTGTTGACTTTTCTATCGTGAAACTAGTATATTTTTTATCTTTCAGTATATTTATCTCTCAAACTTCGTTGCAAAATTAAACATATACGTCATTGTCGCCTTCTTGTGTCAATGTTCCTCTCTCATATAGGGAAGACCAATGAAGTTTCTTTTGGGTGTTACATGGTTCAGCGTTTAATTATATCACCCAAAGAACTCATTGATTGCATTTTGCTATACCTATACCTAAAGGCAGCCCTGTAGCCAGAAAAATACAATCGGAACGAATGCCGCGCAAATTCATTTGCTCTCACGCTGGCTTAGGACAGCTTGTCAGAGGCATAGAGACAGGCACTCTCCCTTAATTGAATTATTTACTCAGTGAGCCTTACCGCTTTCAAAATCCTGCTCCGTCCCAGTAGAATATGAGGATTGCCAAGAGAAAAAGACTGGCACTGCTATACATATATCATAAAGATTCTGGCTTCACGTGCTACGCGCTGTGAATTTCAAGCTCTACTGTATATCCGGCAAAAAGTTAGCGAAACAATCCTATTTTCTATCAAACACTTGGTATGGGCTGGTCTTGAATGAACCTCCTTGATGTCGACCTTCGTTGGGCAGTTACTACTCGCAAATGTTCTCGTAATGCCGACCGTGTGGTGCAAGAAACACTGGGCAGGGACACGCCGTGCAAACGTTATGTAATTGTATCAGTACACTGAGTCCCGAGCAACTGTGTGTCAGAAAACGTGGCTCTCTCCTTAGGTAAAGTGGGCTTTTTCAACTGTTCTGTGTGGTTGAGGCGGTGTTAAAAGAGAAATCTCAACAGCGACTAGAGAGACCTGCGAGGGAACGTGGAGGTGTCCATCTTGAGCACGCGTCAAAAGAAAAAGAAAAGACAGAACGTCATACAACTCCTAAAATTGATTATTCTGGGCTGTCGCTTACATTATCACTGTTTGCGCACTTAGCCATCTTGTGATTATGAAGCTATGATTGCGAATACATCTACAGGCAGCGCGCAACTCCATCGAAGCGTTGACTATGTGAAACTGCCTCCTGAAATATATACTAGACCTACTAATTCAGCGATCGCAAAAGCAGTGTTCCGTTAGTTTGGAAAACGAAAGAACACAACGCGTTTGAAACGTTTGCTACAAACTCGGCCTGTGTGTTGTTGGCGGGGCTTTGGGTGAACGAGCGAGTGAAATTATTTTGTTGTTTTACTCCACCAAACAGAACGCGTGTTCTTTTGTCACCAGATGCGTTTGTCGTTTGTGCGGCACTAAACTCTCAACACCTATTCCCACCTCAAGTCTCTCCTATCCGAATGCCACCCACGTTGTCCTGCCGAGATTCGACTCTGCAGCCGGAAGCAAAGTGACACCGCGTCGAACAGGCTGCACTAATTATGCTAGTCACTTTCAGGGCTTGTTCGCCGTGCGACTAATTATGCGCCCCACACATAGACGCGAAGCGCACCTGCACGTTATAACGGTTTCACCGGTGGTCGGTTCAGAATATACACCACAAGGTGTTTGAAACCACCACCTCTCTGTTTGGAAGGAAGAAGCGTTCATCACATATGGTCACGAAGCTGGTGACCACTTGATAGTTTGCGGAGGTATATGTGTCTGTCGGTGTCGTCCTTGCATCGTAGATAGCGGCAATTTGAATGCGGCAGTAGAAATGATCGTGTGACCGTTGTAGCACAACCGGCAAGTTGCGCCTGTACACTGTTTGGGGACGTGGGACAGCCAAAAAAAAAACGCTTTCTTGTTGTAATGGCGAGATCATTTTATTGCGGTTAACCTTATTAGGGCACTTCAAGCACTTTACACGTGCTGGCTATCTGTGTGGCTGCCTGTATTTCTTTCTATATCTCTGCCGTTTACCCACCAACTTGGATCACTGGGTGGTATATGGTATAGTGGTTCACAGCATCATGCTGCTGTTATCAGGGAGCCCGATTCGGAAACAATCGTCAGGCCAACTTTGAATGAATATGTGTTGTTTAGTGGCGCAAGGGCCAGATTGGCCAAAGTGCGCAAAGACAGTGTTATTGATTTCGCGGTCGAATGATGAGTTCTGTGAAGTTGATGTGACGAGGCTGTAAAGGGGCCTAAAAACAGTCGCTGTAAAGTGCGTAAATTCTAACTGCAATAAGATTATGGCGATGACTAATGATCAATACTATGAGCCTTACACTGCAGTGCGGAAGAATATGATATGCTGAACACGTAAGATGCAAAAATTAGCTAGAGCACGACTGCCTCACCAGAGCCCTTGAAACATAAGGGCCTGGAGGCGTGTGCTATACACTACAACTATCCCAGTGGCATTCTCTAAAGAGAGGAAGCGCTACGAATGTATGGGACTAATTACATGTAAGACCATATCTCTGAGGGAACCTAGGACTGTGTCTGTATTAAAAAGCGATTCTGAACCAAGAACCATTGTAGGATGGAGAAGAATGTGCTGCCGGTATGCTAAGGAAAAATGTCTCTTTCTCTCAGATTCGGCTTCCCGACACTCCAGGACGACGTGGAGCCTCTCCCCGCATCTACCACAGGTTGGAGGCTCCCTTCCGGTGAGTAGAAAATTATGGGTGCCAAATGTGTGTCCAATTCCGAGACGATAGAATAGGACATCTGCTCGGCGGGATTTTGTAGTAGAGGGCCAGAATCCTAACTGTGGCTTTATCAGGTGGAGCTGATTATCCGTTTCCGCGTCCCACATGCGTTGCCAGAGGTCTCGCAGCTTCCTTGGCAAGAAAGGCCTCAGATCTGTGACAGGCACCTCAGCAGTAGGGTTAACGGCTCGCGGTGCGATTGAGATGGCCATCTCGTCCGCCAGAACGTTACCCTCGATGCTCCTATGGTCAGGCACCCAAAATATAATGATATGCTGGTTAGATATGTACGCTTTACACAAGACGGAATGTAGTTCATTAAGTACTGGATTTTTGTGTCTATAGGGTGGCATCAAGGCCTTCACGACGCTTAGGAAGTCCCATGCCTTGTTCTGTCTCTTTCACGCCTCTCTACAGTCTTCGTTCCACCAGGGAACACGTCTTCTTAGTGAACCACCATTCGTCTGTGAAATAAACTTCTCGGCTCAATCAATAATAAAAGCGGTAAAATATGCAATGGCATCATCTATAGCAAAATTATTTATAAAATCTGGTGATAAATAAGATGATTCTTGAAAATGCATCCAATCCGCCGATGCTAATTTTCATCGAGGAATATGTGGAGGGTTCTCATGCAAAGCTATCAGGTTCAAAATTACAGCGAAGTGGTCACTTCCATAGAACTTATTGATCACGGACCATTCTAGGTGAGGCATTAGAGACGAAGAACCGATTGCTAAATCTATTGTTGAATATTTGTTGTGTTGGACACTGTAATACGTTATCTTCTTCTTGCTAAACAGGCAGGCACTGGAGTTCAAAAGAAAATTTTCAATTAATCGACCTCTCGCGTCGTATCGCGAATCTCCCCACATCATGTTGTGGGCATTAAAATCACCCACGTGTATGCAGGGGTCAAAAAGCTGATTAATTAGGTTATGGAAATCGGTTTTTTTTCAGGTGACAGTTAGGCGGTATGTATAAAGAACACACAGTCACCAGTTTGTTAGAAAGGATTGCCCGAACCGACACGGCCTCAAGGGGCGTCTGGAGGGCAATCTGTTGACAAGCTACAGATTTATCCGCAAATATTGCAACACCGCCGGAGGCGTTAGCCTCCTTGCTGTCTTTGCGATAGATTATGTACTGACGTAAAAAGTTTGTCTGTGTGGGTTTCAGATGTGTCCCTTGAACACACAGCAACCTTGGATTATGTTTGTGTAACAGTTCTTTAATGTCGTCGAGGTTACGTAAAAGTCCTCGTACATTCCACTGTAGTATTTGTGTTTCCATTATGATAATGTGCTGGGTTGTTTAAGAGATAAGGATTAGCTCATGGGCCTTTGTCTCTTTTGGAGCGATCGAGAGTGCCTTGCCGCTCTTTAGGCGCTGGTGGCGCCGTCTTGCTGGTGGTTGTGTCCATCGCCTCTTGCGAGGCGCTGAACACGCGCTCTTCCGAGCGCTTTGTTTGGCGTGAAGGCCTCGGCACGTCGGACGAGGCCTTTGAGGTCACCTGCCCGGAGGTAGATGGCCCCTTCTGCTGGGTTGGCATAGCAGCGCTAGCTGCAGCCGCTGGGGGGGGGGGGCGGCGGATGGCGTCACTGCCGCCTCAGTGGGTGTGAGTCGGACAGCCGCCGGAGACCGTTGTGGCGCTGCCCCCTGACGCGCCACTTCGGCAAATGTGTTCTTGGGCAAGTAGGATACCGGCCTGCGTGCCTCCCTGAAACTAATATTTTCCTTTACTTTTATCGTCAAAATTTATTTTCCTTTTTGCCAGGATTGGCACGACCACGAGTATGCGGCGTACTCCCCTTCACAATTTACACAGTGGAGTGTGTTTTCGCAAGCTTCAGAAGCATGTTCATGGGCACTGCACTTCGCAGAGGTTTGACGGCCTCGGCAGCTCTGCGAACTGTGGCCGAAACGTTCGTATTTGAAACATCTGAGCGGGTTGGGCACATATAGCCTAACACGAAGCTTGATGTACCCTGCCTCGATTGACTCGGGCAGGACACTTGATCCGAAGGGGATTATCAAGTGCTTGGTTTGGATTTCTTTGCCATCTCACCTCATCTTAATTATTTTGACATTGATTACATTCTGTTCACTAAAGCCCTCCAAGAGTTCAGCCTCGGTGAGCTCCAGCAAGTCATCGTCCGACACAAGGCCCCGAGTGGTGTTCATAGTACGGTGCGTTCTTACTTTTAGTTGGTTATCTCCAAAGAACACAAGCTTAGACAGTTTCTCGTATTGCTTCTTATCGCAGAGCTCCAGGAGGAGATCACCGCTTGCCATCCTGGTCAATTTATAACCGGCTCCAAAAACATCAGTCAAAGTCTTTGATGCAAGGAATGTTGAAATAGTGCGCACTGGTTTGCCGGGTTTTTCCGAATGAACTACATGGAAACGTGGGAAGTTGTGGACTTGGCGTCCGAAAAACTGAAGAACTTCATCGGTGCGCCCTCTTTTCTGAGGGCGATCAGGGAGTGGAGGAAAGGAGCTATCCATAAAGATATGTGAGATTTCGGCAGTAACGCCAGCCACCCACCGTGGAGTCCTACAAGGGGACGCTGCAGGACCTGTAAAAGAGGGCCTGCAAACGCCAGCTGTACATTACCACTATAACCAAATATGAAATAACTTAGGTTGGCTATTCACACAAGGTTAACCCTTGCTGCCTGGAAAAATTGGAAGTAAAGGGGAAGCCAGAAGAAGACAGGAAATGTGGAACGTAAGGGAAAGACGAAGGTTGTAGGGAGAGAGAGAGACAGGAAAAGGCAACCACCGATTTCCCCCGGGTGGGTCAGTCCGGGGGTGCCGTCTACGTGAAGCTGAGGCCAAAGAGGTGTGTTGCCTCCACCAAGGGGCCTTAAAGGTCATGACACTCACATCGGCTCAACCCCCAGGATCCCCCTTTCCCCGGACACGGCTAAGCCGCCCACGACTACAGGCGGGAGGGTACAAACCCCACGTGCTCGGGTACGTGGTGTCGCAACACACCAAACGCCTGCTGACGCAGATGCCCCTGCGGGGGTCAGGCCAACTTTGATCACGGTTATCTGACGATGCATATGTGCCGCTCATCATTAACTCGTTTCCCGCCAACTTGTGTTACTGGGAATTTGCCACAGTACTTATGTGCCGCCCTTCAATGGAGCACGTTCATCCCAACTTTGATTACTGCGTACGTGAAACTAGGTATGCGCCGCATTTCCATGATCCTCTTCAATGTCAATTTTAGTCGCCGGGTATGTGCAATTGCGTGCGTGCCGCTCTTCAATGAGCCTCTGTACCACAAACTTGAGTTATTGGTTACGTGACCGAGGGTGGGTGCCACAAGGTATCTGTCCCTCTTCAACGAACCTTCCACGCCTCCCGCACACTCCGTGGCACGTACTCACTGACCCAAGTTGTGACGCCACCTGCAAATGCATTGGGTTGTTGTCGTTGAGGCATCATTGTGACGTCGGTTCGAATCCCCTCAGCATCAGAGCTCTACTATATATCCGGCAAGCAGTTACCGAAACATTTCTATTTTGTGCGCAGCCTTTCTTTTTCTGTAACGGCAACTCTTCAGAGCTACTGGGTGCCAGAGACGAAAAAGAAAGAAAGAATAGACAAAGCGTCATCCAACTCCTAAAATCGATTATTGTGGATAATCGCTTATGTTATCATTGTTTGCACGCTCAGCCATCTTATGATTGTGAAGATGTCGTTGGGAATACATCCACAGGCTGCGCGCAACCCCATCCAAGCTTTGATTATATGAAACTGCATCTTGAGCTTTAGCCTGGATATATTAGTTCAGCGATCGCAAAATATCGCATCTCAGAAGCAAGGTTTACAAATCACACGCTGTTTGTCGTCGAAGCTTGGTGCAGCTGAACAAATGCCAGCTCCACCGCTGTCGCTTTTGTTGTTGTTTCCTCAACCCCATTACTTCAAGTCAATCTATCTTTATCGCGCGCTTTTATTATGCTAGAACAGCTGTTTTTGTTTTCTCAGAACCACAACAAACACAGCTGTTCTTGCAGGCACGTACCCAGAATTTTTTTCCGGGGGGGATGGCAATCCAATGTAACTTTTCTATGCAAATGAGGGTGGCGGAGTGTACCTTTACTAGTACAGATCTGAATAATGCCCACCATTCGCCATAAATATGCGTAAACCCACAAAAGAGAAATGAAATAAGGGACACTATAACGTAAAACTATTCAAATATGTTTTTGTTCCAATCTCCTGACGTGACATTTGCGTAACCGCCGACGCAAGCATCGGGCGGTCACCCACAAGGTTGTCTCAACAGAACAATCAAACGCTCTTCTCGTTCATAGGAGGTCACTTTTGTTGTCTTATCTAATTGGCTCACAAGGGGCGAGGAGCAGGCTGAAGTGGAGAGGGATTCACTGGGGCCGAGCCAGTGCACTGACAATTGATAACAGGATGAAGAGGGTGGTGCCGGCGTCTGCGATTGGGCCGCTTTCCCTTACTTATCTGGCGGTGGCTCGTCGACATTCGCGGTGGCATGCAACGGAAGCTTAAGAATGCGCTAAAACGGATCCTCAGCAAAGAAGAGTTGGCAGAACGAGGTCGTAAACATGCAGAAAGTGCTCGAAAAAGTTACACGGTAACGCAAAAGATTTTATTACACGCAAATCAACCCATACTTTCCGGGAGATGTAAGTAGCCAGTGCCTGAGTGATTGGCGGCAGCCATTTTTTATCGCTTTCGGAAAGGGGCAGCCTGCGGCTATTCGGAAGAAAATTCCGCTTTGTTCGGCATATCAATGCATCTGTAACGCGTACACGTCAATTTGATGCGGTGAGTTTCCGTGGTTTTCGGACGTCGCGTGAGAGGCAGGTGAAGTGGGTGCAGCACGAAAGCTTTTGACCAATAGCCGAGGGCTAATAGCGCAAAGGCGTCGAATCAGAAATAAAAATATTTCTTTTGTTCGGTCGAATCATGCATAACCAGTGTTATCGCGGGGTTCGTGACGTCGCGTGACAGACAGGTGAAGCGGCGGTGGCTCAAAAAAGTTTTTGACCAATCGCGGAGGGCTGATTGCAGAATTGGAATAGAAAAGTTTGGAATAGTTTTACGTGATAGCGCCCAAGGTGTATCTCACAGGGACGCCAGTGAAATACGCCTCTCCTTTACTTGACGAACAAGGAACCACGTCAAATGGACTCACGCCGAAAACAAGCGTAAAATGAAGATTACTATAGTAGAATACAAGTTAAAAAAACAGCAGTTGGCAAACTACACACAGGGACCACGCGGGGTGGTGTTACTCCACCAGCCAATCACAGAAGCAAGCAAAGAAAATCGTCGTCATGAGGTCTTTTCAAAATGGCGTCGTACTTGATACCTCCGGAGCGTCAGCTGTTCTTGAAGACTCTTTTCATCGGCGGAAGCAATGAGTTGTGCAGCAGACATGGACTAAATGTACGGAGACTGAGCATTTCAGTTTTCAAAAGTCTGCGGTAAAGTTCAGTTCACTGCTGAACGCGTTTTACTTATGAAACTTCACTGCCCATTGAAGTGAAACTTGACAATAAATAGTTGCAGCGAAGCAAGTATTTCATTTTTTCAGATCAAAAAAGAATTAGGCTTTCGCCATTCCACTGTAATAAGCGAGGATACGTATGAAATTTTTCTCTAATATTTTATTTTGTATTTACCGCCTTATTTAGTAAAAGGAAAAGCTCTAAGTACGAATTATTTGCAGCCTCGCGGATGAACAGTGGCTGGTGGTTATGAGGTCTTGGGCGGGGCTTGACTACAGACTTATGTTGTATCCGACTATAGTAGCGTTTTTTTATTAGTTGTGGAGGAATTATACAGAAATATATATCTGCAGAACAATCACAGTTCTTTTGGATCCCTCGTTTACTGCTCTACCAAGTGCCCAAACCAACTTGTATTGTTATTTGCGAAGTTGTGAAACCATGAGTGTCCGCCAGTCTTGTACAACCTCGTAGAGCGCAGGAGGCTGTGGTTCCCGACGTACTGCGCCCACCTCGGAAGGTTTCAAAAACACCAACATAAGCACAGCAGAGAAGTGGCTACGTCAGGCTGCTCTAATGATAACTGTAGAAGCGTCATTAAAAACACACGGGATTGTTCTGCACTTCCGGCGGCGTTTTCTCTTCTTTCTTTTTAAATAAAGTGATGTTAATATATAAATATGTTCATAAACAACGGAAAATTTGTTAATTTTCACTATTATTTCCTGTTTGGCTGTTGCCTTGGCTCTCTCCGTCAGTCGATCGCCTAATTTCTCAACTCCTTGCGACTCTTGTTTTCAGTTGCTAATTTAGCACGAAAAGTGCCGTACAATTAGAGAAAAGCCAGATGAGGGAAAGGGTGACAGAAATATTGTTTATGGGTTGAACGGTCATTGCAGGTTGTGATGATTTATTTAAATTTTTATTATTTAATTATTATTTATTTTATTTAATTATTGAATTTTTCACCTGATCTAATCCATTTCGCGGTCATATGGTTCCGAGGATCTGCCAGCGTCGTGGCGAATCCTCACTCGACGTAATAATGAAGCGAATAGAAAACTTAAATGCAAATGTTGTTTTCTCCAGCCGCAACTCGTTTCACGTGCATACAAACCAGCTGACCGCGAACCGGATCTCTTTCCTGGTCCCTGGATCAGTTTAAACAAAAGTGGTTGAACTAACGAACCAACAGCGACGCGCATGACCGGTAAATGGACGGTGACAACCTAACGCATCTCGAGTTAATCGAAGGGGCACCGAACCGATGAGAAAAGTGGCCTTCACACCCCAGCAGACGCCCATAACTACCTCCATCCAAAAGGAGTGAAAAGGGCAGCAAAATGTTGACCGCCGAATAGCTGTCACGTCTCAACATTGATTTGGCGGCGCTTTAGGAATGCGTGTGAGGAGTGGTGATGTGGGCGGGGAGGGGAGGTATGCTGCTTAATTTCGCCCCCCCCCACCTGGGTACGTGCATTCGTTCTTGCATAACAAAAGCGCGCAATGAAGATAGATTGAGGTAATGCGATGGTGCTACATATGCATAATTGTTGGGTAGATGGCACCTGTAAACGCACATTGTAGCGGACATATCGACGGAGCGTTTCATTCTCGGCATATTTTTTCATTAAGAACATATTTGGAGCTTATTTGGGTGTACAAAATGAAGTAATGCTGGAGGGCACACGAAGATAACTGTTTCATAGAATTTCCGTAAGCGCAGTTCCAAAGTTATTGATGAACTTTGTCGTCAGAAGTCGACTTGGGAGGCCATGCAGGCTTGATGGTCAGTAATATTACACTGCGAAGAAGTACAACACAAGACAGGGACGCGGGCAAAAGAAAGAACGACAGAGAAAGAGCTGCTTTCTTTCAACGCCAACACCTTTTGAGACTAGCTGTGCTTATAGCTTAGTTGAATGCGTCATAAAACTAGTGCTTAACGGGGGGAGGGACGAGGGTGACCCTCCTTACATTTTTAAGGAACCGCAAGCAAACACAAACCGTCGTCATATATTGCATTATGACATGCAGCTATCCACGCGTGCACAGGTACTTAGTTTTTTTAACCAACAATTACATGGGGTACTCTCATAGAGTGGTCAGTGAGCGTCAATATCTTCTGCTTCTATGACACCTGGTTTTGGGACGATCCTGGCTAGGACATAAGAATAAGCTGGTCCTGAAAAAGCAATTTCGTTGGTAGAAGTAGGCGCTGGGTGTTTGTAAATGCTTTCTACGCCCATGTACTCGTGTTGTGCTGAAATTTATCCGAGTATAACATGTCAGAAAACATCCGGAACAAAAGCCTACAAGTCTATTTGTGCGCTCAACAAAAGAACAATTAAATGCAGACTACTTCGATCGTGGCACTGATTGTAAATAGGGTTATAAATAGAAGCTTACTTAGCGAAGCCTCCCAGACGTTCCTGACTGCCATGGCTGCTGCTTTGCCGAATAGGCATGGGCCTCACGTCGCTGAGCTCTTGCACGAGAGACTTTAGCAGGTGCACGCGCGAGCTTCCTTTATGCCGTGGAGGCAGGAATAAACGAAAAAATAATAGTTAACCTTATCTCTGTCTTTCTTGTCGTACATCTCTCAGCATACATATGTCCTCACCATTACTGTCGTCACCGTCAACATCACCGTCGTCTTCGTGACTAAACTTCGTCGACTCCTCATAACGAAATTCGCTACGAACTGCTATGTGCGAAAATGGCATAGCTGACAAACATAAACGTTGTGTCACAATAATGTGGATAATTATAAACATTGCATGAGATTAGATGTTGCAGAGAAAGCAATGAAGAGAATTTCACAAATCGCGTTTCCCCCGTTTTATTGCCTTTAACTAACTTCACGAAAGCATCGCGTCACAGAGATTCTAACATGTGCGTTGAAACTGCATATAAATCTATTTATTTTGTGAGCCTCGAACGCAGAGATAACTGCGCAAGAAAAGACAGCAGGGTCCGAAGATGTTCAATGCGGCTGCTCAGAAATGCGTGGGCACAAGATAAGGTACTGGCAATTTATGCACTGCCAGTCTCCTACGCGATAACAGCACTCGAACCCAGTAGTGAAGGTCTCATTGAAACAAACTTTCAACTACCACAAACCGTTTATCTGGATCAAACATTTTGCAAGGAGTTTGTCGGAGACCCACCCACTTATTACGATACGGTGCCTTGTCCACATCGGTTACAACAAATGGAATTATCCGTGGTTCAGCCTTGTCTCGGTGAGCCCGGGTAGAAGTCCGATGGGTGCACGAGGCAGCCAACCTCTGCAGCGCCTTGTTTTCCTGTTTAGCTTTCATTTCTGGCTCGCGGATGCATTGCAACCGTAATTACGTCACGCAGGTAACCACGGCTGTTCAGCATCTGTCAAAGTCGAGGATTTCGGTCATTCTGAAGCACAAAGAGAAGTATTACAATATGCGAAAACGGGGACTGTAATGTTTAGAAGTGGTTAACTTTAGGCCGCATAATGTTTACGACGAACTCGTCAAATGCTTTGTGAGCGCCAAGACGTTCAATGTTCCCGTCAACGTCCTGTAATACTTGCTAAATCAAAGGTCATCTCTTGCTCTTGTTGAATCCATTGAAAAATAATCTGTTTCCTGAAGACTGGTATTTCTTTATCCTCCATATCTTCAAAGACCTAGGGGGGGACGTCAGGTCAGCCTCATGGACAAAGGTGGTTCATTTAGGTCTCACCCTTTGTGGCCAAACATAGGCAAACTTTTGTACCAGCCAACGGCGTAAATATCTTCAAGAACGGGTCCAATGAAGCAATTTCGGAGAGGTTCGACAATACCTGCACATGAAGAGCTACGGAGAGCGCGAGAATGACCAGGAAAATAGCGATCCTATGAAGGCATCTCCAGGGTTGTTGGCGTCGACTGCCTTAATCTTCATAGACTGACACTCACGTATTGTTTACGCTAGAGCCTTGACCTACGCCATCGCCAACAGCTTGAAAATGTTGTGGAGCTCCATTATCGGGTCAACAATACTTAAACTACCTCAATTCCCCGACTATAACACAAGCCCAATGTACGCCAGTGTTGGATACAAAACGTCCCTTTTACACTTCCTTGAATTTCTCATTCCTAGTTTGAAGAGCAAGTCTAGTTATAAGAAATTGCTGATAAAGTCAACACATTTTGCGCAATAAAAATATGCGCTGTATCTGGGCTCGACTATTTCATCACTCACTCTAGGCTATTTTTTCTCCATGCCAGTGTAAACACCGTACTTGCTAAATGGCCCACTGCGGGTCTACAAGGCCGTGACTTGCGAAAGAAGAATGAAAAAAATAATACATAAAGTGGTCTTCATATTTTCTTGCAGTATTCACAGTTTTTTGTGTCCCAACTGTGAAATCGTATGTTTCTAGTTGTGGGTGTAACCCTAAGCAGATAATTAGATATATATCGCAACTCTGTAGTGATATCATAGCAAGCTGCAAGAAAACTCTAATGTTTTGGTGAGGATGATAGAGAGAATTTATTGAGGAAAAGCAGAGAAGTCGGCCGGTGGGCACATGAGAAAACATTTAATTCGTTAACCTGCTGCTCTGCTCAAGGGAAAGGGGAAGAGAGGGGAAGAAATTGTGTACATTTGGCAAATAGGCACCTTGTATTTGGGCCTAAGCTTTCGTAGTGTATTTAACATTCATGTATAGTGGCTTATTAAAGGGAAGCTGAAACACTTTTCGAAAAAAAGAATGAGTTCTTTGCGGCGTCCTACAGTTTTGAGTCCCCTGAACACGAATATCGGGTTCAAAAAGGGCGGAAACAAACGCAAGCGGCTGTTCTTTCATGAAAACGCGCACCAGCGCCTCAGGGCATCGCGTGAACGCCGCTGTTGCCCGTGATTGGTCGGGGCCGCTGTGACGTCATTCGCGGCAGTCGCCGGTCGGCGCCGCCGTTTCAGAGCGTAACACGCTGTTTGTTCTGGCTTCATAGCTGAGTTGTAAGCATTATGGAACGTTCTCTGGGCCGTCCAGCGAGCCGAGGAAGCCGCTTCGGGACAAGGTCTCGAACCGCGTCCGCGGCGGGTGCCCAGACCCACTAAAAAGACGCCGGACTCAAATCTTGTCGATTTGAAATAAAAGGTTGCGCTCTCTCTCGCTGTCTCGGACAGCTTGTATTTTCGCCGTACATGTTCGAACCGACAGCCGATACGGAAAACGATGGCGGCAACGGCGGCAACGACGATGCTGAGTGTGCCAACAGCGAGAGCGATGTGTGCACCTTCTCGGGCGTTGGAAATCTTAGCTGGCACGTATGTTTTCTTTTTTTTCTCATGTAGCTGCACGTTCCAATGACGGGAGAAAAAATGCGCTAAAGTGTCACTGGAAACTTGCTGCTGGAAGAATGCCGAAGCACTAACTTCTTATTTGATTGTAAACACGGGTGCAATTCCGCGATGTCAAGCACCTTGCCGCTGCTTGTCTAAAGTCCCATGGTTTTTTGAGTGTTGATACACGATCGCGAACATAACTGCCGCATTTCAAAGCGCTCACATGCAGTGCTGCGAGGTACAGTCATGGAAGTTGCTTTTCATACATATCCAGAGATGGCCAGAGGTATTATATGTGCAATATTCATAGCATGGTTCGACGACTTGGTGACTGTGGCTCGATCAAGAATCGGTATGCGTGCTCCATGCCAGTGTTGACATAAAGATATTAGACAGTTTTAGCGCCGCCGTGTGGTAGACACGATAACAGCAACCGTACGTCGAATGTCACTAGGCAAGCCTAAACTCCATTTCATACCTCAGGTGCAACGCTGTGGAAGCTACGCACGAAGTCCGGTCACCAAAATTTATTACTGCGCATGTCTCCGTCTATGCTTCGCAGTGTGCCAGCGGCGTTTGCTCACGCGAGCATGCACGTGAAGCTGCCGCGACGGGCTGCTATGAAAAAATGTCGAAAAGAAAATTGATATAAAAGAACGTGTTAGCAGCCGTATAAGTACACGGATTGTTTCTATGGGTAAATTCTTCTTTTTTTTTTCATTCGGAACTAAGCTTATATATGGAAAATTTTCTCAAAAATCGGGTCAAGAAACGCTGAACTTTTTCTAAGTGCGAACGCAGCCACTGCAAGAAGTATCTCAAGCCTCCACAGCGTTGCACCTGATGTATGAAACACAGTATAGCAACGCTAGCAACAACGCGTTTCCGCATTTGTCGTAAGGCTATCCGGCAATCGCGGAAATGGTCCGAGCACAGCACAGTTGATTTCGTCGGCACGAACTTTTCTCTCCTCAACGCACGGACCCACTGCCCTGCAAGCTTCTTGTCCTTCGGGAACCTGTGAAACACCACATCGTCTCGACCGCCTGTGTTCGCGCAGCCGAATGCTGCACTGAACGAGGGCATGTTGGGCGCCCTTAGCTGTAGGCACTCACGCAGCACAGAAGGAAAGAACAGTTTACGAAAATCGCAAAAGAAAACAAACGTGAGCAGCGGCGGCGGCAGATCTCTCGTAGCGCCGTTCAGTAAAGCGCAGGACGGAAAGAGGCATGCCAGCACATGCCAGCACGCCGATCCGGCAGCTCGGTCCCCGCGAATGACGTCACTCTCGCCGGTTCTCTCGTCTGGCAACCACCTCAACCGGCGCTTCGGGAAGCGATGGGGGCGTGCCCGTGGGGGTGATTTAGAAAGCAATTTCCGCCCCTTATATTAACAAAACGAAGAAAAAAACTTCGGAACCGTAAATTATTAGGTCTGTTCTTCCCAATCTCAGCAATTCACGGAAATTGAAAACCGTTTAAGCTTCGCTTTAAGAAACCCATCTCACATATTCGGGCTCATTTCGAGGGCAGTGGATAAAGTAAAGCAGTTGTTAGGCATATCAATTTGGCGCTGTTGTTAACCGGGAACCCGCCTGCTTTCGATGAGGGGGGAGATTCAGTGCAATGTGACGATTGTAAAAATAAAATAAAGGAAAGGATCGGCACTTGAGCAACCAGGCAGCAATTTGGCTGCTAATAGACTTAGCAGGATGAGACGTTTGTGTCATATCGTGTTTCGCGAGACGCATATCCTTGGTAATAGTCACCTTAATTAGAAATAGAAAATTGATTATTGCCAATCACTGACAGCTGAAGTTAAGACAACAAAGGTGCGCACGAGTGTAAGGCAATATTTAAACAGAATAGTCAGCCGCAAACAAGGCAGGAGAGGTGGCGTTTTGTTTTGGAAAATGCACCACTGCGCAAAGCACGCGACGCAGAGTTTACTTAGAGATGAGTCAATATATAAACTCAATGGGTGAGCCACGAGCTATGGTAGCGTTTGTTTTAGAGACAGAGCTAGAGAAAAAAAATGAACCGCAGACCCGCTTGAAAAGATGAAAAACGAAAGGTGCTTCGCAGCAAACACACCTCGCAGTCTGCACCCTTCCCACAGAGTACGAAAAGTCGATAATGTAGCTACCCATAAAAACTATGTAATAACACCTCTGTCAAATAAAGAAACATGCGGCCTCGGTTGCGGCATGAAACAGGGATAACTGCGCGACACCCGTTTCATAACGCAGCAACAGCCTGTCGTGGCCCAATTTTTAAGATCCCATGCAAGCCTCGAGTGCCTCCACTGAAAACACGGTGACGACAAATATGGAGCTCGGACAGACTAGTCGCCGAACACATTCGCCAGACGGCTTCCGCGTCGGAAGGGACTAAAACACTGTGTGACCTCCACTCAGCAATAACTTCGGCGCTTCCGCGTCGCCCGTCGGGTGTGTTTGCAGCAGACGACCATTTATTTTGGGCCCATTGTTGGCTTGCCTGGACCCTGTGACGCGTTTATGGGTAGGAGTGCAGCGTGCAGGACAGTTGTTGGCGTTTCCGTTGCTGGATGCCGCGGCCGCTTGCGCACTGACGCATCATTCAGCACAGCCACCTCAACTCTCCCTCTCCTCGGCCGTAAATTCCCATAATGGTCATTTTTTTCCCTTCCACACTCCCGAATACATTGCTCTCGCCTTAGTATGTATGGTGCGTAGTACGCTTCGTTTGTTCTCAATACTTTATATGCAATCTTCAACCATTTTGTTTTCCTTAAAGCTCTAGGTGCCTGTCGCTCTTCATACGCCCATTTATTATATGACGTCGGGCTTTGGAAACAGATTGAAGTGAACTGTGCGTTTCTATTGCACTGTTTACGTCAACGTCCGAGTCGTGCACCTCGTATAGTGATTTGTTCCACGACTTTCAGGAAATGACAAGACGAAGGCGTCGGGGACTATCATGAATAAGACATGAACAGAAAGATGCGCCAGCATGGCGGGAACGAAATTACAAAAACGACCTGATGGTCGTATACAAGACTTACTTATGTCCTAGGGCTTCAAGAAAGCCTAGCAAACCAAAGGCCGGAACACGACAAGCGATGGGGCAGGTGGCATTGCTCACGGTCGTCACATAAAGTGGTTTAAACCCAGCGAGCACCATGGTATTTAGGTGGTCGATCGCAGGGTTATATGCATTTGTGTATAGTACCTCTGTCAATCAATTACGATTTGTTGCCGTGGTTGTTCCTGCCCTGAGTGTAACTCAACTCACCACCGCCTATTTCTTGTGGCGCCGTGGGGAGTGGCTTATGCCCACTCCTTCCGGCACAGCGGAACTTCCTCCAAAGCTTCTGACGTGACAACACCTTGCACCTCTGAGCTACACTGCTGCCACGCTATATGTCGCGACATCCTAAAATAAAATGTGGAAAGCCTTGTATCTCCAGCAGTTGCCTATTGAGATTCAAAGGGAAATTTTGGCATTTGCACAGAAACACGTGTAACGCAGAAATATTTCTGTACGTCTACTTATAAGTACGGTGAAACATCGAGAAGTCATGGCGACAACGTTCTTGCGCTCCAGCTTTAGTAGGCATATAACACCAGAAAAAGCGACATAATATGGTTCCAGTAAGATCGTGCCTCAGTTTGAATACATCTGGCCTCTTTCCAGGACAATGTGACATTCTTATCCGCAACCTACTATATCTGGCCAAATATTTACTCAGTGTGTAGACAGACAGATAATGTGTGTCTGTCTGCTACCTGGTCAAATATATTTTATCCCTTTTAAATGCATGTTCGGATATGACGGCGCTTGTCAGAGGCGCCAGAGGGACTGCACAGCCCCGAGTTTTGCTAAAGTAGCATATTAGCGTGTTTATTTATTTATATTTATTTATACAAGTACCTGCAGCACCACAAGGGCATTATTGCAGGGGGGGTACAACTGAAGGAAAATGAACATGCGACAAAAATTTAAAACAGCTAAGCACACGTCGTAAAAGTAACAAAATACGTGACACCGATGAGTTATCTCGAAGGCAAAACGGTCTTCAGTGAACTGCGGCGGAAAATTGCAACACAGAAATGGAAAGGGTACACTATCGCATGAAGCGCAATGCCAGCCAAATGATATAAAGAAAAGTGGATGATATTATACTATGATCTTATTATAATGATGATATTATATGATGATATTATAATATGATCTTGACAAAATATTCTTTTCTTTCGGTCGTTTGGAAAACCATTCTGGCAGGACATTCCACTACTCCGCAAAAAATATGTCCTACTTTATTGCGATGAAGTAAACAGAAATGCTATTGACATCTCAAGATGCTTGTTTGGTCCACAAAGGGCTATCCAGCAGCAAAAGCTTGTCATCACATAGTGCTCGCAATATTATTGTACGACTGTACGACATGGGGCGTTGCGAATACAAAGTAAGACTACGCAGTCTGCACAAATAAAAAACACTTGTGCATTGAAGAACATCGGCCTATTTTAAACACATCCTATGTCTCTCTCCCCAGTACAACGTCGAGCGTGAAACTCTCCGGACAGCATTGAACCAGCTGGACTGTTGACCATTTTCGGAAATGAAAATCCTTGGACCTTGGCTGTAGGCTTCCACGACACTGATAGTCATGAAAGCGTTGTTGAAATACCTAAAGTCAACAGGTCCTGGCAACCGTATCAAGACTCGGTGCGAACCTTCAAATGTGCGTGAAACTGTGTTCTCTCTATCTCCTCTCTCTCTCTCTCTTCGCCCCATAACCATTCCTCCAGTGCAGGGTAGCAAACCAGACGTGCGTCTGGTTAACCTCCTTGCCTTTGCTCTCTTCCATTTCTCTCTCTCTCTCTCTCTCTCTCTCTCGTTATTTTATCAAATACCGTGCTCGTAGGCAGTTCCTTAAGCTGCATTCTTCCTATACTAATGCCTGCCTTGAGAAGCCATGCTCGCGTTTTTGCCACTAGCGCCCTTTTCGCATAAATTAAACAATCTTATCGATCATCAACCAGCCCATTGGAGCCGTATATTGTTGCGAACAGTTCAAGGAGTTCAGACACAACTACTTATTGTGGGCTAACTTACGCCGGGGAATAAATAAAAAAAGATGACTGCCGCGTTCCAAACAGGAGATAGAAATGCCTTATTCTCTTCTTCTCTCAGGCGTCGCTTCACCTCGTCTTTTTCTTATATTTCCCGACAACACTCACATAAGATGCGAGTGCGTGCGGCGAATGCACGTGCCGCTATGTCTTCGTCTTTTTCATCAATACGCCATTGTCCTCTTGGAGGGCGCACGAACGTGCGCATGTTGTTTAGAGATGTTTTCTGCCTTGTATGAATATTGTCTAAGTTCTCCTTGATCTGCGTGCGAAGTCCGAACGCTCCTGAGCCAAAGGTCGAAATGTGCACTGATCTTCACCCGACTACGTTACCTTCTCGTCGGTGAAAAGGAAGGATAAATTAAGTCGAACAAACATATTCTTTATCAGCACTTTTCTTCCATAACATTAGGTGTGCCACATGGAGGCCTAGATTTTCAATTACTAAGCGCTTTACCAACTACAAGATCAATTACTCGAATACACCGTTCAATTGTTACAGAGGAAGCCTGTATGTTATATTTATTCGTCCTATAAGGACAAATGAAAAATCGGAACTACAGCCTGGCGTCATCAGGTGGACACTCACATCAGCAAAAAATTCGCCATTTCTGCCTAAGTAATACCACTGTGCTTAGTAGACGAAATAAAAGTAGCAAGCATAGTTTTGACCTCGAGGTGCAGTTGAAGACTTAAAGCGAAAGGAGCTATGTTAGTTGTTAAGCAAGCATAACAAAATTCAGGCTGAGACGTGCTTGACAATATTTTGAGACGAGACCTTAGAACGGGCATGCTTGGAACTAACGCGCATCGTAAAAAGCCATTACCAGTCCTGGGCTAAATCACTGGTTGACACGTAAGACATTTTTTTGCTTAACATATTTATTCGGCTGAAATTTACTCGTTGACCAGAAATTTTATTGCAGCACACTTACGGAACAGCGGATTCTGTGCTCTCGTTTTGTTTAACATGCAGGTAGCTAGGTTGTGTAACCTGTCGATGCCAAATGGCCGTCCATGAGTGAAGAAAAGATGCAGCCACATTTACCACCAAGCACCCATTCTTGCACACTTTCATACTTGCGTTACAGACTAATTCATCATACTATAGGTACGACTTTCTCGTTAGGAGTCAGCATTCTGTTCTTCCTGCTTTCCTCGCCCTTCCCCTAATGAGTATTCATCAAGGCTGCCTTTCAGCTACTCATCCACTTCCCGCATAATGCCTGCCGACCCTCTGGGATAGAGCGGGGCGATGATGGGGGGACCAACACCCCATTGCCATTAAGATAGCCTGACTATTTTCAGCCATCAAAAAGAAGCGAGTGAAGGAAAGGAAGCATACGCTTGGGCCTTTGCCGAAGACCTATGAGTGAGACTGCACCGTTTTGCCCAGTGCGGGACTAAGCTGCGGGGCGTTGAAGAACGGAGGCATTAGGAAGCTCCCCGCCTTATTTAGCCGAGGGCGGGGAGAGGAGCATTTAGATCGCCGAGAGGGATGTGTGGGAACCTTGCAGCTGGGTTCGTCGTAAAAAAAAAAGCGACCGCCAAACGCAAGATATTGGAAACCTAGCTAACCCAACTGGCTGTCACAAAAACCGACTCTCAGTGCAGAAGGATGGCGGCAGGGAAAAGGCGGCGATAAAACCTTACCGTGTAGATATGTTACAAAACGGGGGCGACACTACTGTGGGCGTGTGCCATCAAGCATGGAGCGGGACGTGCACCAACACCACTCCCAGGCAAGAGCGGACGCAATGGAACTATACCCTTCCCGACCATGTTGACGTTTACTGTTTAAAGCCAGAAGGCGCATTGCATGATAAGCCGAATTGTGCAAAACGAATCTGACATACCAGCAAACGAGTGTACTTCAACGAAAATATGAACACACAATTCGTATCATTTGGCACCTTGGAATTATTTTTACTTATTTGTTTATTTACTTATTTATTTACTTCATGATACTGTGAGCCTTTGTCAGGCTCTGACAGGAGTGGAAATGAACAATAAGTAGAACAACATGTTTGGTGCTCCGGAACATGAATGATAAGACACATAGCTTGCATAAATAATCGAATCAAAAGTGTGCACAGCCCTAGAATCGTTCAATACATGACTCGTAATCAACAAAGCTAAGGCTACAAACAGATTTACAGAAGGGACTGCTGTTCAATGAAATATGCGACATTCGCAACAAAAGCATCAAGTCACACATCACTCATGATATGGCGGGGTAGATTATTCCATAGTTCTATGGATCAAGGAAAAAATGAAAATTTAAGTAATTCCCATCAAGCAGCAAATGGTCGTATGTACACGTCGTTGTTGATTCTTTCGAAATGGTGGTGAGGTGGCTTTAGATACGCATCTTTAGTTATGCTTGTACAATCATGCTATAACAGCAAAAGAAATTTCATACATGCAGTCAGTCGTCGGTATTCTATCGTCGATATGCTAGCCCTTTTACGGAGAAGTGTCACGCTATCGTAGCGTAAGTAACTGGAATGAAAAATATAATAATAATAAAGTAATAAAACGGAGTGCTGGCACTCACACACTCACAATGACTTTCCAGAATGTCATGTATGATAATCAAGCGGCATTGAACTTGTATTATAATGGTCCCCTTACTTATACCCTGAAGAGAACTGTTCAAAGAAAATTACAAGTGGATAAGAACATGTGCGAACGCTATCAGTTTAAATTACTTGATCGAATGACTCCACTAAACGCATGAAATAGGGTAGTATTGCCCGGTTTTTCGTTTGAGGGCACTTCATGCTCCTTGCATCTAAATAGACAAATTGTGACAAGCCCACAGGAACTTTCGTCAATGTGTATGATGACACATCAAAAGGGTAATGTACTTTTTTTCTTCATAAAACGTGAATTTATCAGCACAGTCTTTCAGAGAATTGTGAATGTTTGCGAACCGAGGGGCGGGTAAAAACGATGGAAAGAGAGCGAAAGAGAGATTTATTACGTATAATAGGAAAGCCGATAGGTCGACCTGTACCGAAGTTCTGAGTTACTCAGCATAGGGAAAGGTAGACGGAAATTAAAAAAAAGAGAGAGATAAGTGATGATGTGGTTGAAGATGATGGTGAGTGAACTGAACAGCAAAGCCTCTTCAAAGTCGCAACTGTACAGGCGACATAAAAGGAACACTTTCTGAATGGGCAACTCAGTGGTAATTTTGAGTATAAAAGAAGCAAGGTGTTGAACTGAAGTGGAACTGAACCGAAAACCAGAACTTAATCACTTTGTCAGGTGAGTCGTAAGTTAACCAAGCCATCTTGGAGCCCAGCTTGAACTGAAAACATTATGAGGAACCTAAGTGAAATGTTTCGACAAAGAGTTCAGAAGGCAGTGGGGAAGCTCTGCTAACGCACGTCCGAGGGGAAACGTTCGACACAAATACAAAAAGCTCCATATAATCAGGAAACGATTCCCACGGCGCACGGACGACTCAAATGGCATCAGATAATCTCAACTCAGTTGTTGCAGTCGTTCTATTAATTGTCATGTAAAAAAGCTGGCTTTTATGTGATGAAAATTGCAGACGCATTAGATGTGCTCGTGAACTTTCCTCCAGGAAAGGGACCGAAACGAGTCTATCAAATTTCTGTTGTGTTTTATGCTGTACGTGGTAGCCTGAGGTGCAGCTCTGATAAAACTATTCACGCGAGAATTAAGCTTTGAAACACCTGACCTCCTTTCTGGTCCAGGTGACCTAAGACTAAAACAACCTCGGTAGCTCCTTTGAAGGTGCAGTGTACCATCGCTACAAAATAATTGATATTCATTAGATATGCAGCAAGTTGGAAAATTCCCCAAAAGTCTGTAATGTAATAGGCGCGTTAATTCAAACGCTTAAGCAAGAAACGTGTAATAGTTCCAAGGTTTCAGCCCTCTGAAATAAGGGAACTTGAAGGGGGTGTCGTTCTCATTTGGTTGCAGGGTTGTATAAAAAATAAAATCCTTGGTAAGGGCAACTTCTGGATAGTTGCTATTCACAATATCTGTCGCTCATTTGTCTTTGAACGCTCAGGGGCGACGTGCACGCATGTGTTATATAGCTTACAGGTGTACCCAAATGGAAATTAATAGATTTTTTGGCGCACTGGCCACTGTTGAGGCCTTCGAAAACAAATCACAGTACGCAGTATATTGAATTTCTTGCGCAATAAGAAACACACCTGAAATACGAGGTCTGCTGCAAAGTTTCCACATGTACGCTTAAAAATACTTTAAGAAACTTTGCCAAAGTACATTACTGTCGTCACCTTCTAAATACTTTCCATTACAGAAAATAAACTGGTTCCACCTCTTCTTTCATTGCTAGAAGTACCCTTGTAAGGGGCCTTTCTATAAGCACTTGAGAAGCGGTGTTGTTTGCTTTTGGATTTTTGTTAGAATGCCGAAATGGCCTCCTCGATATACCAGTTTCAATTCCCTGAAAATAAATATTCGGTAAATGCTAAATTTAGTGAGTAGGGACGCCGTTCAGACACAATGAGGGAACTGTGTGCCAAAAGCTCACACACTATCAATGCAGTTAGCACATATGCATTATTGTAGTAGATAATACAGTGCCCCTCTTTGACAAGGTTGGTCGTACATAGCACGCGCGGCGAACATGATCTTTCAGATGCTTCTGAGCGTCGACGTTGAAAGCAACCTTGAGAGTGTGGCATTGCTGTACAGGCTCGCGGTGCACAAATTGATGGCAGTCAAAACGACGCGATCAACATGACTTAAATTTTTGCTTTGTTCGGTCGCGCCTGTTGTTTTTTATTGTTACTGCATTTTATAATGCGACGAATTTTTAGCCTCATTTCAGGCACTTAATGATAGGTTGGTATACATGTCTCGCATCCTCTCGAGCCTCTGCAATAAACATTCAAGAGCCACTTTTTTTTTGGGAAGCGCAAGTGCTTTTTTTCAATAATCATGATTATTTAGATATCTGGATCGATAGCCAGCTAAGGCTAGTTTCCGGTCCAGTGCCAAAATATAACAGACAGTTCAATTGTAGATTTTAACAGCAGAGTATTCTGTAACACAGTACAATTGCTTTCCAGCAGAACGTTCTGACACGGACAGGAAGGGACGACGACACACGGCGAACACCAGCATGTGTCCAGCGACGACACCGGCCTGTGTAGCCGTTCTGTAGGTAGGCTTGAATAAAAACGGCGCAAGATTAGCGGAAGTAGACGGTGAAGAGTCGTAAAGGCCTCATCAGAAGCTTCCGACCAAGTAGAAAGTTCACTGTCGTTTTGAAGAATTTGGTTCAGGGGTACAATCAAAGCGGAATTGCGAACGAATCGTCAAAAATAGGAGCATAGGCCAATGAAGCTGCGTAGTACTTTCAAGTTAGTGGGCTTCGGGAGCTTGTATACGGAGCGAAGTTTAGCAGCACCAGGAAGTATGCCTTCTCCGCAGACAACGTGGCCTAATATATTCAGCTTTCTAGCTGCAAATAGGCAATTCTTCAAGTTAAGCTAGAGACCAGCATTCCGGGGACAGGTCAAAACTTGATGTAAACGGCAAATATAGGTCGGAAAATCTGGAGAATATACGACAGCGTCATCGCGGTAGCAGAGACAAGTATGCCACTTCCGGCCATCTAGGATGCCGTCCATCATGCGTTCAAAGATGGCGGGTGCGTTGCACAGACAGAACGGCATTACAGTGAATTATTACAAGCCGTCAGGTGTGACAAACGCGGTTATCGAACAGGCAGCGTTAGTCATGGGTACGTGTCAGTAGCCAGAGTGGAGATCTAAGGAGGAAAAAAACTCCGCTACTTGCAAACACTCAAGTGTGTCGTCAATACGTGGCAAGGGGTATACATCCTGTCGGGTAATGGTGTTAAGCCTTCGATAATCAATGGAAAATCGTATGGAGCCGTCTTTCATTTGAATTAGGACGACTGATGATGCTCTGGGACTACTAGGAGGCTGGATAACACCGCGTTTGAGCATATCGTTAACCTGGTCATTGATAACACACCTTTCGGTCGCTGATACTCGGTACGGATGCTGTCGAATGGGTGCATGGCTCCCAGTGTCGATAGTATGCGAAACAGTCGTGTACGGTAGACTGATATTGCTTGGCAGTCAAAAGCGCAAAATAATTGGAGCAAGTGAAGAAGTTCCTCCCGCTGTGTCGTCGTAAGGCCTCTGGTAATAACTGGCATAAAAAACGCAGCAGTGACTGAAGAGGCGATGCTTCGAGAGCGGCAAATGGAGTCGTCCATCGTGTCCAATATTGAAGATGAGGCCAGTGGCTCTGCTCTTCCAAGGATTTCACGGCAACATATAATAATTGGTTCGGCCGATCGGTCTGGCACGCACATGAGAGAAGCGCCAGCTTCCAACTCGAGGACGGCGAACGGCAGTGGTAGTGAACGGTGGCGAACTAAGAGTTCAGTCGGAGCGAAAAGTACTGTGCCGTCATCTACAGAGGAACAAGTGATACTGACACCAGAAAAAGACCAGGCAGGTATAACGGTGTGTTCTGAATTGACGTTTTTGTTACAAGGGTCCTTGTCGTCAGTGATAATATATGTCGAAAACGGAAACACGTCAATTTCGGCGCGGGCGTAGTCGATGATCGCATGACGTGTGGAGGGAAAGTCCCAACATAAAATAACGTCGTGAGAACATGATGGCAACACGATGAATTCGATGACGTAAACTATCTCCTAAATGACGACACGAGTGGTGAAGGCACCGGATGACTCGATGTGCTTTGCGTTGGCAGTCCGACGGGACAGTCCAGAAAGCGTCGTCGTCCCTTTTCCTCAGGCAAATACGAGCATTTATAGCTGAAAGTGCAGCGCCGGTGTCGACAAGTGCTAGCGTCAATATTCCTTCTGTTGCGCCTTCAATAACGTTTTTCGGGGAAGTGTGAGACCTCATACATTTCACTGACACCGCAGTTATCGCCTCCTGAACTGCAATGTTTAGTTTTCCTGGCGCAGAGGTCTCCGCCGACGGTGCACGGGGGAAGGGAACGGCGGTGAGGAAAAGGTGAACAGCAAGTGGAGAATGCGGTCTCGACGGCCGTAGGAGATTCAAAGCTGTCGAAATAATTGCGGCGTTATCGGGATTGTGGCGTATATGGACGCACATTGTTGGACACGTTCGGAAGTAAGCGACAGCGACGTACCCTAGTGCCTAGCACGGCCACAATAAAAACAAATGGGACGGTTGTCTGTCGTGCGCCAATGGTCTTGAGGTCGTGCATACTGCACCAGTGGCTGGGCGAGAGGGGATAAGGGTGGGCACAAATATCAGCGAAGGGGACCGTAGGTTTGCGGTGCAGGCCTCATAGCGACTTCGGTGTACGTCAGAGGAGCGGCAGTCGGAGCCTGCTGGAGAGAAGGCAAAATATGGTCGGCTGGCTGCTCCTTGGGGACATATAGGAGAGCGGGCGCCCATGGAGAACTCGACTGGCCGTGCGTAAGCGGTATCAGAGAAAGCTGACGAGGAACCTCATCACGGATGAACTCATTGATCTGAAGCAGCAGCGCAGTATTACCGGGACAACAGCCAAGCTCGACATTAAAGTGGCCTGAGGAGGAGATTGGCGGGTGGTTACGCGTTCTTTGCGTAGTTCATCGAATCTTTGACAGAGACTGACTAGTTCAGACACTGTTCCCGGATTTTTCGCCAACAACATCTGGAAGGCGTCATCTTCAATGCCTTTTAATATATGCCCAATCTACTCGGCATCAGGTATTGCAACGTCAACGCGGTTACAGAGGTCGAAAACACCTTCTACATAAATGATGAATGTCTTCCCGCTCAGTTTCGCACGACCGCGCGAACGTTGCTCGGCGCGAAGCTTGCAAATGACGGGGCGCCCGAATACCTCCGTCACGTTAGTTTTGAAGGCCGCCCACGTCGTGAGATCACGTTCGCGGTTGCGGTGCTACACGTTGGCGACACCGCTCAAATAGAAGGACAAGTATTTCAGTCCTTTGGTGACGTTCCAGCGGTTGTGGATGCTCACCCGGTCGTAGTCAGCGAGTCAGTCATCTACGTCACGGTTATCTGTACTGCTGAGGATGGGTGGGTAGTGTTGACGCAACCGGCCAGGGCTGACCACCGTAGTCACCGGGGTAGCGGGCTGTGGGTGTGGTGGTGCTTCTTCCGGCATATTGAAGACGGGCTGCAGAGTCCGATTGCGAAGTTGCAGATTTCCTGTTGTACCCCGCATGTCCACCAATTATAAAGCGGGTTTATTCGGCTCGTAGAGCAGCAGCGACAAACCCCGCACCAGCAGGTAGGGCGCAACCAGCGAGCGAATTGGGTAGGAGCCACGCGACGGCTACGGGGCTTTCAGCGTGTCGGTCTTCTTCCTCAAACCTTATTAAAATCGTTTACGATCCGTGTAGGTACAGTGATTTTATCATCATCACGCCAGCGTCTACTGAGCATCATGTATAATTTTCTCTACTGCCTGTACATAAAATCTAAAAGTGTTGTTTGTTGCGGGTGAGTAGCACGATGTCAGCTGAGTCTTTCATATGGTTACTCTAAGCCACACATTCCCTTTGCTGACATAGTGCCGCAAGCCATGTCAAATTCGCCTTAGATTTTCGCCCTTTCAGTTTCCCAGAATGCTTATAGAGGTACACGAGACGATCGGTAAATTTCTCAAGTAGTCCTGATATTTGAGTGAAATTTCTTCGACAACTTCATTATCCTTTTTTTGTTCAGATATTTTTATGCCTCTGATGTGCTAATAACAATGTAATACATGAGAGTTGAGTTGCTATATTTAATACATCATGTTTGCGATGAGTGTACTGAAAATTATCCAGGTGTAAGCATCGTATGACGTTGGCTGGAAGGCCATTCATTTAAAGAACTGTGGGCAGAATAAAGAAAATAGTGATGCTCAATGGCACAGTTGCCGACAAATATACGTGGCCGAGGTCCTGCGAATAAGTTGATTTTCAACGCTGACAGGTCTGCAAATAGTAAAACCACACAAAACTCCTGTTTACTCTAGACAAGTACATACTGAAATCCGAATACCACGTTCCGTATCTGGGGAGTAGAAATTTAAACCTTTTTTTTCAAATACCGCGACCCGTAAGCTTCTGACGCTGAATATACGTTCTGAAGGCAAGGCTGCTTTTCTGACTCATACGTGATGGCAAGGCCTGAAACCTACATGATAGAATGGTGGAACTTATGCAAGGTCAGGCAATTTCAGGACGGAAATCTAGCGATAGAAACTCAGCTAGCTCTTTGTTTAGTAACACAGATAATGAGTAAATGGTTAGAGTAAACCAATCTTACCGTCCGATTCTGGGCAGACTCGAGTGACTGCCTAGATTCTATATCACCTAATATTTAATACTTATTTCATATCGAGCACGCCCATTTGAATTTTGACCTGTCTTACGCCCGACGAGTCTTTAGCAATTAGATGAGGTAGGCAGTTGCTTCTTGGGATGCAGACGAGGCCACGGTAGGTGTGATTAGTAATGTTGTATATGTGAGTGGGTTTACTGGAATTGTTACATGATGTACGCGAAGGTACCTGCGTTAAGTAATGATTGAAATTGCACAGCCCCTTATTGTGCATATTAATGTCGTTTGAGAGCATGTCAGATAAAAAAAATTATAGGCTTACTATTATTAGGACTTCTTAGCCTTCTGTTAGGTTATTGAAAAAATAAAACACAATGCACGGAATCCTGTTACAATGTTATCATCGCTTCCAAACGAAAGTGCCTATAAGTACATCTTTCTCGGGCATAGTCCATTTCGCCTGGGTACCACCGCACGACCTTTATATCTTCAAAGCTGCCACAGTGGCGTAAGTTATGTCGCCGGACAAAAATACTGTTTCTAAAGGATGAACCATCACAGCATCACGACAATGCCTGGTGCGTTGGCATGCGTCGTCATCCGAGATAACAAAAAGAGCGGCAGCCCGTCGTTGAAAAATGACCTGTCACTCCCTGTTGCATTTTTCAGGGACGCGTCTAACCCGTAGAATGGTAATGACATGATACTTGCGATCTTTTAGCTGCCGGACGAGTGCGTTCTTTATGTATATGTCTGGGGCATGGCACCAGATAGAAGGAAGTAATGAAATGAATAAAAGTGACTTTCTAATCATAACAATTATAGCTAATAGTAAATGCAAAAAAGTCAGTGAGCACCAGGAAGGCAGCTTTAAAATTATACAATATTAGCCGACATTTCAAATAGAAAACGAACGTAGTCTGTAGCTAAATAATTCAGAATGCACAACTTACGCTGGGTTATTGTTGTATGAAACTTACGTTTATTAGAACTGTTTAGGATTTTTCATTAGTGGAGGCGATTCCATTGAAGGGATGTGCGAGACCGAAAAGAGCTTAAACAATTTAATGTGAGTAGATTCGATACCTACTTTGTACGGATGATCAATACGATGCGGCATACGTTGTGATGGAGTTATCAGTTTAATAGTTAGAAATACAAGGTTAGTTTCACGTGCGGTTAGACTACGTATTCGATTATAAGTTGAACATATAAAGCGAGTAGAGTAACCTTGCGAAGTTCTGATGAGGTAGTACGTTTAATGGAACTTCACACGGTGGATGCATACTCTAATTTTGTTCGTATTAGTATTTTCTATAGTAATTACTTGAGATGGTTTGGCGGTATTTTAAAAGTAGCGGACCAAACGAGCCAGGGTTCGATTCGCATTGCTACTAATGTCGATATAAGTTGACCAGGGGAGATTAGAGGTAATATGAACGCGTAAATAGTTTCATGAATATACAGGCTCAACACAGTGTTGTTAAGTGCCGCGAAGAGCTGTTTGTAATGACAATTGCTAAGATAATGTTGCTGCTACGTCTGGGGTGCCGCAAGGCTCCGTCCTGGGGTCTATTCTGTTTCTTGTCTTTAATAATATTTGTGCTGTTATCAAAACCGAGATACAAGAGACACCGGATGATCTTGAACTGGGTGCAAGGGAATCAAATGAGATATTATTTTCTATTGGCGGCCAACCTCAAGCGAATGAAATCGAATTGAATTCGGGAGTTTTACGTCACAAAACAGGGATTTCATTATTAGGCACGCCATATAAAGAGGCTGCGGAATAATTTCAACCACCAGAGGAGCTTCAGCGTGACCCCGCGCCCGGGACACGGGCGTTCTTTATTTCGCCCGCATCGAAACGCGGTGGCCTTGGCTGGGCTTTGATCCCGTGACTTCGTGCCCACCCGCGCTATACTGCAGCCGTTAAGCCACACCGGCGAGTAACATGAAGCGCGCAGAAAATTTGGCGAGTCACTAAACGCGTGTCCCAGAACATAAATAAATGAGTACTCGTTAGCTTTACTAGAAAGATCAGATATAATACAAGATCATAAATAAGTATTTCTTAAGTGGCCAATCAAATATGTCACTAAAATGTATAGGTGTTTTGCCGTCAGAGGATGGCTCTTGCTCATGAAATTTTAATACCGCAGTAAGAAGTGCAGGGCATGACCTTCGCTTCTCGCAACAACGTTTGAAACACGTAAGCGCTAACGTAAAAGAAGCAGCGCATAAAAAACGTTTCATTGACTGTGGAGTATGCTTGTCCTGGGTCGGATCCGCTTCCTGATGTGCATATTAATGAGCTAGAAAAAAACCCAGTCCGTTACGGCATGTTCGTCCTGGGGAGATGAAACCACTTAGAAAAGTGTAAAAGCAAGGAAAGGGGAATGTGACTGCATCATTTTTCTCGAACGACGAAGTATGTTACGCCTTAAGCTGTTTTACTCAATCTCGCATAATCATATGGGAGTCTGCTCATCGCAGTATCCGAAATAGAGAACTGCAGGAGCAGGTTTTTCAGGCCGGACCCCACCATAGCCCCATAGTACTATGCGTTGGCCCCCCTAGCCTGGCCCGGTGCTGTTAAACCTCGCCTTTACCCGGCCCGTGCCAAAAAAAATTACGGCATGGCAAGACCCGGCCAGGCACGGTTCTGTTCCGCCCATTAGCACTTCAGCCTGCACGAAACTAGGTCAAGTTCTCTGTTATTGCAAAGATACGTTCATGTGATGAACGGTCGCTTCAAACTGCATTAAGGCAGCGTTTTTGCCCTGCATCCCCTCTTCCTGGCTATTTTAACTGGGAAGGAAATCAACACTTCGCGCTTCTGTACGCGTCGATGCTCATTGTATTCCCGCTGTTCAGCGCTCTTCCCGAATCTACCTCGAGCAAGTGGGAGAAGTTCCTCAGAAGTTCACTACACGCCACTCCCTCTCGGTCCCTACGTGGGAGACGCCTGCTACGCACTAAGCGCATCCTACAGGACCCTAGTAAAGCTTTCCAGTCCAGTTATTCCGATGGAGCGAAACGCGTCCTGCCTAGTGTCCTTGTATATGCTCCCGCAAGTAGCAGAGTTGCGCATAGGTCCGGCATTATGTTCCAGCTATGCAGTGATGTGACTCCACGCGCGCGCAGGAAGCAAATGCTGCGCAGTGTTTCATTTGCTTTTTTTTTGTCTGCTGGTGGCATGCTACATGCGGCACTTGTTCGCAAGTGCTGAGCAACATGTCACTTTTTTAAAACAGGCGGCGCTCGAACCATTGGCGTAGCCGAAGGGGGTATGATTCCAACCCACAGAAAACACACGCACGAACGCGCATATATAGAGGACAGGACACCCTCCCTCCCCCCTTCCTCCCCTCGATCAACTGAAATAATATCCTGACTACGCCTGTGGCTTGAACAACTCCAAAGTTCTCGTGTAAACACGCAATGCTTTACAACGAAAAGCGGTGCAACGTTTTTCAGCATGCATATTAAGTTGCCTCGCCGAGGTTGGAAGGCAAGAAATTTTTTAAAGGGTGTTTAAAGAAAACATTACACACGTAAGGTGTACACTTATACGAGCACATTCTGGCCAACGAAACCAGGCGAATAATGATCGTCGCCAAGCGAACTACCGCGCCTCCTGTTATGTCAGTGACCATTAACGGAGCGTCATTTATCACTAACCGTTGTTCAAAGCAGCTGCAGGTTTTTTATATATGTGGTGCAGACACGTGGATTTAAACACATTTCACATGTTTAGATGCGCACGTTTTATGAAAAGCCTATTTTTACGATTCATTCATACCACAGACTTCAGAGCTGCTTCGTAGGAGCAAATCTGCATGTGTAAGAAGATTCAAGATACAGGACCTTCTAGAACGAATTTATTTCGTACAAGAGAATGGGCGACGAAGAGCTGCTGGCAGCAGGCCAAGAGTGCTGGTTCTTGGAGCCTTGGGGGCAGAAATCAAAAGAATTGTAAAGGCAACAAGCTATTAAGAATAACAACAGGTTATTTTTATTGTACGAATCACATTAGGATGGCAAAATTGCAAATTAATTATTCACGCATTGCAGTCTGTAATATGAGAACAGATTTTTCTTGATCTCTTCTACTACTCAAGTCAATTTACAATAGCACAGTGCTTATTAAATACACAGGCAGTATTTTACATTCCTCACGTCGACTAAGGCCGATCTAACACGCAAGATTTTGCGGGCGGTAGACGCTGAAGCTATCATAGCTGCCTGATAAGCCCGAGCGCAAGAGCTTTTCGCTTATCGCAAAAAAATGAACACTAGCATATCAATCAACGTTGCACGCCAATTAAAACCCTGACAAAAAATAAAATAAATAACTGTGGATAGAAAAACCATGGTGCAATGGGCACATTCTATCCGCTACTATTTACTCTGTTTCGAACACACTGTGTAGATCCGCATAGTCAGAACAATTGTACAAGCAAAGCAACGATCTGGGCGTATGTGTGCAGCGCGACACAAACGTGTCGTTCGTTCTTCGCCCCGCGTCTGTGTCGCGCTGCACATGTACGCCAAAAATCGTACAAGTGAACAACATCTCAGGCAAGGAGTACGCATACCAGCGTTAACAAGGGCGTTACTCAAGATAAGTTATGTTGCTTCAGTGCAAACAAGGCGAACGCACCTAGCATATCCTGGTCCCTTTCAGAGGCGGCCGGTCTCGGCTGATACGTAGTAGCCATACCGATCGCCGGCGCATATGTGTCCGTCCGCAAGGCACCGCGTGAAAAGCTTCGCCGCCGTCCGTGCGGTCCACGCAGTTTGGTGCGCTGCACCGCGTCATGCTGGAACACGAGTGTCAATATGACGTGTTTCGTATAACTCCACCAAGGTCTTTGACTTAATATCGTCGAATGTCGTACCTGCAACCCGAAGCCGATGAATGCAACGCACGGTCGACGGTCCGCTGATTGCAATGTCGATGGTGCTGACGGAAACGACGAGCCGGCATCGCGTCCGGAAAGTTGTCTTTGCTGCGGCACGGTTGAACATTTGACGTCAATTTGCAACATGTGATAGCGCTCGGCAAATAGCGGGGCCAGCGGCGCCGGAAGAGTTATACGCAATCCTGCTCCCTGTGAGAGCATATACAGGAACAGTAGTCCTGCCCATGCCGATTCCAAAGTGCGATTGATAAACGCAGTGGCGCGATCTCTATGTCACAACACAATGGTACACAACGATTGGTGGATAGAGACAATAGCTTTGTATTACAGCGCGGCTACGCCAATCACGGCGCACGCTCCAGCGCGCCGCACAGGTGGCCGCCAAAGACATCGTATTGGGCAATGTCGGTAGTGAGACGGCGCTCGCGGCGAGGAGAATACAAAACTTGGGAAAGAGGCTTTGGCGGTGGAAAGGAGTATAAATTGTTGGCCTGTGCCCACGGGGACGAGATCCGCCAGAACCTAGCCATTAACAGTTTCGCTGTGAAAACAACTTTACAGAGTGCTAGACAGTCTTGACAAACGCGCTTTGTCGGAGGAGAGAGTCCTGGGACACTAGCCGAAACCATCCTCAGCACACAAGGTTTTTATAGCGTTGTTGCGTTTCTTGCGGAGAACTGGTCTTACAGACAGACTTCACGCAGTGCCGTATTCTCCTTTCCATTGCCTCTTTCTGTTTTCTCTTCTGCCTTTTCTTTATAACATATTTTTGTTATTATCTTTTATTACCCTTACCCCCTTTCCACAGCATGGTGTAGCCAGCCGACCTGAGAACTGGCTAAGCTCCCTTTCTTTCCGTCTATTCCTGCTTCTTTCATTTCCTTAAATATTAGAATATTTAGTTGTTTTGGGAAAGAGAAAAAAAAAGTTTAAGGGAAAATCAAGAAGTCAGCCCTGCTATAAGCAAGGCTGGCTGGGTCAGGTCTGAGATAACGTGAAGAAGTAAAAAGAAAAGAACGAAAGAACAACGATACTTAAAAATAAAATACAGCCCATAAGATTAACAACAGATCGTAGCATGTCTGTAAGTTCTCATTGGCGTAAGTATGACGTTTCGAACTTACCATTGCAACCTTTCGCTAAATCGATCTCCAGACTGGGCAAGAAAACGACGAGAATGCTACATCAGAAGTGCAGCAACGAAAGCGCCCACTCTGGATATTATCATTCCTCGTACGCGTACCACGGCTTGCCATTTTCGCGTGCACGAACGCATCAACCATATGTTTGCGCGACTGCACAGACATCCGCGATGGTTCCGCATCCCAGCAAGCTGTTGCACGCAAGCGAGTTTGCGGGGTGTGTCGCGCCAAAGTAGAAGCCTCAGCGAGCAGTCCGCGATCCTTGTATAGGATAACCAAAGCGGACATTCAGAATGTAAAAGCAAAAAAAAGAAGAGAAAACTGTCTCGTGGAAGAAAGAGCGGCAGCATTATGGAGCCCCGGGTGCCGCGAGAGTGCATGGGAGTGCAGAGATTTTTTTTTCTGCTATGCTGAAGAGCGTCTTTGGGCTCTCACCACGCAAGAAGGACTCGGCGCCTGGCTCCTGGAGATTAGCCGGCCGGCGGGCAGGCGGTGGGGTGCCACCGGCCTACTGTTCAGCACACCATACGCGTGAAGCACGAAGTGACAAAAAACATTCGCCTGAAAGTAGACGTTGAAAGAGAAGATGCGTTACACTGATAACAGTTCCGGAAGGCCTAAGCGAGTCGGGCCGACTCAGCAACTACGCGGGCATCAAATATAGCGCAATGAGCCCGTGCAACATTTCTTTCTTTTCGAACTCCTCTCGAGCAGTTGACCCTATCCTCGTTTTTTTCTTGTTTTTGTTTTTGTGCCTGGGACGGGCGAAGCATGACATTAGCTTTGCGGTGAGGGAGAGAGTGGCTGGGCAATGATCTCGACGACAGCGTTCATGCCCTCACACTATGACGAAATTCGTTATTCAGCCTCACTTACCAACGAAAGTAAACGTTGAAAGCGTAACGAAGTCAAATAGTCAAAGATGGGAACAGATGTCTAAGTGATCATGCGGTATTTACCTTTCAAAAGTAATATAGACGTTAGAGCCCTCTTCAAGCTTCACTGCAACCCTGGTGTCAGCACACGGCACTGCAACCGCATAACACATCCAACGATTGTTTCACTTTGATGCCGCAGCTTGTTTCTTATCAACTGAAGCGCTGAGTTACCGTTGTGGCCGACAATGGCCTGAAATAGGATTATTATTAAACAATACATAGTTTGTGTAAAAGCGAGCTACGCACCTTTTCGTCTACGTATGGCTTAGAAGCCGTATAAGCAGCTAAGCCCAAAATTTCATCACAATGGATTCCGGGAAATACCGGTGTGGAGTTCATTAGCAGTGCGCGGAACAAGGAAAAGGATGAAAGAAACAACACACGTAGAAAATAAGCAGATCACATCTGCCTTTTTCCTCTATAAAGGGGAAGTTTAAAGAAAGGAATGTATGAAAATAAAAGCTGATTATAAGTAATCTGCGGGATTACGTAGTAGACATCTCCGCGGCAAGCCCTAACCAATTAAAAAGGTGAAATGCGCCGGCATGCTCTTTCTTAGGCAGAGCACAGCACTAAAGGAAAGAGGAAAAGCATTACAAAGACCACATTATTACATGAGGAAAACACGAGGCAATTTGGTGCTGGGCAAGTTACTGCCGGGAAAGTCAGATCACATTCCGAGTTGAGAGATTATAGTACGTTTCAGAAAGGTTGCTTATACTCCCCCCAGCATTCAACATTCTGTATAATATCTAAAGGGGTATGTGTGCACAGTGAAAAAAAATATGACCGCCCTTTCCACTCCGTGAAGATGGCAGAAGAGCGAAGCTGTGTTAATTACACCGAGTGTTACACCATGCAAGTCAAACTTCGCAAGCAGTCTATTTGCGGGGTCAGCCCTACAACGACGAGCCCGTTCACAAGCCAATACTCGCTGACGCTCGCGGTATGGAGCTTCTTCCTCAGGAGAACGCATATACTCATGGACTTCCCATAGATAGCTGGGATTGAATGTGCGGACCCACTAATCCAAACTCCTTATATTGGGTGCAAGGCCCTCCACTGACGATGCGGGCGCTGCAATCGTTTTGACGATTGGTTGAATTATTTTTACGATCGACATGGCTGCCGGCACTTTTCGCTTGCGCAAGAAGTGCCCCGCAGCCACGCGCTCCTAGTATCGTGTTTCAATCGCTGGGCACTGTTCGTTGGCCGCAAACCGCCAGCATAACAGTTGTTTCTTTCGGGGCAGGGTGGAATCAATCGTCGATATATTCGATGCCGTACTAGCTCGATCGTCGAAAATGTGCCGTAAGACAAGCGCTTAATTCGCGAATAAGATGCCATTCTCACAGTGGGAAAGGGCTCACTCCAACCCCTTTACCCTTGTTTAACTCTTCTTTTTCTCTCCCGCTAGGTCACATGGCCACTTTTTAGCGAAGTCCGACAACAACGGCACAGGGTCCGCATAAACAGCTTGGCTGTACAAGCATTTTCAGTAAGAACGGATCATTAACCATTGGCCAACCTAGCCCCAAGCACTCAGCTCAAAACGAAAAAAAATATGTCACACAATCGCACCACATATTCAACAGGGCCGTTTGAGCTTCAGCATGAGGGCATGAGCTGATTCTCTTTTACCATTGAAAAAAAAAGCTATTTCTGCGTTTCACGCTTATTTGAAATGTACAAGCTAAAGCACACCTTTATGTGCCTGGCTTTTTCCATGTTTTTATATGCTTTTTGTGCTCCTTAGTGGCACTGGGCTATATCGCATCTGCATGTTGGCCATTTTAGGGAAGGAAGAAGATGGGGAATAAAAGCAAATGTATGCACGTTGCCGTACTCCTCATTACATACACCTGTCAGGAACCTGAAACCATGAACCATTTCTCCTTTACTATTGGTCGATTTGCAGGCCCTAGAAAAATAGCAGTGAATCTCGCAGACGTAGGTAACCGGATTAGTGAAGTTGTTATTGGTGAGTGTTAAGAGTTCTGTTTTGTTTATCAACAATTTCCAAGCATAGCGAGACTATCAAGTTGAACACAATTGTATTGGGAAGCGCTTCACTGAGCCTGAACTTTAGGCGCTCGAACATTCTTGAACAACGACGATGATGAAATTATGACATGACGACAACAGGATGACGACGTTGGAATGACGAGGATGGAATGACCATGATGACGTGGCATGAAGCACTAATATGATGACAATGCCTAAAGGCAACACGATAAATATAGGACGAAGACCTCGCCTACATCCCGACCTTAATGACGACATTGGCATCACGATGGCGGAATGATGAGAAAGGCACGGAGACAGTAGGAGGCAATAACGTGCTAACTTGGGCTTCTGGGTACCTGTCCGAAGAGAACAAGTAGCAGCGCCGACCAATCGGAAGTGACTGGTACAGACGAAGCTCTGTCTTCTTTTTTTCCCTTTTGCTCGCTGAACAACGGAACAGGCACATGGCGTTGTTCGGCGCTGTTACTCGTCTTCTTCAGGCAATAGGAAGACGACGATAAAACGACCACGACGACGCGACGTATTACCGCGACATGAGGACACAGTCGCGATGATGGCATGGCGATATACTGACATTGACGGCGCCACGACAATCGCATCGAGAAAATGGGATTTCGATGACAGAGTGGCCGCGTGTCATGACTGCCACTTTATGAATGACGCCGATGATGTGAAGACACGCGCCGTGATTGCTCAGTGGCTATGGTGTTGGGCTGCTGAGCACGAGGTCGCGGGATCGAATCCCGGCCACGGCGGCCGCATTTCGATGGGGGCGAAATGCAAAAACAACCGTGTACTTAGATTTAGGTGCACGTTAAAGAACCCCAGGTGGTCGAAATTTCCGGAGTCCTCCACTACGGAGTGCCTCATAATCAGAAAATCGTTTTGGCACGTAAAAACCCATAATCTTTTATGATGTAAAGAAAATGTAATGCTGACAAATGACTCCATACAATGACATGAGGATAAAGAATATAACGACACTTGAAGCAAGACTGCATAACGACGGCGCAATGACTATGTATGCATGACGACGGCGTAGTAAAGAAAAAGGGACAACGACAGCATCCAGGCAATGGTACAATGATGCTAGAATGAGAGCAGTGGTATGACGGTGGCGGAGCGACCACTGCAGCATGAGGACGATGAAATCACGACAACGGCATGACGGCAATGGCTTCTAGAAGCTGGAATGACGACAATGGTACGACCATACGACCACCACGAGTATCATGACGGCGCCTCGTTGACGCAACTTGACGAGAATCGCATGACAAAAGCAGAATGATGCCTGTGCAATGACAACGGAACACTGATGATGGTGTATGGACGATGACATTACAACGCAGACATGACGACAGGGTGAAGACTCTGGCACGATAGTGACTGATGGCATGGCATGACAAACAAGGTACGATAATAATGGCCACAGGGTGATGAAATCACGACAATGGCGGGCTTATTGGTTATGACAATGTGCTTCTAAGCACCAGGTCAATGGAAAAATGCCAACCGCGGCGGCCGCAATTCTATGGGGTCGAAAGGCGAAAATGTCCGTGTACCGTGTGTTGGATGCACGTAAAAGAGCTCCATATGGTAAACTTTGAGTCCTATACTAGGCCGTGCTTCGTAATCAGATCGTTATTATAGTTCGCAATACCCCTGAATTTAATTTTTGACTTAAGGACGACAATTGCATGTTTATGTTAAAGCTCACACATACGCCTAGGGTTTTTCACTAATAGCAAGCGGCTAAACATATTGCTGTAGTGTCCACAAGACAGGCAAACCGGCTCGGCGGGCGCATTTGTCAGCGAAGGTAATGTGTGACAAGCGCCGGTCCGATATTGCCACAACCTATGTGCAATTTGAGCAATAGGGAACTACTGCAACGAGCTAAAACACTGTCAGAGATTGGTGTAAGGTATACGATCCCTTCGCGACACTTCATGCGGGTGTGAGCAGTGTAGGGGATAGCACAAATTTGCACAAAGTATAATCAGAGAAGTCAAGGTCGTGCGCTGACCCCAATAGAGCACCAGCTGCCTCGTTTCCTGAGATAGCAGGGCGTGATGGAACGAAATGAAGTATAACGGTTTTTCCTGCAGGTGTTAGTTGCTGGGTCATCTGCATTACTTCAGATAAAAGTGCCGAGTCATCGTTGGGTGTGCACAACCGGCTGAAATATCTTATTTTAAGCGACTACGTGGAAGTTGCTTAAAATAAAATTTACCAATTTCGGTTTTGGGATACTTTAGTTCAACACCAATTTAATGCCTAATAGTTTTGCAGATGTTAGAGATGTCATATAATCAATTCGAATAGAACACTGAGCAGTAGATTGTGGGCAACAAATACACCAATTGTACTGCCTTAATGAGCACAGGCGTCTGCGTTAACCTTATCAAAATTTGCAAGTTAGTCTTCAAGAATATACACTGTCAGTTGGCGCACACCTGCATGACAAACTGATCTTTTCTACGGAAAGCCTGGACCATAGAGTTTCTCACTATAACACCTAGAGGGTAATCTGGCGCTACCGTCTATGGGAGTTTCTTAAGGGGGCGCCGTGCCATCGTGGGAATGACGGTATATATGTCTGCGAGGCTCGTGTTGGCTGGTGTTGTAAGCGGCTTCGTCTAAACCGTGGCTATGGCTACGCAAATAACGCGCTCTCAAAGTAAAGCCTTCATAAAATGCTTCCATTCACACATATTACATCTTTACTCACCCACAATGCATGATCAAGCGAAGAAAAGCAAGAACAGACTGCCAACTGTTTCAAAGTGAGCGCGAACCTTGTCGTCTGTCCTCCAACTTTAGCGGCACGTTGATACTTTTTACGTAACATGTAGTCGTACACACAATAAGAAGTTCTCATAGATAAACAAAACATGGTTTCCCGTAATAATAAAGCTAAAACAGCTTTTCACGTGCTGTTTTAGTAGAAAGTGAATCATTGTGACAGGCGGAACGGCATTTGCCAAGCGCGTCTTCAAGGTGTCCTATCTCTACGAGAACGATGCGAATCCGAAGTCACAATATACCGGCATTCCCATGCACACCACAGCGCAGCAGCGCCAGATTTCCATCTAGGTAATGCAGTGAGAAACTCTATGGCCTGGACTACTTAGGTGTACGAGAAGCCGAGGATGGATGGACGGAATAACTTTATTGAAAGGTCCTGTGAGCTACGGAGTGCAAGGCCCCATAGAGCGGGCTACTCCCACGTTGGTACCGGGAGTTGTAACTCCCTGGCCGCATTTTGGGCTCGCTGGACAGCCCAGAGCTGCTCCGCCAGGTCCGTGCTGGGTAATGCTTCTTGTAGCCTGGTGGAGTCTTGATTCTTGTTTGCGTGGGTCCGACCACACGGCCAGAGCAAGTGATATACGTCTAGTGTGCTATGGCATGATGTGTATTCGTCAGGCATGTAGTGATGTAGTCTGTTCTGCGTGGGGTACGTGTTGGTTTGAAGCATTCTGAACTTGAGGGCTGGAGGCCTGGTGAGCTCATTGAGGTGTGCTGTATATTCTGCGGTCTAGATAAAAGCGCTTTGTGATCTCGTTGTATGTGGAGGGAGGGTCCCGATTCTCGCTGGGATGGACACGACCAGAATGGCTGGCGTCGCGGAGGGTTAAGAGGAAGCTTTAGCTCGAGTGCTCTTATGTAAATACATGTAAAAGGAGAATTCGTTTTTCTCGGCAACCATTGCACGAAATTTGACGAGGTTTGTAGCATTTAAAAGACACACTTAAAATCTAGTGACTGTTGGTTTCAAATTTTTGAGTTAAGTCGTCAAGTGTTTATTAAAAATTGGCAAAAATCGAAAATTTCCAATAAACGAAACTATTAAGTTTACAACTCTGTAACTCAACCACTAAAAATGACAATACAATTCTGTGAATTGCATCTAATAGTACATCTAAAGCGGACAAAATTGATATGTTACACATGAATATAAAAAAATTAATCATAGGGAAATACAACTTTTGCAGAACCGTTGTAATCAACGTAACAAATTCACGTAAGATGTAAAACGACATATTGAATTTGTCCGCTTTGAATGATCTAATGGATGCCGTTTACAGAACCTCGATATCATTTCTTGATGCAGAGCTATGAATTTGTAAACAACGTGCTTCTATTTTTTTCAAATGGTGAAATATTTGAAAATCGTTTTAGGAAAATTGAGGCCCTAAATCGAAATTCCGCTTCCAATAGTCACTAGAATTTAACTTTCTCTTTCAAATGCAACAAATTTCATCAAAATTGGTCCAAGAGTTATCTCACAAAAACGTTTTTGTGTTTTACATGTATTTGAATAGGCCGCGTCGGAGTTGGGCCCGAGCTAAAGCTTCCTCTTAAGTCGCGCGCGTTCCTATGAGCCATCTCATTGAGATTGGGAGGGGCGTTCTCGATCTATCCGAAGTGTGCCGGGAACCAGCAAATGGTGTGATGCTGCAGCGGTGCGGATATATTGATTATTTGTATTGCTTGGCTTGCAACGGCTCCTTCCTGAGAGGCTTTGACGGCCGAGCGTGAATCGCTGTGGACGTGGGTGGTGGTCGGAACTATGAGCGCTAGTGCGATGGAGACCTGTTCTGCTATCTCTGACTTGAGAGTCTTGACTATGAGAGCGTTTGTGTCTTGAACTTGCTTATTGACCGTGGCAGCAACGAAGGCCTTCCTGGACGGGCACTGTGCCGCGTCTACGAGACAGGCTAGGATCTTCTTATCACGTATTTCGCGCAGGATGAACGATCTGCGTGCCAGCCTTCGGTGTTGATGGTGCGCCGGGTTCATGTTCCGTGGGAGTGGGCGAACCGTGTAGGGGTTGCGTGTGTTCGTCAGAACGCTTTTGAGTAGATTCTCGATTGCTGTGGTGTGATGACCCAATTTGGCTAGCATTTCTCTACCCGGTTTGGTTCCAGAGAGTCTTGTGAATTGAGCCCGTTCTTAAACTTCGCCTATTTCTTCAGGTGTATTGTATACCCCCAGTTGCAGCAGCAGCTGTCTCGGTGTTTTGGGGGATTCTTAGCGTTAGTTTGACTAGCTTCCTCAGTTGCTCATTGAGTTTGTCTTTCTCCGCTACCTTCCATCTGTGCATGGCCGCCTCGTACGTTAAGTGGCATAGCGCAAATGCGTGTGTTAGCTTGAGGAGATTTTCTTCCTTAAGGCCGTGTTGTCTGTTTGCTACGCGTCGTATGAAATTCAAGGCATTATTCGACTTTGTCACGATCTTCTCCACTGTCGCCGCGTTAGAGCCGTTGCTCTCAATCAGCATGCCGAGGATTCTGAGTTTGCTGACGTGCGGAATGGTTCCTCCGTCTTTTCTTCTGAGAGTAATGGCGTGTGTCTCTGACTTCGCTGTTTGGCTTGGGACCGCTTCTCGATGGTTTGTAGACAAGGAGCTCCCACTTCGCAGGTGAACATCCCAGGCCCGTGTGGGTTAGGTATTCCTCAATCGCGTCGATCGCTTGCTGTAGAGCGTTCTCAATTAATTCCAGGTGACCTCCGGGGATCCAGAGCGTTACGTCATCTGCTTATATGGTGTATTTGACGTTCTCCATTTGATCCAGTCTCTTGCCTAGGCCGGCTAGCGCAAGGTTATAAAGCGTTGGAGAGATGACAGAACCTTGGGGGGTGCCCTTGCTGCCGAGTTTCTATTTTTGAGACTTGATTTCCCCTAGACGGAGGGTGGCCGCTCTGATGCTCAGCAACGATTTTGTATAAGCGTAGAGTCTCGTGCCGAGGTCGATGTTGGAGATCGTGTCGAGTATGTAGTCATGTGATAAATTATCGAAGGCTTTTTCGAGCTCTAGCCCTAGGATTACTCTCAAGTCTCTCGTGTCTGCGTCAATGATCTCATGTTTGAGGAGCTTCATGGCGTCTTGGGTGGATAGCCCGGGTCTAAAGGCAATCATTGTTGCGGGGTAGATATTTTTTTCTTCGAGATGTTTCTAGAGGCTGCTTAGGACGGCGTGCTCGGCTACCTTGCCGACGCAAGACGTCAGCGAGATTGTTCTGAGGTCATTGATGTTGAGTGCCTTGCCAGGCTTTGGGGTGAGCACGATGAGGGCCATTTTCCAGTCCTCGGGCAGTGATCGGTTCCTCCGGATTTTGTTCATTTCCTCTGTGATCGTTTCGATGGAGGTGTTGTCTAGGCTTCTAAATGCCTTGTTAGTTACGCCATCCGGCCGCGGCGCTGACTTGCAGTTCAGGTTCTGAAGCGCCGTGCGTATCTTTTCGGTTCAGAAGTCCCGAGCTAGCTCTGGGTCGGCCTTGCGACGATATGCTCCGGCGGTCGTGCCTCTTGCATTTTCTTCCAGCGGGAGGTACTTGTCGGGGAGACGGTCAATGATCTCATTTTCCGTGGTATTCTTGAGTTCCTCGTGCATGATCCTGTTCAGCGTGCGACCCTGATCCGCTTTGGTCCTTGTTCTGTCTAAGAGGTGTAGGAGCACGTGCCACGTCGTCCCGCTGTTGATGCGGCCGTCAGCGGCGTCGCACACTTAGTTCCATTGCTGGTTAGATAGTTGTGTGCAATATTCTGCAATCAGCCGGTTGAGGGGAGGAATTCTTTTCCGCCGTCGATTGTGTCTTTGTTCTTTCCATCTGCTGGTGAGCGATTGTTTGGCTTCAAGCATGTGAGCCAGTCGGCTGTCCATGCTTTGGACGGGGAGATCTGCCTCTATTTCTTTTGTGGCCACCTTAATGTCGGCCTTTAGTTGCGATGTCCATTTTTCAATTGATTCTTTGCTTGTTGGGCGTTCGTGTCTTAACTCGTGAAACTTGTCCCAGTCGACGTACGTAATTTTTCTGGATTCTCTGGATGGGGTGTCAATCGTTGTCTCAATAATGTGATGATCGCTGCCCAGATCCTCGAAAAGGTTGCTCCATTGAGAGTTTGGAATAGTGCGGACAAAAGTGAGATCTGGCGTTGTGTCGCGGTTGACCAAGTTACCCGTTCTTCTGGGGTATGCAGCGTTCGTGATGAGCGTTAGGTCAAGTTGATCGGTATCGTTTAGTAAGGCCTTGTCCTTGGCCCTGCTGGCCACGTATCCCCAGGCCGTGTTAGGGGCGTTGAAGTCTCCGGCCACGATCATGGGATTGTCGCCGGCACGGTTGCGGGTGAGCTGGAGTATTTGCCTAAATTTTTGTGCTCTGTGCTTGGGGCTGCTGTAAACGTTTAGGATTAATGTGCTATTGGCGTTCTTTGCTCTAGGCAACACTTCCGTGAGAATAAACTCGCAATTGCTGCGGTTGTTTTTAATGTTGTGTGTCGTGTGGGCTAGCCTGTTGCTGACCAACGTGGAGTACCTCTGCATTTGTGTTGCGGTGTTGTAGCGGTCACGTCATCGGCGGATAGCGAGAGTGTAGTGGTATTTGTCTCTTGTAGGAGAATGACTTGGGGTTCGTCTTTTTTGGTTCGAATAAATTGTTGCAGGGGTGCCTTTTTGCAGACGTAGCCCCTACATTTCCATTGCCAAAGGTGAAACGGTTCAGTTTGCACAGCCATCTTTGTTGATGGCGTTGGGTGGCCTTTCTGAGACCACGTTGTTTCTTTGTCTATCGAGCGACAATGCCCGAGGCAGCTTGGCGATAGTAGACTGGGACGTCACAGACGGGTGGTGTGCCATTTATAGCGCGTTGAGCCTTGCCCCGTGGTTGTTAATCGTCGCCATCATGTGGCTTATTTGCAGCGTTATCTTGTTGTAACGTTCCTTGAGGGTTCCTACAGTGTTCGCAAATTTGTCTTGCCCTTCCTTCAGTGACGCGACGGTAGTTGCAAGACCACCGAGCAGATCCTTGATTTCCTTAATGTCGCTGTCCATGCTCGAATGATGTGTGTTTGTGAAGGCTTTTCTCTTATGCGGATTGCGCGTGGATTCCGCAACCGGTACCTCCACTACCATGGGTTCTGATGTGGTTTCGGTTTGATCAGAGTTGGAGGGTGGTGGCGCTTTGAGTTGTCTGGTTTCCTCGACAAGTTGTGTGATCGTTTGCCTTAACTCTTTCTTTTCGTGTTCTAGTGTTTTATTCGTATTTGCTATTTCTACTTGCTCTGGCCGTGCCGTCGGACTCACCTGGCTGGTACCCTGCTGTTGGTGCTGCTGTTGTCGCTCCTCTTGTTGCTGCTGCTGAGCTCGTTGGGCCCACGTCAACCGGTCATCACCGCCAACTCGTGGGCTGGGGGGTGAATCGTATCCTTGACGTGGATCTCTGGCACGGGTTATTGGAGCATCCTCCCGACCGTGACGATGGGTGACCGCGGTTCTTCGATCTCGAACGCCCCCGGTCGCCGGACAAGCGAGTATCTGCGTTGGCGGCCACGTTGTCATTGATGGCGCTACTCTCGCCCTTCTTGAGCGGCGGGAAGCCTTGCTCACTCAGGGCGATTGGTCCTGATCTCGCGGTGCTTTTGCTTGCGTTAGCTGCGATTCTTCTTTGAACTCGTCTTCTTCGGACGACGTAGGGAAGTTCGAAGCGGTTCGTGCATTCCTTGGTAGCCGTGACGTGATTTCCATCGCATAGGGCACACTTGATCGAAGTGCACACATGGTCTGCGTTAGGGTTAGCTAGTCCAAAACATTTGCAAATGGCGTCGTCGGGCGAAGGACATACATCGGCACGATGGCCAAGTCTGCCGCACACATGGCACATGGCGATCTGCTTGCGGTAAAGAGAACACTTGATTAGGCGTTGTCATATCTGACATAGTTCGGGACTGGAAAGCCGTCGAAGGCGATGATGACCGTGCCAGTTTCCTTGATTCTCTTAGCCGCCAGTGTGAGTGGGTTGCGTGGGTTGAAGATCTTGCGGTTTATGGAGTCCTGCGTCCCCTAGAACGGAAACCCTCTTATAACGTCTTTGCATGTTTTGTGCGGCGCCCTCCTAAATGCAGTAATTTCAAACATTTGTTCTCCTATGGAAATGTTACGGATCTTGAGGTATTTCGCTGCGGTGGCTTTGGATGGTGTGCTGACCACCATGATGTTTTGCTTCAAATTGGGGCATATCGTGTCCTCGCTTCACTCGTTAGGTTCGATACAAGCAGCTATGCAAGTTGCTTTGATGACCGTAAGTTGGCCTGCCTTGGCTGTGTTGATTCCTTCACATATGCGAATCACGATCTTGATGTCGTCTTGGGGCAGCGCGGGCATCCTGCTTGCTTTGATTATGGAGTTTCTCGCTGTTGAGATGGTTGCGTTCGTATTTCCGCCCTCTCACTGGAGGTTAGCGAGGTTGGGCTGGCTCAAGGCAGTCTTAATTACTGACGGGCACGGCGCCACGATAGTCCAGCCGGCGTCTGCGGTGAAGTCGTCCGGACTCATGTCTTGAACATCGACTTCGTATGCCATCGCTCCAGGGTCATTCTTGGGTGGAAGGCTCGTTTGTTGTGATCGCTGGAGGCCCCGGCAGCCGGGGTGGGCACGGAGAGGTCTGAGGTCGACGGCGGCTTGGTCGGAGTCGAGACGGGATTTAATGGCGGTGGCTCTACTCGTCGTTAGGCTTAGAGCCCGTGGCGGGGTCGCGAGAGATGAATTCACTCGTAAAAAAGTCACGCACTTGCCGAAATGTGGTCTCCATAGGTGGAAAAGAACTTCAAGTATCCGAGTCTGAGTAAAAAAATGCACAAAACTGGGCAAAAGGCTCATTTAAATTGGAGAGAAAGCGGGAGCCGGCGCGTACGCGTCCGTAGCAAGCACATGCTTCTTCTTCTCTTCAGCAGCCGAGGACGGATTTAGGAACAAGAAAAGGTACTTGGAATACACAACACATGCAACACTACTTTCAACAACAGTCTTTATTTCTAAATTGAGCCACATAATATTGCCCCGTCGTAGTGATGGTGAAAAATTCAGTGCCAAATTTAGAGTTATTAACCTAACTCTTTATTGGGCTAATATGTGCCCAGAAAAAGCAGTAAGAATCGGAGTCGAACGCTAGTGGCAACCATGCGCTTCAATTGTCAAAAATGTAATCTACGTGTAAAGTGAACCAGCAATACATACACGACTGATTGATCATTGTAGCCCAATCGTTGGTGCTCGCGTGCATTCCAGAAAGCGCGCTAATATTCGCGCCTTGCAAGCAACTTGATTATACAAGATTCGCTGTAAAATCGGCGACAAAATTCTGAAATTTTCATACATGTAGGCGCGTCTTGCACTTAGCGATAACTTTGTGGATATGGTTAGTCTGTGATAAAAGGCGCTGGAAAAACGCAAAACAACGCACCCTTGTCACTATATACCTCATGCACACCGCGTCCCTGAGAGCTGTTTGGGAAGATTTGGCGGATGTAAGTAACCCCAGGAATGATTTTTTATCAGAAATTCTACGATTTCAGGTTTGAGATTCGTCTCCTAATGAGCGCCTCTTCTTGCGCTGTCCTTCCGCTTCTGACACAAATGCGCCTGCTGTATAGCCCACTTTTTTTAGACGTGAGGCTTGTAGCTGAAGACGTTCGTTCGTTAATTGCGAATACGAGTTAGATTTAGTTTAACGAAATCGGAAAAGTTCCTTGTTAATCCCAGGATTAGAGCACTAGCTTATAAGCTGGTCGGTACAGACGAATTTCAGGAACTTCAGGCAATCCGATAAGAGCACAAAATGGTCGCCAATCTACGCTGTGGAGGTGGTTGGCCAGCGAAGCTGTCGTATCGTCTCATCGGTTAGACTAACGTGACGCAGCCTTGAACTGGGCCCTGCCGAGCCCGAGCACGACGCTGTTGTGCATATTGACGTTGCAGTTCCTTTCGTCGCTCAATGTATTCGCGCTGCTCTTCAGGCGTCCTAACTGTACGTACCCTTTCCATAGCGCCACCACAACACAAATGAAATCGGTTACTCGCCGAGTTCATGTTTTACACACCAATGTGTACCGACGTTACTCCCTACTTCGCATGCTAGAGTTGCCGCTTCCCGGCAACTACAGCTAATCCAGCCGAACGCGATGCGCGAAGGCGAGCTTTCGGGTTCTTTTATTTTTTCCCCGCCCGAGCGGCGCCGCTACTGCCGCGGATGCGCGTGGGTATAGCGCCATCTGGCCGTGCTGCAAGAACCCAGCAGCACGCGCGTTCCGCTGTGCCTTGTTGACTTTTGGCTACGAAGAGGAGGAAATTATGGGACTGTAGTCACGCAGCTCCGCTGTAAAATACTGCCATGATGCATGGCAGTGTTTCACAAAGTAGCACACCGAAAAAAATTATGGTTCGTTTTTTTCAGTGCACAACAAGCCAGAAAGCCCTTGTATGAAGGCATATCCGGCAAAAGTAAAAACAAAACAAAAAACTGAGTGTGCAAGTAATATATGAAAACATTCGTAGACAACAGAACATTTGTGATTTACCCCACTCCTCTGTCCTGAGAGAACTACTTTGTTGACCATACTAGCCGATGCAATAACGAGAGGTTAAAGAGCCAGAACAAAGTGAACAATCTACCACTGATTGCATTTATCGCACTTAATTTTCATATATGCAGTAGTCGCCTGTTGTTTCATATTAATGCTTTCTTAAGAAGATATGAATAGAAAGTTACCTATTGAAATATTGAAACAAAATATATTGTCGCACCTATTTATTAATGTATAAGCAAACCATCGATATCGCTGTCTTCTAACAAGTTAAATTTATGAGCACGCGACATTCTGAAGGGCCATAAATACAATAAATATAGTCAAGGCAAAGCTACCAGCTCGATCGACTTCCTAAACCAATCGTTTTGCCCTAAGCCACAAGAAAACCTCATCACTTCTACTACCAAGCTGGAGGAGGCGCATTCAAGACATATTTCCGGCGAAGCTGCCATTAGTGCCAAGGCTTGCTTTTTCCTGCAAACGTTTTGTGCGGGGTCAGCGTTAAGACAGAGACAATAGCAGTTCCGGAAAACTCCTCATGCGAAGAACAGATTGGTTATTGCTGCCCTAAAGAGGCTTGTGAAGAGTTGGAGACCTTTCTCCAGCCTTAACACTTGGACGAATTTCGGGAAGCAGACCCCGATATACTCACTTCCGTATAAGCAGCAATGCTTCTGAATGTGAGAATGTTGTGGACGGAGCTTCGTTAATAACAGCGCAAGTAACGTGTCTCCACAACCGAGAGACGAAAATAGCGAAGAGTGTTTCGGGGATAAGGAGGTGCTGGCTACCCGATAAAATAGTGTCAGAATACATTCCATAAAGCGTTCCTGTCGTTAGGCTCCCTCCCTCTCCCCAAGAATTGTTGCAGCAAATCAAATGAGCTCAGCGAAAAGCTGGATATATCATGCATAGACGCTTGGATCCCTTTCGGGAATGGCCGAAATGAGACCCGAATGTCACAACGTCCAAAAAAAAGGACATAGAGCTTCGTGGTGTGGGCAGAAGTTTGGGCAAGGGTTTGGCAAAAAAAAATTAGTGCAAGGAGCCTGAGTCTACATTACAAGCGAGCTAGTCTTGCTAACGTTTTGAGCGTCGGAATGTGCTTTTAGGAGTAAGAGGCTTAGGTGTCCGCCGAGAATGCGCAGTGGCCAATCCTGTGAGCGTTCATTGCAGGGAAGAAATTGGTCCCGACAGCCATAATGAGCTTAATGAGGAGCTGGAGACTATCCTTGTACCTTAGCAATTGAACGACTCTCAGGCTTTGATGAATGTTGACTCATAGCAGAGCGTTCGAATAAAGCAATGAGCCGATGCTTCAGGAGTTGGCTAATGTTGTCGATAAAAAAGCTCCCCAAGAAAAACGACATCTACCATCTCGGTAATGTATGCCGACAGGACAAGAACAGTAGCGTAGCGAACTGTGCAGCGCCAGCGGAAGCTACCGAAGTAACACACCTCGAGGGGCTTCCAAACAAAGAAGGCTAGTCGATTCCTAGAACAAGAAACAAGCTGTCGCGCGGAACATCAAAGACGCCTTTGGGCAGGTCGGGACAACGCCATCATCAACGAAGGCTGGCAGGGCTTTTACGCGTCACGCGAAAAAGGCCCTAAACTTTTTTCACTCCGAGAGAGCAAGCACTTCGGATCGACGCCACTCTGAAGGCTACGGTAGATGTACCCTGCGTGAGAACGAAGACACAAGGAGAATGAACATCATTGTCCCGCGTTTCTGGTTCCCTTGCTTCATTCCCCCGCCCCCAGAGCTAAGAGCAGGCGGCCGAAGCGAAGAGTGGCATGTGATTGCAAGAAGCAGATTATGTATCGCACCCTTTGTTGCTTCTGGCGAGCTCGGAAGCCTTGCGGACAAGAGCCCCACCGGATGCGATTCAAGAGAATCGGTAACTGGCAAAGTGAGGCGTTGGTTCACTCGCGTATACACAGAACGCAGTTAGCCACTTGTTCCTTGGTGAGGATTCAAGACCACGTAGTTTTCGCGTCGCAGGTTTCGAGCTGAGGCACATTTTTTTGTAACTTTTATAATCGTCATACGGTAGAAGCATAGAAGACCTATGACGAAGGCTTTCGTATGCGCTGATTATGAAAATTAGCCTTTTCGGGAGTGGTTGGTCGGGCAGCTGCTTAGACGTTTGTCACAAAAAGGTATGTGTTCATTTATGCATCACTAGAGTAAAAACACGGAATAACTCATGTCAAGGTGACTGTCGGCAGCAATGCGAATAGCAATCGAGCGATGCAGCGACCTACCATACTTCTCAAGTGACGTTTACTTAAGAAATGTAATGGTAATTCTCAGACTTATATTGCTTCGACTAAATGTCACATACTCCGATGGACACATGACGACAGTATGACACCAACATGAGACAGTATAACCTGAGAGCATCTGATTGCAATTTGAGTATGCGATAAGAATATGCGAGAATATACGGATTGCAATTTAAACATACAATTTGATATACGAGAAACTCAAAACACAAACCTCTTTCGTAAATCTAAAAGGCCATAAAGCAGCGCGCCCGGTTCCTTGCAACACCTCCAGATGGCGCTCGCCTCCGCCGCATCGCGGCTCACGCAAGAGGCCGCGTTTCTACCACAACGTGCCTTCGTGCATAGTGTTCACCGCCAGCGTTTCCCTGTAAATATCGCGGTTACATGAACTTATGCTTGCAGGGAGTGCGGAGAGCATTCAGGGATCTATGAATGCGGTCAGGTTCTATTCTTAAAGGCGAAGTTTAACCGTCATCCAAACTTTTTTTTTTTACCGTGTGCGTCACATAGACAAAAAAGGAATCCTTTCTCCCGGTGTAATTTCCTCCATTTTCTTAAGATGTCATGTGCCAAGCATCGGGCTATGGAGCGGAACGAAACAAGTGCGCAAGGTTCACTAGTCTCTTGGAGGAGCTTGGATTCTGTACGCCTCCTTACCCCCTTTGTGGTGGCTGAGGGGCTTTTATCATCAGTCTGAAACACAACAGGCCTAGGCAGTTCCACACTGCCAGCTTGATTCCCTAATCCAAGCTAACTTTCCTGACACACCAGATTACCTGAGCACTACTACTCCTGGGCAGGGCAAGCAACATTCTAAAAACGTTGGCGATCAAGCTACAACCAGAGAGAAGGAGAGCTTCTTCTGGGTCATCGACTCTACCTTGAGACAGAGTCAGTGTTTCTGGTCTTTGCGCTGGCAAGTTCACATACTGACAGTGGTTTTGAAACGAAGGGCACGACAGTCTTTGTGTGGCGCTTCCACTCTGTGGAACAGCTGCATCCGTGCGATGGACCGAGGAGAGAGGAGCAACAGAGACGAGCAACAACGAGGCCCGAGGGCAAGCCGGTCATCGGCATCACGGACCGACGAAGGACCGCGCCAGTTCATTTACGACCTTCCCACCAGCAATCTCTGCTTACTAGCAGCCGTGTTGGCACGCCTTGACGACAGGCCACTGTCAGAACAGACAGACTTAGAGTGGCGACATGAACTTTTGTCGTAGCAAAAGTCGGTCAAGGCGTTGTTGACCTTTTTACGTGGCAGTGGCCTATTAGAAAGACTGTAATGGTCCCATCTTTCTTTTTCAAGCCTTTCTTTTTGTTCCCGCTCTTCTTTCCGTCTTTACTCACCCTTTCCCTTCCCTTAGCTAGTGCAGGGTAGCAAACCGGAGCCTTTACCAATGGTTAACCTCCCTGTCTTTCTCTCATTTGGATTTCTCTCTCTTTGCTGATGGACTATGCGACGCAGAAGACGCTATTTAAAACCACGAAGGCCCAACCTGTTCAATCAGAAAAATCACATATCAGATAGACTAGAGAGACTCCGGTAATGGTAGCTTGTAAATATTACACAGACCCAAAGAACATCTTCGAATATATATGAAGCGAAGCATTCGCGAAATGGTTAATGAAGGGCTACAAGTTTGCCGATTTCATTCCAGTGTCATTGGCCTAGAGGAAATGGGGGAAGCGCGCCTGTGCCTTGGCTAAGCCATGGTATGTAGTGTGGCAAGCGGGGCCATCATCTCAAAGAGCGAGCAAGTGTTAGCGCGATAAAAATATTGTGTCGTATTTACTATACCTAAACGCAAATCTGCTGACGGACCGAGTTTCAATGACGCCAACGGGCACGTAAATCAGTTATTTAAGGGAGTGCGAGTTATTCGGTAGGACAGCGGCAACACCCAGCGGCCACGGTTAGAAAAGTTCAGCAGGGCTAGCAAAGTAAGGTTCGCCTTAATATATGACCTCATCTTGCGTCATCATGACAGCCCACCTTTGTTGTCCTCTCGTTCATTCCACAGTGATGTCCACGTCACCCAGCTGAAGTTGTATCTACAGTGACAAGCGTTGGGGTAGAGATTACGCTTCTTATTGCTGTTTTCAGGCTGATTTTTTTCTTCTTGTGTCGTTTTTTTCTAGAACTGGCTACATGTGCGTTTTATGACGGTGCGCGTGAGGCATATCGTGTTGTTCGGTTAAAAAATGAAGACTATTCCTGGTCCCTGTACTCCCCCCCCTCTTTTTTTGCTGCAACTCGCTGTGTCCAAGAAGTTTACGTCCCCACCACAATTCTGAACAGAAGTGCCAGAGTGTACCTCACTGTAGTTTCACGGATTTATTTGAGATAGCACGTAATTTACCTGGTATTTTTCCGATTTAGTGCGCTACGAACAAATAAGTAAAAGCCTACTGCACATAATTTAGAGGGATTAATAAAATTCAACGCGATGATTATGGAGCAATAAGAACTTTCCCGGCAGTAGACACGACCTTATTTTGCTGACGCAACCCGTTGGCATGCCTCATAACCAGGTCGTGCCTTTGCGCGTCTCTAAACCTTTATTTCTTTTTGCACCTCTTGCATGCTTCTTACTTTGTCGATACTGTTTCGCAAGCGTAGAAGAACACGATAATCTGATAGGACGGTCATGCTTCGTATCATACTTGCCGTTTTCTCCGATATTTCTTTCCCTGCTGAGATAGACGCTATGCGACCGTATAAAATTTGAATGATACCATTCGTGTTCTGTGACGTGCCGCAGGACTGATAAGGATAAAGAAAGACGCTTGAGATCGGCGGCAATCGGACCACAAATGGTGCCCTTTTAAAATAGTTTTTTGAGCCAGTTACAACCACATTTCCGTATCGGGTACATTTCTAGTACGTTATCGTGGACCGATCTCGGATATACTGCAAACTAAAAAGTGGGCCCATACGAGCTATTTGTTATCATAGTTGCGTAGTGGGGCCCCATATTCCGTTCCCACTCTATATCGGAGAGGGGAGATACTTCGTAATTCCACTCCTTTTTCGTCTTCGTAATGCTGAGGGTTGAATGAGTTCCCCTCTCAGAGTGGCTGAGCTGGCCCATTCCATTCAACCAATTCCAGTGAAGGAAGCACTTGCTCCATAACTGCTGACTACTTGCGCCCCCTCTTTCATATGTCTCATAGAAAAACATATCTTCGAACTCCAGACAATATTACAGATAATGTCACGTAAGCAAGTTTTTGCACGAGAAACATGCGTTGTAGCCTATTATATCTCCAGCCTGTCATATCTCTAACATTTATTGTGTTTAAAAGAGGCACTTTGTCAAGTTTGGCTTCGGCAAGAAATTATCTGCATATGAATGCTGTGAAAATGATCATGAGCCCATAACAGAACTTGAAAAAAAACTTTGACCAATGCGAAGGAAACGAGACGAAAGAAGAAGTACACAAAGAAACACAGACTAGCACTGCTTTGCCCTGCGATCACAGGCAGCACTCGTCTGTGTATGTTGGCTGTTCCGACGCGTGAGGAACGCGAACGGCAACAACCATTCTGCCTAGGCATGGCTACAGGAACGCTTAGCGAACTTCAGACAACGACGATAATGCAAGGTGAGACCACACTAGCAGAGAACATGGATCTAACAAATGTAGAAAGAACAGAAGACGGAATAGCAGGCTCCGTTCGCCAAAACGCTGGGGGACGCCAGCGGACGGACGACGACTGGCAGACAGTCCTGACACTACGGTAAAAGAAGCAGCAAGCTCGAGAGCGCAAGCGAGAAACGGACTCAACGGGCAGCACTATTCCGGCGAAACTAAGGAAACGACGAAGAGGCATACCCAAACTTCCTTCTCTTCCTAAGGATGACTTCAACCGACCATACTTCCGACCATACCAGGGACTGCCTTTGAAGACTATCAGCACGCCGGCCCTCACCGAAGCGAGCGTCACTGCCTGCCACTACCAAATAAGAGGTGAGCAATTTTTGCTCCGTATAAAGCCCCAGCTCCAATATCGCCATACTTTCAACATCGAGTCAGGAGGTCGCGGAGCAGGCACGCCGAGTTCACTCCCTCACTATCAACGGACGTTCGCATGACGTTAACGTATACGCTGCCACCAGAGAGGAAGCTATCCGAGAAGTCATACATGGACTTCCACCCCGAACGCCACCGGAGACCATCATACCAAACATACGTATACGTACTCAAGACGTCGAACTTATCCAAGAAAGAATGATCTGAGAAACAAATAGTGCCGCCCGTACTTTCCGCGGCCCGTCACTACCTCGGGTTGTGTACTACAACGGAGGCGAACTCCTGTGTCATCCTTACCGCGCTACTGTTCAGGTGTGCAGAACATGCCATTGAAAAGGGCATCGGACAGACGTCCCTCCACAGCCCGACCAGCGAGTGTGCCGAATTTGCGGACTCAGAAACCCAGTGGACGGACACCCGTATGAGCCAGTGTGTCTCGTGTGAGGGGGCCCACGTCACCGGGGACCGCAGCTGCCAACGACGCCTCAAGCAGCTGAAAAAACCTCAAGTTAGAAAGAGAACTGACAGGCGCAGTGAAGGGCAGAAAAAACCCCGCTGGTTCGCCTCAGAGGATGAGGAATCGGACTACACAAACGACCATAGGAGCGACCAACGCGACTGACAGGGAAGGACGAGATCGCCATCTCCACAAAGACTTAACGCTTGGTCCAGATCAGCGTCACCTCACCAGGGCAGATGCCGCTCTCGAGCATGAGAGCGCGTCCAGGGAGGAGAAGCAAGGTAGACGCAACGATCATCCAGAGAAGCACCGAAGGCGGCCTCCGTTTTGACAAATCCACAGGTAAGCTGGGCAGCGGTCGCGTCCTCCACAACCACACATATCACACGAAACGAGGAGTACAAGAACATAGTTGCCGAAAACAGACTACTTAAGGCAAGCTTGGACGGCATGAAAAATGAACTCGAAACGCTTAAACGACAAATGGCAAGCATGACGACGCACGGAGGACCCAATAAAACAAATGCACCCGCACAAATGCCCAACACACAGACGAAACCAACACAGACCAAATCACTATCACAAACGCAGCCTATAGCACAGACGCCTACACCCATCACTCATCTGAAAGGGAAACTAGACAATATGTGCGCATAAATACAACTATTTTTTGCAGAGCTTCACAATTTTAAGTGGTACGTCGACGAGTCACTCAAAGGAGTAAAAAAAAAACGCGAAAACATCGTAGCAGCCTTAGCCCGGAGAACCGAGATCCACAGGTCACCATAACAGCAGACACATACCATTTCTAGAGCCTATACTCTGGCTAACTACAAACCTACACACCATGAGAATCTCGTAATTTGGCAGTGGAACTGCCGATCACTACATAACACACATGCTGCACTTACACAATATATCAAGGCGGCGCTCGTCCCACCTGACATTATTTGTCTTCAGGAAGTGGAGAAAATGCGGATACCTATTGGGGGCTACCGTTTTTACAGCGATTCGAACTACCCTGAAGTGGCAGCATTGGCCCGCAAAGACCTGACAGTCACTGTCGCCATAGCACCTGGCGTAGAAATCCCCCACCAAATACTCACCATTTGGCCAGTTAAGAAGGGTCGTCCCAAGTGTCGGATAACCAACGTATATAGCCCCCCTAGGGATAAGAGGGCCGATTTCTCATTAATTTTAAATCATGTATCTATCTTGCTCTCCACGAAAGACCGGCTAATATTTTTCGGAGTCTTTAACGCTTGGCACTCCGCATGGGGCTATCAACGTGACACCGCCAAGGGCTTCAATCTACTACGAGAAACTCAGTCCCACGAACTTGTACTGATTACGCAGCCAGGCACTCCTAAAAGGATAGGAAACAGCGTTGCCCGGGAAACCACACCGGACCTTACTTTTGTCAACAATGAGACGGGGGTCACCTGGTGTGACCTAGACGAAACGCTAGGTAGTGATCACCATTTATTGTGTTTCAATTTTAACACAGCTAAAGTTCGACAGACCCTAGGGCAGGCCAGGCTCACTGATTGGAAAAGGTATAAAGAACGACAACAGGCTGCTTCCTCATTCCCGGCCACAGCCGCAGGTTGGGCAACTTTCCTCAAGGAGGCCCATGCTGCCACCACCAGAGAGATGAAGACCACAACGGAAGCATCAGTAGTAGACAGCCATCTCGCCCACCTCTGGGAGGCCCACAGAAGCCTCAACAAACGCTGGAAGCGGCAGCGGCGTAATCGCAAACTTAGGCGCCGAATAGCCCTGCTGGCAAACGAAGCTAACACCTATACAAAGGAGCTGAATAATCAAAATTGGCGCCGCTTCTGCGACTCTCTCAGAGGCACTCTCAGCACCAAGAAGACCTGCGCCATTCTTCGCTGCATGTTAGACCCATCTAGCACGCGCACCGAGACATCTAACGTCATGCGACGGCTCTTAGGAGAATAGAAGGGCTCAGAACAAGAACTATTCAAGCACATAAAACGCACCTACACCGGCCGTGCCCAGACATCTTCACGCGTTATGAGAGAATACCAAGGACAGGATAACTCGAGCTTGGACGCCCAATCACCTTCTCAGAGCTCTACGCATCGAGGCAAACCTTCAAGAAGAACACGGCTCCTGGACCCGACCAAATCACCTACGCAATGCTGCGCAACCTTAGTGACATAGCCCTACAGGACTAAGTCGACTTCGTCAACGAACAGGTCTGGTGACCGGACGGAAGACTACCCCGAGAATGGAAGGAGGCAGACATCGTGCTTATACCAAAACTGGGCGAGCCGCGCGAGCTCAACCATCTCAGGCCCATATCGTTCACGCCTTGCATGGGCAAGCTCTTTGAACGAGTAATTCTAACCCGACTTGAAGCCCAGATCGAACGAAACTCACTCTTCCCTGAATCCATGTTCGTTAGCGACCGTAAACCTTAGAAACGTTAAACACACCAAATAGCGCACGTTACCATAGCTCCCGTAACCCCAGAAACCGTGTAACGTTCGGAGCATGCACGTGCATAATGCGTGTATGCTTGGTTGCAAAAGCTATTCTGAAACTGTCTATTGGCTGTTAAACTCGCGAGAAAGCGGCATGCAACAAGCCACCAGCATTCTAGGCTCGCCTTCGCATGCTTGCGTTTGCAAAAATGATCATATGACATCCATCGCATGGCGCACGGGCTCAGAGGCGCAAGGCTGCGCGTGTCCCGCATGCACCTCACATCCGGGACAACACGCTCGCAACAACCGATGGCGGAAGCACGCCTCGAGTGGACGCTGTCACGGCCATAAGTGGCCGTGGCTAGCAGTCGCCGGGTCAAAACTTGCACGGATAACCAAGAATGTGGATGGGGGAACAGTCGCCGCCGTAGCACAATTGGTAGTGCAACGCACGCGTAGCGCTGAGGCTGTGGGCTCGGCTGCCACCAGTGGCAGGTTGTCCTTTCTCGCTCACTTTCATTTCGCTTGAGCTTGTGATTTATAGAGTGAAGTTAAACCCACAAGTAATTTTCCACATGCTTTCCTTGGCTTCATTATGTCTTGGTTTCATATGGCTGTGACGATCAAAAATCAGGTCCTTCGATTCGCCTCCTACTCGCATGATTTCAGCCTTAATTAAAATATATATAATGAGCATGAACCATATAAGGCCTACAGAGAATGAAGCCATGGAAGGCATCGGGGAAATTAGCTGTCGTTGCAATTGAAAATGTAAACGAATAATAAAGAAAGGGAAATGAAGCTCGGCAAAAAGGTAACGTGCTGCCGGGGGCAGCCCAACGCACAACGTCCGCATTACGCGTGCGTCGCACTACCAATTGTGCTACAGTGGCGGCTGTCAAAGCGTCCGCTAACTTGGGTATTCAATAGATCTAGTCCTAGGAGTGTTAGGCAGCGCTACTCAGAGTCAAGGTGGGCGGATGTGGAACATCCTTTTTCGCCCGATGGCGTCACGTAACGCGTGATTCCAGGAGAGTGCGCACATGGAGGAAGGAAACTCAGGAGAGGCCGTGACGTTACTCTTTGTGAAGCTGAAGTGAAGCCGGAAGTCGACGTTGCTCATGGCGTTGCTTCACCACTCGGGCCAGCTCTCCGCTCTTGTTTGCCTTTCTCGCGAAACCACGCCGCGCTGCGCGCAGCCGGGCTGCTCGGACGCGCGCGCTCCGGAGCAATACTATGGTCATAGCAATACTAAACAAAATAATGTAATCGCGATGTCTCAATGCATTACCGTTGCCCAAGTCATGTTGAAAGAAGTTCATAATGAACTTCGCAAATTGGGCCGTGAGGTCGAATCGGCTGCTTTCACCAGCTTTTATGAAAATAAACATGCTTTATCAGGCCAGCCAAAGGAGCTATATTTCTCATCAACCGCAGATACCGGCCGCTGCCCAGTTCTGGCGTGATTTTAAGAAAGGTCACCTTTATCACTGCCTTCTACTTGCTTTTCTCTGCTTGGGCTTCCTGGGGCTCTCAGACGGTCTTGCGAGGTAGACGTCGGGCGATACGAAGAAAATGTACGCAGTCTCACTGCACTGCACGAACGCACTGGAGACACGTACGACACACCGACCCATTTGCGATCCATTTGGAGTTTATGAGAACAAACACATCCTCGCTTGAGAAATCTTCGTGCTTCATTGAACAAAGTTCGGGTGGTCGCGCATCACTACGATAGCGCGCCGGCGAGGAGGCAAAATGTCATTTCCAACCCCGCGTTTTGATTCAATGACTGCGGCCTGAGGTGTTCTTACCACGGTAAGTGAAGCATCGCGTAACCAAAGTTTTGCGATAGCCGGCGCACGGCCTACGTGCGACCATGGAACAGCCGCTTGATGTGTTCGCAGGCGTACGTACGTTCTGTGGAGCCTTGCTGACCCTTGCAGCGCATCCGCTAACCTTCACTTCCCTGCGCTTCTCGCGCGCACAAATAAGATATGCCTGCCGTAGGGAGTATTCGTTCCTTAAGTCAAAGCAGCTGCTTCTTTCCTATCTTCCAGGATGAAGCGCCGGCTGGCAGGCGCACGGTGCCGAGGGCAGCAAAGTGCACATATTCTGCGTAACGCTCTATCAGCACGTGTATTGAGGTACACCTATGCAGATGTGCATGGACCTCGAACCCGCTCTGCTTAAAAGACTTCTTGCTGTCGCGAGTACTGCGAAGAACAAGCAACATTTAAGCAACATGTGTTTTAATATGTACGAAAGCAAGTTGCTACTGAACATGAACTATGCTTTCATAACACACGTCTACGTGCCGCAAATGCGCCATATGCGCTGTCAAAAGCAAGAATCACTGACCTGCAAGGCGTTCATTGTACAGATTCTGAAATGCATCGGTTTCGGCCTGCAATGGCACGTTAGCATGATTCCGCCAAAGAGAGCAATATTTCCTGCGGATATTCCTTCGTCGGTTGCCATTGCCATGGCGCGGTACATTGCGTATTGTGTTGCATGTGCGTTCACTTCACGAACTTTAGTTCCTCCTGTTCCACCTGGTGACAGCAACATCCGGGAGAGCATGGTCCAAAAAACGCAGCACAATAAAACACGGGGACCAACGCAAACTGGCCCACACGGCGCCTTTGCCACGCCACGAAACCTACAAAGCAGCACGTGTGAGTGCACAAAACCAAAACAATGCCGCCATTGTGGCCCGAAAGGCGTCACCGCTAGGGCAAAGAAATAAAAAATCAGCAAAAAAGAGGAGAACCTACAACGTCCTTTTCTCTACACTTTTCTCCTAGCGTACGGAGTGGGTAGGGCCTCTCCTCAGTTTCCTTCCTCCATGAGTGCGCATGTGGCTGATAAACCGTCGCATGTTGCCTAATGACATCAAGGCTGCCAGATTCGAGACCTTTGCGATGAATAAAGGAGAGAAGGGGAACCGTGCGGTTCGATTGCGTTTAATTGTGTTTATCATTGCCATATAAAGCCAACAGGCACTGAGCCAAGGAAAGCATTCGAAAAATAAGCTGTAGTTGAAATTGAAAATGTAGAAAATAATAAAGAATGGTAAATTAAAGTGGGGGAATAGATAACGGTCACCGTTGGGAGCCGAACCCACAACCTCTGGCTTAAGCGGAGATTGTGGGTTCTTTTATATCTTTTCGGTTGTGGCTTCGGCTCCCACCGGCAACACGTTAACCTTTCGGCCACTTTCATTTACCTTTCTTTATTATCTTCTACGTCTTCAGTTTCAACTACAGTTAATTTTTCGGATGCTTTCCTTGGCTTCATTGCCTGTTGGTTATATTGATTACTATTGTTATGTATAAGCTGTTACAACAGAAACCACAATATCCCTGCTTTTAAGATTCCAAAAATGAGTTCCAGTCTTTCAGAATGCTGGAGGAAGCGTCGACCATGGCAATGGTATTCGCTTTGTCACAAAGTGCACGTGCAAAAGCAGAGAGACACACTGTCAAATAATTTACACCCTTAAAAGCTAAATAAGCTGCATCTCGTTCTACTACTCGCACCCTTGCATACTTCTTTGTCATGAAGCTTTGAGTTACAGATATACTTAAAACTTTATTCACTTATAAGGGTTATAATTATTGTACAGTGTATAGGTGCATATGTGCGAAGCGCCCTTCTGACCGAACTTCCTCTGCTAAGTGACTACACTCGGGTTCGCCTTAGCGCATGCTGCTTATCAGTTCATTTATCGCTCACTGCCTCTAATTTTAACTATGAAGAACACGCAGGAAACACGGAAGGCGACTGGCACAGCCGATGGGTGTGACGTCGTGGCTGCTAGAATATACGTGCGCGCATTTTCGCTTATGTTTAAGTAGATAAACATTAGGGCCTACGTAATGCTGAATAGAATCGCCTAAGAGAGAATTCTCCGATGTTTATCTTTCTACTTTCCCCTTCCCGAAGAATGGGCAGGCGTTGTCCCCACCCGGTGGGAGTTGTCAGATTGTTTCATCCAGTTCTTCTTTAAAGCGAATATATTTCTTTGTATCTTCGCATACTAAATATTCTCCCTGCAACAAATGTACATATTCAAGCGGATAATTACCTGCAGTTCAGTTAATAGCATTCTAGACGTATTCGGCTATTTGTTCACATTGACAAGCCTCGTCTGTGGTTTATGTAGATCTTTCTTTTTGTTTCTTTTTCTGCCAATTGGAGTATAAGTTCTCAATTGAAATATTACCAAAATTCTCCGACAACAGGGTGCCCTGCGCGTCCTCGCGCCATATTGTCAATAGATTACTATGTTCGCTCATCGACACAGCGCCGGCCTTCTTGTCAGTTGACGCTCCCGTGAGATAATTAAAAACGTCGCGGGCTGTTCAATCGCTGAAAACCGTATCCCCATCTCCGTAATCTACGTCGATTTTAAAAGTGGCCGCTTTTGCAAGCCAGCTGCCATATCCCGGACTAGGAGTTTTAAAAGTTCGCAACCTCCCTCAAGAATGCGGAGGCAGTCAATACACGAAACCTTGTGCAGCTCCTATATATGCACGTCGAATATCGTTCGGGATTTTTTAAAAGAATTTTTATTTACTGTTTAGCATCTTTCACTTCCTGCTTACGTCGGGATCTCTGACGCAAAGAACGTGCGCTGACAGCTCTCCGGAGAACCTGCCACGAGTAAGACAGCCACGATCTTTGCTTTTTCCCCACTGGGCTTGGAGTCGAGCTACTTTACTTTTAACGCTCTCTGCGTTTCACTCCAGTCGCCAGTTCTTCGCTTTATGCGAGTGCTATGGATAGCGGCATAAAATCCTACCTTATGGTACATGAGCTCCGAAACCTTAGGTGTTTTTTTTTTTCATCAAAGCACCCAGTCTGACAGCTAGGATTCACACAAGACGAACAGCGTCCTGTTTCTCCGCGTTTCTTATGCTGCATTCCGAGCTTAAGATGTTTCTGATGTATGAGGTCCAGCAGCTTCCGCAATCTTCGTTGCCTTCATTGCTGCATCTTCGTAAAATTCTCGTCCGAGAATTCCAAACAATTTTCTAGGTTGACAAGCTCACATCAAAACCCATGAACATAGTAATAGTCTCCTGCGTCCGCGATACGACTGTATAAATATTCAGGCCAACCAGAACTCTATTCCTCCTCTCTCGTTGAGAGTGCGCGTGAGTAAGCTACGTGTACATAGACTGTGCCAAAGAAAGCAGAAAGCCAAAGAAAGCAAAGAATACGAGTCCTCGTGTCGAAAAACTGTCGACTGCTACATTCATCGTTTAACACTGTTGACGCCTTCAGGTCTCCGTTATGTATTTTACAGTCAGCTTTTGCTAACCCTCGAGCGGGTGTTTTCTTAATTGCCTATTTACGCTAGAAAACATTATTTCAGACATGATTGTGACAGATCTTAATCGCAATTTCGCTCTCGCCTTTTTACATGGTTGCAGCAGCAAAGCGTAACTTACGTACGAGGAGGTTAATTTTATGGTCATGGCAGTCAGTGGTTGTCCGTATGGAAATGTCTGATAATATTTGTCGCACAACAAGAGCGAATGCTCGCTGGACATAGTTCAGGCGTATCCGGTCTGAGCTGATGCAGTGGCTTCCGATTACTTCGGTATTTCTCTACGAGTTTTCGTTCAAACTCACCGTCATATGTAATGCGCTGTGTCCCTCTGGAAAATTTTACTCCACCACGAAATGTGCTTGCGGCATAAGTGGACTTGGAATACAATGAGCGGAATTCTGCAGCTAGTGCAAGAAAACGGGAACACATAGCCTACATTCCAGAACATTCCTCCAATCAATCATCCTCCTCGACTAAAGAAAGTAGCTGGCGGTGCCACTCCCTAGATCCTGATCATCCATGGAAATTCTTGGGAAGCCTATTGTCCTCTTCGGTCGAGTGGCGACGCTGTCAATGGAGCGGAGGAACAGGTACGAGTCGAGCATAATTTGAGCATACGGATGATGGTCTTAAAATATGCACGCTAGCGAGCTAGATGACTCATTCAAAGTGCTTAGCGTGCCAAAGCAACTCTGGCGCTCAGAAGTCCGTAGTTTAAAGAGCGCAGACTAGTATTTACCACCTGGAGCTTATTCGAAGTGCACGACTGTTTCTGCATTTCACCCCGAGAGAAAGCACGCCCCCCGCGGCCGCCATTCGAACCCGTGAGCTCGTGTTCAGCAGCTGAGAACGAATACGCCGGAGCATTTTACACCAACATCCAAGAGTCATTCCCGCTCACAGGGATCATAAAGTGGTGGCCAAGCCGCGACGCTGAGAGGATGGTCCAGTACAGGCACGCGGGCGTGGAAGCCAAGCACCGGGCGTCGACTGGAGGCTACGCCGGATCGTACTTTTTATTTACTTTGTTTTTAATTTGTTGCAGTTCTACAATTTGTACCTTTTTTACTCCCATTTCTAAATTTGTATCTATTCACAGATTTGGTTTTATCGCTCAATTTTGTATATAGCTAACTGTTACATAGCATAGTTGAACTCACTTTTTCACAACCGCCCCCCCCCCCACCTCACCTACCCCTATATGATACCCTTTAGAGGGCCTTTAAGGGTATTGTGAAGTGACCATAAATAAAATTAATTAGCTTAGCGTGTTTCACAGCGAACTTTAAATCAGCTCGGTAGACGACAGCAGCACGAAGAGAAAGACAAAGGACGAGCGCTGCCTAACAAATGAAGCTTATTGAAGAAAAAAGAAATAAAACGCGTGGACTTGATGAAGCCTTTTATCTATCCTGTCCTATCCTAACCTATCCGAACCTTCTCTCTACTTATTAGATTACGAGACATAAGTGCTCGCTCATGCATTCCATGTCACTTAATGACATGTGCGTATAGGTAGCTTTTCTTTGGGTGAGCTGTTATTCAACTCATAAATCATAAGCTTCAGTTGATTTACACCGTTCGTCCTGTGTGCTTCTCTTCGTGTTCGTGTTATCTTCCACGGTGATTCGAAAAATGCATCCATTCCAACTCATATAACTTTTCACCCTACTGCAATACCTTTAAGAGCGATACTCCAGGTACCTCGATGGGTGCGCCACCTGTGGCACTTCACGCTGCAGTTTATTTCATTAGTCCAGAACCATGGCAACAATAGAGTGTCTTTAGTGATTCCAAGGCAGCCCTTTATTGCATACAAAGCCTAATGCGCCACGGATCCTACGATCAAGTGGCCTCAGAAATTCGGCAGATATATCGTCCCATTCACGATAACGGGCACAACATAATCTTTCAATGGCTTCCAGGACGTTGAAAGGTCAACGGGAATGACCACGCAGGTGAAGCTGCCCGATATACACATGACAATGTTCAAACTGTCTTGGTTATGCTTTCGCGAACAGAGGCTGCTGCTGGGCTGCGATTAATGTCCCATGAATGTACTTTGTCCCTGTTGGATTCGACCGTTTTCACCATGTGTCGTTTGCGTTCGTTGTCTCCGGATACACGGACGCATCTACTAGCTGGGCTAACACAATGTCAACAGACCACGCTGTACCGTGTGTGGCTAGCGAGCGAGAGAGAGAGAGAGAGAGAGAGAGAAAAGTTTAACGGTACGAAATGCAGAGAGGTCGGCCTGAGGTATATTCCTCTAGCCAGCTACTCTGCGTTGGGGGAAGGGGAAGAGGGAAAGAAAGAGGGAAGAAAGAGGCGCATGTTGGGTGACGCTGACGAGAGAAGGAGGATGTAAAACATATGGCAAATAATTTGGCACGCTAGCAACATACAGTGCAGGCCCGTACTTATTAAAAAGTTCAGTAACGCCTGGATGGCCTAGAAACTTGATTGAGCGTCTGGCTAAGGGCTTAAAATAACGTCCTCCCACAACGGTTGGCTGTCGAGACGCGTAAGGTCATTGGCCAACATTTGGGGCTCTTCAACGCACTTAGAGCTGTCTAGCGTTGCTTTTACAAACTCATATGATTTCCTTATTGGAATGGCCAATAGACCCACGTGCGACACATGCAGCCGCGATGAGACGATCGGACACATTATCTGTATCTACCCGCGATACAGTGCCCAGAGAGAAGTGATGTGCAGAGTGCTGGACGAATTAGACAATCGTCCACTATCAGAACTCAAAGCTTTAGCTCAGTGCTCCCAAAGAACATCCACGCTGAAAGCCTTACTCAGGTTACCAAAGTTCCTGCGGTGTACGGGGCTTCACGATAGACATTAAGAACGCCACCCCCGACTGCTCCGTAGTGTACGGTGTTTGTTTTGCGCTCGTCTCTGTTTCTCTCTCTTTCTACCTCCCCCTTCCACGCTTTTTCTCTATTTATCCCTCTTAACCCTTCACCCGTGCAGGGTAGCCAACCGGAACTACTTCTGCTTAACCTCCCTGCCTTTCTGTGCATCATTTTTCTCTCCCTCTCCACGTAGTTTCTATGGGCATCTGCGTACTGTATGTCAAAGCGTTATCACGTCGCCGACTGCTCATTTGGGAACATAGCGTAGGAGACTTGCTTTTCAAGGCTGTCATGTGGTTTTACAAGATTTCAGAAATATTCGTTATGTTGCCGCTTCTACCATTTCAATAATTCAATGTTTGTAACGACTATGTCAAATACAGGGCTGGGTCGCTTTGTTCTATTTTTTTGCGTATTCTTACAAATGGCGCAGCGCCGAGTAGGCTAGATGAAGTAAGGAAGACATAAAACCATGGCTTGACAATTATTCACCAGCCAATTACGTCAATCGTCCTACTTTCCTTCGCTGTCGCTTTTGCTCAACTTCACGGTCGCGCGCCGCGTTCGGCCACACAGCTTCAAAATAGACGTCTCAAAACTATGGAGCCATGGAAGAGAGCAAAAGCGAAGTTTCAACTCGACTGTCATTCACGGTTTCCCGGTGTGCTGAAAGAAAAAAAAACATCTATATATAAGCACCACCCCGAAGAAAATCACGCAGGAGAGCCCGGCATCGCCTAGTTTCTTTCTACGTGCGCTCGCCTTCCCTTCGGCTTCTGTAGCGAACAATCGAGAAGACGACCGTCTCCTTAAATAAAAGCGTCGGCTCACCGAGCTGGCTGAAAAATAAGGCACGGATACACCCACTGTTCGGCGCCGCTCTCATCAGGTTCGCTCGCGGACAATTCGACGTGTCTGAAAGGCCTCGATGTCCGCAGCGCTGCCAGCATACTCAAAGCGTGCCCCCCTCTCCCCTCAACTTCCCTCTCCTTCCTGTCCTTTTCTCTTCTTGCGTGCTTGGCTTGGATTTCCGCACCGTAGCGCGTATTGAAACTGGCAATGTGCTGTCTACGCTTGCCACTCCCAACGTTTCTTATGTCTCTCACACTTTATTTTTTTGCGCATACGCTGCGGAAGAAGCTTACTGAAGCGGTTATCGTCAAAAGGGCATGACCGACAGAGCGAACACAGAGACAGAGTGATGCAGATAATTTTCTGTGTATTAAAACGTGGCTCGACCTTGTTCACATCGCCGACTTTTAAAAAGCGAACTTCGATGTTTGCAAATCGTAATTAGAAATTGCCAGAGCTCCACCTTGTGGTTACCCGTTCGGTTGTCTTTCGTTATTATTTAGTTGTGGGTTTGTACGACGTGATATTGGAGGGCTTAAAATGCAGTGCTTTCAGCATTCAACGTGGTAAAACACATTGCTGATTCGCATTCAGCGACAAAGGATAGAAACACGAAAGGGAAATAGAAACAAGGAGACTCACTTCCTAACTGACATTTCTCGCAAATGTAGTTTAGGTACTTGACACTTATTTGCGAATAATTATTTTCCATTGCGCAATCCGTATATTGCGCAAGCTGTACAAAACGCAGCGCTAGGTTGTATGTTGTCATTTCACCGCTCGAAGTTTGAAAAATCGACTTAGAGGCAGACGCCTAGCGTGGGACAGCGCTGCATTACCGGGCGCTCCAGAATAAAATAAATACTTAAAGAAAGCAAATAAAAAACGCGTTTCTGTAAATTTCTATCCGAAGGTTCACATATAGATAATCAATTTAGAAGCCCGCTTTTGGGGTTTTCGTTTTTTTTTCTATTAAGCTGTACGTTTACACGAGTACGCCCGAAGAACATTCGTTCATTGCTAGGATGAATGTATTTTGTATAACACACGACTCTGCAATTACGGAGGGCGCAGGTGGGCTAATATTCGTTTTTTTTTACCTCATGCACAACGTGGAAGGGAAAGTAAGGCGTCCAATCTGGAAAATGTGTGCTCGGGTCGGCTGCCTTTCATGGGAAGGTACATTTTAGGACGGCGTAATTAGCAACGCGGCTTTAATTGCACTCCAATTTCCTTTCATTAGTGCAAGAATAAAATGGATTTCATAAGGATGGATTATGTATTGGAGATATTCCTCATCAGTGAGCGAAAAAGCAAATCACATATTTTGCTTTTGTTAAGAAATTGCAACTTTGCAGCGTTGTTAACCATGTCAGTGGAGCCCTCATAGAGAGCTAATGAAATCATCTACAGGTGGGTCGCTGGCTGTACGGAAATCACCGAGCTAAAACGGCACTCGCAGCAGGAATTAAATTATTCTGCCCCTATAAGAACTAAACATTCAGCAGCTGGCTGTAACATGCTTATTTTTTCTTGAGAGCGAGAAAACATTCGTAGATCTCATAACAGCCTTAGCAGAAGTTTTCTCAAAACCGTATTTGTTTCTGAGCTTGTTTGGTTTTCACGCTAAACTCAAGCACATTTTGTTGATTTGGGACATCTGGCGGCTCTTGTTGTTGTTACAATGCGCGTTACTTTAAGTGGTTGAAAAATACAGCCTGCTTGTACTACTTACCATGTGTGCAGAAACATGCATACTATCGCTAATGATAACCGTTTATCGGGTGCTCAGCCAGTGCTACAGATGCCTCGTCGGATTAATAAAACATTGTCAGGTGGGCATCTATAAACAAGAACAAATTTATTTATGGTTTATTTATTTATTTATTTATTTATTTATTATGGAAAACCACATTCACTCTATATATAGAGTATTCAGAGGCAGGTGGGGTTGGGGGGGGGGAGAGATATGAGAATGCTAGAACCGTGAAAGTCAACATTACTCACAATAAACCTTTATGACAGAGATAGCGGAACAGGCAGTGGAAATTTTGTGTACAGCAAAGGAGAGAAAATATCTCGCCAGCAAAAAAAGAAAAAAAATATGCATATTCAGAACAAGTATGTATTTAAATCACATGCCTCACAATGTATTTTAAAGGGCCGAGTAAGATGTATGGAAAACGGTTTCCTCGGGCAGTCGGTTCCACACACTGGTTGTAGGGAAGAAAATATTGCTTAATAAATTCATATTCCTATCGTCCTTAGTTTAATAAAAGCATATCCATCTTTCGGTCACGCTCAGTGCGCGGGGACCGTGCAGCCTAACGTCAATCTTACCAGAGGATTCTGGTAACATGTACATGCGTAATCTGAGCTGCACTATAGAATATGTATGTCAAATACGCGTTGCATGTGGTTACACTCGGTAACAGTAGTAATTACAGGCAGAAAAACATGTAGAGGGAATCTAAAAGTGATGTAAATGACCACTGTTAAAAGCGAAATAAAATTACGAGCTCATTTGTTTAAAAAGAAAACTTGCTGGTCTAGTTGACGCACAAATTATAATCAGGAAATTACTATCGTTGTCTATTTAAATAGCCAGTTAACATCATTCGGGGTTTCCCTCTGTTTCTTCTAGTTTTCATGCTATACAGCTGATTTCAGAAATAGTAGCAGACAGTTGGAAAAAGTAACGGATGCGAAGAGATCACTTCAACGAAACAGGTAGAGCAGATCCAGAGATACGCCCAGATAAAGAAATAAAAATATGAGTAGGCGAAATGGGGAAAAAAATGCTGATATTTTACGTTGCTGCTCCTGCGATGAGCTGCAAATGCAACAAGAGGCACGGCAGGTGGAAGCGCGACACTACTTCATTATTTCCTTTCACACCGCAGCGCTGCCACCGTTTCTGATTGACAGTTGTCGACTCACGCATGGTGTCAAATTTCGCGAACCGTCGTCGGATTGCAAATAAAAAAAAATTCCGTGCATGTTTGTCCTAGCTGCCCCATCTTTTTCAATCTGCATCCATTACACATGGAGGCCCAAATGTCTCGCCGTGTTGATAGAAGACAGAATCCATAGGTATTTTAACCCTTCTAGCTGTATTGTTTATACTTCGAACACGAGTTCCTTATTTTACTTTTGTCCTGTTTTCATATGCAGATATCTTTTCTTATGCACAGTTGTGTGTTTTTATGCACGCACCGGTTGAAAGACGCAAACCGCGCTTAGGGTGAAGAGGCGCTTTTCTCTCGAAGGGCTGAGGTTGTAATTTGCTGGTTGTACATTTTTAGGTGAACTGTGGTTTGATGACCGCATTTTTTGTAACTTGGAATTTGATGGCATTGGGACGAAATTCAAGACCTCCTTTCTTAATTGAGCTTTGCCATTCACCGGTCGCCTTCGCTAATGATATGCGCAGCATAAGGATTGGCGGAAATATTCTTTTACGAAAACTCTAGTGTACTAGCCTTCTGTGAATACAGGCCTTCACTTTTTAGTCTGTTTTTTTTTTCGTTTGTCTCTTTTTTGTTGTATCACGTCTTTTGTCTTGACATGTTGATATAAGCGCATTTATATGCCTACTTATTGTGTATATTAAATAGTTAAAGGTTCGCGCGTGTCCGGGTGCCGCATGTGTCCTTTGTTTGTCGTCAGATTTTGTAGCTCACTTAGGCAGTCTGCTCCAGCAACTCTTTTCTCAAGAGAACGTTGAAGAAAATGAGACTGTGCGCCCAATTGCGCTCGGGAGGCATTGACGCCTCCGGTCTTTGTTAAGTGAAAACTTCTTAAGAGAACTTCTTCCCTCGCGCCTCCGAAGTGAGACTATATCATTCTTCTTCCAAGCAGCGTGGCAAGAAGCGAGTTAGGTAGAACGGCCGGAAGAAGCGCCATGTGTTCTAAACGAGGAAGGAATGCTGTGACCGGGCTAGGCGAGCAGACAAGGACCATCGCCGGCTGCGTGATACTTACGCACCTTCTTATGTGTGTGGGAGACACATATATTCTTCAATGTGGAATAAAATTGTTTGCCTTGTCACACACTGCTTTATATGACAAAGGTGATGCACGAAACGACTTTTCCATACAGAGTACACAGTCTCAAAACACGTACAGCTAATAAGCATAAGCACACGACAATGAACTAGATAGTTACCAAAATTTCATTTTGCATAAAAACACGCAAAAAAGGTTTGCAGAACAGTCAAGTTTTCTCTAGTGTTCCATTGACGTTTCACTGGCTTCAGAAGTCGGGCAACTGTGACTACCTGAAAAATGTGACTTGTTACATAAGATACGGGAGTGCCTGCAAACAATAGCACATGGCGTGAGACGCTGCGGCTCGTAAAAACAATCGCAGATCACTTCTGAAGAAATGTTTCCAGTCCACGAAGCATGGCGAACGTCTCTATCGAGTTGTACGGGTTCTTGTACTCTTAGGCGTGGCACACGCATGTTACTTACTGAATACAGGTGTGATATGCATAAAGCAGAATGTACGCTGAATTCGGCGTAGCCAGTTAGGAGACGTTTCATGAAGCTGGGCTTAAAACCGCATCGTAAGGTACACAACGCTACACATGACGTGCCCCTGCGGTCAAAGTAGCCTAGGCTTTTGCAGTAACCTCGTTTGCCTTATAAGTTAAGCATCCATATATTTGTTTCTTGGAAGTGATGAATATTGCCTCGCGAAAGCAGAGAGCCAAAGGAAGAATAAAATTGTACGTAAAGGCTTTCGACAGTGTATAGAGACCGAGAAGATGCAGAAGTGGTTCGCGAGACAAGAACAAAGTAGGAGTGGCTATCTCTCAGGCCCAATAGAGCGCCTGTCATCAGCGCAGATCAACAGCTATGAAACTCCACTTTGGTGTCACGGTGCTTCACTGCGCACACATTCATCACTTTTTCCTCTTTTCTTCTTTCTATTCTCCCTTTCCGTCGTCACCCAGTGTAGGGTTGCAAACCGGACGCTCGTCTGGTTGACCTCCCTGCCTTTCCTCTGTCCGCAACCTCTCTCTCTCTCCACTCGTTAGCCTCCCGTGCAGGCGCGACTACGTGACGTGTCGACGTGATTAATGTGTCTGTGATTTGGCATTGTGAAGATTCGGTGCGTATCAGAAACGAGTCGCCGCGTCTTTCTTCTCATATCAACAACCGACGATGGAGTTCTACTTGTCAGTAATGGCGCTCATTTTTCTGACAAGTACTTTTCTTTTTTATGCCATTCTTCCTGCTTCGTAAGCACATTTGCGTGGCTGTAACACTGTGTGTGCGGACGCGCATATGCGTTCGCGAAACCGGAGTCGCGCTATTCCGCTGCTTGCAGTGGCTCCTTGAAATGTATCATTTGTTTGGACATGTAATAAAGGGCATCATTTTCTACTTGTTTCGTTTAAGTTGATTGTGATGCTCGCGCGATAGTTACGCTGTGCGGGCGTCGACAGACGTGCATTTGCATACAGCTAACTTCGTCTCATTTGTCATCACCAATATCTCGGTCACAGTGGGCGAGCTTGCCTCGTTGGGGGTTTCCGACTGCGTTAGTGTCGTGTGCTAGAGTGAGCGATTGAACGCGCCGCCTCAGTACGACTTTGAGGAAACTCCTCTTAGCCATTATATCTTAATCGATCTGTTTCGTTTCACTTGAAACGTTTCTAAGCAAAGCCAATAAAAAACGAAGAAAGAATTTGGTCTAACAATTGATTGTTTCCTGTACCGACGGAAATGGCGCTATCGCATTTGGTAGAGCACCGCAACCACCGGATAAAAAAACGGCAGAAATCGCGCTATTTCGAGAAAACATCATTAAGAATCGCAAGGGCACTCCATTGTCCTACAACATACGAACTAATTACAATAAAAAAATTGTTGACAAGCAAAATGGAGGAATGAGTAGCAGTTACTATAGAACGCCAATGGCGTTCCAGCTGTGTCCACGTCGATAGCACCACTCTCCAATTGTTATTACTAATTCATCTTAACCATACAAAACGCTTTTGTGTGGGGCTCAAGAGGAGCTCTGTATGTGCTCGAACCAGTAGTGCCAAATGAACGCTTTCTTAGCACAACGATTACTCTCTACTGTAGTTAAGCGGTTTTCTTCAGTGTCAGCTTAAGGGATTTTCCATAAAGATGTACCGCTTTGAAAGAGAAGTCTTTCAAACAGTCCGCACGGTTGATTTGTTGGGATAAAATGTGGGCTTCGAATTAGTTTCGCTGAAGTTTCAGTACAAGGCGTCTGCATGGGAAGCGAGCACATATGAAAGTGTCTGGGCTCTCCCACAGTGAGATTACACGAGGCAGTTCTTCAAGAGTTTCTTTTTTCTTGTTTTAGCAGACGAAAGTACCGTCTGCCGCTGACAGGGCCTTGCGCGCCTCGACGCGTTGCGTTTACTTTAGTAACAAGTGTAGTGGAGCCTGTTCTTCACTTGGCGTCAGAGTGATGCTTCAAACGCTCATGCTATCTCACATGCGCCGAAAGTGCCAACCGAATGACGGGCCTTCTATCCAGTCAGAAACTAGACGTCTGCTACTGAATCAAGAATGGCGAGTGTATTTGAAGATCCAGAAGTTGCGTTCCGCTGACGGGGCGGTGTTTCCAATTTTCATTCGTTGCCAGCCGAGGCTCTCCATGAAGGAAGGAGCCATCGTATGGCTAAGCACACTGACATTTTTGTTTGTTGCGATACAAGCTGAATGAACCTGCGCGTAAGAAAGAAATATTGCCGTGCTAAAGCGTGCCACGAATTTCTTGGACCAAGTTTCGAGGCACATCAGAAGAGCGAGCGGAAAGGAAGGGGTTGTGAAACGGCGGAACTGTTCCGCTGCTGTCAGAAGCAGGCGCACACTGCAAGTTTTGAAGGACTGCCACTAAAGGTAGCACCACCATGGAGTAGGACCGAATGCCGATTTTCCGTGATGAAAAAGGGTAATGTACGTTCAGCCTTTGCAAAATAAAGAGCTTTTGCGAAAACTCTGCACTCAATGTGCCCAGGGGGAATATGCTATTTCTTGTGACACCGGCAATTTCGCTACACAGAAAGCGAACTAGCATACTACGCTGAGATAACGCTATTTACATTTATAAATAATTTGTTGCTAGCTGCGAGGCAGCTGCGCAGAGTGAAATCACTAGACATTGAAACAAGATGTGTTATTTCACCAATAACTAGTTGGTCACCCTCGCTTTTCAACAGATGATAAGGCCTATTTCCCATGGGTAGAAACTGATGGGAGGAGTCGGGAAACGTTACAATCAGCCTGGAAATGTGCTCACTACGTTTGCGGAATAAAAGAGTCGCGAGAACAAATATTGAGCGCGTATTCGAATGTATTGTTGTGTAAACGCACAAAACTCGTTCATTCTGTTGGTATGCTGTATTGCATCTTGCAGCTCTTGTTTAGGCGCCTCGCAGTGATTGCCTAGAGTCATAAACTTCATATCTTTAAAGCTATTTAATGACGGCGACTGCAAACACGAGATATATAAGAAAGGACAGCTAGTATTGGCGCAAACAAGAGAGAAAGCGAAACACATTTTGAGAAACCACTATAAAATTTATATAATTGTTATATTCGGGGCGCAAGTTTCTCGTCCTTTAACGATCACCCACCTTCGTCTAGCCAAATGCGCTCCTAAACAAGGTAGCTTATCTTGTGGATGTATCGAGCAGAAGGCTAAACAAAAGAAATTGGAGTGTTCTAAGATTGCGCTTGACAAGTAATAACTGCGTTTCCAATTTTCAGCGGCACTTCCACAAATTGGTTAATTGGTCTAGTTGTTTGTCATCTTAAATTGGACATGCCTCGGATTTTTACAGTTATGTATTATATGCTTCCTTTATCGGCCATGCACGTGGCTTTGAGTTCGCGTGGACCCTCTAGCTTTTTTTTTTTCAGGTAAGTGCAAGTGCCACAACGATGTCGGATGGAAAAGCGCATACTCTATATCTGCTACGTGGCCGACGAGCACACAGGGGAATTGCAATGAACTGCTGGACGTCTGTTCGCTTAGAAGGCTCGAAGAACGGAAAAGAATCTCTTTAGAGAGTAGTCAGTAACAGTCGTTACATGTTATTTTGCTTTTTGCTTCTTGTTTACCTTTTTCTTTATTTCGAAAATGTACCGGAAAGACGGGTGCTGGTTCCTTGTTTTCTTCTAACAGTCGATGGATTTCTAAGACAGATGGCTCCCACTTCATTTGCGCAAGAAAATGCGAAAAGTTAAGCAAGGTAAGAAATGAGTAAGTTCGGAAATACTACCAAATGATGCTTGACGGTCAGAGTGCTTCTCACGTAAGCTTCGACGCAATGAAGTATGCGATCACTGCGTTATATTTTGGGAGTGGAAGTTCGCAGTCGCGTGGAGAGCACGAACGCCGCGTGGGCAGGAACTCCTTTAGGACCAAGGAAATGGTAGGCATGGAGCCTGTGCGTGACTTGTTTTCGGCTCTGGTGCTTCAAGAAGCCCCTCCCTAAATTCTGGTGTGGATGCTTAATAAACGTTGTCAATACTATATGGTAACATTAGCTTCAGTCGCATTACCTTTATTCGCATTTTCATTCGTCCTCCGCATTCAGTTTCTCTGCAGTACTTTGTTTTGTTTCACCTTCTTCCGTATGGCAATCTCTCTTTATCACAGGTCACGTACAGTACATAGCATCTAATTAGGAGGCAGTGGGCGCTGTGGTCACTTCATCCTTTTGAAATTTTATGGGTTTCATATGGCTTACTGCAAAAACATTCAGACCAATTCTGCAGTCAACAAGAAAGCAAAAGCTTGGAGCTGTAGCTACGCGCAGGTAGCACGACCCACGGAATCGGGAAATTTTCTGCGGTTGAATATGAATAAAGACGTTAGTATGAGTCTGATTAACACGTGATCCGGCAGCTCCTATCACTTCATAGTGTAGGCGGATGAACGTAACGTTGATACAGCCGGTTCTAGTAAGCCAGCGGTGCTGTATTCAGAAAGCAGTTAAGAAGTAGCAATGTTGCTGCAACGCCGCCTAAACGGTGATGTCGATGGTGAAGAAGCGGATTGTTTGGAATATGCATAATATATGCTCCAATCACTGACAACTTTAAAAATTCGAGTGGGATGAGGCCATATGAAACGTAGGGAGGTTAACCAGGCGCATTCGGTTCGCTACTCTGTGCAGGAGAAAGGGAATTAGGGCATAAAAAGAGGCAATGCTGAATGAGGGAAGAAAATGGAAGGAATCATAAGCAGTTGGAACACGCTGGGTGATCATGACTCCTACTGTCTGTCATTGAGGCCATTCAATTTCATAAACTGAAGTAACGCCTGAGTACTTAATTTAGTCTGCAAAGACTGGGTCTATCTTCCAGGAATCCATTTCGGAAAATCGTGGGCGATATCATCCGTTTATGTGCGCTGTCTCAAGAATGTTGTTCTCGACGTTACGACAATGACGAAAACACAATACGTGCTTGTGTGTCTCTTCAGAGCTATATGAGTAACGCAAGAGTGACTCTACTATTCCATTAAGAAGTGAGTAGGCCTTCGTAAAAAAAGTTATGGCTAACCAGAGGCGTCAGAGTGAAGTTACACCCCTGCTGGAAACGTGCAACGACACTTGCCACTTTAATATCCAATGAAGAGTTGACTCTGTGTGGGTGGCAGTTCTAAATACTCGGTGAGTTCCAAGAAGTTGGCGTCTTGGTTTCAGAGAGCAAAAGAGATCCCTTCGCCGCATCTGTTTTGGACAAGCATATAGAAACTATTTCTTTTTTTTAATGGGGTGACTGGGAAGCAACCTAAGAAAGGTCGTTGCCGACCATGCCGAAATGACCCGACAACCATTAAAATATGATATCCTGCTTTTTATAGAGGGCTATGTGAAGATTGTCGCTTAACTCAGACCCAAATTGCTCAAATTCTGCGTCGTAAAGTGAACTGCAAGATCTTAAGGGCTGCCTTAGAGTCACAGATAACTAGCCACTCTTGGGTTTGTGCTTACGAGATGTAAATAATATCAGCACGTAGATCGGCAAGTTATATTTCCGTAGGCGTTGTCATATGGGACAACTTGAACTTGATGACCATGACATATAAAGCAGGAATCACAATAGCACTTGCAAAGTTGGCACCGTACAGCAAACTGCTAGCGTACCTGCATATTTGTAGGAGTGGATGAACGGGCATGTTGCTAAGGTTGCACCTTTACAGTATGTGTGGAAAGTAAGACAAGTGACATCAAAGGGCGCAGTTTCCTGTCACTCCTCTTCATTCCCATGTAGATCGTCGCATCGCTAACAAAGGATGTGTATTTGTATTCTTTCGCCATGCACCTCACTGAATGATATTGTCGCGTGCGAGCTTGTACCGCTGTGGACACAATGACGTTGGCAGATGAAGAGCAGATCGCCCCATTTATCATAGGGCACACGAGAAAACTGTATTGACGTCATGGCTATAGACCACGTTCCGTAAACCATGGGATAAAATTTGTACATAGGGTACCACAGCAAACCTTATTTTTTTTCCTATTGAACAGATTGGCAAAAAAAAAGAAGAGATGGTTGCGGCGTTAGACATGTGTCCCCTTTTGTGCCTTGTAACACTGGTATAGTTAATCAGATGCGGGAGAACTTACATTGTACAGAGCGACAGGTGCATTGATATTAGACTAAAAGAACACAAACATTGACTAAAGAACCACAGTACTTTACGTCTAGCATCACATTGTTTCAATTATAGTTGTAAACCTTTCATTGCAGACATAAAAATTCTTTCCCGACAGAAATGTCAAAACCATGCGGGAAATAACCGAGGCATTCCTCATCGAAAGATTAGGAGACACTTGTGTTAGCCATTTATCTGTGTCTCTGTTAGAATGCGAATTTCAGTATCTTCACAACAGGCGTGTTAATCTGAAGCAGTGTCTTCTTGTTGTTTTCTTTTTGACTTCCCTACCTCCTGATATGTTTAATTGATGTTTTAATACCTTGTCTGGTTCTTATGCTGCGGTATTTTGCAACCACCTATATATATATATATATATATATATATATATATTCTTCGTTCTAATAAAAATTTTGTTGAGAGTTAGCGCTCGTCCTGTCTGCTTCTAGTCTGTGACCGCGTCACTTCGCGCTACAATCTAAGATCATGTTACCGTACCAACTCGCCCAACTTTCTATCCTTTTGCTTCTCGTCTTTCCCCAATGCATCTGCGCTCCACAGGTCTCTCGCAGTTACATGATGTGCCCAACGCTGGTCGTTTGGGTGTCTCCCGTACGTACGACCGTGTGCGCAGGCGATTTTCCTGGCCTGGGCTACGTCGCTCTGTTCGAAGCTACGTCGCTGCCTGCGCACTTTGCCAACGCCGCAAGAAGCCTTCATTGTCTCCCGTTGGTCACCTTCAGCCTATAGATATTCCCAGTGAGCCATCTTTCCGCGTCGGCCTTGACCTCCTAGGCCCATTTACAACCTCATCTTCGGGCAACAAATGGGTGGCCGTTGCGTCGGACTATACCACGTGTTATGCCATAACGCGGGCCCTCCCTACGAGCTGCGCAACTGATGTGGCTGATTTTCTCCTCCATGACGTGGTCCTCCTTCATGGTGCCCCACTTCGCCTACTGACCGATAGAGGCCACTGTTTTCCTTCTAAGGTTGTCGACGACCTTCTTCGCTCTTACCCAACGTCCCACAAGTTCACGACGGCTTGCCACCCACCGACAAACTGACTTACCGAGCGCCTCAACCGTACACTCATGGACATGCTCTCCATGTATGTGTCCGATGATCGCCGGGATTGGGACTGCTCCTTACCGCTCGTGGCATTTGCATACAATTCATAGCGTTGCGATATTACTGGTTATTCTCCCTTATATCTACTATATGGTCGTGACCCACTCCTGCCTCTTGACTAGCTACTCCCTTCCGATGCCAACGCTGCCACGTTATACGCTCACGAGGCCATTTTTTGCGCTGCCACAGCACGTCGCATTGCCCGTGATCGTCTTCTGGCGTCTCAAACTACCCAAAAGCATTGTTACGACAGTCGTCGTCGGGACGCTCATTTCAGGCCTGGGTCACTTGTCCTGCTTTGGTTACCCTTCCGTCGCGTCGGCCTCTGCGAAAAACTGTTGCCGCGATACGTTGGGCCGTACCGAGTTCTTCGCGAAGTCACCAGCCTCGCATGTGAGATATCACCAGTGACTTCGACGTCTTCTACCCCACCAAGAACTGATATCGAGCACGTTTCGCAGCTCAAGCCCTATAACTCGCACGCTGATTCGCCGCTCTAAAAAAATTGAGCAAGAAATGATCATAGCTGAATGAGTTTAGGCACACTGTGGTACTACAAAAGACATGCCAAGTGCCTGGCTTTGCAAACTATCGAGGGTGCGGATATTTGATTTCCGTGTATTCGGCGAAACGAGCCAGCTGTTACATAAAAAGCCCGCCAACGGAGTTCTGTGCAGGTGCAGCATGAATGGTAACGATATCTCCTAGGTTTTTGAGCACAAGAGCACCAGTAGTAAAGCTATGAAAGTTAGTATCTTCTTCAGGTAAAAGCAGTGAGCTACCGCGAAGGGCATGTGTCAATAATCATTCCTGAAAAGCGATGAGCAGTCTGGCATCGAACTTGACAGTTAAACTGGAGGCTTTAAGTATAAATAACTACGGACTTAAAATGGGAGTTACTTCATGTGAACTCTCGCACTGAAGCAAGAGCAATGCTTATGTGTATATGTACAGTAGCTCCTGAGAAACAAGTACAACCCCGTTTCCTTGTCCACGCTACACTATTGAGCAAGAAATGATCGCTGAGAGAAGCATACAAGGGAGGGCAAAATACGTCACTTGGATACTCAAGCCTCAATGTTGCACAAAATTTTAGTCACATCGATGTGTTTAACCTGCTAAAACAGTGCTATATGAGATCGTGCCTTCTATGTATAAGGCTGACTAAGCCATCATTATCTTAGCAAACTATGAGAGTGCACTACACATTAATGCAAAAGGTTAATAATAATAATATTTGGGGTTTTACGTGCCAAAACCACTTTCTGATTATGAGGCACGCCGTAGTTGAGGACTCCGGAAATTTTGACCACCTGGGGTTCTTTAACGTGCACCTAAATCTAAGCACACGGGTGTTTTCGCATTTCGCCCCCATCGAAATGCGGCCGCCGTGGCCGAATGCAAAAGGTTGGTTTGAACACCTTGCATAGGAACGAAATTCATGAACCATATTAACCATCTGTTTGAGCCGTAGGGGGCAGGGCGTACCTACTCATTCACTTTAATGCCTCTTTCATTGCACGCAATACGCAAGAAAAGAATAAAAGCTACGGCGCCTTGAGCTTGCAAGTATTCACTGCAAGGCGCCATCATGACTTCGTTTTTTCCTTACCATCCCACACAGCAACCATGCCAAGCAGTGCTGATCACCGCCGATTGATCCTCAGCTAAAGAAAAAAAAGAAAAAAAAACATCCATTGCATTTTAAAAACGCTGAAAGCTCACGGGACTTCGTGTTGTTTAATGAACAAGTTTGGTGATAATCCTCAGGCTGCAAAGAATGATCCCCTGAAATTAGGGCTGCACAGGTGAACAGGTGATTGCGAAAGGCATTTTCGACCTAAGAGTCAAAACGGTTCTAACTCATCGTAATTAGGACAAAGTGGAGTAATTTGTATATTGATTGCTCCTGAACTCTTCAAGTATTTCACGAGCTATAAAAAGTTCTCTCAGTTTGTTTGTTTGAACGCAGACTAATGTAAATTGCGTTCTGGAAAAGCTATTCGAGGCGCGATCTAGACGAACTTTGCTGCCGTCAATTGGGCACGTTTATTTCGAATGACGCTCTTTGACTCGGTAAATTGCAGCCCTTAAAAAGCGCCCAGAATTAAATTTTGTAACCAAAATAGGCGGGCGCGAACCTGCTACAAGAAAAGCTCGAAAACCAAATTATTGCAAACACACGCATCCGACCGTAAGTACTAGGCATGCTAATATTGTCCGTTGCGTCAAATAAACGCTGGGAACATTTATCGAACCGGAAAAACGAGCAAGTACGGTGCGTCCTACGCAAGCGATAAACAAATGCGTTTCTGCGAACTCGCGAGGGAACTCTAAGTTGCCCTCATGCTTTCATAATGCACCGGAGTCCATTGTATAGCGTGCTCTTTCCTGCATCAGTGTGAAATACTCGCAGAGCCAAAATGTCTGGATGGATGATTTGTAGTTTCTATAGAACACCGACCACTTATTCTGCGAAATGAAATGTTGCGAAACAATTCAAAAAAGCTCGAGAAAGGAAATGCTCAACGCAGTATCGAAATACGCGGCAACGTGCACTCTGCTCCTGGCACGATCAATGGTTCACTAATGAGTTGCATTTTCGATTTGAAGAGCTTATTTGCCAAACAGATTTCGATATCCCGAACAACGGTCGCATGAACACCTACTGCTCGAAAATTAGAGAGCCAGGGATATCTCTCTGTTGGAGAGGGCGGTTCGGCAAGAAGAAATGTGCAGAACTAAATAGAAAACGCACATTAAATGTACAGAGAGAGAGAGAGCAATTAATAGCTGTGTGACCCAATCCTGACTCACGCTTCAGGGGGCGTGGTTTCGCGACAGCCACTCTTTCAATCTACCGTATGCAAACGACACGAGGCCTCTGAACAGTGTTTGCCAACACTGGCTGGTCATAAACTATGATAGGCGCAAAATGGGACAGGTTGCGAGACTCCGTGCGTGATTGCTAGCCTTCAAACAGTGCCAAGCAAATAAATTCGGCATATGATGATGATGACTGAAGTTTATTGGCGCAAGGGCATCTAAGGCCAAAGAGCGCCAGGACATGTGAAAAAATTCAACATATCAGGATTACGCTCCAGAAAAGCAAGATTGCTAATGGCGATCTTCGCAAGCGCTCAGTTGGGCGATACACCGCTGCATTTGTATCGCGGCCTAACGAAGTCAATATAGGAAGGACATCATTTATTATTTATTTATTTGTTTAAAACGTCCTTGCAGGCCTTGTATGAGGTATTGTGTAAGGCGGGCGTCGCTGAAGGAGTAAAAGAGCATATATAGTGGACATAAAACAATACATAGCATACATAGATTATTATTAGGCAGTATAAAAATGTATACACAACATCTCCCACAAACATTAAAACATTGCACAGTTATAATAGCACCGGTAATGTAGATATTATAGAAAAGGGAAAAGATACACTCGTTTCGGTAAACAATGTAAAAAAAATATAGCCAGTGTAACGTCATAGGACAAAATATACAAGAATATTGAGCAAACAATGAGCTCACGAAGAAGAGCGCACATAGAACCCATATAACTGGAAAACAGAAGAAAATGCATCATGCATTTCACTGAAGTTAGGCAGTGAGATATGAACATATGAGCTGGGTGGAATTTACCGGCATTTATTTCGGAGACATTGAAATAAGGAAGAGCGTTCTTCAACCGAATGGCACGAGGAAGCGCCGACCAATTCGATGCATGAGTGTTCCTGTAGATGCACGTGATGATGATGATGATGATGATGATGATGATGATGATGATGATGTTTGAGGTTTAATGGCGCAAGGGCCAGGTATGGCCAAAGAGCGCCATGCTAGTGGTGATGAATATGTCATGGTCTGATGGGATCTGTGAATTTAATGTGACGGGGCTGTAAAGGGGCCTAAAAGAGTTTGTGTAAATTGCATAAAAAATACACGTAATAAAATTATGGCAATGATTAATGACGTGTAGTATGATCACTAAAATGCATTAAGAAAGAATGATGCCATATATAAAATATGTGATTATCCAGATGTATAAAATATTCTAGAGCACTACTGCCTCCCCGGGGCCTTTGAAACCCAAAGGCCTAGAGGCATGTGCTATAAAGAGAATCTATCCTAGCGATATCCTCTGGAAAGAGGATGCGCTACGAAATGAATGGGCTTGTAACATGTAGTACAACATCTTTTAAATAAGAGAGGCCTGCTTTGGTCTTAAAAAGCGGTTCTTCAACAAAAAACATAGCCGGATGCAGGGGAATACAATGGCGGTATGCAAACGGGAAATGTTTCATCCTGTCTCTTTCGGCTTCCCGGCACTCCAGGAAGACATGGAGGACGGTCAGCCGGTCGCCACATCTGCCACAGGTTGGAGGCTCGTTACCGCACAAGAGAAAGTTGTGAGTGCCAAATGTGTGTCCTATTCGCAGTCTAGTGAATAGGACATCTGTTTTTCGTATTTTCGTAGTTGGGTGCCAGGGACCTAACTTCGGCTTAATTAGGTGAAGCTTATTACTTGTTTCTGTGTCCCACAAGCGTTGCCAATGGCTTCGGAGTTTTTGTCTTAGGAACGGCTTCATGTCTGTGGCAGGGACAGCAGCAGAACGAATACCTTGCGATGCTATTGATTTGGCGATCTCGTCGGCAAGCACATTTCCCTCGATTCCTCTATGGCCAGGAAACCAGCATATTACTACATGTCTATGCGACGAGTAGATGTTACATAAGAGTGAGTAGAGTTCATTGAAGACAGGATTTGTATGCTTTTGAGAAGAAATAAGTGCTTTTACAAGACTTAACGAGTCTGTGAATATGATGGCTTTGTCAAGTTTCAGTTTCTTTATGTGTTTTACTGCACACAGTACTGCGTAGACTTCTGCAGTGAAGATACTTGTTATGGGGTTCAACACGTCAGATTCAGTAAAAGAGGGACCCACAGCAGCGTAGGATACGCCAGCATGTGATTTTGATGCGTCTGTGTAAAACTCGGAGCAGGAGTACTTCAATTGAAGCTCCCGGAAATGCATGATAATTGCAAGCTCAGGAGCGTGATTTGTGACCTTTACAAACGATACGTCGCATTCTATCACCTGCCACTGCCAGGGCGGTAATAGCTTAACAGCAGGCATTAGGCGATGTTCGAGAAATGGGACGTCCATTTCTTCGCCAAGTTCTCTTACACGTATTGAGAAAGGTAATCTCAAAGAGGGTCTATTACGAAAAAGTGTTTCACGCGTCAAGTCGTTCACGGTTGTGAAACACGGATGTCCCTTATTAGAACGCACTTTCAGAAAGTAGTTAAAGCTGATGTATGTTCTCCGAAAATGGAGTGACCACTCATCGGACTCGAGATACAGACTTTCAACAGGGCTTGTTCTAAATGCGCCAGTGGCCAGGCGGATTCCCAGATGATGAACGGGATCTAACATCTTTAGTGCGCTCGGGGCGGCAGAATGATATACTACGGCACCATAGTCTATTCGCGATCGAACTAGGCTCCTGTAAAGATTCAACAGGCACTTCCTGTCACTACCCCATGTTGTGTGGGATAGGATTTTAAGTAGGTTCATTGTTTTTAGACATTTTAGGTGTGGAATGAAAGTAAGCTTGGAGTCAAGTATAACACCTAGAAATTTGGGCTCTTTGTTAAAAGGAATTTGCTGCCCGCCCAGTTCTAGAAAAGGATCTGGGACCAGGCCTCTCTTTCTTGTGAAGAGAACGCAGGAACTTTTGTGGGGGTTGATTTTAAATCCATTTTGGTCTGCCCACATGGACATCTTGTTTAGGGCCTGCTGTACCTATCTCTCGCAGACTGTGAGGTTGCAGGATTTGAAGCCTATTTGTATATCGTCGACATAGACGGAATAAAAAATAGCTGGTGGTAATGATGCACGAAGCGTGTTCATCTTTACGACAAAGAGCGTGCAGCTGAGTACGCCACCCTGGGGTACTCCAGTTTCCTGTATGAATGTACGCGACAGTGCAGGACCTATTTTCACCCGAAATGTACGGTTCTCTAGGTAGCTCTCTATGATAGTTAACATATTGCCACGGATGCCTAGCGCCGAAAGGTCGCGCAGGATTCCGTACCGCCAGGTTGTGTCGTATGCTTTTTCTATATCCAAAAATACAGATAAGAAGGATTGTTCGTGTACGAAGGCATCGCGAATGCTCGCTTCGATGCACACGAGATGGTCGGTTGTAGATCGCCCTTCCCTAAAACCGCATTGAAATGGGTCAAGCATTTTACTAGACTCTAGGAGATGCATCAGACGGCGATTTATCATTTTTTCGAAGAGCTTACAGAGGCAGCTTGTAAGCGCTATGGGACGGTAGCTAGTGAGCAATGAAGTGTCCTTACCGCGCTTCAAAATTCGGATCACAATAGCCTCCTTACACTTCGATGGGAGGTAACCGGCAGCCCAGATAGCATTGAGAAGTGTAAGTAGTGTGATTTGTGTGTCGGAGTGCAGGTGTTTGCGCATATCATACATGCTTCTATCGGGGCCCGGTGCAGAGCTCCGACATACTGACAAGGAAGCTTTAAGTTCCGCAATCGTAAAAGGACGATTATAAGGATCGTTTGGCGTGCATTTCCGATCCAGTGGCTTGAGTTCTTCTATTTCTTTATATTTAAGGGAGTTCTCTGAATAGTGAGTGGAGCTAGACACTCGCTCAAAGTGTTCACCCAGAGCATCAGCCTGGTCTTGCAGGGTATCCCCTTGTGTGTTTACCAAAGGGAAGGAGTATGTTTGTCGCCCTCTTATGCTATTTACCTTGTTCCAGACTTTGGCATCATCTGTATACGTGTTGAAACCCGATAAAAACTTCTGCCAATTGTCTCTTCTGGCCTGTCGGCGGGTTCGCCTGCCTTGTGATTTTACTTTTTTGAAGTTGATAAGATTCTCCGCAGTGGGGGAGGCGTGTAGCAACCCCCACGCTTTGTTTTGTTTCTTTCGAGCGGTCCTACAATCGTCGTTCCACCACGGGACACGGCGTTTACATGCCAAGCCATTTACTTGTGATATGCATTTATATGCGGCATCTATTATGAAGGCTGTGAAAAACTCCACTGCGGCATCAATTCCTAACGAAGACATGTCAGCCCATGGGATACTAGTAAGAGATCGAAATTTCTCCCAATCAGCTGTCTCAATCTTCCACCTAGGAGCGTGTGGTGAATATTCGTTTTATTTAGGTGATCTTAGCAGTATAGGGAAGTGGTCACTGCCGTAAGGGTTGTTGGCAACTTCCCATTCAAGTTCAAGCACTACAGACGGAGAGACTATGCTAAGATCTATTGAAGAATAGGTTCTGTTTGCAAGAGAGTAATATGTGTGTTCCTTCTTATTCAACAGGCACGCACCAGAAGAGAGAAGGAACTGTTCAACAAGTCGTCCTCGCGCATCTATACGCGGGTCGCCCCACAGGTAGTTGTGTGCATTGAAATCGCCAAGAACAATATACGGTTCTGGCAATTCATCTATGCAGGACTGAAATTCATATTTAGTTAATTTGTAATGTGGGGGTATCTAGAGCGAGCACACAGTGATAAGTTTGTTTAGGAGAACAGCACGAACCGCCACGGCTTCAAGGGGCGTTTGTAGCTGCAAACGTTGACACGCTATGCCTTTCTGAATAACAATGGCAACACCGCCCAATGATGCGGCAGCAGCATCGCGATCTTTTCGATAAGTTATGTACTGTCGAAGAAAGTTTGTGTGTTTTGATTTTAGGTGTGCTTCGTGTAAACACAGCACTTTTGGATTGTGTTTGTGTATGAGTTCTTGTACGTCATCCAGGTTTCTAAGAAGACCTCTGACGTTCCATTGAATAATTTGTGTATCCATATTTAGAGTAAATTGGTGCTGTGTGTACGGAAACGGAAGTGATGCCTTAGGTTACAGAGCTCTTTCGAGGCCCTGTAACCGGGGTTCTTCCCTTTCTGGAGCTTTCGAGGGAGCCTCGCCGCTCCTTAGGCGATTGGCGCGCCGTGAGGACAGGTGTAGTGTCCATTGCCTCTTGTGAGGCGCCGGACACATGCTCTTGCGAGCGAGAAGTTTTCTGTGAGGGTCCTGCCTCGGAAGGCAAGACCCCTGCGCCCACCAGCCCGGAGGTCGATGGGGCTCCCTGAGGGATTTGACTGCGCCGGCTGTTGCCAGCGCTGGAAGGGGCCGGGGGGGGGGGGGGGTTGGAGCAGCCTCAGCTGCGCCCACCTTCGGGGTCGATGGCCCCGTCTGCTGTGTTGGCGTAGCAGCGTTAGCTGCAGCTGCCGAGGGGGCGGATGGCATCACTGCCACCTCACTGGGTGTGGGTCGGGCAGCCGCCGGAGACCGTTGTGGCACTGCCCCCTGACGCGCCACATCGGCAAAGGTGTGCTTTGGCAGGAAATATACCCGCCTGCGTGCTTCTTTGAAACTTATGTTTTCTTTTACTTTAATCGTAACTATTTCCTTTTCTTTCTTCCAAGATGGGCACGACCGCGAGTATGCAGCGTGCTCGCCTTCACAGTTTACGCAGTGGAGAGAGTTTCCACATGATTCAGAAGTGTGCTCATTAGCACTGCATTTAGCGCAGGTTTGGCGGCCTCGGCAGCTCTGTGAGCTGTGACCGAAACGCTGGCATTTGAAGCAACGCAGAGGATTAGGGATGTATGGCCGAACACGGAGCTCGATATACCCGGCCTCGATGGACTCGGGCAGGACACTTGTGCCAAAAGTAAGTATCAGATGTTTGGTCTGTATTTCCTTGTTGTCACGCCTCATCTTAATTCGCTTAACGTTGATGACGTTCTGCTCACTGAAGCCCTCCAAGAGCTCAGCCTCAGTCAGCTCCAAGAGATCATCATCGGAGACTACGCCATGGGTGGTATTCATAGTACGATGCGGAGTTACTGTCACTTTGGCGTGGCCAAATGATACTAGGTTGGGCAGGTTCTCATATTGCTTCTTGTTGCGGAGCTCCAAGAGGAGATCACCGCTTGCCATTCTGGATGCTTCGTAACCTGTACCAAAAACTTGGGTCAGAGACTTGGACACGAGAAATGGTGAGAATGTTCGTACGGGTTTGTTTGGTGCTTCCGAGTGGACTACGTGGAAGCGTGGAAAAGTTTCTTTTTGACGGGCGAAAAATTCAAAAACATCATCGGTGCGCCCCCTCTTCAGGGAGCGGTCAGAAAATGGGGGAAAGGAAGTAGCCATAGGAGATTGTAATTTCGGCAGTAACGCCAGCCAGCCACCGCGGAGTCCTACAAGGGGACGCTGCAGGGCGTGTGAAACACGGCCTGCAAACGCCAGCTGTACATTACCACTATAACCAAATATGAAATAACCTAGGTTGGCTATTCACACAAGGTTAACCCTTGCTGCCTGGAAAAATTGGAAGTAGGCGGAAGCTAGGAGAAGGCAGGAAAGATGAAAAGTAAGAGAAAGACGAAGATTAGAGTGAGAGAGAGACAGGAAAAGGCAACTACCGATTTCCCCCGGGTGGGTCAGTCCGGGGTTGCCGTCTACGGGAAGCCGAGGCCAAAGGGGTGTGTTGCCGCCGCCGAGGGGCCGTAAAGGTCCAAACACCCGGCATTGGCTCAACCTCCAGGATCCCCTTTTCCCCGGACATGGCTAAGCCGCGCACGGCTACACGCGGCAGGTCCAACCCTTGTGTGCTCGGGTACGTGGTGTCGCAACGCACCAAACGCCTGCTTGCGCAGACGCCCCTGCAGGGAGATGGACGTGAAGCCGAGGTGATTATATAATATGCAAGATGTGCAAGGTGCGACTTGAAGCCATAAAGATTTCCTAGCAGCATGAACGTATTCAGGAAATAACGATATGAGTGCAATATCAGGTCAAATACTTCGGCAGGAAGTGAAATACCAAGTTTTATTTGTGAGGTGCTTGAATTGTAGGTCTATTTACGTGATATAAACCTAGCGGCCCTATTTTGAACTAATTATAATAAGCTGATTACATTGTTATGGTGGGGCGACCAGATCGGACAAGCAAACTTGAGGTGGGGGCGAACAAACGTCTGAACAGCTAGCATGCGGATGTTGGAGAGAAAATTACTTAGGCTTCGGCGTTAGTACCCCAGTGATTTTGAAGCATTAGCACATATAGTAGTAACGTGATGCGTCTAGGAAAGGCTGATGGGTCCAGGAATGTCCAGAAAGGCTAGAAACTATAACCATTGTCAACAGTGCCAATTGCACGCAGTCCTGTACGTGAAAAAATTCAAGAGAATGCACACGTCCAGCCGGTCGCACTCGCAGCTATTAACTAAGCTGGTCAGCTAACATTCAAATACCGAAGTGTGCGTAAAAACATTAAAGTTTCCGGGGTCTTAGGCACCAAAAGGACGATCCAATGATAAGACACGCCGCTGTGGAGACAGACAGACAGACAGACAGACAGACAGACAGACAAAGAACTTTAACGAGGTCTTGAGAAGTGCCTCACTTAGGCCACCACCGCGGGCCGCGCCCACGTTGGGACGGGGAGGCCTAGCCTCACCGCCGCTTCGTGGGCTCTCTAGACAACCGGGACTTGTGGGAGAAGCTAGGAACTCTTCATGGCAGTTTCACTCCTCCTCGGTGACTTCATTGGGTCCCCGTAAGAAGGGGCACCGCCAGAGAAACTTCAGAATAATTCTGACCGCCTTGATCTGTTTCGCACGCACCAAATGCACGGTACCATGGTAGTTTTCTTTCGCTAAAACAGAATTTACCTTCCCTGACTAACAGATACTAGTATTAGCTCACGCTACGACAGCAATATCTCTATTAACCACAGAGTACATGCGTTAATACAGTAATAAACTCTATACTACGTGAGGTGTACTCCCTCTAGCGATAAATATCTACATGAAAGTGTTTTCTTACCCATGAATTAGCCGATGCAAAACTTCACACGATGATGCGTCACTTTGATCATGTTTTTAGAAGTTGCACGAGGAGCATCGTTATCGAAAACGATTTTAGTGTGCTTACAAGACTCGTTGAACAGTCAGCGTAATATATCCCTCTCTCTCGCTAAATTTGTTTAAGGACGCTCGTAACAATGTATGACTTGACACATGTTTTATGGGTAAGCATGAAAGTGAAGAATGTGCATTGACTCATGGAACAATCCGTGCAAATAAAAATGCTGCAGCTGAGTGAGCAGACTGGGAACCAGGAACCACGCTCTAAAGGGATTCAATAAGCTCTTTCCGGGGCTGAGTGGTGCTGAAGTGTGATGAGTAGTTAGTGAGGCACATTCCTATCGTACATTTTAACGCGACAGCGTTAAGGAGCTCGTGTCGCAGAAAAGCTGGTGACGTCGCCGTTGGCGGCGTTGGCCGTGAGCGAAAAATCCCGGTAGGCAATTCATCAATAAAAAACAACTTGCAAGATGGGCTGAGGGGGAATCGAACCAGGGCCTCCGGAGTGTGAGACGGAGACGCTACCACTTATCCATGAGTTTTTTTTAATTAGCGGCTTGGCAAAAGAAAATACAATGTGAGTATTACATGGCCATAAAAGACAACTAGTCAATGCCGGATCAGTGTGGTGAGATAAGAACGATGTAGGCTAGTCACTTTGTCCAAAGCACTTTGCCAATCAGGAGGATTACTCAGTGCACAGAAAAATTCGCGTATATATAACACACTTTCAATGAAGTATTCATGTGCTGGGGTCTGAACAATGCGCTCATGCCTAATATCCATAGGCGTTCGCCACACACTGTGCATGCACAGAAGCATTAACAGATCAACAGGCACTCCCTCTGGTTCCGCGCATGGCAGGAAGCGTATCCCGAAAGCACTTAACGGCAATTCCTTTTTAAGGCTACGTTTTAGAATATCCCACTAAAACACTGCGTCATGACAGTCCAAAAAGATATGCTCAATCGTCTCCTGTTTTTTGCATATAAAGCAATTCACAGACCAAGGTACAAAAATGCCTTTGCTTTGCAGCCACGGTTTCACTGGGAGAGTGCCTGTATGTAGTTGAAAAAAGAAAGATTTAACAGAATTAACAGATTTAACAGATTTAGGTATTTGGCGGCAGCAGTTGCGGCGGCATGTCCTCCTTCTAAGAAAATTCTTCTTGCCAACAGGTTGATCAGTGGCCTGTGTTCCTGCTCGTCCTTGGTTCCTGCGTCGTCTGTGGCCACCCTCGTTTCATTTCCACGTGCGCTTGCACTCGCTGCGAGTGCTTCAAGCGTCTGAGCCCTGTACTGCCTGCTGCGTCTGCGCTGACTGCACGTGACTTCAACTAGGACCATATAAGGACGCACACAACGGCACTGATTCAATTTGGTGGCAGCAGTTGCGGCGGCATGTCCTCCTTCTAAGGAAATTCTTCTTGCCAACAGGTTGATCAGTGGCCTGTGTTCCTGCTCGTCCTTCGTTCCTGCGTCGTCTGTAGCCACCGTGGTTTCAATTCCACGTGCGCTTGCACTCGCTGCGAGTGCTTCAAGCGTCTGCGCGGACTGCACGTGACTTCAACGAGGACCATATAAGGACGCACACAACGGCACTGATTCAATTTGGCGGCAGCAGTTGCGGCGGCATGTCCTCCTTTTAAGAAAATTCTTCTTGCCAACAGGTTGGTTTATTACTTCTGTACACTATCTAAAGAATAATTCTGCCGCAACTGCTGCCCAAACTTCTTGTTTAACTGTTCGTAGTGTATATACTTCACTATGCCTACCACGGCGGAACTGGCGAAAAAAATTGCATCTCTTGAAGCAGTGCTGAACGAGAAGTTGGACACACTGATCGATGATTTAGTGTCACGAATTAACATCAAGCTACAGAATGTAGGACTAGGTGAGCACGCTTCCTTCTGTGAAAGTGTTCAGTTCATGAACAAGGAACTAGACACGATAAAACTAAAACAGGACGAACTCGTAACCTTAAGCAAGGCCCTCTTGTCGCGTAACGAAGCACTCGAAAGAAAAGTGGCTGATTTAGAGCAATATTCGAGAATGAATAATGCGGAAATTAAGGGAATCCCTACATCGCAGGGTGAAGACTGCGGAGTCATCCTGAAGCGAATTGGCGATGCTATCGAGTACCCTCTCTTACCCGCTGATATCGACACGGCTCACCGTGTGGCCTCTAAATCAAATGAGAAGAGCATCATTGCTCGCTTCTGCTCACGCGATAAGAAAAACGAGTTCATCAGGAAGGCAAGAAGAGCTAGGCTTCGCACTGACCACATTGGTTTCACAGGTGGCACTAGCACGCCTGTCTATGTAAATGACCACTTGACCATTGATAACAAGAAGATGTTCTCGAAGGCGCTGGCACTCAAAAAAGAAAATAAGTGGAAATACTTATGGACAGAAAACTGCCAGATAAAAGCCCGCAAAACTGATGATAGCAGGGTCTATCACATTTTCACTGAGTCCGACCTTCGAATCTTCACGTAATTCACTGTAAATATTTGTTTCCTTTTTTTTCCATGGCCTTGCTCTACCCTGTTGACGTAAAATCTTGTCTTACCGCAAAAAAACGATCACTCATTCATTTCAATGCTCGTAGCCTTCAAAAGAACATAGCTGCAATTAATAACTTCATTGCCTCACTTCACCATGTCTTCACTTTTATCTGCATATCGGAGACTTGGCTTTCTGATTCCGACAACAACATGAGCGGTTTTCCCTCTTATCAACCGGAGTATTGTCATCGTCAATCTAACAGTCATGGTGGCGCCGCCATTTTTGTTTCAGAAGCTGTCACCTACGCTCGCAGATTTGATCTGGCAGTTAACGTGAATCATTGTGAGTCAGTGTGGATAGAAGTCGATTGGTCATTCCTTAATAACAATAAGAACTTGATCCTTGGTTGCATTTGTCGCTCACCGTCGTCTTCGCGTAACGATTTCTTGCTTTCTCTTGATGCAGTATTGTCCAAGTTAGCTTTTGAAAATAAGGATGTGGTGATTGTAGGTGATATTAATATTGACTTACTTGACACTGAAGCTACCTCGTACACAACTTACACAGATTGTTTTGCTGGATTCGGTTTTGAATCGCTCATTGACTGCCCAACTAGGGTAGCCTCTCGTGGGAGCAGTACGCTTATTGATCACGTGTTATCTAACATATCACCACCGCCTTTCTCCGGGGTTATTAATACTGACATAACCGATCATTTTCCTGTTTTTCTTACATTCAACAATGAAATACATGAGAACGATAATAGCTACTTTACTTCCGTATTTAGTGCAGATACCTTTATTGAAGCCATCAGTAAAACTGATTGGTCGCCAATTAATTCTATGTCTGATCCCGAAGAAGCACTAAACAAATTCTGCACTTCATTTTTTTGGCCGTTTCAACTAACACACGCACTGTTAAATGTGGGAAAAAGTATAAATATCCGTGCAACCCATGGATGACGGACGGTCTTCTAGAAAGTTTATGAAAGAAGGAAAACATGTACAAGAAAACTAAACGTCAGGCCTTGAATACTAGACTAGCTAGACGCTATAGTAGGTGCTGTAAATTACTGAATGTTTTACTTAAACAGGCAAAAAAAAGTACTATGAAAATAAATTTGATCAGAATAAGGACAACCCCAAAAAGCAATGGCAGTTATTGAACTCTTTTCTAAACAAATCGTCTGTTGATGCCTCTATAACCAAAATAAATTACAATGCTCTCACTCTTTCTGAGCCAAACGAAATTGCTAACGCTTTTTCGGACTACTTTTCTTCTGTTTACACTACTAACAACATACATGCGAAGTTTCATAATACTTTGAGCCGTACGACACAATCATTCTTCTTGTTACCAGCTACACCAAATCCTTTAAAAACTAAATTTATGTTATTCAAAAGTGCTCAAAGGGCCTTAACTTCTATTCCTGAAGTAAAGCTTGGAAGTCATTCAATTCCCGTTAGTACCGATGTCACTTTTCTTGGCATACATCTTGACCCTAACCTTACATTTCGCTCCCACTTCCAACATCTCAAGCACAAGACTGCGTTTGGTATACGTGCACGATTGCTAACCTTAAAAATACAGGGCCTGGCTTAGACAATATTTGTGTCAGGCATTTAAAACTGGTTGCGCATTTAGTTTGCGACACGCTCTGTAATATTATCAACCTTATGTTCAAAGAAGGTGCATTCCCTTCATTTTTAAAAAATGCCAAGATTATTCCTGTTTTTAAAAAAGGCGACAAACATACAGTTAATAATTACCGACCAATTGCAATTCTTTCCTGCCTTAGTAAACTCATTGAGAAATTATTTGTTAAACGTCTTATTAACTACTTAACAAAGTTAAAATTGCTAAAGAATTATCAATTTGGTTTCCGCCCAGGCAGTTCCACGAATCAAGCTGTTCTATCTCTAACTGACTACATAAAAAAATGTATTGACTCGGGAAACTTAGTCGGATCTGTATTTTTAGACTTCAGTAAAGCTTATGACACGGTTAACCATCAAGCCCTGTTTAATAAACTTGACTCTTATGGTCTTGCGCTAACATTCTTAAAAAATTATTTACTTGACCGGCCATACACAGTACATGCAGCAAATACTTTCTCAGTAACAAAATGTATTAACCAAGGTGTACCACATGGGATCAGTTCTGGGCCCTTTGCTTTTCCTTTTATATATTAATTATCTTCCAGATTCTCTTAACTCCACCAACTGCGTTCATTGCATTTTACACGCAGATGACACAACCATAGCTTCATCTGACAAATCTGTTACTACTCTTACTTCTAAGTTAAATATTGCATTAAGTAACATTATAAAATGGTGTAGCAACAATTACTTAGTTCTTAATCCTTTAAAAACTAAATTTATGTTATTCAAAAGTGCTCAAAGGGCCTTAACTTCTATTCCTGAAGTAAAGCTTGGAAGTCATTCAATTCCCGTTAGTACCGATGTCACTTTTCTTGGCATACATCTTGACCCTAACCTTACATTTCGCTCTCACTTCCAACATCTCAAGCACAAGACTGCGTCTGGTATACGTGCATTAATTAAAGCTCGCCCTTTTTTTTCTCGTGAGGCTCTGCTAGCGTTGTATTATGCGATCATTCATAGTCACATTAATTACGGCATTGTTTCATGGGGCAACACGTACGCTTGTCACTTATCATCAATTCAGCATATCGAAATTCAGTCAATACGCATTATCACTTCTAGCTCCAAGCAATCCAATGCCTCTTTGTTACTTCGCGCGTATAATATCTTGTCTATTAATAATTTGTTCCAGTTTAACATACTCGTCTTACTCCACAAGTTGCTTCATAATAACCTTATGTATCCGTTCATTGCAACTGACCTTTTGCAGAATAAAAATATGACCAGATTTGCGGCTAACAACAATTTCTTGTTACCCATGGTTCATACCAATTACGGCAAAAAAACATCTTCCTTCGCTGCAATTTCTCTTTGGAATGAATTACCATCAACCATAAAATCCTGTACTTCTCTTGCAATTTTTAAAAATCACCTTAAGCATCATTTCCTGCGATAACTTAACTACGATCTGGCGGTGTACCTCTTACATTTATCTCACATGTCATTTGTTGTATATCATCCATGCCTTTTTCCGACTTTCTGTTATAACGTGCTTTTTCGTGTTTGATTGTAAATGACATGTCTAATGATGTATTTGATCTGTAGATGTTGTTTATAATACGCTAATTTGCTGACTATTGATGTCACCATCAATGTTGTTCTTATTAACCGAGGGTCCCACTACAGTTCTTTCACTTTGGGACCCTCGTCTGTATATAAAATAAAAAAATAAGAAGCTCTTACCGGCATTCGCTTAACTCTCTTAAGAACATCTCGTTCTGAACCTAAAACAAGTACTGTACGATACAACGGTACAGGCAAGAATACATCAACAAGATCTTTGTACAACTTCTTACTAGTAACAGCGGCCAGATATTCAGTAGAAAATCTTGCTTTTAGTATTCGGAAAGACGCGACCACTTCACGCAAAAAAGCACTTACAGGCACTGGCCCCGTATATATGGACGACACTACATAATCAGGCAAAGAATCGCGCAGTCTAGCTTGAATCATTGTTCTCAGAAAAGCATCCTTTTGGTCACGCAAAAAAAGAAACCTGCTTACAATCTGTTTGAGGAACAACTGTGACAACCCCAGCCCCCCATTCAACACTCTATGGAACAGATTACTACGACTTGTACGTTCCGTTCCCATGTTGAGGCCCAAATGAACATCGCAAATACTCTATGCAGCTTTTGCACAGACATCCTCGTCAGACATAACGCTTGCATCACATAAAAGATTTTAGCGACTAAAAACAAGTTACACAGGGTGTCTCTTACAAACATTGAAAAATTATACCCTCCCCATTTGCCGGTCTGGGCTTTCATTCGCACTACTTCATTGTCCCAATATTCTTTGCTATCTCGAAAATGTTCGAGGGGGACACCTAGGTAGGTGCCTAGAGTTACCGCCCATTTCATGTTACAAAAAGTCTCAGGCTTGTATCGCCAATCCCCATGCCAAAAACCAAGACACTTGTTCCAGTTAATAGCACTTCCACTTGCAGTACAAAATTTTACAGCCTCTTGTACAACTGCTTTAACACTGTCATGGTCCGTACAAAACACTGCTACATCATCAGCATATGCTAAAACTCGAACTTCAGTTTTATGAAAAGTGTAACCCCGGATGTTTGGGCTCTTCAGCAGCCGCAAACAAAATGTCTCGAGGTAGAGAGCGAAAACCAGGCGTGACAAAGGGCAGCCCTGTCTCACAGACGACTGCACAGGAATACCATCACTTAACTGACTAATAATTATCAGCTTCGCTATACAACCATTGTACATCATTTTAACACCTTCTGTAATAACAGTTCCAACATTGATATGGTCTAGGATCCAGAACAGAACTTCGTGTACGACTTTATCGAACGCCTTGTGCAGATCTAATTGCAACATTGCCACGCGCCCATACATTCCGTCACAGCGTTCAAGGACAGTTCTAGCTGTGTGAACATTGGTAAAGATTGACCTGCCTTTTATGCCGCATATCTGCTGTGGCCCTACAAGTGACATAATGACACTTTGAAGGCGTCGAGCTAAAAGCTTCATGAATATCTTATAGTCCACGTTTGTTAGGCTGATGGGACGGTAAGATTCAACAGACTGCAACTTAATCGGATCATTCGTTTTAGGAATTAGTACTACGTGGGACGCTCGGAAGGACGGAGGGCTTGCTTTCATGTCATAGAATTCGCTAATCAGCCTTTCAAGTGCGACTGCCATTTCTGTTCTAAAGGCTTTATATAGTGATGCACCGAGACCGTCTGGCCCAGGCGACTTGTTTGAACTAAGCTCCAGAATCGCTGATTCAATTTCCTCAGCCGTAATACTGGCTTCTAGAGCATGCGCAAGGTCATCTTCTAATCTCGGCATCAGCGATAGGAATTCTGTTCTGAAGTAGTCAGTGTTCGGAGTATTAAGGCTGAATATATCTGTGTAATGTTCGACGAATGCCTGCTTGAATATTTCTCTTCGATTTGTGGTTTCGTTTTGATAGCATATTTCCGTTATCTCTTTCGATAGGGCGTGCCTTTTTTCATCACTGAGCGCTCGTTTGGTAGGCGTCTCTCCGGACCACAGTTTTTCGTTACGTGCCCTTATCACTGCGCCCCGGTACATTTCTTCGTCTATTGCCTCGAGCTTAGTTTTAGTCTCTTTAATTTCTTTTGTGAACAATCCCGTCTCGTAGCACTCCATACTTAGCATAAAATCTAGGGCACTCTGCAGCTCTTTAACTCGTTGTTTTTCTTTTCGCCGAAGTGCACATGTTCTATCAATAGCGGCTATTTTAATATCACATTTGAACTGCTCCCATACTTGCATAAAACTTCCGGAGTTACATCGCAGCATGTTCGCTATTTAATCCTTGACTTTAGTCACGTACTCTTCATCTTCCAGTAATTTATCATTAAACTTCCACAAGTCCCAAATAAATTTCGCAGCTATTCTCTTCGTACCGATTGTAACCATGACTAGACAGTGATCACTAAAAGAGACATGTATCGTCTGGTAGTCACAACATAACAGCGAACATTCGACAGGAACTCATCCATGAGTTCGATGGTTCAAAGCGAGACAAAAGCGCCTCTAGTGAATGCGGTGTTGCCTTTGAAACGTGCTGTAGAAAGTTATGCTGCGCTGTATATTGCTAATTATGACCATTTAAACTACAGAAGTCGCAGTTAAACGAGTAGCGAAGCGAAGTACGTTTCCGCTATATTTCTTCTGCGTTTGGCACACACGCAGAGCGATCTTGCGGCAAACACAGAAGACCCCCTCCTCGCAATGTACGGCACTGTTCCGACAGGTGGCAGGCCACTCGCCCACTTCTTCCCTTCGTCTCGTTTGAGCGCATTGGGACCGTGTGGGCACCGGTGTGAGGACGACCCAATACCCTTGCGTTTAATAGGTTTTCTCGCTCTCTCCCCTTCAAACTTCCAGCGTACGTCACTCGAACCCTCTTGTTTAGGTGACGCGGCTCCTCTTTCCGCTCACAGCGCGATTCCTAGGTACAGCGTCCGATGCGGGTCGCCTCTGACGTGATCGCTGCGCCGTAGCGCGTCTGGTGGGAAAGCGTCACCTGCGATGTGTGCCATGCTGCTGGCGAGGAGTCATGCGTCTGCGTAGTGCTCCTGGAAAAAATAATTAGAAAAAAGTTGGGCTGTGGACTTAGAAGTGTTGTATATGAAAACTATGTCTTTGTGTGACTCAAGAGCATGCCGAGCGAATGAGTGGGCGGTGCGAACGGGGTGCGACAACGCTATCGCGTTCCACTCTTGAAGGCGAAGTTTAAGCGTCCTCCAATTTTTTTCTCTCATCGCTAGGACTGTAAATTCTCCAAGTAAAATAAGTTGAAGGGGAGCGTTTAAATTAATGAGCTTCCACGCTTCTAGATTTATAAAGGCATTGACAATATGCAATAATAGCCAGGTCACTAGAGCCGGCACATAAAGATATGTAGATAGGATGTTCTTGTGAAGAGATTACAGGAAAGTTGAGAAGCGCTAACACTGGAGCCGGCTGCGCGTAGCGTTCTCGCTTGCACACCATTTATGCAGTGAGGTAAAGTAACAAAAAGTGATGCGAAATGTCAGAAAGGGGGCGCTCGTTGGTTGTACGGGTATACCGTATAAATAAATCGAGAATCGTCATATAAATCGAGAATCGTCATTATGGTTTCTTATTTCACCCCTTGTTCAATCAGCCTATATTTTTGTTGTGTAAAAATAGCCAAAAGAATTTTATTGCTAAGCACCATATGGAAAGCTGTCGCCAATGTACCGCTAGGTAACGCAAGCTCATTTTGAATTTCTCGGTGTACCTTAAATACTTCCTTTCTTGCTTACAAATCCGTCAAACGAATGCCCCAATCTAAGCCTAGACGTTACAATGTCTATGATACCATTAGAATACTCTTATACTATGATACAACTATTAGAAACAGTGCATGAAATCGTGGCAGCACTAGACGGTCAAGGCCGAATTGACATGGTATTCTTAGATTTTGAGAAAGCCTTCGACCGTGTGTCCCACCGAAAGTTGTTATCAAAATTAAAACCTATTCTCAAAAACGACCAACTACTTCACTGGATTGAGGCGTATCTTACGGGCAGGCGACAGACAGTCGTTGTTGATGATGCGAAATCAGACTTATCAGATGTGCAATCTGGAATCCTACAGCGATCAGTCTTGGGCCCTCTTTTCTTTCTAGTTTTTATCAGTGATATAGAGAATAATATACCAGTTAAAATTCGGCTGTTTGCAGATGACTTCGTACTTTATCATGAAATTCAAAGCGAGGCACATCAGTCGATCCTAAACTCATCTTCATCAGCAATAGCCACATGGTGCTTAGAGTGGCGAATGAGCATTAACTTAAGAAAAACAGTCTCAATTATAATTACACGCAAAAAGAAGCCGTTACCCTTTGTATACAGCATTAATGGCCATAACTTATCCTCTGTTACAGAATATAAATACCTTGGTTTAGTAATTACGTCGGACCTTAGGTGGAATAGCCATGTAGCTCACATTAAGAAAAAAGCCATGAAGAAGCTCGGATACCTGATGAGGACCTTGGCTAAATCTGCAAGTAATGTAAAATTATTAGCATGCAAGACTTTCATCAGACCAATGTTAAAGTACGCTACCTTTGTCTGGGACCCTTACACCCAAGCAAGCATAAATATTATTGAAATCATACAGCGGAAATCAGTCAGGTTTATTTTTAATTCCTACCGCCGTCATACATCAGTTAGCGCTGTTTTACAGGAGGCGAACCTGGAAACGTTAATGGTAAGAGGGTATCGAGAGAGGCTCAAAATGCTATATTTAATTCATCGGAAGCATCTAAAGCTAGATAAAAAATTGTAGATTACCCCTTGTAGCCGGCGCCCAACGCGTTCATCACATTCATTCAGGTTAGACGAGTATTCGCACCGTACCGCGTTATTTAAGCAGTCGGTTTTCCCCCGAACTATCCATGACTGGAACGCCCTGCCTGGAAACGTTCTTCAAAGCTCTATCTTATCGTCCTTTGTGCACGCTCTCATTAATTTATGACTCGAAACGTTCCCCACGATCTCTGTCCTATTCCATATACTATGTGATACAGATCACATCATGTTAAGGGCACCCTTATTTTTTGTGCATAAGCCATTGTGGAAATATGTGCAGTATTGCAGAATTTTTTGACATTGTTGTTTATTGTTGTTTCTTCTTTTTTTACATTGTAACAAGATGACGCTTTGCTTGTTTCCACCCTTTTTCTCTTTCTTTTTTTCCTTTCTTCTGTTGAACATGTTATTAGGTTGCTAAACCCTTTATGTATATCGCACTCCTGCCTAGGGCCTATAATACAGGCTGGCAGTAAGAAAAATAAAGAAATAAAATACATATATGAGTATATATAAGCAGTAGCTAATTGTTGAAATTTAAAATAGGATTTAATTTCATTGAGTGCTATATAGTAAAACTGTTCCAAACTTTTCTTTTCCAATTCTGCAATCAGCCCTCCGCGATTGGTCAAAAACTTTTTTGGACCACCCCCACTTCACCTGTCTGTCACGCGATGTCACGAAAACCGCGATCACTCCCCATCTGATATGACGTGTACACACTGATTATGCATGGTTTCACCGAACGAAAGAAAAATGGTTATTTCTGATTCGACGCCTTTTCGCCATTAATACTCGCCTATTGGTCAAAAGATTTCGGGCTGCACCCACTTCAGCTGCTTGTCACGCAACGTCACAAAACCGCAAGAACTCAGCGCGTCACAGTGAAGTGTACGCGTTAAAGATGCATTAATATGCCGAACAAAACTAAATTTTGTTCTGACTAGCCACAGGCTGCCCCGTTCCTAAAGGAATAAAATATGGCGGCGGCAGATCGCTCAGGCACTGTCTACTCACACCTGCCGGAGGGCATGTGTTTATTGGCGTATAATAATGGGTGTTGGGTGTATAATAATGCTAATTGGCGTGTAATAATGGGCGTATGATGGGTGTTTACACCAAAATGCCCACTGTTAAACGTGAAACATGGACGTGTCAGACTTGTAGGTCTAATACCGGTTCCAGTCATAGCGATGGCTCACTTGGCCCCCACTTTTCCTCTAATAATACCAAACTGGACCAACTAACCATCACATATCAGACGCTCACGGTGAACGTTGAGGAACTGCTCTTTCAAGTCAACTTGTGTAAAGATGGCCGATACGGTGACCGACATTCAAGCCTCTATCGATTTTTCTTCTGAAAAGTATGATTCTGTGCTCTCTACTCTGACTACTTATCAAACCGTAGTGTCTCAGCTACGGGCTCAAGTTGAGTCACTTTCCGGTACAGTCACCCGTCAGGCTGAAATTCTAGACCAAACAACGGTGCAAATAAATGAACTTGAGCAATATGGCAGTCGTTGCAATCTTGAAATCCATGGCCTTCCTTTGAAACCTGGCGAAGACTTTAAATCCTTCATGTGCGACTTCTGGACAACTGGGCCTAAGGAATTTCCAGGAAGATTAAATTTGCCAGATACACCGTTTACCGACCTAGAATAAATCTAGCACTAGCCCACCTATTCTTGTACAAGCACAGAACGCTTCAGGGAAAGAAAAATGGTTTCGCGCTCGGAACGGTCCCCCGGATCTTGCTCAGCCGGAGAAGTTTCCTCGTCTGTTCATTAACGAAAACCTGACGCGGATGAACCGAGAGCTCTTCCGGTTGGCCCGCTCCGAAGGAAAACAAAATCGGTACACGTTCGTGTGGACGACAAACGGAAAGGTTCTGGCGAGAAAGTCTAAGGGGAGCACCTTTCATTCGAGTTGAAAAATTGTCGGATTTGGATAAGATTGTCTAGGCATTGCTGACATGGAGAGTATCAAATGCAGTGACTTTGCGGATGGAAATAGTCTTTTTTTCTGATGCCTGCACCAGCAGTTTCAAAGTTGCACATGTGAACATTGGCAGCCTTCGGAAACATTGGAATCAGTTTTATGCCATCACTTGATCATCTCGCCTAACGTTCGATGCTTTTGTACTTACTGAAATTAACATTTCTTCCGAGAGCATTCCACAGCATACATTGGCGGGTTGCAAGCCTTTTCGTACACACGACCAACCAAAGAAGGAGGAGCCATCGCAGTTTTTATAAGTAACCGATGGGCAGCTTCACAGTTAACTTTTTCCTTTTCCCACGCTGAAGTGATATCGCTGCGCTTGAGCACACCTGTTTTTTCTGTGATTCTGTTATCGGTTTACCGACCTCCTCGTTTCAATGTGCGGCTTTTTTATCCGAACTCGATTCCACATTGTCAACATTATCGCTCGAAGAGCACGTGTGTATAATAGGTGATATCAATATTGACCTTTTGCGTCCTACTGTAGGCTTGGTCGCAGATTACCTCGATAGCCTTTCCAAATGGGGCTTGGAATGCGTCATTCATCAAGCGACTCGTGAGAAATTTTCGGCCGGTAAGCTCGCCGTGTCCTGTATTGATCACGTTATCGTTCGCGCTCGGAATCTAGCCGTAAAATGCGCTATAGTAGAAATTAAACTTGCTGACCAATACTTCGTTTGTGGCTCAATAAGTTATCCAGATACTGAGACAGCAGCCACAGGTTCTAAAAAACTAATTTCAGTGCTGGTGGCTGAAATTGATGGCTGAAAGCTGGTGGCTCAATGTGACTGGAAATCTTTTTTAGCAATAGTGTCTCCTGCTGACCTTTATGACAAGCTCGTAGAAGTGTTCCCGAACTTAAAAGAAAGTGCTACCCGAACAATACATATCAAACAACGTAACATGGATAACAAGTGGGTGTCGTCTGACATACTTGCTGCAATAAAAGAAAAACACTTACTTTGGGCCCAATGTAAGCGTGCTCCAAATTGCTCAGACCTACGGGTCCAATTTAAGCAGTTGAGAAATAAAGTTACTGCCGTGATCCGCTCCTGAAAGTGAATACATTTTCGAGAAAAATGTAAAGCTGCTAATTACAGTAGTAAGAAAACATGGTCTTTAATTAACAGCTTTAGAGGCGCTAATACGCAAGCTAATATAATGAATTATTTTCCGTCCAGTTGATCCAGCGGCACACAGAATATTTCTGATCAGTTTAACAACCACTTCCCTCGTGTAATTAGAAAGACAAACTTACAGGTAGATTTATGCACTTTGCGCTAAAGCATTAGTGAATCGGCATATCTGCCTTCAATTTCTCAGGAAGAGCTAAGATTCATTATATTCATTTTAAAATGTAAAAAATCTCCTGGAATCGACGATAATTCCATTAATGATTTGCGCAGAACATATGGATAAATCCAAGAGGTTTTGCTGGCCCTACTCAATCGCATTATTTCAAGTGGCGAAGTTGCTGTAAAACTGAAAACAGCAATAGTTATACCTCTTTACAAAAGCGGTGCGCGTAATAAAATTGAAAATTATCGCCTAATTTTAATTCTACCTTCTATTGTTCAAATACTAGAAAAACATTTATTGTTAACGATCACAAGCTTTCTGGGCGCCCACAGCATTTTGTCGCCCAGTCAGTATGGCTTCCGGCCCGGCAAAAGCACTCAAACCCTCTCGAAGATTTCTCCGATCAGTTGAATATACCTTTCAATAATAATAAAAGTAGCTTGCCCTGTCCTCCTTGATTGTAGCAAGGCTTTTGACAGTGTTCATCATGGTCTGTTGTTCAAGAAGCTTTACTTGTGACGATTTCGGGGTGCTTTCTGGTTGTTACCAAATTTCCTTTAGGGTAGGCGTCAGGTCGTCTCAATTGGGTAAGTTCAAAGTGCATTCTCCATTATTAATGCTGGAGTTCCGCAGGGATCTATACTCAGCCCGTTATTATTTAATATTTTTGTAAATGACCTCTATAGCATGATACCCGTTTCTCTTTATAAATACGCCGATGACACAATGATCGTAACTTCTGCCCACAGCTATTACGATGCGATTGCCTTTTTACAGTCTGCTGCCGCAAAAGCAATGGACTGGTTTTGAAATAACCTAAATAATATAAATGTATCAAGACTCAATTAATCTGCTTCCATAATCTTTTGAGGAAGGTAGCCCTTGACTATCCTCTTGTTTTGAATTGTTCAGATTGTTCTTGTAGACCATTACAGTACTCATCTGTTGTAAAGTATCTTGGCATATATATATTGAGAGTGACCCTTTTTCTTCCCTCTTCCCCTTCCCCCAATGCCGAGTAGCTAGCTAGAGGAATATACCTCAGGCAGACCTCTCAGAATTTCGTATCATTAAACTTCTCTCACTCTTTTCTTGGAACAGCCACCATGCATACGTTTGCCAAAAACTTCGCGCCGTATCATGTCTACTGTACAATATAAGATATTACACGTCCTTATCGGTAAGAAAAACAATAACCCACACTTTAGGCTACAGTCTGCTGCGGTATGGAATAACAATTTACGGGCACCGTGCTGTTCGCTGGACAACAGAATAAATCCAATACTGCACACCTTCTTAAAAAAATATATCTTATGTTCTGAGCCTGAATGCTAACACAGACCGTTTCAAAACACTTTCGATGCCGAATTTCAACAATCGTTTAATGTAAACGGTTGTTTTAAAACACTTCTGGTCCAGTGAATTCCTAGTTCCGTGCACCTCTCCCCGTTGCTTAAGACCCACGGGCCCCTTTTGCAGGCCACGTTGTTCCACAAGGTATGGTACTAGAGCTCGCGCCCTTTATGTTCCAACCTACTTCAATAAATTACCCCCCAGCATCCTCTATGCAAAAAAGAAATATAAGTTAAAGCAACTGCTAAGGAGTATCTGTTTGTAAAGGCGTATTTGTTTCTTTTGTTTACCGTTATTGCTTGTGTTCATGCATGTGATTGTGCAATTCCTTTGCACCCTGACGGTCAGATTGGTGTATGATTATATTATGTCATGGTCATTTTGTTCACACGCGTTGCTGCATTTCTGTTTCATTATTCTCGATGAAAATTCTTCTATTAGACACTGGATCAACTTTAATCACTTTTTTTTCTGGTATGCTATACTCGAGTTCGCTGCTTATAATCTATTATGTACCGTGTATGATTTTGCTGCCTGCCAGGCTTTTCCGTTCAAGCCTTCGAAGGCTTTGGCAGGCCTGTATGAATGTACTGATTTCATTGTTGGAAATAAATTATTATTATTATTATTATTATTATTATTATTATTATTATTATTATTATTATTATTATTATTATTATTATTATTATTATTATTATTATTATTATTATTATTATTATTATTATTATTATTATTATTATTTATTATTATTATTAGAAAGCCTCTTCGTGGCCGTGTAACCTTCTCGAGCACTTTCAGCACGTTTGCGACCTCGCTCTGCCAACTCTTCTTTGATAAGGATCCGTCTTAGCTGCAATCTTAACCTTCCGTTGCAGGCCGCCGCAATTTTCGGGCAGCCGACGCAAGCTAAGTAAGGGAAAGAGGACGAATCGCAGACGCCGGCACCAGCTTCTTCATGCATGCGGTTATCGATTCTCAGTGCAGTGGCTCGGCCCCATCGAATCCCTCTCCACTTGAGCGTGCTCCTCGCCTCTTTTCAGCGAATTGGATAAGACAAGTCGCTCAGTGTAGGCAATGTTATTCGTTTTTCAAGCAAACAAAAGTGACCTATCAGCGAGGAGAGCATTTGATTAGGGATGCAATGTGGGCTGGTTGGTAATGCATCTTCAAGGGGAGTATGGTAGCGCGATTCAAAGACGGGACAAGAGAAGACACAAAGGGACACGCACAGCGCTATGTGTCCCTTTGTGTCTTCTCTTGTCCCGTCTTTGAATGGCGCTACCATACTCCCCTTGAAGAAGCACTTGATTGGTCTGTTCCGACAACCCCGCGGGTGACTGTCCGTTGCTTGTGTCGGTGGTTCCGCAAATTTGACGTCAGGAGATTCGAATAAAAACGTATTGGAATATTTTTACGTTATAGCGTCCATTGTTTTGTGTGGTGAACGTCGAAAATAGCCAACCTCTATTATATATGAAGTAGGGGCTCACTTAAGCCGCGTCACGTTACCATACGGTAATTTGGAGGCGCTGGGAACTCCAGACACGAAGCACATATAACCCGCAAATAAGTCAGGAACTGCGCCTTCTCCACACGCTGGAGGCGCATCTACCACAAAACGGGCCTGTTTATGGAAGCAGTGGTTTAACACAAGGCGACACTCACCCTCTTCAGAGCTGCTTCTGCCCTTCCGAAGACTGCAAATATTCTTTTACCAAACAAGGTTAGCGTCACTTCTAAGCCGTGCGGCAGAACATCCAGGTATAGGGAGCGCTACACTAATTTAACGAAAGAGAAGCAACAGCGTTTAGCTCGCAAACGCACAAGTTAGTAGCAACAATGTGATGCTTCGCACCACGATTGTTCTCCTTTAGGGAGTTTCAGCCGTAACTTCTATTGCGTCGATATCATCCCGCCTGCTTCTCTTTAAGCCGACGTGTCACAATATACAGCATTTGATTGAATATGCCAATCCTGTATATCTTGTTTTTTACACGTAATGACTCAGAAATTTTAAAACTTAGCACACCTGCAGATGCTAGTTTGTTACTGTAGATGTAACAACTGTAGTTGTTAGTTTGTGCCTGTCCCATCTTCTTCCTTGCTATCGTCTGCAAAGCGCATCCAATCTTTTCCAACTACAATGAACCAACTTGCCCTATAACGCATCCTGCTGAACTCAAGAAAGCCGTCAAAATATTTGGTTGCAGCCAATTACATAGGACGGAAACGAAAGCGTAAAAAAGGCATAAAATGAGGCATAAAAATGGCATGGAGCCGAATGTACTTCTTGCCCGTAGTGTTCAAGTTTGCTCGAGCTTCAGGAACTTCCCATACCGGCTAACTTCTCAAGGCGTAAAAAAAGTTCGTCGCTCGAAACATACATGGCGCGTTAGATCGATGTTCCTTTGTGGACTTGATAAACTTCGTTGCCGGTGCGCTTGGTCAAGCAGTTCATGTACACATTGATTCCGTGGGCTGTCGATAGTCCCTTGATTATCGGTATTGGGCGTCTTGGTCGGAAGAACAGGCTCAATATTGATCTGTCTATGCATCCTGCATGGTTTTTAGATCACGCGTACTTTTTAGACCCTTCTTGCATTGGACCACAACGGTCCGGATTGGGCTTTGAGTTATCGATGGAAGCACGTTTCTTTTCCGCTGTCATCTTTTTAAAAAAGAATGGGGATCAAGAAGAGAAGGAGCAGTTCGCAGCAGAGGTCGCGGTAAACGAATCGATATAGTATCTAAAAGACAAACAGTGATCTTAGTATTTATCGAGCGCAATCCCGAATGCTTGCGGAACCATTGCGCATCGAATATTTAAAAAAAGGTGATAAGTAGATGATAGGTAGGATTGATAGGTTGCATTTATGTAGAGGACATTTGCAGCCCAGACTTGCAGTAGGAACAAAGAGAATCAACTTCCTGGCGCTAAAGAAATGAAAGGGTGTGCTTCTTAAAGTTCTTGGGGGAAAATGTGTGCAACTTCCCGTTATTCATTATGCAGAAACGGGAGGTGTGCAGACAGGACACAAGAGAAGAGAAATGGACAACACGATTGCCGACTATTAACTGAAGGGAGCACTGAGGCGAAAAAAGAAGACACAAGACTCATCTGCGCAAGCTCTGGAATTGTATCACAACGTATCAGTTGGGTACATGTGCCGGTCTACGTGAGAGATAGCTGTTAAGGCACTTAATCTCTTCCTGATGTAAAGTAATCGAAGGCTGACTCACACACGCACTTCCACCATTATAGATATTCCATGTTTCTACCATAAGACACGTATCTTCATTCTTGTACCTGTACAATATCGCGCATTCATCTAACTCAGATGTGCAGTTACAATCTTGGCAATGAAGGGAAAGATTAGAAGGCGATATACAGATTAACTACCGTTTATCTTCCTTTAGCCTCTGATTGATACATCGCCCTGTTTTCCCTACGTAGAACCGGCCACAGCTAAAGGGAACTTTATAAACCATACCCATACGACAGTCACTAAAACTGTTGTTATTATTGTGCTTCACTGGTTAAATATCTGTTCCTTTACTGCCTTTTACTTTCTCCTTTTTCCTCTGCACGCCAGCGCATATCTTACATAGCGTATTGGGAGCAGTGAAAGCAGCATTAATATCATATCCACTTGCAACCTTTTTAAGCTTGTGCGATACTGAATGAATGTACTGAATAGCCACTATTCTTCCTTTGCTCATACTGCTTTCTGTAATCAATCACGTCTGTCTCCCTCGAAACCAACTTTTTTAGGCGTTCAGCCGCAGTGGCCACTGTTACGCTACGAAAACCTGCTTATAATAGGCGCCGGACGTGTGCATTAAAACTGGCGCTCATTTTGTGCATGCAGGATCTGGTGAGAGAAGACTTAAGGCACGACATGGCAATTCCATTTTTTACTACTTTAGAATGCTTGGATTGAAAGTTTAACACCGGCTTCGAAGATCTTGGGGAGTACTGTCAACAAACGTGATTTTGTTCGAAGACGAAGGACACGTCTAAAAACTGAAGTACGCATCGCAGAGGAAATGCCTTGGTAAACTTTAATCCTACTCCATAAAGTTTAGATTGCTCACTTACTAAGGTAGCAGTGGTATCGAATTCTTCCCTATTGCAGAAAATCAGGTAATCATCGACGTAACGAGCAGCTGTCCACCTTAGCAGCTGTCAACCTTATTCAGGTAAATATCGCTAAGTATACGGGCAACTTTTGAGCCAATACAAATGCCTGATTTCTGCAGAAATACGCCATCTCTCCACCCAATCAGCGTCGACTTTAAGTGCATTGAAAGAATTTCTGGGACAGCTCCCGTGGAAACACCGCATCTGTCAATAAAAGCTGACTCTTGCAATTGTTCTTTATTGCACTCATTTACGGATATTAGCAACTCGTCATGCGGCAAAGAGTAATACAGGTCTTCGATATCCATACTAAATGCTGCACAATCACCAGGATTTTCCTCTTTCAAATACTGAACTAGTGCCTGAGAATTACGCAAGCAAAAGGGAAATGAAAAAACTAGTGAAGCTAAGCAGTTCTGTAGGTAACTAGCAACACATACCTGCCAAGTCCGTTTCTCTGACACTATAGCACGAAAAGGAATTTCGTGCTTATGGTTCTTCGCCGAGAAAAATAGGTCTAAGGTGAGTGTTTTTTCGTTCTAGACATTTGAGACACCTCGAGTTTGGTTTCGGACGCACGAAGATGAGCTTACCAGTTGGGATTCACTTAAGCAAAAGCTCCAAGACTTGTTCGGTAAACACTACGGTCACCAATTTGCCGCGCAGAAGGCGTTATCCGGCCGCGTGCAGACGTCAACAGAGCCCTACGTCACGTACATGCAGTGGTCTTGGCTCAGTGCAGAAAAGTTGACGCACACATGACTGAGTCACACAAGCTTTCCCACATCCTCAAAGGCATTACCAATGACGCCTTCAACTTGCTCGTTTTTAACAACGTGGCGACGGTGGATGAAGTTATAAAGGAGTGTCGCCTCCTGGAACTCACTAAAAGCCGATGTATCGACCAGCAGTTTGCCCATCTGCCCAGCACCAAAGCGACATCTTCCTGTGCCGACGCTGCTCGTCCCCACAACACTGGCCATGTTACCAGGATCATCCGGCGTAAGATCGAGGCCGCCTATCCAGCTGCCTTTGACTCCAGCTCCTGCAACGCACCTGCAGTCACGGTTTACCTGATCCAGGCAGTTGCCCGCCAGGAGTTCACAGACAAGGGTCTTCACACCACCTGCTCCGCCCATCGCACTGATACCCACCCAGCGTCTTGGATTCCGCCCCGTCCCGCATCTTATTACCCACCACGCTTCCGCGACCCATCTGAATGGCGCACTGCTGACGACGCTATGTTGCTGCCTATGATCCCTGCCAGCGTCGGAGAACACCTCAGCTGCCACCTGAGGTGCCACCGGCTGTTGCCGGTCATCTCCAGCCGATTACCGTCCCTGTGGAAGCGTTCTTTGCCTGACATTATCTGACGTTTCTCCTGCCTGACATTATCTTGCTTCATGGCGCCCCACGACAGCTGCTTACTGACCATGGCCGTAACTTCCTCTCGAAAGCTGTCGCCGACATTGTGCGTTCCTGCTCCACTCAACACAATCTGACTACCTCATACCATCCTCAAACCAACGACCTCACAGAGAGGTTAAACCATACTCTTACCGATATGCTGTCCAAGTACGTTTCCAAGGACCACTACGACTGGGACAATGTCCTTCCTTACGTCCCATTTGCGTATAATTCTTCCCGGCTCGAACCGCCGGATTTTCTCCATTTTATCTACTGTACGGCCGCGAGCCGACCTTGCCCCTTGACACAGGACTTCCTTCTGCTGCGATCCCAACAAGCGAGTATGCGCGCGACGCCATCGCCCTCGCCGACCATGCACGCCAGCTTGCACGTACTCGACAGACGGCCTCGCACACCACTCAGCAGCATCAGTACAACGCCCGACACCGTGACGTACAGTTTTCGCCTGGTGCGCTCGTGCTCCTGTTGTCGCCCTTTCGTCACGTCGGACTTTCAGAAAAGCTCCTTTCGCGGTACACAGGGCCCTACCGTGTGCTGCGCCAGGTGGCGCATGTGACGTACGAAATTGCTCCTGTGAGTTCAACCTCGTCATTTCCTCTGGCATCTAGTGATTTCGTGCACGTCGGTAGGCTCAAGACATACTAGACTGCTTCCGAGTCCGGCCTTTAGTCCCTCCGAGATGGCACTTTTGCCGCCTGGGGTAGTGCTACGGAACAGCACTTGCGATGACGAAGAGGCGAGCAGTGTGAAGACGACGACGATGAGAAAGGCTAGCGCGTTCTGTTGCCTCCTGGCCAAGTGCGGCGTATTTCCTTGTAAATATGCTTGTATATAGCCTTTCGTCTGCGTCTTCCTACGTAACAATATTACATATAACACATAATATCGCCTTGCCTTATCCTATTCACTACGCACTGTTGATGAGGGTTGTAGGAATAAGCAAGCTCGGTGTTCTTTTTCACAGTACGTTAAGCTTATCCGCCCACTCCAAGCGCGTAGCACCACAAAGTCAGCGCGAACTCAGTTGCGTATGCAGACTTACAACATTCCGTTCCCTAGGTCCCGTACTCAGATTATTTACCCATACTTGAATTTGCCTTAGCGGTGTGGAATGGGACAAGTGATTAGAAGGCATTTTGATTGAGCGTATGCAGAAAACATCATAAGTATGTGTGGTATGCTATCTGTGGTTTTCTGGCGTCACGTACCACCAGCCTTACCAGCCTGAATATTCGTCTTACACTACCGCCACAGCTGCAGATATCGTCGTACCAACGTTCGCTTTTTGTACAAAATCGTTCCTGGAATTATTACTTGTTGCATTCTACTTGCTTCTGCTGCACTGCATGTTCCGCAGAAGGCTAGCAGGGAACATAATCCTTTCGAAGTCCCTGCCTCTGCTAGCAGACACTCACCTTTCCACAGAAAGCCAAATCGTGTAAAACTGTCACTTTCTCTGTCTTTGTATCTTTCTAAACGCTTTTTCTTCTTTCTGTTCCGAACTTTGCACTTTCTCATGAGTCTGCTTTCTAGCTGCGCACCTGTTGTAATTTCCTATAGTTTTAGTCTCCTTCCGTAGTTGTTGTCCGTCTCGGAATTATGGGATATTGGTGTATTGTTGTTCAGGATGTAGCTATTTATCCAGTTCTTTCTTTTTCTTTTTCCTTCCTCACTTTCTTTCTTCCTTTCTAATTTTTGCCTCATAACCTTTCTGCCGTGTTTGTTTTACAATTTTACTTTTCTTCTTATTATTTTTCTGTGCACCTGCAACCAGACCTCAGAATTATTCCTGAGCATATTAAAGCAATTATTGATTGATTGATTCAATAATGGGAATATTGTGATTAGGATTTAGTCTGTCCACCTGTAGTCTTCAGCAGCATAACTTGATCACCAATACCTCTAGAAACGTCTTAGACCTTTGCCTCTGGAATGATAAAGTTATACATGTCTCTCGTTTTGGCATTTAGTTTGAGCGTGCCTATAAGTTTCACCCTTCATTGCAAATAACGGCCCCTGTGTGAGCCCGTAGAGGAAGCTCCTCGAGTGGCATAAATGAATGCTCTAGGTTCGCTTCCAAACGTGGCGATTATGCTGGTTAATAAGATTTTATTGCGACAGCAATGGTACTGACACTTCAGGTGTATTTTTGCCGTCGCAGTCCAAGGGCGATAGCATCGTCGCCGCGATGCTGTATGTGCGAGTGAAAGCACGCGAGGGAATCCTACGATCGCGGCTCAATTTAGTGTGCGCGAAGGAGGAAAGCCGAGAGCAAATACGTCATCTTCCGTCGCACGAAAGGGCGGGGGAAATGGAGGGCGGAGTTGTCCTCAGGCAGCAACTGCGTATTTCGCAAACGAGCGCAAAGGTTATCGACGATCGCGGCTCAATCTGGCGTGTGAAGAGGAGAAAGGCGGGTAGGCAGCGGGAGAGGCAGGGAGGGTGGCTTCGACTCCGCCAGCAAGTGCGCACTTTGCGTCTGCAGATGGCTCATACCTTTGTGCGCACTGTGTTTCGCCGCTCTTGAGTTAAAGCGATAAACAGCATGAAGGTCACTTCGCTCGCTGCTGCTGCCACGCTTGCTCACACCAGCGTCTTCACAGTGAGTGTCCACGCTCATCGACTATGATGTATTGATGTTTGCTTGTACACGCTGGCACCATGCTTGCAAATTCAGCCAGTAAGCGAATCATTCTGAGTTTATATGGCCGATAAAACTATTATCCTTAATTCGTGTAGCTGCCTACTAATTTGCAATCGCAATTAATGCTTGGTGTTCCGGGCGAAAGTGCTGCTTTTCCGATTGGTACTACACTGGTTAAGGACCAAACTAATGTTGATGACCAAACATCAGTTAACGGAGCTTGTTTCCAGGAGTACGCTCAAATACATTTGCCTGTGCAAGCCTAAACACTCTAAGTAGCCCAGTGGTTCTCCGCACCTCGTCGCCTCGTCCTCGTCCTGCATCTCACCCTGCCTTCGCTCTTCGTTCACGTTTTTGTGCGCTTTTACAGTTTCAACATGCCAGTTGTTCTCATTTGAAATTATAACTGCCTCAAAGTATAAAGATCGTCTGCACTAACATCCAGAAGTCTTGCGCCTATAGCGTGGAGAGACCAATTATACCTTTTTCGGACCCTCTGCAAACAAATCATTAGACGTGATCACGACTCATATATTGCGTTCATAAAAAATAGTGCCTCTGATCGGCAAGTCGAATTTTGGCAGTATATCTGCAAGCACTCTAGTAGATGTGTAGAGTTCTCGCCAGCTTCACTTCATCAGAGTAGAAGTCCTGCAGTAGTTACGGAATGTCTTGCTGCCATTTCTCATGCTTTTATGAAGCTTGCGGTTTCAACGCTGGTGTCAGTCAGGAGCACAAGGGCCGTGTTGTTTGATGAAAATCTCATCAGCGCATGCCTTAAGCGCTTGAAGCGTTCCTTATACGGCGGATCTAAAGCACCCCCTGCGCAATCCTAGAAGCCTGCGACCTCATATTTACCCCAGCACTGACATCTTTATTTATTAACCGTGAATATTTCCAATTTCCTTCAAAAGGGGAAAAATACTCGCGGTTTTTATGTATTTAAGTTTGGCCATGAAACCGATGTCTAGAATTATCGCCCAATTTCTATTCTCTGTGCCACGTCTAAGATGTTCGAGCTTGCTTTTCACAACATATTGTCGTGATTGATTTTCCTCTATACCAAATCTCGCAACTTTCATGACACCGATCTCCGGGCCGGTACTTTTAAGGGGACAAGTTGACACCATTTAGTGATAACTCAGCAAAGCTTTTGATGTAGTCGGCCACTCACTGCTTCTGATCAAGCTTGCGCACATTTCTTTTGACTCGTCAGTTGTCGATCTCTTGCGCAGTTATCTTCTTGAGAGATCATGTTATGTTAGTGTAAGTGGCCAGACGTCTTCTTTTTTCATGGCAGCTAGTGGCGTCCCTCAAGGATCGGTATTAGCACTGCTCCTTTTTTAATTTCTTAATGACGTTTCTTCCGCTATTCGGAATTCTCCTTTCCTTCTAGGTGACGATTACAACAAGATATTTAAGGAAATTCAAACTGCTTATAAATGTCGCAATCAGCAGTCCGGCCTGTTCTCTTTTTCTAAAAGCACCAAGGACAACCGCGACTTGAATGCTGCTAAGACCAAGGTCAAGACTGTCACACCCACAACAGCAAGCATTTATTTTTAAGCATGAAATGCTTTTAGCTCCCGTTGTCGGCGACCTACGAGTGACTTTGAGGCAGTGCCGTTATCCGGCAAAGTAGCGAGATCAAAACGACATTATGTGGGCACCAAGTCAAACATAAAAGCGCGCTCTCTGGCCCCTAACCCTCTGTACAGGACCGCATTAGTTACGCTACTTCCTGCCCAAAAAGTTACAAAAGAGATTGCTTCCGAGTGCTTCCTAATATTTGTTCACAATGACAGTCGAGGTGTAACTTCCATTACGCTGAAGATTGATTTGTCATCGGCCATAGCGATGTTCAAAAGGGAGATCCAGTACACTACAAATTTCATTGTCATCTTTTGGTGCTGAGACAGGGTTGCCTGTGCTGTTTTAAACGTCAGCGGTCTGCGAGTTCCGGGGCGCGGCTTTGCGCCGCCTCGAGAGATGGAGCAACGCTGCGTGGTGCCTATTTCAAGCGCTTTTCTACTTCTAGCTGGGCAGTGCGCTGTCTCCCTAACATATTTCGCTGCCTGTTGTGCCGCCCTCAGAGAGTTTTCTTCTTCAAGCTGGGCAGCGTCTATATGGACCAGTGCACAGTAAGGCGTGGTGTGGTCTGGTATGGTGGGCTACGCCGTTGCGAACATGCACCTCACCTATGTTAGACTGTGGCTAGTGTCTCCTCCAATCAATATGCTTTGCCCGCTGCCATTTCATGCTTACATCTATTCTCGATTACGAGAGAGCCAGTAGTTTTTTGTATTCTGTACATTCTGTACCATTCTGTAAGGTCTGTGATACCAATGATCTCGCTGTACTTATTGGTAATACCTTACACTTTTCTGCTCACACCGAAGGTGTTGCAATGCGGGGTATGCGCTCTCTTGGCTCAATTTGCAGACTATCGAGAAAATTCCTCCTATACCGTTCAACAAGTTGCGCACAATATTCTCTTTCTCAACTCCAATATGCTTCGGTCGTCTGGATTGACAATGCTGGATTCAACAGTGGCGGGTCTAGAAAAATTTCTCAGCATATATCGTCACCGCTTTGCTAACACGGACACTAAAACTTGTTATAGCACTGTTGGATTACTGACGTTGCCCTTGCTTCGCTGCCGACGTAATCACAATGAATTTCAGTTTCCTATCAAACTCCGTCACGGTAGCTTCACCTGCTCGAAACTCCTCGCTTAAGGCAGGCAGGCAGGCAGGGCAGGGCAGGGCAGGACAGGCAGGCAGGCAGCTAAACGGGGTCGAAAAGGCAGGTAGGTAGGTAGGTAGGTTCAAAACCGCAGAAGTAGGCAAATAATGCTAATCGCATCAAAATAGAATCGAAAAGCCTGTGGAAGCAGAAGAAGCGGGAAACAATTGATGAATCACCTACAGCATCGCGACAGCATACGCAAGCAAAACAAACAACAGTTGTCACTTGATGAAGTATACAGAAAATGGGAAATACTTAAGTAATAAGAGAAGTATGATTAAAATACTGGTCCAACAAAGAATGAAAGGGAAAGTGACCATTGGTAGCCGAAAATACGAGAGGAAAATAATGCAGTCTATAGGATACTTTGAAGCCACATAAGCTTATTAGGCACCAAGTCGGGAACGATACGACAACGTATACTTGACGAAGATGGAAACAAACGGGAAGGAAATGCGGATTTAATTTACATCTAAAAAATAACAGCCGAACCATATGAAGCCAATTACGAGTTGCGTTCTGAGATAAAAAAGAACGTGGATGAACAACATAAGATGGAGTTAGTATTGACAATTTTCAAATTATCAGGAAAATTCGGAGAAAATTACTAAGCGAATTGCCACATGGATAGATGAGGTTTTCATTAGGCCGTATTATAAACTATGATTAAATGTAATGAAGCTCTATTGAAAGGAGTAGCAAAAAGCTTTGAAGGTATGCGAATACCAAACAGATGGCGACCAAGTAGACTGAACCTATGCTATAAAAAGAGGGGAATGTACAATTCCCTCATCTAGACCGTTGACCATTCTAACAGTAATGTACAGCTTAACAATGGAGGCGAGTAAATTCAAACTTCAAATATGGGCAGACAATCATGACCTATAGGGAGAACTTAGGAATTTCTTGGGAATCGGCGGATGTCTGGTTGACAACTTATTTGTTTTACTCAGTGTAAGGAAATATCCAGAGAAGAAAGGGAGCCGTTACATGTGCCGTTGTTTAGGCAATACCGTAGCGTCTGAGAACGTTAACCCAAAAACTCGGTGGGGCATTCGGGAAGTAGAATGTCAGGAAATGACTGTAAACAGACATTCAGGAAGATGTAGAAAGAAAATAGCATTTGCACTGAATGCGAAAGGATGAGCAGCGATGAGAAGTTGATATCTCCAAAGCACTAACACAAGGGGCCCTTTATCCCCGCCGCTGTTTATGATGCACGTCGTAAGGCTGAAAAGAGCACTAGGAGGAATCAATATCGGGTTTATTTTCTCATACAAAGAGGCACAAGCGATGGTGGAGCAGCAGCTCCCAGGCTTCTGTAAGCGGACGACAATAGGGGGGGGGGGGGGATATTGCGTGCTAACTGGCGAAGTAATATGCAAAGTCTGGTTAATATATGTGTACAAGAAGGTTAGACTTTAAAATTGAAATTGAGCGCTAAAAACCGTCTCCTACCATATTCAATGGAAAGAGTGAAGGGATAGCGCCAATACAGGGCCCGGACATACCTAGGCTAAAAGTATACAAATACACTTGGGCATGAATAAACGAGGGCAAAAGATGCATAAAAAATATAGAAAGAAAGTTCGGTAGCACGTTTCACTCTCTGTAGCACTTGAAGGCGATGTCCTGCTGCACACTTGGTTATGCATTAAGTTATACAATGGGTGATTATACTTCTTGCAAGACATAACGAGCCGCAGTGCGTAGTACAGATGTGTCGCTTTTAGGTCGACCTCCTCAATGACACCTGCAAGCACTTAATGCACTACCTAAAGGTGCAGCATGCTTGTCGTCAGTGTTCCAAATGTGTAACGCAAACCTAATTGCGTTGCATCTCCTTTGCAGGGGAAAGCAGCACTCGCCATCGAACGCATTGCTTTAGGCGCTTTCGCAAGTCGCACCTCGTTTCTCGCTTAGCGAGCATCCGAGGCCGTCGCGTGCTTTCGAGGCCTACCACGCTATCCGCTTTTAGAGCTGCGCTCTACAGGCATCGTCCCGATCCTACAAACATGAGAGCAAAAACTGAAGCACACGTAGTAAAGAAACAATCTCGCTGAATACGTTATCGCTAGCAGAAATGCTTAAGGTGCATAACATGGGCTACTTCAAGTCGCGAGCGGCGCCGCTATGATTGCGCAAATACAGCAGAAAATCTTGTAGGTTCTGAGATAGCATCGCGAAAGTTTCTCACTAAGCCCTCGTCGGTGAATTGTAGTCCATACACAAAGACGTTCGTGGGTCTGGTATTCCACGTACAGTCGTCTAAGATTGTAGAGCCGGCTTTGCGTCCTTTGCTGGCTCTTGACTTGCAAGCAGGCGGGTTGTCGTGTTTCTTCGACAGCCTGCAGAAAGGCGGCAATGTTGAGGTATTGTTCGTGGGTAACGTGTTGCAGCATGACGTCGAGAGTTGTCGTCGGGTTCCTTCCGTAAAGCAGATTGAGCGACAGGATTTTCGTTGTTTCTTGCGCTGCCGATTTGTATGCCAAGGCTATGTACGGAAGAAAGGCATCCCACGTCTTGTGATTGGTGTCAAAGTGGAGCACCACCATGAAAGACACTGCGAAAACGGAGGAAGTGCTAAGACTCGATTATCCTACAGAGTGGGCTGCATTCCAAAGCCGACAACGTGTCACAGAGACACCTAGAACGCCACCGCCATCGATATCCTCCCAATCCGCTGATAACGACGCCTGCTGACCGACAGGTTATATAAACATTGCGGTCATTGATGGATGCTATTCGTGTTATTAGCAAGGTCAAAACCCAATAGGCGCAGAGCGCGCTGCAGATGTTGGACAATCTCGGTCCACGGCTTGTTGCTTTATGGGGCAAAGCAATCGCCCGCCAAATTCCATCGTATCTACAGGAGCCCAAGAGTGCATCTGTCTTTCAGTTGAACGTCAGAGGACTTAAGTCGCGTATGTCCGTCTTTCGACAGTTTGTAGCCGTGGATTAGTTTACCATTATTGTCATTTGGGCCAAACTTGTCACATCTCATCACACTGTCCGCGCATGAGTGCAATTTGTCTTCCACCCACGGGCAACGCTGCAAAATAAGTTGTTTTCATATGTCGTGACTTGACACGTTCATCACCCAGTGTCACCCGACAGATTTCAATGCCCACCACTATCTCTTCGGAAGCTACAATAACTCAAGGGGCAGCAGACGGGTGTCTATTGCATCTCAACGAGAACCTTTTTTGTTAAACGATGGAAGCCCCACCTGTTTGTGAGGAACAGCGCATAGTAGCTGCCTCGACCTTAGCTTTGTTTCGTGCTCTTTTAGCAGAAGTGTTCAATGGTTCTCAGACTTCTCAGCTGCACAGGGTGTTATAGCCTGAGCTCCTCCGATACGGCCTACCTGTTATACCTAACACCTGCAAAACGAATTTGCCTACAATTGAGAGCATTCAGGCCCAAGCCCTTAGGGTATGCGTTGGATTACTACGCAGGGCGTCAACGGCTGAAACTATTGATATCGCTCAAGATTATTCAATCACGACACACGTCGCCGTCTAGACAATGCGGGCACATGTCAGGCACTTTGCCCGCACGCCTTGGCATCACCTCGCCGCACTCACCGTAGAAAGACCCCGCACGTCATTTAGCATAACTGTCAGTGCATATTGTGCCTCGCTTACATCGGGGTACATCTGCGGCCAGGCTGAGGTCCTCTCCATGATGTTTGTGCCATCCTGAAGTACACTTCATAATTCAAGGGCTTCAGAAAAAATCATGTCTACCCCTGTCTAGAGCAATTGAACTTACTCTGTTGTACAAGGGATGCAGTACCCACGTACACATATGTATTGACGGATTGACTACATCGACCAGTTCTGGTGGTGCTGGGTTTATTCCCACCATAGGAATAACACTGCGGTTCCAGACGTCACAATTCACGACGCCCACAGTTGCAGAACTTATGGCTCTACGCAGTGCGCTTCAGTTGATTGACACGGAGAGTCCTAATACATGGGCCTGTGTTTTCTGAATCGATACCGGCTTTACGTAGTATGCAGACAGTTCTCCGACAGGGAGCTCACGAACAGCTGATGCACGAAATGGTCAAATTGCACCACGACGTAAAACAGAAAGGCCACGAAATAATTTTTCAGTGGCTACCTGGCCATTTAGGGGTCAGTGGAAATGATCAAGCAGACAAAGATGCCCGAAAGTCACATCGAGAACAACATAGCGTTCCATTCTTATTTTCAGGACAGACGCTGCAAGGAAGTTTCGTCACCTGGCTCGCAAGCACTTTTTAACAGAGTGGAACGCTGCAAGTATAAGGCACCACCAGGTTACACGAACTCATCACTTCGCTCCAAATTCTACCTCCACACTGGCCTCATCAAAATGAGGCATCGTTTCCATACCGACTGCGACTGGGAGGCCTACACTACTTTGACTGGAATGACCGGCAGTGTGGCATGCGATGTCTGTGGCGACGAAGAGAACATCGAACATTTATTGTGCCACTGCCGTCAATTTCAGTCGGAAAGACAACCATTATTTATCCCATTGCCACAACTGGAAGATCGGCCGTTGTGCGTGCAGGTACTACTCGAAGACTATCCTGATTGCTCGTTATCCTACAAAGCTGTGAAGGCATTTTTGTCTTTATTGAGGCCGACTGGCCTATGTAACTGCCTTTGACTGCCTCAGGCCCTCCGCGGTGCGAGCTCGCCGTGTTTCCTCGGCCACCTCCCTCTCTGTATCTCATCGTTCTATTCCCTCTTTCTTGTCTCTCTGAGTAGGTAGCCAACCAGACGCATTTCTGCTTAGCATCCTGGTGTTAACAGCGTAAAGCGTAGAAGGGACACGAGACGAGAAGACGACCCCACAAGCGTTGACTTTAAACAACGTTCATTCGAAGGAAGCATGGCTTCTTATACCATTGCCCACACGTGTCACAGACATGTCATTGCGCATCATGTGAAACACGCACCTTTTCGCATTCAAGGTGATGAGTGCCCTTGCAAAAGTTCAAGTTCGTTTTTTAGCAACAAAGATGGCATGCTGACACATTGCTCATGGAGTCGGGCAGCCAAGGTTGCCTCAATAATCTTCCACCCTTTTCATCCTTTCTATCATCCTTTCCTTCTCTCCCTCTTTCTCCTGAATGACTTTTGAAAGTTCTATTAGGACAACACTTTTTTCATAAAAGGAATTAACGTGAAATTATGTTGAACTGAGGTAAGTACCGCTAGGCGTTCTTTTAGAATTTCCGAACGCATTTGATTGTTTGAATCAAATTTTATGGTTTCATAGCCATGTCCGTAGAAATAATGAAGTCTTGTATAAAATTTACCTTTAGGCAATTGAGCATTGATAGCGAAGACTAAGATCCCAAATCCATTTCTGAAGGTGTTCCTCAGGAATGTATACAAGGGCTATTGCTTGTCATTTTCACTCTTTATATGAATTATATGGTCAAAATAATCCTTAGCTGGCTTTCCTACTCTATGCGCTGTTTTCGATAAAAAGTTGTGGAAAGCAGATGCTACCTCATATATGGTATTGTCAGCAGGTGGTAGCGGTGAAGAACGGTACAGTGTCAAAACTGAGTTACAAGTTAAATAATCAGGAGAAGTGGCAATATATGTAATCAGGAAAAAGCCTCACGATGCCTTAATCAACACCTTCCAATCAATACGCCAATGTATTTTTCTCGATTCACGTTTTCTAACATAAATCGTATGCGTGTGTGCTTCAAAAAGACGCAGTTAGAACGTTTGTTAATCTTTCACAGTACGCCCACACTCAAGGTGCTTTGAGGGCACTTCGCACCACTCCACTTCTAAATTTATATACCACTACATTGCTCAAACACTAAAACTCGAATGAAAACGCTTTCCTTATAGAGATTTCCTCCTGAAAACAGCAGCGACATGCTCATATAAACCGCACTGATCATGTCTAGATGCAACCTATGAAGAAAAGAACCTATGCCTATCAGAAATTGTGTTAAAATTTCCCAAGACTGCTTAACAATTCCCGCAATAACTGCGTAGCTTACTTTCCCATTTAAAGTCGTATCGTGCGTCAAGTATTCTACAAAGTTTTCTAGCCTTAATTTGTTTAATGCTCATTAGTGATATTATTATTCTAACTTTTGCTGTCTCTGCTGCTTATTTTAGAAGTCCTCTCTGTTTTCCCATCTTTGTGCCAATATGTATCTCGTGTGCACCGAACACAAAGTGTTCGTATTTGTTTTGGAGGGCGTCGACCCCTAGTCAAGACTGTACAAAGGCTCTTTTTTTGTTTGGCTGCGCCCCCAAGAATGTTAATATAACGTAAGCATGTAAATGTAAGATACGTAAAGATTTCATTTGAAATCTGATTTCTATGCGTTTACAATTAAGAATACACAGTCGGCTTTATGACACTACGGGCGCCGAGTTCCGGGAAAACGTTGAATTTCGGAACATTTTATTACCGTAGCCAGCAACACTTCGCCACATTATGTTTCTCCAATATTCAATAAGGACGCGTGAAACATCCCAGAAGCTGGAAATTCCATGTCCACGATGCGTGCCCAGACCGTGCGAGTATTCGGTTTTCTCTAAGATGCTTCGCAAACGTTTTACGTTGGCACTCTAGCTATACATCACCGTACGGGGCACGCTTACAAATTTTTTTTGTATTATTGGACGTGACGTAAACATTACTCCTTTGCCTACAAGGATAAAGCGGTGTCTAAAAAAACCGGATAGGTTGTCCTAACTTCACCACAACTAAAAAATAAAAGGAGGAAGATAAACCTACAAAGACGAAAAGTAATCCCGTGTGCGCTCTTTGTCAGATGAGCGGTGCCCTCTCCGATAGTCAGTCCTTCCTGCACTGTAGCGGGTCAGCAGGCACAGCACGCCACATAGGGCGCCGAACAAGACGCCCCAACCCGAGCATGCCAGGCCTAACGAACTTTGTGCCGCAAGCCACTAAGTGCACTTCTGCGTCCGCTTCGGGCCGCGACAATAGATAGGAGCGGAGTGAAGTTAGTCCACGTGCAGGCACTCGCCGCCGCCTAAAGCGATCGATGCGCGCCACTTCTGCGCCAGAAGCGGTTGCGTAAAGCAAATGGCAAAGTGGACAGAGGACGACATCACTTTAGCGAGGAACGTAAGGATCGCGGGTGGCGAGAGGCTCGCATCGCGCAAGTGGAGAACTCTAGCGCTTCAGTATAGTACTGCTTTAGCGACGCTTCCGGGTTGACACGCTGCGTTGAACGGTGCAAAGAGGACAAGAAGTGAACGCATTCCGAAAAAGGAGAAAGCACCTAAGTATCCCTCTAAAGTGACTGAGAAATAAAATAATGATATGCTATAATTGTGACAAACGTCACTGAAGTGAAAGCCAGCGTTAATTGGATTGAATGTTCCCTAACATATGCGGTAGGCAGCAAGTATCGTTTTCTAAGGAATTAAATATTGTTGTGGTACCCAAACATACAATGAGATACACACTGAAGCCAGATAGAAGGCAGGGGAAACCGACTGTTACGCTTAACTTAAATGTTGGTAAAATAAGCTAAAGGGAAATGAAGGCGGCCTACTAGACAACTTGCACCAAGTGGAAGCCGAACCTGCAAATTCCACATTACGAGTGCAGCACTTCACCAGCTTAGCTGCCACGACGGCCATATTCGAATGAGCTTTACTGTATATTTCCTATGTATACAAGCTTAGTCCTTGCAGTGTTGGCCAGCGCGGTTCGCGGTCATGCCAAAGGAAAATCCGTTTGACTGCTGGCGCCGACTTGATAATGTAAGCCAGTATTAACTGTGATAATGCAAGCCAGGAATAAAAGAGGAAACGAGCGAAGAGCTAGGAAGCACATTGATATGCTATGGTCGTGTGTAGACTTGAGGAAACAAGAAGACGCACTCCAAACAAGAACTCACGGGGATTATGGATGCACTGAGGAAAAGGGCAGAAAAGAAGTACTCAAGCGTACATTCTTCCCCGGTAAAAAGAAAAACTACGCTCTTTATGAAGCAGAAAACCAGCCGATCTTGTTTCTTCACATAGCTTAAGCCTTTCCGAAGCCCGACTTTACCCAACCTCATTCAAAGCAACCAAAATAATTCAGAGCAAATGGGTGGCGCAGTCGCAACGCTATTTTCTACGAAAATCTCCGGCAGTTTTTCTTTCGAAGAAATCTGTTGTCCCGGGTAAAAGATGCCCAGACAACTCCGCCGCATAGAATAAATAAAACAAGGAAGAGATGATTATTTTGAACGTTAGCAGTTGTTTTCGTTAGGCGTTCATGATATCAAATAATTTTATTTCAAGTCTTAGCCTCTGCAATGAAAATCTTTATAAACGCATGCGTGTCAAGCTCACACATTTCATTCGAACGCTAGACTCTTGAGAAATGAAATTGCTTTGACTGCAGTTCGTTCTATTACGCTTGTTTGTTACATTGGTTTCCATTAGTCCTGAATTTAATGTTATGTGATTGTTTCGGGGACACAGAGGAAATAAAAATAAACAGTTGCAAACTCATATAAGTGTTCCTACACTGCTGCGAAAGAGATCGCACTAAGGGACGGTAGTTGCTTATGCTTAGTTTATGGTTCTGAAGCATGGAGCACTATTTCTGGAAGATTAACGCCATATGATTCTTTTTTGCACTCAAGGCACCTCAAGCTAATAACACAATTCTGAACTGTACGCTAAAATACTTGTAGGGCAAGGAATTATTTGCACACCATATCGCATTTTTAACTTAGACCCATGCAAATATATAGTTAACACTTCTCATTCTTTCCTTTAGGTGACGTGTTTTGGCAAGATGTAGTACTGAATAACGGTACTAACGCACTGATATGAGCTAAGGATAAATTGTCATTCTTGAAACAGTTTTAACTGCCATATGTGCTATGAGCCAGTTTAATCTCTCAATTAACCTAGGAGGCCTTCAGTAAACTTCTAGCTGGAAGGCCGATGTAACTGGTTGCACAATAATTGATGGATACTATGAAACCAGTGTTAGCATCACATGCCTAGGTAGATGGCCGTTACCTAAAATATTCGCATCTGAAGTTCGCACAAGTGCCCCAAACTAAATGATGAATGAATAAAATGGACAACGTTCCTTATTTCCTTGAGATATGTTTACATTTGCCGTACATGCTACCGATAGGTTCAAGCGATTTATTTATTTATTTATTTAATACGTACTGCAGACCAATCTGGTCCAAGCAGGACAGGCAATACAATTTACAGAATATCTGTTTTACACAAAAGGAGAACAACAACAAGAAAAGAAGCATGGTAGTACCAGAGGAAAGAACGCAAAAAGACATGAACATCTAGTCATACAGTGCGTCATAAGGTTCTGTTAGGCTATTCCAGTCGGAGACAGAACGCGGAAAAAAGGAAAAGTTATAAATGTCTGTTCTTGCAATGTAAGGGGTTAGAAAGTGTGTTTCGTAATGTCGCGTAGGTCTTGTGGCCAAAGCGGAAAGAAACTGCGTCTGATCAACAGCCATTGTACCGTAAAGAATTAAGTTTTAGAAATTGAAACGACATTTTTATCTTCTCGATTCAAGTAGCTCAATGTTGTTAGCTTTCATGAGCTCAGATGGAGAATCAGTATACTTGAATTTGGAATAGATAAACCTGACAGCTTTTCGCTGAATCCTTTCTAACTTCTTAATGTTAAGCTTAGTATAAGGATCCCAAACAATAGAGCAATATTCAAGCTTAGGTCGAATGAATGTGAAATAGCTAAGAAGTTTCACATTAGGAGGAGAATTACGAAGTATGTCTTAAGTAACAAAGTTTGCGGAAAGCTGAACAGCAAATGTTATCAATGTGCAGATTCCAAGAGAGGTTTTTAGTGATTCTCACTCCTAAGTACTTGTAACTTGTAACCTGTTTCAAAGGAAGAGATGTAAGGTTATAATTATATTTCAGAGGAGTTTTCTTAAGCGTTACACAAAGATAAACAGTTATCGGTGTTAACAGTTATGCCAAAATCTATGCACCACTTAGATACATTAATGAGAATAGAATTCAACTCAACCTGATCATGTACACCTTTGATATCACGAAACAAGACAACATCATCTGCAACTAACCTAATTTGAGTTTCAGGAGTAATTACGGAGACAATGCCATTTATATATAAAAGAAACAGCAAGGGTCCCAGAACACTTCCTTGAGGCACACCTCATGTTACAGGAAGACTGCAGGAACCAAAACCGTCAATTGAAACAAACTGTGTTCGGTAATGTAAGTAAGCGGAAACCCAAGAGACCTATAAGTCGGGAAGGTTTATATTTACGAGTTTATTGAGCAGTTTATAATAAATAACTCTGTCAAATGCTTTACTAAAATCTAAGAATATCGCATCAATTTGTCCACAATTATCTATGCATGCTGCAAATGAATGTACTACCGTGACCAATTGTGTTGCAATAGAGAAATTTCTTCTAAATCCGTGTTGAAAGCTTGAGAGTATAGAGTTTTCCTCAAGGAATTGAGTGATGCGTTTTGCTACAACGTGTTCCAACAATTTACAACAAGAAGATGTTAAGGATGTTGGGCGATAATTTTCTAATAACAAATGGTCACCTTTTTTATAGAGGGGTATGACTTGAGCTGTCTTCAATTCATCAGGTAGCCTCGCACCTAATAGTGAACATCGAAACAAGATCTCAACAAATTTAGTGATAGTTTCGGCATAACGACGATGAAAAATATTGGGCAAACCATCAGGACCGCAAGTAGATTTCGTTTTCAGATTTAACAGCATTGCGACTACACCATGATATGAAATAAAATCAACCTGGGACGCTAAAAATGCCCCGTGACGCAGATTCACGGTTGTACTTGCCTTTGAAAACACTCCAGTAAAATAAGTATTAAAATACTCAGCATTGACTTGTGGATCTGTAATAGAGATGCCATCAACCGAAACCTGTGTCACGTGCCTGTCAGCATCACTCAAGTAATCCGAAAATTTTCTTGGTTCATTATTCATAAAGTTGGGCAAAGTTCTTGTAAAAAAGAAGTCCTTAGACTCGTGAATTGCACGTGTGAGATCGTTTTTGATACCATTAATGATCATAGGATTTGGAGTAGACCTTTTAGCCCGTTTTAGTTTCCGTTTTAAATGAATAATTTGTCGCGTTATCCAGTGTGTACGTTTATGCACTTTTTTCGCTTGTTGGGTGCGAACCTTTTCAAACACTAATTGCACATATCAGCAAACTTTTTCCATAGCAAACATACAATATGATGCTCTTCAGCAAAATCAATCAGGCAATTTTCCATATCTGCAATTAGAGAAGCATCGTTGGCTCTGTCGTAATCTCTAAAATAGCGCATGCTACTAGTTTTATGAGATGCGAATTTCACTAGGGGAATTGACATATATACAAGACAGTGGTCTGATAAACCTTCTTCAACTATGACAGTGTGTTCAGTAATATCACGGTTTATAAAGGCCAAATCTAATATCGTGCAAGATGAACCCTGGATGCGAGTGGGCTGTTAGACAATTTGAACCAGGTCATGAGTGAGCATAATATCAAAGAATATTCATATTTTGTTGAATTTGCTGGTTCCTTGCAGTCGCTCCCAGTCGACGCTGGGCAAATTAAAATCACCCAGCAAAAAGACTTTCTTCTTGCGACAGAAGTACATACACTCTCGCAATTTAATTAGGTAATCAGTAGTACAATCAGGTGGTCTGTAGCATGCTATCAGGATGAAGCTATGACCCCAGCAAGATATTTTTAAGCATAAACACTCAAGATCGCTGAAGCAGCTGAGTACCACTGCCTCAATTGAATATTTAGGAAGGATTGCTACGCCCCGCCCCTCGTTTCTCTGTCTCTGCAAAAAACTTTATAAGAAGAAGGAAAGACTAATTCGTCTGCTATGTCGCTTTGCAACCAAGTTTCAGCAAGGACTGAAATGTGTGGGTCTTGTTCAATTAACTTTAATTCCAGGCTATTTTTCTTGTTAATAATGCTCCGGGCATTAATATTTAAAAGTCTCAGGTGATTTTTCTTTGGCTTAGCACGAGTAACATGACTAACGGTTTCACTGTAGAAGTGGGATGAAGTGCTGCTTTGGATACTACTGCTCAAGTTTTGTGCTGCATTTGCATGCAACTGCGCGTCAAAGGGCGATTTGGTTTGTTGTTTGTGTTTTTTTGCAGAAGTACGTTATCATTTTTGTTCTAATCCCAAACATAGACCACGCTATTGATATACAGTTTATCAAAAGCCAAAGAAACCTTATCATGCTTCTCACGGTTTGTTCTTGCACTTGCCCATAAATTTCTTGTGACCTCACGTACTCTAAGCGAGAGATCTTCGCCAATAGAATATTCAGTATTTTTTAATTTACAACCTTTCTTTAGAATTTTTACTTTATTACTCGAGTCCGTTAACTTGAGGATCACTGGCCTTACCTTTCTAGTGTTTGGTCGGCCCAACCTGTGAATGCGCTCTATATCATAAATAATTAAATTGCATCGTCTGCTATGGTTCTCTAAATCGTCAATTCGCGCCTCAAGTGACTGAATTGCGTTACTCATGAGTTCAATTTGATTCTGGCATGAAGAAATTTTCTCTTTCAAGACAACCAGAGCGTCCAATTTAACATGAATAGCGGATAATCTTATGTCTTTGATTTCTTTGATGTCGGACGCCATCAATTTCAGTTTATTCGCAATTTGCGATAGGTCAGGACCAGGATTTGACTCAATATCCACTCCAAGTAACAACAACAGTCGGAGTGAATACAGTACCACATGCGATACAAAACTCATCAATGGGCACGGCAGCATCAGCAAACATGGGCTACTAGACCTAAAACATTTATCACGATGCCTTCTCACCTGCGTAACGAAGAGAAGCGGATAGTGAAGCAGCCGCATGTTGGGGAAGCCGCCGTGCCCCGTTGCAAGGAAATTTGCTGGAAGTCCTTTTATAGCATCTCGGCACAGTGACGCACACTGAAAATCCCACAGGAAGCACTCAGTGCTTGCTGACGTGATGCGATGATACAGGTAATCCGTTGGCATCCATATCGGATTTCCATGCACGTGTCGTGGTAGGGCGTCGGTGTCATGTAAAGGGGGTGATCGCAATGACATCCCGGCAGTTGTCATACAGTTGCATCAGAAGGCCAATAAACTGCATAAAGAAGAGAAGCGGATTGTGAAGCAGCGGCATGTTGTGGAAGCCGCCTTGCCCAGTGGCAAGGAAATTTGCTGGAAGTCCTTTTATAGCATCTCGGCACAGTGACGCCCCCTTGCAGGTCCCACAGGAAGCGCTCAGTGCTTGCTGACGTGATGCGATGATACAGGTAATTCGTTGACATCCATATCGGGTTTTCATGCACGTGTCGTGGTGGGGCGTCGCGGTCATGCGCAAAGGCGGTGATCGCAACGACATCCCGGCAGTTGTCATACGGTTGCATCAGAAGGCCAAGAAACTGCGTAAAGAAGAGAAGCGGATTGTGAAGCAGCCGCAAGTTGTGGAAGCCGCCGTGCCCAGTACCTTAACAAGCCAAATTGAGTACTTTCCTGGGGGCGATCGATAATTAACTACCCGTTCGAAGTCAGAGCAATGTACCCCGTGTAGTAAGCAGTTCTTACCCGTACAAAAAATTATTGAGAACTAATTGAAATATTGTTGGCCAATGTTGAGTTTTTTATTGCGGAATTATTCCGAGTTTCCTGGAGAATTGTTGGGCTGAGTGTTGAGAGCTCTTGAATATTGGCCACTGAAATTTAATTGAAACACCATTCGGTATCCCAATGTTGAATAATTGTTAAGTTACCATTGAAAGTTAATTGTGCTTAGACAGCCCGTTGTGTTCGTTTTGTTGAATTGTTATTCGGTTACCATTGATTCTGCGTTGAACTGACGTTGTAGTAGTTCTGTTGACCTCTTGTTGAGTTATTATTGCCACAGCACTCAAAAGTGCACTATGTCTCAGTTGAGATGGCATTGAGATTTCAGAAGTCGCCATTGAAATATGGTTGACGTTTCTTTGGGCTTGTGGATTTTTATTCATATATTGAAATTGCTTTGTTGTTCACACTTGCATGCCCCGGTGCCTGCTCATAACTTTCCCAAACACAAACACAAGCACAGGAGAGACTGATCAATTTGAAGTACCTTTATTTACAATAAAGATGCGTGCACATACATTATTACAGTAAATAAGGCACCACTATATTGAACCTGGAAACAAATTCCAGTACCGACAGCACTCTAGCAGTGTAAATACGTCTGAAAAACCTATACATATGAATTCAATCAATACGATCATTGTGGTCTTCACTTTGACTTAAGTTTAAAGTTGATGACTAGAAGGCAAAGCGACTCAAAAGGCAGGGCTTAAGCATACCCTTGGAACAACCAACTTTGAATACATGAACACTTGAAGCTGTTTGCGTGTGAATACACAAAAGACATCTGAATGTGTTACATTAAAATGTTTCGCACACTAACACATCACACGAAGAGCTACGGCTGACTGTGAGAAGGCAAAATAACAGACTTGAAACAAATTACTTCACGTAGATATATACAAGCGTTAGCACACGTCTTTCACCCCGATTAAAATTTAATGAAGTACCAAAGTAGACTTGCCTGAGCTGTTTGTCTTCGAGAGGTATATATTTTCATGTTGCCCAATTATTTTATAAAATAACATCACTCAACTTAGCTATTAATTGACTAGACAGCATTTAAAAAGTTGTCGGGCACGGTGAACAGCTGAATCATATGTTTCCGACGAGCCAGGTTCGCTTTCTTCAGAAATAAACTTGTGAAACTTTTGTCTAATGAATGCAACTTATCTCCCTTGCACAAGGGAAGAACAAACAGTACAGCATTTGATTATGTTAATTTGGGATACAGAGGAGTTTATTGGAGGCATTTCGTATACTTATTGAGCTTATTTTCAGGTAACTTTTCTGGACTTGCACAAAGCTAATTGAAGTACCCTCTGGGCCCTTTTTCCCTATACCCAGCAACTAAGTGGTACCTCAGTCAATAAAGAGATATGGCAAGGCTAATACCTTGAACGATAAGAGAAAAAACAATTGTTTAGCACAGAAAATTGGTAGTAACACACGGTTAACACATTTCCAAACAGCGAAATAAATGGTCGCCTGCACTCGCAGTATCATGTGCCCCAGAAATTGTCATAAAGGATGAGAAAACGTTCCAATGACTGGCCAGTCAGATTGGCGAAACAGTGAAAAACGCAAGGAAGTGCGTATACGAACACCAATGACCTCAATTGCGCAGGTAAAATGTTATTAAAATGCTACCACAATTTTATTGCATAAAATGCATAAAAGTTGCATAAAAATTACGACAAAGCAGTAATAAAGACGGAGGGAGATACAGCACCCGTGTTGAAAAAAAATTACAAGTGATATACAAGCATATTTAAGCTCACGACAATTTTTTCTCCAATATATACAAAAAGAACACATGCACTTACCGCATAAGAAAGGTTCCTGTGCCTGGAGAATGTAGCACAGTACAAAGCAGCGTCATGAGATCCGAAAAGTAGAGCTTACTATGTTTAAAAACTACGAATGCTTGCATACCTACAAACAGCCATGTGACATGTCACGCCTTGAATGGGGGAAATTCATAAATCTTACACACAAAGGAAGTTAGCATCACTCTTATTAGCTTCCTGAGGGGAATCCTTCAAGTTGAACTAGAAAAATGTACATGTGTTAGAAACAAAGCGAAGATAAGACCCTATAGCGTTCTTCCTGAAATAAACAGCGCAAATAATTTCATGTATCAATTCCATGGACACTTCGCCAATTTGGTGTACATTGATGCTTGACAACCATTCAAACAGAGACGAGAAGGATGAATTAAGGTTGGAACACACATGAACGCTGAAGTTTATTCGTGAAGACAAAGATTTTAAACACACTGGCCAACTTCACAAAGAAAAATCCATGGATGCGCAGCAGGAACAGCCCGGCACAACAAAAAAGGATCGAAAAACGTCCTGTAGAATAAACATGTGCGTCAAAAACTAACGAAAACGTGAAAACTGAAAGGTTTGTCCTGTAAGTGATACTAACTTGAAGTACTGCAGCAACTGTTTCCCACTAAGGGTCACAGAAATATTGCTTACGAATTTTTCTTCGTTATCAACAAATAATGTTTCCATGAGTCATTTTGTGTTCTGGTCTTTGTGATGAAACAATCGTTCTTTCTGCTCTATACCGCAACACCAGAGGAGTTCCAGAAGCAATATTTCTTGATCACAAACGAAACAAATGCATAACCAAGTTATCTGTTCCCCTTCGTGGGAAACTCTTGCAGTTCTCAAAAGAGTATTTCTCGTTGTGTAGTCTTACTTATCGGACAAATCTCGCTTTTTCGAAAGATTTGTCTGATAGTTCTCGCTTTTCACGCACGTTTATTCTACATGACAAGGCTTTTCATATTTTTTTCTTGTCGCACGTGGCTGTTTCTTCCACCCATGCATGGCTTTTTACCTTTGTCAAGTTGACCAGTGTCTTTAATACCTCTGTCATCAAAAGTAAACTTTTAGTTGAGCTTGCGCTCGTGTGTGCTCCTACTTATTTCGTCGTCCGTCGTCCGCCTCTCTCCGTCCTGCTGTTTACAGTACGCACGTATCACTTGCTTAGGCTGGTGAACACTCTCACAAACAAAAGTGAATGCCTTCCCTCAAAAGGTAGCCCATCCTTTACTACTAAACGCCAGAGGAAATCAAAAGTAACCCTTCACAGCGTTCTTGCGGCAGCTAGTACACCACAGAGCAGCACAAAAAATAGTTGAAAATCCCACTTGTTGGAGAGTGGCAACAGAGATGCGAGCTTGCCAGTGAACCAGCGACATATCAACGGATGTCTCTTGCATGACGCCAAGGTGCTCTTGACGTAGAACACTTTAGCACCTGGGAATTTGCTGCATGCGTAACCTGTGAGAAGGGAATGCGGGCAGAAAATGAGATTATGCGCATTAAGAATCTGCCACACACTGCACATAACTACGCACAAAATAGAAGTACACACTATACTGGCAAGTAAAAATTTGCGACTCTTTACGAGTGCCGTGGAGAAAAGGAAGAATTTGGTTGCTATGGTAAATGTTAGCTAAAACACACACAGCGATGTTTCACAGCGGGGAAAAATATTCCCGGCTCTCTTGCAGAACCAATGACCACACGACAGTGCATAGCCGATACCAAGCAGATATCGAATGTTTGGGTAGAAGTCCAGCAGAAGGAACGACCTAAAGATACGCCGAGAGCGATGTGAGCGTTAGCGTGCCTGTACAGGCGCCCAAATCTTTAACTGGCGTGCGCGAGCGGCGACTTCTCCGTGCGTCAGCGCCGTATGACGGGGCGCGGCTGGAAAGAGTCTGAGGCTAAGCGCATGCGGACAAAGCGCGCTCAGCTGGGCCCATCGTCTGCTAAGCTGTTTCCAGCCTCGCCCCGTCATACGGCGCCGACGCACGGAAAAGTCGCCGCTCGCGCACACCAGTTAAAGATTTGGGCGCCTGTACGAGTGAGAACATGTACGGCTTCTTTGAAGCTAGCCGCTCCGGCGTGGCTCCGATCATCCCACGCGATTTGTGTGCAGAACGTCGCGTAAACGCCCTTGCGCGCTTTGCGCGGTAGCATCTGCGCAGTGAGCTAGCTTCATGCACGCGTCATTCTTCGCAGCGCAAACGGTGCTCGAGTGCGACACTTAGCTCCAGGGGACAACGCGCCGATTGGCGCTCCTTTCGCTTCTGCAAGCAACGCACATTCGGATTAGTCCAACTCACAGAGGCAGCAGAGAACGGTGTCATGTTTCGCTTATCCCCTATTAAAATTGTACAGTACGCCTTCAACGGCAACCCGCCGCGCTAGATAAAGGTGCTTACTGCGGTAGTTTTGGCGTTGATAGGCGATAAGGCGAGCCCGTCGGCGGCTGTGTTCTTTGCCGACGTCGTCACCACACCTCTGTTCATTTGCGCTGTTTATCCATGTACATTCACCGCGCGGAAGCTGTGATTAATCGGTTACCCGTTCTCCGCAAATCCCAAAGAGGCGAAATATAATTTGGGGTGCGCCGCATCATTACCCGCAACCTAAATCGAGGCGCGCTTAAGCGCTACGGCACAAAAGGTGATCACGCTAACCGTATGGTATACGATGAGCCGCTACGGATTAAAAAAAAATAATTCTGATGTCATACGTGCCAAACCAGCGATCTGATTATGAGGCAGGTCGTAGTTGGGGACTCCGTATTAATTTTGACTTCCTGGAAATTTTTACGTGCATACAATGCACAATGCATGAGCGTTTTTGCATTGCGCTCCTTTGGAATGCCGCCGCTGCAGGGATCGTATCCACGACACCGAGCCCCGAATTGCCACGGCGGCCGGAATAGTTACGATATGCGTAAGCGTGAAGTGCAACACTGCCTTCCGGTACGAGTGTGGCACAAGCGTAGCTCAGCTGCACACCTGCTGCACAATTATTTGTCACGGTTCTCCTAAGCTCGTAGTGCCTGACTAAATAACTTTAAAGGTAACGCGCCTCTCACGTATCGGAACGCGATAACAAGCGCTTAGACGGCCCACGTGAGCCCCTATGAAAGATTACGTGGCCACCATACAAAATTATCACTGCGCAGAGAAGCCGATCCTCATGTTCCAATTGTGCTATCTCATACAAATTAAGGAAACATTAGACAGGAACAAATGAAGCAATGTAATTTACGCACGTGGGCCGCCGCTGTCTCTTCGCCTACCATTGTTTCAAACCAAGTGACGGCGGCAGCGAGATTTAGTATCGCGCGCTTTTGCTCCGGGGCATGCGGTCTGCTTGAAGAAAGTGAACGGTGTGATTAACAGCTCACGCTTGTCAATGTCAAAATAGAAAAAAAAGGCGACGTGCTCAAGAAAACGAGATTACTTACCTATCTGCCGAAGTTCGGCTGCAACTATTTCGGGGTGCCTTCTCTCCAACAGGCATCATGACCTCTGCCGCGCAACTCATCAAAACAGCCAGGCTCGCACATCAGTTGAAGACTAGTAGCTGGGTGAGCCATGGACCTCAACGGATAAACGCCCCACTTATCGTCGTTAAAGCATTTCACTAAAATACGCGTCATGATGTCCAAAAAGAAAAAAAAATACTTTCATCAAAAAGCACGAGCCGTGAACCACCGCAGAACTACAACCAAGTAACTGAGTCCGAAAGCCGTTGATAGCTTCACTATCGTATTGAGTTATAAAAACCTTTCAAACAAAATATACCGGCACTGAAAAAGCGCTAACTAATTAGCAATAATTTTTAATCTACTAACCTTCATACATTTTTAAGAACAACCTAATTTTTAGCCTGAACAATAAGTAATACGACCGAACATGCGACTACGAAACTAGCGATAACCATGTGTGCTTTTGCAAAAGTGTGCGCAAAACGAAGCTAGAACGGTTGCAACCGCGTGCGCGCGCACACACACACCCGAACGCTACCTTCACGTTTGTAGCGCCCCTAAATAAAAATGACTACTAATTTTGCTAGTGTTACAAAAGTAACGTTTCTAAACTAGTTTGTAGTGCTCTTGCAGGTGACGAGGTGACAAGTAACGTAGGATAAGAGTCCGTTACCTATATTTCTTTAATTTCCCTTTGGTGTTCTTCATTTTAACTCAACATACAAGACCTGCAAGCTTGGGTGATGAGAGGACGACAGTTCGGCGAGGCTCAAATAAATCGTGTGCTTCTTGCTCGGCGAGAGTTGGGAGCAGCCGCAGATACAGCGATTAGCTGTGATACTGACTGTTGCGGTGTTGCTGAATCCGAAGCTCTTTGAAGTCAATGGTTATAGAGGCTATGCGCTGCGATCGGAAAGCGCGCTCGTTCTTTGATCTCTAGTACTACGGACATTGGATAAGAAAACTATATTTGCTTTACGGACAGAGGGTACGTCGCAGGAAATTCTAAAACTTGTATGTATGTTTGTTGCGTGTATGTTTGTAGCGTGTGCGCGCTTGCATCCTACGGCTCCCACAGCGAGTCCGATGCTCGAAGGTAGCGTCGTCGCGTGTCGGCGCCTGTATTATCGCTGGCCACGCTGCCACCGTGTCTACTTTTTGGGAACTCCACATGCGCGTAGTCACCATGTTTGCAAGTAAATTTCGCATTCTTCTGCTCCCCGAAACGTGCTCATTTTGGATCGTACCAATGGCTGTCATCTAGTGTATGTTAAAACGACGATGGCATTTGTACACCGACGATGAAATAAATCGTTATGAACTAGGGCGGTCATGAATCCAGGGGCGCTATAACGTAAAACTATTCCAAACTTTTCTATTCCAATTCTGTTATCAGCCCTCCACGATTGGTCAAAAACTTTTTTCGACCACCCCCACTTCACCTGTCTGTCACGCGACGTCACGAAAACCGCGATACCTTCCCATCTGATATGATGTGTATACACTGTTTATGCATGATTTGACAGAAAAAAGAAAAACAGTTATTTCTGATTCGACCCCTTTTCGCCATTAGCCCTCGGCTATTGGTAAAAAGTTTTCGGGCTGCACCCACTTCACCTGCCTGTCACGCGACGTCACAAAACCGCAAGAACTCACCGCGTCAAAGTGACGTGTACGCGATAAAGATGGATTAATATGCCGAACAAAACTCAATTTTCTTCGGAATAGCCGCAGGCAGCCCCGTTCCGAAAGGAATAGAAGATGGCTGCCGCCGATCGCTCAGACGCTCGCTACTCGCACCTGCCGTAGAGCATCGGCTTATTTGGGTATAATAAAGCTTCTTGCGTGGCCGTGTAACGTTTTCGAGCACTTTCGGCACGTTTACCCCCTCATTCTGCCAACTCTTCTTTGCTGAGGGTCCGTTTTAGCGTCATTCTTGAGCTTCCGTTGCATGCCGCCGCGATTTTCGACCAGCCACCGCAAGCTAAGTAAGGGAAAGTCGACCAATCGTAGACGCCGGCACCACCCCCTTCATCCGGTTATCGACTTTCAGTGCAGTGGCTCGGCCCCATCGAATCCCTCTCCGCTTGAGCGTTCTCCTCGCCTCTTCTCAGCCAATTAGATATGACAAGCCGCTCAGAGTAGGCAATGTTATTCGTTTTTCAAGCAAACAAACGTGACCTCCTATGAACCAGGAGAGCGTTTGATTGGTCTGTTCAGACAACCCTGCGGGTGACCACCCGGTGCTTGCGTTGGTGGTTACGCAAATTTGACGTCAGGAGATTGGAATAGAAACATTTTGGAATAGTTTTACGTTATAGGGCCCCAGTCTAACGCTGCAGTTTTCACGTAGCGAAAACAGCTACTAAAGTGGGGCGGTCCTGGAGATAGGCGCTTCAAAGCGCCAGCTGTAGCGACAGTACGAGGAAGTGGCACGCGGCGCACGCGCCAAACATTTCAGAGCTTCCTGGCTTTCGAATGAGAGGAGTATGCGCGCGCTCGTGGCCTATTGGTTAGAGTACCGGGCTCGACGGCCGACGTTCGATTCCACCTCATCGGTCACACATTATTTTGTTTTAATGAAAGCGAGGCGAAAGAAGAACCTACCTACCGCAAAGTGACACGAATGTGGTTGGAACGCTTCGCAATAAATTTTTGGAATGTCTTGATATGCGAGTCCTAATTATTGTATACTGGACTCAACTGCTACAAAACAAAAAAACAACTAGAAAAATCAACACAAATTACCCAATAAATTGTTTATTAATCAGCGGCGTTGCCATTCGCTGATCGAGCCTTGCCGATGCGAGCTCGAATCGATGAGAGACCGCGCTTTGCGCTAGTGGTTTTTGCGCGTCTTCGGCGGTATCTTGGGTGGTACCTTGCACATCTTGTGGTCCATTGCACACCTTGCGTCTTTTATTGACATCCAAGGATGTGGCTTCAATGGACCAGGAAGCATCTCCCTGTTGTTATCCATGTACAGGTCGGGTTCCTGGAGTGGAAGCATTGGCGTCTCTATGAGCCACGGCACTGATGAGTTTGGGAGCTGCTTCGCCCAGTGCAATGCTCGGAAAGACGTCCCGGTATATAGAAGTGATGATACGCCCCCCTATCGCGACGCAAAGTGCGAGACCCGTGGCGGAAAAAACGGTTTGCATCTGGGGTCTACAGCGGCGCTGGTGGTGAGGCAATCTCCCAAAGCCTCGACAGGTGCATCTGCAGCGGTGAGGTGGCGCTGCTCCCGAGCTCCGCAGGAATTTCGTCGCAGCAACTTGGCTGGCGTAGAATGCCATTCTAGAGTACCAGCAGTCGTCTCCTACGTGGTTAGGGGTTGTTGGTGGTGTCGAATTGTGTTGCACCACCTAGTGGTAGGTCGACGCGGAAGTAGTGGTCGCCATGCGCTTCCGAGCGTCTCTTGTGGCACCCGGTGAGCCAGCGTTCGCAGCGGGGCAACCCACGGACCTCTCTGTCGAGGCGTTGTTGGGCACGACTGCACCGTCAAGGTGGTGTACTTCAAGAACTACGGCCGCGGAGCCGTGCTGGACCGGCCAGTCGCAGGCATACGCAAGCGGGCGGAAAACAACCGTCAAAGCTTCGCTCCATTATGCTCAGCACCGATATTTGTGGCCTTCGAAGTTGTCCGATGCCTTGGCGCTACCTCGAAGCCGCCCCTCTGCCAGCCAGTACCGCGTTGTCTGGCTAGGCGTTGAAAGCGCCGGGCGCGTTGTCTGCTTGCGCCCAAAAATGGTTTCATTCTGCAATCTGTGGGAAAACTGGAGGGAGACGAAATGATGTAGTTCACTTGCTGCTACAACAGCGACATGGCTCCCATGACCTCCGTCGAGCTGCTGCTTGAGTCGCCCCTTAGACCAGGGGCGTAATACGCGCGCAACCAAGCCGCGGTGGCCACGCTACTGACTGGAGCTTGAACCCTAGCCAAGGGAGCCTAAACTTGGTGGCTCAGAGGTCGATGGTGTCCTGGGAAAGATATTCACGGCAAGGAATACATTGATGGCGTTCCCTGGCATCAAGAACCACACACGACGCCGTGGTCCCACGAAGGCTGTCCTGAAGGCTGGGCCGTCTTGGACTGATATGTTGTCGAGTGCGCCATTGTAAAGTACATAGCCGACACAAACACACAAACACACACACACACACACACACACACACACACACACACACACACACACACACACACACACACACACACACACACACACACACACACACACACACACACACACACACACACACACGTGCGCACGCACACACACACATACACACACGTGCGCACGCACACACACACATACACACACACATGCACGCACACACACGCACGCACACGCGCGCGCACTAATAACTGTTTCATAGCAACTGCATCAGCACCAAGCCCAACTTTCGGCCTTAATATATAAGTTAGGTAAGCTATTCGTTAAAATAACGACAGAAATCATGTGCGAGTCACCCCACCCTTTCAAAGACGAAGCTCATAGCTTCAATCCATCCATTGAGCCACTCATAGGCTGTTATGAAGGAAAAGTGGTGACGCGGCTACGTGCGTTCATCGTGAAGCAACAAATAAGCTCTCACGGTGGCCTGTATTTCTTCTCTGAACCAGCAAATTTGTTAGGCCATTCACAATACACATCAACGATAGGAATGCTGTCGGGACACTCGAAAACTTTCGCTGGACAGGTAATTTCGCTCTAGACGCGTTCAGTTGTACTGAAGCAAAAGTAGACCCGCCATGGTTGCTCAGTGGCTATGGTGTTGGGCTGCTGAGCACGAGGTCGCGGGATCGAATCCCGGCCACGGCGGCCGCATTTCGTTGGGGGCGAAATGCGAAAACACCCGTGTGCTTAGATTTAGGCGCACGTTAAAGAAGCCCAGGTGGTCCAAATTTCCGGAGTCCTCCACTACGGCGTGCCTCATAATCAGAAAGTGGTTTTGGCACGTAAAACCTCAAATATTATTATTATTGAAGCAAAAGTACAAATAATTTAAAAACAGGCATAGACTGAGAGAGCAGAGTGAGCGACCAATGTATGAGTAGCTCAGGGAACACGAAGACGGAGTCTCTTGCATACCAGCGCTGATGACGCCTCATACGTTCTGTAGAAACTGCGGCACCTAACTTTTGCCATTTATGCACTGTTATTTCACGCACTTTTTACCTTTTTGTTAGCTGTTGTGTTTCTATCACGTTTTCAATGTCCCTAATTTTTTTCTTGCACGGTAGTTGTTCAGTAACTGAATAGCAACTAGCATGACCTTACACGTTGCGACGTGTAGGAACGAGGAATATACTGGAAGTAGACACGCGTGCATAAGTGCAAGGATGTCGCCCCATCAGCGAACCGGAGAGCCCACAGCATCAAGATTGCAGCATCAGCTTGTGCACGTACAGCGTAAGAAGGAACAGCGACGAACCTAGGTAATAAATAAGCCACACGTCGCGAGATAAGTGACAATGGTACCGAATTGGTATACAAGCACGAATTCGCTGGAGAAATATGATGCATTTTTTTATGAACGTGCTTCTTCCTTCCCTGAGAACACTTCCGTTTGCTTTTGCTTTCTCCTTCAGTATCACGCAAACATAATCTTTGTTTAATTTTATTTTCTCACTGTCTCCTGCTTACCATCAAACGTCGTCCTTCGAGGCATAACTTCAACAAGAGCTGATGCTGGAGGAGCAACGGTGGAAACGTTTCCTCCGCGTCTTTTAACCCCGTGCTCCTTTTTCGCGTTGCCAGTTCACCTTTGATGTGGGACTGGAGACCCAATCAGGGAGTCGGGAAGGGAAGGCTGGCAGGAGAAGAACAGCAAATGACAGCTGCAATAAGAAAGACACGGACTTCGAAATAGCGAGTAGCACAGTAATAAGAGATTCCCTTGGTGCAACATTTTTTTTCCCGCTTCTGTGCAGACAATGGCACAGACGCTTCCCTAACGATGATATATAGGGAGTGCCGAGCCGACAGACACGGAAATAGGTTCTTCCTCGCGCAGAAGAAGAAGAGATGGAAAGCAGTTCGTGCTCTCGCACCTTATGATAGACGCAGTGCTATAAGAATAACGTGGCTATGATGGGCTACGCAGAGAGAAGAGAATACATAAAAGAACTACCAAAAGCAATAAGATGCTATAACGAAAAAATAACGAAGGCAGCATAGTCCTGCTAAGGTACATTTATGCCCACGTGTAAGACTATTGCCTGACCATTGACTTCCGATTTGTCTCCTTATAAACCGGGGACTGCCTTGTTTTTCTATCTCCGTCTTCTTCGAAGATTACAAGGACGGAACAAAATAATAAGCATGAAGCGCAAAGAAAGGACTGACGCAATGTTACCCACAGGCCCACTGTGGTCGTTAGGTATGATGTGACTCAAGAAAGCACACTGCAGATAATCTTTCATTGTCGGCTGCATAGATGGGTGGCCGAAACATTGCATTCCGTCTTATGTTTTAGTAGCGCGTCCTCGAGAGGGACAGGTATCAATGGGAGCGGTTTTTGAGCTGTAGTCACTCGGAGAGTCAAAGAACACGCTATTGCCACCACGCCATTTCAAGAAGCACCTGTTAAAGAGCTAAGTTCCTGCGATAACTTCCATTTCTCGAATAGCACCTGTCCACTGATTGCTTTGGTGTGCTACTTCACTGCATGCGTGCATGCGCATACAGCTTTTTTTGCATGGCTTTTTCCAACTTGCTTTTTTTACATGACCAGCACGTGCATCACATTGGGAAGCACGGGTATGCGAGAGCACATACGCAAGCGCCAGTTTCTTTTATACCAATGACGCAGGAGTGAAATAGGCAGACTTATAGAATTTTATTAATGCTTCAGATCGGCATAGCTTTTCCAAGAAGCCTTCTTGGAATTTTGCTTTTTGCAGAAAATATATCTGCCTACGTTTAAATAAATGGTCATCAGCACTCGAAAAACAAATTACCGACGATTATCAAATTCCCGAATGCGAAACTTGAGAGCAGCTTTATACGCGTTTTCATTTCGCGATATATTCAGGAAAGTGATTTGAGAGACTCTTAGCACGTCGGCAATAATCAAAATTCTTACCTTCGGGTCAAGCACTTCGGTTCTTATACATGACTCCCCCAAGGTCTCAGTGTAATCGCTGGTGCCGCTTGGCTTCCAGCAGGTACTACTCAGTTCGCGTTGAGCATACAACCAGATCACAAAACAATCGCATACCTTGACATTGGAAACAAGCGGGAACGAGACGTAACCAAGCAAGCTAAATAAGGACGAGTGAGAGCTGACGCGAGCAGGCGATAGCAGGCCCACATACGAGTACGCATCAAGCGGTCGGGTAGGTATGCACGAAACCAGAATAACTGGTTTCGTGCATACCTACCCACAACTCTTGTATCCACGGCTTACAACGCATGCAGCTGTCGTGTGTGCATTACGCGGGAAGAGAATGGCGGTATTCATTTTATGTAAAATCCCAGCCAACTTCTTGTTTCAAATAGGCTTATTTAAGATCATCTATATGCGCTAAAGTTCTCTGAGCCACATGTGTGCGGGTAAAAATGGTTAGCCATAAATAGATCGGTAAAGAAGATAGAAATAGTAACCACACTGTTTTACGTCACTGCACAGAGCAATCCGCATGATATCTTCATGGCACCTTTAGTTTTACTAATACGAACTGAGGTGATTAATTTTCAACAGCACATGGGCCGGACCACTACACTTCGGAGCGCGTATCATCCATCTCCTTTCCCGTTCGAGGATGCCACTGTCTGCTGTATCTATTATTGCGAGCCGGTAAAATATTTCCAGTTTTAAACTGTAAGACGAGTTAATGCTCAGCCTAAAGTTCCCGTGAAAGAGCCTGATTGGCATCAGCCATTTGACAAAATTACACGAGATCACATGTTTGTTTAATACATCACTATAGCGAATCGATTTTGAATTTATGAAATAAAGATAGAGCTCCAGAACGCAGCCCACACCAGATGCTGGAGTATAATCATTGCCCCGAATGTCAAGTGTGAGAGGTCGTAGGAATTACGCGAATCAGCAGATCCGCGTGGAAGTGCAGACAAGCACAGTGCTTTACGTACAGCACACAGCCGGCTAAATGGAATAGAAGATCTTCAGAATGTTTGTACGTTGTACTTCACACTGCTGCTGAATTAACCTAAAGTATTACAGTAGAACGCCTAACTGTTAAACCATACTCCTTGTGGTCGCCAAATGAGTAATGTGCTGCAGCACAATATGTGAAAGTTGAGAGTGTCATTCTGTACCGACTATCGAAGCAAAAAAGCACACATGACTTCCCCAAAATGTTGGAAAACCATAGAACTCCAGAATGTCGACCTATTCGAAGGTAAGCTCAATCTCTTTCCCAATTACAATTTTACTTCGCAACCTAACAAATGAATGCAGCGTGGCCAGTAATCACGGAAGGAAACTTGAAAGTTACCGATACGTCAAGTGACATAGCAGGTTCATCAGTGCAGTCTGTTAAGATGATAAACAACGATGTACTGCCCTGCCGGACTCTAACGCACGTTTCTATAATTTAGAACAACATAAAGAAAGAACTCCCTGCTACCAACTCACCATACGAATACAATGTCTCATGAGGTGACCTTTATATCTCTGCATTGTGCGAGACAGCTGATCCATAAACGCAAAGAGGTTGCCGAGAGTAGTAAGTGAAACGTTTATAGCAGGAGCCTGCAGAGAGAAGTGCGCTCCAAATTTGCTCGAACCTGCACCGTGTTATCAAAATCAAAAGGACGAAAAACAACAACAAAAAAGCGGGACACGACCAGATTCATTCCTATCCTTAGGCTGGGATGCCTGAAGTGTAACACAGCAACTATTTCTGCCTTGCAGAACTGACTCCCTCCTATCTACCTCAGTCTCCAAGAGTGCCCGTTGTTCAGGCACGGAGCGATATCGATCTGGCTTTTCCTCTTCAAGGCAGAATGCCGCGCTTCTTATGCAAATACCCCCCGTCATGGATGTACTTCCGCGGTTTGAACGCCATCGACTTGGCGTTTGGTGTGTCTTCCCAATCTTCGTTCGAAGTTTCGCGCATGCTCACTCCTTTATCTCATAACTTTCTCTGAGCTTCTGCTCCGTCTACAACCCGCAGTCGTGAATATTTCTCTTTGGCGTGCCTCTGAAGATTCCGAAACGAAAGCAAGGTCACCTTACGTATCAATTCTATCTCCAACCCTCATTTCAGTTTTTCGACCAAAAGAGACCTAATAGCGACAATAAAAACCAACATTCGATTTAGTCGAAGATTAATCCTAATATTTGCTGGGAAACAGCGAGCATGTCATTTCACGAAAAAATACGGCGCTGCTCGTCGATAAATTGAATCGCACGTAATAATTTATTCGTCTGCTTCTTGGATGCATTTTTTCTAATTGGACGTAAGGGGGCGGGGGGGGGGGGGAGGGGTAAAGTTCGAAAGTATATGCAGATGACGCGAACGTATTCCTCTCAGGCGCTGACATAAGATAGGTATCTCATCCAGCTAACGGATGGCTAAAAGGTCTGCATTTGTGGCTTCAATCTAATAGACTCCAATAAACGTCAGTAAAATAAGATACTCTTCCGACCTCGAGGAACCCACCCGACTGTAAACTTGGATTTAAAATTTCAGTAGGTTACCATCGAACAATCTTTATCAGTTGGATTTTTTGGGGTGACATTTCAAGAAAACCTTTCAAGGACGCCTCACGTTGACAAGCTCCGAAGCGACCACGGGTGAGCTGTTGGAATTTTAAATAAATTAAGATAACATATGCCGTCTGCGGTTAAAAGGCAGATATACTACGCGCTTTGCATTTCCGGTTGTGTTTTAGTGTTTTTATAATGGTCAACAACGAGTAGTGTTAACCTAGACTGTCGTTTCTTTTTTTTTTTTTTGCAAAAGCGGGCAGTGCGTGCAATCGCAAATTCAGAACTTGCGGAAGACACTGCAGCTTTTTTAAATTTAATAAAATACTGCCTATTCATAAATTGTGGGAAATAACCGGGCCTTAGAAATTTCGCACCAGCACCGAACAACTACAACATTTCAAACAAAATATGAAGAGGAACGTGGTCCGCGCTACCTAAGAAATAACGAAATACCCAGCAATGTTCTCGAAAAAATATGGTGATCAAAAACAAAGCTTATGATACCAGATATCCGAAACGAATATCCGGAAATAGTTGAAGCACTTGTTAGAACTACGTACGCGCAGAAACTCAGAAAAAAAGCTCAGGGAATATTTTTTTCTAAATACGAACTAAAGGTGGTGCAGGACTGATTTAGTTGGCTTCCGTTTACTCTGCGAGTCTCAGCTTTCGTTGTGAAAGTCTGAAGTATGTTCTGTACCCGGACAACTGCTGCTACGACGTACCTGTACTTGTAACATGTGCGTATATTTATTGTGCTTATATGTTACTGACGTCGAAGTTATTTACTGATGTCCAAAATTTTGCGTTGTCTCAAGTCACCGCATTCTATTCTGTATTATGTTTGCCGTTGTAGCATGTGGTAGTCAATCTCGCCTTGATCAAGATACCGCCCAGGCTGGCAATGATATCGAGACTTAAACATACATTTTATGCGGATGACATTACTCTATGGGTAACAAGGGAAAGCGACGCATAATTGGAGGAAACTTTACAACAGGCAGTGGATATTGTGGAGGAGCTAGCGGGGGAGGCAGGACTGGTCAGACTAACAGGAAGAATAGGGAGGCCTTGGAAAGGCTCAAAATACTGTCAATGCTACCGTGAGACTTATCAGGAGAATCGCCGATCATAAACAAGGCGTCAAGGAAAAGGACTTGTGTAAGCTGGTACAGGCGTTTGTGCTCAGTAGAATAGTGTATGCGACGCCTTATATGAAGATGGACGCGACGGAGAAAGGCAAGGTGGAGGCTATGATTAGACAGGCGTATAAGGCGGCCCTTGGGTTGCCTAACAATACTTCTACCGAAAGGCTGCTGGGATTAGGGGTGCACAACACCTTGGAAGAACTGCGGGAAGCACACTTGGCGATGCAACTCAGTAGACTTTCGGAAACGAAAGTAGGGAGGGATATATTGGAAGGGATCGGCATTGGAGTTGATCCTCCAGCTGGGGACATGAAAATTCAGGTGAAGCGAGAAATGCACGAGGGCTTGTACATAAAACCTTTACCTAAAAATATGCATCCGATACATCACGAGAAGCGTAGGAAGGCAAGAGCCAGAACTTTACATGCTAAGTACGGGAAGTACAAGGGGGCAGTCTACGTAGATGTCGCCGAGTATAAGAACAAGGACGCATTTGCAGTTGCGGTGGTAGACGGGCGGGGACGCTTAGTCACCTCTGGATCAGTCAAAACCCGCTCCTCAGAAACTGCAGAGGAGGCGGCGATAGCGCTAGCTATAGGTAATACTGAAGCTGACCTGATTTTCAGCGACTCTAAAACAGCCATCCGAAATTTGGCGAGGGGCAGAATCTCTGTCACAGCGGCAGGATTACTAAATCGGGCCACGGGGCGAGGGACTACGGAGGTGGAAATTGTCTGGGTACCAGCCCACTCTGGGAACCCTGGGAACGAGGCGGCTCACATGAATGCTCGAGGTTTCGTCAGCCGAGCAGGTGAGCCGGACGTTCCAGGGAGGTCCACGAGAGATGGGCTGGTGTCCTTTCACGACATTACTAACCATTACAAACTTGAGCGGAGAATTTACCCTCCACCGGACAAGCAATTGGTGAAGGCGCAGGAAAGCGTCTGGCGAATATTGCAGACGAGATCTTTCTATAACCCATACGTGTTAAACAAAATATACCCGGACGTTCAGCCGGAATGCAAATGGTGCCAGGAACTGGCCACCTATGACCACATATTATGGAGCTGTAGCATAGCGCCGCCACCGGCGGATATTATGCGTGATCCTTCTCTCGAGCAGTGGGAGGCCGTGTTGGCCCGCTCAGACCCGGTCGTCCAGACCAGGGCCGTGGAGTGGGCCACCCAGGTCGCCGTCAGCCATGAGCTGATGGCCATCTAGCACGGAATCGTCCGCACATGCGTTCTGACGAAAATAAAGTTTTTCCATCCATCCATGCCAAGGGTAGCGTGGCGCGGTTAGATACGTTCACTGCCTTTGTTGCGTCACCTAAGTCATTTCTCTAAGGATTGTCTTGAATAAATGCATACAGAAAGAAAGGAAAGAATCTAAAGGTTCATTTCTTACTGACGATTCGCCCTCCGACCAGTAAATTAGCATTGGTACGCGCACGAGCATCGCTATCGTCGTTGTGTTCTAACAGAAATGCTTCTATTTTAGCTCAGGTTGCTTTTTGACGCAATTAATATGTATTGTCTCCAATCAAAACATTTAGGTTAGGTGATTCTTGCATTGCATTGGGAATCCCGCAAGAATTATTAGGAAACAGAAAAGCAACCTATTTTACAACTCGCATCATCCCATTCAGGGAACAAAAGTATTACGACAAAGCTTCATCCTCTTATCGAGGATCATATCATTCCAGACCATATAGAGATCACATTGCAAAAACGTTGTTTAGAGCCTCAGGCAAATCAAGTTGTAAAAGTACGTGAACTATATTAATTTGTCATGGCATGTGGATCCACATCCCAGAGTCAGAATGCTTCAACGTGCACGCTGCACACATCTGGGTCGAAATCACGAAAACTAGCATATATTCAAGGGAAAATGTTCGCTAACGAGGAACCCCCCGTGTCGATGATCCATGAGGCCAAGTTATATGCGAGGCGTCCGTCGAACTATCGCCTTCGCAGAGGACAGGACATCCAGCGCTCAAACAAATCAACCCTTTCAAAATGCACTGTACCTAGTGTGGCCAGAAGAACCCTTGACGCCATAGTGACTTGGGCTAAGTGTATTTCCTTAGTGTGCGTGAGTGAATAAACAACTGAAGAGAACGCAGCGGCTGTAGCTGCGATGCCAGCCTGCTATTTCAACTTTCATGCGCATCGCCAAAAGTTTAAGACAGAAACCGCTGAAACACAGAAATTGGGCAATATATGCAATTGCCTGTCACCATTTCGTTCCCTCTCCGAGCAACTATCCGTAACTTATATTGTATACGCATTTCTAGCTCTTTTGCATGAGCAGTTCCATATATTCAACGCGACAACGAGCGATCTAGTACTTTCGCCCGATTGGAAGAATGGGCAGGATGTTCGCGCTTATATGCAACAACGTGTGCATGAGACCCCCTTTAGATTAATCTCTTGCAATTATTACTAATCCTTTACACAGAACTAGATGAAAGCTCACTGAGGTTCAAAAGGTTGCTCTTTCAAAGTGAAGGCACAAACAAACCCATTCCTGAATACTGTTACTAACTCAGACGACTTTCTCGACCACCTCTATTCAATCTCTCTTAGCAGAAAGCCTAGCTTTATACCTAACGCAAGCTCTCCCAAAAGGATGCTTCCACGTAGCAAAAGATTCTCTGAATACAGTTGCACACTCGGTAAATTAATCCGGAAAGACCTCGCTCAGCTCTTTCTTGCTTTTTTTACGCGTTATCTCAATTTCCCTCCACGCCACCTATCCAGTCGTACCTATTCTTTTCCAACACAAAGCCCGAGAATATGAAAACGCGATAAAGCGACACCCCGAGTACTGCAAATGAAACCCAAGAATGCGTCCACTCCCACGTCTCGCAGAGCTTTCTGGCGTGCCGCTCTGCTTCCACCTTGCCCCTAAAGAGCTCCCACGCTCACTCAAAAATGCTCGATGCCAAAGGGAGGTGCTTCGCACGCATTGGCTATAATTTCATTCTAGTCGCCGTCGCCCCATTCTGTCCCTCGTTTTAGTACCGCAAGGTTCGGCCGGCGTTACTCCGGCGTGCTCCTTCGGAGGCTGAAAACGCCCTCCCCACTCCTCTAGCTTTTCATTCACGAAGCTTCTCTTGCTTGGAGCCCTGGTATGAAGGAAGGAAGGTGAAGCAAACCAGCGGGAAAAAAAAAAGATTAACGGCACTTCAAAACCCGGCTGATGGACGGTTTTAGGCTCTCCTGCTGCTACCGTCACCATGGTGAGAGTGGTGACGCGGCACCTGACTCTCGCTGACACGCGAATAGCATTATGAAGAGTTTGGAGTAGGCGAGAATGGAGGGAGCGAAGAGGGAGGTGAAATAACGTTCTGCTCGTGCCTCGTCCACTCTTTGTTTGGTCGAAAGCGCGGCTTTTCTTTCTTGCTCGTCCTCCCTGCCGTTCCTTGTTTCCCAAAGAAGCGCTAGAAGTTCACGCGAGGATGCGCTCTAGATGCATGCCACCGCTGCTGACGCCTCGCTGGCGTGCGCGAGCGAACGGGCCTTGGCACATATCACCGAAATAGCGTTAGAGGCGACATCGCAGTCAACTGAAAGGTGCGCAAAGAAAGAACAATAACAAAACACTCTCTGGAAAGTATGGGGAGGCGTAAGAGAACCAAGCACTTCTACTTCCTTTTTGTCTTGTAATGTCACGATGCCAGAGGTATTCGTGCGCCCGAATGCAAGTTCCAGCAGCGCTGACAAGTTGAACCAAAGGCAGAAAGAGAAAAGGAAGGGCAGTGGATAGAACATTTTGCGACTTGTTTGCTACGCTACGCTAGGGAAGGGCTAGCACAAAAATAAATAAATAAAGCAAATAAGAAGAATATTTAACAGACTAGTGATGGGCGCTCTCGTATAACAAGGTTCAACGTGCATTCAAAGTTGGAAGAACAGCCTAGTTTCACTTAAAGAACTGAAATGTTATCCAAACACTGTTGAAGTAAATTTTCCAGATTCAGCTCAGCCCATACAAGACGACGTTTATGCGAAATGGCTGTGTATTGGAGCTTTGCTTTCGACTTTATCATTGTTCATGGTGAAAACACCCTGCGTTTGTTATCCACGGTAAACCGTCGCGTTGCTTGCATAAATGTGGGACCAGAAAACAAACGATTGTTACTTTCACTAAGGATGCACATGAACACATCCCAAAGCTGTCGTTTCGTCATCACCAGCGTTTCCTACCCATGGCCGGGATAATGTATTATTTTTAACACATATTTCATTTTTTTCGTATGTTCCTGCGTTCACAATTGATAAATTCCGGAGACAAGGCAGGTGAATTGGCTTTGGAACGATGAGGAACAGCAATAAATAACAAAAAATACAGCCGTTACATTTATGGGGACTCTCGACTCTCTTGCGGCGAGCCGCAGTGGCTAAGCAGATATTGGGGCGCGCTCAACCGCTGGAAAATCTGGCGCCACTGTCGGCGTGTCGTAGCATGAGAGATCACGTGGACACAGCGGCCGCGTCGGATGCTTCGGCAGCGTCCGCCCCTCCCTTGCCAGTCTGTGTCATCCGCCTCCTTCACCAGCTTGCCTCTTCGAGAGACGCCCTATTTCCAACCTCCTTGCTTCCTGTGAGGCCAGTTGAACTTCTCCGCCCGATGTTGCAACTAAGCGCTTATAACGCGATTCCAGTGCGCGCCAAAGAGCAGTAAAAATAATAATAATAAGGAATGTTGCACTGAACGTGCTGAGCGTATCGCGCGTAGTCGCCAACAATTCGCAAACATCGGCGCACGCCAAAACAGCGGAGGGTCCGGTAAGAAAAATGTTTTATGGCGAGCAGCTGCGTTTTCCAATAGTCGTGTTCGGACCTGACCCAAAATATTCAACGAATACTCCAAGTGCCGAAGTGGCACGTCCCTCATCCTCACTTGTGACGTCTCTCCCAGTGAGCCGTGCTCCAATCAGCGTAGCCCGTGCTTGTTGCATCGTCACCATAATCATCATCGAGCGCCCTTTGAGCCGCGGGCGTTACTCTCTCGTAGAGCACTTTCTTTCTCGGCAAGCTCTGCTGTATCGTTTCATCGTTCTTGGCTCATGAGTAGTTACACCGGTTAATTTCACCTATGGGCCCTGGTCGTACCTCGGAAGCAACAATCTTCTTAAGTGGCCACTCTACAACTCGGCTATCCAGGCGGAACGACGCCCCCCTCTCCCCCACACCACCTTCTTGCAACCGTAGCACCGGGAAGTCGCTTGGCGCCATTATATCCCATATAGACTACTGCTCTGCACCTCCTATCAAGCCTGGTGAATGAATTCACCACTTAGAAACAAATAAGTATTCTCTCATGTATGCAATATCATCACGTGTTGATCATCCGCATAAGGTTGTCATCCCTAGCTGCGAAACACATGGGCTTTTTAATTCTTTCTTACCTAAGACTAGTGCAGAGTGGAAGCACCTTCCGCCTCTTATTGCCGGCATTGAAGACACGCCATCTTTCAAGACAGCCATCACCAAGCATATCATTGAACAGGTACCTGCATTGTGATTTTTGCTTCTTGATGTACTTCTTTTTTTTTCCCACCCACCCCCCTCTGTAACGCCGCTGATGGCCCCGAGAGTATTGTAACAAATAAATAAATAACTAAATAAATAAATAAATAAATAAATATGCAGCTTTCTAGTGATGACAACTGCACAGGAGATGTGCTGCGCTCCGGACACTGTGCGCAGTGTGAATGCTCTGCGGCCCTGACTAACCTCGCCTGGCAGCGTTCGGTTCGCGCATCAACAGTCACTCTTTTGACTCACACAGCCAAAGCGGCCGGCTCAAACTCGTAGCATATTAGGCAGCGTAGACCACTTTATAGATTCTAGTCAGTTTTCCCAAAACCATGCGCGGTGCTTGAGCGCAAACCCCAACCAGAGTGTTTGCAAGCGAATGATTGGAAGCGGCTCAAATTAATGGTACATAGCTGTTGTGTGTACTTGTGCGACCTTTGTAACGTATGCTTGTTTAAAGTGCATCAAATACAAACACTATGTATTATATGGCACCGGCAATGAGAACCTAAGCTGGGTTTAAAGTAATCCAGTATTTCTGCTGCTACCCCATCACCAGTGCCCGTGCGGTCGAGCGACAGACATCTTGAAACACTAAGCTCGCAATTGCGGCCCGTGATTATACATCTAAAGTGTTTGTTACCGATAAAGGTAAATTTTTGCAGCTCTAACGATTACTCTGAAGAATGAAGAGAGCAAGTTTGCAAAAATCAATAAGTTCTTCCATCCTGGTCCCAAGGAAGTCCCACTAAATGCAGTCGAAGGCACCGAAGGAGCCACCTAATCTGTAGCCGTCCCAATGCTGCCATTGGACGACAAAAACACGCACCTCTGTGTTTCTCCCTCGTCGGCATCAGGCAGCATACTACTAATTCTTGAATGCGAATGTTCGCACAAGCCTTCAGCGTGTAACCAAATTACCAAATATGAAAGTGAAAGGCTGGACGTGAGACCTTCGAGCGCCTGTTCGAGGACGTCCGTCACTTTGTTAGCGGCAGCTGAACGCAACATTGGAAACATTGTTGGCAGTCAGGGTGAAGACTACACTAAGCTTCATTTGTTTGACGTGCACTAGTACCCTCCAGATAAACAGAGTTTTCCATACTGAGTTCACAGAGAAAATGGCAAAGATAAGAAGCGATGCGCAAGTGAGCCGCTCTTAAACGAGTTCAACCGCCGTGTGCATTCCGATTCTCGCAGGGGTCTTTAAGGCAAGTGCTGCACTTTGTTGAAAAAAAGTACAATGGGAGGCTACCAGAAAAATGTCCTCCTTCAATAGCTGGTCCTCAAGCCACTCACATCCTTTGTCAACCTGCGGGGAAAAGATGGTAATCTTGCTGTACCTGAAGCAAACAAGTTCCTATGAAAAGGAAAGGCATGCAGCTTCCCACTGACCTTTGAAACTAACATTATGGGAAACATTTTTCAGGTACCTGAATATAGAGTATGGTTTCGATTTCTGCCAAGCGTGGCCAAATGTATCAAGATGTTTTAGTAAGGGTATCGTTTTTTGGATATCAGCGTGTGTGTAAAACAGCAGCAAGGCAACTACGGTAGCATTACGGCTGCGAGGATGGCACGACTGAGTTGTACACTCTTAAACAAATGTACACCGTTTGGGGTGTATATTTGCCACACAACAATAAACGTCATGTGCCTTGCTTGCGTTTGCTTTCTTGAAAACGCTGCACTCGCTGCTTTTCTGTCGAGAACGCTCTGTCATGCTGATAACGCGCAGGCCATTCGTGACGGGGAAGTACCGGGCTCACAGTGTTAAAGAAAGGAAATATGGACAAGACGGATGATAATTATTGTTGTGCGGCAAGATACGATCCAAAGGGTGTAATTTTGCTCAAACGTGTACTTTGTTGAAAACACTACAGCAGTTCGTCGCCAACATGAAATGGCCACTTCCCTGAAAACATCTTCCAGGTATTGACACGTGTGCTTCTTTATCTTTCTCCTTCTTTATCTTTCTACGGGTTAACGAATGTCAAACGTTATCGCTCAACACAGGGCGCACCTGCATGCATCGGAAGTTTTTCGAATGTTATCGATGCTTCTATCCATTGTATGTTGTCGCTGCGCCTCCTCTAATCTGATTGTATGCGCGGCGCGAATTCCGTAGTACTTTCTGGAAGGCCCGCGGACACCAGCGATTGCTCTGGAACCTTCGATGACTCATGAATAAACGCCCACGCGCTTCGCCCGCAGGTCAGTTTCCGACGACTGTCGACTGTGTTCGCCGCTATCGTTGTGCTTTGAGTGTAACTTGTTTCTAACAGGTAGGCGCAATAAAACCTTAGTTTCGTCATTCACAGTTTTGCCATAGAGAAATGAATACAAGAAGAGCGGACACTCCCATAGAGCCCAGCGGCCCAATTGACTGCAGCGCACCAAGCCGTCGGCATTAATACCTGAACCACACTTCCGGTTCCGCTGTTGTGAGCGCGAGTTTTGAGTACTAGCTGGTACGCGTCCCGTCGGCTCAGTTGGTGTCGTTCTTTTTTTCGTTTTTTTTGCTTCTACCGCTCAACCGCGCGCGGCCTTCGCGCGAAATCGTTTTATTAATAACTAAAATGGATTGCGAACAATCTTCACATGCCTTCATCGAATATGGGCCACGTGCAATTTCATAAAGCCCCAAGACGCCTTGTGAAATGAGGAAATGTTTATTTTATTGTTTATACATGCTCGCTGCGGGATTTTTGTGCATTCGACGAACGTTGTGGCACCAGGAAAGCAGCAGTAGTTTCCGTAGGAAGCTCCAGCAGACGACGTCGGCTGAAAAAATTAAATTACAAGCAAGTGTTACGTTGGTATTACCATGTAAGAATAATGCGTGTAGAGGCGAAGCATGCGAAAGTGGAGAATGGGCGGCATTACAAACAAAAGCAGTTGCAGCATTTACACACACGGCGTAGAAAATACCCGACTCATCCCAAAACAATACCGTGCATACCACAAAAACATTCTAATTCCAAGCATTCCCCTCTTCCCGGGCTTTATTTCCTGCAGTTTAATAACACGAATTCACGGGCTGCGGTGCGTTTCGCGAACTTGGCTACAACCGACGCGATAGTACGCTACGAATACAGGAGTGGTCACCACACAGGCTCTCAACCATACCATGCTGGATGCTCGCAGGATATCTTCTATTCACATTTAAGACAAATGCGTGGGTGCCGTTCAGAAGACAGAATTTTCGAGCTACTACACTCTAAGAACAGTTTACACCCTTTGGCTTGCCCCTTCTGCCACACAAAAATAATCGTCATCTGCCTTGATGCGTTTCCTTTCTTTATCGCTGCGAGCCCAGAACTTTCCAGTAACGAATGGCACGCGCGTTATCAGCATAGAACAGTTTACACCCTTTGGAGTGCCCCTTCTGATAACGCGCGTGCCGTTCGTCACTGGAAAGTTCCGGGCTTGCAGCGGTAAAGAAAGGAAACGCATCAAGGCAGATGACGATTATTTTTGTGTGGCAGAAGGGGCAAGCCAAAGGGTGTAAACTGTTCCTAGAGTGTAGGTTTCAGGCACTAAGCCTAATTGCTCGAAATGCGTCGCAGACTGTCGAACAAAGTTTCTCCTCTTGCCGTAGTCCAATAGTGCAGAGGTGCCATGTCGAAGTTCAGAAGGAACGCGAGAATCCACCGAGAGCCCGCCAAACCAGGGTAAATACCAAAATAGAAAAACAGATGGACGGGTGACCGAAGAGGCAAACTCTCAGATGCGCGGCCGGTCTCTCTCGCTTCGGCGGTGTGTCTAACGAATGACGCAAGCATCTGGCTCATCATTCGCCGATTCGCCTGTCGCTAGGCAACGGAAGTAAGCTGCAAAGTTTAATTTAATATCCACGCGGATATTCTTACCTTTGCCAGGAAAGAATAAAAATAACAGTGTCTGTTAATCTCATTTCACATTTTTTTTCGATGCTCGCGGCAGCAAACGGTCGGCGCTAATACTATAGCGTGACGTATTTCCTGTTTCCACTTTTCTCTGAGTGTTCGCTGTTGTTATATTCCTTTCTCTATGGTTTTTCTACTCTATTCTTTACCGTCACTAAAAGGTGACATTCGATTTATGTCTCAGCGGGCTTACGGGCCAGCGGACCCAGCGGGCGGGTGGGAATGGCAGTGGAGCGCCGCACGAAAGGAAGAGTTTTATATATAGCTCAGCGATCCTTCGCTCGGTCGAACGGAGTAGAGTTACTGTACATGGTGCATACACAGTAAATGTAGAGAGGAGCACTTTGCTGCGCCACCTGTTAAGCATGGTTGTAGTTGCCCTGAAAAAATCAGCACGCTCGCTTCAGGTTCTCGATCACGGTCATCCACTTCAAATCGCTTCCGAACTGCCTCGTTACTGAAACCTCTCGCAGGATACAGAGGACCTCTCGAGTGGTGAAGCACTTCCATCGCTTTTTCGCCTAAAGGCGAGCCAGCGCGCGTTTGTAGAGGACGCCATCGACATGCCACTGTTCGCGCAGGTGGTCGCCATGTTTCTTTCTCAAAAAACGCTGCTCCGCGGCGTGCGATCCACTGGGGAGAGGATACCAGCGAGCGACCGGCCTGCTCCCTAAAAACACTGGCCGCCCCAGCATACCGCACGTGCGCAGTGGCATCTCCGCTCGCCCGCTGAGCCCGCTGGCCCGAAAACCCGCGGAGCTGTAACTCTCTAATATATAGATGCATCAAATGCTCGAAAATAACCGGGAATCTGTGATTCCGTAAAGAGGGCTTCAGAATTGTGTTTGCGGCAAGCACTTTACCTAAAAATTACAGGAAGGCTTTACAAAGATAACGTACTCTCGAAAAGCATGTTTTGTTTTTCATTGTCGCTATAAGCCCTCACATACGACCTTACACGAAAATACGTAAAAACACGTGAAACCTGGAAATGTCAATATGCCTTAAGTTGGAAGAAAAAAACTACGCAGCATGTTTCATTAAGAGTGTGAATGAGTTCCTATATGTTATTAGGATTTTTACTACCTGTAACAGCTATATTAGCCGGTAATTTAGATGCGGGAAGTTGTTTTTACCAAGGTCATTGGAGGAGCCAATATACTTCGAAATAAATGGTCGGTCGCTAAAAACCAATAGGTTTTAAACGAGCTGTAGTGCTCGTTCAGACATGATTAGAACCAGGTGCTCCCGCACTTCAAGCGTGCGGGAGTACGTGAAAGGTTTGCGAAAAAAACATTTGCGCTGAATAGTGTGGGCACGAGAGCCGAGCTATTTGATTGGAAGCGGCTACCTCGTCTGCCTATCATCACGTGAGCTTCGCAGCACTCTGCTTCATCATGATAACAAAGAGCGCCAAGGGCCAAGGCGCATGGGTTACCGGTGGATCCCATACGGATATCTCGCTTAATAGTTCATACTAAGCTTGACTTTGTCATCACATCTGTTCGAGTACTTGTACTCCGATCAAGAACTCATGCACTGCAGTGAAGACCACGGAAACCTTTTAATCAAGCGGTACCTAATAAAATATTATTTTTTTCTAATGAAGCCTTACTGTGATTCTTCACTAAAAGCCTCGCTATAATCTTTGATAGAACCTAATGAACATACAGACTCGAAGGGGCTATATTCAATAGCGAAAAAGAAGACAAATATAATTCGCAATCAATACTCATAAGATAATCAGCTGACAGCAGCCGCTATTTTGGTTACTCTAAACAAGTAGCTGAGATAACTGTCATCGATCACTGCTGCCAATGTTTGTTTTGAAAAGAGAAAGAACTGAATAATATGACAGTCGTCTGACCTTATATTCAGGACACGTATGGACAACAGTGGTGCTAAAGGACGAGTGTTGAGGTCAGACGTGTACAAAGTGAACTGTAGGCGGAGTTCGCCTAATAATATATGACAACACTGGCTCAGACGTGGTCCTAAGGACGACTCGTCACCTTTTCCCCTCGCGCTGGCGCATACAAAACAGGAACCTGAGGCGTTAACAAGAAAAAAAAACGAAGCGTGACAGACATTTTGTTTTCTCTACTCCTTCTTTATTTCTTTCCATCACCATCGGCAGCGGGAACTTCTGCGCCGCAAGTAAGCGTTTCTCGCCCTTCATAGCTGCCTGTACGTGCGTGAGTTCTTCATTATTGTAGATGGGTCCAAATATACCACGGGTTCTTGTTTTACACTCGATAAAATAAAATAAGAATGTATGTTGCAGATGTAACTGTTCTAATTGTTGTATTCAATTGCTTTAAGAAGCGGGCATTGCACACACAATAAATTGTAATGTATATGTAGCGAATCAAACATTCCTGCACAAATCTTTCCACGATTACTGTCGATGTCAATGCATCTGGATTACTCGCTGGCTACGAATGATAAATTGCAACATGTGCCGAACAGTAATTAGGTAGAAACTTATTAAGGAAAAGTTTATCGCTACTTCATTCATGTCAGTTTATTGTATAAGTAATGTGTGCCTCATGGAGTAATCGAGCTCAAGGGCTTAACTTGTGCTTTCTGCCATAGGCAACACTTATGTTTGTCGCTGCAGAGTGTCAATGAATATAGTTTGGTATTTGCAACAACTTCATATTTGCGCAAACGCGGTAGAGTACAGAAAAAGTTTAAACTGGAAGATATTGGGGTTCATTTTATGTCTTTATTCATTGTAACCGCTGTAGTCAACATCATGTCTATACTTGCTTCTCTTCAGCCTAAAGAAATGCGATTGAGACGGCGAGGCGATATTCCGGACAGCTGGCACGTGTCCGCTCGCTTCGCCTCACACCGCTTTCTTTTCACTGCTATAAAACATTTTCTGCAAATACATTATCTCAGTAGTTCTGTCGAACAGCTAAAAACGCAGTTATGTTAATTATGGGGTTTTACGTGCCAAAACCACTTTCTGATTATGACGCAGTTGTGTTGGCGCCACTGTATAAACACCACGGTGCATGAGATGAGAAACCATGCTTTCGAACCCCCTACATTGGTAGAAATGACACTTGCAAGTGTCCCTATTTTTCGCGCACTGTTTCGAATACGAACAAAACAATAAACAAATCACAGTCACTGTTACGACCCCGTAGTACCGCTCTTTTCCAATTTCATAACTCTGTTACTGTACATAAATTTTATAATACCAATCCTGAAGCAGGTTCTATTGCTATTCTGTTCTATTTTTTATGCCTGTAATTACGCAAATCCCCAAATATCTCTCATTTTTGTTTTTGTATGTATTATGTCTGTAACATTGAAACTACTCCTCTGCTTAGACCCAAGGTCTGCAGTATGTAATAAAATTTCAACACAGTAAACACGGTACAAATTGTAGCAATAATTTATGGTCACAAGGTCGCTACAGGGGAGCTAAAGCGGGTAAAAACATGATCGCTAAAATATTTTTAAACCAACACTGTCGTTTAAATTCTCAAGGAAATTCTAATTATTTTCTTATTCTTCTACTTCTTGTGGCTTCCGCTTAGTTCGTGTCGTGTGCCAATGGCGTCGACCTACCATCAACCTGAGCATGACAGCAGTTTCTTTTTTCTATCTTGCACGAGTTGGAAAAGGAGCGGGAGATGAAGGAAGCAGCTTTTCTAATAAGAATAAACGCGAAGAGTCGGAGGTTGTCAGAAAGGAAGCGTGGCGCACGCAAGCACAAAAATCACGAGGCTGCAATTACAAGAAGCTGCCTTTACGACAAGGTGGTCGTGAACGTTCGTCTTTCCGTATTCAACAGTGGGTCTCAGGTGCAGCTGTTCTCGACGTTGGAGGTTTCGTATATATAAAAAATAGGCTTCAAGACATGGGGAAGTGCACGACATTTTTTGCGCCTACCGCGCTACCTTCAACGTCGAGGTTTGTGCACTTTAAAAAGGATGTTCTGACTTCTAATGCCATAGTAGGACTAGAATTTTTACTGCCATAAGCATTTCTAGCATAAGCATTTCAGCCAGCTCGTTTTGATATAGCTAGAACCCTTATGCCGCCCTTCAAATAAAGCAATCATTTGAAGCTTCTTTTCTTTATCACGCCGCCGTAATCATACTCTTGTCATTCAATATTGCTACATGCATATTGGGTGTTTCTTTTGGATGATGCGAGTGGGCGCGCCGACGAAGAAGGCGAACTGCTCCTGAGTCTCCAGCTGTCGGATGAAATTCGCGCACCATGCCCACATTACGAAGCATTACCACACTCATTAAGCAAAGATTACCAGGCCGGCATTGCACACCACACTCACATTACACAAACATGTTCGCCCATAGTTTTTTTTTATTCCTGGATTACCTGTCAAGAGCACGATCTGATCATGAGGCCTGCCCTAATTAGGGACTGCGGATTACTGTGTGCCCTTTAAGCTGCTCATCGTGCACCTATTTACGTACACGAGAATTTTTTGCAATCTTGGCCTCATGGAAATGTAGCCTACGCTGTTGTATTGGAACCAACCACCTCGAGTTAAGGAGCACAACGTCATAGCCACTAAACTACTGCGTCTGGTTCTTGTTCGTCCATGTGGTTGTAGCCCTCTGTGGAAACCAAAACGCCGCTTGAAAACGTCGTATCTTCAATGCAATTTGAACAAAACTTAAAATCTAGTGACCACCTGCCGGTGGTTGCTCAGTAGCTATGGTGTTGGGCTGTTGAGCACGAGATGGCGGAATCGAATCCCGGCCACGGCGGCCGCATGTCGATGCAGGCGAAAGCACCCGAGAACTTAAATTTAGGTGCACGTTAAAGAACCACAGGTGGTCAAAATTTTCGGAGTCCTCCACTATCGTGTGCCTCATAATGAGAAAGTGGTTTTGGCACGTAAAACCCCATATTTTATTTTAATGTTGTGTCTGTTTGTTTCACCTTTCTTTTAAAATTTAGATTGGCAATATTTTATTGAAAATTGAAAGAAACCGAAAATTTTCACAGAACGAAAGTGTCGAGTTTACAACTCTACCTCAGCAAGGAAAAATGATATCCCAATTCTGTGAACTACATGTAATAGTACATCGAAAGTGGAGATAATTGAAATGTCACACATAAATCTAATAAAAATCAGTAGTATGAAAATACAGATTTTGTAGAAACCTTGTACACAACGTAGGAATTGACATATTGAATTTGTCCATTTTGAATGATCTGATGGATGCCGCTTACAGAACCACGACATATGTTTTTCATGCAGAGCTATTAAGTTATAAACTTTCTGCGTCTATATATTTCAAACTTTCGAATTTTTGAAAATTCTTTTCACGAAATTCAAGCCCTTAATCGAAATTCCGCTTCTTTCTATCTCAAATGCAACAAATTTCATTAAAGGTGGTCCAGGGGTTATCTCATAAAAAGGCTTTTGCATTTTACATCTATTTGGATAGGCCGCGTTGGAGTTAGGCCGGAGCTAAAGCTTCCTTATAATTTTTTTTCTGGGCGTTCTTTCTGTCGTTTCTTTTTTACCCGTTGGCCTTTTCTGGCACCTTTCTTCCACTGACGGTACATGTTAATTAGATCCGGACAACTTATCTCTTTAAAAATCGGCCGTGGTCCTGTACCTTCCTACATTCTATGTTTTTTTGAGTAGCCCCATCAATTTGTTGTCATGTATATTCGTTACGGCCGCCAAAGAGCCACCAGAGAACGTATCGCTATTACCACGTCGACCAACGTGCGTTTGAGACGCAGAGCACTCATGAGCGAAACGCAACTACATAATGGCTTGGCTTGTACTGTGGTTTATTAGACGTGCTACGCGACTACTGGATCTTTGTTCCTTTCGGCCTCAAGCATTTGCCGCTGTAATTTATACTCTTCGCTACTGATGATGTCGTCCAGTGTCATAGTGTCCGACATAGCGTCGTTCGCATTATTTCGTGAGCCGCCATTGCACGACACGGACGATGGCGCCGTACGCATAGAAGTGAGAAAAATGAACCACTGTTAAAGGCAAGTATAGTGTGACGGTAACCAACCGATTGGTATTTCGATACGCTCAGAGCGGCGCAATCGGCACCTATGACCATGAAGGAATTGCAAGCACTATCCGCACGATATATTCCTTAGAAAAGCTTTTGTTGAGAAGTCATAGAAAAATTGTTTTTAATGTCGCCGAATGATCTTGTACGTACAATGACCGGTCGTTGAAATACTGTGGAACATCCTATCGACAAGTGTTGATTATTGGCCCAGTACGTTTCATTGAAACACCCCTGAGCAATTTCAGTTTGAAGAATTGCTGTTTCACTGACGTAATATATATGGTGTTATGGGGAGAACGGAGCTTCAAGTATATTTACTGGGTAGTTACGACGGATTGCCTGGCATACAGGTTGAAACATGGTCCGCATGACGTCAGCGAGCGCCGTCGTTTCCTCTAGTGTCCTCAGCTACGTATCTGGCTGTGCTTGGTGACATGCATATACAGCGTGATCATTTTTATGTATTCAGGAATTTTTGAAAATCATCTGTGGTGGACAGCATAATTCGTGGCCTTGAGCTGGATTATTCGAAGAGGCGAACATTACGAAATAATAAATCGCAACAGATATTCAGCTCATTTTCAGAAATCACTACTTTAATCTTAATTAAAAACCTTACGGCACATATTGAAATTTAAGGATCGTAGCTGGTGAACTTGCAAGACGTCTCCGCTTGAAATGTATTTTCAGGATGGCACCAGTTTCCATATATTCTTTCCCAAAACATGGACCTAAATTCATAGGCGTTCCAGTTACTTTTCGGCCTCAATGTACAAAAAAGCGTTTTTTTAAGAAAATAAGGGGACAGCACTGCATTTTTACGACAAATTTGATGGCGCATACCTACAAACTGACATCATTCTGTAAATTGATTCTAAGTGGATATCCCCTTCCATGGTCACCGGCTTCAGTTCGTAAATTGCAATGTGCCAAGTAATTAATTTGAAGGATAATTAGTGCATTTTTGTTAATTCGTTTAATATGGCTTCAATTTGTCGTGCAAGTAATGTATGTCTCCTTGAATAATCCAGATAAAGGGCTATAATTAAATTCTCTGCAACGTATTGCTTCCTAAAGTTTCATAAAAGTCTAAAATGATCACCCTGTATGCTAAACTGACCATATACGTCTCTAATTTGGAATTACGATTTGATAAGTTGTAGTTTTATCGTTGTACGTTGTACTTTGTAGTATATTGTGCTAATAGGTGGAGATATTGCCCCAAACATGTCATTAAATTATATCACAGTATACCGTGTTGCGAAGTTCTTATTTTATCTTAGATGGCAAACAGTTACACAGTGTTTGCACATGAGACGACTTCTGCCAGTTCACATCTAGCACCTTCTACATTGCTATCCTAGGCCACCCTGCAGCTTGAAGCATACTTGCCTCCAGCGTACATTGATTTACTACCTTTAAAGCGAAGCTGTCTATGGCTAGGATCCCGGGATTCTTTCATGGTGTCCCATTAACAGAAAACTATCATCATGTATGACTCATACCCGCGTAAGGCAAAGGCTAATAGCACTCAGCAAAGTGAAGCGAACAGTACATGCATTCTTTGGAATCACGCGTGCAACGTACACAACAGCATACGTTCCAATAAAGAACAAGCTCAAGATAAGCATCCGAATCACATAATTGATAAGGCACTCCTGCATTTACATGGATCCTGCGCCCATAGCGCTCCCCGCGTACGTTTCCCGGTAAATATTACTCTTGCGCAAGCTGGCGTTCGGATGCATCTTGACTGTAGCACACGAAGCAGGGAGTGACGCAACTACAGTTTCGTACGTAAAGGAAGAACCCGCCTAGCAACTTGACTGTGTTGTGAGAACGCTATGGGAAGGCCACGTATAGTGACGGCTCCTGAAGGGCAGCGTGCATAGGATACGCGGCGAATGTCTCTTCTCTCTCTGGTCCACTCTTTGAAGGGCACGAAATAGCGGCGCAAGCCAACTCGCAAGCCGTCGAAACGTCTTTGGTTAATAATTAGGTAAGGTATATCTGAATGTCGCAACGTGAGTAATTTGGACCTGCATCGCAATGGACGCTCGTTCTAGTTGCAGGTTACAGATTCGCTATACAACCACCTTCACAGCCTGGCGTGAAGGCCATTTTCATGGAGTCTAATTTTAACTTTCCGGTGAAATATAAACGAATGCATTTCCCGCCCAGGTATGCTTCGAGCTGCAGTGACCCAGCCTAGAAATGCAGAAGCTGCTGATTTCAGTGTGCAAAGGTTGGTTAGTATGCAATCACTAACAAGTGTCGCCTCTAATAAAAGAGAACTAAAATAAGAACTTCTCTACATACATATGCTTCAACTGTACTTCAGAGAAAAGTTGCCAAAGTAAGGTGACACCGCTCAGTACAGCTGATACCATAATACAATAGATTTTTATTTACATACACAAAGCAACAACAAATAGGAGCTACGCCGTTTTGAGGTGTTGCGTAATAATTTTGACCACTTGTGCACGCCTCAACGGGAAGAGTTTTGCATAACGACCCAATCGGAAAGCGGCTATATAAATTTTGTGCTGGCTATTGGCATTGTAAAACAGCTTATCAAAGATGTCTTGTAAATTCGTTTGCATAACTAGTTATTTTTTCAGTGTCATAAAATTGCCAGTACTAGCGCATTCGTATTGTTCTCACTTGAAAATGCTAGTAGCAAATTTCTGGTGGTTACGTCTTCTTTTTCGTAATGGTTGTTTGCCATTTTCCAGCCACCTGCGCTATAAGAGAAAGGGACAAACAATTCTTTAAGAACGGGCACGGAATTGCCTTACAGGAACTAACTGCAACTTGGGATACACTTCTCATTCGTCCTCAGGTCTACTCGAGTGAACACGACCCTCCCGCTCATGGCTCAGAGAGGAGCGACTCTCAGGCAGAAGAGCTCTCTCGCGTTTGCCCTACCATCGTGTGCATGCGCGAGTTATGCGAAAAGCATCCGGGGACTTTTACATTCCCTAAATCGGGCTTTTCCTAGGTACTCGAGTACTACGGAGAAAGAGGCGATTTTCTCCCTTTGTCCTGTGGCGATGGGAGATAGTGCAAGCCCGTAGGTCCCTATAGGCCTCCAAGGGGACCAGACAGGACATGTAAGTGATGAATAAGTCTTGGTTTAGTCTACCGAACACTAGCCGGCGCTGGCGTGTGACGAACGTAGCACCTGCACTCATGAAGATGCGAACGTCTGCTATTCTATTCATGTGATGCCAATCCTACATAAACTACAAGGGAACTAAGACTGAGGCATCGCTAACGTGTCCTGTTTCCTGTCTTTGCAGGATTGCCCAGACTTACTCGTTCCCGCTGCTTAGTGAAACCGGTGGTGATCTATATCATACGTGTCTTTGCGGTACCGACGACGACAGACCCGACTGACTCTGCAAATTTTCCAGGCCAGAACTCTCCCGAACGACACAATAAGCACTCCTGTTCGACGATTGTCATCCGCCTTTCAAGTAATGGGATCAACATCCGTTGTCGTGGTTCTGTCAGGCCGAATAACAATTTGAATTCGCTGGCATCCGTCCTCAAACCGAAAAAAATCACTACGCTGTTTTAGTGCTTCACCCACTGTCATCGACGAAGTGGCAGATTTGTTGAACACCTAGCTGTCTGCCACCGCCTACGATGACCTCAGTGGAACACTCTTGCAGCTTTGAAGCGTTCTCGTATCCAGCAGCTTTTGCCAGCACAACTCTGTGGCCACTGTCTGAGCCAACTTCTTTGCAAGATGAGGCAGCTGCACGGAAACGACGCGAGATCAACTGACGACGATTTCTTGCATGCATTGTTCCTGCAGCCACTCATGGCCAACGCGCTTATGGTACTGGCGACAGCTTCCACTATGGATACGACAGCCCTTAATACGCTGGCCGGCAAAGTCATAGAAGTAGCCATCCACGCCTTCGCAGCCGCCAATTCGGTGGCAATCCGGTGACAATTCGACCAGGTAGCCTACCATTGTCTGCTCTTCACACAACCTTCTCTCTACTCCCTGTGTGACCGTCTCGAGCATATTGTCTGTGCAGCGGAGCACTGTTGCACGCCATCGCGTAGTCCTCTACCACTACCAGGCATCGACGACGCCTTGGACTGCTTGCACGGAGCTAAATAATTCTCGTCCATCGATCTTCGATCCGACTACTGGCAGGTTTCAGATGATGAAATGGACCACGAGAAGACGGCCTTCATGACGCCGGATGGCTTATATCAGTTCAAAGTCATGCCCTTTGGCCTATGCAATGCTCCTGCGACATTTGAATATATGATGGACTTTCTTCTGCGAGGCCACCTTTCTTTGTTACCTTGACGACGTTATTGTTTTTTCTCCCACGTTCGGCAGCCACCTTACACGACTCGCTGCAATTCTTGCGGTCTTCCGAAAATCCGGCCTCCAACTGAACTCCACGAAGTTCCAATTCGGGCACAGTCAGATTACCGTGGTGGGACACCTCGTTGGCGCGTCCGATGTCTGACCAGACCCGGAAACAGTTCACGCCGTACGCAGCTTTCTTGTGCCACGTACTGCTTCTAACGTGCGCTGCTTCGTCGGCCTGTGTTCTTACTTTCGCCGTTTCGTCAAAAACTTCGCCGACGTTGCTCGCCCCTTGGCAGATCGTCTAAAGAAGAACATGCCTTTGTCATGGGGCCTGAGCAGGCGTATGCGTTCGCCGCTTTCATCGGATTTCTGACCACCCCTCCCATACTTGCCCACTTTGATCCATCCGCAACGACCGAAGTCCACACTGACGCAAGCGGCCATGGCATCGGCGCTGTTCTCGCCCAACAACAGAATGGTACCGAGTGCGCGATAGCTTACGCCAGCGGCTTGCTGTCACCTGCCGAGAGAAATTACTCCATCACCGAGCGGGAGTGCTTAGCTTGAGTTTGGGGCGTAGCCAAGTTCCGGCCATATTTGTACGGCCGCACGTTTTCGGTCGTTACATACCACCAGGCACTCTGCTGGCTGTATTCCCTACGGGAACCGACAAGACGGCTTGATGGCTGGGCTTTGCGGCTCCAGAAATTTTCATTTGTTGTCAGCTATAAGTCTGGACGTCTGCACAAGGACGCTGACTGCCTTTCTCGTCACGCCGTGGATCCCCCTGATCTCCTTCCGCATGAACTGGTGGCCTGCATAATGGCTTTTACTGACATGACCGACATGCGCGCTGAACAACAACGCGACCAATCCTTACAGTCCATCATCGCCGGAGTGCAATCAGGCAGCAGTGATGCCGCGGGCTACATGTTCCTTCTGCAAGATGGCATCCTCTACCGCTGTAATATCAACCCTAACGGCCCTGAGTTGCTCCTTGTCCTTCCTCGTCATCTGCACTCCGTCGCTCTCGACTAACTTCACGATGCACCGACGGCGGGACACCTAGGCGTTTTGTGTACATACGACCGCGTACGACACCAGTTCTTCTGGCCGGGTCTCTACCACTCCCCGCGCCATTACGTCGTATAACTTGTGAATTCTGTCGGCGCCGGAAGAAACTTCAACTGCCACCTGTCGGACGACTCCATCCAATTGAAGTTCCCTCTGAACCGTTCTTTCGCGTAGGCATTGACCTGCTTGGCCCTTTTCCGACAACGACTAGAGGGAATAAGTGCATCGCCGTGGCTACTGATTACGTGACACGCTACATGATAACACAGGTGTTTCCGAGTAGTTGCGCAACAGACGTCGCCGATTTTCTCCACCACGACGTCATTCTCCACCACGGTGCACCTCGACAGTTACTTACAGACCGCGGTCGTTCGTTCTTGACTCGAGTTGTGGACGACCTCCTGCGCTCTTGTGCCACTAAGCACAAGCTGTCCACCGCATACCACATACAAACTGACGCTTTTACGAAACGTCTGTACCGAACAATCACAGAGATGCTGTCGATGTACGTCTCCAACGATCATCGCGAATGGGACGCGGCCTAGGTGACGTTCACGTATAACTCATCCCGACATGACACCGCAGGCCCTTTTATCTTTTGCGTAGTCGAGACCCCACCTTGCCGTTTCACACCATTCTCCCTTCTGTGCCACGTGTTGCAACTGAGTACGCTCGTGAATTCATCGATCGCGCTCACATGGCACGTGAAGTCGCCCGATCGTGTTTGTTAGCCTCGCAGCATATACAAAAAGTACGTTTTTACCGGTGCCATCGTGATGTTAAGCTCGCGCCAGGTGCTTGGGTACTCCTTTGGTCACCATGTCGTCGGGTCGGCCTCTCCCAGAAGCTTCTGTCTCACTAGACAGGAACTTATGAAATCCTACGTCAAGTTAAAGACGTAAATTATTAGAATGCGCCGCTCCAGTTTAGGGCATCCTCAAGTCCGACGCCTGTAGACGTCGTACACCTTTGGCGGCTGAAGCCATACTTGGCTCGCAATTCTTCGCCTAACATGCGCCGAGACGGCGCTTCACCACCATCGAGTCCTGTTACGGAAGAATGAACAAGAAAGGAAGAAGGTCGCGAGACGCTGGCTCCGGCGGGTTGTTGGTAGTCAGCCATCTTAACTACTCAGACTCATTTTGCAATAGATATAGAAAATAGATATTTTGTAGATATTGTAAGTACAATCTTCTATACTCCCAACATCCCCGTAACAGTACCCCAAGGTAGAAGGTGAGTAAATAATGTTCACGCATTGCGAGGCAGTCAGGCAGAACATAGCACAGACAAAGAAATCTCGAACATCACCGAAAGCCGAACCTGCCGCTTTGATGCGCTCGCCACCGCGCTCATGCTGCTGCACCTCACGTTACAGACCCTTGCTAAAGTGTGCATGTCAAGCACTGCCATGTTCTCTTACACACTGATTATGCTCGTGTGTTACTCCAAAGAGGGATTGCGCTAGCGGCTGCTTTGAACTAGAGTGAAAGCATCCCGGAAAGTAGGCCGAGGAAAATTGCTTTCTCTCCCTTTACGTGTGTCGCATTTCAACATTCTAACCAGCGCGCACAACCCTCCTCATTAAGCGAAAATTAACAAAAAGCAATCGCAAGCGTTATTATCAGTCTTCGGCGCTTCTTTCTTGATCTGCGTTCACAAGCAGATCAAGAAATTCCGGCCAAGCCGATTTCACGATCATCGTCGAAGCTAATGCAATTAGCAATGAAGCAATAAAGCAACTCTGCCACCACCGCAAAACGCCACGCATGAGGCGCGTACTGCAGCCGGAATCCCCTCTGGCACCTCCCTCGTGAATTCGGCGAGTTGTCCTATATTTACATGCTGACAACCTTGTCTGAATATACATGACGCAGGTTTTATTACGTTCCCCCCCCCAAGCGCAGCTGAAATATAAAAAAATATCTCTTTATAATTGAAGAGTGGTGCATAGACAGTTAATGAAGTTGGCGTAAAAAAAGTTTAATAGAAGAGCTGCACTTACCAAGTGACCGAAGCGAGCGTCAAAATGGACCATTGTTGTGCGGCACATACCCTGCAGCCTGCACCCATGGATGGTGGATGGATGGAAAAACTTTATTTTCGTCAGAACGCATGTGCGGACGATTCCGTGCTAGATGGCCATCAGCTCATGGCTGACGGCGACCTGGGTGGCCCACTCCACGGCCCTGGTCTGGACGACCGGGTCTGAGCTGGCCAACACGGCCTCCCACTGCTCGAGAGAAGGATCACGCATAATATCCGCCGGTGGCGGCGCTATGCTACAGCTCCATAATATGTGGTCATAGGTGGCCAGTTCCTGGCACCATTTGCATTCCGGCTGAACGTCCGGGTAGATTTTGTTTAACACGTATGGGCTATAGAAAGATCTCGTCTGCAATCTTCGCCAGACGCTTTCCTGCGCCTTCACCAATTGCTTGTCCGGTGGAGGGTAAATTCTCCGCTCAAGTTTGTAATGGTTAGTAATGTCGTGAAAGGACACCAGCCCATCTCTCGTGGACCTCCCGGGAACGTCCGGCTCACCTGCTCGGCTGACGAAACCTCGAGCATTCATGTGAGCCGCCTCGTTCCCAGGGTTCCCAGAGTGGGCCGGTACCCAGACAATTTCCACCTCCGTAGTCCCTCGCCCCGCGGCCCGATTTAGTAATCCTGCCGCTGTGGCAGAGATTCTGCCCCTCGCCAAATTTCGGATGGCTGTTTTAGAGTCGCTGAAAATCAGGTCAGCTTCAGTATTACCTATAGCTAGCGCTATCGCCGCCTCCTCTGCTGTTTCTGAGGAGCGGGTTTTGACTGATCCAGAGGTGACTAAGCGTCCCCGGCCGTCCACCACCGCAACTGCAAATGCGTCCTTGTTCTTATACTCGGCGACATCTACGTAGACTGCCCCGTTGTACTTCCCGTACTTAGCATGTAAAGCTCTGGCTCTTGCCCTCCTACGGTTCTCGTGATGTATCGGATGCATATTTTTAGGTAAAGGTTTTATGTACAAGCCCTTGTGCATTTCTCGCTTCACCTGAATTTTCATGTCCCTAGCTGGAGGATCAACTCCAATGCCGATCCCTTCCAATATATCCCTCCCTACTTTCGTTTTGGAAAGTCTACTGAGTTGCATCGCCAAGTGTGCCTCCCGCAGTTCTTCCAAGGTGTTATGCACCCCTAATCCCAGCAGCCTTTCGGTAGAAGTATTGTTAGGCAACCCAAGGGCCGCCTTATACGCCTGTCTAATCATAGCCTCCACCTTGCCTTTCTCCGTCGCGTCCATCTTCATATAAGGCGTCGCATACACTATTCTACTGAGCACAAACGCCTGTACCAGCTTACACAAGTCCTTTTCCTTGACGCCTTGTTTACGATTGGCGATTCTCCTGATAAGTCTCACGGTAGCATTGACAGTATTTTTGAGTCTTTCCAAGGCCTCCCTATTCTTCCTGTTAGTCTGCAGATACAGCCCCAGGATCCTGATCGTTTGGACCTCAGCGACCGGTGCACCCCCCACTTTCACCTTCAGCGGTGGTGGCGGCACATAGTGCCTCGCATGTATCCCTCTTGGTTTATGCCTAAGCACAAAAAGCTCGGACTTGGGATGAGAGCACGAGAGTCCTGCCTCCCCCGCTAGCTCCTCCACAATATCCACTGCCTGTTGTAAAGTTTCCTCCAATTGTGCGTCGCTTCCCCTTGTTACCCACAGAGTAATGTCATCCGCATAAAATGTATGTTTAAGTCCCGATATCATTGCCAGCCTGGGCGGTATCTTGATCAAGGCGAGATTAAACAAGAACGGCGATAAAACCGACCCTTGTGGTGTCCCCCTGCCCCCCAACGGGAAAGGATCCGATTTAAATTCTCCGACTACAATCTCCGCAGTCCTATCCTCCAGAAATGATCTGATGTATCGGAAGGTTCTACCCCCCGGTCCTATGTCCGATAGGTTCCTTAATATTGCCTCATGGGTGACATTGTCAAAGGCCTTTGTAAGGTCGAGCCCCAAGATAGCCTTGGTGCCCGTGCCGTACCCAGGATCAACCACGTCCTTTTTGAGCTGTATCATGACGTCCTGCGTTGATAAATTAGCCCTAAAGCCAATCATCGTTTTAGGTATCAACTCCTTGTCCTCCACATAACCCTGAAGCCTGTTGAGGACCACATGCTCCATCAATTTGGCCAAGCAGGACGTCAGCGAAATGGGTCGAAGATTCTCAATACAGATCTTCTTCCCTGGTTTAGGAATAAATGTAATCCTAGCATGCTTCCACTCTGCGGGAATCTCCCCGGCCGCCCAATATTTGTTCATCAAGTCCGTGAGCGCCCCCACTGACTTGAAATCCAGGTTCCTCAGCATTTTATTAGTGACCCCGTCCGGACCCGCTGCCGACGTAGTACGAAGCTGCCCCATTGCAAACTCCACCTCCGCCACCGTAAAGTCCGCATCTAATTCGAGGTTTTCCTCTCCCGAGTAATCCGGCAAGAAACCGCCCGCCTCGCCGTTTATGTAACGACTTCGGAGTTCTTGAATGAACTCCCCAGTCGTGCCTTGATACTGATGAACTAACCTAGCCATTTGACCCTTCTGCGCCGATTTGGTTGCCGCCGGATCTAAAAGGTGCCTCAACAACTGCCATGTTTTTTTGCATCCGAATTGCCCATTCATCCTGTCACAAATCTGCCCCCATTGTTTGCACTGCAAGTCCAACGTGTAGGTTTCGATTTCTCGTTCTAGCTTGGCCACCTTCCTACGGAGGACCCCATTATGCTTTTGTTTCTTCCACCTCCGAAGCAGACTCGCATGCGCTTCCCACATGTGTAACAGTCGAGAGTCCGCCGTAAAACCTTCCTCCACCGTCGGAACCTCTTCTGTGGTACCCTTCACGTCCTGCTTGAGCGCCTCAACCCAGGCTCCCAAGTCCTCGATTTCCCCGCTCACTGTGTCTTTCCTGACTTTCCGAAATCTGTCCCAATCCGTCACTCTAGTTCCTTTTACCCTGTCTTTGTGCTTAGCAGCACGAAATACCGTGGAAAGGATATAATGATCACTGCCCAGTGGCTGTCCCGTGTTTACCCACTTTGCATCCCTAATACCTTTAACAAATGTGAGGTCCGGAGACGTGTCTGTGCTAACGCTGTTGCCTATCCTCGTATGATCGAGCGGGTTATTCAAGGTTGTCCATTGTAGGTCCTGAGCTACCCGCCAAAGCCTATTTCCCTTTGGAGTGGCTCGGATGTAGCCCCACTCCGGATGAGGCGCGTTGAAATCTCCAACCACGATGAGTTGAGCCCTAGCCGCTAGCCGTCGCGTCTTTATCAATAGGTCTGGCAAGCCCAGCCCTTTATCTTTAGGAGAAGAATATACATTAAGTACAAAGAGACTCTTATCGTCCTTTCTTTTGGGCAGAACCTCTAGCAGGACGTAGTCCTCTCTGCTGCTATCTATGGTATGCTGAATCGCCGTGGCGTTGCGATGGACTAGAACGGCCGTGAAGACGCTCGATACACCCCCCCGATCAATCTCTGGCGGTGTAAATGCCTTAAATCCCGGTAATTTCACCCAGCCACTAGCCTCTTGCAAAGCTATAATGTCAGGCTTACTGTCCAGATTTTGTATGTGCAATTGCAGGTTCCCCCGCTTGCGACGGAAGCCCCTGCAGTTCCACTGCCAAACCTCAATTTGCTGGCGAGGGGCCATGATTAGGCACTAGGTTCACTAACATCGGCGCTTGGCCGACTACGGGAGGCAATCTAGCCTGTAGCGTAGCATTGAGCTGTTGAAACATGCCCATAACCTGTGTTTGGAAAGCCCGCATATCATTGGTGAAGGCGTCAAGACGCTCCTCAATCTTGTCTAGTCTGGCTTCGATCCTGTCGACCCGAGCTTCCAACCTACCCTGTCTTTCCTCCTGTTTTCCTATTCTGTCCGCAAGGGCAGACATTTCCCCCCTAAGACTAGTGACTTTAACGACTGGCTGCGGCGTGTCCGCCGTTGAAGTTTCTGCCACTCTTTTTGCATTAGCTCCATCATCCGCCGATGGCGGCCTCTTAAGCTTCCCCCGATTCTCCACCTCCATAGCTGTGCTCTCGCTCTCGCGAGAAGCAGTCGCCTGTGCCGCTTTCAGTGGGGCCTGGACCACCGGCGTCTGTACCCTTTGTCCTTTGTCGCTTTTAAGCGCGCGTTCCATCTCTGCTATCCTGACTTCCATCTTTTTAATCGTCGCAGCCTGCTGCTGCACCTGCCTTTGTAGCTCCTTCTCTCGAGCAGTCTCACTCTGGGAGGCCACGTAGGGCCAGCTCACCTTTTTTCTCGTGGCACTGGGACTTCTTCCATGACTGGAACCCTGTTCTCCTTTGCCACGCTCGGGTCCGGGCAGTGGTGGGAAGGAAGTGGACCGGTCCCTGCTCTTGTTATCGTCTCTCGCACCGCTGGACGACCGCTTCCTGGGCCTTGAGCGCCGCTCCTCCTTGTCAGTTTGGCCGTTGTCCTCACTGGCCTGCTGCAGGCCCGTCGGCTGCTTACGGGCTAGACGAAACTTGCAGTTCCGGCTCCCCGTGTTGTGCGCCCCATGGCACACGATGCAGTCCGGAGTGCAGGTCAGCGGCTCTCCTTCCGGTGGCGCAGGATGATCCTTTCCGCAACGGCGACACAGATTAGTCTTCGGACGATAACAAACGTCCGCCCGATGTCCCACTCGTCTGCAGTTATAGCAGGTCTCGACTAACTCTCTGTACGGAATCACCGCGTACAAACAGTTCCAGTAAATAACCTGCCAGGGAACATGCTTCCCCCCGAACGTTATCTGAATCGCCTTCGACCTTCCCAAAGGTCTGGCATCCAAAATTTCTATGCCGTCATTCCTCTTCAAGAATCCCGCCCGAACTTCTGCCAGTGGGCATCCGTTGTACGCGTTGTAAATGACTCCGCGCACAGAGTTCTCCGGCGCCGCCACGTACGCCGAAATCTCAAGGTCATGACCGCTCAGCTTGAGCGTCTTTACATTCGCATATGCCCCACAGCGATGCATACACGGCGTGCTCACCGTCATCGTGTTATTTGTCTCGTTGACCCGCACCAGGTCTTCCTCCGCCGCAGTCGCATTCGTCAGCTCCGCTGCCGCTCTCAAGGCATATCCGAGTTCCCTCGACGTCACCATACTCAAGTCCCAATTCTTGGGTCGGCACACAACCTTGAAGTCCTTGGCTGGCATCTTCAGAAACGGTCCCCGTTTCTTCCACACCGGCGCTTTCCCGCGCTTGACTTGTTCTGCTCCGTGCGTCTGGCGCCCGTCGCTGCCCGCCTGCTTCTCGCTAGGCCTACTCTCGGGATTGTTCCCGTATACAGATTTCTTGAATCTATCTTGAGCCCGCAAAACCCAGGCCCATTCTCCCGCCTCGAACTCTTCGGGCGTTATAGTCTCTCCCTCAACGGAGTACTCCATTGTCTTCAGCCTCACAGAGGCCCACAACCACAAGTCACCGTCCCGGAGCCCGGTGCCGTCGGCGGCGGCTCGGCCTAATGATGAGGCCTAACTTTGCCGCGCGGTGGTTGAGCACGAAAAGCGTGGAAAAACCCCTAAAAAGGGGGCAAACTTGCCGAAATTAGGTGTCCGCAGGGAGAGGGCAACTTCCTGTGGACAATCCCACAAAAAGCAAGTCCACAGCACAGGGAGTTCCACCGAAAAACGGTCTCAAAGCGGGAGCCCATGCGAAGCACGTCCGCAATCTTCGACTTCGTCGTCTTCCCCCCAGCCTGCACCCAGTCGCTGAAGTTGAGTGAAAGTGCTTTATGATAGAGCGGCACACACCCAATCTCACACGCCCAGTGAACCAAGTTGCCGTGAGAGACAGTGAGAAAGACGTATATTGTTTGAAAAAGAAAGCACATCTATTAAAAGGCAACCATAGTACTTTTACCTGCGAGGTGCCAGCAAGGCAGATTCTTCGCAGTGAAGTTAGGCGAGAATATGTCCCTAGCAGCTGGTAGAGTGCGGGTGGCTCACCCGTGTCTCAAGTTCCACAGGTTGGGTCAAGCCACTTCTCAAGGTGTAGGGCTCTGAACGCAGGCGTGACTGCCGTAAAAGAGGTTCACTGAAGAGTGGCACATATCCCGTGTTGAGGAATACCCCGTGACCTGAATCGGTCCTACGGTTGCTTCCCAACCCAATTCCTTCAGCATAGAAGCGCGATGCTGTATCGGTTCGAACGTGGTCTACCTAGTGAGTCAAGTTGGCGGGAAAGCAATTATTCTTAGACAAACGTACCGCTAACGGGGTGAAGTTCCCCAAAAATGCTAATCACCATTTCGAAAATGCTTTTTTATTATAGCAGATTGCGAGCACGAGATAAATGTGCTTGGAAGTAAATTACATATAACATGGAACATAATTCTCTCAGGTCACACCCAATACTTGAAAAAGAAAATTTACCTAAAATAATTTTTACTCATTAATATAGAGAGGAAGAGAAAAGAACTTTTTAGAGCGTTCTACAGCAGATCAACAGTTGGAATGATGAGCAATTGAAGTGTACCCAGAGTTGAAACGTAGACACAACATGGACTACACAAAACACAATATGCAATTTAGAAATTCATAGAAATGTATTATCTAAGACTGGTGTTTCTTAGGAAGGTTGATCATTATTTTGTTCGTGCTAGAAGCACCAGCAGTGGTAAAATATGGGTTTAAGCAGCAACAGTTTTTGATGCATATTTGGTGCGGTGGTGACGGCTGTTCCTTCTTATGGGAATAAGCTCCCAGAGGATATTCAAGTGATATATGTATTTCCGTAAGTTTCACGCTGTGAATGTATGAATGTGTGTTGTTTAGTGGCGCAAGGGCCAGGTATGGCCAAAGAGGGCCATGTCAGTGTTATTGAGCTCGCAATGGAGTGATGAGTTCTATGAAGTTGTGACGTGGCTGTAAAGGGGCCTAAAATAGTCGCTGTAAATTGCGTAACGTCTGTTTGCAGTATGATTGTATGGCAATGACTAATGACGTATGCTATGAGCATTAGAATGCAATGCAAAAAATGATACAATATACAAAATATGTTAGATGAAAAAATTGGCTAGAACACTACTGCTTCACCAGGGCCCTTGAAACACAAGGACCTGGAGGCGTGTGCTATGCAAAACAACTATCACAGCGGCATCCTCTGGAAGGTGAATGCGCTAGGAATTAATTGGGCTTATAACATGACTTAACACGGCAAGCTGGGCGAGTTGGTGATTTAACATGTTCCTAGGGGTGGGCAGCGCCACCCGGACGAAAGAGTCTGCGCTCGCATCGTGTACTTCCTTTTGCCTTTCGTACGGGTTGCGCTGCCCACCCCTATAGGAGCATATAACACGTAGGACAACATCAGTCAAGAAAGCGAGGTCTGATTTGGTCTTAAAAAGCGATTCTCTAGCAAGAAACATAGCCGGATGAAGAGGGACACGATGGCAGTATGCGAGAGGAAATGTTTGTTCCTGTCTCTTTCTGCTTCCCGACACTCCAGAAAGACATGGAGCATGGTCAGCCCATCACCAGATCTACGACAGGTTGGATGCTCGTTACCAGTCAACAGAAAGTCGTGAGTGCCATACGTGTGTCCTATTCTGAGACGACACACTAGGACATCTGTTCTTCGTCTTTTCGTACCTGAGGGCTAGAAACCTAACATCGGCTTAATCACGTGAAGCTTTGTTGCTCGTTCCAGGATCCTACAAGCATTGCCAGCGGCTTCGCAGCAGCAGAACACTTAATAGCTGGCGATACTATTCATTTGGCTATTCCGTTGGCATGCACGTTACCCTCGATTCATCTATGGCCAGGAACCCAGCATATTACTACATATATCTATGAGATAAGTAAATGTTGTACAAGAAGGACTAAAGCTCAATGAAAACAGGATTTCTATGCTTTTGTAAAGACATTAAAACTTTTACAAGGATTAACAAGTCTGTTCATATTATTGCTCTTTCAAGTTTTCATTTCTTTATGTGCTTTACGGCAGACAGTACAGAATAGGCTTCTGCCGTAAAGGCACTTGCTAGGTGGATGAACACGTCAGATTTGGAAAAAGAGGGACCAACAGCAGCGTGAGATACGCCAGCATGTAACTTTGACGCGTCGGTGTAGAATTCGGAGGAAGACTACTTCAATTGAAGTTCATTGAAATGCATTGAGATTTCAAGCTCAGGAACGTGCTTTGTAACCTCTACAAAGGATACATCACATTTTATCACCTGCCACTCCCAGGATGGTAAGAACTTTGCTGGAGCCATTGGCGGTGTTAGAGAAGTGGGGCATTCATTTTTTCTCTACGTTCTCTTGCACGCACTGAGAAAGTTAGTCTCATAAAGGGTCCCTTACAAAAAAGTGTTGCACGCGTCAAGTTGTTAACGGTTGTAGAACACGGATGTTCCTGATTAAAGTGCACTTTGAGAAAATAGGTGAAGCGGATGTATATTCTCTGCAAATGGGACTAACCACTAATCTGATTATACGAATAGACTTTCGACAGGTCTTGTTCTAAATGCGCCAGGGGCCAGGCGGATACCTAGATGGTAGACGGGACCTAGCATCTTTAGGGTGCTTGGGGCGGCAGAGGGATATACCGTGGCACCATAGTCCAATCGGGAATTAATTAGGCTCTTGTAAAGATTCACTAAACACTTCCTGTCGCTACCTCATGTTTTGTGGGACAGAATCTTCAATAGGTTCATTGTTTTTAGACATATATCTTTAATATATTTTATGTGTGGAGTGAAAGTAAGCCTGGAGTCATGTATAACAATTAGAAATGTGTGCTCTTTGTTTAGAGGTATTTGTTGTCCACACACTTCTACAAAAGGATCTGGAACCAGGCTTGCACACAGTGCACAATCCGGATCCCACGTGCATAAGGAGCATTAACGGCTAGCCATGACCGGCTAACGACCATTGAGTGGGCTTCGGGATAGCAGCTTTCCAAGAAGAACATCTGTTGCTGATTTTCTCGCACACAAAGCCACACGAGGGGTGAAGTGGGTGAACGCTCCGGAGTCAAGACGATATGCGGCAGGAACTTGGCGAACGAGGTGGTTAACAGCAGTACCTTAGATTTGTCCGTCCTACGCTGGTAAGAATTAAGTGCAGCGGAGAAACGCAACGTCACCGTGCACGTTCCACATCCCTGTGATTGAGCCCCAGAAAACTAGCGGCCTTTTTTCCCGTAGGATTATTTTCATTATTTTTGCTTCCATTATATAGCTAATATACTTTAAACCATGTTCCCTTTACTTGCTTCTTCTATAAATGTTCCAAATGAACTCTCTTAATAGCGTCTGTGTTCCTTTTCCCCCCTTTCTAGTTTACCGCGTCTCTTACCGTTACGCAAATATAGCACATAATGACATTATTGATATAGTTTAGCAAAATGTAGGTACACAATTTCTTATCCTTACCGGCTTCGTACACATCAGTTACCTCGCTATTATCCCACCCACGCTCAATATTTCCATTTCGCTGTATGCCTCAAACGCTTGAAGAGCACATACCAATAAAAATACGTATTCGGTCCTTAAGTGTAGATTGAGCAAAAGCTCTCAGTTTGTCTTGCCTCAATAAAGAGAAAACTACAACATGACAACATGCGCAGTTGAGTACAACGGAGAACAGGAAGTTATAGTGTTCACGTGAAAAGGAAGCTATAGGTCTAACTACAACCACCCCTACTCCTCTACAAATATAGTGAAAAACAAACTCCTTTCCCAAGTCAAAAGAGGGTCAACAAAGCGCACAGAAATTGACATCTAACGGCACAAGGACGAATGGCTCCGCATCGATGAAATCAATCCGGCTGCACCGAGGCCCTCCTTCTACTTTGCTTTGTTGGTGCGCTCAAATGCGATACGATTGCAAGTCATGGGTACCTCGAAGATGTCTGCCACACGCGGGCAATCAACCCGGCTGCCTCCAACCAAAACCGCTTCAGCCAGCCCGATATGGAACTGTAATAACTAGATATGGCAATGCATCTTAGAAAACTTGCGCGCGCTCTTCCGTTCCGATCGAACTTTATTATAAGTTTATTCAGCAGGTTTCGGCAAAGCGCAGGAGCTTTCAGGCACTTCTCTCGTGCGTGGCCAAATGCAGTGTGCGTTTGTTGCCGACCACGCGCATACCTGACGTATAAGATTATGGGCCCTGGCGAGCTGAAGCACCCGCATACACGCGCGTGCACACCGAAACGCATATTCAACGCACGCGTGTACACTAAACAAGCAAACCACAGTTCGTTCTCCTAACGTCGAGTTATCCGCGCCCACGTCCACCACATATATGGACTTCCCTGCCATCCGATCGAGGCGTACCGTCGCGATTGCTTGCTGTCACGTCCGCGCTATCAACGACAGCGCCGAGGGTCACGTTTCAGAAATCAAGCAGGCAAGGCTTCCGCTGCTCGCCTTCCTTATGCTGCGGAAATCGGCGGTCAAACAGGCCGAAGCCGTAGAACTGAGCGGTAACGCATGCGGAACTCTATTGCATCCTCGCGTGCTGCACTGCCTCAGTGGCATTGCGATGGTCAGTGAGGGAAAAGGCGAGTGCTGAAAGACGGAAGGCGGTTGCTGCTCGCAGGTGGCTGCGACAGGACTTCCGTCATAATCGATTACCTCTTGCGACCGCTCTGGTGACTCGCGCCAGCGGCTATATTAAGGCAGCCCAAAGAACCCAAAGCCCATTGATGATGGAGAAAACGTATCTGTCGAAAGAAAAGAATACAGAAATAGAAAGCAAAATTATTATCGGATCCTTGCCTTGCCTTTCGTGAAGTACATTATAGACGCAGCGGTTGTTTCCGCTAGTATTTTATCTGTTTTAGCGGTTTGCGCTATGCGTTACTGGTATGTTGTTAATTTCTTTAAACTTGAGGCTCTTATTTCTACTAGCAAACGCTGGTATAAAAAGTCGAAAGTTCAAGGTTACCGAAATATTCCAGCTAATCTCCAGAACAAGAAGATGTAGCGCGGTGAAACTAGAAAGTTGTATCAAAAAAGAAGAGAGTGATTGCCAGACAAGGTTGTTTGCAGCAAACGGTCACTAGCGAAAAAAAAACCAAGCAACTCTGCTAAAACCTTTCCTATAAATTGATTTTAGATTCGCGAACATCGCAAAGGTCTGTGTTTATTTTATTTGTATGTTGAATAGGAGGCATTGTTTGGCTTGTCTCAGACACTTTGTGGTACGTAAGCACGTAAGTACGTAGGTAAGCTTCCGTCTCGCCTCCTTTCGGGGCTCTTCGATAAAAAGAAAATTGAAGTTTCCGGCGGTGGCACCGACACTCTCACACTGTGCACAGCAGGCTTATGCCCAAACTGGGCGACCGCAATCGCTTCTCTTTCTTTCTTTCTTATGAACTGTTTGTGCTTACGGGCCTCCACTGCATAGAGCACTCCAGAATAGCCTGCCCTCAGTGAGACCAGGATGCTGAATCAGCGCTTATATTCGGAAATGTATGCTGCGGTTGAGTGAGATACAAAAATAACAAGAACGTTTTCCTGGGTAGCTAAACGGGGTTGAAGTTCTAGATATACTAGACGAAGTTCAATTGACAACGTCAAGTCAGTGGGGCGGGCGCCACCTAATGTGCATAATCTCATTCATCTGATGCACTTCGTTCATTAGCGTTTGACACGTGGTGAATATTCAAAAGTATAAAAAGTCAAGACCGGCAATAAAGAAAAAATGCCCTTCCACTATGTAAAGGATGACCATCGAAGCTGTGTATCAGGGCCCCGTAATGGTGAACTGCACCTCCGTCCCGGGTCGGATCGGCATTGCACTATCTTCGGGCTCAGCACACATATGTGCAGTGTTTAACGCCTGCTTCACCTCCGCCGCGCAGGCCGGTGTTGCACTATATTCGGGGTTGGCCTACGTATTTATTTATTTCATGTACCCTCAGGGCCATTGGAGAGGGGAGTGGTTACAGGCATACAAAGCAAGAAAAAATAGGAAATGTGATACAAGGAATAGGAGTATTGCAATAAAAAGTTAACAGGTGTGTCTACTCATACAATATTAGCTAAGGCGTTCTTGAAAAGCTGGTAATCTTTGATGGTTGCTGTCGGTACGCGAAGGTGATTCCACTCTGCTGCTGTACGAGGTAAATGACTGAAAGAAAGCGTTAGTTCTGCAAAATGGGACACTGATCTTGTAGGCATGATCTAATCGCGATGATAGGTGACGTGTGGGTGGGATTAATTTGCTACGCAAGTGTGGATGATGAAACATATTATGGAGTGCTTAACGGCTACTTCACCTCCACCGCGTGTCGGGCAGGTATTGCACTATCTGCGGGATCGGCCCACACATGGAGAATTTTTTCTTACCACGCCAACGACACGAAAATTTCCTTGGATGGTAGAGGTAACAGCTTCGCTGTAAGAACAAATTACAGGGTCCCTTAAGATCTCTCTAAAGAGGTGAGCGGCGAAAGCCTACTCTTCCTCCTCTTATCATTCGCCTCTTTCTCTTTGCTTTTTCTCTTTATGTTCTTTCATTTTTAGTCATCTGTAAATAAATGGGGTCATTACCAGCCGTCGTTAGGCATGTTCGTCATATCATAGTCATTACTAGTCATTACAAGTCATTTCAGTAATTAATAATGATTACTGGTCATTACTAAGCATCTTTAGTCATTTCTCATCAATTGTATTCGTTAGAATTCATCGTTAGATATATTGGCCATTTCCTATTCATTAGTAGTCATTACAAGTCATTTCAGTCATTATTAGTCATTACTGGTCATTACTAAGCATTTTTAGTCATTTCTAATGGATTGTAGTCAGTTACAAGTTGACGTTAGACATAGTGGTCATTTCATAGTCATTACTCGTCATTACAAGTCATTTCAGTCATTATTAGTCATAACTGTTCACTAGCAAAAATGTTTAGTCATTTGTCATCAATTGTGCTTATTACAAGCCGTCGTTAGCCATATTGGTCATTTTCTAATCATTAATAGTCATTATAAGTCATCAGTAGTCACTACTAGTCATAAGTGACTTCTACCCATCTCTATTATAAAGTTATCATTCGCTTAATTGTCACTATCAATCAGTTTTCATTCTTTAATCTGTATTTAATCGGTCTTCATATGACGTGATGACGCTTCGGTGGACACTCCGGCGATCAGGTCTGCTGGCACAAAGTTCACCATGAGCCTAGAAATGCTTTCGCCTTAAAAACATGCTAATCCCCGACAGCGCGGTGCTTTTGTGTCAACGACAACTATAGCTCTCTGAAATGACTAGGGCGTGCTTCACGGCAAGTGGCACGAGCGACAGCACGCGCACAAGCGTGCCGGTTCCCACTTGGTCGCAGACTTAACGCAGTATTTCCCGTGTGGCATGGTGCGCCAGTCACTTTCTTCTATCGCGATAGCTAATGCTTCGAGAAGACTGCACCGCTTTCTAGAACGACCTCCCCCCCCCCCCCCATTCGCATGTGCGTACCGCGTAACATTACGTTGAAGCTGTGCGACTATGTACCGCTTTCGGCCCAGCTTGTGACGGAGCAGCTTACTAGATTGAAGTAAGAACTAAACCGTCGTCATGCAATTGCCGTTATACTTTTGTCGTCATCCTGGTGTCGCTTCTGCCGGTACACACCAGCTAACGTTATAAAAACAATTGCGTGCTTCACACAAGAAGGTTGATCCGCGGGGTAACTCATTCAAGAATCTAGAACAATGTTGGATAGCCAGCCACTTGCTAACTGGCATGTGACGGAGCAGGTGTCTATGTTGAAGGAAGAACTCAACTGTCATCACGCCATTGCCGTTATACTTTTGTCGTCGCCCTCGTGACGCTTCTGAGGGCGCACGCCAGCTTCCGTTGCAAAAACAATTGCGCGCTCCAGACAAGCACGTTGATCCGCGTGGTAACTCATTGAAGGATGCAGAACAATGCTGGATGGCCAGCTACTTAATAACTGGCCTGTGATGGAGCAGCTTTCTAGGTTAAAGCAAGAACTCAATTGTCGTCACACCATTGCCGTTATACTTTTGTCGTCGCCCTCCTATCCCTTCTTCCGGCCGGCACACACCCGCTTCCGTTACAAAAACAATTGCGTGCTTCACACAAGAACGTTGATCCGCGTGGTAACTCATTGGAGAATCTAGAACAATGCTGGATGGCAAGCTACTTACCAACTGGCTTGTGACCGAGCAGGTGTCTAAGTTGAAGTAAGAACTCAACTTTCATCACGCAATTGCTGCTGTGCTTTTGTTGCCGTCCTCGTGTCTCCTGTGATGACACACGCCGGCTTCCGTTACAAAAACAATTGCGTGGGTCACACAAGAACGCTGGTCCGCGTGGTAACCCATTGAAGACCTTAGAACGATGCTGGATAACCAGCTACGTACTACATGGCTAGCCTAACGCTTGTTTCGACTGTGCTCGGGATCGGCATTTTTTTTTTGTTTTACAGCGAAGCTGGTCGTCTCGAGTTTGTCGGTGATTTATCGTGTCCGTCAGCAAAAAGAAGAGCACAAAAAAGTGCATATCTCCTTTGCAATCAGGCATACAACACACCAGATCAGTATTTACTTCAATAAAAAAACACAACACAAGCGTTAGAACAGCCTGATGGATGATAAAGCGCCTGTGAACAATGCGAGGTACGTTCCTTCTCTCCGCTGTGCTTCCGGGTAAAGATTACGGCTGCATTGTTCCGGTGGGAAAGAGGCAACAGCAGCATACGAGTGAGTGAGTGGCGTCTGCAAACGTCATATATAAAAGGGAGACCTGCTTGGCAACTCATTCAATTCATTGCAAGATCACTATGGGTAGGCGATGCAGACTCCACAAGAGCAACGTGAATACGATGAGCGTCGAAGAGTGAAAAATCCTAATGCTCAACAACGGTGTCGCGCTAAGACTAGGCAGCACATTAAAACATTTCATATCCCCATCGACGGCATTTCAGTGGTTTTGTAACAGCTTCACTGGCTATCCACTTTCGAGGGTCGGGATGGCGAGTCATTTTTTTTTGTAGTTGTTGTTGTTGAGTTTAGGAACATTGCTTATATCTTCCTGAGTGCCATTATGCACGTCGCTTTCAAACTGCTTTTTATAAGTTGGGCGAGCGGCGTTTCTTTTTCTTTTTATTTAAATATCTATGTGAAAAGAAGTAGGCGGCAACATCTCCCATGTACTGTAGAATAAGAAAAAAAAGCGAATGGCGAATATGTATTATATTCTTCCCAGATACGAAGTCAGAAGCATTGCTAAGTGCGTGGCAGATCTTTACTCTTTTTTTTTTCATTAACTTTCTTCACAAGGTGGAGCAATTTCATAAAACCTGATGTGCCGTTGCGTCGTACGAGACGACGAAGCACCCATGAAGTGCGTTTCCAGTACCTCGAATGCCATGAAAATGCAGAATTCCAACGCCATAATGCCAAATCCGCAATGTGTGGTGTCTTCATCTCTGTGTTTGGGAAAAAACAGCGGTAATTAGGGCAGCAAACATAACGAAGAGGTTATTTTCTCCCTTTAGGTGGAGATGCTCCTTTCAAAGAAATATCTGTGACGTCTAACTATAAGTGGGCTTCTCACGTTTGCAACGTACCAGTCCGTAATAATGACTTCAACAGTATATCTCTGAGCTGGCTTCGGGTTGCAGGATCATATATGATCAGCCAGTGGATAAATAGAAGGATGAATGAAACCTTTATTTCAAGTACTGGAGCTACTCTTACAAGGCGTTGAGAATTAGATTCGAAATGGGTCTACATTAGGGGACTAATGGGTGCAGAGCTTCTTCTTCGTGTCTCTTTGGTCATCCGGTCTATTTGAACTTTTGTAAGATACTTCTTCCTCATTTCTTGAGTTCATGTTCCATTCAGTCGCATTCGCCTGGGCTGGTCGACCCCTCCTACAATATTCGAAACAGGACACTTTTTACTGGCATATTTTAGGATGCCTTGCAGTGCTTCAAGTTTAGATTGTATTGGATTTGCTAGGGTTCTCATATCAGCATGTAGTGCGCGTCATATAAATATATAAAAACTCCAAATGTTAAGCACCTTGAGGCATTGAATTAGTTTTGACTGATGTTTGTAATGAACTCGTATGAATTTGTTGAATCAGTAAAAGGAAACAAGTGCTAACACAGCAGCTAACAAAGCAAGCCGTCTGTATTATACAGGAAAAGCGCGCATAACAGTGCCTGGTATTTGAAGCAGTCTACATTAACAAACTTTCCTAACTCAATAATTTACCTCAGCCAGCCTGGTAGCGTTGTTTATTTTCTTGAAGGCAACTCCATTGCCGGCAAACTGCATGAGCGAGCTTGCTTCGCTCACTTGAGCGCGGAGAACTGGTTCATTAATAACGGCTCCCAGCTTATTACAATGAGGTAATGGTTTGTGTTTCTTTCTTGGTTTCCTTTCTTTATCAAAGTCGTTATGGCGCTTTTAACGGATTATGAAGCTGAATCGCATTCAAAGATGCACTTTGTTTAAAGTCGCCTATTTTGCGGCTCCTGTTGCCCCTGTGCCGCTCTTTATTTAGGGCTCTCTTACTGCTACACCGAGTAAAGGCAGCCCTACATCCTCTCGATCAATACGGTCGCTCATGCATCAGTCTCTTTCAGGGTGCTGTATCTAAGAGTGCGACACTCCGACGTTGCGTAGCGGTTTTGTCGTTATGCCGTTGCGAACTTGTTTAGGACTCGATTGCCAGCCGAGGGCAATACAGTCCTAAGAGGAAAGTGGTGAAAAAAAACGCCAAGGTGTTCGAGGTTCCTCCAACTTAGCAGTTTGCTCCCTCAACAGCCCCACATTATAAAAAATTAACGCGAAGACATCAGCGAATGGTGCAGATTACTACTCGCGGACGTGGAGTAAGCCACCGATGCGATCGAATGGACGGACTGGCGACAAGAACAACCCAAAGAAGAGGCAGACAGATCCCACGGAGCCGTGGACGACGGCCCTCCCCAACCGTCCAGAGTGGACAGCCGGCTGGCACATCTCGTTGCGGCCAAGAAATCTATGCAACGGAGATAGAGTAGGCGAAAACTCAACAGGAAGATAGGCAAGAAGATCACCAAAATCAACCGGGAGATCGAGACGCATTGCGCCCGCCTGTGCGAGCAAGAATGGCAGGAGCCGTGCTACACGATGAACGGGAACATGAGCGCTAGACGCACCTGGAAGATTCTCAGGCACCTTCTCGACCCGGCAAGCACCAGAACGGCGACCCGTACAGAGATGGCCGAGCTGCAACCTTCAGCACCCACATCGCCGGTTTCTGGAAGGGACTTACAACGCAAGACGCCATGCCGCAGATCAAGGAACAGGTCGTGAAGGCTCCGAGCACGCACGTGCGCGCCCTGCTCGGGCTAGACCTCAAGAGCACCTTCGACACTGTGAAGCACATGGCCATACTGGGCAAGATCAGCTGACTCGATCTCGGGGCGAGGTTCCACCGATATGTCAGCAGCTTCCAGAATGGGTGCGAGGCGACAGTCAAAATCGACGGGGCCCCGCCACGAACGGTCCGAATGGGTGGTTCGGGAACGCCGCGGGGCTCCGTACTCTGCCGTATGCTTTTCAACCTCGTCATGATCGGCCTGCCGGAGCGTCTTGACGCGATAGAGGGCATCAATCATACGGTATACGCAGATGACGTGACGGTGTGGACCACGGAGAACACGAGCGTCGGCGAAATGCAAGACCGACTGCGGCGGGCCGTCCGGGAGGTGGAGCGGCACCTCGAAGACACGGGACTCGTCTGCTCACCCGACAAGTTGGAGATCCTGCTCCCCATGCCGCCCAAGGAAGGACCCCTTCCGCAGTGCGTGCTAGACGCCCGTCGTTTGGGCGTCCGCGTCACAACGAGGGAGGGCACCCGAATACCGACGGGGTCCAAGTTGCGAGTGCTCGGCTTGTGGCTGCAAGAGAACGGTGCCAACCGCGAGCTGGTTGCCTGACTGCAGAAGAAAGTGGCCACCGCCACACACCTCGTGCGGTGGGTCGGGAACAAGAAGAAAATAATGAAGGAACACAACGTTACGAGGCTGATACAGGCGTACGCGCTGAGCCACATAACGTACGTTGCCGCGTACTCCGACTGGAATAGGAGCGAAAGCGACAAGCTGAAAGTGGCAATCCGCAGGGCGTTCAAGACCGCCCTGGGAGTACCCCAGTACACGCCAACCCACAGCCTCCTCGAGTTAGGCGTACACAACACGCTCGAGGAGATCACCGAGGCGCAGAGAATGGCGCAGCTGGAGAGGCTGTCGAGCACCGTAACGGGAAGACGAATCCTAGACTTGCTCGGGATTCGATATCACGAAGCGCGTGGACTGAAGGGATCACTGCTACCGGAAGTCAGGGACGCCACACAGACAGAAATCATGCCGAAGAATATGCACCCGCTGCATGACATGCAAAGACGTATACGCAGGGCGGTAGCAATCCTCGAGAAGTATGGAAGACGAGAAGGCGTCCTCTACGTCGATGCAGCCAGGTACCCGCGGCCAGTCGGTGACTCTGATGGCGACGAGGTACGTCGACCGCAACCGCCGCTACAAGGGAATGTGGGAGACGAACCGCAGTTACGAGCACTACTATCACTACTACTACTACTACGACAAAAACGGCAGCAGCAACAGCGGCAACACCGACACGGCCGGCCGATGGCGGCGTAGCCCGCCTCCTTATGGCAGTCGTAGATACAAAGGGAACGATCCGAGTCACGGCATCAGCGAGGCTGCCGTCGGCCGAACCAGCGGAATAGATGGCCGTAGCCCTCGCGGTATTCCACGGAGGTGCGGAGGATAACCTGATCATCAGTGACTCCAAATCACCGATTAGGAACTACACCAAAGGTTGGGTGTCCGCGGATGTGGCGCGCATGCTCAACGCCCGGGCCGGGGACTTCGGATCCGGCACGATTACAAACAAGCCCCTCAAGTGGTTCCCCGCGCACGTCGGGGAGCTTGGCAGTAACAACAACCACAGCTGCGACAATAATGACAACAAAAATGCTAATGGCCGAAGGCGCACCGACGTTCCACCCAACCACAACGAACGCGCCCACATCATCGCAAGGAAGCTTACCAGCCACGACGCGGTCACCCAGAGGGCAGCCGCTGCCGTTGTTGTGCGGGACTCCAGCGGAGGAGTGACGGCGGCCGCCACCGCGTCCGGCGTCGCCGCTGTCGTTACCAACACAACACAAATCGCGGCGGACGGAGCTGGGGATCACGCGGACGCCGACTGCGATGTCAAGGAGTTTCCGACAACGTCCAGAGAGGTGCTTGGCGAATATGGGAAAGAACGAAGAAATTATCCACAACCCCACGGCCGCCTATAGACAGGTCCCAGGCGGTCGACCTGAGACGGTTGCAGACGGGCACTCTCACCAACCCCTACCACCTGCGCCGCCTGTGGCCCGCGCTGGACCCGTCGCCCGGCTGCCCGTGGTGCGAGCATGAATAGGCCGATATGGCCCATGTGCTTTGGGAATCCCAACGCCATGAGGAAGAAGGACAAGGAGGAAGGGGGAAGACAACAGCAGGACCCTCTGAAGCGGGGCGCCTCGTTGAGAAATGGCAAGCCGCCCTCCTCAGCGATGCACCCGAAGACCAGGAGTGGGCCGTCCAGCGAGCCAGGGCCGTTGCCGAGGTTCTCGAAAGATTTTCCTCGTGCGATGGACCCCTGGCAGCCTAGCCCTGGGCACCAACATAAATAATCGTTGGACAAATAAAGTTTATTCCTATCCTATCGTAACAAAAATTGTCTTACTCATAAACCATCCGCAGCTGCCGCATATGACGCCGACTAATTACGAATAATACTTGATTATTAATTATTCAAGTTGTGAAAATCTTTCGTTTGGGTCTGTCACAAGACGAACGCACCTCCTAGTAATCTCCCATAACGTTGTATGACGTCAGTAGAGTGTAGATTTTCAAATACATGATTGCCCTACCTTATCGTTTAGCATCTTCCACTGTGTTTTGGCAGCCATTCTGCTAGTCTCATAGGCCACCGATTAGCGCTCCACGGCTCGCGTCATATACATGCTCAACTCTTCACCTTTATATTACTCTACACCAGATAGGTAATACTGCAATCGTCAGCGCCCTAATTTATGAGAGCCTGATACTGGAGAATATGTTGAGAAGAAAAGTTTACTCGTCCTCTGAAATTCATACAGCAGTGTTTCTGTCTCCTAACGTCGCATACAGTCACAGCTTCTCGTTGCGCATCTATTAGCTTTTCATTAAGCTTTGTCCTCAAGTTTCAACACTGACACACACCATTTCTTCATTTCTCTATAACGTATGTTTTGGGGTAAAATGTGCTCTAAGGAAAGTATTCACGTTCTTGGAGGAAAAACCTGCGGAACCTGCGGGCAAATCGAAAACGGCGTCCGACGGCCGAAGACATCGCACAGTTCAAAAATGAAACCTCGCACACACAGATCGCATGCTTTGTACCAAATGGCGGAGGCACAGAACAACGTGGGAAAAAAACCTTTTAATCAATTTCCCGGGTTTGACAGAAGTTCTTGAGTGGGCAGGATATGCGACCGTAGACGGTGAAGACTCTCAAAAGTTATTATTTTTATGATTAGTTTATTATTATGATTAGTGGTGTGTCCTGTTCTCTCTGTCGCCATCTTTGTGCGCTGTCAACTCTTTAAGATGCTTTACCGAATAGTCCACCAAGCAATCACTGTGATGTTCGTGATCTAAACGCCTGCATGCTTGAGAGCAATTTGCGAAGGCTCGAGTGAGACTTGCGACCGCTTAGGGATTAGTTCTCAGATGACCAACAGAGACAAAGGTTAAGGTCTAATCAGAGGATAACTAGAGTCGCTGGCCGGAGGAGCGTGTTTAATCAATGAGGGGGGCGATATGACTAGCCTAACTAGTAAAGCAACTGTTGCGCAATGCGGAAGATATAGTTTTGATTACTACGTGCAGCAAGTTCTATATTCATCCATTTTCTTTCGGTTTTCCGATATAATTTTAGGTTTTAATTAAACATTAATAAATTGCCTTACACTTTCTGTCTATTTGTTTTCTTTACAAGGTGGAATGCAGCTAGCAGTTATTCGTGTTTTATGCATAAGCCGACATGAACGTTAGGCTCCGACGAAGGTGGCTTAAACACAACCCACAGCGAAACACATATAACTTGATAGAAACGCTTGAAGAGCCGGAGACCTTATGCAGCTGAGAAATATAGGATCTCGTGGTATTTTCCAGCTAGGGAAAAGTGCACCTACGTGGGATTTCTTTCTGGTTATGTAAAAAATTGCATGTTAATTATGTATAATATGAATACCGCAAGCTTGTAAGTACAGCAAGGGTGGGAGAAATCTGAGCGGCTGCGAAAAGTTTCTACCTCACAACTAAACCAGGGGTGGCTTGCACGAACATTAATTAACGAAAACAATAAAGAATTTAAGAGCGCGTTTAATTGCGGACTAGGATTTGTGTACGAAACTTTTAAGAATTCGTTCTTAAATTCGTTATTATTTTCATTATTAAATGTTTGTGCAAGCCACCCCTGGTTGTGCACACGATTTCGAACATCAAACTCACGTATAATGTATCACACCAAGGCGGTTGATCTCCCTTTACAGGAAGGAAGAAAGGAAAGAGAAAAGCAGAAGGCAGGTAGGTTAACCAAAATACCGTCCGCTTGGTTACCCTACACCGGGGAACGGGAAAGGTGAAAAAGAAATATGGCAGGGAGAGAGAAGAGGGAAGGAAATAAAGAAATTAGCGGGGAGTTCGCTGACACGTTTGGTCTAATAATTATTGCACTAATAGTCACAGACGTTGACCCAAGCCCGTCCTCCTGAAGGAGCACAAAAGCGTCTTCACCGTTTTATGGGCCGACGAGCGATGGGAGCAGGGTTCCAGCAGCACCTGCACGGAAAGCGGCCGATTGTCCAGTTTTTGCAGAGCGTTAGCAACTTCTTGTCGTTCTGGGGCATATCGTGGACAAAGGCACAGCAGGTGGTCAATATTTTGACCTTTATTTACAGGTTTATAGCAGAGATATAAGCTTCACTTCAACCGCTCTATGGGGTCGAAGTGAAGCGGAAGTTGAGGTCGACGTCCGCCAACTTCGCGAGGTTGCCGGAAGAGAGGTATTTATATCTTGTTTGCCTCTTGTATAATGAAGACTTCTGCAGTGTGACACCGCAATCATGCTAACTCGCGAGCGAGCCACCACTGACACGTCTGCATTGCGAGGTTCCTTATGTCACATAAGCCCCACAGTAATAAAATCAATCATTGTTATTAAACCCTACGTGCCAAAGCTTTAGAGAGGAATCGTTGGGGAAACATACTACATCATTACACGCACAAAAAGATACGAATAGTAAAAAAACTCTTGAATATGCAATAAATGCGGACAGAAGATACCATAGGCCCGAAAAGTAAAAGAAACCAAAATAGAACAAAAACGAAAGAATCCAAGGCATACTTGGGACAAAAACTCAGTGCCGTTTCACTATGTGAAGGTAGGTGACCAGTGAAGGTGTGTGTGGGCCCCTTAATGGCGAACTGTCTGTTGCTGTTCGTCAAACGCTCCATGCAGATAAATAGAAGGCGAGGCTCGGCTAGTCGCTCCTCCATGATGCTGAGACTCGGAAGATGGCGAGGCACCGGGGGTTATGCATACCGGGGCTATTGTTGAAAAACGCGGCCCTACAACTTCTACTAACGAATCCCGGCACGTGGAACAGACACGCGCCTCATCGCACTCCGAGCGCACACACTGCTTCAGCGTAGTCAGGGCAATCATTTGTTGGTTGCCGTCCCGCAGTGCAGTAATGGTTGATAGGTCACTCGAAAACCACAAGTGGTCACACACAGCAAAGGCCACACAAAATTGGTTCTCCACAAACTATCTCTGAAACCTGACCGTTGTTCCGGTGAGACGTTTCAAGTTTGTGTGATCGGGACCACATGGACGGTTCGCATTTCTTTCCGCCTCGCAGTTCTGCTGGGAAGCCCGCTTACGAGACCGCCACCACGGGAGGGCGGCCCACGTGAGTCAAAGTGTAGTATTCGTTCTTATCAGCTTAATATCTGATACGGGTTGTAATTGTACCAAATATATTAAACTTATTTTTATAATTTGGCGGAGTGCTCCAAGCCTGCTTCACCTCCGCGGCTGTTAGGCCTGGTATTGCACTATCTTCGGTATCGGCCCACGAATGTGCCGAAATTCTCGATCTACACGGCTCGACAGACGCACGAAATTTTTTCTAGAACCTAGCCATATACAGCGTCGCTGTAATAAGTACAGCAAGATACAAGAGTACGCTGTTGGGATGATTGTGGTTGGCTAAGCCCACAAACAATAAAGACACAGGCTTCATTCTTTAAATGTTCTAGGAAGGAATGAGTTGCGCAATGCAGAATTCTTGTAGAATGGGATACCAAATTTACGTTAGTGGCCAATGCGTGAGAAGATGTACTTGAGCGGAGAGACTAATTTTACAGTGCCTTGTTCTTATTAGCTTTTTCGGCCGTTTTCGTGGAAGGTCACTGGTACGACGGAAGTACGGCTTGAGGGAGGGAAGGCAAGGGAACGCGCCAAGGAAAAGGTGCATGATCTCGGGTCAACCGAGTTGCGAAGGGGAGCGTGGGTCCGTCGTGCCTGGTCTCTCGCGTAACGCCGTGGTGGGGTGGAGCGGAAGTGAGGAGGGGATCCACGGTCGCTCGTTACCTCGCTCCGTTTTTCGTTGCGGGAAAGCGAGTGAAAGAGCGCGTGCTTTCGGGCAAGCGAGCGGCGCTGACGAACAGGAGGGATAGGGAGAGGAGGCTGTCGCTCGCTCGTTCGTTAGTCGCACGCCTCACTGGCCGTCCGGTGGTGGCCAGCCCGTCGTGGACGATGCGGCATATGAGAATCCATACCGATCCTCTCCCACGAAAAATACACCGCAGACCTAGGCAAGGGCTCCATCGAACGCTGACGGCGCTGACGCCGACATGTCAAGGAGAGGAAGAAGTGGACGTGTTTGCTCCTGCAATGAAGGAACACTTGGAAAACGACGGGAGAAAACGGCACGTGCTCTAAGGCTACCGGGAAGAAGGGGAGGGGGGGGGATAAAGGGTTTCTGTGCCTGGATCATTCTTTCCTTTGAGCTATTCGCTCACATTGACAATATTCGTCCAGGGTTTCAGCTTAATATTTTTTTACTGTGATGTTTGACAATTTATGCAGTGGTGACGATTGCTGTGACAGGTGCTCTCGCTCGTTTTTAATGCCCCACGAACACACAGCTCGCTTTCCATGGCAGCCTAGCATAGCTGCGTTTCCTTTCAGCCGTTCAGGACTGTACTGTGTTGTCGAGGAAGCAGTTGCGTCTTTCGTGCAGAACGTTCCTGAGGTTCCCGATTCTTACATGATGAGGTCCAGTAGAGCAAAAGTAGGTATTCGCAATAAGAAAAAAGAGAGATAAATGGGTTGCTTTGTGAAACATACCGTGACGTTTTAGTAGATTAAAACAGCGAATTTAGAAAATGGGCGAAAATGTTTGCGTAGAGCTATGACCTAGACATGCGCGATACTTACAATATCACGTCGACATGATCGCTGCCGTGGTTTTCCCACTGAATTACAGAAAGAGTCGGTTCACTCCTTCTCAACTCAAGCATACAGACATCTGATTTCTTTCGTCGGAAGGTGCTTAGGCTATTATCGCAAATTTCTTGTTGAACAATCACATAGATTGATTTCCCATTTCCTCCCAAGTACGTACACATGAAAAGTCTGCAGTCTGATACCGCCCTGACTACACCTGAGCGTGACTTGAATTATTTGAGTCAGACGTAGCATGGCCGTCGACAGCATGCCATTAGCCACTGCAGGTATGTTTCATGAATATCGGCCTCTTAAATTCTTGAATGAATTGCACAGAATTCTAAGTTAGAGATACAGAAAGAGAGAATGGACAAGCAGTAGGGTTAACTGCAAACCCCCATTCGCTTCCCTGCTCTGCACAAGGGAAGGGGCATGCAAGGACGAAAGGACAGAAACGATGGCAGAGACCATTACTTGCGAGCGCACGTGGAGTTGTACTCAGAGCTTGCACAATGTCGTGAAGAGATCTTGATTTTAGAAACTGCAGGAATCTTCTCGTTGTTTTCGCAAGCCCACGCGAAAGCAAGAATATTTGCTGATAAAACGGGTCTTGAGCTCAGCCAGCTAAATCCTGCCTCGCGAAGGCGGCGCTGGACGTTGCGACGGGAACAGTTGCACAGAACCTGACAAGAGATTTATTTATTTATTTTATTTATTTATTTTCAATACCCTAAGGGCCCCGAGAGGCATTACATAGGGGGGGATACAATTCACACATGATACTTCGCTACCGCCACTGCGACACATGGGCGTTTTAAACATTACGGTTGGAACACGCAATCTGACATCACTGTTTAAGAACATACATCAGCTACATGAATGGGGCTTAACCGTGCAGGGGGGAGCAGTGGGAAGTAAAAAAAAAACAAGAACATCGGCTTGGTCTGTGTAACGGTTCGGAGACGATGCAACTATGCATTGTGCAGCCAAAACAACCTTTTTTTAACTCACACAAGAAAAAGCACCCATTGCTTCGACATTTTGGACCATAAATTATGTGAATGCATGACTTCTACAAAAAAGTCAGACACTTCTATACTACAAAAATAAATTATGCAGATGCGACGCACAGGTTGAAATCTATGTAAAGCGAAGTTTTCGTGAATTGGTTAATTGAATACCATAAAGTCACATATCTCGTTTCTGAGTCTTTGACGCAAAGAAACTCGCACACGTGTACTTTGACGCACCTGAGCTACACATTGTGACAAACATTACAATGGCTTGAATTGGTGAATCTGAATAACCTCAATATTATATGTAAATGCAAATTCTATTCATTATCGATGCGTGGCATCACAACAAATAACTGGATGCTGTTTCCACTATATGTACCGTCCGCTTATTGGCTAATTCGCCATTGTGGTAGGTGCCATAATACGGAAATCATCATCGTAATCACCACATGGCGACCATCTGAAGAGAGAGAGAGAGAGAGAGATGAAGAGGAAAGGAAGGGAGGTTAACCAGATATAAGTCTCAGGTTTGCTAGCCTACACTGGGGATGGGAGATAGGGGTTAGAAAGATGACAGAGAGGAAAACGCTAAAAAAACACGCACATACGCAGACACACACACACAAAAGGCGATCCAGTTAAAGACGTTCACAAAGGCCAGTAGATCGCGAAAAGCGCAATAGCGCTTGCGCGGCCATCTTCTTTGACGTTAGGTCCCTTCGATTGTATAGAATTCTTTCTTCCGATAGCGGGTGGTCGTCCAGTTGGTCAAGTTCGTAGCGAAGCCATTCTCTCTATGGACTGTACAGCGGGCAGGTGCGCAAAATATGCTCAATGGATTCTTCATGGCCGCAGTGGTTACAGGTTGCGGTGTCGGTCATCTTAAAAGGGGGTCATTCCATTGTGACATAGTGCACTGCCAAGCAAGCAGGCGGAGTTTCCGTGCTGCGTCGGTTCTAGAAAGTGGAATTTGTACGTGCTGCTCCTCAGTATGGGCTGAACGGGCAGCTTGATCGGCCCGTACGCTGCCGATAGTCCCGTAGTAACTTGTAAGCCATTGGAAAGATATTTTATGCCATGCATCACTTATATGGTGCAACGTCTCTGCAATGTGAAATATTAGCTGTTCGTGCGGTCCGCGTCGTGAAGGTGACAGTAGAGACGACCATCTGAAAAAGCTAGTTGGTGTTGGCACGAGAGAAACATACTTGCGTTCGTAGTCAAATGGTTAGAGCACTGCCGCGCCGAGGTTCGAATCCTGCCGCCGGACACGCTTCTTTTAAGAGTGAAGTTTAACCCAGTCGGCGAGAGCCGGACCGATTGACTGAGCGAGGCAAAAGTATGGGTCGATGGGAAAAGAAAGCTTTGCTTTTAAATTTGAGATTGTCGTGTAATCTCTGTTTGTTGGAGCAAACTTAATAGTCACTGCTGATGACAGCCCAACGGCATCTGGCAGGCATTGACATGAAGGGTTCACAGATCGCTCGTTTTACGAGTACCAATATGCCGTTGCTTGTTTCGGGCTCTTACAGGCAGAACACCTGTGACATTACGAAATCGCGCGCATACTCGTAGGATCGGCGCAAATATGCCAAGAACATAAATACTGCGAGATTACTAAGCTGTTGAAAAGAAATATCATCGTCAAAGTATAGGTGCTGTCTAAGTCCACCCTTATTCGACGGCTTTCTCTGGGTTTCTGAAATAGATCTCGTACGCTCTGCTTTGCATGGTGCACACGCAAAAAGCGAGTCGAGAGCCGTAAACGCGTTAGAGGCTCCATGTTTTATATACCACCTATTGGAATCGTAGTACATTTCATCCGTTGCAGAGAAAGGAAGACGAATGGCGTCATCGTTAGAAACCTTGTCCAGTACCAAACACGTGAAGACCGTTTCTCCTTCTGCGCCTCTATACGGCGAATCCTAAATCCTGCCGACCGAGTGACTTCTGAGTTTTGACGCTACAGCGCGTAGCGCTAACCAGATCCGTTTCCTGAGCGTATGCATCCCCGTGAAAAAGAAAAAGGTTCACAGAAAAACTGAGACTTGAAATAATGAACAGGGATCGAGCAAATGGAGTCTCTGCAGTCAAGATCCCAAGAAGAACATTCGGTGGGACTTCAAAAGGGGGAAGTAGACCCTACCAAAGAGAAGCCCTCGTGAAATAACTTAGGCTCAAGGTACATCGCTCGGTGTACCAGAGTTTAGATATGTCTTTGCAAATGGTAACTAAACAAGAGCAGCGTTCTTCGCAAACAAGAATGAATCTGTTTTAACCGTTCACCAAAGCGGGCGGGATCCGCACTTTTTTTTTTCATCGGGTCCACCAATGAAATCCGTACACGTTTGTTTCGGCTAGTTGGTGCGGCAGTGCAAGTACGCACAGCCCCGTCAGAAGAAAACACAGCAAGGAACAAAAAAGGAAGGTCTCCTTCCTCTCTATTTTAATGCGGACAGCCATCTCTACCTACTTCAGCCGTTTTGAGCATATCTACCTATATCCCTATTTATTTTTCTAGCTGCTTACGCCGTCTCAGTGATCTAAGTTATCTACCCGCTTGAGCCACTAGGTAAGGTGTTACTGGTCTTGATGACGTCCTGGTCATTGCATGTCATCATTACGACTTCGTGATGTTTTACTCTTATCATGCCATCGCCATCACGCATTGTAGCCCCATTTAATGGCCCTAGCTTAATACCTTGGGGCACGAGGTATGGGCTTCTCGTCGTGATGGCTTCATGGTCCTCGTCCCTGGCACTTTGTCCAATGAGCTCATTGTCTCCGAGCTTTGTCATCCAACACTGGTCATGCCGTTGTCGTCATGCCTTCATCGTCATATAGTCTTCATGCATTCGTTGTCAAACCGCCACAGTAATGTCATCGTGGTCGTCCGTTGGTCGTCATTCCAGCTTCGTGATCTGCCTGTCGTCAAACTGTCGTCTTCACGTTTTCCACTCCAATCCAGTGATCCAATTTGTCTAATAGCTTGCTTCACTAGACATGTGTTCGAGTCGTCATGCTGTCGTGTTACATCGTCCTCATTCAAGCGTTGTCATCCAACTCTCGTCATGCCATCGTCTCCACGCGATAGCTGCAACACATTTGTCAGCATACCGCCTTCGTCGTTTCATCGACGTCAATATTTCTTGACCATATCACTGTAATCATATATTTAATCATTGTCGTCATCGTCAGATATTAGATGTCATTGTAATGCAGTCGTGGTCGTGCTATCATCGTCACTGCAGCTGTTTCGTCCGATTCTTGTCCTGTCGTCGTTGACAGGCCACCATGGCCTTACAGGTTTCATGATACAGTCATCTTCACGTCATTGTTACTTATACAATCGAAGTTATTAATTTGTCCTCATGCCGCTGTCATGCCGTACTTATGTGTGCATAGTCATCATGTATTACTTGTCATACTGTGGTCAGGATCCCGTCCAGATGGTTCCATCGTCATCACTGTAACTCCGACATCTGATTCTTATCGTGCCGTGGTTTACATGTCATAGCCGTCATTCTATCGCTATCCCGCTGTCGTTTGACTACCGTCACAGCTTCAGTATCATGCCATTGTCGTCATGCCTTCATCGTCAGGCTACCTTCTTCAATTTATCGACGTCAATACTTGTTCGTCATTCCCTCGCACTCCTGCTGTCGTAGCTCAATCATGATTATGCCACAGTTATCATGTCATCCTCTTCCTTGTGCCGTCGTCACACATACGCTATCATGCATCCTTTGTCAGACCGTCGTCATCATGCCGTCTTGGTCGGGTCATCGCCGTTCTCTACCTGTATACCTGCTATAAAAAGTACAATAATTTGTTGATTGCTTCTAAGTGTAAAGCCCGGGGTAACGCATGGAACAGCGATGGCAAATCCGGCAATGATACTGGAATGACGATAACACGATAGTTCATGTGTCCCCGACCTGCGATCTCATACTCATCCAGGACACCTGGGTGCCTTTTTTATCCAGGCAATAGAACATCATATAACATGAGAAAAGCTCAATAAATGCCTCAACAATTTCCGTAAGTACAACTGAAAGCTAGGCGTGGCCTGCAGGAAAAGTGCGATTTGTGTTCTGAACTTGAACTGGACAGAACAAAAAATACCTAAACACCGGAAACGAGAATATTATTAGGTGTGTTGTCCTTACATGTATACAGGGCCTCGAAGCCTTTATAACCCATGACGAAAACGTTTCAGATATGTGTGGCAAGGAGATTTTATTTGCATTTTTTCAGCGCTACCTTTAAGGCATTATTTTCCCTTGCTCTGGCACTTCTAAAAGGCAGATAACCTGACGTTGAGTGCACTGTGACTGCACGAAAATATGCTTTCCGTCACGTACCACGATGCTTGTTAAGAAAAAAATCAAATTATTCGATAGAACAAAACTTGGTACTCCGCAAATAAACAAAACGCTTTCCTTCTTTTTTCTCATTTCTATAACGTGCACAGATGTGTGAACAAGCGCCCGATGATGCTCGCGGGACTCAGCATCGCATAAGCAAAAGAGACATGCACCACATTGTGCGTTCTAGTTTAATTTTCATCATAGAAATGTTGGCTGTAAATAGCACCTGTGTAGTCCAATCAACTATCGGAAGCGGCACAACGAACCTTCATTAAAAGGTTTTCATAGATTCGTTTCTTTTCAAGTACGTGCAAGGCGAATCTATTTATGAAGTTTGACGTTACGTTTTTTTTCCCTTGAAGAGCAAGAAGTCTGTCCTGCAAATAAAAAAAAAATACTTTCTTTAGCTCATCCGTGCCACGAACGTTTGGCGGTGTCTAGCTTTTGATGCCTTGACAATGAGAAATTGAAATTTTTAAAATTAAATTATCGGGTTTTACGTGACAAAAGCACTTTCTTATTATAAGGAACGCCGTAGTGGAGGACTCCGGAAATTTCTACCTCCTGGGGTTCTTTAACGTGCACCTAAATCTAAGCACACGGGTGTTTTCGCATTTCACCCCCATGGAAATGCGGCCGCCATGGCAGGAATTTGATCCCGCGACCTCGTCCTCAGCGGCCTAACACCATAGCCACTGAGCAACCACGGAGGTTAATGAGAAATCGCGCAAAACATTCAAGCAGGCCACTTGGGTCGCGTGGAATACGAGGACTGGTTGGAAACGTTGCGTATCATACGAAAACCGACATGGAGAAAAAAGCTGGGATATGGAGAAAAAAATGGCGTGATGCTTCGAAAAAGGACTTCTTTTCTTGTATTTCACTGATTTCGTTTTCGAGCCAGTCGTTCTTGTCGTCGAAGCACATGTGTGCTATCAGTTCAAATCCCTGACAAATAGAAACTCATCAGCAGTGCTTCACTGCTGCGCTATTTTTACATCAGATATAAAAACAACACGAGGGATGTTCAGTAAAAAAAACACGTTTTATTTTTCAGGAATAAGAAACTTCATTTTACCCGCCGTGGTTGTTCAGTGGCTATGGTGTTGGGCTGCTGAGCACGACGTCGCGGGATCGAAATCCGGCCACGGCGGCCGCATTTCGATGTGGGCGAAATGCGAAAACACCCGTGTACTTAGATTTAGGTGCACGTTAAAGAACCCCAGGTGGTCGAAATTTCCAGAGTCCTCCACTACGGCGTGCCTCATAATCAGAAAGTGGTTTTGGCACGTAAAACTCCATAACTTAAACGTCATTCTGTTTACTGCACTATCATCATCATCAGCGTAACTTATGTCCATTACTGAACGAAGACGCCTCCCAGTGATCTACAATTACCCCTGTCTTACGCTAGCTGGTTCAAACTTGCACCTGAAAATTTTCTAACTTCCTCAACCCACCTAATTTGCTGCCATCCCTGCCAGCGCTTGCTTCCTTAGGCACCCATTATGTAACTCCACATTAAATGGCTCTCCATTTTTTCCTCTTATTGTCAAATAGGATATCGGCTATCCATGTCTGTTCTCTGATCCTCACAGCTCTCTTCCTGTTTTTTAATTTTACGTCTGAACTTTTTCATTCTGTCAGTCTTTGCATAGTTCTTAACTTTCTCTCGAGCTCCCTTGTTATCCTCAAAGCTTCTGCCCCATATGTTAGCACCGGTAGAATGCAATGATTCCATAGTTTCATTTTTTTCCAGTGAGAAGCGTAAGCTGGAAGTCAGGATTTGGTAATGCTTGCCATTTGAATCCATTTTTATTCTTGTGTACATTTCCTTCTCATGGTCAATGTCGCCTGTGATAAATTTTCCCAAATAAGCGTACCCCTGTAGAGCAGCCTCTAGAGGCTGACCCGCCATCATGAATTGTTGTTTTCTTGCCAAGCTAGTGAACATTACCTTCCTCTTCTGCACATTAATCTTCAACTGACTCTTCTACTTTCTCGCCAAATTCCTTAATCATTCATTTTCATTCATCTGCAGTGTTTCTGAACAGGACAATATCCTCTGCAAACCTAAGGTTGCGAGATGTTCACCGCTGCTCTTCTCCTAATATTTCGCAGTCTAACACTGCGCCATGCTGTTACACAAAGGAAAAAAATCAACAGAGCCCTCGAAACCTTACTATAAAACAAGTTTAGACACGTGAAAATGATCTTATTCAAGTCATCCCCATTGAAACTGGAGTACTTATCCCAACGTATCACCAGTGTATGGGTGCCACTATCACAGAAAGATTTTGGCTTGCGTCGCTGCCATGAACGAACCCCCTACTTGGCCTAATCATCACACGTGAAATCTTGGCCTGCCAGAAACTGTTCTTGTGGCCCAAACAAATTATGATCACTTGGATTGAGATAGGAACAGTATGGTGGATGTGAAAGTTACCCCGCCCCTCCCTCAAGCGAGATAGGGCTACCGCAGATTGCACCTTGTTCTGTATGCTGGCCCGTATGGCCGTGACTTATAAATGTTTAGGGATTCATGCAACTGCTAGTCTTTCATGGCAGCTGCAGGTCAGTTGTATTGTTAACAATGCTAACCACATGGTTGGTTCCATGCGGCGTTGCCTTTCTATAGATCTCTCTTGATTTGAGATTATAGTCTACAAAACCATAGTGCTATGGGAATTATAATACGCATGCTCGGTGTGGGCCCCGGGTCTCGAAAGCCTTACTAATCAATAAGAATCGGTACAGAATCGCAGCACCCGTTTTATATTATGCAACTTCTCCCACACTGCTAGCTTAACCCCTATGAAAAGTACCTTGAACCTTCCCAGTCTTTCCCTCCGTAGAAAAGCTCTCATGAATGCAAACCTTCCACAACATTTATTACCACAATTATGAGCTGAAAGAGGATCTTCTTTCCGAGTCATTATCCATATAACCTCGCACAGCTTATCGCCATAAGGTACGCATCACACACTGCATCATCAATCTGCCAAAGATGGCTAGCGATTGGTACCACCTTCCCAACTCTGTTGCCGATATGTCTGACACGTTTTTACGCCGCTTAAAACTACGTGTTTGCCTAATCTGCCTTTTTGCTAATCTGACTTGCATTTCGCCTAAATTTACGCTTTTTCGTTGCTCTATACTTCTGTTTTCTCTTGCGCCAAAGACGGCTAGCGAGTGGAACCACCTACCCAACTCTGTTTCCGTTCTCCCCGACACGTGTTTATTTAAAAATTCTCCTAAAAACTCTGTGTTTGCCTAATATGCATTGTTCCAATGTCATTTTGCATTTCTCCTAAACCTACGCTTTTTCGTTGCAGTGTACCGTATTCTTTCTTCTTGCTGCATTATGACTTTACTTATTTTATTCCACTACCATCTTTAACGCCCCCTGGGCCTTGAAGGCATTATATTAAATAAATAAATAAATAGGGTTCGGGAAGTTCATCGATAAGGCATTGTAATTCGGTTCTCTGAAGTTCCTATTTGAAAGTGATGTAAAATGATTGCTACCAACTTATTAAAGAGCAAAGCTCGGACAACACCCGCTTCAAGAGAAGGTCAGAGCTTGAATTGCTGGCAAGGCAACACCTTTATCTAGTGGGCCACACCACCCGACGAGTCGAGAGCATCTTCGCCGTCTCCGAAATATCGCACATTATTTAGGAAGGTTCGCCTGCGCAAATTCTAAGTGTATTTCCTGAACACGGAACACTTCTGGTCTTAGTTTAAATAGAACTTTTTGGGTACATCTAGATAGTGAAAAAGTAGCCAACATTTCACTGCAAGATTAGTGTGTCCTTAAGCCGAAGAGGTTAGTGCCGTGTGTATAATATGGGAAAGCTAACTTACAGAACGATTTTCAGGCCCCGTCATGCGCGGTTTCCCTTTTTGGAATGGTGGAGAGATTCTTGCCGCTCTTAAGGCACTCTTGTCGTGTTTTACAGGGAGTCACGCTCATTACCTCTTGCGGGGAACTGGACACCCACTGTCCGCCGTGATAGCTCGCCTCGAAAGACGAGACCTTGGATCCCACTTGGCCAGTGGTCGCTAGGCTCGCCTCAACCTCTAATCTGCACTGGTGCCTACCAGCGCTACTACAGCGCTTTGGTTTGGTCGACTTCAGGGATGGTAGGGTATCGTTGGCTACTCCCACCATAGGGGCTTGTGGTGGCGCGTCTTCTCCGGTGTCTCGTTATGCACTACGTGAAATTATGGGAAGTTTTCTTTTACAACGCCGGAAAAATTGATTACTTTGTCTGTGCCACCTCTCTTCTGGCAGCGGTCAGGAAATGCGGGAAAAGAACTATCCACAAAAGTATCTTCTTTCCGAGAGAAACACCAGCCACCTACCGTGGAGCCCAACAAGGGGATGCCGCACGACTTGTAAGAAACAAATCCTCCGGATGCCAACTATACATTTTCTCTATAACCATATATGTACAACAAAGGTTAGCTGCTCCACACAAAGTAAAGCCACAACGCCGTGATAATAAGAAGTAAGAGGAAGTGAAGGGAAGACAGGAAAAATTGAAAGCTTATATATATATATATATATATATATATATATATATATATATATATATATATATATATATATATATATATATATATATAAAGAGAGAGATTGAGCGACGAAGATTTGCGAAGAGAATTTCTCTCGCCTGAGTCAGTTCGCCGGTGCGGCTGCCGTCTACGTGAAGCAAAGGCAAAATGGATTTGTTGCTTCCGCCAGCAGACTTAAGGCTCAATCACTCAGCGTCGGCTCAACCCCAGGAATCCGCTTTTCCCCGGACACGGCCAATCTCCACAAGGCTACACGAGGGAGGCTCTAACCCCAACGCTCTCGGATCCGTGGTGTCGCAACACATGAAACGTCTGCGGAGGCGGGCGCCCGGGCGTGGCTTTTAATTCATTGTTGTACCCTTTCTTTTTTTTCAGCTCTGTGTCCTGTCCTGGCGTTCTTTTTTCACAATAATTGTCACGCATCATGCGAGAGGCTTTGATGGATTTGTGGTCAGATGGCTTCAAAACACAGAAATAGACGGTCAGGCTGAGCAGTTGCCGACGCACACAGCCAGGCTAGGCCAACCTACAAAAACATCAATACAAAAAATAAGAGTTTGTTGCTGCATTCAGTGTTTCAAAGACACCATTCATTCGTATCGCATCGACTGGTGCTTGCCACGGAGTTATCCTAATTTAGCGCGTACTTATACGAGTCGCTGCACACATTGGGTTACTCACATACGGACGCCTAGCTTTTCGCTTTTGACGGTGACTGGGAAAGGGGGCTGGGGGATCAGCATTCCATTGCATTCGCCATTTTGCCTCACGCCATTCGTTCATGTCGCATTAGTTACCCACTGCAAATGAAATCCAATGGAAAGGAGTAAGTGCGCACTTACCCTAACAAATCTGGCGCTATTTCTCGCAACTAAATGCAAAGAACGGGTGTGCGGTGTTGAAATTGTTCATTGTCTACCGACGCTGCAGTGGACGAACCACGTGCCGTCATCAGCGCCCCTTAGTTCGGCCTAAAGTGACTTCTGATGCCCCTCGCAAATTCTGCGGTTCTAAATGCAAAAAAAAAAAAACAATTTAATGCTTAGGCACGCTGTAGTGGGGGACTCCTGACTACTTTTGAACCCGCCTGGGGTTTTTTTAACGTGCTGTCAATGTACGGCAAAAGGACGTTTTTCGCATTGCGCCCCCATTGAAATGGAGTCGCTGTGGGGAAGATTTAATCCGGAGACCTTGGGGAATGCAGCGCAACACCAAAGCCGCTAACGCCACCACGCCCAGTCTGGGCACATATGTACCAGCCACGTCGCTTGCTGATTTTCTGCAAAAAAAATACTTTTCTGTCAGCGAAGATTTAAGTTATGATTATACCAATCTCTGTTTAAGAGGGTGTTTTGGTGCACGATTTCCCCTCTTGTCTACAGTTTACTTCATCGTCATTTGTCTCGACAATATTAAAAAAATAGGTACATTAAAAAGTATTTTGCTAACAGCATCGAAGGATTAGAGTGATTCTATGAACTTTGGGTAAATAAGGAGAATTCTTGCTTCTACTTCACACTTTTTTATGGACAACGTTAACTTCTGTGCTCGCCCTGTTTCTAAATGCACTTTTGTTCCTGTATAGCTAAAAAGTAACTCCATGATAACTCAACGCTGTGCTTGAGGAAAGGTCCTGGAGGGGAGGCGCAGTTGAACACGGACGCCACGTCGTCATCCACACTTTTCGACTCAATGTAGGCGTGTAGTTGTTCTACAGCTCCTTTCTCTGTGTTGACCGCAAGCGTGTTGTGAAAGGAAAAGTTCTGGTCGTGTGCTAGACCTAGTTGTGCCTGTATTTATTGATCGCAGAGGAAGTCAGCTGCCGAGCAGAGCCCGCCGCTTTGTTCTTGTTGTCTGCCAAGCCGACCTTCGTGATGAGCTCAATCATGGCTGGTACGTAGACGGAGGAGGAGTCTGCCAGCCATTCGACAAGTGTCGCAGGTGTTGTTTGCATCCGAGCGCATCGGACGACTCACCACCGGTTAAGGAGGATGGTAGCGTTTCTACTCGCGTTCGGTCTGCAACGGTGTGAGCATTAGCCTCCCACCAGGTATAGACAAGCCCACGTCAACTTATTTTGGATACGCAAGCACTTGTGTTTCCCCTGCCGAAACAAGGCAGAGTCACACAGGCACGCGCACGCACGCACCTACCTGCACCGCGCTCACGTTTCCGCGTTCCTTCAATTCAAGCAAAGTGATCGACAAAGGCTGCACAAGCGATGTCCCCTCGGCCAGCGTTTCGATAATGGGACTTACCTTCGCCAAAGCCGCAACAGCCACTCGGTGGAAACGGGCTGCTGTGAAATTGTGTTCCTTCGAGGAGTTTGATTAGCCTACTATCCGCAATCTGCACTGGTAAATTACAAAGACTGTGCAGAGCAGAATGACGGAAGAGTTAATGTCAGAAGTGAGTGTGCCTAATTGTATTAGCGAGGAAAGGAGAAGGGATTCGTAGGGGAAGCGAGTTGCTTTTGATTTTTTCAAACTGGGAAAAAAAAAGAATCTTCCCTTATGAACAGGCCTTCTCAATCGTAGTGGCTTTAGCAGACAGCTTTAGCAGAGCGTTTACGGTCCGCTCCGCTCAGTCCGGCCTATATAATTTGCACACAACCGCTCAACAGAACGCCACCGGGAACACTGAGCGGAGCGTCAGGGTGCGTCTCGTTATTTTCGTTATCGTTTTACAGCCAAGCTGAGAGCACGTCAGTGGCGTCTCTGGAAGACGCGCTTGCTAGATAAGCGAAATCAATGCATTTTATGCAGCCAACGGTGCATGCGTGCGTGTGGGCGCGTGTGCGTGTGTGAGACACACACTGAGTAGCGTCAATGAACGTGTATCGGTCGACTTGTATAGAACCTAATACTTTTCAATGAACATCTTCACTACTTGCTCAATCGACGTCGGTGGATTTGTGGTTATGGCGATGTACAAGTGAACGCAATGTCATGGGTTCCATTCCCGGCTGCGGCGGCCACATTAAAATGGAGGCAAAGCACAATAGCACCCGTGTAGCGTTTTTTTTAATGCGCAGTTAGGAAACAGACGAGGAGAAGGAATAAACTTTTATTGTACAACCAGTACATTATGATGGCTGGGCCTAAGCCTCCCATGATGGGACGTCGAGGGCTTGCCTCGCTGCCGCCTCACGGGCGTGCTGGGTCGACCAGGTTTGGTCGTCGAGGGCGGAGCTCTGCAGACCCTCATGCAACCTCTACGAGAGAGTCGTGGCGTTAGTCTGTGTGTACTGTGCGGGGCACTCCCACAGCATATGCGGAAGCGTAGCCGGGTGAATGCCACAGCACTGGGAGTTGGGGGTAGTGTAGACGTCTGGAAATATGAGGTGGAGGCGGGCGGGTGAAGGGTACGTGTTTGTTTGTAGCAGACGCAGGGTGGTAGCCTGCGCCCGGCTGAACTTGGGGTGAGGCGGGGGGAGTGTTCGGTGACTAAGGTCAAAGGCCTTAACGAGATCGTTATAAGTTGTCAGATTGCCCCTGGTGTCCAACTCATCTTCAGTGACTCCGGCGCGGTTGACTAGGCCTCGCGCAATGGAGGGGGTGACCTCGTTGAGATTTGGGAGGTGTGGGTGGACAGGGCCCGCATGGGCAGGGATCCATGTTAGGGAGATTATGCTGTCTTTAGAGTGTGGTGCCTGGCAGAGGATGCGAACATTATTCCGTAGTTTTCTAGTACAGCGTCAATTATGGTGCACCTTGCAGCTTATAAAGACAAGCCGCGCAATTTATTTTGAGCGAAAAATTTTCACACTGCCGTGCAATCGAGCAACAGCCCAGCCTTATGGATATTTATCGCATGTCGTCACAGCATAAGCAAAGTCTAGAATGAGCGATCTCGTTATTTTAGGTTTACAAATGGAAAGTCGTAAAAACAAATGCAATATACAAGGTAAAGATATTACCACACCCTCTTTAATATGTAATATTTCACTGATTGCACACAAAGTTGATAAATGCCCGCAGTATCTCCTGACTATTGACAGTGAGCCTACCTCCGACTGCCTCAACGGGTTTTACTTGGAAGCAAAAAATAATTATGTGTTAGGGTTGCCTTCATTTGAGCCACAATTCCATCTTTTCCATTACCTGAAAGAAAGTAAAGTTTCTTCATGCTCAGGATTGTTTAAGTGCAAAAGTGCTATTGAGACTAACAACTTTTGCTTGAGAGACACTAAAAACGTTTTCAGACATGCAGGCAAAGAAAACTGAACACATACTTGCATTTCCTTCAAACCAGCAGACGTTGTTGTTAAGGTATTCTTTTTCAGTGACTTGCTCCACGCCGTAAACTTGATGACGCAAGCAGAGCTTTCGCGGCGTTTGAACCGTGAAGATAATTGTCCGCATATCCATCTTTATGGGAGGGCCTACATGCCCTCTGCAATGAAGCAGGTGTGCGAAACCTTTGTCGTTAAGTTTACGCATCAAGCCATGCGCACGCCGAAGATTGTATTTGTATACCGTGCACCGAAACGAAGAAAGACCGAGCGCTGAATGCCCACAGGTTCAAAATTTTTGCTGTAGGTGGCGCCCAGGAGTGGCTCTACAGCTCCCTCTGACTGTGTCCTGGCGGTCTACAGAGAGCGGCATGATGTGACTTCCACGCCCGCGAAAAAAAAAAGGCAATGCAATCAAAGGTGGTGCGTTTCGATACCATTTAGATCATAACAAATTGAAATATTTTGGATGAAAAAACGATATCGAGAATGAAACCACTAGAAATCTTCGTCTTTACTCATTCCAAAGCATTAGTTATCAGTGCTTCATGGTTCATGCATGGAAACACGATTGAATTCTAAAGCATTTCATCTGCATACTCTTCCTTGCAGTAACTCACCAAATTGCACGAATAACTGAGCGGGTTCTGAGTTATTAATTTTCGTTACGATCTTCGAAGTTTTCAGCATAACTGGCTGCTTTAATGAAAACACAAAAGAAAAAAAGAAACAGAATGCGACATAGTTGACGCGTATTTGATAAAGACGGCCGGTGACAAGTGTGTCAGTTGTCTCTCTTTGGCGTTGCAAGAAAAAGAAGTGACATTTCTTTCGAGGAATCCAGGAACGGGAACTGATTGATCATACAATCCTTTGTGTAAACTGTAAGATGATGTGTGCATGATGTACCACATGCGAAGTGCATAAATGGATAATCGTTTGAAATGTGATCCTTTCGTCTTCGTCTTTAGCACGCTTTTATTAAAACGGCAAAATTAGCTGTTTCCTCATTCATACAATGAACATTGAATTATGGCGGTAATGCGTTTGGCATTAGGTTTCAGCTTCACCGTAGGAACTTCGATAAAGCGCCATGGAAGCGGAACAAACTATATGGAAGCATTTTCTTTTTTTTTGTATATACTTCCATTTAAATGAATTGAGCAGGCAGTAAGTCTGTTTGGTTTTATGCCTGCCTATGAGGTAACGAAAGTAATGTATCTGCGAGCGATACCTGCTTCTGAAACGTTAAATCAGCGTGATGGGATGGTCTTCTTATGGAAGGTGTTTGCTAAACCGGGCCTCTTTTCTCAAAAAGAGGGAAACAACGGACAAACGTATATTTCTTCAATAAATGTGCTACATATTGACGGAAAGCGGTTGTGTGCGTGTATACATTATTCCTAAAATGATTACCATGCAGGGATAAAGCTGTGTGCCGCATAGTTGATTAGGAGGCAAGATTGAGCCCTAATTGCTGCTCCTAATGATGGTGCGCAGTGGTGGTTTTCTATGGCCTAATCAAAAGAAGCAAGGTCTGAAGGAAGCTTTCTTTTGTGTTGCAGCAGCACAAAGGAAAGGAATAAAGTAAATTCAATCGCTTCACCATTAGTGGCGTCTCTGATCTCACGCAAGGCACTGAAAAGCTACACAGTCCTTTGTACTTTATGCGTCCCGGCTTTCTTAAAGAGTGATAACGTTGGTGCCAGCTGCATTCAATGGTGAGCTCAGAAACTTGAGTCATTGTTTCTAGAACAAAGCTCCGGCTGACTACTGCGAAAGATCCAGCGCCGAAGAAAGACGAGAACGACAAGAGAAAAAACAAGTGCTTGGCCCTTCTCATGGTTGATCCCGTATTTGTTCTGCGCCAATAATTCCTGCTATCAGGAATTAAGAATTGCAACGAAAATAAAACCCAATAAGCACTGACTCCTAAATGCATATATATATATATATATATTGTAAGCGCTATTAACATACTTCGTCGCTTTCATTTGTACACAGCCATCATCTTCTTCGACTTCTTCGCGCATGAGCTAGAGTGTTGCCTTTCTTGGAATAAACAGCGCTGGACAACTTGATCGGTGTCGGCATTATAAAGTGATGGAGGTACGTCAGGACTCCGACGTCCTCTGGCGTTTCCGTGCTCCCTGGAGCTCCATTCCGGTGACCGCCTGCGCCCAGCTACCCCTACAACGGTGGACACTTCAAACCCCGGCCCCTCCGGCGCCTCTAACCCTACCACACAGATGACCCCGCCTGCGGCGCCCTCTTGGACTGTGACGAGCCCTCAGCGCGATCCCCTTGTCTTTGCGGGACTCCGCGGTGATGACGTTGACGATCGCATCGACCACTACGACCGTATGATTTCTTGCAACAAGTGGAACGGCACCCAGAAACTGAGGTACGTCGCATTCTACTTGACCGGAGTTGCCAAGACGTGGTATTTCAACCACGAATCCGATATCGCGGATTGGTCCACATTTACGTCCAAGCTGCTGCAAATCTTCGCTTTCTCGTCTGGCCATGCTGAAGTCGCCAAACAGAAGCTGGGAACGCGCCTCCAACTTCCACAAGAGTCTTACACCTCATACATAGAGGATGTCATGGCTCTGTGCCGCCGTGCGTTCCTAGCATGACGGAAGCCGAACGCGTTCGACACATCTTAAAAGGCATTGGGTCTGTCGCGTTCAACGCCTTAATTGTGCAAAATCTGGCTTCTGTCCAAGACATCACTTCCGCGTTTCAACGCCTAGACGAGCTGCAATCTATTCGTCTTCCACATGACGGCAGGGATCCTCAGGTTCCCAATTCTCTAGATCTACGTGCTCTGATCCACACCATCATCCGCGAAGAGCTTCAACTACAAGACCTAAGGCGCCCACCTGCTGCCTGCGCCCCAACCCCCCCCTTCGACTTGCGCGAGGTCGCAAAGCAAGAGTTGACAGCAATGACTACACCCACGACGCATCTTGCTCCGGTAGCGCGCCCCATACCTACCTACGCGGATGTTGCTTCGCTACCCACACCTAACGTGACCTCCGTGCCTACTGACGTCCGTGCCTATGACCATTTGGCTTCGATGGGAACCAGAGCACTAGCTCCGCCAACCTACCCTCAGTGGTGTCCACCTCGTCCTGTTTGTTTTTACTGTGGTATACGCGGCCATATATCTCGCTTCTGCCGCCGTCACCAGCAGGACGAAAGACGAAGATATGCAGAGGACGAGAGACACCGCACTCGCCGACCACATGCCCACTATCCCGCATCGTACTCGTTCCCTCAACACCGTTCTCCGTCTCCTCCAGCTGCTCCCAATCTGCCTCATAGTTCTCGTTCGGCCAGACCTCATTTTTTATCGCCTTATCGGCGCTCTACATCACCGCTTCGCCGTACTTCCCTTCCAATCTTGTCGACCAGCACTCGAAAAACTAACTGTTGCAATTTTTGGAGGGGAAACTGCTTCTTATCGGTTTTCAAAAATTCCTCCTTTTGCCCGGCTAACATGCTTTCTGTAACTGTGGAAGGCGTTCCCCCGTCGGCTCTCATCGATACCGGAGCCGCCGTTTCTGTTCTTCGTTATGATCTGTGTTCCTGGCTCCGGAAAGTCAAAACGTCTTACCTTGGACCTATTTTGCGTGGTGCTAATAATGGCTAGCTTCCCACGCTAAGGGTGCCGCACTCGCCACGCACCTTCTTAAACGTTTCCTTGTCTCCAGAGCCGCTCGAGTCCACTCGATTCAAACTACACAATGTCCGCGCATCCTTGGGCGATCAGAACGCACGTGATCTGCGCCTGGCTGGCTGAAAAAGGGGCTTTGTTTCACCACAGAGCTGCATGCCTCCGTAAGGTGCCTGGTGTAATCTCGCGCGGACGCCATCCTCTCGGTGAGCGCGGACAATATCTTATATTCCCTCATCTTTTAAAATATTCCATACTTAAAAGCATTTCTGTCGCAAACCAGACTTAGTTCAAGAAAATTTTCCATGTCCCAATAATTCCTCTTGTCGTATTCGAGTGCTGATTGCCATGTTTTCGGTTGTTAACGAAACTCTTTGCCAAGTCTAAATTCATTAAGGAAGCTTTTCGCGTGGATATGCCTTCCAACCACTCGGAACATGATCGTGGACAACATCAGCCTCTTTCCGGGTAAGTACGAGGCTCTGGACAGGAGCTATGGCACTTCAATGTAACATGGGGCCCGACGGACCAACTAACTGAGCTATCTCTCCCGGCAAAATTCAACGGTTACGAGTTCAAATCGCCTTTTGTCTTCCTTTATTTGTTTTCCTTCTTTTTCTTCTCTTCCTCATTTTTAATATTTCTTTTATTTTAAGTTTTCACTGTACGGAACCCTCAAAAGATAATCTCCTCTATTATGTATGGCCACCCTTACAGGTCATAAATACCAGGTTTCTCCATTTGAGTGCCATCTGTGCGGTTTAACCGAGCTCAGGTTGGTACACCTTGACTGATCAAGGAAGGCACCACTGTAGGTTAAATGGGGCATCCAACTCGTGCGGTGGCGGTCGAGTATCCGCCTCGTGTGCAAGAGGACCGTGGTTCGAATCCCGGTGCCAAAAATTTTCCACCGAAAAGAAACCGTGTGTTGTGAAATTTGCTTAAACAGTTCTCGAGTGCGGCCTGATCCCGGTGACCAGAACCGGTAACGCACTCTTTCACCAGAGCAGGATTGGCCACCCTGGTGCAGTACTTGGCCACAACCTCCTATATGAATACAACAATCAAACCCCGGCCCTCAGTCCCCAGCAGCCGCGAAGCAACTGACCACGGCGGCGGTCAGATCTGTGACGCAGCATAGGGTGCTGAAAATACCTGGTTCCGGACATGCCGCCATTCGAATTTGAACCTGCCAACGTTTACCGTTAGAGCGTTATCTAGTGAGGCTAGTCTAGCAGTGCTATTGGAGGAATTAGAGGGTAGTAAATGGCATATAATAGGGCTCAGTGAGGCTACGAGGACAAAAGAAGCACATACAGTGCTAAAAAGCGGGCATGTACTCTGCTACCGGGGCTTAGCGGAGAGACGAGAACTAGGAGTCGGATTCCTGATTAATAAAAAAATTAATATTATATAAAATAATAAAATAAAAAATATAATAATAAAAAATAAATAAGATAAATAAAAATAAATAAATAAAAATAAATAAAAAAGGAATTGTATAGCATTAACGAGAGGGTGGCTGGTCTTGTTGTGAAACTTAATAAGAGGTACAAATTGAAGGTAGTACAGGTCTACGCCACTACATCCGGTCATGATGACCAGGAAGTCGAAAGCTTTTAAGAAGACGTCGAATCGGCGATGGGTAAAGTCAAAATAAAATACGCTATACTGATGGGCGACTTCAATGCCAAGGTAGGCAAGAAGCAGGGTGGAGACAAGTCAGTGTGGGAATATGGCCAAGGCTCTAGGAATAGCAGGGGAGAGTTATTAGTAGAATTTGCAGAACAGAATAATATGCGGATAATGAATACCTTCTTCCGCAAGCGTAATAGCCGAAAGTGGACATGGAGGAGCCCAAATGGCCAGACTAGAAATGAAACAGAGTTCTTACTCTGCGCTAACCCTGGCATCATACAAGATGCGGACGTGCTCCGCAAGCTGCGCTGCAGTGACCATAGGATGGTAAGAACTCGAATTAGCCTAGACCTTAGGAGGGAACGGAAAAAGTCGGTGCATCAGAAGCCAAACAATGAGTTAGCGGTAAGAGGGAAACTAGAGGAATTCCGAATCAAGCTACAGAACAGGTAGTCGGCTTTAACTCAGGAAGAGGACCTTAGTGTTGAAGCAATGAACGACAATCTTATGGGCATCATTAAGGAGTGTGCAATAAAAGTCGGTGGAAACTCCGTTAGACAGGATACCGGTAAGCTATCGCAGGAGACGAAAGATCTGATCAAGAAACGCCAATGTATGAAAGCCTCTAACCCTACAGCTAGAATAGAACTGGCAGAACTTTCTAAGTTAATCAACAAGCGTATGACAGCTAGCATAAGGAACTATATGGATAGAATTGAACATGCCCTCAGGAACGGAGGAAGCCTAAAGCAGCGAAGAAAAAACTAGGAATAAGCAAGAATCAGATGTATGCGTTAAGAGACAAAGCCGGCAATATCGTTACTAATATGGATGAGATAGTTCACGTGAATGAGGAGTTCTTTAGAGATTTATACAGTATCAGTAGCACCCACGACGATAATGTGAGAGAGAATAGTCTAGAGGAAATTGAAATCCCGCAAGGAACGCCGGAAGAAGTAAAGAACGCCTTGGGAGCTATGCAAAGGGGGAAGGCAGCGGGGGAGGATCAGCTAACAGCAGATTTGTTGAAGGATGGTGGGCACATTTTTCTAGAAAAGCTGGCCACCCTGTATACACAATGCCTGATGACCTCGAGCGCACCGGAATTTTAGAAGAATGCTAACATAATCCTAATCCATAAGAAAGAGGACGCCAAAGACCAGAAACATTATAGACCGATCAGTTTACTGTCCGTTGCCTACAAAGTATTTACTAAGGTAATCGCAAATAGACTCAGGAACACCTTAGACTTCCGTCAACCAAAGGACCAGGCAGGATTCCGTAAAGCCTACTCAACAATAGACCATATTCGCACTATCAATCAGATGATAGAGAAATGTGCGGAATATACCCAACCCTTATATATAGCTTTCATTGATTACGAAAAAGCGCTTGATTCAGTCTAAACCTCAGCAGTCATGGATGCATGACGGAATCAGGGTGTAGATGGCCATATGTAAAAATACTGAAAGATATATATAGCGGCTCCACAGTCTCCGCAGTCCTCCCTTAAGAAAGCAACAAAATCCCAATAAAGAAAGCCGTCAGACAGGGAGATACGATGTCTCGAATGCTATTGACAGCGTGCTTACTGGATGTATTGAGAGACTTGGAGTGATAAGAATTGGGGATGAAAGTTGATAGAGAATACCTTAGCAACTTGAGATTCGCTGATGATATTCCCTTGCTTAGTAACTCAGGAGACCAATTGCAATTCATACTCACTGACCTGGAGAGGCAAAGCGGAAGGGTGGGTCTGAAAATTAATGGGCAGAAAACTGAAGTAATGCTTAACAGTCTCCGAAGAGAACAGAAGTTTACGATAGGTAGCGAGGCACTGAAATACATCTACTTAGGGCAGGTAGTGACCACGGATCGGGATCATGAGACGGAAATAACCAGAAGAATAAGAATGGGCTAGGGTGCGTTTGGCAGGCATTCTGAAATCATGAACAGCAGGTGGCCACTATCCCTCAAGAGAAAAGAGCATAACAGCTGTGTCTTACCAGTACTCACGTATGGGGCAGAAACCTGGAGGCTCACGAAAAGAGTTCTGCTTAAATTAAGGACGACGCAACGAGCTATGGAAAGAAGAATGATGGTTGTAACGTTAAGGGATAAGAAAAGAGCAGATTGGGTGAGGGAACAAACGCGGGTGAACGACATCTTAGTTGAAATCAAGAAAAAGAAATCGGCATGGGCAAGACATGTAATGAGGAAGGAAGATAACCGATGGTCATTAAGGGTTACGGACTGGATTCCAAGGGAAGGTAAGCGTAGCAGGGGGCGGCAGAAAGTTAGGTGGGCGGATGATATTAAGAAGTTTTCGGGGACTACATGGCCACAATTAGTACATGACCGGGGTAGTTGGAGAAGTATGGGAGAGGCCTTTTCCCTGCAGTGGGCGTATCCAGGCTGATGATGATGATGAATAATGCATTCATTCACCCCGACGGCCAGTGTACTGCTCGTGTGCCATCGACAGCATACGCCACCATATTGAGTTCCTCATCCTTCCAGCATGTATTCATGGAATTCTACTTGGTTGGGACTTCCTACATTCTGCTTCAGCCGTCATTTCATTTAGAGAGGAAGTTGTCCGTATCACCGATACAGCACTTGCACCTGTTACGGACTCTTCACTTTCATGCGTGAACTAGGCCATCGCTGCAGACCACGACCTGCGTCCTGGTCACGAAGACGTTGTAGCCGTAACATCCAGTCAGATCGCCGACGGAGACGCGCTAGTCACGCCTTCTTCCCGCTGTACTTTTCGCGGAATTCTCATTGCCACTTGTCTCTTCCGGTTTTCACGTGGCCGCGCCCTTCTGTCTGCTTGCAACACGACCCCAGATCCAGTGATGCGGCCCAAAGGGATCACTGTGGCAACCCTCGCTGACACCCAACCTAGCTCTACAGTTACGCTTTGGCCTTCCTCATCGCCAGCACCAACCTCAGGTTTGGATTCTTCTTTCCCAACTCCAGCCGCTCTTGGTTCTGACCTAACAGCCGCGCAGACCGAAGCCTTACTGGTGGTCTTGGCAAAGCACAAAGCCTGTTTCGATAGCTGTTTCCGTGTGTTGAGCCAAACTTCTGCGGCTACACACCGCATCGAAACAGGTGGTTTCGCTATAATACGACGACGCCCCTATCGTGTATTGCCATCCGAACGAAAGATAATTGAACAACAGGTTGCTGACATGCTTGCGCGGAAGATAATACATCCTTTCTCTAGCCCAATGGCTTCTCCCGTGGTTCTGGTAAAGAAAAAAGATGGCTCCGTTCACTTTTGCGTCGATTATCGAGCGCTCTGTAAGATCACACGCAAGGACGTATATCCAATACCACGAATTGACGACGCTTTGCACACACTACAAGGGGCGGAGTATTTCTCCAGCATTGATCTTCGATCAGGATACTGGCAATTTCCGATGAACGAGACTGACAAAGAAAAGAACGCATTCGCTACACCAGACGGACTTTATGGATTTAACGTGATGCCTTTTGGCCTTTGTAATGCTCCTGCCACATTTGAGCGCATGATAGACAACGTACTTCGTGGTCTAAAATGGAAGACCTGCCTTTGTTATCCGGACAATATTGTCATCTTTTCGTGTGACTGCAGCCAACATCTTCCTCGATTAGACGAAGTTCTGAAGTGCTTGCAAATGCTGGTCTCCAGATCAATACAAAAAAATGCAAATTTGCAAGCAAGAGCATAAAGGTATTGGGCCACGTCATCTCAAAAGATGGCATACAGCCAGACCCCGAAAACATTGGTGCTGTTCTTCAGTTTCCTCGCCCCCAGCAACAGAAAGATCTACGCAGTTTCCTCAGCTTGGCGTGATATTTTCGTCGATTTATACGCAACTTCGCTGCAATAGCAGCTCCTCTACACAAGCTACTGGCTACCGGTGCCTCTTTCATCTGGACTAGAGATTGCGAGTCGGCTTTTCAAGCTCTTAAGCGACATCTTACTTACGGACCAGTGCTTCGCCACTTTGATATATGAGCCCCCACCATAGTCCATACTGACGCAAGCGCAGAAGGTATTGGCGCCGTACTTCTGCAACGTAATGCAGCCTCTAAAGAGCAAGTCACAGCATATGCCAGCCGAACACTTTCTCCAGCTGAGCGGAACTACACCATTACAGAGCAAGAGTGCCTTGCTAACGTTTCGTCGATTCAGAAATTTCGCTCATACGTTTACGGTCGCCACTTCACCATCGTCACCGACCATCATGCTCTGTGTTGGCTGTCATCAATGAAAAACATGTCAGGATGTTTAGAACGCTGGGTACTCCGCTTGCAGGAATATGACTTTGCAATAACGTACAAGTCTGGAAAAAGTCATCATGATGCAGACGCAGTGTCTCGCTGCACACTCTCGTTCTCTCCCGGTAACGCGCCGTCGTCTTACGCACCACGTCGTTCCGATGCTACGCCTGCCTCACACCAGCTCTCGATAATGCCCCTGGACCAAGGTACGCTTTCATCACGGTCTGATTTCGTGTCGCTTTAGCGGGCCGACTCCTACTGTCGAGCTCTCATGGATCGCCTTAGTGGGTTCGCCGAACCACCCAAGAGCCGCTTGCGACGCCAACTTCGACAATTCCGCCTTCAAGATGGCGTGCTACATCGCTACGTTTACCACCCAACAGGTCACAGGTGGGTCCCAGTTCTGCCTCGCTGCCTTCGCCTGCGAGTATTAGAGGCACTTCACGACGACGTATCGGCTGGCCACTTAGGCTTCCACAAGACTTATGACCGCATCAAGACCCGCAGCTTCTGGCTTGGCCTATCCACAACGGTGGCCAAATACATTGCCTGTTGCGCGTCAAGTCAGCACCGCAAATGCTCGACATCCCCTCCTGCCGGTTTATTACAACCTCTCCCTTGTCCGGACCCACCTTTTGAATTTGTTGGTATTGATTTGTATGGTCCCTTGCCATTGACACCCTCCGGTCACCGTTGGATTGTGACCTCGGTTGACCATTTAACAAGGTATGCCGAGACTGCCCCTCTGCGATCAGGTACTGCTTCTGAGGTCGCCGACTTTTTCTTGCGCTCCATTGTCTTGCACCACGGAGCTTCTCGCGTTCTTCTCCGTGACCGTGGCAAGGTGTTAATTTCCCAAGTTCTCGAGGAAGCTCTTCGGGCCGCTAATACCGTCCACAAATCTACTTCTACCTATTATCCGCAAACCAACGGCCTTACTGAGTGCTTCCACCGTACGCTGTCTGACATGATTTTCATGTACATCCGTCCTGACCACACTCACTGGGATAAAATTCTTCCTTTTGTGACATTCGCATATAATACTGCTATTCAACGGACTACCGGCTACAGCCCTTTCTTCCTTGTATATGGACGATCTCCTTCCACCATATTCGACAGAGAATTTTTTTAGCACCTTCTTGCCCTAACGCGTCGCTTCCAGAAGATTTTTCTGCCAAAATTGCACATTAAGGTCAAATCGCCCGGGAAAGCCCAGAAGCTACCCAAGCTGAGAGCAAACATCACTGCGACAAGAAACACCGTGACGTACGTTTTCAGCCTGGCGACCAAGCCCTGCTTTGAACTCTAGTCCGCACTCCAGGCTACTGTGAGAAGTTCCTTCAGCGCTACATTGGCCCATACACCGTTGTGCAGCAAACATCTGCAGTGAACTATCTCTTCCGCCCAGTACACTCCGTCACTGACCGGCGCCGTCGGAATGCCGAAATCGTTCATGTCTCGCGGATGAAGCCCTTCACTCCCCGTTTCGATAACCTCTAATCTGCGGCCAGGCTGGCCGCTTCCATGACGGGGGGAAGTTAGTGTAAGCGCTATTAACGTACTTTGTCGTTTTCATTTGTACATAGCCATCATCATCGTCCCTCTTCTTGGACTTCTTCGCGCATGAGCTGGCGCGTTGCCTTTCTTGGAATAAACAGCGCTGGACAACTTGGTCGGTCTCTGTATTACACTATATATATATATATATATATATATATATATATATATATATATATATTCACTTAAAAGAAATCAGCCGCTTTCTGCAATTCTTGCCACTCTCGAGAGACAGATAGAGAGAAAGGTCTTTATGGAAACAGAGAATTCTGCCGGCGTGGTGTAACGTCACCTACTTGCCACTCTGCAAGGCGGATGGGATGCCACTCTGGACATATTTAGAGGGCCAGCAAGAGGCACTCACAGCGGACACAGCCTTTGTTAAAAACTTCGCAGTGTGCCAAACAGCGACGCGTTTTCGCCGAACATTGCATTGCATTCGGTGGCCTGCTAAACATGCGCGCGAATGAACCATTCTCGAAGTCTGCGCGCCGCAAAGGCTCTCGTGCATGTTGCCGAACACGGAAGTGGCGCGAGAGCTACGTCGTTAGGGCGATCGTCTCCTATTTGTACCACTTTTCCGTCGGGCGTTGACATCTGTGGTGGTCGGCAGGAATCGCTACGGATGCTCGGGGCGAACTGGCGAAGTCGCCATTTCGGCAGCAGCCATCGTACTGTCACGCTACCGAAGTACACGAAGCTCGTTTCTCACGAAGTTCGGACGCGACGCTCGCTTAGCTGCGCCGCTGACGAAGCGAAGTAAGCGATCTGCCATGCTGTCATCAACCGGCTCTGCAGCAGCAAGGACAGCGTGGTGACTTCCGCTTCTGAGATGAGCGCTATGCTCACGCACATCATGGTTTCTGCTGGGCAGCTTAATGCGTACGAGACCGTAGAGCATACACTGGACGGAGCGAATGAGATGGTAAACGTCGATGTCACTTTGTTTAATTTTTGACACTGAGAAATACCAACGGTTTTTCTTCGTTCTGATGTCGTTAGCCAGTGCGCTGCGACGTCGTCAACGCCGATGACGGTACTTCTCATCACAGTAGCGCGTGAACCGCCTACAGCGCAATGGTGGCCACGGACTAGGACGACGGGACGATGACGGTGTAACTGAAAAACGGGGATGGACGTAGAAACCCTACTTTCGAGTTTTACCTACTCCCGCATGAAACAGAGAAGTGTGAACATTTACTACGTAGTTCAGTAATGTGGAAAGTTGGGCTAGTTGGTGATTAATCATCATAGCTTGCTGGTGAAGCAGCGCACTGACACGGACACAGTGAAGACACACAAGAAAAGACGAGAATTGCGAGTGCAGCGAGTCTCGTCTTTTCTTGTGTGTCTTCACTGTGTCTGTGTCAGTGCGCAGCTTCACGAGCAAGGTATGATGTTTACTACGTGCTTTCCTATTATATCCTATTTTTATTCTTCTTCCCTGCGCGCCTCTACTAAAACACAGTTGCGGGTTTTAAATGTTCTTGGCTACTTTCTTTATTTTGGGTTTATGTTTTTTTTTCGGATGAATCCCTGTTGCATATTTTCTCCTGCTATGGGTGCGTATTGCTGCAGTGACTGCGAAACGGCAGCTCCCCCCCCCCCCCCATAGTGCCTCATAAATAAAGAAAATTGAGACAAAAATGAAATTACGGGGTTTTACGTGGCAGAATCACGATCTGATTATGAGGCACGCTGTAGTGGTGGACTCCGGAATAATTTGGACCACCTGGGTTTCTTTAAGGTGTTTTTGCATTTCGCCCCCCCCCTGCCCCCATCGATTTGCGGCCGCCATGCCGGCTGCTTGATCCCGCGACCTCGTGCTTTGCCGCCCAACACGATAGCCACAAATTTTGGCAGAAACGCATCTCACTATGACTTTCGGATGTAATGCATTAGCAATGAATAAGTATGGTGACACTAGATATTGCCTCCATCAGAATCAGTATGTATGAGGCGCGTACTCCAGCTGGATTCCCCTTTCGCGCTTCCCTAAGAGCAAACAGGGAAACATAGCACCGCCGCTGGGAAACCTTCCCTTGGGTTCCAAAATGCATATCACGCCAGTGCGTGCGAAGGCAGAGAAAACGCTTGGGCGGTTTTCTGCGCACACTGCGCTATCTAGAGGCACAGCGTCCTCGCGTTTCCTCCAAGACAAGACGCGATGCACGTCGGTGCCGGCGAAGGCTGAGAGTCGTTCCCCCGCTTCCCGCTCACTCTCCGCAAACTACTCAGTGACCCAATTTGGCGACAGGTTCATTGAAGAGCGGCACATACACAGTGCATTTGTGGCGCAGCCTGCTAATGCGTTGGGTTGCTGTTCTTGAGGAACCCCCGCGACATTGTTTCGGTTCCACTCAGCGTCACAGAAATTTCAGGGATATTTCTTGTCATTGTAGAGTGGCCCATTCCCAGTAGCACGTCAGTTGTCCAAGTTGGGGTTAAAGAACTTCTTTGAAGAGCGGCACACATCTACAGGCACACTACCCAGTGAAACAAGTTGCCATTAAAGAGGTTCCTTTCAAAACAGCGCAGACCGAGTGGCACATAGCGAGTACTCCAAGTCGACGTCAAAGAGCTTCCCCGAACAGGGGTACCTACGCAGCCCCGCGGCTACACTGAACCATGTCGACATAATAGAGATTCGTTGAATAGCACCGCGTATGTACACAGTGTCATTTACGCAGTGGTCTAAGTTGATCCCATCGTTGGGTTCAAACCCCTTACTTCATCACAGCAGCGCGATGTGCTAGCCATCCGATCAGTGACTACCAAGTGACCCAAGTAAGCCGGATAACGGTCCGATACAAAAATGCCTACATCGGCACATGGATACAAACTTAGAGACATACATGGCCCCCGGAAATTGCTTTAGGTACTTAAAGAATTCCAAGGCAACATTAAATAAAAAATTCAGTGCCCTTCCACTCAGTGACAAAGGATGACCAGCGAAGCTGTGAATGTGGGCCCCTTAATGGCCAACAGCACTTCCGCCGCGGGTCGGCGCGGTATTGCCCTCGCTTCGGGATCGGCCCGCGTATGGCTAGTGCTTAACGCCTGTATCACCTCCGCCGTGGGTCGGCCCGGCATTCCACTATCTTCGTAATCGGTCCACATATGAAAAAATTGTTGGTCTATATCTACGGATACGAGATCCGCCAGAACCTAGCCTTAAACAGCTTTCACTGTTCCCCATCCCCTGTCCGGGGCAACGACGCCGCGGTACCTCAATTGGTTGAGCATTGCACGCAAAATGCGAGCGAAGTTTGTGGGTTCGGTCTCAACCTGACAATTTGTTTTTTCATCCACTTTCATTCCCATTTTTTTACCGTTTCTTTATTTCATTTATTAAGCACAAGTCATTTCCCCTATGTTGTTCTTGGTGTCAGTGTTTGTTGGCTTCTTATGATATGACTAATAAATAAACCGGGCCCCTCTGTTAATCCCCTTCCTTCTCGTTTATTGCCCGAAAATTTAGAGTGATGTGGAGCTACACACAGCTAGGCAAAGAATAAGATAGCTCGCATCGACAGCGCGGAAATGAAGTCGGAAAAAACTGTAGAAGAAATAGCGGCAAGAATAAACTTACGCCTCTCAAGCAAGAAAACATTGGAAACATTGGTTTCTCATTCACGCTATCCAGAGGGTGCCATCTGGGATCAGCTGCGACCATACATTTTCGTACAATAATTACTAGAGGGAACTCTGGCGCTAGTGTCTATAGTCTGGAGCTGCAGTGGGAGCGGTTCAGCAAGCATGGGAATTATGGGAAGTGCATGGATTTCCCTAAACTCGGTCATTTTGTCTTCATACTGCTTAGTGATTTTGTAAACTCATTTTCAAGAAAATTGTCCGACGGCCACATATGAACACGGGACATCTAGCACAGAAGCCTGACATTGAAACCACGGACGCATGGAGCGACAAGCCCCATAAAATGCTCTTATGAATTGATCACTGGCAAATCAGTGCCTTGAGCGCTTGGCGAATTTTGGTATGTCCATCTCGACAAGCTAAACCATTGAAATTAGTAGCGTTCGTGTGTGATCGCAGCACCTGTTGCACTTCGAAAACAGACCCTCTTAATGTTTACAACCGGAGTTCCCGAAACACTTCGCGCCAAGACCCCTGGCCCAACACAATTTACAGTATCCTATAAGTACAGGGAACTCTGCAGCTGGCACCAGTTTTGCTCTACAGTTAGAATGTTTTAAAAGTTTTTACTCCTAAGTAGAATACGAAAGCTGCATACATGTGCTCCATGCATACGGCACGTTCCCTATGTATATGAACACATCATATAATATGGAACGTAAACCTTCTCTATCTTTGGCTATATTGACTGTCAAAAATGCATGACCGGAGGTTTCCTGGGGTCACAAATACACTGCAGCCCCAAATTGCTATAAAATTTGTGGCAATGAGTGCAATGAAGGCACATAAAGCGCAATAAATAAAGCCAGAAGGACGTCTGAATCCACAAACACAAAGATGGGACGATCCATGCATTTTCAACAACCGCATTTTGGCTGAATGATTGCAGCGCCACAGTTCCCTCCACTAATTATTGTAATAAACTTTATGGGTCCGGCAAACCACTATGTCATAGCGCTAATGAGGCACACGATAACTCACGCCGGTACTTCGGGAGAACGTGAGCCTTGGAGGGTCGACGCTACGCTTATCATCAAAGTTGTTATAGTTTTATAAACAAGTTTGGTAAAATGTGTGTTGCTAGAGAGCCTGTCGGAGGGGGGGGGGGGCATTGAACGCTTCAGAGATACAGTGTCTTGATGAGAACCATCAAGTGGTGCTGTGTTGGCTCTAACTTAAGCCTTTCCGCGTTTGATTCATTGTCACGTGTTTCACCGTACATATTTGCGTGATTAACAAACTGTAGCATGAGTTGGTAGTTAGTGCTGAGTCTTTGCGTTCGTATTAGGGCTTTCTTTCGCTGTGCTCGCCTCAATAGCGTGATATCAGTGCTATTTTGCACCCCCAGCCTTAAGACGTGACTGCTATCCCAAGAGATTCTACCACAAAAAAAAAAAGATGAGAAGTGGACAAAAATAAAAGTAAAAGAGGAGAAATCTCGTGACGACAATGAAAATTGTAGGTAGGCTAGAAAATATGTCTATGCCAAGCAGACGGTCGTCGTCGGGATCCAGCAGTGCAGGGCCTTGAGATGTGGCCGTGGGTGCGGACACCTGTAGAGTAATAGTTGGTGTCCGCATTCCGGCGCGGTTTGTCGCAAGCGATTGTGCATTTTTTTCCTCGTCAATAAAATGTTTATTCCTTCTCCTCAACCTGAATATTACTTTTCGTGTCTCATTTTATTGCGATAGCAATTATATGGACACTCCAGAGGCATTTCTGCCATCAACGTCGCCGTCGCCGTCGCCGTGAGGTTCCGTGTGAGTGAAAGCATGTGAGGGTGAGCTGAGGGTGAGCCGGTGAACGCGGTTCAATCTCGTGTACGCGAGCGAGGAACGCGGTCCGGATGCGTGCCCTCTCCTGTGGCGCACGAGGCAAGGGGGCCAGGCATGGGAGGAGGGGCATTCTTCTCCGGCGGCTGCCTGGGGGTTTCGATGTCCTCCTCGCCCGCCGCTCCGTACAGAGTGGACACATTGCGGCGTCTACTACGGCGTTGGCCACGCAAATCCCGGAGCCCGTAGTAGACGCCTTTGGCGGACGCCATAGGAACGCGTTACCGGTGCTCGTGTGTCTTCCTGTGCAATCTGCGACGTGACCAAAGTGCAGGCCCGCGCGGGCCTCAACTTCAAAGCGATGTGCGATGTTTGCAGAGTGCGCGTAGTGCCCGTAGCTTCATATGCGCATTTCGACGTTTCATTCGCGTTGAAGCAACAAATGCACGGACGTCAATTAGATCGCGTCTCCTGCCGCGATTCCTAACTCCAGCGTTTTCACAGTTTCCGCAGTCATTGAGCGAGAGGTGTTCATGTTTACCTGAGCGCGCGTTATACCGTACTGGTTAATTTAGTTAAAGCGCGTTCACGGGCTAGTTTGTATGAATCCATGATAGAATGGGTAAGCGCAACTGAACAAGGACGTAGAAAGAAGCAGACACACAAATACAGCGCTGTCTCTGTGTGTCTATTTCTGTCTTGGTTGAGCCACGCTTACGTATTCTATCATTGTTAATTTAGTTAGTACGCGATTGTTTACAAGTTTATATGGCCGATAAAACTACTATCCTTACTTGGTACAGCTATCTACTAATTTGCTATCGCAATCGGTGCTTCGCCTTTCGGGCTGAACGGCGAATTTTTCATTGCGATAGCAGGTACATGGACGCTCCATGCGAATTCGGCTCGTCGTCTTCGCGGTGATATTCCGCATAAAATCGAAATGCGATAAAATCGAAGTCGCGCGCCTTGTACCATAGGTGCAAGCGAAAGCTCGCGATGTCTACCCGAGTAAGGTAAGTTGATTCCCCTCTGTCTACCCACGTTTGCAAGGGAGGAAGGCGGGGAGGGTATCCGCCATCTTTTAACGTGCACAAGAGGGAACGTTGGATATGTGCGCTCGCTAGGAGCTGCGAAGAGAGGCGTGAGAAGGCAGGTTAGTGCGCATCTCTTACAAACGCTCCGGCGGCTGAACGTGGCCGTGCGCGTCCTATCTTTGAGGCAATCTGCGGTGGTTTTGAAGGCTAGATTAACTGAAATAGGTCAAGAGTTCGCGTGCGCTGTGTTCACGCGCGGTTAGTTCGCGTTGAAAAGAGAGGCAGCAAGTATAGAAAAATTGGCAGTGGCTTAGCTAGGCTATGCCAGGACATACGTAGCGAAAGCTAAGGCATAGCATGGTTAGCCTTCGTTAATCTTGATTGCAAGTCCAGGTTAGTCTGGTTGTCTAGCTATGTTGCGTCGTTTAGCCAGTCGTTCGGCGCGTTGTTCGTCTGTTTCCTGGGCGATTCGTTTCCTCTTCATCTCATTCCGATGTCGATTCCAGGCCTCCTCCTGCTTATCAGAATTGTCGCCGTCCATACTGCCGCCTCAACAGTGGTTGCGGCGCACGCGATCTCTCCTTTTGAATCCTCCGGCATGTTATCAGGCACGCAACGCAGCTGGCGAAGCGAGAGGAGGCGAGCGCAACGACGAGAAACACGGTGTGACGTCATACCAAACGGCGGCAGCGGAAAAGCGCGGCGCTGAGCAGCGGTGGAACACCTGTGGCTCGGTGCTACTACTGGCGCATGCGCAGTAGTGACGAGGGAGCGAGAGAGAGAGAGAAATATCCGCGGTGATGTGCGCGTTGTGACGTCATGTGCTTCCTCGGAGCACCGCCACGGTGAAATCGCAAGTTCGCGGCCAGTAAAGCTTTCGCTTTAAAATTTGCTAGCCGCTGGTACCGCTCTTCCTTACGCCAGCGTTCTGACAGCGAGCGTCGGCGGTCATCCAGTAAGGTGTTTTCGTGTTTGTGTGTGTGAGTGGAAACAGACGAACCACGGGCCAAACGACTGGCTAAACGCCGAAACATAGCTAGGCAACCAGACTAACCTGGACTTGCAATCAAGACTAACCAAGGCTAACCATGCTATGCTTTAGCTTTCGCTACGTACGTCCTGGCATAGCCGAGCTAAGCCACTGCCATTTTTACTTTATTGAGTAAGCGATACTTTAGCGCAGTTAATGCAGCTCACTAAACGACTAACCTTATTTAGTATAGCTGTCGCATAATTTGCTGTTGTAATCGATGTTTCAACGTTTCGACGAAACTGTGGCTTTTTGGTGCACGTTACTACCATGCACTTCAAGGTTTAACAGTAAGCCGTGGTCAACACACAACCCATAGCCTGTTTCCGCTTTGCAGCTTTCTTCTCTCCTTGTCCTTGTTTTTCATTTTGTGCCGCTGTGGTGTACGCAACGTATAAAAATAAGGAGTGCTCTCCTCCAACATGTGTCCCGCTGCATTACACTGCCTTAGGAACCTTTGCCTTTCTTCTAGTAAGGAGCAAACGACACTGCGCTTAAAGAATGGAGAAGGAGACGAACCGTACAGGATCAAGGAGATGACGTAATGGAACCGTGCAGTGCGACGTGGCCTAATAAATTCCGCCAGTGTCCTATTGCTCTATTTTTGCGCTTTCCAAGGAGCTGTTACGTGGTAGGTAGAGCGGCCGCGATTATCGCCGGAATGTTAGGGCGATGCCTAGTATGAAGCTGCTGGTACGATCCTATGATGATGGCTGCTGCTGAAACCATCATCAAATCGTACCAGCAGTAGCTTTCCTCCTTTAGGTTAGCTCCCGAATATCATATGCCCCCTCCCCCGTTACCCCACCATATATTCCTAGCCCACGGCAATAACGCCACATGTGCGCCCTAGTCTGCTATACATAGAAATCTCACCACCTTTCAAGTAAAGCAGAAGCTCTTGTGTCGCCTGGGACAGGCAGTGTATACAACATCAACTGACTTGTGGTAGAAATAGAGACCATTTGCAAATGATCCTTCTATTCTGTCGTCTTTGCATGTTTCATTTTGCTGACACAGGAGTGACAGGAACAAATCAAATGCATGTCTTTTCGGTCACCCCTCCAGCCTCCCATATGCTTGCTCCGGCACACCGGAGACAGAATTTCGGCTGCGTGGTCTCGGTGGGGGCAGGATTCGAGAAGGTGTGGGGCGATGACACTTCAAAGGCTGTATAGGATGAGCGGCTTGGAGGACTTCGCACGTCTCGAAGAAAGCGAGGCCAAACGCCGTTCCGGCCTTGTACCGCCCTATTGCTGATCGCCGTAGACGTCTGGTAGAGGCGCATTTGCGTAAAAAGCAAGGAGCATTGAACTGGTGGGCGTCCTGAGCTCTCGCTTCAAAGAAGTGAAATCGATCTGGCCTTGCGGCTCCGTCAGATGCGGTAAAGGCGCTGTCGAGTGCTGAAAAGAGCATGCTGGCATGGGGGTGGATTAGAGAGGCACCGGCAGCTATCGAAACAAAAGGACGACTGTCATCGATGCGAAACGAGGAAAGCGTCTTCTCCTCTTAACCTTCCTGTTATATTCACATGTATGCCCTTTTCTTTTCTTTTCGTTCTATCTTAGTTTATTTATTTGCTTATTTATTTATTTATATATTTAGTTTTCCTTCTTACTTTATATCTTCTCTTGCAGGAAACCATGCGCTTTCAATATATCGGAATGTCGACGACCTTTTGTGATGGCTCCGCTCTCGTACCTTCCTCCGCCGTCTTCGCATGCTCCTTGGCGTTTCATTTTATTTTGTCTCATCTAAATGTCAGATGCCTAAAATTCTGACGGCAAAGAAAGTTTGATTGTCACCAGGGGCGCAGGAGCTGTGGTTTGAGCGGCGAAACCATATGAACTGTCATTAAAGAGCTTGTCGTTTTAGGAACAATTCTCGAGAGGTTCATCAGGAATGCTACGGGTGGTCTTGCGGATATTTGTGCCAAACCGCCCCCCATCCGAAATCAAACAAAGCAATGCAAATAAGTTGGTGACAACTTCAAACCCACTCACTCCCTTCCCCGCACATATATAGACATATATACACAGCGCTCTTAACATCAATATGCATCCTTTGGAAGACAGAGACTAACGTTCTCGACCACATCATCTGGGGAAGCAGCAAGGACCCTCCCCTACCAGTCTTCCTAGGACAATCGCGGTTGAGGAAAATCTGGGACAGAACTCTAACGATTACAAGCCTGGACGACCACCTACGGGACTTGAAACACGCTGAGGAGGTGATGGCTAGGCACGGCCTGACAGCCTTATCCTCGTAGGAAACCGACAGTTTTCTGAAAAGAAGTTGTTTATTACTACTGCAGGTGTTTATCGATTATTATACCCTGCACAATGATAATTATTACATGTCTTTTCGCGTACTTTTCGTTGTTGAGTCTGTTTCTGTTAAATCACGAGGACATCTGGCTGCTTATTGCATATATGCTTAATTCTCGGAACGCGGAACTAAGCCAACAAGCAAAGACAACAAGGACAACACCGGGGAAATTACTTGTACTTACTAATTGGTGATAACGACATTATAAATTACTGCAATTGAAAGTGGAGGAAAAAACAACTTGCCGCAGGTGGGGGGCGATCCCACGTATTCGCATTACGCGTGCGATGCTCTACGAATTAAGCTACACGGCGCTGTCTTCTAATTTATTTTCTGGAGTAATTAGGTGGCACTACTAGAACTAACCCTGGGAGTGTTAGCCAGCGCCACCACTCTCAAGCCTGGGCGGCGGATGTGAAATATGCTTTCTGCCGCAGGCGTCACAGGTACGTGATCTTCTTGGGTAAAGGCAACTGGTCAGTAAACCCACATGTGCTAATTGAAGGCATCAATGTTGCCAGACTCGAGACCCTCGTTATGTAATAAACGAGAAGTAAGTGGGTTGACCGAGGGGCCCGACTTTTAATAATCATATCCTAAGAAGCCAACAACCAAAGACACCAAGGACCACACAGAATGAATTACTTGTTATTACTAAATGAAAATAAAGACATTATAAATTACTGGAAGTGAAAGTGGATGAAAAAGCAACTTGCTTTAGGTGGGGAACAATCCCACGTCTTTGCATTACGCGTGAGGACATCGCACGCGTAATGCGAAGACGTAGGATCGTTGGCGCTTCATTCAACCAAACATAAATAAAAACGCTACAGGAAGAAAATAAAGAAAACTTCCAAGTGCAAGAAAAAAAAAATCATTACAATCGCCAGTCTTGCATAGCATCACCTTTCAAGAAACACTTTTCGTATTCCAATAGACAGACTGACAGCTTGCTTTGCTAGCACACTCTTCCAGTTGCATACCATTAAAAAAAAGAAAGCTGGAGTTGCTTGGATTGTAGCCGCATATGCACTAGGTGATCACAATGTTATTTTTCTTTCGAATTGTATATTTATTTATATTTCTATATTTCCTGTTTATTATTATGTATGAGTTCATCAAGCACTAATGTCTATGAGGCTCTTTTACGGTACTACATTCTGGTCACCTTTATAGATCACTGCATTTCAACAATAAACCTATAAATTAGAAGTTAGCGTACCTTATTCTTACTGCTTCACACTGTACGCTCTTCCAACATTGGCGAAATAAAACCAGATATATAAGGTGCACAGAAGCATCATAAGGGCCTATAAGTGATTTGTTGCAGTCTAAAAAAAAAATAAACAATAGCCTGGCTGCAAACGGCACCAGACAACACATAGGACGAACAAGAAAACCAAGATAATCTAACAACCTATAGTTTAATGTACACGCCGAGTAAGTGCTGGCTGATAACCAAACATAAGCAATATACCAAACTTAAACACAATGGAGAAGTAAAAATGTATCTTTCCTGATAGGAAATGCATCCATTTCTAACGGAGGCCATGCTGACAAGATTCTACCAGCGTTTTTATATCTACAACTGCTAAATTTCTCTAGGCAGCAGATCTTCAGAATGCTAGCTCCTTCCTCTACAATACACGCTCATATGTCAAGAGTGCATTACAGAGGAAGAAGCTGGCATTCTGTGTAGATTGGCTGCCTAAAGAAAATATGGAAGCTGTAGATGCAAACACACTGGAAGAACGTTTTGTCAGCATGGCCTCTGTTACACTTTCAGAGATGGATGCGGTTCCTGTTGTGATCTGTATGGACACACATCAGTTATTGCTTCTCCATCTTGTGCAACTTTGATTTATTGCTTGTCAATCGTCATTTACTCGATATGTTCAATAACCTTTCATTTGTTAGTGCACCTTATGATCGTCTTGATCTCCAGCAGAAAGGGGTTCATTTTTTCCACAGCGAAGCTGTATATGCCTAGGCAAAACACTGAAACCCTACTGCGGGGGTTTGAGCCATTGTTTAGAGGGGTATGAGCCATGGCATTCGTCTTAAGTGACGGACGGACAAATTTCTCGTTGGGTAGGCATAGAAATGGCTATGCATAAAAAACATGTACATTTATCTACTTAATATTGCAGGGAAGAGACACAGAGTGGGACGAGGTCAAGACAAAATCATGATGACATAATTATTTCGCAGCAAATGTGAGGATAGTGAGGTCGTTTCTCTCTCGCACCAGAGTGCGCGTGCAGCAGTCTCTCCGACTTCGCAACAGGTTCAAAAATGTGTCCCTGTATTTAAATAAACGAAATGTGCAGCCCCGGTGTGTCACTTGGTAACTACAGTGCATAACCGAGTTATGAATACTATGATTACCGCATTAAGAAACACGAAGGCGGAACATAATTCAGAAAGACTTTAACCACCTGCATTAGCACAATCCACCACTCATTGCACCCTCCATGATGGTGACTATGCCAAGCGCCATGTGTGGCATTTCAGATAAACCATGTGATAAACCCAAGCCAAACGTTTACATAACCTCATTACAAACGCAGACGTCACCACTAATTGAAAAGACTTTTAATAAGCCGTTGGAATTAACCCAGTGACAAATACCAGGGCTGCACATTTTAGGTTGGCTGGTTTACCATTTGTATAGGGTGTATGGGCGGTAATTTTTCTGTTATTGTTTGTTAAGTATTCTCTGTTGTTGGGCTACTTGGTGCATTGTGTTGGTCTTGCTTTCTTGTGCTGGTTTTTTCTCAATGTCGTGCCCTTCTTCCTTTTGTAACTACTTTTTCATTCCCCTTCACATAATACTCCAAAGGTGCAGCTTGCGAGGTGTATAAATGAATAAGTACATAAGCACATGTCATTCATTCATCTGCATACACCTTGCACTATCCCTTCCTCAACCAACGTCACTGTGTTAATGTCTTGCAATGTGCATGAATGCGCATTAACTGACGTTTGCATTTTGGTATAATTTGCGAACAGTGTGGTGCATAAACATTAAAAGACATTAAGATGGCGAGGCCCAACCAGGCACGTTCAGTGCCTTTTGTCGCGTTCCCCAAGGCATTTCTGTAAGGAATGTCTAGAATAAATAAAGAAAGAAAGAAATAAAGAAAGAAAGAAAGGTTGTGAGCTATGCGGTCCATAAACAAACCTTGCAAAAGATGAGATTTTGGATTGTTGAAAATAAGACAAATTGTATATAGCGCAGTTACTTTAAGATCATTTGATTGACCACTTCAAAAAAACTTCACTTCGCATAGATTCCAACGCATGCATTGAACCTGCGGTTCTTTGTACTTATTCATGTGGTCACTGCATGGCCACATTTTGTAGATTTGAAAACAAAGTTAAATATTTAGTTTGTTCTAATATCTATTAAAAATGCGTACATAACTGCGATTGCAACACCACAATTTGATACAAACACGCACACTATAGAATGCGGACAAATGCTCAGGATTAACTCCACAATGTTTGCATCCTGATACTTATGGAAGTGAACAGTTTCATTCCATGGCTGTTAGTGAGAGCGAGAAAGAAACTTAATTGTGTTCATGGAACAAAATCGCATTGATAAGCTTATAGGTGTAGTCATTGCTTAACACTTTTGCAATGAATAATTATAGCTTGCTATCGACATTGAAGCAGCCTTTCGACAGCAAGAAAAGGAATCGGTTTTTCCAACTTTGAGCATTGAATCGCAGGCAACGCAAGCGGGCATAAAATTCAGCGAATATAACCTGTTTAGGATTACCCGATAGGAATAAACGTTGAGCCTTTTATGTGTACTTTCTCTGGATGAGAAATCTAGTTTGAAATGACTCCAATAAGCATGTCGTAACAATGTTGATCTAATACAAGTTAAATGTATGACTAGCTTAAGAAATCTGGATTATATCTATACATTAGTGAAGGAACTACATTATCTAACAACAATAATATTACTATAATAATATTTAACTTTGTTGACTAGTTTTGAACGCTCAGGCTAGGCTCTCACCCACGCGAAAGTTAAGGTCAGACCACATGCACGTTTGTCAGCGCGCGCTCACTACTGGCCGCTACTGGTTAAACGCATTAGATGACTTATTGATAGCGCTTCAGAAATGTGCATGTGGCTACTATCTGTCCGTCAAGCTGGTGAAGGACAAACGCGGTCGGCACAATGTAACATGGTCAGTCTGGAGCATATGGGCGTGAGCACTCAAGCCCTATCGTGCACAAAGCAAACGCTGCGCTTAGGCACCACAGTTACATGTAGCTGCTGCCTCCTACGTAGCGTCGATACCGCCGTCGCCGCGTGGTGCCACCACGAGTCCACGGGTTAAGCGCACTGCGGCGCACTGAGGACAACGGCGTTTGGCTTACGTTTGGCGCATCGAAGGCGCCAAAATCGGAAGTAGCGACCTCTATGATAACATCCGAAATCAAATTTGAATTGCGCGCAATGCTGACGTTCAGTTGGAGGGGTGTTGTGAGCACGCCCTGCTCCGCCGTTGCCTTTGCAATGCAAGGCATTGAAGAAGGAGCGGAAACACCCCGAAGGGCGTGTTTAACTATACCAGTAACTCCGCTTGTGATGGACGCAATGTTGTACTTCTTTTTTCCCGAAGTATTTCTGAAATTAGCTATTTTACCTTCAAATGCCTTTATCCACTTCGATAGAAAGTAGTTCAGGGTCGCTTTAAAACGGGGCTGAAAACTCCACATTATCCAAAACCTATGCAATTGGAGAGGTGCTATGGTTCCTCTTTTGGAAATTAAAGCAGGCATTCTTATCTGTTAATCTATTCATCTACTTGACCTATATTAGACGAGTGTTAAAGAATATTAATAACAGCAATTAAAAACTAGATTATTTGACCAGAATAAGAAAGTGCTAGGAAAATCCCAGGGAACAATATGATCTGGCATTCTCGAACGAATATCATTAGCAAAATTTTATGGTGGCTTGAATGGCCAGCATTAACCAAATGCTAAAAAAACGGGAAACAGATTGAGTTTCTCGATGTCGAAAAAGCTGCTTAAATGCCAAAATCTTGCTACATATTGTACTGAGGGAAAGCGTTAAGCATTGAGAGTGTCTAAGCTTCTATATGAGCTTCCTTAATGAACAACAGTGGAATAACATTGTTTGCCTTTGCAAGTTTTAAAATCCAAACATTGTGGAATTTTTTAAGGGACCACAGTAAGCTTTAAGGTATAGACAATAAAAGCGGACGAGTACAAGTAAAGACTGAACTGGCTTCAGCGGTTGAGCGGCTGGCTGCAGAATGAGACAGCGTCGGTAGCTGCTACCTCACGCTAACTGCTAGAATACGCGTATGTTTCTCTATAGCTCATTTACCGGGAAAGTGGCATGATCATCCATGCTATCATTGCATTGTTAGCCTGTCCGCTTGATGGCGGCCAAGTCGCCCGGAATGCTATTTTGTCTGTACACGTATTCAGCTTTCGTGTGCACCTTATTAAGCGCATGTGCTTGCATCATGTTCCGGTTGTTGCACTTACAGTGATGCAAGCGTCTTCTTTCTTTTTTGCTAATATATTGCATCACAGCCATTTATTCAGCTTTTGGCTGAAATGTCCTAATGTGGTCACTCAGTAACGGCCAAGGTGGAAAACAGTATCGCCAAAAATGTGATGCAGCTGCAATGCACTTGCCGGAATCTACACCAGGCGAAGCTTTCATGCAATGGTCAACTAAATTTTATAAATCGAACTGCAATTTCTAGAGTGGCCCTCATTTTCATCCGATGCATTGCGGATTCCCGTGCTATTGTCTCACTATGCACCACACAGGCAACAAGTTTAACGTTCTTTAATGAATACATAGCTCGACGAACTCACCCAAACGTCAGCTCACGAAGACTTGGATCGCCCCGTGAGGCTGAGTTCGTGTGAGCCTGGCTGAGTAAAATTTTCGTGAATATGAGTGAGAGCAAACTCGACTGGGTACAATTTCGACTGAGTATGAGTACGCGTGAGTTATGTTGAGTAGAGTTTCGGAGAGTCTGCGTACACATACAAATAAATCACATCGTAGAAAAAAATCAGTGAGCATCGGCGTTCCACAATTCTACGAGAAGACTCGAATACACAGATGTCATGCTGTCTTAGGATATATAGGAATGTGCATAGTAGATTAATTAAAGCAATTTACTTAGCTAATGACAGGATATGGTGATGTACGTTTATGCAGTAATACACGTAATTGCAAATTGATGAGTTACTTTGCTTCTCTCTTGTTGGGCATCGCTTATGCCTCGTGATACGGCTGCACACTTCATTAGCTATGAACGTGCAACAACAACGCGAGCTTGAAAGGATGCGGCCACTCGCGGAAGGGGATACAATGGGGTGATTTCCCTGCACGATTTTTGTTTGCTTTTGTTTAATATGTCGTCTACTTTTTATAAAAACAACGTGTTTGTCTGCTTTCCACATCGGTGCACGTGTTTTGCAGGAAGTAGAGAAGTAAGGAAATGCAGGAATGTTTACAGTGAAGTAGTTGCTTAGATTACTTTTATATGTTTCGAACAGCATAAGCAAAATGCCAATCCATTGAAGTAAGTGCAACATGCAAACGCCTTTTAAAGTGAGTGTAAACACAGGTCGAGCAACGATACAAAATCTAGAGCATATTGAAGAATTATTGGTATAGGTGCAGGAAAAAAAGTTGCACATAAAAAAAGAGAGAAGACTGCTTAAATGATGCTTAGCGTGCAGTGTAACGATTACAAAACAAGTTAGCATGCTATTTATTCCTATTCAAAGTGTTAAATATGCCCCTGCAGAAATTAATTACGTTATAGAGTGTGGACGTTAGCTTCGCGAGCTTGGTAACCAATCGCGCCTCACAGAGGAAGTAACAGAACCTAGAAATAAGGTAATTCCCCGGGAAAAATACACGTGACATCCGGCACGAACAGACTGCAAGATAAGGGTCGCGCGTATCGCTTGACGTCGAAACGCCGGATACTATGCTCTCAAGTCATATCCCCACGACACAGCAATTGACCGCAATTGCACATTATTTAAATCCCTCCGTCCGTAAAAGGAAACGAGGTAACAACTCTGGCGAGATTTCCTATATTGCGAATTGCTCGTACGCAACAAAAAAGATAATTGAGACTACACCGAAGGCCATGTTTTCTCCAGAGAGACACCTCGTAGTATTTACAATTACCAGTGTGTGTAAATAACCTAAAGACACGAAAAAGTGCCTACTATCAGCATCTAAAGGCAATTTGGGAAAAACGTTGCATGAGTAGCAACGAGTAGCAAATCATATTGAAAGGGCACGGCAGCTGGGCTTGCGCACAGATGAATAATCCGCTTGTCTTCCTCGTGCAGGTAAGAAAGCGTTTTGGAAAATGCTTTCGTTCTAGCAAGCGCTGTCTTGTCTTGCTGCCGTGCCCTGCGGTACTTCTCGATACAATGTCTGACGTAGTGTACATAACAAAGTTACTATTGCTTGCCGGCGATGTTGAAACTAACCCTGGACCCGATATGGCGGAACTTTCACGACAGCTGAAACAGATTGCAGAGGATATAAAAGAAATAAAAGAAGAACGACTAACAGCAATCGACAACAAATTAGAGCACTTAAGTTTCCTAGAAGACAAGCTTTCCTCATGTACGGAACAGGTAACCAATTTACAGCAGGTGCTGTTATCCTTGGAACAAAGGCTAGACGACCTCGAGAATCGCTCCAGAAGGTCGAATCTCATAATCTATGGCATGTCAGAAGAAGAAGATGAAAATAACGAGTCCCTGGAGCGGTCTGTGAATAAAAAGGTTGTCAAAGATTCCTTGAAATTGGATGAAATCGCGATCGAACGGATCCACAGGTTCGGTAGGCCGGAAGAAAACAAAACAAGGCCAATAATACTGAAGCTTCTAGATTTCAGGGACAAAGCAAAAATTTTGCGAAATTGTCACAAACTAAAGAGGGCTGCGTTTGCCATCAGTGAAGATTTTTCACCCCGCGTTCGCGACATCAGAAGAAACTTGTGGAAATACGGCAAACCAAAAAAAAATTCCGGCGATAAAGTCTCTCTAGTTTACGACAAACTAAAGATAAACGGGGAGCTATATTTTTGGGACGATGTAAAAAAAAGACGTGTGCCTTGTTACAAGTGCTTCAAACCAAACAAAAAACCAGGACACAGAAGCATGAACCCTTCGCCCACGCCGCCAGCAACGTCCCAAATAACTTTCATGAACATAAATGCGCGTAGCATTGTCAACAAGCTCGGTCACCTTGAATCATTACTAGTGGGTTTCGAGCCGGACTTCTTAGCCATTACGGAAACCTGGCTAACAAAAGACATTAACAATTTTGAAATAACTCCCCCAAACTACGCTATAATTCGTAAGGACAGACCGACACGTGGTGGAGGCGTGGCTTTGTTAATAAAAGATAAAGTCCCTTTCCTTACAATGCCTGAAGTTGAAGGGGTGGAAGCGATTTTTTGCAAACTGTTTTTCTAGTGGCGATATCATAGTGGGATGCGTTTATCTCAGCCCTTGTCCTGATTCAGACATATTTCAATTATTATGTACTTATATTCAACGTCATGTTAAGAGCACCAGACTAATACTTCTAGGGGACTTAATAATATATAATATTTGGGGTTTTACGTGCCAAAACCACTTTCTGATTATGAGGCACGCCGTAGTGGAGGACTCGGGAAATTTTGACCACCTGAGGTTCTTTAACGTGCGCCTAAATCTAAGCACACGGGTGTTTTCGCATTTCGCCCCCATCGAAATGCGGCCGCCGTGGCCGGGATTCGATCCCGCGACCTCGTGCTCAGCAGCCCAACACCATAGCCACTGAGCAACCACGGCGGGTATTCTAGGGGACTTCAGTCTTCCTGATATCGACTGGAGTACACTGCAACATCATTCACCTTGCGCGGAAATTGTTTTCGATATGATGCTTTCTTTCAACCTCACGATGATCGTAACAGAACCTACCCGTGTACAAGGAACTAGCTCTAACATATTAGATTCAGTGTTTTTGAGCAATCATTTCCCTTATCATGACGAGAATGTAGAAGTACTTGAAGGTCTGTCTGACCACAAACTAATAATGTGTTCCGTCCCGTTTCATTACACTACACCCTCATCCCGAACAATAACATTTCCTGACTACAGCCGAGCTGACGACACTAGCATACTTGACACATTATCTGAAGAGCTATCATTGTTCCATCAACTCTCAGATGACACTAATACCGATATGGAAATTCTATGGCATAGGTTTAAAAATGTTCTATCATATTGTATTACTAATTTCGTTCCTACTAAGACTAAAATAACGCGAAAGAATAATCCTTGGATTACTCGAACTGTAATTCATGCCAAACAGAAGGTCCAGAGACTGAAAAAAACGCAACGACGCCACCAATCAGAACGAACAGCCGAAAAATTAGCATTAGCCACTAACGATTTAAAATCTAAAATCAAAATAGCTAAAGCTTTCTATTTTTCAAATACGCTAACAAACTTCCTGAAAGATTCTCCCCAGAAGTTCTGGCGTTACTTAAATCCTAAAGTACACAATGACAGTCATCCGTCCTCGGAGGAAAATCGAAATACTGCAACCACACTAAATAACTACTTTTGTCCCATTTTTACTACAGACGATGGAAATGCACTTCGCAATAGCCCCTGCACCGGCAAGCAACTAGGGCCCCTTACTGTGACTGAAACTGGAGTCTTAAACCTACTGCTAAATTTAGACACTAAAAAAGGATCGGGGCCTGATAACATTTCTAACACATTCCTGCGCAGATATGCCGAGTGGATTGCGAAGTTTTTAGTAATACTCTTTAACAAATCGCTGTCATCCTGCACCCTTCCTAAAGAATGGAAAACAGCGAAAATAACACCAATACATAAATCAGGAAGCAAATCAGGTCCTTCAAACTTCAGACCAATCTCACTAACGAGCACAATATTCAAGCTACTTGAACACATCATCTTAAAGCACATAACAACCTATCTAGAAGATAACCAAATTCTAACGCCTTTCCAGCATGGCTTTCGAAAGGGATTTTCTACCGCTACTCAACTAATTGAACTCGTGCATGACGTAACCACCTCTATTGATCAACAGAAACAAATTGACCTTATTTTCCTAGACTTTTCGAAAGCCTTCGACCGTGTGTCACACCCAAAACTTATTAGGAAGCTAGAACTAACTTTAAGAACTGGCCCAATTTTAGACTGGATTACGGATTACCTCACTAACCGTACTCAGTTTGTCGAAATTAACAACGAGAAATCCGTAACAGCTGATGTCACATCAGGTGTACCACAAGGAAGCGTCTTAGCCCCAGTGTTATTCCTAATTTTTATAAACGACCTTCCTGCTAACATATTTAATAACATTAGACTTTTTGCCGATGACTGCGTGCTATATCAGGAAATTAACTCTGTCGCCGACCATATAGCTTTAAATAACGCCATAGCATCAGTAACCAAATGCTGTGAAGATTGGCAGATGACTATTAACGTTAATAAATCTGTTGTATTATCTGTAACTAGGAAAAAACATAGATCACTCTTTCAGTACACACTAAACAACATCCCTCTCGCTTCTGTCTGTGAATACAAATACTTAGGCATAATACTAACATCTGACCTCAGATGGAATGCTCACGTTAACAAAGTCACGGCAACCGCACTAAAACAGTTATTTTTCATTAATAGACGCCTCAGACTAGCACCATCTGATATAAAGTTACTAGCATATAAAACATTTGTCAGACCGGTACTAGAGTATGCAAACGTAGTTTGGTTTCCTTTAACTAACAAGCTGATCAAAAAACTTGAAGGCGTTCAGAGAAAGGCGCTCAGATACATTTTTAACAAACATAGGCTATCAGACTCACCGACAGAACTACTCAAACAAGCCGGGATGCTAACCCTCCAAAACAGAGCAAAACTAGCGCGCATTAAAACCATTTACCAACTCATAAATAATCAATTAAATCTGGATACCTCAGGATACATAACGAAATCTGAAACGAGGAAAACACGTCATAACCCCCCACACACACTAAACGAGTATTCATTCCGCACTGACACTTTCAGGTACTCATTCTTTCCACAGACTATACGCGATTGGAACGCTTTGAACGTGGGCTCTGTTAATAGTTCATCACTAACTGCTTTTATCACGCTTGTTGAAAACGATCTACTTACATCTCAGTAATTATTTTTGTTTACTGTCAGTATCACTTGGGGACTACCTTTGTTTTGCATTTTAACACATTTATCTGCCCAACCCAAATCTTGCAGCGTGAACCTGATTGTATATTTTTTTACTGCTACTGATGTATAAGTTTATTCTGTATATTAATGTGTATTTCTAAACCGTTATTATTGTCATGTTTGTATGTCAGTGTACTTTTTTGAATGCCCTTTCTGTTACGATCCTTGACGGGATTGACAGTATTGAATAAATAAATAAATAAATAAATATAAATTACGTAACCGAATCTGACCTACGAGGTTTTATCTGCCTTCTTCACGTGTGGGTTTTCATACGTACCATTTGCGCAATCCACGACTCCGCTCAAATACTTGCACTTTTAAGGGCTTATTGAGCGACAGACGCCAATTTCCCAAACAAGCTGCGAAATAATTCTCGTGCGCCTCTGCGCAATTACGACAAAAAAATGCAGCAGTCAGTGCGACGTGCAGCGAACTGGTTGGTCGAAGTCGCAAAGAGGTGGTTGATACATGCGAGTGCGATTTCTGTAGCAGGCAACCGAAATCGCATCATCTGCAAGAGGCTTAACTCTAATAGACCATGGTTTATGCTCCTTAGCGATAACGTGGCCTTCATAGCGTAATTTTTTTCGTTGTGGTGTCAACTATAGGCTATCGGCTACAGCTGTTTACCCTACCCTTCTACGCTGGCGTAGTGGCTAAAGTTGCGCACTTGCTTCGACCACTACGTATGCGGCCCTGGTCGTGATGCTGTCGTGGTCACTCCATCTTCGTTATTCCAGCTTCTTGACCTTCCTCTCTTCTCCCTGTCGTCGTTACGCCTTCTAAACCGCTCCCAGAGGCTTAAGTTGTCTAATAGCTTGGGCCACTAGGCATGGTCTTGCGGTCGTGATGCAGTCGTCGGCATTTCAGCTTTGCCACCCGACTCTCGTCATGCCGTCATCACGAAATCGTCATGACGCTGTCGTCACGCTTTCGGAGCCATGTACTTAAGAAAGGAGGAGGAAGAGGAAGGAGTAAAGAGAGAAGACAGTGATAACTTTAGGAACGGGCCGAATCACAGTCAGGTTCACAGCACCATATTACCCAGAGGCTAATGGACTAGCTGAGCGAGCTATTCGTGGCATCAAACATGACGTAAATATATACCCAGACTGCCCCTGTGGATGGAAGTGCTGCCTTGATGAAGCGTTAACTCATAATAACGGCTCCTATGCAACAGCTGTGGGATGTACACCACTATTTGCTGCTACTGGTAGCCAAACCTGTTTACTAAGCAACACGTTTCTAGAAATTCAAGTAGTGCTGCCACCGACAGAAGAGAGAAGAAACGAAGAGAGCGATGTTAAGTACCGTAAAATAATGAAAAAGAACTTTCATAAAGAAACACAGCGACACAAAGAATATATAGGTTCGAGACTTCCTGCTAGTGAAAAAAGGGGTGTCCAACTCAGGCTCAAATCACAGAGAGCCATTCTCTGTTGTAAAAACAGCAATACTGCAGGAAATACTAAAGATTTTCTGGTATGTAGGCCGTAATTGCACCACTGGAACAGCTCTATAGCAAACGTATTCAAATACCATCCCAGGAGAGATGAAAAAAAAGGGCAGGGGGAGTGAAGCGTGCTTATGCAGTTGAAGAGGAAGTAGGCAAGACAGATTCTGCAGTAATCGGAATTGGGGGTGGAGGAGAACAAAGAAGTTAGAAAAGCAACATAAAGAGTACTCTGTTTATTATGTGCGGGTTTGTTACAAATGTATTTTGTTCTCTACTTCGTTGTGTCCTATATGTCAATGTGTCACATTGCACGTAAATTCGTCATTAACATACCTTTCAAATGGAGGTTTTTCCTGTAAAAAAAACAAGGGTGGACGGAAAGCCGTTAAAAAAAGTCGGCAGATCCAATGCCCTGTGGGAATCAATGTTATGCGAAGGAGTGCGCGGGGTGCCTCCCAAGTTAACGAAACCACCATGAGAGCATCGAGACGTAGGCGGCTGTTTCATGACCTACATGACATGCATCTCACGACATTCACGTCAAGATCTATCATTCATGTTAGTCATATACTCTTGTGACACTATGTCCATTTTGGTATATACGAAGACGTAGGCGGCTGTTTCATGACCTGCAGGACAAGCATCTTATGACCAATCATTAACGTTCGACATACACTCTTGTCATAATATGCCACTTTTGGCACATACGAAGTTAAAGAAAGAAAGACGGAAAGACAGACAGACAGACAGACAGACAGACAGACAGACAGACAGACAGACAGACAGACAGACAGACAGACAGACAGACAGACAGACAGACAGACAGACAGACAGACAGACAGACAGACAGACAGACAGACAGACAGACAGACAGACAGACAGACAGACAGACAGACAGACAGACAGACAGACAGACAGACAGACAGACAGACAGACAGACAGACAGACAGACAGACAGACAGACAGACAGACAGACAGACAGACAGACAGACAGACAGACAGACAGACAGACAGACAGACAGACAGACAGACAGACAGACAGACAGACAGACAGACAGACAGACAGACAGACAGACAGACAGACAGACAGACAGACAGACAGACAGACAGACAGACAGACAGACAGACAGACAGACAGACAGACAGACAGACAGACAGACAGACAGACAGACAGACAGACAGACAGACAGACAGACAGACAGACAGACAGACAGACAGACAGACAGACAGACAGACAGACAGACAGACAGACAGACAGACAGACAGACAGACAGACAGACAGACAGACAGACAGACAGACAGACAGACAGACAGACAGACAGACAGACAGACAGACAGACAGACAGACAGACAGACAGACAGACAGACAGACAGACAGACAGACAGACAGACAGACAGACAGACAGACAGATAGATAAACAGATTGATAGACAGATACTGTCAAAGTGGCAAAGTTTCCCCAAGAAATGCTTCGCATTTAAAATTTGCATTTGCTGAGGGATCGCATTTCTCTTTTTTTGCCCAGCCGCTCACAAGTTATTCGCTAATACCCTCCCTACCTCTTTTATGTTTCACTCACAGACAACTCTTCATTCCATTTGGAGCGTTTCCTGACAACTGCCCTGTTTTATCTCACTCTCTCATTAGCCTTAGGCGTCTTCGCTTCGTATTTGCCGCGTTGGAAAATAAGTAATTAGGAATGCAGCCTATTCTGTTGAGAGAGCACATTTTTAATCTTGATCGCAGACTTGGCGGCTTTGTCGACTTACGGCGCGAGCAAGGGCATACTAGGTGCACACGTTCGCAGGATCTGAATTTTAAATTAATGTTCAGATGCTCGCCATCTTAGCTGCTGTCTCATCGAGCACGTTAACCTTTTATTTTTCATTTTGCCTCGTCTGTGCGTGGAGTGAGGAGCGGATGTTCGATTGCTGGAATGCTTAGAGGTTATGTGGAAGGGCTAAATAAACAGCAAAACAGAAATGTGGATGTAGTCTGACTTCACGGGACACCAATAAAGTCAAGTACGCTTGGTTGTTTACATGATGGAAGGGACAACGGTTAAGCAAAGGAAGTGAGCGTTGAGGATGGCAAACAATGTGTTTGCTCTGTACATAATGTTGGAACCCAGTTAAACCTCAATAAATGAAACAAGCATAACGGGAGTAAAGGCAGAATAACTCATTATACGAACATACGTTTCGTCTACCTGTAAAAGCATTCTGCTGGTTCAGAATGTAATAGACGACGGCCAAGCGGCGGTTTTATTAAAGGACAGTACGTATTCGTTTGCTTGGGGAATACAATATTCCACAACACCTCTTCTGTGACGTGGCACCAGGGCTTGTTCTATTACTATTAGATGCGGTAATTGGCAATAACAATGCTGTGAATCTGAGCCCCTGCCATCTCCTGTATTAGGACTCTATCATTGGGAAGTTGTATTAAGATGGGGCTATTGGAGCAGCGGTGCAGCTATTTATAGGAGTATTGCGACGATCATTGCAGTATCCGCTTCTTCGATTTGCACTGTGAGATCAAACGAGCGGGATAAACATTGTGTTGAATTTGAGAAACCACAGGCTCCTTCGGTGGACCACGGGCGTGGCTGGATTCTTCAGTCCATTGCCCCATGAGCAAATGAGATGAAGGTAGTAGTTTGAGCTTAGTACCATCAGAGTAGTGGAAGGGCTTACCTGCACAACGCAATTTGTTGCCCTATACACTCGCGATGACGGCAGTGACGGGGTGCGGCGCCGCTCCAACGCCTTCCATGGCGAAAACCGACTAGGGACCACTTTCTTGTGCAAGTAAAAAAGAAAGAGTAAAAAGAGAGAAAGCCGCATGTGATTCATCCAATTGCAGCAAAGTTCGAAGTAATCTGAACAACCCCGGCAATTCTGGACATCGCCTTTAGTTCGCAGCTTTTACAACACGTGCCGTACAGACCTTTAAGATTCAAAATTCGCGCCCTGACACACGCAGTGTACTGGACGAAAACGCAATACAAATAATATAAAGAAAGCACAGGACCACGCCAACAGCTTTAATCGCCGAGCGCAAATCGGGGGTGGCTTATCTGATAACCGCAACGACGAGCGGCCGGCTGATCAACTGTAAATCAGCAGTTTCGTTGCAATTGATAGATGTGCAAAGAGGCTCAAACGCGCTTCGATTACGCGGGTGCAGAATGTCAAAAAAGCGGCTTGTACCCTCCCTCCCCCTCCCATCCAACTTTCTTTGTCCGATCACATTGTCGTGCGGTTTTACCCGGTGTCATTAAAAGCCAAAACGTATTTTTATTGCTGCAGTTTTCGCAGTCTGAATTGCTGATTTTCAAAGAAAACTTCGAGCTTGCGAAATGTGGTAGTTGGTGGAAGTTTGAGGATATGCAGGTACAGACCTGACGTCCTTAATCTGGGCTCGCCTCAGTTAACACGCCCGCTTGCGTATTTGCGTGTAGTTACGTGGTCGCGTTATGGTTTGCTGCAACGGACATTGATTTTTTTATAGGTGATGTGTACAAGCCGAATGCCCTTTCTGGGGCCTTAGTAAACGATAAGAGTGAAGGTATAAATTAATCTCACACTGGCCAATGTTCGAAGACCTGCTTCACTGAAGGGGTTCAAGTAAGGCGCAGCAGTTGAACAACATGGAATATTTCCGTTCTTTTCGGAAGCTCACCTTAAAGGGAGGCGTCTGAAGTCATTGATTTCCTTATGCAGATTGCACGCCATGCAGCACGCCCTTGCCTGCTTGCTAAGGGTTGGTGAAATGTAGATGAAACCGAATATACGTTCGTGTACACGACCAATTTGAAACTCGCAAATACAACCGTGTTGTCTCAGTGCCTGTGACGGTCGACTGCTTTAAATTTGTATGAGGTCGTGGGATTAAACCCGGCTTTTCCGGCTGGTTTTCTTTAAATAACACTATAGGAACGCGTGTCTTTATATTCTAATCAATGTTAGGAAACCCTAGATGATCAAAATTATTCCGCGCTCTCGACTATGTCATCCCCCATTGTCCCCTGTGCAGATTCAGGATGTTAAAATGAATGATCGAAAACTATCGATATTTGACTGTGAGAAATGAAAGTCAAGCAATTGTTTCTCGTGCAAGGTGTCTGTGCTTTTTGCCTGAACGCCTGGGGAAATCCATAGCATAACTTGGTACCTAATGCAGGTGTGACTGATATCACGTGCAGCAGCGTACCAGTGTGAAAATGCCCAACCAGGTTGAATGGAAAGTATCGAAGCTAAATTTTGCCAACAAAATGCATAACACACCATCAGAATACAAGCTACACTCGTTGTCAATCACACAATAGACTGTTTGAACTGGTTTTGCTTATTGCACCTGCGCTTATGGCCCGAGAGGCTAGGCAACGTGAAATCCAGGTAAATCTAGTGTCAATGTAATTGGACTGTCCATGTAATTGCTGTCGCAATAAAATGAAGAACGTCAAAAAAAAAGGTGCGCGGATTGAGATTCCCTCGCCACTTTCTTCATGGGTTTCGAATTTTACAGCGAAGCTGTTCAGGGCTACTTTGCCTACTATCGTGCCCGCGTATAGATAAAAATCCCGAATATAGCGCAATGGTGGGGCGACCCGCGGTGGAGCTGCAGTTCGCCAATAGCTTCAGTTCACAGATGGCTGCAGTTCGCCGAAGCCCCATGACTTCGCTGGTCATCCTTGTTCACAGTGAGGTAGGGCACTGAGTTTTTTTTTTACCTGACCGTACTGAGCGGTTAATTGGCACAGAAGTGTTATATGGCCTTGAAAAGTAACCGCATAGGAAATCTAGAAAAGACAACACACTTCTTTTGTAGGAAAACGTCCAAAACACGCGAAAACATAACAAATCCGTGATGACGTGCTCACGTAACTGCAACCAAGTTGTGGCGTGAAATTCAAAGCGAGACATGCTTGCGTTAATTTTCTACCTTAATAACCAATTTTTCTCTACGAAATAGATACAGAAGGCATTTTTGAAGGTTTGCTCTATATGAGTAAACTTATTTATTGTTTTTCTTGAGGGGGGGCACCTGTAATTTGCCGACACCCCTGCCTGATTTGCTTTCAGCGAAAATCAATGTAATCTTTGGCCCGCCGTGGTTGCTTAGTGACTATGGTGTTGGGCTGCTAAGCACGAGGTCGCGGGATCAAATACCGGCCACGGCGGCTGCATTTTGATGGGGAAGAAATGCAAAAACCACCGTGTATTTAGATTTAGTGCACGTTAAGGAACCCCAGTTGGTCCAAATTTCCGGAGTCCCCCGCTACGGCGAGCCTCATTATCACATCGTGCTTTTGGCACGTACAACCCCATAATTTTTAATCAATGTAATCAGTTAACATAAAACAAGCACAGAATAATACGCCGCGTCGAGCAGAAAAAAATTCTCCGAGAGCAACTATGCTGACCTGACCAGAGGCTTAAACGCTAAAAAGAGGGACAGTACTTCGTAAGAAAAAAGAAACAGCTGACCTGTTAGTGAGCCATGGGCGTCAACTGCAGTTCACGTTCAGTGTGTATGTGTGGTGCTCGTCACAGGATTATTTCTAGTGTGTGGTCATAGTGCATGCCCTATTTAACTCATATTGCTTAAAGATGCCTGGCGCGGACCGTCAGAAGGTAGCACGAATATTTCATTGACCTTTGAATTTCATCTCGGGCCCTACGATGGAACACCGAACGTGATATTTAGAAGATTCCGTGAATGTAATCTGCTGAGGACTGGATCTGATGCTCCACGGTTAGCTTTCTGTAAAAATGGAGAACTTGAAAATTCAGACTCTTGTTCGAGAGAACTAGAGTCTCTCTAACAGGTCACCCTAGCGCAATATTTGCAAAGTGCCTTGACTGTCTTGCGGTGTCACGACTGTATAGTTCAGCGTTCCAACACTCTATACTCTAAAAGTGACAAGTCCTCAAGACGCGCCAGTGCGATCGCGATTGACTGTCTGTGTGCGCTGTGTTGGGGGCAATGGCAAATCACGTGTTCGATAGTTTCCTCACTGCGTCAGTGGCCCCCCACTGCACGATCTTCCCTTTTGATGCGGAAAGCAAAGTCTTGTAATAGCGACACCAAGCCACAGTCGGTTGTTGGTCTCCTGTGTATTGCTGCATGGAAGAAGGGGACATTTGCGCTAAGAGTAATTATGGCGTTCGCACTGTTAACTCGAGTGGATGGTGCGTTGGAAGGTAATGGCCGTGGGCTGGTAATGTCAGCAAAATAAAGGAAACAAAAGAAAACATTCACCTTCGAATGGCACACACTCGTTCTGTCGGTGACAGATGCTTCTACAGTCGTCACGGCCGTGTCTAGCCCACAGAAAAACACTAATTTTTGGTGCAGGATGACTGTTCGGAATGGTTCCGAGTTTTTCATAATCTCTCGCTTCTAGTTATCGCAAATTGTAAACAGTAAATAAAAATAATAATAAAAATACGCTTTGTGTTTTCGGCAGACATATTTTTGAAAGGTCTTCAGCTTTTTTAGGCCACTATGAAAAGTTCTTCAGTGTGGCAAAGTATTTCATTGTGCAAATTTTATGTCTTCTTCAAGGCAGAAGCCGTCATTTTTGAAAGATGCTGAGGTGCCGGATACTGTAGAAAATCGTGCATCTGGAGGACTACAGACAACCTCCCGTCCTTGTTTACAAAATCAAATTATGGTGTTTTAGCTCCCAAAATCACGATATGATTACGAGACACGCTGAGGGGAAGGGTGACTCCGGAAATTTGCACCACCAAGGGTTCTTTAACGTGCGCTTCAAGATAAGTACACGGGTGCTGTCGCATTTTGCCCCTGTAGAAGTGCGGCTGCCGTGGCCGGGATTCGATCCCGCGCCCTCATGTTTAGAAACCCAACACCATAGCCACTGAGGAACAGCGGCGGGTTTTCTTTGGTTTCGCAGCTCTGCCATAGACAGTATCTTTCATGCTGTTACAATGGAAATGTGAGTGCGCGCTGTCGTCTAAATAAACGAATATCATGAGAGGGAGAGAGGGAGGGCTCTTTATTAGAAAAACAGAGAATTTTGTGAGCTATAAGAGAGAAGAGCTATGAGAGAAGTGAGCTATAAAAGTGGAAGGTGTTTCGTTGGCCCTCTCAAAAAATGCTGCGAGCCACCGCCCGATGCTTGCATTGGCGGTTAAGTGAATTTCACGTCAGAAGAATAGAAGAAGAACAGATTGGAACAGTTTTACGTTATAGGGCCCCAGCCGTCGGCGCGCCTTGACTTTGTAACCACTGCACGTCGCTTTCATGATCGGGGCCCCGACATGCCGCGCCATACAAAGCCGCTGCCGGAGAAGAACGTCCCTCACTTTCCCTGCGGCCTTGTGCGCGATGGAAGACGATAATAGCGTGTTCCCTCCCCGTCTTCCTCCATTGGGCGCGCGAGATCGAACCACCATTCTCTGCTCACCATCGCACGCTTTGGTTTTCACCCACAGCATATGACGCGCCGCCACGATATTCTCGCACTTAGATTTTGTACCGACCATCACATCGAAAACGACGGCAGAAATGCTCCTGGAGTGTCCTATAGTATCACAACATCGCTGTCGCATTGTGTACGGAAAACAACGCTGCCGAAGCTCGAACTTGTTTCCCCACAGTACGACTTAGTTTGTGGGCAAACAAACTCATTGTATCTTTTCGTAGTATTTCCAGGCGTTATGGTATGGTATGGTAAAGCTTTATTGAAGTCCACCAGATCGTGAGTCTTCACGAAGTAGACCACTCTCACGTGGGAACCCGAAGGCCGAAGCTCTCGGCCGTAATGCGGGCCTGCTGGACAGCCCAGAGTTGGTCAGCCAGAAGGGGGCTGCAGAGAACCGCCTCTCATCTGGCCCAGCTGTTACCGATGATAGAGCTTGACCGGGCCCACCGCCAGAGCATGTGTTCTAATCAGGCTATTTCTCCACAATCGTGGCAAATACCTTCGGTGTAAATATTCGGTAAGATTCCGAGCTCTATTGAGCCGCGGATGAGGAACGAAGTATGTTCTACGGTTGAGATAGTAGCGTTTAGTAATCTCGTTGTAGGTGGAGAGCGTGTCCCTGTTTTCTTGGGAATCGGCTTCCGATTGTTCGGGGGTTGCGCGGTGGGCATGTTCGCGCGCAGCGCTTTGAGCCGACTCGTTGAGGTTGGGAGGAGCACCCTTTATCTGACTCCGATGTGGGGGAAACCAACCAATATGAAGTTGTGCTTGATTGCCTTGCGCTCAGGAAGTCTGAGGGCCTGTTTGGAAACGGTGCCTTTTTAATATGCTCCAACTGCAGACCTTGAATCACTATAGATGACGTCCCGTTAGCTATCCAGCAGGGCTTGTGCAATAGCCATTTGTTCAACAACTTCGGAGTCCCTCGTCCGAAGCGACGCAGCATTGGTGATTCATTTGCCTGCAATCGACAGTGACAATGGTGAACGCCCGACGTCCCTTACCAAAAGAGGCATCCACAAAGCTGACCTGTCGCTGATCACTGTGTATTTACCTAAGGAGGTTGGCCCCCCTTGCCCTCCTTTTACCGCGATTATGATCGGGGTGCATGTTCGTAGGTATGGGCGCGACCATAATATTCTCACGAATCGACGGCGGAACGTCAGAGAACTCTTTCGCTACTCTTTCGGGGTGATATCCCAATTCCTGCAAAATTGTTCTCCCTGCCTCCATTGTAGCGAGGCGAGTTAGTTTTGCACGCTCCTGAGCCTCTGCAATTTCTTCCAGAGTATTATGAATGCCAATATGCATTAAGCACTCTGCACAAGTGTATATGGGTAACTTAAGAACCCGCTTAGTAATCTTCCTAAGCTATGCATTCAATTTATCCCGCGCTGCCCGTTTCCATCGTAGCATGGCTGCCACGTATACAAAGTGGCACAGAACGAAGGCATGCATTAGTCGAATGAGGTTTTCCTCCTTCTGTCCATGATGTCGATTTGATACCCTCCGAACTAAACCAACGGCACTTTCAGTTTTAGCAATTAGCTAGTCTGTAGGCTTGCGATTTATACCCCCTGACTCAACGAGCGTGCCCAAGACCTTGATTGAATCAACTCTGGCTTTGCGGCAACCGTTCCTTGTATATAGGTTAATGTCTCTGTCTTCTAACGATGTCCACTCCTTGGGCCTTGGACCGCATTTCTTAGGTCTATACAGTAAGAGTTCCGATTTTAAGGGGGAGCATCTGACACCGGTGGGTTCGAGATAGGTTTCGATAGTGTCTATCAACCTCAACCTCAACCTCCCTCAACCTGACCATCAATGCCTTCTGGGTACCATATGGTTATATCATCAACATACATGTTGTGTTTGGTGTCTTCAATCCCAAGAAGCTTTCTGCTAAGGCCGACCATGACTGTATTGAATAAAGAGGGGGAAATGACGCCTCCGTGGGGTGCTCCTCTCGCCAAGTTCCAGCAGTTGTGATACGAGATCGGCCACCCGGAGGGTAGCCTTCCTATTAGAGAGCAACGATCTAACATAGTTCTAAAATATCTCACCCAGATTAAGCCGATATATTAAGGCTAAGATATGCGAATGTAGGATGTTGTCGAAGGCCTTCTCAAGTTCAAGTCGCAAAACGGCACGGGTGTCGCCAGAGTCGTTGTCTATGATTTGATGCTTAATCAGTTTCATGGTATCGTGTGTGGATAGGCCTGCTCTGAATCGTATCATACTGTGGGGGTAAATGTGGTTATTCTTGAAGAAGCTGGATAGTCGAGTGAGGACTGTGTTCTACGCTGTTTTACCCAAACAGGATGTAAGCGAGATGGGCCTCAAGTTGTCGACGCTAGGTGTTTTGCCAGGTTTGGTGATGTGCATGGCGAGAGCAGTCTTCCAAGGCAATGGGACAGTTCCATTCCTCCAAATTTCATTAATTTCCTGTGTGAGGTATGCGATTGATTGATCATCCAGATTTCGCAACGCCTTGTTGGAGATGCCATTTGGCTCTGGTGCGGATCTACTACTGAATCCATGTCCCTACGAATCTCCTCAACGCCAAACTCCGCATCCAGGTAGGAATTGGCCCGGCCCTGGTAATTCAGATGTTCAGGCGTTATGCCGCGACAGCATTGAAAAGCCTGGCATCCCGTTAGTCGTTTCCGGCCAACTGTCCGAACAGAGTTTTGTTGCGCTACGAAGACATTCCAACAGTCCCACTGTGAGAGGGAATATTGGGAATATTCCCGACAAAGAGGAGGGCCGAGAAGTATTGACAAGCGGGGACGTATTTGCGCAGCTAAGCATTCTTGTGGCTCACAGCAGGCCCTATCATAATTGATCCGGTGCAGTTGACCGGTTGTGGCTTCAACCTATGAAAGCTTCCGAACATACCCCGCTTTACGTGCGAGATTTGCGCGCACTTAAGCGGCACGTATGATTTTAGTTACACTTCCGAACTGTTAAAAACTAAAACGACATCCTCCGTTAAACCACACAAAGCTGCTGATTTTCGCTGTAACATGGGGAGGCTCTCTTCCTCTTCATTTAGTTTCATGACGCGTTCTATAGATAATGAGTTTTCCCTTTGAATTCTTTTCTACACTGATAATATTCAAAGCTTCGCATCTCGGTACGTTGCGTTATCAAGTAAACACGCGTAGAAAGGGCTGTACTTAGCGATGTCCTTTTTTCATCAAAAATTTTATTAATAGTAAGTATTTCTAAATACCATATGCATTATTTTTGTAAATACCAAATCAACCATTTTGCAATGCTCCGAAACTTGAAAAAAAGTGGCCCGCGCAGCTGCGTTTAATGCTTGGATGTCACTCCATAAAGCCATTTGGTCCACTGCTTCTTCCAGAGACTGATAACATCTTGTGTTATACGTGTAGGCGCGAATATGCATCACAGATGCAAGTACGAGTTCATTTTCAACATGGTCAACGAGCCTTTCCCATTAATTCAGCGACGGACGAATGTATTGCCCCTGTAGAGCTTCTTCGCCGCGTAGTGGGCAAACAAAAGTGCCCCAGGCAAGAAATTCAGCCATCAGAATAAAACCAAACTGCACCTACATATATAGAGAGACTGACAGCATGTACCACTAGAGAGCAATTCGTTGATAAGATTTGGCTGCGCTGCAATTGACATTTTAGAAATCACCTCATGCACTTTAATCTGGCCTACAAGAATGCCCCAGGAAAAAAAAATCCAGCCAGTGGAATTATTCTACACTCGACATATAGCGTGAGGCCATTGTCGAGATTAAATGTCACAAGTGCAAATCGCGAAAAACGAGGCAGTCTCAGCAATTGATTTTTTAAGTGCTTTCCATAGAGTTATGCCGACTGCATCGGCACAGAGTCGGCTTCGCCGCAGTATCCGATGGCGTGGATTCCAGGACTTTGGAGTGAGAGCCTCCTGACAAGTTGCTCCACTCGCGAGCCACTTCACTGAAGGCGTGCTGATATATTCGCAATCAGTCTCGAGTAGTTTGTTCTCATGAATTGAAAATCGCAGTTTTATCCGAAAGGCGAAACGTTGATTACGAAAGCAAATTATTAGACAGCTATACGAAGTAAGTATAGCAGCTTGATGGCCGTATAAGCTTGTCAACAGCTTTCTAAGTAAATTAACAAGTATGTACGCAAGCGCGAAGCGCGTGTGCGCGGTCGCCTCACTCGATGACCGCGGACACTCGCTGCCAGAACGCTGGATGAGGAAGATGGACAGCAGCAGCAGCAAGCGAAGCCACCTTAGTGCTGCATCTCGCTTCAACGCTAAGTGGCGAGGAGATGGCGCACATGAAGCTATGAGCCCTCGGTACAGCTAGAATCTGTACTCACTGCAGATCCCTTTCAAGATATGGCCCGCGCTGCCACGCTCAGTCGCGCCATACGCAGCGGCCACAAGAGGAGAACGCCACCCAGTTCATTGAGCGCAATGAAAGAGGGCGCGCTTCCTCCCCGCCTTCCTCCCTTGCGCGCGCGAGATCGAGCCACCAGAGTCGGTTCACCCTCGCACGGTTTCCCTCGCACGCACAGCATAGAGTGCGCGGCCACGATGTTATTGTAGTTGGACTTTATACGGAATATTAGAGCGACGATGACGGAAACCACGAAGGAAGAAATGCGCCTGCAGTATCCATATAAGTGGTATTGATGTAATAGATTTCCTAATATCTCTGGACAACGCCGCTTCGGCGCTCTCGTCCGAGGTGCCCTCAAGAACAGCCGTGCCCAGAGACGCGCTTATCAAAAATGCGCAATCAGTGACCGCGTGTCACGGTCATTGTGGACAGTGCGCTCGTACTGTATACAGGTTGTGATTGTATTTTCGAGGTGAATGAAATATTACCGTACGCGACGCTCAGCTCAAACTGCCAAGGGCTCTCGAAATGAAGCGACCACTAGCGTAACTTGAAACGTAGGGGGAGAGATGTATAAGTAGCACATGAGCTCAACACATGGGATTAGATTCGATGACGAACGACAGTGTTGATCGCTATCCTTGTGATTTGAATACTGCTCTTCTTTCCGGACACAAGTTAGCCAATGAAGGGATCTTAAGTGGCACTTTTGAAAGTGTTTGGTGTGTCGTCCTCACTACAGCACAACGTGACAAAAAAAAACAATATCCCGACACAATGCTTCGCTAGCATTCGCTGGGAGTTAATAATATATAATGATCGGCCTCGTTCGGAGTATATTGGGCGTAGAGAAATTATTGCTTGCACTGTGCTGAATGTTTTAGTCTGGCAACCCAGCAAGCGCAGCGGAGAGGCATCGCGTCATTTTCTTTAGTACGGGTTTCTTTGGGCGGGCTACGCATCACCTTTTCTCTCGTGAAAGTTGTGCCGTGCAGGTCAGCATTTACGAAGCAGCAGGCAAGCGCAAGCAACCATTATCGCCGTATCAAAGAGTCGTTTCATGCGCTGGATTTCATCCAAGATGAACGCCATTCGCTAAGCTCAGCATACGCGAAACCTTGACCAAAGGACACCGGAAAGGCAGCAAGAAAAGTCGTTCTATGAGACCATCCCTACGAATAGGATGCGTAATTGGAGTTTCCTATAGCTGGTAATGGCAACAAATGGCCGAAGTAGGCGGTACCGAGGATGTCAAGCAAGTAAGAAAAATAAACGCTAATGGAAGGAGGCGTATACTACGAAACTGATAGTTACGTTAGCGGGCTGAGAGCAGAGTTGGACTTCCAGCTCTACTTATTGGGCCCATCAGAATATCTTCGTTATACTGCATAACGAAGAAGAACCGCTTATTATAGAAGTTGGATTGCTCGTAACAGGCGAGATGTGTTGCTTCTTCTGGTGTATTGATTGTACACAGACCGGTGCCGTATGTGGTACAGAAAAAGCTAAATAATGCTCATGACAGCCCAAACCAGGTCGATATTTAGGTGGACATGGCGCCGCTTGATTCTGCCAGAAGGATTGTAGATACTTCCGGTAGAGTGGCACAGGGTTACCTAGAAGCTGTGTGGCGTTCCACTTACAAAAGACTGCAGAGCAACTTCGGACGTCCAACATAACACGAGTGCCTGATTTTATGAGGTTGAAAGCACGAGCCAAAAGAGCAAGAAGGAAAAGAAAGCCGACCGGGCTGGCCTCGATAGGATGTGGGTATATACGTCATGCTTGCATAATGGATGTGCCTTACTTTCTTGTTTTCGTTCGCTGTGCTGAATATTAGTGTGCTGCCCTCAAACTAGGTCCAGCGCCCACGCGAACAGAAGGAGTCCTATGGCCTAGTAAAATATATTTTTAGTTGAGTTCATTCATAACAAAAGAAAGGTACAAAAGTAGCGAAAAAAATGAGGACAAGACAAATAGAAGGGATGGCAGCCGTGGCCCAGAAGGGGTAGGACGCACGGCACAGCTTTGGGAGGTGCGTGGTTCAACCGCCCCTGCCGGGCACATACCGGTTTATAGGTCGGGTACAAAGAGGTTAGTTCAAACTGTTGTGCTTGCTGTGCAAGAACCAAGGCTAACAAAACACAAGAACTCTTCAAAAATGGGAGCGCCAGTCCCGTGTTCTTGTCGTGTAAGGGTTTTTTTTTTATTTAGCGCTACTGCTTTACCAGAATGAGTTCTCATCAGCGTGGCGGAAACTAATACATGCCTCACACGTTCGCGCATTCTCTTTAAGAGGAAGCTTTAGCTCGAGTGCTCCTATCTAAATACATGTAAAAGGAGAATTCGTTTTTCTCGGCAACCACTGCACCGAATTTGACGAGGTTTGTTGTATTTAAAAGACAAACTTAAAATCTAGTGACTGTTGGTTTCGAATTTTTGAGTTAGGTCGTCAATTTTTTTATTAAAAATTGCCAAAAATCGAAAATTTTCAGAAAACGAAACTATCAAGTTTACAACTCTGTAACTCAACCACTAAAAACGATACTACAATTCTGTGAATGGCATCTAAAAGTACATCTAAAGCGGACAAAATGGATATGTTACACATGAATATAAAAAAAATTTAATCATAGGGAAATACAACTTTTGCAAAACCGTTGTAACCAAAGTAACAAATTCACGTAAGATGTAAAATGACCTACTGAATTTGTCCGCTTTGAATGATCTAATGGATGCCGTTTACAGAACTGCGATATCAGTTGTTGATGCAGAGCTATGAATTTGTAAACTTTGTGCTTCTATTTTTTTCAAACGGTCAAATATTTGAAAATCGTTTTAAGAAAATTCAAGCCCTAAATCGAAATTTCGCTTCCAACAGTCACTAGAATTTAACTTTCTCTTTCAAATGCAACAAATTTCATCAAAATCGATCCAGGAGTTATCTCATAAAAACGTTTTTGCGTTTTACATGTATTTGAATAGGCCGCGTCGGAGTTGGGCCCGAGCTAAAGCTTCCTCTTAACGGCTCCTCCTACCTGCATTCACTGCGACTGACACATCGACGCGCGTCAGGTCTTCTGGCTCCAAACTCGCATCAACGCTCTTTTGAGGCTGCCCGCCAGCAGATAACTAGATCAAGGGTATTTGAGAATTGATTAAGCAGTCTCGCAAGCATGCTGCCAGCAAGGTCTGCAATGAAGGCACAAAAGGCACTACCTTTTTACAGGTATAGCTTTCTTTGCCTATTGCACCCGCCGTGGTAGCCTGGTGGCTCTGATGGCTATGGCGACACCTTGCTGGGCAAGAAGTCACGGGTTCGATCCTGGCCTGCTCGACTGAATTATAAAGGGGGCCGAATGCAAACACGCTCGTGTACCCTTCATTTCGTGCAAGTCGAGCAAATTAAAAAAAGGGGAATACAAGTGGTCAAAATTAACTACGGCGTGCCTCATAGTCGTGTGTTTTTTTCTTTTTTTTTTTGAAGAGGACCCATAAATTTTCTCATTTTGTTTGCTCGTTCTTTGGCTTTTTCGTAGAATGTCTTGCTCATATGTGATTCTTGTGGTAATTCTTGTTTTGCTCACTTGTAGATGTTCCTGGTTTGTAACCACCGTCTACCGCACACACTTGTTGACAGGAGCATGCCTAACTACCGTTCTCATTATCTTCTCCTGACAATAGTGGTTCTGATATTTTTCTTTTACTAGGTCATTGCACACATCATTTTCAGTGGTACTTCTTCTGCAATGCTTCGACAGGTGATACTACATTCGTGCCAATAAAACATTCGCGTGAGTGTCGAAGAAAGCACGCAAGGTACCAGTACACCGAAACAGATAGTGACTCCTTGAGAATAGAGTAGCCGTTGACACGGCGGTTTTAAAGGCTGCCATATATACTGCAAGGTTTCTCAGCAAAACCGTGGATAAGGTGCCTCAATGCGCACCTTTTGCCTCGATCGGATCAGGGTAGCCACATATACTTTGAAAGGGGTCGATGCCGGAAATTCGCCATCAATGTCAGCTATCTCGGTAAACTCCGCCATGTTCACTCTCACCTCAGACGTCCGCCGTTCACGTGCGGGGACAGCAGCCGCGGTACGGGTTGCCGGCTTTACTGCGACTATTGCCATATGACCGGCTACTACTTCCCACGGGGATCTAACCGATTGCGAAATCACCGGAGATTGTTTTAACTTTCGAGAGACGCAAGAAATGGCTCCCGTAGATTGCGAATGACAAATGGAGCAATAGCATGTGCACCCTTCGTGCACCCTTTGCGTGTACACCCTTTTTCCCTCACAAAAACACTTTATTCCTGCACATTACCAGACAATACACTCAATACTTCCCTAAGACTAGCGCTTAAGTCTGCCTGCAATTATTGGAGTGTTGTTAATATTTTGTGGCCGCTTATCTCGCCTTACAACATTCCAATTTGGCCGAGATGTCCCCGGCAGCATTTGCTCCATTTCTTTTGGAGTTTTCGCCTTATAAAGAAAACTTTGTAGTTCTCTCGCGGTGCCCTCTATCTACACAGAGCCCCTAAGTGGGTGCTGGCAAGACTGCTATTGCTGAAACACACAAAAGTTCTCACAACCTAGATAACTCGTCCTCACGCTCGTAACATTGCCTCAACCTTTTCATTATCGTCCCCACACTGCATGCTTACGATTTCTAGCTTGCTGTGACATCTGCTTCTTGCGAAATTATCAAGTTCGGGCCGGTTTACTTTTATGAACGCATCTAGCCCCCCTAACGGATCCGGTACGAAATAGGAACTCCAACTTGCGATGTGGGTCGCAATCCCAACAAGCCTTAGTTTGTGGAGCACACGACTGAAAGTACTGTCAAAGCATCGGGGGTTTGTCCGTGCATGAGTGCTTGTCCCTACAAATAAAGTATGACAAGCTCACGCTCGTAAACCGAGACTGTCGAGCACTGTTTCGAATGAACATCAGGCACACTAAACTTGGAGGACCAAATTAAAGCTAAATGCGCCAGACGATTTTACCCGTTGGACAACAGCCAACAGGTACACTAACTCAGTTCTGCAGTACCTGTTCCTAACAGTGCGTTATACATTTGTTTGACACCGTCTGCTTGTTGTTTTCTTCTTGTGCTTTTTTGGTATATTTATCTAGCGGCAAGTCCACCGCATACAAAAACTCGCACTGAAGATATTTCGCTTACCTTTGCCCACATAATTTCGGGAATTAATCGTGGCTATGGTTGGCGGGGGCCGCCATTACCGCTTGCAGTTATTGCCTCAGGCCTTTAGGTTTTCATATGTGTAAATTCGCTCAAGGTGCCCTATAATCACTTTTAAACAATGAGTATTCCCTATGAAAAATATGCGCTCGAATCAAATGAAGATATTACCGGTAGACTCAGTATAGAATCGCAAAAAGGAAATAGCTTTCGAGGCCCAGCAGTCTACAGTGTACCGAGAAAAATGGGCTCCGAAAAAAGAAGGAAAAACAAAATGAAACATAAACCGATAACTGGACTTGCAATACATCACAAAATATAACTTTTCGAAATGCTCTAGCACAGTTATTATTCCTACAAAGATTTGCATTTACAAAAGGCCTTCTCGCGTCATCTTAGGCGCACGGTACTGCGATGTGGTACTTAACATGGCGAGCCCTTAGCAGACGGCGCGGTTATCGCCACCCCGCACAAAGTACTGGGCGAGTAGAATATGCGGCTGGCGAAGTCGACGCCCTAATCGTGGAAACCGCGCCCACACTGGCTTTTATCGACGGGACGCTTTTACCTTTCCGAACATTAAGTCCGTGTTTGCGCAACCAAAATAGTTAAAGCCGGTGTTGTCAGTTGATATCAACCGATGCTCCATTGGCCGCTTTAGCAAGTAGCTGCATTCTCGTACGTTAGTCAGCCATCGGGCGGCTGTTCTTGTTACGACTTGAGCTTTCGTGAGGCCTAAGTTCTCTTTCTACACACACACACACGCACACACACACACACACACACACACACACACACACACACACACACACACACACACACACACACATATATATATATATATATGTGTGTGTAGCTTTGTTTTGCGCATTATCATACTCAGTAATTTTCTCATTTTTGTGGCCAGTATCCCCGCTGCGTAAGTGCGTTGTCGAAAACAATTCAGCATCGGCTCGGGCGAGTGCCCGCACTCTGGGGAGGTGTTTGCGGACACATGCCCCATGGAGTGGGCATGCCCCTCCGAGCCTGCTTTCCCCCCAAACCCCGTCCTACGAGAGAGGACTGGGAGGCCGCCCTGCTCCGCTGCTGAACCCTCGGGGACCAACGTGCCCTGCTGGCCCTAACCAAAGCCGCTGCAGAAGCCACGGTCCCGGACTAGAGACCCCCCCCTCCCCCTGGACTTTGTAAAGGCTAGGCCCTTGGGGCTCAGATCACACCTCTCCTGTAAATAGCAGAAATAAGGTTTATCACCCCCACCCCCACCATAGTAAACGCCTTGCAAGTACTTTACTGTGTTGAGAGAATAATGCGTTATGTCAACTTCAACTTTAATATTTCACACAATATACCCCAGACACGTTCTCCTGAGCTAAAAGCTGCCTTAAGCAGCTTGACTGGGCCCAAGAGGCGTTGTTTTACATGACAGCGCGATAACAGGGAGTAGTTTGTAATGTAAGCACTAAACAAACTGTTCAAAAGCAGTTCAACCCGCACAAAATTAATTGTAACATTTTCATAAGCCTCTTGACAGGATAATTGTCTTGCGATAGAGAAACAGACAACAGTCCAGCATATCTGATAAGATTTTAAAGAAGTCAAAGGGCACCATAGAACTAGAAGCGTTATACCTGAATTTATATGTTTACAAGCTCGAAACACATTTTCAATTTCCGGCGAGAGAAATTAGCAGTGTCAACATAATGATTAAGAGCTTTTGGCAAATTGTGTTTAATGGATTGTAATTTGTATTCAGTGCGAAAGCGTGGTACATACCAAGGATCAGGGTTACTGATATGTACTGGTACTTTATGGCACTGCAGGGTCGCTATGAATGTCAGCCAATTTCTTAACTCTTCCTTTAAAATAAAACATCTGTAAAACGCGATGTTCGTAGTGTCGATCTACCCATATATATTGGTATTTCTCTGAGAAAGTTTTTGTCGTCGATAGGGGATCGGTATTGGCAATGTGCCGGAGAAGCGCCTTTTGTAATGTAATTAATTTATTCATGTTCGTTTGTGTTGTGGTCCCCCATACTAAACTACAACAATTAAACAATGCATGATAAATTTGTAGCTTGATTATTACCGGCATGAGAGCTCTGAAGTGAGCCTGCACCCCGGCTACTGCAGAAAACTTACTGCGACGTTCATTAAAAGGAGCATCCCAAATTAAGTGACACAAAAAAGTTATATCAAGTATTTTATGTTAGTTAACTAGCTCAATATGTTTGTATGAATAAGTTAATGAGTGTTCCACATTAAAACTTTTATTTCTTGCTCTAAAGGTAACAGCTTTCTCCGGAGCAGAATTAACAGTGACCCCATTTAACAGTGACTACTAAAAGAGACTGGGGAGCCCTTCTTGCGCATTTACATGGTTTCTTTTGTACCTGAACGCATGGTGGTTAAATAAAGGCAAACCACCTTGTCTGATTCCTTCATCGCACTTCGAAATGTCACTTGATGTCTTACAAATTGCACCTTTTATTCGCAAATATAAAAAAATTGCGACTGTCCAAAAAACGTACAATTACCGAAGTTATTAACTGTGATAATTGTAGTTGTTATTCAGCGCTGTACATAGCGTGTTACTTGTCCAGAAAGTCGGTGAACTGCAGAAGGAATGAACCAACAATAAAATTAATAAGCTGTATTGTTAGACTGGCTTCATACGTCATTTATTTTAATGAAAGGAAAGAAAAAAATTCACAGAACCTACGCACTGTGGGAATCGATGCTATGCGAAAGGTTTCGCAGGTACGTGGCTATCGAGCATTGTTCGGGTTTGGACAAAATGATACCAGGTGGACTAAGGTGCTAGGTCTAAATTGAGTAGTTCATGTGCGTTGCGAGTGCACCACGTGTGTGAGGACACCTACACGACGACGACCATGGTGAAGGCAATAGTATGGCACCGAGAGCCCGATTTCTATGCTAGGTGTGGGACGCGAGCTTACAACAAGCCGATCGGTTCGGTTCTAAATCGACAGTGGACGACCCTATGTCAGAGAAACACGGGTTCTTGGACATAAGCGACTACGTGTTATACGATCGCACAGCCCTATTGCTATGCCATGTGGTGTATGTTAAAATGACGATGGCATTCGTACTGTGGCGAAGAAACGTTAAAACATCATTAAAGTGTGGGAATACGAAGTCAATACAACGCCACACATTTTCTACGTAGCGTAAGCTGCTATGACCAAGATGGAGAGAGATAAAACGAAGGCTGTTGACCAATCAAGAGTCCGGCTGGCTACCCTACGCAGGGGGAGTGGGGGAAGCGAATGGAAAGAAGGGAGAGAGAGAGAGAGAGAAAAAAAAGGAGTGCAGTGAATGTGAGCACGTGCGCAGACAGAACAACGCTGTCGAATGTGCTCGAACAAGCCAGTCGCTTTTAGAAAGTGCAAAAAGTGCCTTCGCTGCCTTCTGAGCCAATGATCGATGAGGATAGCGTTAAAGTATTGTCTGTTCACTGAGTAGACTCCTCAGTGAGTAGGTCACTGCATTTCAAATTGAGAACAGTGGCACAAAAGGTGGTTAATTTTTCGCTTCACACCCGCAGACATCACATGCAGGAGCGTCAACCATTGCAATTAAGGCTGCATAAGCTTTCCTGAAGGCCACTCATTACCATGCGGAAGAGATGCTTCGCGTAGACGTAGTCAAGCCGGTGGTCAGAATTCCCGCAAATGCCCTTAGTCTGTGCATGCCTTCGCACCTCGTATGTATGGTATTCCACTCAGGTAAGGAGAGTCTGCGTGCCGGAATGCGACGCTGTCTCACAACGTCTCTCCTTGATAGGGAAATGGGAACGCCGCGGTCTTCTTGGTGTGACGACCGACCTGCCTTATGTTCCTTATCATTACCAATAGTGCGGCAATGGTATGGTACCCATCGAAAATAAATCACGGCCCTTTCCTCTGAAGTAATGAATAACTATATCGATTTCGCCAGCAAGTGATTGTGAGTTTCATGTCGGACGAATGATTGCATACATCATAATGCGGGCTTTGAAACGCGGAAGACTGCACATCTTCCAGGGCTCTTTGTATTATTCACATTAAGCGCATCGCTCAGAGCGGCGAGCTCTTCAGCTGTAGATGTAGTAATATGGCAAATCTTGAACGGTTGGGTGGTTGCCGTTTTTCGTATAACTACGGCGCCACCAAATTGATACACACTAGCATGGCACTCTTCGGCCATACCTTGCCCTTGCACCATTAAACATCAAACATTAATTCACCAGATTGATGCAGTGGAGACAATCATGCACAAATATGCCGAGTCGCTGTATTTCTCATGCAAGAGAAATAGGCTCTATTACATTAATGCAGATGACGACAAGTCTGACTTTTTATGAAATCCAGCGACTAGGAGGTTTACTTGATGGCGGCTTGCACAGCACGGAGGAATCGAAGGCCTCGCCGCAGGTGCGTGCCCAGAAGCGAATGAGGCGCGATGCGTGAAGACAGTTGCACTTAGTGTCTGTGGGGCCTTCCTACTGGGAGACTGGCTAGCTGTAGGGTAGGAGTTCGGCTAAAATGTCTTGTCCGCACACGCATTGTTTCAATAGGGATGTGCACTTTGACTGCGTAATCTTGAGCGGTTGCAATAGCTCCTGCTATTGACGCACTCCGCGGTAGACCAAGACATGTCCTGTGGACTTCGATAACGTGGATTGTATTCAGGTCTGTTCTGCGGCTTTTAGAGATGGCGGATAGTCTGTACCCCAAAGCCTACAATAAAAAAAATTAAATTATGGGGTTTTACGTGCCAAAACCACTTTCTGATTATGATGCACGCCATAGTGGAGGACTCCGGAAATTTCGACCACCTGGGGTTCTTTAACGTGCACCTAAATCTAAGTACACGGGTGTTTTCGTATTTCGCCCCCATCGAAATGCGGCCGCCGTGGCCGGGATTCGATCCCACGACCTTGTGCTCAGCAGTCCAACACCATAGCCACTGAGCAACCACGGCGGGTACGAGAGGTAATGTCATCAAATCATCAAAGCATCAAAGCATCAAATCATCAAAAAGCTGTTACTTGTGCTGCACGAAATGAGCTGCTCGTTGACGAAAATCCTTCACGGAGTCATTGGTTTCTTGGCAAATACCATCAGTGCACACGCTTTTAAGATGATATCTCACGTCCTTGTTCAAGAATATAGGATGCTGTTAAAGCGGCTATCTTCTCAAATCGCGTGCTTCGCATTTGACGTCAAAATGCAAATGCCGCTGGTATCTATGATAGCCGAACTGTGCCTAGAAGGAAGTCGGGAAGTCCAATGAGACAGAGAGAAACATTCATTAAAATAAAGAGAGATTTAAGAACGCTGGCCTCGCTACCCTGTCCTGAGGTACCCCGCGGTTCCTGTGATGCTGAGGGGTTGAATCATCTGCGGTAAATATGAAAAATGATGCGTTTTCTAAGTAGATACTTATCAAGAAATAGATCTTACCGTAAAAACCTACTGCCCCTGACATTCTGAGGATCGCTTCGTGAGTTTCTTTATCACAAGCTCCTTTAACATGAAGAAACAGGACAGCAGGAAATAGCTTGCAGGACTTCTGGTGCTCCAGGTAGGTTACGAAATTGACAACGTTGTCTATAGAAGAACGGCCATGCCTGAATCCGGCTATTGTGTCTGCATATACCTTTTAGTGTTCGAGGTAATATTCTAATCATGCTAGAACCATCCTCTGCAGTCGTTTTCTGACGCAGCTGCTGAGCGCGATAGGTCTGTAATATGCAATTTCCACAGGCGACTTGCCAGGCTTGAGCACTGGAATCGTACGAATAGTCTTCAATTCCTAGGGAACCGCGCCTGTCTGTCAGAACCAGCTCAAGAACAGTAGGAGCACTTTCCGAGCGTCTGTGCCAAGATGACAAAGGGAACAGTAGGCTATATTGTATGGTTCTAGCGATGATTAATGCTTGCACAAGACAAGTGCAGTTTCAAGTTCGTCTATAAAAGAGGGGTTATCAATGGGGCGGGGGGGTCAAATTTGTGATTTGTCGAGCGGTGATGTTTCAGTATGACATGACATGACGAGAACTTTATTGAGATCCTGAAGAGGTGACGTCCTTGGGGACCCGGGATGAGCCGATGGCTTCACCCGTGACTATACTTGCGTCTACAGCAATACTCCTGCAGAAATTGTGAGCGATGATTGACATCAGTGACTATTTCGGCGTCTTTGCGTCCTTGGCGAAGGACTGAAAACCTGGAAGGGTGGTGCTGCTTAGGCATTGCGTAGAAACCGTGAAGAGTTGTCCATACGTGAGCTAAAGGTTTTCTTTTCAGAGCGTCTAGCCACCCGAAATCATGCACGGACTGTGTACTGCTACATTTTAGCTCCGTACGGCAAGAAATTGAACGTAGATTCTCCAACTCAATGCCGTACTCGGTGGGTGTAGATATGTTCGCAAGCGAATGCGTGGCAGCCTCTAGAGCACCTTTAATAGCGTCATCTGGACTAGAGGATACGCCATCACGGCAATCGTCTTCCACAACTGATTTGAACATCGGTCAACTGATACGTGGGTGACGCAGGCTAACTCTGAGGCCATCAGCCCTTAAATCCTAAGATAAGTGGTAAGGTGGTCACTTCCACGCGTTCCAATATTCGAAAACCACCTAACCTTTCTGGTGAAGGATCGTGAAAAATGGTAATTTCTAAGCAGCTTCTCTAGACAGTTCCACGCGGAAAGGTAGTACTACCACCAATAAACAAATATCGGTGTTGTTGAAAGCAGATGAAACTATTGTTCTACCACTCAAATTCATCTTACAGCTTTGCCAGAGATGGTAGTGGACATTAAAATATCAAGTCATCCAGGCTGCAGTCATGTTTTGGCGTAACCGACCGCAGTTCAACTGACTTGAGGACTATACGTGGGCTCCAAATACTGTGAAAGTGAACTTGATCCTCTTCACTGTCACACACAAGTGATGGTTTCCACGGTCAGACGGTATTGAATTGTGGACAAACGTAAAATCACGTCGTATAAAAACAATCATCGTGCTGCATTCTTTGTGTGTGGCGGACATGAGACACTCACACCCGGACGGTCTGATGTGATCTAATAGCTTGGGCTCCGAGATGACAATAAGTGATTCATGAACACGAACTGTTGAAAGTTACACTTACGTGACTTGAGTCATCCGACGTTCCGCTGAAATATTGTTCCTGAATTTATCACGAAACGACGTCCCGCCATTTTTTGTGAGCCATGATTTTAACCAAGAGCTGCAAGCACTGGGCTCAAAATGTCCAGCATCTGTAGCGCGATTTGCGCAGACGAAGATTTCATATTGTTCATCTTAATGCGAATGGCATTCTTAAGAGACCACAGAATATTGTTGACGTGATGAACGTCAGTAAGTACCACTGGGACAGCTGCAGAAGGCGTCGAGGTCAGTGCGTTTCGAGGTAACTCAGCAGCACGTTGTGCACTCGGTAGCTAAGGCCATCGTTCAAGACTGGCGAGTCTTCCCACTTTATTTGTTTCCCATGTATTCGTCTTGCTGGCGCTGTGCGTTGATGCGGCAACACATCTGACGGAAGATGGCATGTTAGTACCAGCAGCTGCGGTTTTTCGTGGACGTCTTTGGTGTCGATATGGACCACGCCGAAGAGCGGTGACAGCCTCTCAATGCATTGCATTGTCCCACACCACTCGTTTGAGGATCACTTCGATACTTCGATACGAGGGGGCTTCGGTACGAATGGTCGCAGGGGGTGTCTAACGCCTTTTACTTTCACGTAGGGGTACCACCGGAGTCAGTGGATAATCCTGCGGTGTCGTCCAGAGCACTTCTTAATAAAGTTCATAACGCCTGTTTTAGGTATATCATATTGACCGCAAATGAAGACGGGGACAGCGGAAGAGAACACAAAAATGACATGGGCGGTCGTTTTTGTGTTCTGCTCCGCTGTCCCCGTCTTTATTTGCGGTTGATATGATATGCAGTAAACACCAACTAGGCCAAACTGAAATTCTTTTGTTTCACGTATGTTCACGTGGAGTGCTATAAACTGTTATCCGATAGCGCTTTGTCCTGTCCTTGCTTGTTAGTTACTATGCTTTGTATGGGATGTAGTACTATCGTGGGGAGTGCTTTACTAACTAGCCCGCCAGCACACGTTATTGAAAATGTGAGGGACTGCATTTAGCACACTGGGTTCCGGTGAACTTTTCAATTGTCCTATTTGTTCTATGTCAATATGTTGAACGGGTCGCCTCATTTACGAAATCAGCCAGTTAAGCAGGCATTTCGTGGATACAGTAATCTTGAGGAGGAAGTAATACTTAATTAGGAAAACGTGGTCTCTTGTGTGAAGAGTGATGTCATAAATGTTCTCACCTGTGATGTAATCTACGGCAAGGCTTCCGCTCTGACGCGTAACAGCAATTCACCAAGGGAATGAAGGAGGGCGAATCAGCATGCCAACAGCAGGCGCGCGGAATGTACTACAGTGTCTAGAAAAGACGACAACTCTGCGGCTAACAAAAGCTTAAAGGGATACAGAATAAAAATCGAAGAATATAGAGAAAACCCCACAACTGCATTCCTAAGACACGATTGCTATAGTATATAGTCATTATTCGGGTTACTTTTGAGCGGATGGCTTTATTTTTGACTCTCTATGAGCGGCCACCGCGTCACTCGCAAAGCGCTCCCGCCAACAAGCCGGCGGATCTGACGTCACACCTACCCTCAGCAGCCGCGGAGCGAGCTGGCCGGCTGCGCAGTTTTGTTTTCCTCGCGCTGCGCAGTGCAAAATGCAAAGTTCTAGTGAGAGCGATAGCATGAGCGGAACTTATGACTCCGACTTGGATGAGCGGCCTACTGAACGACCACGAACGATAAAGGCGTATGCCTACGATCCGTCCGCGTCGTCAAGCGAAATTGACGACGACCCGCCGCAGCAGTCCCCCTCCGCGGTGCCGAGAGAGTCTGAACCAGCAAAGTGGTGTTTACACTGTGCATTCCGTGTACACGCGTTCGCCTCGAGAGATCATGGGCGGCATCATAGGTGGAAACCAGATTTAAACGCGGTTCCTGCGGCTCGGATCGCAAGCTCGCACCTGTCACGAATGAGTTAGCGAGACGAGAGGCGCACGCCTCATTGACAGTGTTGCATCCGAGGCGGTGCGCCCAGCGTGATTCACTCACGCAAACGCTTTGCCATGTTTGGCTTCAACAGAGCGAGGACGCTTATGCCTCAGGCTATGCAATGTCAGGCGACGTAAGGAATTTACGTTCTGCGCAAAGCGGCTTGCTCCGCCCGCTTGGATGGGTAGCTGCTAGCGCGTAAAACATGAAAGCCATCAATGCACAATACAGGTGCCGTGAGTACACACTGTACAAAAAAAAAACGTAGAAATCGTTGAAGATATTGACGCGTGTAGATCTCCCTGTACCTACGCCATCGGAGCAGGTGTGGCCGGCGGCGTGAGCATAACAGTCGGCTGCCGACTCTCGCGCGGCAGGTGCTTGATGCGCGCAAGTAGCTGTTTTGAGAATAGATGCGATGAAGCAACGGGTGAGGATTGGAGCCAGGCATGTGCAGTGACTGAAATGCGCCTCTGTAAGCAAGGAACGTCTTGTTATTCACGGAGTGAACGAGTACATGCGCAGCGGTTTCAGCGTCCCGTTGTTTCATCGCAGCCGAGCACTCCTTCCCTTGGTGCACACGAGATGGCGCCACAAGTCTCATGTCGGCGAATTTTTTTTCGTCAGCCGTCGCTTCAGACGATGCGGATTTCGATTTATTCTGGCAGAATTGGCCAAACATTTGGCTCAGAACGTCGTACAAACGACAAATTACGGTCAAACGGCACCTGTGCGCAAAACTACAGCGTGAACAAGTACGCGAGAAAAAGACTACCGATGCCTGCCGTTTTCACATGCGCACAGCACACCCTCGGTATTTTGCGGCGTTGACACGGCTGCTCCACACATCAAACCACAAATCCACGAGATCAAAGACGAGGTTTTCGAACAGCTCACACGAGGAAGCGGTGCGAATAGGACGGTCGAACAAAGAAAGCGCGTTGCTGCAAACGTCAACTCGCCCCTTCGCGCGCTCAGTGTGAACGATCGCTCGCAATGGGCCTCGAGGTGGGTAAGCGTGACGTGATATCCGGTTTTGCCAGAGCTTTCGGAGGAGGCCGGTAGGTGCTGTGATTTGAGAAATATTTACTAAAATAATTACTTTTCGCTCACTTCTCCTCAGAAAGAGTGTTGTTTTGGTCGCTCTCGGTGCGACAGCTATCACTGGAGACAGAAATCTCGGCGACAAATTTTTTATTCACTATCCCTTTAAAAAACGTTGACTAGGGTGGTGTTTGAAGAATCCGGAAATGACATTACACCACGCAATGAAAATACATAATTATTATTACTCACCAAAGGATATCGGAAAGCGCACCTCAACAAATCTCCCAGGCAAAACAAAAGTCAAGTTTGAAGATGAGACAGGTCAGACAGAAGGTAGTACAAGTAAATTAGAGTATATTAAATCGCCCATTGACTACCCTCTCATTTGATGAACATCTATTTCTGTCAGAATACTACAGCTAGAATGTACTAACAGTTTATTGAATACCTCAATTTCCATTTCTGTTTCGAAATTTCTCAGGCTGACTTCCGGAAAATGCTCTTGCGCAAAACGCACCGGCTATCTTTTGCTAATGACGTATTCATTACTGATGACGTTGAATATTATAGAGCTAGCATATTTACTGATTTCGCTAAGGCAGTTAACTTAATTCCATAATATTCTCCTATTTTCAAACTGAGGCAGCTTGACATGAATCCTAACAAGCTATTGTGAAAAAAGACTGTCCACCCGCAGTCAGCATGGCATGGCTAACAATGTCGGTTCAATTGCAATTTCTGTAACTTCCGGTGCCCCGCGAGGGTTAGTTCTGGGCCTCTCAGTTTTTTTTATTTACGTGCGTTAATAACCTTTCTCCTGTCTTTCTTCTTGAAGTGTCGGACTTTTCGCAGATGACTGTGCAACCGGCCAAAATGTCACTATATGAGTATGGATTCTTATACACTTCAAGTGTCCTAGATAGTGCGTCTGAAAGGTGGAACAAATGACTAATGAGACAACACAACGTAAAATAAAACATATTACTCTTCACTCCTGTACCCAAAGTACGCGAATTTATATTTGCGACAGCGGTCGATTACCACCTTACTGTTGAATAAACATTAGAATTGACGTCTGCTCTACTCTTGCTTGAAGTATACATGTCGAAGATGACACAAACAAGGCAAACATTATTATTGATTATGTGCGCTGAAAATTTGCACTGATCCAGGTTCCCTTATGTTAGGAAACTACAACAACCTCATGCGTTCGAACTTTCTTTTATTGATGGATACTGCAGGCCTTTTCCTCCGGGCCTGCAGTATATCAAGTACGCATGTGTCACATGAGACTGCAGACAGAGCAGCCTCATCATAACGCTAGAAGCGGTTAACAATAGCATCACATGTTTAATAGTACAAAATATTTCACACCCTTTCAGCGACACAGCATTTAAGAAAACATTAAGCTATAGCCAGAACTTTCCCTTCGCCATAAATGCGGTCGTCTCAATAATTTTTCTAACCATGCTTTCAAGGACGTTCTTTTTCTTCTCCCTTGCCTCACATCGGATATAAGAAGGATGACTCTATGAAGTAAGCTTGCTATCTTCAGCACCATGACATGTTTTTGAGCGCATATTTTAGGCGCCCGTTGCTGCGGCGAGCGTCGGCGTCGTCGTACCTTGCAATTGAGCGAACGAGAACGACGAAGGAAGAAAGAGTGAACGCAGAGTGCGGTGGTGGCTGCAAAACGGCAATAGCGAAGAGAGCGCGATGAGAAAACTGAAGAGGAGATGCAGCGGCAGCATGAAGTGGAAAGTGGTGGTGGGTATGGCTAAAGCGTGATAAGAAAAGCGTAGCACCACGCAAGACGCGCTCTGTGGTGAAGATGGCTACGAGATAGCGCCACGGTAGTGCGCGTTGTCTGTTCACCAATGACGACAACAATACCACATATGGAAACAAAGCGTTGCATAAGCGGAGGTCTGCCTGCAATTGCACCAACGCGTCACCCACTGCCGCTTTTCGCGATTTCCTGATCAACGAGACAATCACACCGCACTTCACTCCGTTTGAAACCTGCTGCATGAGACAGATTGTCCGCGCCGGCCAAGATACCGCGATATGAAAACAAATACAGAGCTGCGCTGAAATATCGCATTAAGGAGTATCGTCGGTGAATTTTTTGTCCCCAGAACAAGCATCCAATTGAACCACCTTTCAACCACCCTTTATGCAGTTATTCGCGCTGAACATTGAATATCGCCTTGTTAGATACCTTGAATAGTTGTTTTTTAACAAAGGGCTTGTGACTGACAATAACAATAGTTTTCCACCCACTTCGCAGCGTGCCCTAGGACCATGAAAGTATCCTTGCGAGATATAAAAATACATATATGGGTTTAATGAATGATGCTGTATGAGTTGTATTATTGAACCTTCAAGACAAAAGTTAAGCATCAAAGACTCTCATGCCTCGATCTGATACCTACGGCACAAGGAGTACGATGCCTTGGCGTCCCGTTGAAAGAAAGCACTTTAAACATTTTTCGTGATTTCAATGAGGCACTCTAGTTTGTTCATTGTAGGTTGCGGTGTGTTTTGTGTATGCTGTGTTTCTGTGATATACACTGTGCTTACCATTCTATTTTCCATTATTTCCATGCATAGTAGAATGTCAGGGCGGCCGCCAGTTAACCTCTCTAAACTTCTTTCAAAATGTTCTCTCTGTCAAAGGAAATTTACCAACGCATCGAGTTGGATCGCAATCCAACATGACGTTTTAAGACGTGTAGATCAAGAAATAGATTTCTAGACCACAAGATGAATATCAGTGACAGGAACACTCGCATGGAAAAGCAAAACGCGGCCGGAAAGAGTTTATTTTTGCTTGACTTTTCATATTCATGCAGCAGTAAAAAGAACAAACGAAAGATCTAAAGCTGCAGCTTCATCGGCGCCTTTTACCGGGGCTTCTTGTTCACTTCTGGAGCATAGCGCTGCTTAGAACATGTCACGTTCGCCAACTTAGTTGGCTTCCCTGAATCTTAATTAAACAGGACGGAAAGTTGTGCGACTTGGTACGCATATATAGAACTGCGCCAGCGACGCAGAAAGCCAAAAGGAAAAAAATAACAGGACGGCGTACACCTTCCTGTTGTTTCTTCTCGTTGTCTGCGTCTCCGGTGCTGTTCTATAATTATATTACGAAACCAACTCGTCCAGCTGTCCCTACCTGATACATAATCCTTGTACTGGGTAAATCGCAAAAAATACGAGGACCACAGAATAGAGCGGAGATTGCGGTGTCTTCTCTTCTATCGTTCCTGCCTTTATTCTTCATATAGGTCCCTTTAACACAGTAATAATATTTTCTTATCCAAGACCTGCCCGGGCAGATACGTACTTGAAAATCTCGGCATCACATACCACTCGCAACACGGCGTCAAAGTAGACATTCCAAGACCCATACGCGAGCAACTATACGTACCCCCATTGCCTTGCAACATGCACCCCCAACACCACACGGAGAGGCGTAAAGCCAGGGCACAACAAATGAACAAAAGTTACTCTAACGACAAGGAGGCGGTCTTCACCGACGCAGCCCGCTATCGAGACAGGAAGAGTTTCGTGGCGGCAGTTACTAGCCACCGAGGCAACCGCCTCACGAGCGTCACCGTGAACACGGCACATGCCGAAGCGGCAGAGAAAGCGGCCATAGCACTGGCCCTCACACAAACCACAGCTACTTACGTGATCTGCGACTCGCAAACGGCAATTCGCAATTTTGCAAATGGGCGCATCTCGCAAGAGGCGTATCAGATACTCCAGCGACATCCCATACACCAGGGAGAGGCCGACGTTGATAACCGAAGGCATTTGCTATGGATCCCGGCACACACTGGAATGAGCACCCCCAACGAAGCGGCTCACGGCATTGCTCGAGGCCTGACTCATCGTGCAGCATCGGAGGACGAACCCCCGCGGGGTACTGCAAATGTCTGGGCATGGGAGGATCGTATGACCACTTTTCACGACATCATGGCACACTACCAATTACAGAGACGCATATACCCATTCCCTCACGCTAGGTTAGACAGGACGCAAGCAGTACACTTCAGACAATTACAAACAGACTCTTACAGACACCCCAGACTCACGCACGCCATGTATCCAGACATGTACACTACAAACAGATGCACATCGTGTGGCGAGCTTGCCACACTAAATCATATGTTATGGGAGTGTGCGGACCTAACAAACAAGTCGGGCAGTGCCGACCCCTCCGTCTCTTCCACCGCCAGCCTCCAGTCACGCTGGATGACCGCACTGCTCAGCTCTGACCTGACAGCACAACTCTGGGCCGTCCAGCGAGCCGAGGAAGCCGCTTCGAGACAAGGTCTCGGAACCGCGTCCGCGGTGGGTGCCCAGACCCGCTAAAAAGACGCCGGACTCAAATCTTGTTGATTTGAAATAAAAGTTTACGCTCTCTATGCTATTATAGTATGGATTTTGCGAAATATTTATTTTAAGACCCGCATAATACCGTTCAAATACAAATTACGTCAAATTTCATCTTATTCGTCCTGTGGTTATTGTACTAATTTAGCCTGCAATGAGGCTCCTTAACGTGGTCTGTCATGAATTAGTACCTTTTAGAGAAGCATTAGTACTTGTTCTAGGCTGTACACGTTGAATCCAGACATTAGCCTGCTTGAATATATGTAATTTTATCTTACTAATTGCATTCGATTCTCACTAATCTCACTAATCACATCCAAAGTTATTTGTCGTGAACGTCCCCTAGTGCGATCATTACAAGGACATTTTTGTTCCTAAATTACCCCAACGACACTGCTACGACTTTTCTAAATATCATGTTTTGTTCACCATACCTTCAGACCCGCTGAACTAATACTTCGCAATGTAATTAGGCACTAAAGAAAAGAAAGTTACGCGTACATTAAGAACCACAACGAGCCCGACAGCTAACTGCTTCGTAAATGTGTCAACTCTTATAATTGCATGGCTATTCATCTTACAAGCTTTTTTCAAGAATAAATTAAAATTTAGAAGCAAGCATGTAATTCTGACAATTTACACTAAACACATAATTAATAGGGACATTCAAATAGTGAAATTTTGAATCTAAGGGATTGCGAACATTGCTCGGGTATGTACAGCCATGTTATCATTTTTTAGAATTTCACAATCAATTCATGCGTGTGCTTCATGTAAAAAGGGTAAAGTTTTAAAAAGGGGCTACAAGAAGCGACGATGAGGACTGTGTTTTGTTAGTAGTCGGCTTGCGCAAGCTGGTGACATTTTCTGTCATAATTGATTGGCTAATTGGTTATGACTAACTTGCTATATTTATTTACTTGCATAATTGCCCAAGACTGAATGTAAGGTACTGCATCGCACACGAAACTATCACATTCAGCAGTTTCCAATTCCCTGCATATTAATCAGTTATTGTTTCCGCATTTCAAGGTTGTTTTGCAGAACAGTAAATCGAATGCGAAGCGAAGGCAGGCCTGCAGGTTTAGCGCGCACGACAGCGCCACTCTCGAAAGGCTGACTTTGTGTCAGCGAAAAGGTGACAAGGCGATGGCGTAGCTGTTGGCTGCTCGCATAAGAAAGCCGCTATTTTCTTCGCTGAAGTCTCATTTCTTATTTCCGCGTAAGCAGGTGCGAAATTCTCTAGCAAACGGCATGACGCAACTTGAACTTTTTGGACAGTGCACCGCCAATACACGGGTGGGACATGTTGGCACGACGCAGCGCGCAGGGAAACTGCCGTTGGCTAGAAACAGCGCCCTGGTAGCTACTAGGAGTATCACACTGCTGGCGTGACGAAGAGCGCCGTGAGTGGCGCTGCAGGCGAGGTACCTTGATGGTTTTCGGCACGTGACCAGCGGGAAACGGTTTGCGTTAGTCAGGGCGCAGTGAAATAATAGATACCGTCAGCTGGACGCTTACTGTCCACTCCACTCGGACTAGTGCGCAAACCACAGCAGCTAAGCAGAAACTACACTCAGTCCATGTGCGCCCATTGTATGTCCAATTATGTCCAAGGCTTCCGTGGCTCCATCCAGTGTCGATGCGAACAAGTGGAGCGTAGACGGTGCGACTACTAAGCTTCGTTGTTTCTTGCAGCCACACACAGCCCACGTTTCTGGAGATCGCGTTGGCGATGCGCATGCGCCATCAACACCGGGACAGCACGGCGATGGCGAGAAGGTGCAGCGAGTGTCCGTATATTTAACATGGTAGAATAACCTAGGCGGGAGTACTATGCCACACAGCCAGCCTTCTCAAGCGAACGCTGTCTGAAGTCCATCTAATTAGCTTTTTCGCGTTTGAAAACTTGGTCCAACACGTGACTTGGCGCCCGGCAGTTTGGGCCCTGTCTCCATGCTCTTTTTGTACGTTTTCACTAAAATGGGACTTTTTCGTGTGCATTGTAAACATCTCTGTGCTCATTTTCTTCCTATATGCTTGTTCAATTTCAGCCGGTAATCGCAACATATACATTTTACATTTATCCTTTTCGTTGTAAATTACGTTTGTGGCAGCCGCAAACTGCAGTGTCGCACTGGAACATTACATATAAAGATTTATTCAACTGTGTTGCAGGAGTTCGTTTATTGAACTGCAGTATTGCAATCAGTCGCAGTTTCCACCAGAAAAGGTAGTTATTTTAAAGCCAAGGTTCCTTACCGCACGCACGCATGCACGCACGCACAGACACGCGCAAACAGGCGCGCACGCACACAATAATAAAACATAATAAATAACACAATATAACACAAAAAAGTGGAGTCGACTTTCAGTGGCACACGTTCCGTTTGTTTGTTTTTCTTGCTAGACCATATGGACCACGTTATTGTCAACGTGTGATCAACTCTAATAAAGTTTTGTCAATGAATGAATCAGCTCCTTCGTTTTGAGTTCCCTTGATTGGTTTGTTTGACATCTGACCGCGATTCCGCTATTCTATTCTCTCTTTACATATTGAGGACACGCAGGTGAGATGACGTTAGGAAATCTATATCTCATAGAATCAACAACAATTAGCAGCTCTAACTCTTGCGCCTATATTTGTTTTGTTGAAAAAAAAAGAAAGTAAAAGAAACGTTTGTGGAAGGGTGCGGAGTGAATATCAGCATGTGCGCATTATTTTGTGCGTCCTCCATTGCGGGGGAGCCTATCTTTCTGCGGGCCAGAAAAGAAATTTCGCATTAGAACACAGTGGTGTTTGTCGCCTGAATTCACATTTTGAATATTTCACGCACGAAAAAGAAAATAGATTAGCATTCAAATCTGCGTTTTCACTCTCTCGTTTTTTTCTTCTTTGCAGTGGGTGTGTACACGACATTGGCGCGCAAGGGGCTTGATCTTTAATTTTAGTCGAGGACCTTAAGCTTTGCTTTGACACAAATACACCCGGCTCCCATTTGCTTTCTCGTTTTGTTGGAACGGGAAGCTAACGCCATTATAACGACAATAACAAATGGCGTTGTGCCTAATCTGATCATTACAACAGCGGCGCGAGTTCGCCAGGCTATGCTTAGCCTCGCTCTGAGAACGACAGCCCGTGACCATTGAGATCTCTCAGCATTTCTGTCAGGAACCGTGCTATTGTGACGAGTAAAAGTAATTTATGCGCAATTTTGTTAGTATTTTCTGTTCTCCATAGCTTAATATAAGTGTGAGACATGGGTTAAACTCGATTACGTGCAGGGCAGCGCCATTTGTTCGTTGAGATTATAACCGCGCTGGGCTTAAAACTGAGAAAACAAAAACAAGGAAAAACTTTTTTAAAAGAATTGGGAACGATGCACTGCTTCCGTTTATTTTATATGTTTTCTAAACGCATTTTAAATGACGTCGTTTAATGAACGGTGCGAAAAACATGTAAATTGAGTATACAGCATTTGCATTTCCTGCCGTCGAGTGTTGCCCAACCCAGGAACGACTGTAGCATGTTGTAGAAAAGATTTAAATATGGCGTGTGAGGTGACCACTTTGCTATTTGCCTTTTGCAAGGAAAGGGAGTGAGATAGAGCCGCTAGCTGAGCTGTGGCCCGCAATGCGTATAACATAACTTCTCTTGGGGAGAAGCATTTGTAGGGAACAAAAATAAGTAGAATACATTCTTCAAGACTCCGTGTAGGTGAAGCTTTTTTAGTTCTGGAGAACGGCGCATTCAAGCACAACACAGGCTATGTACAATGTACAGACCACTTTATTTACAGATTACGACGTGTCTATACGCAATGGCTCTTGCTAGTGCAAAAAGACACCATGCTGACCATTGGAACACATTTAATTTGCTAGCATGCGTATGCATCGCAAATCACGTGAATGAACTAAGAAAAAGCGTAGCTCCAAGCGTTTATCCAAACACTACACTATAGACTAAGGCGCTGATTAGACATTCTAGAGCGGGCCCAGTTCGTCTCTCTATGGAGTTACTGGATTAGGCACTGTATATATATATATATATATATATATATATATATATATATATATATATATATATATATATATATATATATATATATATATATATATAGATAGGCACCAACGAACGTTCTCTTTCTTGATATTCGGAGCCTCAACGCCATTGCCTCTTGCATTTATGCATGTCGTCGCTAATGCGAACTCCATGGCATGGTCGGTTCAATACCAAGGGTGTTTCTCGGTTATGTTTCGTCCGAATCATGACGAATGAACAGCGGTAAATATCTTCCAACTTCTAGAGCTGTTATCGGTCGCCTTTTTGCGCATTGTGTAAGATATTTCTGCCACGTGAGCATGTTCCGGCGTAGCTGGCAAATGACAGAGGATGCATATAACAATTGCAGGAGAGCTTTAAACGCTGCTTAACTGTATAATCTTCACTAACATGATGTGCAAGGCATGACCTAAAACCTCGAGAGAAAAATTGGTCTCCAATTCACCCTGTGAAACTGCTTCAACATAGAAGCTATAAACGACTACTAGAACGATTACTCATGGTGAAGCAGGTTGAATTTATTCACGTGGTGAGACTCAGATCCACTTTACCTAATTATTAGCCTAAAGCGTGTGGATGGCGGCGCGAAGAGGTGGCCGTCATGACCACGGTTTCATTTAGACAAGCCAGCAAGTGGCAGCTACCCCGGCCGTTGAGGTGGTGTGCGTTAGCGTGTTCTATCCTCGCGCAACATTCACGTGAGCCGTCTTCTACTTCACCCTGTCTGGAGGCGATAGTCGCGCTGTTACAGACGTTTCCACGGCCTGCGACTGGCTTGCGCTGCTACTTCGTGCACCTATAAGAGTAGACACGACAGAGAAGAGAAATTCGCCGCACCTGGATTGCACGCTGCTCTTCGGGAGTCCTGACTATACGCGGCCTTCCGATAGCACTGCCACAACACAAATGATGTGCTATACAAGTTTCTTTGTTCTTACGTACGAAAGTGCAGTTACGTGTAGTTGTTACGTGTTAGTGTAGTTGCGCAAGCGGCCGGCACTGCGGCAGATTGCGCAACAGTATTGTTATCCCGGGAAACGTATGCGGGGAGCGCTAAGTGCTTCACATTGCATGTAGCTGCCCGAGCGCCTAACCATCGATTAAGTGGTTCGGAGACTTGTGTTTAGGTCGTACTTAATTGAAACGTATTCTGTTCTGTATATTTTATGCGTGATTCCAAAGAATGTATGCACTGTTCGCTTCATTTTGCTGATTGCTTCTAGCCTCTGCCTTTCGCGGTTATGAGTCACTGCATTTGAGCGTATGAATATTACATGATGATGATTTTCGGTCCACGTTACGCCACGAAAAAATCCCAACATCCTAGTCATAGACATAGTAATAGGTTTTTACACCTCCACTGAAAAAACCCACGTACCATTGCAACGAAACTTAAGTTCACGGCAAGATAAACGCTTGAAGTAATGAACAATGGTAGAACAAGGAATGTTACTGGAGCAAATGCTTATGTTGTTCCGTAGCCTCAAGTGGAGCAGACAACGTTGCTGCAGGAACGTACGCAAATTCTCTTTTCGAAACGATGGCTCCAGTTGTCATCCTTCCTCTGCGACTCTTGATCACAACGTACCATGTGAATATTTAGACATGGTACGGGAAAAATCTGTGAAAACTTACAGATTTTTATTTTTTAGCTTGGTCTCAATGAAAATTGCTTTCAATATACACGTGCTTATCAAATGCATTTATCATTATGCAGGGAAGAAGTGCCGAGCAGTGCAGGTGTGGGAAACCGGCTCCCGCTTTCTTAAAGAATTTCGGCCACGAAATCACCTCTAATTCCTGAGAGAAGTGGAAAATTCGACGCCTAACATCAAGCGGAATTCATCGACACCAAATACTGAACGGCGGGTGAACTTTTCCCGGATTTACGAAGTGTTTTCTGTCTGACCACGCTGCCTTGGCGCTAGGCCTAACGCCCGTTATATAGCCCGACGTTATCGGCGCGCGTGCGAGCCTCGTTCGCGGTCAGTCACGCCACGTCGGTTGCGCTGCGCCAGCCGAGATGCCATCCCCTCTATACTTCAACGCGCGCGCCGTCGGCTGCTATATTCTGAGCATGCGCAGAACGTTCACCAAGTCGCGCGCCGTCCGCAAAAGCCGTCTGCGGAGTTGTGTTGGCGCCTTTTTCTTCGCGCGCAATGCATTGTGGTGCGAGAGTTCCGCGACTCCGAGGCGCGAATGGCTCAGGAGCCATATCGGCGCCGGGCCCGTCGGGGCGCGTCGGTAGCCGCCGGTTACGTTGGCTGCGCCGGTCCGTCCGACTATGGGCGTCTTGCGCTGGAGTTTGAGGTATAGTAGCGACGCCTGGTGCCGGCGCGCGAAAGGTTATCTGGGTAGTACCGGCTTGGGTACCATTGAGTCCTGGCTGTGGCGAAGCACTTTTATAGGCGGAGTTTTGCGTCGAATCGCACTTTTTTCTGCCCTGTTGCGAGTGCGAAAAGGCTCGTCACTTCTCACAGACCACCCTGCGAGCTAGCCACAGCCTTTCGTTCAACGAAAACTGACTCTCCGTGAGGCGTAATGCTGGAAGCAGAAGGAATCGGCGACGCCGACCCGGAGAGACCTAGCTCAGCATCGAAAAAGCGTTACCGTCGTTACTTCTGCGTCGTGGGCTGCCATAAACGAGAAGGCCTGAATCCCAACATCAGATTCTACCGTTTTCCTTCAAGGCCTCGCGAAGCGTAGCGTCGGGCGCGCTGGATAGCTGCAGTTCATCGCGCTGGATAAGCGAAACTTCGCGCCCTGCTGACCGCTTCACCCGTCTTGAAGCTTGCTTGATTATCCTGAAATTCGGCTTTTTGCACATACAGTCCCGACAGCAGACCGACATAGCAACAGGCATGGCTGGTGATTTACGATTCGAGACCCCGCAACCGCGACAATTAACAATTCGACTATTGCGAAGTGGTGAAGGGACCAGGTGTGTGCAAATGACCACAAATGGTCGGGCTGATTTAGTGACAATTAAGTACCCCACTACGAGCAGCACAGGTTCGGGAGTTAAATGGGCTCATCCTTGATCTCAAGCCAGCGCGTTGTTCTCAAGCATATTGATCTCAAGCATATCGATGTTCTAGCGCTGTCATAGAAAGCTACATCAAACAAGCTGCGCACGAGCTCACGCTGCAGCGCGATTCGCACATACGTTACCATACATTACTGCGAGCTCATATGCTCATATGCATCAGTTATTTATCAGTTTCTAAAGGGACAGATGGCCGCTATTACAGTGCAGGCATAACTACTTGTCTAGCGGCATGCACTCAATAAAGATTGCAGGAGACCCGCCGTTTCGCGGCGTGTCGAAGGACCGCTGCCGTCACGGCGTGTACCGTCGTGCGCTCGAGCAGTTCCGTACACATGATGTCTGCTTATCGCTGCTGTGAATTCATTTATAGCAAGCATTTCCTCGCGTTTGTGCGCCTGAATCTAGCAGCGTGCAAACGTTACCTGAAGCTCAACTTCGTACGTGACTCGCTTCACTTGCGATTGACAGAGCGCTAAAACTTCACCGCTTATTTCTTGAACGGCGCGCACGTATTCCATGTTGCATAACTTATTGCCTTTACGCAATGTGCCGCCCCTGAAAAAAATCTTCGGCGCCTGATATTCGCTGCAAGCCGTGGTAAAACAAAACCGAAAGTGGCGGGTCCATATTGTAAACGTACTTTCCGAAGCAGATGAGCGAGCTTGGTACTACCTAGTTTAGGACAGAGGGCGCTTTTAGCACCATTATCGCAGCGCCCCCTGGGCAATGTAAGAGCCCCATAGAGGGGTTATTTTCGCCAACATGACGTAACGTGCACGCGCGCGGGAGTTACGTCGGACGATAATTGGCCCTTTAGACATACCCGCTCGTAGGGGGCTCGGCAAGAGTGCCTGTACGAAGCTTTTCAAATGATCGAGGGTGGCAACGACGATGCAAGTCACCCATGAAGAGAGACTATCGTTCCCGAAGAGATTAGCGAAAGTACAGGATGAACTACGGCGCTTTAAAAGCGGAAATTGGCCCCAGCAAACCAGTCCAGACATGGTAATGAGCCCCCCAATGTGCTGCGTGGCAGAAACAAGGGTGCGGCTTTAACCAACATCAAGAGGCGGCTCACGGCAGGGTTAAGGCTCCCTCGACTTCCGGGGGAACGTTAAAGTCATCGTCCGACCTCGGGGTGGCCCGGATGTCAGGAAGACGGGTCATTTCAAGGTAGCCCAGGCCGTCATTGCGGCGTCAGGGCTAACGCCCGGGAATGTAGAAGAGGATGTCATTTGCCCTAGAATGGTCCAAAACATCATGGTTGCTAGTACTACTTTCGAGAGTAATGTCAGGGCTTACGCCAGGATGAAATCTGTCGTCATCGGCTGTGCAAGCTATGAAGTCAGTGTCTATGTAGCTGCTTCGAGCAATACGTGCAAGGGGCTAATACCGGAATATCGATCCGCCATAGCCCAAGACAAGCTCGCAAAGCTTATTATCAAGTCAATGAATCCAACTGCTATAGAAGTACGAAGAATTAAAAGTACAAGCATTGCTCTTAGTCCTCTTTGACGGATTCAAAGTGCCAGACTATGTGAAATATGATCCCAGCTTGGTCAAGTGTTCTCTATACTGCAGCCAGACCGACGTTTGCTACGAGTGTGCAAAATTAGGCCACAGTGCTGATGTTTGCCAATCCCCGGAAGACGGGATCTGCCGAGGTTGTGGCGTCAATAACCCGGATGATCGGCACAGCTGTACCCCGATGTGTGCTCTCTGCCGGGGTCATCATGTCACAGCGGATAAGGACTGCCGGCAGATAATTCAAGTACCGTACGTCGTCAGGTAACGAAAAAGAGCTAGACGCAATCAAGAACACCGAGAACACCACGACTCGATGTGCGCGGAGTCGGCCATCAGCAGGAAATTCATGTCCAGGAGTCGCAAGCCCTGATGCAGCCGCTATCGGGTACTGGCCGATGATACCAGCCGGATCCCTGACAGTGCTTAATCCAGGGCTCGTTCAAGAGACCGGTTGTCCTCGCGAGGCCGCAAGTGTCCCAGGTCACGCTCTCTCGCGAGGGCGATCCCGTTCCAGGAGAACATCCAGGACCAGAGGTCGCTCCAGTTACCGGTCCCGCAGGCTAAGCATCAGCATCCAGAAGCCGGCTAAGCAAGGAGCCGGTCCCACATGGGAGGACTGAGTCAAGCGAAAGCCCAAGAAGGTTACGGGGGCTTCGCTGCCAGAGCATAGTAATGTAAGGATAGCACAGCTTCAGAAAGAGAATGCGATATTGCAAATGGCAATGGAGCAACTCAAAGCCGAGATGGCACATCTAAGGAACGCGACTAAACGTAATTTAGTACAATCTCCCGCGTCGCCTCAGTATGTCGAGGGCAAAACTCCCACGGAAGTCCCCATTAAATAGAGGGTTAAACGTTCGGCTAAACAGAGAGCCATAGGGAACCAGAACCTAGTACGTGCGCCATGAGAGCCAAGTGAGAAAGCAAAGACGCCAATAAATCACTAATGAATAAATTATTAATCATTATATCATTGGGGCAATCAAATCCACACTTGACGTTCCTATGGAAAGTTTCAAATCACTTAGTAATGGAAAGCTAGAGCTTGACAAGGACGTGTTTGACATGTGTCAAGCAGCCCAGGCTATTGAGCGAAAGAAGACAAGCTCCGCCTTGACCGAGCAGACAGCGGCTGCACCTAGCAGCATCTTATAGTACCAGCTAACTTCAAAGTCTAATCATGGCGGCAAATTGTAAGCGAAATAGAATCTGTCAGTAGAACTGTAAGGGATTCCTACGCAAGAGGAACATACTAAAGCAGTTTATCCGGTCACATCAGGAAAATCTACATCTTATGCTTCTATAAGAAACACTCACGGATTCGGTCTTCTTACAGGGTTACAAAGCGTGTACAACACACAGTAATGTAAAAAGGCGCGTCAGTACTCTGGTAACCAATAGAAGGACGTTCACCTCCCTTGACGTTAGCGATAATCTTAGGAAAGTTGAACACTCCCTGGTAGGAATTTTACCGGGGGGTCTAAACAAGCACAGTATTTTCATATTCAATATATACAGCACACCTGCGGACCACAGGCAGAGATTCGCAACGATTGTTGCGAAAACGGCCAGCAAAGTAAGGGACTCCCCCCAAATGGTAGCCGGGGACTTCTATGCTCCGTATAGAGCGTGGGGTACCCTATGAATACCCGCAAAGGTGCCAACCTATAGCAGAGCGCAGCTAATCACAAGCAAGCTTTAATTACCGACCCGGCATTCCCAACTAGACTCAGTAATCCCTGCACCAGAGATTCTACACGGGTTTCGCCTTCGTCATAACGTGGATTCGGCGAACTCGACTAACTTGTCAATGGACGTGGCTAGCAATCACATTTAGGCCACTAGCATTAACGTGGAAAAGAAACGACTCAGAAATTTTAGCATCACATATTGGGACCTGTTTCGCAAAATCAGGTAAGGACATAATCAGCCCCAGGACCCGACCCCTACCCTGGACCAGTGGCCAGAACAACTCAAGTATGTCAGTGCGGCCGCCAAGTCAATCCAGACCGACCTGGAAGTTGATAGGATGGACAGTCGTCTGGAAGCCAAAAAATCGCTCATGGACAGATGGAAGGGATACAAGTTCAATAGCCAACTCCGTAAAACGATTGCAGAACTGAATAGAGCTATAGAAGAACATTGTCAGGAACTAGCCAAACACCAGTGGGATGAATTTTGTAGCTTTGTGGATGGTCAAATGAGAGTAGGATGTAAATGGAAGCTATTCAAACACCTGCTCGATGACATGAACTACAAGTCGAATCAAAGGCAAGTAATTGAGAAGTTTCTCCGCGAGGCGAAGTAATCGGAAACCAAAGATGCTTTTGCAGATATGTTCCGGTCAAGAGCGCGAGTTCATTCGATTACAATGCATACGGGCGAGCCGAATCCAAAGCTCGACCAGCAATTGAGCACTAGCGAAGTTTATTTATTTATTTCGTTAGTTAGGGTGATACTGCACAATTTAAATGGCAAGTCTGCCCCAGGTCCAGTCAGAATCTCTAATAGAGCTTTAGAAAACCTGGACGATGATACTTTTGAGCACCATACTGAAGAGATTAATCGGGTCCGCGAGCGCGGATCATTGCCGGAAACCTGGAAGTCCGCATCGGTTGTCCTCATTCCGAAGCCGGAAAAGCCCCCTGGCCTTGCATATCTCCGGCTCATTTCTCTCACGTGCGGCGTGTTAAAGGTGGCAGAGCACGCCATTTACAATCATGTTTCGCAACACATTGGGAAGAACAACATATACCCTTACAACATGATTTGCTTTCGTCCGGCTTTATCCGCACTGGATTTCATGAAGCTCATAAAATCCCAAGTATTTATTTATTTATGTATTTTATTTTAATTATATATATATATATATATATATATATATATATATATATATATATATATATATATATATATATATATATATATATATATATATATATATATATATATATATTATACCTCGAAGGCCCCAGAGATGGGGTATTACATGAGGGGTGGGCTTAGTTTAACAAAACAGCGATTCGAGAGCAGCCTTGAAGTCATGAGCGTCGGAGTGGTGCGTGACGTCGGCAGACAGACCATTCCACTCCCTGGCGGTTTTTACAAATGAATGATCGTAGATGAGAGGTAGTCTGCGCCGGGGAAGAATACACGGCTTTGCTGTGTTTAATGCGGCTGGACTGACGATGAGCTGGTAATATAGCTGAAATGTGGAGTGGTGAATGAAAGAATTTGTGAAAAAGACACAGCCTAGAAATAAGACGTCGCAATTCTAGATTAGTAAGACCGGCACGGGTTTTTAGTACAGACATGCTTGCATAATAAGAATATTCAGAATAGATAAACCGGGCTGCACGGTTTCGGATTGATTCCAGTGTATTAGATAGACTATGTTGGTGAGGATCCCAGACAGCGCATGCATATTCTAACTTAGGGCAGACAAGTGTAACATAAGCTAACAATTTTACTGATGGGGGAGCAAGTCTTAGGTTCCAGCGGAGAAAACCGAGGGTTCGATTCGCGGCATTGGCTAAGTTAATGACATGATGTGACCATGTAAGGGTAGTTGAAAAGGTTATGCCGAGGTATTTATATGAGTCTACGGAGGATATTTCGGCGCCGTATATGGTGTATTTCCCTAATTGGTGATGCTGTCTGCGATGGAAAGAAACTAGCAAGGTTTTTTCTGTATTTAAGGACATCAACCATTCGTTACACCGTAATTCAATGTGTTTTAGTTCATTTTCAAGCAAATCCATGTCTGAAGATTTAGTTATGCGCGGATAAACTACACAATCGTCTGCGAACAATCGAATGTTAGAAGAGATCTCAGCAGGAAGATCAATAATGTAAATTAGAAAAAGTAGTGGTCCGAGAACTGTGCCTTGTGGTACGCCCGAAAGGACAGAAGATTGTTTAGATGACTGTGTGTTAGCAAATACAAACTGCTGTGGCTAAGTGAGAAACCTACGTATCCAGCCTAGTAGAAATCGATTAATCTTCAGACGAGCAAGTTTCAGGAGTTACCGTTGGCGTGAAACTTTGTCAAATGTCTTTTCAAAGTCTAAGAAAATCGCATCTACAGGTACGTTCAAGTCGAGGTTAGAGCTTAGATCATGAAGAAATAAAGCTAGTTGGGCGTCACATGTAAGGCCATTACGGAAGCCATGTTGAGCATGATGAAATAGGTTATTGGATGCTAAAGATTTTACGATCTGAGAGTAAATGACATGCTCCATTAGTTTGCAACAAACACTGGTGAGTGAAATGGGACAATAACTAGAGCACAACGATAGAGGACCTTTTTTGGGCACTGGAACAAATCTTGCCTAATCTCCAGTCTAACGGCACCACTCCTGATGACAATGATTGCTGAAAAATAGCACGTAACATCGCGCTCACATTTTTTTTGGTGTTTTTCAGCATTTTAACATTTATTTCATCGACACCAGACGATGATGTAAGTTTTAACGAATCAATTAGTTTCTCAATGCTGTAAGGACAAAACGTAATATCAGGCATGACTGAATGATCCGAAAGAGGGAAGCGAGGTAATATGTTAACAGGTTAAGTTGTGAAGACGGAAGAAAAAGTACGGTTAAGTTGTTCAGCAATATCCAATCGGGAACGCGATGCTTTTGTTCATCAAACAGAGCTAATGGCTGGGAGTTATTAGGGTTAATAACCTTCTATAATTTTTGGGGGTTATTTCTTAACATAGACAGCAGCGTTTGCGAGAAAAAGTGCGTTTTTCTTTATTTGCTAAAGCTTCGAATTCTTTTTCTGCAAGTTAATACTTATTCCATGCGCCTGCGTTGTTAAATAGTTTAGCCGAGCGAAAAAGCCATGCCTTTATATTGTTAAACAGTTTAGTGCGATATTAAACCATGGGGATGACTATTTTTCGGTTAGGGTGATAACGGGTAAGTTTCTCGCGAACACATTGAGCATTTTGCTTTTAAAAAGCATCCAGTTAGTTTCAACAGAAGGCGTCAAAAAACTGGTGTGGAATGAAGCAGCAAAATGTGCGAGTTCCGAGTTAATTGCTAAGTAATTCCCTTTGTCATACAGTCTGATCACTTTGGTTATCTTTGTAGGTTGTGTAAGCTGACAGGAGTACGATGCATGGATTATGGAATGATCACTAAGACCAAGCAGATGCGTCATTGCATAAACATTGTCAGGATCAGAAACAAAAATTAGGTCGAGTATGGTAGAAGAATGACGTGTTAGAAGATTAAAGTTAGAATGAAGTTAGAAGATTGACGTGTAGGTTCAGTGACAAGTTGCGTTATTCCAAAGGTTAGGCATGAGTTAAGAAAATCGCTTTCGGTACTGTGTTGCGAAGTTGCTGATGTTAGGTTAGTTTATTTTATGGCGCGAAAGTTAAAATCACCGAACAGTGACATCAAAAAGTGGCGATGCAATTCAGTTACCGAACGCTATGTTTCGTGAATTCTGCAACAAAGTTAGGATCGTTATCAGGGGGGCGATAGCAGACTGCGATTATTGTGCGTGGGTAAGAGGCGCTACACAGGACGAACAGAATTTCTAAGGACGACGCTGACCTAATTTCAGTACATTGAAGGTCCTTATGTGCGCCAACGAGTACGCCGCCACCACGTTTGCTAGTTCGATCATGTCTTAAGATATTGAAATTAGGGGAAAATGGCAATATTCCTGAGTACTCTATTGTAGAATTAAGCCAAGTTTCAGTAATTACGATTAGATCAGACTCTGTTGTGTCGGCAAGATTACCGAGAGCGTCAAGCTTCAGTAAAATGCCTCTAATGTCAGTAAAAACAAACGAAAAGAAATTCTTCTTGGAGTTAGCATTGCTGGGGCCTAGGCACTTAAAGTACGAGGGACAACCTTTCGGGTGTTGCGATCAAACGTGTAAGCTTTGTTTCCAATAGTTAGCTTGTCGTGTCGGAGCTTGAAGGGTTTCTGTTGCGTCTTGGCGAATTCGACTAAACGCCTTCTAGCTGTTAGAGTGTTAGGAGAGTAATCTTCTGAAATTCTATATTCAGTGCTCTTGAATTTCCTACCCTGTGAAAGAATTTGTACTTTTCCTTTGAAATGTGAAAGTTTTACAATAACTGACCTATTATTGTTTACTTTGAATTTGTCCAAACGGTGGGCACGTTCGCTGTCCACCGACTCAACACTTATATTTAATTCTTTACAGCATAGTTCTATTATTATTGATTCTCACTCGGCCCACATTTCACGTTCGCGATCTGTTAATCCAAAAAAAGACTAGGCTTCAGCGTCACGCATGGTCTTCCGAGTCGTCCAGCCTGGCCTTAATCAATGATATATCTTTTGCATTATGATCGGCAAGCGTCCGGATATAGTGAACTTGTTCTTTTATTACTACCAGGGATGCGCAGTCTTCTTCAACTTTGACATGGCGGTCTTAAATCTCCTTTATAGCGCTGTCGCTCTGGGACAGTTTGCGCTGCATGGATTTCATTTCATTTAGTAGTGAAGCTTGGCCAGATTGAATTTCAGTCAGTGCTGTGATTATGTCTCTGGATGTTTGCATTTCGCTTGCACGGGTGCTTGGACCTGGGTTTAACTCGACGTCTCCTGACAGTATTAGCAGTTTATGAAGGACACGTGCACAATCGAAAGCAATATCAATAGAACAATGTGGGCTCGGCATCACAATAAGGGCCATATAACGAGTACGTCGGACATACAATGAATACTGATAATTTACCTGCAGAGCGAGAAGGCGTCGCAGGTAAGTGGCTGTTGTCATGGCTGTCGTGCCACCGAGCCCTTATAATCCCGCGCTGCACGGTGTCACACTTATATCACGGCTGCTCAAAGGAAACGCACTTGGTGCGGCCCGTCGCGTCGCACCGGTTTCACTGGGCCAGGGCATGATGCGAGAGTTTACAGTTTCCGCCATCGGGGCGCCACGGCTCCGGGACGCTTTGCAGGAGGAAGAGCGCCCGAGCGCCGCAGAGCCAGTGAGTCTCACGCGTCGCAGCGGGTTTCTTTATGATATACGACTGCCCTACCGGATCTGCGCACGTGTGTGATCGTGTACGGTGTGAACAGACGTTAGCACAGACAGTGCCATGCCGCGCAACTACTGTGTGCTGCTATGCAGCACCAACGCAAGGAAAGATCCGACGATCCGATATCATGAATTTCAGTGCGATACTCAACGGCGGGCAGCATGGTTGAAGAACATGGTTTCGCCATGTTTGGCGAAAACAGCCGTTAAACTTCCCATTCAGGATGGTGAAACTTGTCTTGCCAGCTGCCATCTCATCTGCAGCCAGTGAGCTCTCGAGTGAACTTGAGTTCATCACTATGTGGAGTGAGCTAGTAGCTGACATAGAATTAGCACCAACTGCTTACCTGGCCGGCTACGTCGCACGTGCATGCGAGGAAAAGGTAGAGTTGTTTTACAAGTTTAAAAAATTGGATTAGGCGTGCATTCTTTTGTCCTTTGTTTAAGCAATATATATATATATATATATATATATATATATATATATATATATATATATATATATATATATATATATATATATATATATATGTGTGTGTGTGTGTGTGTGTGTGTGTGTGTGTGTGTGTGTGCGTGTGTGTGCGTGTGTGTGCGTGCGTGCGTGCGTGCGTGTGTGTGTGCGTGTGTGCGTGCGTGGTTGATTTAATTGTGAATTTAATAGATTATGTTCTTTTAGTACCGTTTTTCCAGCTAAATTGTTATGCTCGTCTTCGGGTGGCTTGTAATTCCTGCAAACTCCTTTTTCAAGCAGCGAGGCCAGCTGAAGCAATTTATAGATTGATCCGCAACGTTGATGATGGATGGCTAAGGTACCCAACAATAGAAGCAGTTGGCTTGTGTAAGCTTGTATGCACCTTCGTCACCAAGGCCATGAAGTGCTCAGACGTGAGACGAACCAGCAGGCTATGCAACACCTTGATGTCAGCACTACTTCCTCATTTCATACAATGACCGGCGCTGACTTGTGAAAAAGAGGATCGCAACCACGCTGAGTATTTTTGAGCAAGCTCATAAGACCATTGTTGAGGAACTGGGCCAACAGCCTGCATTCGACAGTGGAAAAAAAGTTTGTTTGCACATAAATCTCTCTCAAAGAAAGTTCTGCGGTTGTAACGCTTTCAGATTCTGTGTACATGAACTTTGAAATAAAAAGAATAACTGGAGTCAACCTACTGACTTCTGGCTTTATTGTTTTCTTTCCGACCATTGATGTAGGCTAGTAATGCCCATTTGCAAAATATTTCCCGTATATACCCGTGAACCGGCTGAACTATAATGCAGTACATTTCTGCATGTTCAGAAACGTCCAACAGCGTTAATCATCGGCTCTAATTGTGGACCAGACTGATTAGAGTTCGGAGTTCTTAAAACGAGCATTTTTATGCTGACCAACTAATTATATGCAACAAGTTAATTTAGCGGATAACCGGCTGCGTGTGTGTCGAACGCTCGAAGAAGGGCACCTAACATAGGTGACTTCCGACACAAACTTTTGCTGACAACTGCAGCGATGCTGACGTACTGCAATCAGTAGCAAATCGCCAGTTGACATTACCATTCTTATTTTGTGAAACACCGCTACACAGCCCTTTATCGGAACAAATCAAGCGCTGACCGCGCGGCCGCGGCGGGCGGAGAGCACAGCTCTCCCCCCACAACTGTCCCGGAGCAGTGGCGCTGCGGCGGTGGCGATGGGAACTAGGCGCGTCACGCCTCTCTCGGCCGGCGCGACGGGCAGCACCAAGTGCGTTCCATAGAGCGGCCGTGCTTATATCTTGTCTGGTGGCTTGGTAACGGTAGAACCAGGAGGCGCACTTGTGAGAGCGAAGGCGGTGGCTCGTGAAGCGGCTCATGGGGCGGCGATGTAGTAGTCCCTCGTAATGTCGGTGGGGTACGCTTCGTCTGGTATGGTAAATCAAGGTTATTTACTGCGTCTGGCCAAGCCGGGAGCCGAGACACCTGCGGGATGTCGCCAGCGCATCCCTTGTCGCGTGGTGGAGGGCTACACCAGAGCAGAACCTGCAGAATGAAAAGGCGTCGTGCCAGCGCTGTCGTACCAGCGAGCCCGTCAAGTAATTGTAACAATCAAGTAACCTGTCAAGTAATTGTAACCATCAAGTAACCCGTCAAGCAATTGACAACGCCACCAGAGACGTCAGGGCTATCCTAGGTTGAGATCTGGAGAAGGCTTTTTGCAATGGTGTCTCACGCTCACATTCTGAATGCCATATCGGAGCTCAGTCTGGATGCTGCATTTCTCAAGGGGAGGATGGTGATACTCAAGATTGGTGATCTCAAGACAGGCATTCGAACTCGCACCTAGGGGCACGCCGCATGGGGCGGTGGTATTTCCACTACTCTTTAACATAGCAATGAGGGGTCTCTCGGAAAAGTTCTCCCATTGGTGGGGTCAGTCACACGCTTTATGCAGATGACATAACCACCTGGTGCACCAGAGGAAGCGAAGGGGAGGTTGAAACAGGCCTCCAGACAGTACAAGATGTGGTCTAGTCATATCTGGAAAACATGAGACTGAGATGCTCGCCTAGTAAGTCTGAGCAAATTCTTTACAGGCCAAACAGAAAGGGCCCCAAGCCGAAAGGTTAGAAGTCACTCTCGGATGTTGATATCAAGCTAGTTAGACGTTATGGAAGGCTCATTCGCAAAGTCGACTCTATCCGTATACTAGGCATGGTTATTGAACCCAAAAGCTTGAAGGAAGAACCACGAAAAAGGAAAATATAATAGGCTCATGAACAGAGTCTCTAATAGAAGGGGAGGCTTGAAGGAAGACAACCTCTTCAGGCTTTTCCATGCCTTCCTTGGGAGTCACATCATTCATGTAGCAGCAATGCACAATTGGCACACTTCTGAGAAAAAGAAGTTGAACATCTTCATTCGGAAAAGCATTAGAAGGGTACTCGGGACCACATGACCGCCAGTACAGCACGCTTGTATCAAGTGGCAGCACACAATTCGTTGAAGGAGATTATCGAGACGCAAGAATCGGCCCAACTGGCTCGGCTTTCCTGGTCATCGGCGGGGAGAAAAAAATTTTGCCATCCTGGGCCTTAACCCAGTACTTGCTGAAGAGAGAAGGCATCGAATCACTTACGAGCAAATAGAAAGCATTTACCTTGCGCCAATCCCTCGTAATGTACGCCCGCAGCACAATGGGGGAACGCATAGGGCAAGGGCGAATGCAATCATGAAGAAGATCAAGGACGAACGCCAATCGGTCTGCTTTGTGGATACGGCTCAATATGGTCGCTTGTCTCACTTTGACAGAGTGGAAATAGATCACAGAGGCCAAGCTGTTTCGGCAGCATCGGTGGCTGGGACCACTTCTAAAGCGGAGCACGTTGGTGTTGCTTTGGCTCCTTTGGACGACAACAGAACGCAAATATACACAGACTCTAGATCGGCACAGGGCGTTGGCCTCGGGCTTCATCGCGCAAGACGCTCATAGTATTCTCAGGAAAAGGGCAATTATTTCCCATACAGTCGCTTGATTTCCGGCACACTTGGGCCTAAACCTGGACTCGCTCACCAACCTCAATGACATTGCCCCCTCCCAGGCGCGCGTCTAAGATTTACTAACTTGCAATATCCGGGACACTCTATTTCCTTTTAATGAATTCACTAAACATTTCTATCTGGAGAGAAGACTATTACTTCCACCACCTAAGAAGTTCACAAGACCTCAGGCTATAACCTTTAAGGTGCATCAGACTAGCTCTCCTCCTAATCCGGCCTTCATGCACTGTTCATTCCCGGACCTTTTTAGCTTACAGTGTCCTAGCTACGGGGAGACATGCAATTTAGATCACGTGCTCTGGCGGTGTCCCTTGTTACGAAACGATAATGACATCACTGAATAGATGTGAAACTGGGCCACCAAGAGCTCAGAATACCATCATCAGCTTTGGGCTGTCCAGAGAGGCTGCGATGCGGTGGTTTGGTTGGGCCTAACTGTCCCCGCCTGAGAGCGGCCCGCGATGTCGCCCTAAGGGGCACCGCTTCTCAGGATGCTTTTATTAACGTTCGTCTTATCCGTATTCGTATCATCATTCATAATAAGTTTTTGTGCAAATACTGTGAAGTGGAGAAATTGTAAGCTTTTATATTCATTCTGATTTGTACCGTAATTGAGGTAAATTTTAAAGTGCCAATAAAATTAGAACGTTGAATCTTCTCTCAAGTACTGTTCACAGGTTGGGCATCTTGTAGCATCAGAAAAGTAATATTAACACTCTTAATTTGCTTCAAAACAAAATTTGGCAAGAATATTTTTATTAGAATAATCTACTTAGGGCAGCTTAACTGTTTTAGTTCGATAGACACATTAGACAAATTACAACAATGGCGGAAATTCTCGCTATACAAAATTCAGAATTTAATGTACCTTTTATTAACAAAAATAGTTATTTCCAAAAATCAAGTTTAAGAGTTAAGCTGTGAACTAGCAAGCGAAAAATTCACAAGTGTTGTAATTGGCCATATCATTAACGAGCTATTTTTCTTCAAAATTATTCTTGCCAATTATTCTTTGGGTCGCTTTCTGGTAACTGAGTGGTATGCCAGCGAATTTCATGAGACTCGCCTTCGTGAGCATGGCTTGACCACTCTGTTGACGCAGTGCAGCGCCCCGGTATCCGCAGAATCATCGGTTTTTCTTCAAGTTTGATGAGAAACGAGGCATTTCTGTCTTCTGAGCGGAGCATGCGAACATGAGAAGCCTCGTTTATATTAAAACGTAAATAACTTTACCTACAACGAGCAAACTTGCTGATTCGTATAGGCAAGCGCTGCAGCCAATGTACAACATTGCCGTTTTGGGGGGAGTATTCAAAACTCAGAAAAGTTAGAATCAGTTACAAGGCCACGTCGTCAATTGTAAAAACACAAAGGAAAGAACTTTCTGCAGGTTGCTAGTTTGGAGAAGGAGTAGTTTCAAATTTCTTTCAGGCAAAGCTGACTTTTGTAGGTTGTAGTTAACTTTGACGCTACGATTGAAGAACTTCTAATGCTCGTTTCGGCATGAAATTTCGCGGATACAGTCTGCGCTAAATGAGCTATTTTTGGTAGGATCATCGGAATAACGCTTGTTTATAGGTAGTTATATTCAATCCCATCTTGCACTTAACGTTTTAACGCTTGCGCTGGCGCTAAAATTTTAACGGTGTGCGCTTGCAATATGAAAATGAGAGATCGTCAATATACACGCACGAACAGAGCCGTCAGTCTAGCACGTTGTCTGTGGGTCAGGCCAAGAAAGTGTTCAACGATAGAGAAGGAGCGAAATACTTTAATTAGATGTGCAGATATTGGCTTAGAGATGTGTAGCCTAATGCCTATAATGATGATTCGGATTTTCAAATTAGAGATGACCAAAGCGGAGGCGTATTGTCTTTTCATGCGAGTTCTCTTCTTTAGCGTCGCCCCCACCTTGAATTCAACGAACATGTAGCCGTTGCTTTCACCTTGATCAAAAAACGGCAAAAGTAAATTTATGGTAAAAATAAGATACAGAACACCAGCCCGATTGCGTCCTCGCCCCTGGAAGACTTAATAAAATATTTAAAAAAGGCATATGGAAATGCTGCCATGCAGAAAATTTCAGGACCTAAAATTGAGTAGAACGTTGCTTAAGAAAAAAAATTACGGGGCGTTCGTGAGTCGATTGATAGAGTCACGAATGCCACAAAGGGATAATATGTAAGCTGCACGCTATCGGAGCGGTCGTCAGGCTATTCTGAAACACCTATTTTATAGCAGTCCTGTCACGGCGGAAGTGAATTCGTTGTTAAGACCGAAGGGCGAAAGCCATTTACACGCAAAAATATGTGCTTAGCTGCTCACAGAGTGGCCCACCACCTTCAAGAGCGACCAATGTTCTTTTTTTAGAATATTTTTTTCATAAATGCAATTCTGAAAGCCTTCATTTCTTTTGAGGAAATGCATAATGGTAATGGAAAATGTTTTGGGGAACGAAACACGATGTTGTTGTACTTAATTTCGCTTTCGCCGACTAGCTTCTCTATCAATAAAAGCAACAGCAACGCGTGTCCTAAAAAGAGCACAAGCGATTCAAATGAGGGCGCTGGAGGCTCTTCAAGGAGACGAAATATTTCTGCTGCACGATTGAAATTTTCCGTCATCTTACGCTTGGTACTGAAGGGCTGCTTTTCACAAAGCGTCGCGAACTTCGTTCTGGGGCAGAACGGCACTCAAAAAGGAGCGCCAACTCCATGTGGAATGAGCACATAAAGGAAGAAATTTTATCATTCCACGCGAGTATTCAAGCATAAGGTAGAAATGGTAGGAGAACATGGAGTTGTCTTCGCGCTGTAGGTTTTCTACAGGTGTCAGAAACAGCTGCGCATATGGGGATTCTACAAGGCCGTGACAATTAGTAAAAACCATAACCAGTCGTCTGGAAATAATTAAATTTTGCTTGAACGAAACACCCTGAACAAAGTTTGGTGCTTCGGTCTTGGTAAGAGCGGGACACTTCCCACCAATCATAGCATTTACAGAGTTTAATTCATGAGGATAAGTATTATCGTCAGTGCCAGATGAGTACTAATGTAACAATGGGCTCCCTGTGTGCCATGCACGTCCACAGATTCAATTAGCACTTTGTTGGAAGTGACACATATACTTAAAAAGAGAACGCAGGCGGCCGGGTGACGTGAACCAGAAATACTAAAAGAAACCTGTTATTAAAAAGGAGTAGCAGGAGGCAATAACACAAGGAATTTCGAAAAACAAATTACTAAAATTAGTTAGAAGATATGCCCACTCACTTTTATTCAAAACTCATCGGATGGGATCTTGTAGTTTGCTTTTTACCATCGCATGCGCCAATGTAGCGGCTTCTTTTCATGTACATATCTTTCCCGCTTAGCGCCAGCTAGTTCCTCTTTTATCTTCGTTCTTAAGCAACGGACTTACATTCCTAGATGTGATTTATTTTATTTTTTTTTACGATGCGGAAATGGCACGTCAGCTCATGCAGCGTACATACACTGCGATCCACGAACCTGTTCAACCCGTTTGCTTTGCGTCCCATATAAGTACGTGTCCAGACAACCGTGGTACTTAAGGCACCTTTTCGTTTAGTTTTTGCAATAAAAGGGAAAAGAGAGACAGTCGAATTATATTGTTTTCGGACGTGGTAACATTCCTGATGAGAACAACGAAGCGAGAAGACATTGTCACTGAATGGCTTAACGAATCGAAGAAGTCTGAGTGAACGTAATGATAATGGTAGTTGAGTGTTCAATTTAGGCGTGACGCCCATACAGTTAGTTACACGACTGCAGAGAGAAAATTTAACCTACGCACTCGTTTACAAGAGAAATGCCGAGCGAAAACGTTACAAGCGACCTGGTTTAGAAAATAGAATGCGTGATGGATTGTAAAAAACTTGATTTTGTCGAGGTACGGCGGGCAGTGGTTACGCGCCTGTTTCATCTAACACGTTTATCAACTCAGATTTATTATCATGACGCCATCCCTGCAAAGGGGCCGTTCAGCATAATGGACGGCACAAAATTTCTGCTGTGTATACGACACCCTGAACGCACGTTTGTTGTCGGAGCTCCGCTTGCATCTCCTACTCGCCTCGTAATGAAAATACAAATTTACAGCAATACCCTCGCTATTTATGCCCAAGGACAAAGTAATAACCATAAGTATCAGTGGAAAGTAGTTCGGTGCCTCGCAACCACATAAGTATCGCCTGCGACTAGCGTCAACTAGAAATCCATCACATGCGCGCGCGTTAGAGGAGTATGTTCTATTGCTTTATCCGATTTACTACTCAGCCTTCACTTTCATGTTTGCCTTCTCTTTCTCTTTTGCGTCTTTTTTGAGTTTTGAGTTTTTTTAATCGAACGCCACCGCTATTCTGTCTCTCCTTCCGCGTCCCTAAGAAAAAGACAAAACAGGAAACCATCTTGCCATATGACACCGCAGAGGACGCTGCCTAATTGTAGGAGAACTCGCGCGCCCTTTCATCACTCAAGTTATCATCACTGAAGGTAGTACCATCTGACGCTCGCTCCGAGCGGCTTGTCTACTGGTGCTTCAAAGTTCTGGGCGAAGTCCCGTCAAAATTAGAGGTTCCAAAATTGCACACGATGTCACGTGCAAATTATGTGAGCCTACGTCCCTTGTGAAGAGCGTAATGGAGACAAAGTGACGGCGCGGGAATAAATTCGAGATAACCGGGCCTCGATCAGCCCCGTCATTTTACTGGGATGCTTGAAAGTCTCAAGAAGACTTCAGAATTGGTGAAGTTTCCGCGCCGGTTTAAATACCAAGCGTGACGAAATCAAAGTGGAGTCAGCAAGGCGGAGGGACGTTCGTGAAAGGTAAGCTGTCGTTGAACTTAAAGTAGGAAGAAATTAGAAATGTTGACTAGGTTTCGGAATGCAAAATTCTTCGCAGGTGAATAAGTTTGACTTCGTCGGATGAATCACGAGGTACACCAGATTTTGTTTTTTTTTATTATCTAGAGCATTAGCTACCGCACATGAACTAACCAAGAATCTACCAAAAGGCGACCCAAGCACAACGTACTACGCGAGAATAAGTGTGCTTGTTTCATTAAAGAAACAAAACTGCTTTGTCCATGAACTTTGTCCATGAACCATAAACTTCATTACCAGAGTCACCAAAACCACACACAGGGTGACTTCTGCAAGCGAAGATAATCATCCACTGTTTAAAGATAACAAAACACCCTAAAAACGGGTATGGGTAGGACAACAATATATATCGGCCCCCCAATTTTTATTTCAAAAATATGGGAAAAAGACCTTGTAAAAACCGGTAAAAGATGACCGGTGTATATGACGTGGGTTGACTTTTTGCCGCGGTGTTCTGAAAGAAAGGTTGTCCTATATTCCGGTTTTTAAGGTATATTTGTCCACAATAAATGTGTACGTCTGATTCTGCATAAGCTACACCAACGCTCGAGTATTCAGGAATATAAGTAGAACAACTTTGTTACAAAGCGTGTTTGCAGTTAGATTGCGTAACAAAATACCATACCAAAAGCCTTCAACAGAAACGGGCTACGAGACATACTAATGGCGACACAATTGCAAGACAGATTACAAATTTTCAAAGCTTCCACTCAACGAGCACTGATATATTTTGTACAGTAGGCAAACGAACTGCAAGGATAAAACAGAAGCCACAAATACAAAAAAGGAAAATAAATACAAAATAAAAAAAATACCGCATTGGGCATTTGTGTATTTCGGACCTCTTCTGTGGCTCTGTCAGGCGAGCATTAGCAGGGACGCGTTCAAGTAAAATAACATTTTAATTCAGCTTGTTGTTTTTGCCGACTTATGAGCAGTATTAATTGCGTAACAATAACGAAAAGAGAAGGCTGCCGTAACAAATGTTCAGAGTATCAATTCAATCAGCCGTAATATTTTCGTATAAGATCATCCGCAGTTAAGATTGCACGAGATCTTGTAAACAGGTAGTGTGTTCTTCTATTGAGAACCGACATGACTATGATGGTTTATTCTAAATGGGATATCTACGGCTTCTTGATTTAAAGTAGGCGCTGGTGGTGAAAGGAACAAAGATAATCAGGGAACCTACACTCAGTAGATATTTTTAACGACAGAGCCCTCTTAGTTTCTTTGTTGACAAATAGTAGCCCATGCTTCCCGTCTAAACCATTCCGTAGTGATAAATTCCTGAAAACTCATCTACGCAGCACACTTATGTGTCCAAGGGCACTTGGCTTTTTTGCGTGTTCACCGTTGTCGATTGTACATTAATGAATGCACTGCGTTTGAACCCAGCGCTAGCCTGCCACTAAAAACAATTGTTCTGCATTTCTTGCCCATTGCTGTATTGATTTTAGCACTTTCCGTGAAGAACATGGGGACCATAGATTATATCTAATTATTTAGGTCATCAATCACTCAGTGATGTCTAGTACTTTTACTTTGTCAACCAATATTTGGTTCTCTTTACAGGTTCCCTTTTATGTATGCGAATATGAAGGCAGATAGCATAAAGAAAACACAAAAACAAGTATTCAAGCTACCAAAAAACTGTTGTGGCAGATATAAAACTAATTATGCTTCAGAAGCAAAAAAGTTAATTCGCGCTTAGACTTCCTGATTTTCGCAGCTGCGCACAATAAGAACGGCGTTCACTTTTCTGGTGCTACGAAGCTTCAAAAGGAAGTGTAGTATCGCTGTTTCACAGCGCCTTCGTGTTGTAACCAGCCACAAGAAAGGCTCACTTTTCCTTAATTAAGGCGGTGTGAGGAACTTTAGTCTCCTTTGTTCAGACAACGTAAAGCCTAATTAACAAGACGGCGTTGCATATTTTCGAGAAAAGTTTTTTGTGGCGAGGTAATTAGGCAAGTGACGGGTAAGTTAAACACGCTTGTTGAACACTAAAGCCATAGTCCTCTAAGAAAGCAACTTTTAAGGAGCTTCCCGCATGATTGAAATATCATCCTTCTGAATAAAGATTACAAGAAAAAAGAACCTTTTGATAGGGCTCTCTGTACTTCCTTTACGACATCGGCATTAGAAAAGCTAGTTTTAACGCGTTTATCGTAAGCCAGGCAAAACACAATTTGGTCAAAATTAAGACCTCATCTGTATCAATTTAGGAAACAGTGACATCCTCCTAACGTACATAACTTGCAGTGGACACAAGAACGTAAAATTCTTGATTAAACGAGATGTCCACGCTCAGCGTTCACATGTTCTTGCACACGCAGCCGAACCATCTTTAGCTCGGTATCAAAGTTTGTGTGTCTGGAGGCTGTCAATAGCAAATTTGTGAATTTGGCGTCCTCTGGGCAAGAGAATAAGAAATCAGAACAACCACTTTCCCGAATTTGCTGGGACATCAGTCGTTCGTCACATAAGGCGAAGCCGGATAATCTAGACAGCAAGCTGTTCCTGGCAACGAATGCTGCTCCTATCGGCTGGCCAAATCGTTGGAAAGCGACTGCTGCCCGACTGCGCGGAAGAATGACACGTAGCGCATGTCGTGCGAGCATGACACATGCATGAAGGACGCATGCATGAAGGACGTTGCCGTGTAGGCCTGCGCCCTGGCGACCAGCTGCAGCGACACCTGTCAACAGACCTGTACATACACACCACCGACGCACAAATATACGCACCATTATTGCACGGGCGATCTGAGACAGCAGGCTGTTCCTAGAAACGACCTAATACTGCTCCTATCTGCAGGTACTCTATGGCTCTTTGTGTGCTTTCCGCTCGTCACTGTGTACCAATCACCTGTGCAGTATGGCTGCCACGGTTGCTTCACTTGAAAAAGACACAGAAACCTTGCGTAGTACTTTTTGAATCGAAAACGAAACAGCTGCTGATGGCTATTTCTAAAAAAAAAACTGGCGCAAGAAAATAAAGCAGATTTTTATATGCTAAAGCAAGAGCTTGACAGCCATAATAACGGAATTTAAATCGTCAGCGATCCTTTCACTGACCCCAAATCAGCTCACAGCACCCTTATCACCGAAAACAAAAAACGAAAAATGTGCTACTTTCTCGTGAAGTACAAGAATTGGACCAGTATTCTCGTTTGAGCAGCCTTCAGATAAAGGGCATCCCCCAAACTCGAAGGCGAAGACTACTCTAGGAGAATACCGCATCCTGCGTTCTTGCTAACTCTCTGTTCTGGTAGCGTTTTTTTTTCTTTGCATCAAGAACATTTGCCAACACGCCCAACTGACAGCTATTCTACATGCTTCGAAATAATTCAAAAATTCGGCGACAGATTGGTATTTCTGTGAAACTGCTAGACGTTCACCATGTTCCTACGCGAAATACTCGAAAGAGAATCCTCGTCGTCGGCTTTCGCTCTCACGCTGAACGAACAGACTTTCTCCGTTAAGCAAGAAAGGCATTTTAGACAACAGGGATGCTTAGCTTCTCTGGAAGCGCCAGTACTGCAGTAAATATCAACGAGCACTTGACCCCATCAAGAATTAAACTGCTTGCCATGTCACTGGAGTGAAAAAAAAACAATAATGGTGGTTTTACCTGAGAACAGAAAACTGCATATTTAGGCTAGGATAAATTCAGACGGCAGGCTCTTTGTAATTGTTATTAACGAAAGTGGATTGCAAATATTTCATGCAAATTAAGCAATTACATCATGCCTTCTTCGTCTACACAAGACCAAGCTCATCAAAGATGTTTACGATAAATCCCTTCTACTGTCCATGTTAATGCGGAAGCTTAAGAAAACATTTTGATGTTTTTAATGCATCACTACGTAACACTGATCACCCTGTTAAACTCATCTGCGTAATCAAAATATTCCTTTCAGCTGCGAACGAAGCATTTTGTCCTCTTCCACAATAGGTATCAGAATACTCTTACCGCGCTTATAGCCCACATGGTGGTGTTGCTATGTTCATATCGCCATCTTTATCTTGCAAATCACGTGTCCATCAAAGTATAAATGTTTCGAAATGTGAATCCGTATGGCTTGAAATAGAAAACTCTTTTCCTCAAATGATAGAGAAAAAATAGCGATCACTGGCACGGTTTATCACTCATTGTCTTCGTCAATGAAGGGATCTTGTGCGGGATTATTAGCAATATTAGATGAAATTTAACACGAAAACAAAAGTGCGCTTACTTTATGTGATTTTATCATTCGGAAGAACCTCGCTGCAGCCATTTTATTTTACCTAACAGTTTGATGTTCCTTCGCAGTGACATTTCTTATTTTTGTTTTTGTTCTGCATTTACCATTAACCTTTTTGCATTTATTCGCAGCTAAAACCCAGCTTCGATAATATAGTTTTCATTAAAACAGTTATTATTTCTCGTAAACAGCACAACTTTCGGAAGTGGCAATACAGGCGGGAATACAACCATGATAGCCTGATTCCACTGGCGAATAAATATATTGATTATGTAGACTTCAGTGGCATCTTCGTGGTTTTCCGCGGTGAAGCATGGATTAATGCCCCAACTCGATGTTCAACGCAAAGTTCCGAATATATAATCGCTATCATAGTTTCCAATCTCTATAAACGCCCACACACGGGAAATCTACAAGTAGAAGTTAGAGCTCATTGCCCAGTATATCTTCATTTTGATTTGTCCAATAGTCTTCCGAAAAGCTACTACACAGGACGAAATTCAATCTGTCCAAATTATTTGAGAAAACAGACCACGCCGACTTTTCTAACATTCTATCCTTTATGATTCCGTAACCAGCGTTGAGCAAATTAGTTTTATGAACTCGATTATAACACACCTGTACAAGTGATTAATAGCAGGTTGAGTCTTTCACGATATTAACGATCAATTTTTTTTCTAAGTTAAAAAGCTATGGCATTGCTGGCCCGCTTTTGATACTTCTTAAGAATGATCTTTAAAATAGATCGAAATGTTTTTTTTTTATTATTGGCGCCTTTTCCAAACAAAGGCCCATCACCAAAGGAGTACCCCAGGGATCAATTCTCGATGTGCTCTTATTCTTGCCCTTTAATAATGATCGACCCAGCTATTTGTTTAACTTCAAGTGTTTTCTTTAGACCGATGATACAGCGATTGTAACATCCGCTATAAACTCCGTTCAATTTTTCGATAAATTATGCTACACTGTACGCCTGCTGGAAGAGGTCTGTCATAAAGATTATTTAAGCATGAACCCTGCTATGCTTCACTTTATAGTTTTTCATTCTCCTCAAAGATCTACGACACTTAATTTACACAAACGGATAAGCAACGTTGAAATTAAGCAAATAGGTTGTGCTAATCTCCTAGGAGTCATTGCAGATTCTAATCTAAAGTTATACGCTCATATCGAATTACTAGTTACGAAAATTGGCTTCAGCATAAGGTCTTTAAATAAAACTTGTTCGGTTCTTACCATTACCACAACTATCTGACTTTCCCACGTTTTCCTCCCCACACATTTATATAATGCTTAGGGAAATACTTATTATACTCAAATGTCTCGCTTGGTTTGTATCCAAGAACGGGTACTGAAGATTATAACATTCAAACCACTCGTTCATCATCTAAGCCCCTATTTCTACAATTGGATATATTTCCTATTTTTCTTACATATAAAATTACTCTGATGGTCTTGTTGTATAAAGTCGTCGACCGACAATGTTCCATTGATTCTTTTCTAATTCATCGATCCACTAATAAAAATACAACGAGGTTCGCCTCGTCAAATGACCTTCTCATACCAAAAGTCGCTACAAATTATGGTAAATAAGCTGCCTGTTTATGTGTAATTTTCATTTGGAACAACTAAAAACCGGATTTAGGATTGTTGCCCTTCAGCCGTTTTAGATCTGCTTTCGTATCTGCTTTCGTCAATTTAATTAGTCTATTAATCAGTTCTGCGTTGTCGCTGTAGATGTTCTTCTATAATATTTTTAATCCCTTACTACATTTTTGTCTATTCATTACTGCGAATACTGAAATTGCTTCGTCCAACTCCGATAGTAGGCCCTCCCACTGTTACGTTTGCACCTGTTCCTGAAAATGTATCACCCTCATACATGTACTGTATTTTGCATTTGTGGTAATAAACTTGACACTCGAAAAAACAGCTTCGTCATCCCTCCCATGAGTGCAGCGGGAGCCACTTACCCTCTTTGGCATACTCGCAAAACACCGCCCACTGTTTTTAAGGGAGCGTGAAACCACTTTCTTGTTCAAAAGCAAAAAGAAACCAACCTGCTCGTTCAGGAAGCTCACCGCCGTAGCTTGGTGGCTCTGGCGTTCCGCTTCTGAGAGCGAGGTCGCAGATTCAATAGCGGTCGTGGTTTCCACGTTTAAATAAGGCAAAATTCACGAACACTGGTGTACCGCGCATTGTGTGCAGGCCAAAGAATCCCAGGGGGGTCGCAATGTTATGATGTCGACACTTGCGCATTTGTGCCTGCTGGCGCGACATTCCTGCCTATGGTGTAGTGAAACAAAATTTTTACCGCGTTCTTCGAGTTATTTATTCATCGGGTAAGACACTAGAAAATAAAGGTAATATAGTCACACAGAAATTGATGGAAATGATTTGCGAACGCAAGCTACTCAAAGTCAGACACGTGCATAATAAGCCTTTCTGCATTTTTATGAAAAACAACAACCAAACAACCATTCCCCTAAACGACGCCTATCACCCAAAAGCGGCAAGCACGGGACCTATAATGTCCAGTACCTGTAGTGCGTTTTGCGTAGACGTAGTCTCATGTCACAAAGTAAAACGCATGCTGTATTCATTTACCTGCACGAAAAACTGCTTCTTCACAATGTCGGACGAGAAAGGTTGGGCTCAGGCAAGAGCGGTAATGGCTCGTGATCTGCTCTTTGTTTCGCGTATATCAATGAAAATGTTCTTATGTGCAATATGCGATATTCAGCATTCATAGAGTCTTAGCCTATTTAGAATCGAAATAGATGAACAAAGACAGAGAGAATGAAAAATAAAATGCAGCACTGAGAACGTTTGGGAGAAGGGTAACTGGAAGAAGCGAAGAAGGGTAAATGGGAGCAAGAAAGATGAGAAAAAGTCAAAGGCTGATGCCCACTGGACTCGCCGACCTAATGAAATTCTCAGCTCTACGTCAAAGACCGTAGCTCAGTCGAGTTACACTTAGAAATCGCATTAGCGCTTTCATAACCTCCCGGCACTGTGACTGAGATACATTTTTCCCGAAGATCTTGTTCCCGTGATTTAGGGTAGTGTAGGTCTTCGTATAACTTGCGCCTTCCAAGTAGCGACAGTATAGCACTGAAGGTACTCCCCGATTTCCTCACAGCCACAGATATCGGTCATTCCTACAAAAAATAGAAGCGTACGTTGGTAAATACAGCGCCCAGGCGCTAGCGACAAAGCAGTGCCTATTCAATTATGGTAACACAGGGTAAACGGCACAGTAACCGTAGAGCTAATGCAAACGAGGGTGAGGCACAGCAGGCCAGTGCCTCTAATGTAACGCTGTATTATGCACCAGCTTGCTTACGTGCTCAGCTGTATCAGGTCTTCAGCAACGTACAGAACACAGGAAAGCACGTGTCCTGTGTTTTCTCGCGCCCGTTACAGGCTAAATGCCGCTGTTGTTGTATAGATCGGTGCTAATTATTTTTGAATTCTATGATCCTAATAATGCTTTTACAGTTGAAGCACCATGAAGCCGATAATGTTACCCTCTACATCTACCATTCTGCTAAACATACCCACCTACGAGCATTACGCATAAATGCACGAACAGCTTCCACAGCAAACTGTACTGCGTACGTGGAGTTACCACCAATGGATATACTATAGCCACAATGTAACCTGCGCGCCGATGTAAGCCTCGAAACCTCGCTGCAGCCATTTTATTTTACCTAACAGTTTGATGTTCCTTCGCAGTGACATTTCTTATATTTGTTTTTGTTCTGCATTTACCATTAACCTTTTTGTATTTATTCGCAGCTAAAACCCAGCTTCGATAATTTAGTTTTCATTAAAACAGTTATTATTTCTCGTAAACAGCACAACTTTCGGAAGTGGCAATACAGGCGGGAATACAACCATGATAACCTGATTCCACGCCTGAAAGAGGTATGATAAACAGCGAACTAAGCTGCTTTGCGTGAACACAGTCAATTTTCTTAAAACAACGTATTTTCTTTTTTTTTGCCGGAGTTGCTGTTTTCTGCTGGGTCCGTCACAATCTCGTCGAATACATTTGTAGGCATTTATAAGAAGGGTGAATGTGCGCCAAATGCTGGTACCAGCAAACGTGCTTATATAACCCTTGTAGCCTGTCTGACATAGTGCTCCGAGTAAGCGCCCCTCTGTTCTGCGTAAAAAAAAAGAAAGAAATACATTCCGGCATCAAATCAGAACAAATAATGTTGCCTGAGAGCTATCTGTAAAGCAAGCCAACCTGTTATTAGAACGGCACAATATATTCAAGGCATTCTTTTAGTTTATCGATTTCCATTAATTTATCAATTTGCTGTTGCTACAGAGTGTGTGCCTGTGTTCCAGATGGTTATGTGACACGGTCACACAAGAAATACGGAATCTTCAAATGAAGCTATATGTGTGCCAAACTTCACTGTGCATACACCTGCCGTCCCGGCCTTCCGTGAACTAGCGCCATACACCGCTTTTTCCTCGTCAGGTGGCTGCTAGACGTATCATGCTGTATATCCGCCTTATTTGGTCTTTAGACTTCGGCATTGCTTGTTGGCCGTGTAGTGCATAACCAAAAAATATCATAATAGTAAAATTATCAGCTTTGTGGTGCATAAGCATAAACGTCCCATTACCTTGAACACTGTATAGAATGAAAGTAAAGACAATGTGCGGATCGCCGTTTATTGTACAGGATTCACTTAACCGCTTCACTCGGGCTGCGATTCACATAGATTCGAGCTTGTGTGTAAGACCTGCATAATATTTTCTTGTTCATTCCAGCATATTGTCATGGGTATTTTTATGGTGATTACTTAACTTTCGCCTTATTTTACTTTGCCTACCCTTCTTACATGAAATCATCGGCCTTACCCCCCTTCTTCTTTCAGGCATGACGTCAAGATGTGGATACCGCAATAAAGATGGACGGCAAAAGGAGTGCACAGATGGTTCCGTAACACAAATGGTTCGAGTGCAGAAAGTAAAGAATCCTTGTGACTGACAGGGCCTTGTAAATGGCGAAATGACTTCAAAAATGTTTGGAGTTGGCAGGTGAAAAACTATAACTGAACAAATCGAGCGGACAGTACGATCTGACAGGCACAAACGCGAGCCTAGCGATCGGTCAGTGAGAGAAGGACGCCTTAATTATGTTCCTCATTTTAACTCGAAACGTAAATAAAGAAGTTACGAGGACCGGGTTTCGTATTTGCATTTAATTTCGTACAGCATATAAGTGCCCATCAAGCAAATATGTCGCTCAATTTATATGAATGCTCTTCGTACTCACCGTACTGTCGCGTTGTAGTGACGGTGAAGAATACATCATAGCAAAACTGAATCACGAAACGAACATTTTATTGGGAGAACCTGGGCCCACAAAAGCAAGTGACACTCGAAGCTCAACGATAGAGGCGAGCACTGTCGGCGATCGTCGAAATCATATTTGCGTATCAAGCGCGTTGTTTCTATACGTGACTCGTCGAGGCTCCAGGGCAATCGCTTGTGCGCCTGTGCTTTCCAGAAAGTACTAAACGATTCGTGTCGCGCATACACTCTGGTAGCACAAGGTTAGGCAACATACACAACAGATAGAATCAAGGATAACGTTCCAGTAAGTTCAAATCATGCAGGAGCGTCTTGCGCTGAGCTGTAACTTTAAGTTTTTAGCGGGTGAAATGAAGTCCCCGAGAAAAGAACAAATAAGTTCAACGTGTCCATATTACACGTTGGACTTGTCTCCCTGTCTCTACATCCACCACAAGAAAAAATCGAATACATTTCCGTTATACATGTACAATATTTAAATTTTTTGTAATAATCAGCCAATAACGCCATCAATCAATCAATAAATCCGTCAGTAAAATACGTAATAGTTCCTTTAACTTGCCCAGAAACAACACTGAGGTCTGGGTTATCGTTCGCAGAAAAATAAAAACAAGTAAACGTAGAAATCCACGACAATTCTAACTCAAAATGATAGGATAAAAAATACAACGAAAAAGCAAAAACGATCAAATAACTGGAATAAACTGTTCCGAAGTGAACAATAATACAGCAACAACACATAATTTACTGACGGAGAACATGTACGGAAGGAGAGAGGAATTCTGAGAAGACAGGAGAAGAGTGCAACTAAAAAGAAGGCCCAAGAGAAGGTGCGAAGCTCGGATGATTATTAAGGCAACACATTTTAAAAGGTATCAAGATGCAGAGAGGCAATGAACTTTAATGACAATAGATGGATCAGTCGTGTAGGTATGGATGGAGAAAACGACAGCTGTAAATATTTTACATCCTTTCGAGAGCGGAGTGTCCCCAGAAAAAGGCAAGAGCGTGAAATGACCTATGTTCCCTTGTAGTCTACTGCGGGACACCCAGAGACTCAGCAGCTAGTAGATGCGCGCATGAAATAATTCCATCAAACATTTTTCATAATAAGGACGTTGGTATGGCAGCGCCTATAGCTAAGGGACGGAAGTGTAAAATGATTATTGAGACTTATTCAGACCACAGGCCATCAGGAACGTCAACACACTTGCTTTATGTGGGAACTCAGCTTAAAACCATTGCAACCTTATAAAATCGAAAGCCTTAAGGGCTCGTTGCAATGGCCCATACCCGAAAATAAGTGGAGCCTAGCCAAGCGAAGCTAAAAATATCATCAGGAATGGCTCATACCCCCGTAAGCAAGCAAAGATGTAATGGCTGAATATAAATGAAGAAAACAAAGAAAGAACGAGGAAAGAAGGAAAGAACAAAAAAAGACGAAAGAAAGGAAGAATGATTGAAAGAAGAAATTAAAAGATAATAAATGAATTACGGCGGAATGAAAGAGAGAACGAAAGAAATAACGAAAGAGCCTTTTGGTAGTGCATTGAGTAGTTGAGGAGGTCCACCCATAGCGCCATACGTTTACTTCACGCTGTGGCTCGTTTTCTTGCAAGATCTTTGACCCTCTCCGATCGCATAGCTTAATGCAGTACCACGTGTGCAGCAGGCTTTCGCCTTCACGTGTTACAGAAGTGTAACATGCAGCCGAGCTTTTTCTAGTTTCGGGTGGAGGTCGGGAATTTAGTACCCAAATTTACAACTAAGCACAAATCCCTTTATTTTGCTCCTGTGCTTAAATCAGAGGTTCTATTCTGCACACTCTGCTAATTTGTTCAAGGCCTGGTGTAGGCGCGACACGTACAAAATGGTACTGATAGCCCCTATTTCGTTTCGTAACGTGACGCAAGGTTGACTATTCACCTAAGAAACTGAATTGGACACAATCAAAGAATTGTTCTTCTTGAAGCGAAAGATTTCCTCCTAAGTAAAAATAGAGCAACTAGCTCGAAGCCTATGATTTTTTCCGTGGAAAACTTCTCGCTTGATTCGTCTACTGCTTGCAAGCCGTCGTCTGCTTCATTGGCCTGGATGCGTGTCTCCGAGAAAAGGAATGAGTAATCGTGAAGTTGCGCCAACGCTTGTTCTGTACCTTGAGACAGCATACGCGACCGTGCAGCGGTCATGAGTGCAAGATTTATGCCATGTTATCGCGATGTTGTTAAGTGGAAGTGATTAAAAAGTGAAAAAGTCGCAGAACATTGTGATGTTCAACCAATATTAATTTGATTCACGGCGTGTTTAAAAATACGATAGCCCAAATCACAAATGCCAACGTCACCCGGGAGCGATGCAAACTCAATAATCGCGAATTATAAACAAAGGATTTTCATGGTCCCAAACGACAACGAAAATGCGGCGATACGCAACCCGTAGTGGTGGCGTAGTTACGTTGGCGTTGCGCTTTTAAGCCACAGGGGCGCGGGAGCGAATCGCGGCCGCGACGGCCACACTTCTATTAGCGCCAAATACACAAACGCCCATTTGCCGTGCATCGGGTGCACGTTATAGAACCTTCGCTGGCCAAAATTAAGCGGAGTCTCCCACTACGGCGGGTCTCATATTCATGTCATGGTTTTGGCACGGAAAACTCCAGAACTAAATTTTAATGCGGTGATACGCACACCTCTCGGCCGCCATTTTCTATGTGGCCGTTCATTAGCATAATTCGCGTGACGCGTAGCACCACAAATGAAGGTTGAAGATCCCTGCTCTGGTATTCTAAACCAAAGTCGCGCAACGTCTAATTGCTGTTTACAAAACGACTCTTCCCGTGACGCCGCTCGCGTGATATTCCGCCATCTAATCAGCAAACTTACTTGGCAGCTATCTGAGAACGCCACCACATACTTGCGAAATCACAGATGCATAGGTCAGGCTTTTCCATACGGCCGTTCACTGTTTTAAACGCTAACATATCTATATAGCTGCCAATCAGAACAAATAAGTTTACAGCTCCACGTGACGTTTCATCATATTGATGAAAACGCAAAATTACGTTTTACAATGCTTCCGCTTCTGCGCATAAGTTTCAAAACACGTGACCTCTCGATAACTATTCATAGCGCCAACATGGAAACTGATAGTGGTCGCGCAGCCACGATGTGTGCCACGAATACAGCTTCAGCTTAGGGCCCATAAAACGCATCGTGGAGGTGACAGAGCAGATAAACGGTGGTTTATCGGAATAAATACTCCTAAACAATCCACCTAACAATGACTATCAGCGTTAATGCGATTAGTACTCGAGTAATGTAGCAACATACCGTAATGCTGAATACCCTTTTATGAAGGCACAATGAGAGGCACGATGACACAACAATGACGGCACGATGACGCCTATGTCACGACCACATAGTGCTGACGATGGGACGATGAAGCCCGTACAATGACGACTGCATGACGATAAAGGGTGGACGCTTCTCACATGACGATGGCATAACGAAGACAGCGTGACGACGGCGGCATGGAGACAACGATATCGCGACAACTGCATGGCAATCACCGCTTGACGACGAGTGCATCACTGCGATGACGCGCGAATTGAGTATGAGGACACGCAGATGGGAAGAATATGGAATGACAACGTTAGAACGACAACGACGGAATCACCACATCATATAAATAGTATGCACGTGACGTCACATTTGCTGCTGTCGTCTGCTTCCGCTACCTTCCACCATCTTGGGGTACCTTAACAAGCGCGCATAGGCCTATAGGTTCCCCAAGATGGCGCTGCTGTAAACCGGAAGTCGCGGAGTATCGTTGATTGATGCACGTGCATACTATGTATAATAATGAGTGTATACGCCTCGTGCACCGCCTATAGAGGCGCCACTGAAAGCAATCTAGCGGACGCTTCCAACACTACACGCGGAGCAGTAGCAGACGACAACCATTTGCAGCAAGGATGGCCGAAGTTCGCGGCTGCGATTTCTCCTTTGTTCAGGTGCCAGGCTGCTTCTGCGGTGACAGCTGTATGGAAGATGCTGACCTCTGTACGAGCGGGTATGAACACGATGTTACCGGTGTTTGGGACAACATGGTCCACATACGTGTAAGGTGTGTCCCGCAGACAAACGCCATGAACCCCATTTACATGACGTGGAGCTCATGTTGACTAGCCGATAAATTTTGTTGAGTGATGCGATCTCTCGATGGTTTTTTTAAATCTACCCTTGCCGCAATGCTGCTTCTGTACCTGAATACACCTGAAGCACCCGTCGTTAGTGCAGACTTATATGAAACAAATCCATACGGTGCAATCTCTGCATATGCCGTTGTGATTTTTCTGCCGATGAATACATGTGACATCGCCGAATAAGTGCAGTCGAAGTCGCCTCAAGAAGAGTAATATCCAATTTATTGATGGAAACGCGTACATTATCCAACAAAGTCACCAAACACACGGGTTAATAAAAACGCGTGTTAGTGCTGTACCGCCGATGCAATTCTGCTGCATACGCCGATGAACTACAGTTTGTGCAATTTTAAATTCCCCAAGAGAGCTGCTTGGAAACGTACAAAGCTAAAGCTTGACTAACTTTTCAGTACTTTTTTATATTACTAGAGAGAGGTGCCACATGATATATTTAAAGGCAGAGAAGCGCAAGTCAAAGTAGATGAGCGCTGGCGGCAAGGCCCCGTTTAGTCGTCTGCAGCGTAAGCATCAGAATGAATTCAGTTGAGTACAAAAATAACATGCAAGAAGGGACTACCTTGTGAAACAAACAAATCACTCGGCGTGTTAAGTTTGCTCAGGCAGCATCCAGATGTGATGACTTCCCAAATGGGACGCGAACTTTTCATCGAGAAATGGAACAAAAATGCCATATGCAGCAGCTATTAGCAATTCTCACCCTGAACTACCTATTTTCTAAACACATTTCCAAAAACGCAAACAATATCTAAGATGCCCTCGGGCGAAAAGAATAAACCTGTTAAAGAAGCACTTCCTTGGTATCATTCCGATAAGACAGAGATAAGATTTATACCCTTTACAAACAAGGCAGGGTGAAAACTTCGCAGCTCAAAAGAATCGACAAGAGTTATGCATGGAGCAACTAGCAACAGTTAAACATGTGCGAAGCCACGCATAAAATAGATGTAAAAAGATGAAGTGCGCGACAGCTCGTGCGAGGATTTTCCGCGCCACATGAAACACACAATTTCAATTCTTGCAAACTTTAGTAGCTTTAACATACAACGCAATGCGCTCGTGCAGTCGTGCTGCCTAGCTAGCGCAACGCGGTAAAGAAACGGAAACCAGTATAAGCGGCAAACAGCATTCCGAACTTTAGCGAAATGCCTTTAAACCTTATGCTGCACTGCAGACGAACTTCGTTGCTCACGCGTCTACCTATGATCGAGTGGGAAAAAAAAAACTGACGAGACAAAGGAAAGGATGAGAACAAGAAATTTCCCTTCGAAGCGACGATCCATTTTTGCTACCGTTGCTCCCGCTGATGAGGATTTGCCGGGAATGATTAGAACCGTATCGCCGGCACGTTTTCACCGGTATTTGAGCCCCCCACCCTGCAACAATTCTTCTTCGACATTCCCTGAAGCTTTGGCCGCCTCACACGTGCGAAAGGTGTTGCCTATCTTGCTCTGAAAACGTGAATAAGACAGAGAAGCACGATCAACAACACAACAAACTACGGCGCGCGCCAGGCTCCTCTCCCGCGTTTTCTGCGCAAGGCCGCCACCAGTGGCGCGTCCATCGGCGTGCTCGGCGCCTTTAGCCAAGTGTGTATCGTGAGGAGAGAATGAATTGTGCATAATCACATAGAGTTTCTCACTATAACACCTAGAGGGAAATCTGGCGCCACCGTCTATGGGAGTTTCCTAAGGGGCGCTGTGCCGTCATGGGAATGACGGTATATGTGTCTCCGAGGCTTGTGTTGGGTGGCGCTGTAAAAGGCTTCGTCTAAAATGTTGAGATGGTTACACAAATAACGCGTTCTTGTCGTCAAATCTTCATAAAATGTTTCCTTTCATGCATATTATATCCTCCAGTGAAGTTTACTCACCTACAATGCATAACCAAGCGAAGAGAAGCAAGAACAGACGACAAACTATTCAAAAGCGCACACGAATGTTGTCGTCTGTCCTCCAACTTTAGCGGCCTACTGATATTTTTAGGGTTCATATAATTATACATGAAAAAGAAGTTTTCATAGCTAAACAAGACATGTTTTTGTGAAATAATCAAGCTAGAACCGCTTTTACGTGCTGCTTTAGTCGAAAATTAATCATTGTGATAGACGGAACGGTGCTTGCCTGTCTCTCCGAGAACGATGCCAATCCGAAGTCACAATATACCGGCACTCCCATGCATACCAGAGCGCAGCAGCATCAGATTTCCCTCTAGGTAAAATAGCGAGAAACTATGCATAATCACGGCTGAATGACCACAGCATGGTGAAGATGCAATTACCAAGATGGGATGACGGCTGTGAAGCGGCGAAGGCGCAATGACGACGACCGCTTCACGACATTGGGAGGACGTTTCTGGAATTACGATGATGATAAAATGACAGCGTTACGATGATGGGCATGACGATAATGGCCTCGCAACGAGAGTATGATAGAAGTCGGATGACATATTTCGAAATGACGACGGTGCAACGATGAGGACGAAATAACAACTAAGGTATGTCCACAATTTCATGACGAAGACTATACGACCGTGAGACAGGGATGACGATGGCATGACAACGATATGAGGCCTATGGCGTCACAACGATGGCGTCACGTTGACTGGGTGACGACGATGGCGTAACAACAGCGGCATGGCGAGGGTCGGATGATGAATCTTGATGACGATGATGAAACGTCCACTGCGCTATCAGGCCATGAGCACATATAGACGAGTGGATTAAGCTATTACACACGACGGCATATGGAAAGTCGAATGGTGAAGACGGCGTGATGAAAATGGAACGACAACGATGGCAAAACAACTGTGGGCTACCCAGGCTATTACGCAATATGGAGCCATTGGGGGGGGGGGGGGAGTCGTAACAGGCATAACGACGACGTCATGATGAGACTTACGTGACGAAGGTGGAATGGAGACGATGCGAGGACCACGACGTCGTCCCAACTGCGAGCGCATACCTAGTAGCCCAAGCTTGTAAAGCACTTGGGCCACACGCGTAGGAAGTCAGATACATAGATATACTTTACGTGGCCAGAAGTGAGCAAATAACGCTAATCGCAATTAAAAGTTCACTACTCCTTTATGGTGGCTTTCGTTTTCTCGTGAGAAACAGGACGGGCAATTTTACTAATGCAGTCAATAACGCATGGGCCAAATAGGTGAAGCCCAACGCGTAGTGCTAAAGCACAATTCAGCTGTTTCCTGCCCCATTCAAGTAACAATCAGAATGGAGAACAATCTTCAGCTTTCTTTAATAACAACATCACTATTTTTGTGGTAAGAAGCCTTCTTCTGTCGGTGGAACAAATGTCTAGTAGAGCTTGTCCTTTGAGCGCATGGTTACCAAAGCATTGTTATACCACAATTCGAGAAAAAAAATTACGTCACTAGGAAGGAAATGATATTTCAAAGAGCACCATCGCGACTTCAACACTTTAGCACTTGCTGATCTATCTTACATTAAACTTGCTGAATCAGAAGCTGCTTGAGTCTGCTCGCCCGTTTAGATTCCCCAACATTAATTATATAGTTCAGGTGAGCCGTAAGACTCATAGGCCGTGCATGAGCATCTTTCGTCCCAGGTTTGATAATACGCTCTCGTTCTGACGCGTTGAACACTGCACTAGTGCTTGCGTTGCAGTTGGTGGTCACGTCACTCGTAGCGGTGTATTTAAATCGCGTGCTGTTTTCAGCGGTGCCAACTTTCCACTCGGCCGACGTACGATGGTCTATAACTTCGCTTGTATTTTCGTTTGAATATGCCGGTGTTTCTTGATGAAGCAGTGTTTGTTGCTGCTCGCCAAATGGTACAAAGTTATCTTGCCATGCTGCTGGTGAAGTGATGTCTGGCGAATCCTTATTTGTGAAAGTGGCTTTGCGAATGTCGTTATCTGATGGGTCAGGCAACGTTACGGTGTCACTTGAAGCATCCAGGTCGATCAATGCTTCTATCATCGCAATCTCTCCTTCTACACTAGATCGGTTAGCATTCATTCTGGCGACATTGTGATAACGATGAATTACGATGGCAGCGTCCCCAGAGACGTCACTGTCGGGAGGCCCGGTGGTAAAACTGGCGGAACCGCCTCCCGAAGACGAGACACTGGCGCTCACCGATCGAAAGTTGTCAGTATGGTGACGTCCCCTGGCAGCCACGCTCTTCATCGCTCCATCGGTGGCTGTGGCCATGTCGGTGCTGCCATTCTTAGCAGCGCCTTCACCGTCATGTTCGCGTCCGTCGGTGTCGCCGTCGGGTGTCAAAGAGGGCGCCGAAGCGACGGCGTGGCCCTTGTCGGCGAGCGAGAGGAACACGTAGACCAGGAGAGCCGCGACGAGAGCGGCGCATATGACCAGGAGCACGCCGAAAAAGACCATAGCGGGCAGTTTCTTGAAATTCAGCAGTCTGGCCAGAAAGCCCACGGGTGGAGTCTTCGAGGTGGAGTCGGTAAGAGTCCCGGTTGCGGTCAACATGTCCTGAGGTGATGCTTCTGAAGGCGAGCGTCAAAGTCGGAAGGCAGCAGCGCACGTTGCCTTCTGGTTACACGGCGGGAGAAAAACAACCGCGGTGGTCACGGACCCGTTGTGGATGTCGTATTTTTGTGGTGTCTTCGGATTGTCCACAGAAGTGCTCAAACATAGGACGACATGCAGACCAGTGGTTCTTCTTATTCTTCTTCTTCGCCGCGCTCCCGAGAGCGCGTGGCTTTGTTGATTTTAATGACCTAAAATATGCTGGAACATTCCTCCTAACGAGAATTTCCCGGAAATTGATACGCTTAAGGCAAAGTGCGTTCTTGGAATTGATATTTAAAGTTCAATACACAAAAGAAGAAAAGCAAACGAAGAATGTGATTGAGCATTCAGGCGCGAACGAATTAATATTCAGACACCATCCCACCCCTTTAAACACCCTGGAAAGGAAACAGGCAAAATATTTTTTATTATTATTTAGATATTGACATCTAATAGTTTTAGCATGATTTAATATCTGAAAACTACAGCAAGTAGATGGAACTGAATGCTAAGGCATGAAAAGAACAGCAGCATGCTTAGCGCGGATAAAGAAATAATCGCAGAAAGGTCAAGTTTACCTTTCCCAGAAATGAAAGCAAAGAACTGATGCCACGATGGCTTTTACCGACTGTCATCCCAGACAATTTGTCTGACGTCCGCTCTGAACTTCCCTGACAGTCAAATACTTTTAACTAAATCAACTGACTCGCTCGCATCAATCATCGTTAAATCGTCCGGTCTTAAATGTTCTTCCTCATTTCTCTTTAATAACAGGAGCTAGATTTCAAAACATTTTATTGTTGAATTGTAATGAATCATCCATACTTTCCCCGGATGATTTTCCACATCTAAAATTTCGGTGGAACACAAGCAAATGCTCTTCACGTCAATGCGAGGTGATGTTATCACGCTTCCGCTGTTGAGTTCCCCGCCTAAATTTTTACAGTTCTAGGTGTGGTTTATCCATAACTAATCTCTGCACTTTTTGTAATGGACCACAAACTGCCAACCACTTATTTTATTTTTGCCGCCGCTTCTCCTCCCCCCGCCAAATGTTTCTCATATTTACAATTAGTAAAGTGCGTTTGGCACTTACAACACCAAATATTTTGTCCTTTTGTGCCTGTCAATTAGGCACAAGACATAGTTCGATGTTTACTGCTCCGCACAAGTTCATTATGAAATCCGGATGGTTACGCTGCTAGGGCACCTACCATGTGACATTTTATTTTATTATTAATTTTATTTAGTTAGTTTACGTATAGGTGCCCTCAAAATCTGTGTTGCCTGTTAATTACAAAGTGCCTCGTACTGAATGTTCGCCATTACCCCTTTTGTTATGTTGTTGGATCCGCGCTTCAATTTATCCAGTGAACTAGGGTGGTTGCTTGGGCTAGTTTGTAAGTCATGATCGAAAATAACGTACAGCGCGAAGGACAAGGACTGCGAGAGACTACATACACAGCGCTGTGTATGTCGTCTCTAGCAGTCCTTGTCCTTTGAGCTGTGAGTTATTTTTATCAATCCATCCAGTGTGGCCAATAGCCCGTCGTGGTTACAGCCATGTTCTGAGGCAACAACAACGACTGTTGATAGTAATGCGACTAGCATTCGAGCAATGTCGTGACACACAGTATATATGAAGTCAATAAGTTAGCGTAACATGTGTAGTTGTCACTCCCAGACTTTTGCTGCATTTGATATATATGGAACAACCTCGTATGCTCTCATGGTGCCACGGCACTCCCATGCCGTAGTAATGCTTGAGCATGGGGACACCACGACGACTGTATGACGCTAACGCATTAATTAGTATAAAATGACAAAGACGAAATGACGTCAGTGAAACAAAAAAAGACGGTAAGACAACAGCAGCATGATGGCAATGATGTCACCATTCTCAAATGATAACATGTGCACAACCGCGACAGCGTGAAGAAGCCAAAATGCGAACAATTGGATGAAGTCGTATGTATGATGGCGATAGCATGAGGATGACGGTATGACGACCACCGAATTACATGTCAGGATCGGAATGGCGACGATGATATGAGAACGGACGCGCCATAGCGAACGCCTCAACGCGATACAATCACAACGATGCCATGAAAACCGCGGCCTAACCACGATTTAATGGTGACTACATCATTACAATGAAATGACGAATCAGCATTGACGTCGGCCGAACGACGAAGGCAGTATGACGACGACGGCAGCACGGCAATGGGATGACGGTACTATAGTGTTGAGAATGATAAAGCGACAGCGTGACGACGACGGCATGACAGCACTGATATGACGACGACTGCGCCACGCGAACACCATGACGATAGTTGGATGGCGTAATTAGAAAGACGACGATAAAACGAACGCAATGGCATCACCACCATGGTATGACAACGACTGCGTTGCTACGACTGCATGACTTCGACGAGGTCACGTGATGGTATGGCAAGAGTATCATGGCAATAGATGACGGCGAATGTATGACGACAATAGCGTAATGCTGACTGTATCACAAAGTGTGTATGACGATGAAGGCTGGAAGACGACAGCATGACAGGCGATTGACGATGCTGGAATGAGATGATGCAACGATCATGGCGGCATCACCAACACGAGGACATACCTATTGGCCCAAGCTATAGCTTGGCCCACTGAGTCGGCCCAGAAGGCCTGACGACAACGGAATAACGAGACAGATGACAAAGCTGAAATAACTACGAAGGAACGACCGTGATGGCTTCAGGAGCACGCGCACGTACTTTGTGGTCAAAGCTGCCAGCCAACTTGACCTAATAAATTGGCGTAGAGGACATGACAACGACGGTATGACGAGACTAAGACGACAAAGCTACAATGATGACCGTGCAACGATGATGACGGCAACACGACCATGCGCACATAAATAGTGGCCCCTGATGGTAGGCAACTTGGGTCACTTGCTCGGCGTAGGAGGCTAATTAGATAGGCTAAATGGTTCGGGTCAACACGCATGAAGTAGGCAAATAATTTGAATCTCATTGAGAAATAGGGCAAGGGCAATGCCATAGCTTCTCCGCTCCGACAGCAGGCCTTCTTTGTTTTTAGGTCCACTACACTAAAACAGCGACAGGTAATTTGGGCGACAAAATACCTATTCACAATTATTACAAGGAGGCTCATCGCATCTTTACGGATGGTGGCCGTAATCCAATTATGCACCTCAATGGCATTACGCTGCAAGTGGCGTCAATGAAGAAAGCGTGCCCAAGCGATACTCAATATTTTGATCACTCAAAGGGCTCTCGATACATTCTTTGGTCGACTTCACCATGCCCAGCACATGATTGAAGCCCAGAGCTATGGAAGGAAAACCTTGGAAGAACTAAGACGTGCCTTGAAAAATACCGAAGAAGAGAGGAGGTGAGCGGAAGGCATAGTGGGTGCAATACTGGCCGCCTTTCATCGCTGAGCCTTCAGATGTCCGCGCCAAAAGTATTGCCACGTAGGGGCGCCTCTGTCTATCTTACTCCCGGATGATGACCGGTGTAGCAACAATGCGACTGCTGCGGCCTGCCGTGAGTGTCGCTTATGAGATGGAAATAGCGGCGGTCCAGCCTATTCTAGCAGTCTATTAACGTCTATCCCATTTTCGCGAAAGACGTGCAACGACAACCTTGGCTTAACACTTGAACAGCTTCACGCATCCGACAGTGCTTGTGTTGGTCACTCTCACTTTCACATAACATTTTCATTCCATGAGAATTGCACTTTAAAGAGCCTACCACACGTCACGTAAATAGCATGTCTTTAAAGATATTTTAACAAGGTTGCAAAGTGACTACGTGACTAAAATACATGGACCAAAATACAAATCAACATAACAAAGTATACCGGGTCAGTAGCAAGGTTCCGGTGCAAACCTAGCTCAGAGATCCACTGAGCAACGCGGCGTCTACGCAGAGATGCCGCAAACTAGAGAAATGCGCATCTTTCACCCCCTCCTTCAGATGGGGCTCGAAGCACGCGAGAACAAAGACTGCAGCGAAATTCTTTTGACCATACAAGAAGCAGTTTTCACCGTTCCACTCTCAGGACCAAGCACAAGGCGCTGCGTAAGAACCTTGGAGGCCACGTACAAAAGACTGACTTAGGGCAAAGAGTACCTCGGTGCGGCCGAAATGCACTCATGGAGCAACTACCGCGAGAAACATTCGACAACGCTGATCCCAGCTCTCTATCGTGGCGCACAGGTGGCTTCAGCGGCGCCAGCCATCAAGGAGCCTTTGTTTGAGTTGCGAAGCCTCTTTCTAAGGGCCCGTACGTTGTCTGCTTGCACAACCCATCTTGTGCCAGAAGCCGCTTCTATTCTATGCGTGGCTTTCCAACTTCAGGTGCGGTGGCGTCGAAAAGTTTTCAATTTGGCTGCCGCCTGAACTTCTGCTTCGGGCGCGAATTTTTCATTCAACGTTACCCTCCACTGCCTCCTGTTCTTCCTCCTCTTCTTTAGCCCAAAACATCGTCTTGACCCAGGTCGCCCCGCACACCACACATCTAACTTTACTTCTCTCTTTAGCTCTCGTCCTTATCAGTGTTCGTTGTCACAACCTCTCCGTTCTCTGCACAGTCCTTATGACGGCTGCGGCTGAGATTGAAGTAAGGACAGTGAAAAACACCCGTCGCTAACTTTACTCGTTCTGCTGCCTATCTGCTACCATTGCAATACCTTTTTTGAAGTAGTTCTTGTAACTGTTGCGAGATGGAAATGAGATTCAAGATTGGAATACTATGTCACTCGCTTGTTACCTTGCAATAACTAAGCTTTGTGGAGATGTATATGCTGTTATTAATGTACGCCGTTCGTGTGCGAAAAAAATGAGGTGCAGTGAATGCACCACACCGTGTTCTTACAAATAAAAGAAATTAACCTAACACTATAAGTAATTCATAAGCCAACAGTGCGAACAAGAACATAACGCATATTACGTAGAGCAAGCACCACAGAACATAAAAGCTCGGAAGAAAATTTAAAAAAAAAATCGATCATATGTACAAAGTACCTGTTTACCAAGACTTCTTTAAGAGGGGCGATATAGTGCATCAATTAATAGTGGTTAACATTGCGCGTGCCTTATAGGAACATCGTAATGCTATCTTCATTTTGTACGCTATCTAGTAGAATTCTTATAGCTTGTTTTGCTTTCGCTTGTCCCCGAAGGTTACGCGGAGCAAAGCGTCATTGCTTCACAGGATTCGACTGGGTGTTGCTTTCACCCGCCGCTACGCATTCCTCATCGGCCAGTCGAAGACTCCTGAATGCGAACTCTGTCAGATGCCTGAAACGCTGAAACACATATTGTGCTATTACCCAGCACATATGGTGGATTGAAGAACGTTGAATAGTTCACTAACGAACGCTGGCAGGAAACCAGTGTCGGAGGAAGTTATTGTCGGTCCATGGCATAACACTGCAAATTCAACGCGGTCAACTCAAGCCTCGTTCAAATTTCTACATGACACGGAGCTAGACGAGCGGCTCTAGTAGGGTCACCATCCAGTGTACATAAGCAATCACCACTTCTTTTAACATCATCATCCACCGCAGTACTTTCACTCCCCTTCCCTCTTCCCAAGTGCAGAGTAGCAGGCTAGAAGGCACTATAGCTCAGACCGACCTCTTTGTCTTTCCTGTCAATAAATCCTTCTTTCTTATAGCCATCTAGTCTTTTTAAAGAGACGCTTTTTATGCCTCTCGGCCAGAGTTTGTCGTTAGTCGTAGCTTTTTTGAGAGATATGTTTGTGTATGTTGAGAGTGCAAAGTGTAGACTTCTTTGCTTCCACGCGTAAATGATATAATAATCGCATTTCCTCTTCAATTTCCCATTCTGGCACTAGCGCGCTTTTAAGATAAATCGTTCGATCAGCCTTCATCTCCAAAGTTCTGGACATGCTCCTTATTTCCACCATCCTCCTCTTCTTGGATCCTACTAAAGGGGCGTCCAGGTTGCCCTTTCTCCCAACTAGCTACAGCCAGTCCCAGGACGACTCCTCCGAATACAGCGGTTCTGCTAACTCGTCCTTGTCACGCCGTCTTGGATCGTCGCACGCCCAAAGCGTGATTCTCAAATCTGAATCTGAACTGCGGGATGATCTTATCAAATACGTACTTGATAACTAAAACTACGTCAGCTCTTTCAACCAGTAGAATAACACCTACGCACTGTGAAATATCACACATTGCCTAAGAGATGCTGTGAAGAAATTGCAGATTTGCCCACCTTCACTCTCCAGGTGCGTCTAATCTTCGGCATGACGGAGAAATTATTAGCTATTGCTTAAGAAAAAAAGGACTAATCAGGTGAATCGTATACATCGTTCGTTGCAGACGCCTTGGTTCTCTATACATGCGTCAACAGCGACATGACAGATATTATAGACAATTTCTTCCAACACGCCGCCATTCTGACATGTTCCTGGGCATCGCACTTTATACTTTTTCAAAAATACGCACAACTCCTACAAGTACCTCCTCTGGAACTGTTGGCTCCCGGCGTACTAACTACTTGATGGCGTAGCGGAATATTTGTTTGACAATCCCGTTTGACCTGCTTAGCTACGGTATACAGTTTCTTGTTTGTTAATTGCATGAAGCTCTTCACACCAGCGCTGTCACAACTGTGATGTTAATTGATCATCTACTTTTCCCTTTCTGTAGCTGTTCTTATTTCTGTTCTTACGTGGAAGATTTGCTTCAGAGTCAGCGCTCGTGCGCTTGTTTTCAACCGTGAAACTCGTTTTTTTTTCTTTTTGCATTCTTCTTAATAAAGATGCCCTCTTCCTTGATATTTTTTCCTTCGGCACTGCCAGTCCTTTTCTGCACTTTCATTATTTTTTTGGTACATACACGCATCCAGCGTCCCTCACTTCAATTAAGTAATGATCTTCTAACACCTACTGATTCTTTCTTTCGCAGACTTGGCGCGATTATTTTTCTGCGTATATTATAATACTGAATCACACCATCCCAGTCATAATTCCAGTCATCCCAGCCATAATTCCAGTCATTGCCTCTGGAATTATGACTATAGGTACAGCACAGGAACATGAGGCGGACAGGAGCAGACACACACAGCGCTGCTGCGTTTCCCCCTTTACCGTCTTGTGGTTCTGCCCTCGGTGATTCAGTCATGAACAATTTAGAACCGAAACTTTTCACCTTCAAAGAACACGTTGCTAGTAGCGCTGTCTGTCTTACATTAAGGATGTGTGTTCCTTGCCGCCTAGTTCACATAACCTACTGATAACCATGGAGTGCGTTAAATTAGCGTCGTCCCTCCTAGCGAAAGAAATGAGCTCGCTAACACAAAAAATAAACTACACAGCTAATTATATGGCTTGCCTTCGGATAATAAGGAGCGTAGATATGAACATTTGTTCGAGCTTTCCTCTTTCGATAAATGCCACAGGGGCGATGCATGCAGCACGTGTGCCTCGATATTTTGCTGATTCGCTGCAAGGGCCAATCTGCCACTCCACATAGCTTCTGATTACGCAATTATGAGTTCAACATTCTCAGTTGCATTCCTCGTTTGTTCATGCTCGAGTCAGTGAGAGCAGGACACGGCAACATTCGTGCAATGCATGCGCTCTGGCTTCCTTCATGAACCAGAATAACCTGCCGACTTCTTGACTGGCGGTGGGAATGAAGATGCAATCGAAAACCGGTGTTATAGAGTAACTAAAAGCTACCGCGCACTGTTTTCAAGTCAGAAGTAAAGACATCGATTTTAAAATTTCGTTTTATAGAAGGATGACATGGTATATAAATGGAAGCGATAATACAGCAGCGTGTGTCCTCTTACTGCCACGAAAGAAAAAGATAAGCAACTTGAACTGTAATGGCATTCCCCTTTTGTGTTAAGCCCTACGCAAGCATCAGTTAACTTTTATGTAAATGATCATCCTACTCCCTAATGAAAAGCTGGCACCCGCCATCCTACTGCGTATTCATATGTCAAAATACGGCGGCGAATATTCCTTCGACCTTTACCCCGAAGCAGTCCTGTCATCAGTGCGCGCCCAGAGGCCGACAGGACCCAACACAGACTGTGACGTTCAAACAAAGGGGTTCACTTCGAGGCGACAACAGCTGGCGCCCTCTGTATAAGCAATAATTACCGCGAAGAGGAATCTACCTGAACCTGACCCTGACAAGGTGAACTAATTGATGAAAAGGGTCAACCTCGAAGTATACCGCGAGAACAGCGGCGGCCTTGGATTCACAGATTACTACGTATGTGGGGCCGAACATGCACCATTGGAGGTGAATCCGGCGGGAAGGTGTGGCGCCATGGGCGGCATTTTGCGACCGATACGACCATTGTGATTGGCCGAGATACAGTCATCAAGTACTCTGGTCTAGTCTAAGGAAGACGACGGTATTGAAAGCGGAGACATTTAGTGCAGTGAGAGTGGTGCTGACGTGTCCTGCGGGGCGCTATAACGTAAAGCTATGCCAAACTTTGCTATTCCAACTCTGACATCAGCCACATTCCGTAATTGGTCTAAAAATTTTTCGAACTACTCCCTCTTGGCCCGTCTGTCAAGTGACATCACGAAAAGTGCGCTAGCTCCCAATCTAACATGACGTGTACACACTAATAATGCATGATTCGACCGAACAAAAAAAAATATTATTTCTGATTCGACGCCGTTTCGTCATTAACCCTCGGCTATTGGTCAAAAGGTTTCAGACTTCACCCACTTCACCTTCCTGTCCCTATACATCACAAAACTGCGTAAACTCATTGCGTCAAGGTGACGTGTGCACATTATAGATGCACTAATGCGCCGAACAAAACTAAAATTTATTTCTTAATAGCTGGATACTGCCCCGTTCCGAAAGAAAAAGAATATGGCTGCCATCGATCGCTCCGGAACTGGCTACGCTCACCTGCAGGGGAGCATGGGTTTATTTTCATATAATAAACCTTTAAGCGGGGTAGTATGACGTTACTGAGCATTTTCGGCATGTATACATCGCTCTGCTAACTCTTCCTTGCTGAGGAACCGTTTTAGCGGCATTATTCAATATCCGTTGCATGCCACCGCGATCTTCCACCAGCCACCTTAGGCCAAGTAAGGGAAAGCGGACCAATCGCACAAGCCGGCACCTCCCTCTTCATCCGGTTATCTATTTTGAGTGCGCTGGCTCGGCCCCATCGGAAGCCTCTCCATTTGAACGTGCTCTTCGCCTATTGTCAGTCAATTAGATAAGAAAAATTGTCAGTGTTGTTAGCTTTGAAGTAAACAAAGTGACCTCCTATAAACGAGGGAAGCGTTTAATTGGGCTGTTCAGGCAACGCTACAGGTCACCGCCCGATGCTTGCGTCGTCGGTTATGAAAATGTAGCGTTAGCAGATTGGAATAAAAACATATTGGAATAGTTTTGCGTTATAGGGCCACTAATGTGAACTCAGATGTTTATTATGCTCCTGCATGCAGTGGGCTTCCGTATGTGAAGCCTGTGTAAACACTGTAAAATAAACCGTTTTTCTTTCATTCCTACTCGTCAATGAGCGTTGTGAATTCTTCGTCCAAACGGCTCCTCGAGACGCAGCAGTATTATAGCTAGAAAACAGAAAAGATTCTCTACAAGATTTCCCAGCAAACGAAGACACCAAGAAACAGAAAAAAATTTGAGCGCCATACAATTATTGGAGAACATGAGGCAACACTTATAATCCATTGGTGGCGACTATCCTTAAAATACTCTGCTCAGAGAGATCATGAAGAAGAACCACTATGAAGCAATCTCGGTGAAGCAGCTGACAAAAACTGGGACAACCAGAAAAACCAGAAAAACAGTAAATTATTGAATGCATCGCTATAGATGTCTCAAACCTATAACACTAAAATGTTTGAGGTATGCCTTCCGTACATTACAAGCAAAAGTTTTTTAATTGGCCAATTTTAGGTTCACATCATACGATACATGTTTGAACAAATAACCCACTGTCTAGAACAGGCCAATTATTCACTCAGACATAGTGCACAGTAAAGAAGTGAGACCGGAAGGGGCTTGGAAGATAATTAACTATGCACGAGCTTACCATTTTGAACAGGGTTACATTCATGTTGTCAATATTGCCCAGTATGAAATTTCTAGTACTTAGGATACACAAATAGGCTACAGTTTGTACTTGCACACGCAAATAGGCTACTAGCACTTGCACAAGCCACACCATCTACCATAGGCGGCTTGCTTGCATTTACAATTCTGTCCATTTTCAATATTTCCATACTGGAAAAGCACATTTGCTGGGAAGTACAATACCAGCTCCTCAGCGACTCTCTCATGAACTTAGGCCACACGCTTTTTACGAAATCCTTTTAGAGTGACAGGGTGCTACTTCTGCATTTGTGCGTGTCGGATATCCGCTGCTTCATGTGTGCCTATCAATTATCACGCATCGGAGACGGCAGGCCCAGCGCACTGCTCCTTGTAACGTACGACCCGTCAAACACGGCCGCTCTCGTCGACTAAACGACATCATACACAACCTTGCCTCGCGACGACGAGCGGGCCGCACGCTCTTTTCTAATGACATGCGCAGTCAGCGCGGGGTCCTAGCATCGGCCCTTGCTTGCATGGCCGTTAAAGGCAGCTCACGTTCCGTCAACTTTTAGCGCGCGTCCGGAACGCACACAAACGAGAGCCCGCGACCAAGGCTGAGCCATCGGCCACGATTCTGAGCAGCCGTAATTACCACGACACGTCCTTAATTAGCATCTAACAATGAATCAGCGGGGTCGAATAAGCGACCGCTCGTCTACATGCCCTCTCCCCCTTCTCCCTTTGTCACACACTCTGCCTAAATACAAGTGGGAAAAGGCAGAGTTCTTAGCCACCGTTTTGATGATGGCGAAAAAAACGCTGGTGCCTGCGTCCCTTTCTCTTTCTCGCTCGCTCTTGCGATCCTTGCGAATTTTACCTGTAGGGCACGTCTATCAGGCACCTTATCAAACTTTTTACGCCAGTGATGAACACACTAAGGGTCAAACGTTGTATAAGTATATAAAATGTAATTCCAGTGTGGTACTGTCTTTGAACAATAAAACCACATTTGGTAACGAGAGCGTTCGTAGCGCAAACGATGTCACGCGTATGAAAAGAACGATGGTGGCGTACAAGAGTGCTAGAAAGCTCTTAGGAGTCGTCGACTGGCTCCAAATCTTCGGCTTACTAGTGGGTCAAGACTTCTGGATTCGGAAACACACTGTCAAAGCGTCAAAGTCCAGTTACAGCCGTTTGATTGGATAAGCTTACAGCGCAGCGTCCGAGCTAGCGGAACGACGAGATAGCTCCAAAGTTTCCTAATGACATAGTGTGACTTCAATAATAATATTTGGGGTTTTACGTGCCAAAACCACTTTCTGATTATGAGGCACGCCGTAGAGGAGGACTCCGGAAATTTTGACCACCTGGGGTTCTTTAACGTGCACTTTAATCTAAGTACACGGGTGTTTTCGCATTTCGCCCCCATCGAAATGCGGCCGCCGTGGCCGGGATTCGATCCCGCGACCTCGTGCTCAGCAGCCCAACACCATAGCCACTGAGCAACCACGGCGGGTAGAGTTAGTGTGACTTCACCAGGTTTGGAAGTTTTGATCGCTTAGCTCAAACGAAACGCTGCGCGTTTCTGAGGTGTGCCTGGCTCTCAAACGTACGCGTCATCCAGATCTGCAACCAACCACTGATTTACCAAACGTACACACGGCTGAAAAGTACCGTCACGTACATTAGTGTCATGTACTTAATTAATGCCACTTTGTGAGGGGGAAACGAAAGCGGCGAGAAGAAAATCCATGCGGTGCATTCTGTAGAACGCAAATACCGTGTAGCGTACCACTCCGCGCAATTCTAAACACAGTGCAAACGCAAAGCGTCGTTCGCGCTTTCCGTCAGACATTTTCCCTCGAAATTTTGAACACTAGGCTTGAAATAGACAAAGCATACAAGATGATATACACTCAAGATGTCCCGACTTCCTAGTATCTCTATTACTTTCTTTTTGTTCATAGTGTACAGAGCGCAACTGAACGGAGACAGGGTAATCCTTGTGTTCTTCTAAAGCCTTCAGTTCGCGCAACTTAGTTTTAGTTGTTTATAAATTTATTAAAACGATGCTAGCCTCTAAGTATCTTTTTGTGCTCACTCCCATAAAAAAAGACATTTACGGTTTCTTGCTCTGCCCACAGGTTTTACGGCATAACCTCGCAAACCCTTACCGCTTTCCGTGTCACCAGCGTATAGAACGCGAGTGCAAAGAAAACTTTGTACCGCGACCAAGAGTAACTGAGAAGCAATATACACTAGACAACGCCTAAGAAGCAATATAACAAACAAAATTTTTTCAAGATGGGTTCCTTGTCTACCTCTGAAACCGTTGCACTGTTTAATTTCTGATGAAAAAGTGGCTGCGTGATAGAATCATGAAAGCAACCTTCGTGAGAGAGCGCTACAGGCTTGACGTGAGTCGAACCGTGAAAAACGTTAGAGTGCTTTTCACAATACCAAAGGTACAGGGAATAGATCACACAGGCCCGCGTTCATAAAATCTTAGTATGTGAGCAAATAGCGCTTCAGCGCTGGGCAAACAAAAGGCAAAACCTAATGAATACAGGGGGGGGGGAATGAGTTCAACAAAAAATAAACGGGAAGCACATGGACCTTCGTAAACTGCATTCGTGTTCTTGCTTCCTTGGGAATGTCTTGCATAAAATGAGCTTTTGCATAGGTTTTCGTTACTGTTCATGCTGGGGTGCTTTTTATCGCTGAAATATAACAACAGCGCGTGCGTATAAACACGCTCTTCCAATAACGCATATTTTCAGTTAGCTGCAGAAGCCAAAAATCGCTGCAGTAACAATCGATGATTATTGCAAAAGTAAGCGAATAGCTTACGTGGACAGAAGAAATCATATGGATACACTAGCGACACTGTTGAATTACTGTGCTGGCGTTGATCATGGTGTTTTGGTGATTACGGCACAAATAATTGTCGACAGATTTTGGCGGACCACATGACAGCGTGACGACGTCGACAATAATGGAATGGCGACGATTACGTGGCCACTATAGTAGAATTACAATGGAGACGATGACGCCATGGTATCACGGCATTATGACAAAGATGACGTGACGGCAATGCAATGACGAAGGCGTGATAGCGGCTGCGCATCCGGTCTTTTTTAATGCGTAAGAATTCACTGGCGAGACCGCCAGCAAGAAATTACTGCCATGTGAAAGTCTAATGCCTTTTATCTACACAAACGTGGGTAATTTTGGCAGACATTTGATTCTGTAATAGTGTAAATGTACATGATTGATAGCTTTAAGTGTGATAACGAACAATTGAAACGAAAAAGAAAATTATCAGAGAGTATGCTTGCGTGATCAGATATATGCATACCCATATGAATACATAGGACTCCACAGAATATGCATGGGAAAGTCGCAGCGATCCGCGCGATCTGGGTGGGACAATGTGTGACGAAACAAAGCGCCGTCAAAGTAAGCGCTTTCCTGTTTTACCGCGCGTTGGTAGCGCTGTGGAGCAATGTAGCGCACCAGCTTTAGCTATGCTTTAATAGGGCGTACCCACAAGCGTTTGCAGATTAGGAGCTTCATAAACATTTTTTCTTTTTTTCCGCTTACACAATTCGCTGAAAAGGAGAAGCTGCGCGCTATCCAGGTTGGGAGAAGGACGCCGCGTCAACATAAGGCACTTACCCACTTGATCGCCACCGTCGTTAACCTCTTCATCGTTACAAATTGCGCCAGCTGCTTATACAGGCAAACTCAATGGCAGCTTGTTCTTCTGCAAAAGCAGACACTCATTGAGGAAAAAAAGTTGTGGCTGCCATAGTAACAATGAAACTTGAGTGTTCTAAAAAGGAACCACCCGACAGACGCCGCACAAGGCGCACACTCATACTTCCCGTGTTGTGCAAGGCCTCGCTCATCGTATCTGCAAGCTGTCGTAAAGACTCAACGCTTTTAAACGCTAATGGTGTATCTATTCCATTATCGAATAATAATAGGAAAATTTCAATATTTGTCTTGTTTCCATGTAGTTATTATTTAACGATGCAGGCGTAGACACTTCGTGAGCAGGAGGCAACTTTGAAACAGAACAGCGCGGTTTTGACGGGGACAAGGACGGAGACACGACACGGACGAGCGCTGGTCCGTGTCGTGTCTCCCTCCTTGTCCCCGTCAAAACCGCACTGTTCTGTTTCAAATATGGGTTACCAACTCCCCCAAATGTCCGTTTCAGGAGGCAACCTTGCGCATCGCTGCGACAGAAATCGCGCTGCCGCAAACGCAAGTGAACGCTGTCAGCGAAAATCGCTCTGCGACGTGCGCGGTAGAACGATTTCTTTTTCGCCCCAATCGCACCATGTGAAACAGCCTTAAGTGGAAGTTTTAGCTCGGGCCCAACTCCGACGCCGCCTAGTCAAATACATGTAAAACGCTAAACGCTTTTCTGAGATAGCCCCTAGACCAATTTTAATGAAATATGTTGCGTTTGAGAGGGAAAGTTCAATTCGAGCGACTGTTGGAAGCGAAATTTCGATTGAGGGCCTGAAGTTCTTTCTTTTATATATATTGATAAATTGGAATGTTTGAAAAATTTAGCGGCACGAAGTTTAGAACCTAATAGGTCTGCGTCAAGAACAGATATTGCGGTTCTGTCAACGGAATTAATTAGACCAGTCAAAGCGTACAAATTCGATATGTCAATTTATATCTTACGTGAATTTGTTGCGCTGCTTACAATGTTGTAAAGTTGTATTTCTATATTACTGATATCTTTTAGATTCATGTATAACAAAGTAATTTTGTGCGCTTTATATGTGCTATCATATGCATTTCACAGAATTGCGATATCACTTTTCCTTGCTGAGTTACAGCGTTGTATAGTTGATAGTTTCGTTTTCTGAAAATTTTTAATTTTTGACAATTTCTTTTTTAAATTGACAACCTAAATGAAAATTCAGAACCAGCAGACACTAGATTTTAATGCTTTTTTTTAGATACAACAAACCTCGCCAAATTTAATGCAGCGGTTGCCGAGAAAAAAGACTACTCCTTTTACATGTATTTAGATAGGAGCACCCGAGCTAAAGATTCCTCTCAAGGCGAAAGCGTAAGTTTGTCATATGTCAAAAAATCCGTTGTCCGGCGTTATCTTAAAATTGATCATCCGGCATTGTGTGTGTGTGTGTCAAAACATTTATTGTAATGAGGTCCGGAGGCTCGTCTTCTTAAGCCAAGGCGGGCCGCTCCCACGTTGGCACTGTCAGGCCAAGCCTTTCAGCGACATCATGGGCCCTCTGGACAGCCCTTAGTTGGTCCTGAAACAATGGGCTTGGAATCCTTTTCTCCCACTGTGTCCATTCTTCAACGAGGGTGGGGAGACTCGCGGGACACCCCGCCAGCATATGTCTGATTCCAATGATGCCATTACAATCGTTTCAGTCCATCTTAATCTCCCTCTCTGGATATATTTTATTAATGATGTACGGTGTGGGATATGTACCAGTTTGCAATAAGCTCAGTGAGACTGCATGAGCCCTGTTCAGTTTTGAATGTGGCAATGGGAATTGCCTGCGTCCTAAATAGTAGTGTATTTTTCTAGATTCCGTGGCTTGATGGTGAACGGCTCGGTTGTGACTGTCACGGTTAGCAAGTCCTCGTGCCAAGTCATGAGCAACCTCATTGAGGTTTATCCGAGTCTCGTCCACTTTTCCCACATGCGCAGGAAACCATCGGATTTCAGTTCTCATAATCGCAATGTTTTAAAAAGTTGAGCTGCAACACCAGCTACGTAGCCTTTATCAAAACACTTTATAGCGGATTTCGAATCACTGTAATTGCAGGCCCACTTATTACTCCTGATGGCTAGAGCAATCATTTAAGGCGCAGTTAAATAAGACATAGTTAATTAGGGCACTTGTACCCATGACTTTTCGCGAGAGTTGAACCCATGACCATTCGTGGGAGTCAAACCCATGACTTTGGTTTTATTAAGGCGAAGTCAATTAGGGCGTAGATAATTAGGAGATTGTTAATTAAGACACTAACACCCACGAGCTATGGTGGGAGTCGAACCCACGACTTTGGTGTTAAGGAGAAGTCAATTAAGATAGAGTTAGTTAAGATATAGTTCTTCTCGAAAAAGCTCGCCAAGCGAGAAGAGAGACAAATTGGAAGTATGTTTGGGCATCGCAGGCCAAAATTCTAATGCGGAAAACCAAGAACCCTCGTGTGCTGCACATCCTATCTGAAAACGACCTGAAAAAGGTAGTTTACGAGCGTCTCGTGTTAAGTCTTCTTTGCCACACCAATCATGGCGTTTTCAATCCGTGAAGTTGAACGGGACTTCCACAAAACCCCGTGTATATCAATACTTCACTGTAACATTCAATGTTTTCGTAGAAACAAAGATATACTGTGTTCTTTTTTGGCACATCCTAATTTTACTTTTCGTAATTGGCTTAACGTGATCCATGCATGTTTCTCCTTGGATCAAGTGGACGAGCATACCATAACCTCAATAATATCAGGCATGCCTTGCTACAAAGCTACTGGCCACGATGGCATTACCGTAAAAATATTCAAAGACAATATGGATATTCTTGTGCCAGTACTCACTAAAGTGCTTCATAACCGTATAAGCCGAGGCACATACCCTGCGATCGCAAGAGTTTCTCCTATATATAAAAGTGGCGACGTAAATGGCCCTGGAAGCTATCGGCCTGTCTCTGTGCTTAGCATAATAAATGCTCTATTTGAAAGGTTCATCGCGGCTCAACTGAAGCACTACCTAAACGAAAACAAGCTTCTAACAGATCCTCAACATGGATTCAGAGCTAATCTATCAACGTCATCAGCAGTGTTAGAAGTAACCCAAAGTATATGCACAGCTCTACACAAAAACAAGTTTGCCTTAGGACTATTTCTAGATTTAAACAAAGCTTTCAACACTAATTGTCATTCCATACTTTTCAAAAAATTACGAACTTTTGGTTTAAGCGAAATTAAAATGGACCTCTTTTCAAGCTACCTAAACGGTCGAAAACAATATGTAAAATTTGGCTCATTTGCTTCCCGGCATGCTACTATGGTTACAGGAGTTCGGCAAGGATCAGTTTTGGGGCCCATACTGTTCTTGCTATATGTCAATGACCTCCCATCCATACTAAAGTCATCAAAAGCTGTTATGTACGCTGACGATACCACGCTATTATTTTCAGGTAAATCCCTTGGCGTATTGCAGAACAATGTAAACAGCGAGTTATCAAACATATCAATTTGGCTTTCATGTAATAAATAAAGACTAAACAGAGATAAGACAAAATACGTAATATATAACTCCCGTTATTCCAAGTGTGACACAATAAGCATGCAAATTCACCTTCTTGGTGGAACTATAGAACAGCTCGACTACATAAAATACTTAGGGGTATTATTAATTTGGACTGCAACTTTAACTGGAGACCACATATATCTGGTATATGCGCGAAATTAGCTTCGGCTTGCTATTTATTAACAAAATTCAGAGAATATCTTGACCTTATCGTACTTAAAGTTGTTTACTTTTCCAGATTTCTCTCTCACATCATATACTGTTCCGAATCGTGGTCTGGCACATATAAAACATACATAGATTCTGTCTTTCGGTTACAGAAAAGGGCCTTGCGCATTATGACATACACTAGCCCACATGATTATAGTGACATGCTGTTCGGTTGTCTCGGTATATTATCATTATCTCTGGCATGCGAAATGACAGTTGCCATTTTGATTAACACTTTTTTACGCGGGACTCAATCATTAACAACAAGCCTGTTTATTACACCTAATGGCAATACGAGGGGTGCAACAAATATAAATTTCAACCTACCAATCACTCGTAACACGTATGGCCAACGACTACTTGGTTTCAAGGTGCCAAAATTTGGAACGCAGTACTTCTTCAGGTAAAAATGGCCAACCACTTCGTGTCTGCTGTAAAAAAGCTATACCTATCAAAAAGTACATGATTTTCTCAGTCTAGTTCTCCACTTGTTTCATACTGTGCTAGATTATTCCTTCTTGGATCTATTCAGAAAGCCCGAACACTTGAGCACCGACCTATGCAAATATGTTGCTTCTACGTATAATATGCTATTTGTTTTTTGTTTTGTTTTTGTGTTATGTATTCTCCTAGCAGTTACGTTTTATTACTAGTGATTGATATGCACTGTTTTCTTTTTTAATGGTTTTCATTGTATGTATCCACCTAGCTGTATACATAACATATCTGTAACTGTATTTCCCTTTATTAACTCTATTAGATTGTATCACTAATAACTAGATATGCGCATGACTTTGTAGCTGCTGCTACATGTATAAGTAAGGGCCTACACTAGCCTTTGGCTACAGATCCAACAGTTTTGCACAAATTATTATCAATGAAAAATAAACTGAATCGAATTGAATTGAATTAAGGCCCTCGAACCGACGACCTATGCTAGTAATCGAACCCACGGTTTTACTGTTAAATAGGGCGAAGTCAAATAAAGCACTGTTAATTAAGATATAGGTAATTCAGGCCCTTGAAGCCACGGTTTTTGGTGGTAATTGACACCGCGACCATTGTTGGGAGCCGAACCAATCATTCTGGTGTTAATTAGGGTGAAGTAAATTAAGCCCCCGTTAAGTAGGATATAGCTTATTTATGCACTGAAACCCACGACCCATGGTTGGAATCCAACCCACGACTTTAGTGTTAGCTAAGGCGAAGTCAATTAGGACACAGTTGTGTAAGATATAGTTAATCAAGGCACTCACAACCACGAGCTACATTGGGAATGAAACCCACGACATTGGTGTTAATTAGGACGAAGTCAATTAGGGTATAGTTAATTAAGATATTGTTAATTAAGGCGCTCGGACCTACGACCTATGGTGGTTGCCGAACGCACCACCTTTAGTGGGACCTTAATTCAATGACACCAAAATTGATGATGCCACTACTGATGGTCGAACCCATGACCATTGATGGGATTCGAACCCACGAACTTTCGTTTTAATAAGGGCGAAGTTAATTAAGGATGAAATAATTAGGATAGATATAATTAAGGCGTTCGACGCCTCGAGATTTGGTGCGAGAAAACAAGTAATTGGAAATAACAAGGCATTCGAATGAGAATGTCAAGTAATGTAACAAATGTCTCGGGAGAGCGCAGGCCTTTGCCTTCGTGCTCTTTAGCTTATGCTAAAATGACAGTGACTTTTTCCTTTTTTTTCATGCACCAGATGCTCAGCGTCATCAGGACTAAGTTAAGGGGATAAAGGGAACGAGATGAGAGCGAGTGGCAACTGTAGGCAGCAGTTTCGTTAAATAGCTTTCTTTAGCTATTTCGCCAGTTCTTCTGATGGTCAGTCGGTGGTGGTCAGACTTTCATCGCCGGTACAAAGGCACCTATGCACAGGGCGCGTGCTCTTGCACAACCGAATTTTGGGGACATGTTCGTTGTCGGGCGCCCTGAGACACATGTGCTATCGCTCGAGAGCTTTGGGAGCCTCAAGGCAAAGATACTGTGCTGGAGCGCTAGGGAAGGATTATCCCTCTGCTCCCTTTGCGCCGACTGCGCGGGAGGGCATCCGCGGCGGTAGAGGTTGACGGCATTCCCCTTTCATGTCGGTTCTCGCGCCGCTTGATACAACACACATATAGCAACACATACGAAAACGCACAAGAACCAAGCGTAGCTACCTATACTACCGCTACAGATGTGCTGAACGCAACTACGCAATGAAACAGCAAACGCTGCTGAAATATCCTCATAGTACGCCTTAACGCGTCATCACTCCATTATTAAAGCGAGAAGCTCTGTAGAAGCGCTGGCGATTTCACCGCATTGACAATCATCGTCCAACGAACACGTACACGTTCTATAAACACGTAAACATGTGCGGTAGCTTCTGCATAATTTTTTTGCTTAAGGTAAATCTTCGAGCCGAAATGAAGCCGTCAGAATAGCTGCCGCCCAGAGGCGCAAAGTGAGGGCTGGAGTGCTCGTTACTGCACCTTCTATCCTCCTCATTTTCCATTCTTCTTGACATTTTTATCTCGGTTGCACTTCGCCTCAAGCACATTCGTTGCGTAAATTGTTTTCCGCGGTCTGCAGCTGCGCCTATAACGCGGTAATGAATGCAACACCTAGTTTTCCGCACATTCTCTGCTGGCTATCGGCGGTGTTTCTGGTCGCCTGCTCTAGAGAACGAGGTGCGAAAGCTACCGTAACGACCAAGCAATTCAAACGGCTACTGCTCTCTTCCTTACGGCTAAGTTTTGCAGTACGTGCCCAGGTCTGCGGCGCACACGCGAGTTTGGGCATTGGCTCGTGCTCGTGTGCACGCACGCGTGCGCTTGTGTGTCTTTGTGCGTGGTGTTTCTGCTTGCGCAAACGGTGTCTGTGCATGTGCGTTCGTATTCAGATTTGAGTATTTCTGTTTAGCGTGCACCAATTTATGAGCCATCTTATCCCACGCCGTTTAAAGTGCAATCGCATCTTGTCACAATCAACAAGGCATCGATAAACAAAACTTGATCATGGCCTTCTGACGCGCAGTTGAGATTCAAACATCTGGCTACAGGTGTTACTCAGAGGTGACATTCATCAGTATTAACGCCCGTTTAAGCGTCCTCCAAACCCAAAAAGGAGATCTGGCGACTTATATAGGAAACGTAACTATTATAGTGATTGCACTGGTTCATAATTTCGACGGCTGCAACCATACTACATTGCCTTCTTGAGAGGAGGCGGTCGCGAGCGTTTCTTACGACGCACTGCGTAGTGCTTTTGCGAAATGTGCGCGATGTTCATGCCTTCACTGGTGGTACATTGGCTAGTCCCGCCCCATTAAATATGATCTATTAAACGTGTAATTTATTGATAAGCAAAAATCTGTTGTGTTTCAGTTAAAAATATTTTTCGTAGCCTATGGAACCACGGTTGCACTAGTGTATGTTGAAGACTCCTGCTAAGGGCTTTGAAACGTTGCAAGCTGTCACGAAAGCTAATTGAAGAAAACTTTACGTAGGGTAGTTCATTTTCCCAATGTGTGATTATACAAATTCATTTGCCATACAAACGACAGGAGCTCATTCAGCTCGGGTATTGCACTAACTCCGCACTTGGTGACAAATTAGGAATACAGTTACTGTAGCTCTATATACAGTGCCCCACGTAATCTTTGTCCGTACGCGATTGAAATACTCCTTCCTGAGCGACACCGTTAAAGAAATAAGTTTGCTTTCACCATGAGTTGAGTTGAGTTGAGTTGAGTTTAGTGGCACATAAGCAACTTAGGCTATCATGCGCCAAACACTAGGCATAGATTCTTTTTAAAAAGTTGGGGCACCTCAGTGAGTCCTTGTCTGGGCAAGAGCCCGGAGAGTCCCAACAAATTAGCTAAAGACCTCGGCCTTCTTCTCAGGGATGAGAAGGTGGATGAGGTGTTCTGTATTATGTAGTTTAACGCTCTGTGAAGTTTTAAAGTTTTATGAGAACTCCTGCTTCTTTTAAAAAGCTAAAAACACATGATACATCAACAAGCGCATCTTCTCCTAAAATCAAAGCTAGGTGAAAAGGGATGTGTTCTTTGTAAAATATGGTAAAAAACGTCTTCCTCAATGGTTCAAGTTTTCTGCATGAAAATAGGATATGGTTTACTGTTAGTTCATCTCCACATAGTTCACATTGGGGTTTGTCTTGCTTTGTTAGAATGAAGTTGTGTGTTAGGTGTGTGTGTCCTATGCGAAGACGGCACAGAATCACTTCTTTGAAACGTTCCTGGTGTGTGCAAGATTTCCATTCACCTAACACGGGTTTTAAAAGGTGTAATTTGTTGTTTGCTTCATTGTTCCAAGCAGACTGCCATTTTTGCCTTAGTTTATAATGTATTAACTTCATGCAGTCGTTAGGAGGTATCTTTACTTTTGTGATTTCTTTGTGCCGGGCTTGTGCCGCGCATGCATCTGCTCTCTCATTGCCACTGATTCCGACGTGGCTCGGAACCCAGCATAATTTAATGTTCAGTCCTTGTGTGGTGGCGTTTATTAAATTGTGTATAATGCCTCCTAATAATGGTGTGACTGCATTTCTGGCATGAAGAGCTGTGAGTGCACTTAGGGAGTCTGTATATATGATACTGTTTGCGAGGTTCTCCTTTATTATTTTGTCTATGGCTACAGAAATGGCGTAACATTCAGCAGTGAAAATGGATGTGCACTGCGGAAGTCTTACTGTTTCTTCCCAGTTCCCTTGTACAATTGCGCTTCCAACATGTTCGTTCGTTTTTGAACCATCAGTATAAAAGTTTGTGAAGCTGCTGTATTTTTCTTCTAGTGCAAGGAATTTCTGAATTATGTGTTGTGGCGGAGTTTGTGCTTTACGGAACTGTGTTAAAGTGAGATCGCCAACTGTGGGAAAGATGAACCATGGGGGTAGTGGATTTTGTCTGTGGGTAATGCCAGGTAAAGTGTCCACTATGCCAAGATTCTGACACATCTCTTCAAATCGCAGGAGCAGTGGTCTTGTAGTTTGTGGTTTGTTGTTGAAAATTACTCGTGAAGGGCATTCTGTTACAAGTGGGTAGCAAATGTGTTTTGGTAGAGATTGTATCTTAAGAATATATGCACAGGTTAGAGCCGCTCTTCTAGTTTCTAGTGGGGGTTCGTTTGTTTCTACGTAAAGGCTGGTTATAGGAGACGTTCGGTATGCACCGCATGAAATACGCAAGCCTGAGTTATGTACTGGGTCAAGTTTTTTTAGGTATGTTGGTCTTGCTGAACCATACACTATGCAGCCATAGTCTAAGGAGGAACGTACTAAGTAACGGTAAATGTGTAGTAGGCATGTTCTATCAGACCCCCAATGTTTATATGACAGTACTTTGAGTATATTTAGTGACTGGGAAGCTTTCTTTTTGAGAGTGGTTATGTGTGGTAGGAATGTGAGCTTTTTATCGAAAGTTAGACCTACAAATTTTTGTTCATTCTTTACTGGAAGTACGGTTTCATTTAGGTGTAGGGTGGGGTCAACCTGTAGGCCTCTTTTGAGTGAGAAGAGGACAACAACTGTTTTTTGGGGTGAAAATTTAAACCCATTTTTGTCTGCCCAGATCGCGAGTTTATTCAATGTAAGTTGTATCTGTCTCTCGCATGTTTGTAAGCTGGAGGATGTGCATGCTATTTGAAGGTCATCGACGTATACAGAATACATAATGGATCTAGGAATGATTTTTGCTATGGAGTTCATTTTTACTATGAAAAGTGTCGTACTTAAAATACAACCCTGCGGCACTCCATTCTCCTGGACAAATTTCTTCGAAAGGGTTGCACCCAGGCGCACATGAAATGAACGGTCACACATGAAATCTTTCAGGCAGTTCAGCATCCTACCACGAATACCAAGTTCTGCTAGGTCGCGGAGAATACCAAACCTCCAGGTGGTATCGTAAGCCTTATTGATATCGAAAAAGACTGCTAAACAGTGTTGCTTGTGTACGAATGCTTCTCGGACTGTATTTTCTAGGCGGACGAGATGATCGGTTGTTGAACACGCTTTTTTAAATCCGCACTGGTGGATGTCAAGGAGTTCACGTGATTCAAGAGTGAACATCAGCCTCATGTTCAAGATACTTTCAAATGATTTTGCGAGACAACTTGTGAGAGCTATAGGCCTGTAACTGCCAGGGCTGGTTGGTGGCTTTGCAGGCTTCAGAAACGGTACAATCACGGATTTTTTCCAAGCCTCCGGTATTTTTCCCGATACCCATATTTTGTTGAAGAATTGTAAAAGTGCGTTCACAGCAGCGTCTGAGAGGTGAGCCAGCATTTCATAATGTATTTCATCAGGGCCGGGTGCAGTCTGTTTACCTGCGGACAGTACTTTTTGGATTTCGTGAAATGTGATTAATGTATTATAGGGCTCATTTGTACAGCCAATTGTAGGAAGTTTTTGTTTTTCGGTTGTATGTTTGTGCTTTAGGAACGATTGAGTGTAGTGTGAGGAACTTGAAACATTAGAAAAATGTTCCCCTAGTACGTCTGCCTGTTCCTCTATACTTGTTTGTGTGCCAGGAGCTGTTAAAAACGGGATTGTGAAAGGGGAGAAGCTGCCATTTAATTTGTGGACTTGTTCCCACATTTTTTTGGATGTGGTTGAGCTGTTAATAGAAGATATGTAGTTCTTCCAGGAAGTTTTCTCAGCATCTCGACGGATGCGGCGTGCGTTGGCTTTCGCCTTTTTAAAATTTACAAGATTTTCATTGGTTGGGTATCTACGGAAGATGCCCCAGGCTTTGTTTTGTTTCTTTTTTGCTTCCTTACATTCTTGTGTGTACCATGTTTTTTGATTATGTCGAACCACTCCCGAGGACTGAGGGATAGCTAGCCGCGCGGCAATAATAATACAGGTTGTGAACAGTTTGTTTTGATCATCGACATTTAGATTACTTGAGAAAACTTTTTCCAGGGTGGCCTGCTCTTGAAATAGTGCCCAGTTTGCCAAGTGTAGCTTCCAACGACGTGGTTTGCTTGGGATGATTTGTGGTGGGGATGATAGGTTAATTTTTACAGGAAGGTGATCACTTCCGTAAGGGTTGTCAACAACATCCCATTTAAAATCTGTAAAAAGCGATGGGGAACTAAAAGATAAATCTAAGCAACTCATCTTGCCTGAGCTCGGAGAGCAATATGTGTGCTTTCCTGTATTGAGCAGGCAGACATTATTTGATAGAATAAAATCTTCTAAGATACGGCCTCTAGTGTCTGTTTGGTCACTCCCCCAAAAAGATGAGTGAGCATTAAAATCCCCTACTACTACATATGGCTCTGGTAGTTGTTTAAAAAGTGCTTCTAAATCATGAAGTCTAACATTTATATGTGGTTCCAGATACACAGTACATATTGTAATTGTTTTAAAATCAAGGACGGTGACTGCTGCAGCTTCATATTTCGTTTGAAGCCTGATTTCATGAGTAGCAGCACCATTTTTTACTATTATCGCGACACCTCCTGAGAGCCTACTGGCTTGCTCTCTATCACAACGAAATACTTTGTAGTTATTTAAGATGTTGTTATGTTGTGGTCCTAAGTTAGTCTCTTGTAAACATAAAGCCACAGGAGAAAAAGAGTTAAGGATATCTTTTATGTCGCTGTAGTTTTTAAGGAGTCCACGACAATTCCAATGTACTAGGAACGTCATGTTTAATTATTTTGTAGGGGTGTGGCTATAAAGGATTAGGTTCCTCGTCTTTGAGGACCCGTTATTGGGGTTCTTTCTTTTTTCTTTTTTCAAGGGAGTTGTGCCTCCGCAGTTGCGGGGGCGGACTAGAAGTTGTCTCCATTGCCTCTCCTGAGGCACTGGAGGTCCGCGACACCGCGGGTGTGCGTGTATCAGGCCTCTCCCGTTGGGGAGAAACTTTGCGGGCCGCCGACTTGAGGGCCGGCGGGCTGTGTTTTGTAGGTGGCAGGACAGCTTGTGCTGTCTCTGCCTGGGGCGTGGGTGGCTCTGCCGGAGGCTCGGTAACTGTGGCCTCAGCAGGTGCTGAAGGTTGGTGTGGCGCTACGCCCCGTCGCACCACATCAGCGAAGTTGCTTCTTCCATTGAAAGAGAATGTGTTCGTCAGTGTGATGCGCCTTCTTGCTTCTTTGAATGAAATGTTTTCTTTGGTTTTCAACGTGATGATTTCTTTTTCTTTTTTCCAGGACGGACACGCCCTGGAGTACGCGGCATGTTCTCCTTCACAGTTTACGCAATGCGCTGCACCGTCACAGTTTTCAGAAGTATGTTCTTTAGAAGCACATTTTGCACAAGTTCTGCGGCCCCGGCAACTCTGTGAGCCATGGCCGAACCTCTGACAATTGAAGCATCTGCGCGGGTTGGGAATGTAGTGCCTTACAGGTATCTTTAAGTAGCCGACTTCTATTTGTTCAGGAAGCGTGCTGCTGCTGAACGTGAGGATCAGGTGTTTTGTGTTGATTTCTTTGTTGTCCTTCCGGATTTTGATCCGGTGAACGTCTATGACATCTTGGTCGGTGAGCCCATCAAGCATTTCTTGTTCTGTTAGGTGAACGAAGTCGATTTCTGATATTACACCGCGGACAGTGTTGAGGGATCTGTGGGATGTAATGGAGACAGGGGTGTCCCCAATGGACGCGAGGTTTGACAGTTTTGTGTGTTGCACATTGCCACGAAGTTCAAGCAGCAAATCGCCACTAGACATTTTTGAAAGCTTGTAGTCAGGGCCGAGGGCTTCTGTCAAGGACTTGGATACTGTGAATGGGGACAAGATTCTTGCTGGCTTTTCTTGTACTTCGCTATGTATTACATGATATTTCGGGAAGGTAACTTTCCTTTTCTGGAAAAATTCACTTGCTTCGGTCCGCCCTCTTTTATGAGAGGGGCGATCATTTTGGGGGAAAGGAGGAGCCATAGGAAAAAATATATTGTTCAGCCGCGGTGCCAGCCGCCCACCATGGAGCCCAACGAGGGGACGCGACAGGAACATGCGAACAAGTCCTGCACACGCCAGCTGTACATCGAGGCTATAACCTAATACGACATAACCAAGGTAGGTTAGCCCCACAAGGTTAACCCTTGCCACCTACGAAAAATTGAAGTGAATAGAAGATACAAGAAGACAGGACAGGTGTGAAAGAAGAGGGTAAAGAAAAAGCGTGTGGAGGAAGAAGACAGGAAAAGGTGACTGCCGATTTCCCCCGGGAGGGTCAGCCCGGGGGTGCCGTCTAAGGTGAAGCGGAGGCCAAAGAGGTGTGTTGCCGCCACCGAGGGGCCATAAAGGTCCAAACACCCGGTATTGGCTCAACCCCCAGGATCCCCTTTTCCCCGGACACGGCTAAGCCGCGCACGGCTACGCGCGGGAGGGTCCAACCCTCGTGTGCTCGGGTACGTGGTGTCGCAACACACCAAACACCTGCTGACGCAGACGCCCCTGCGGGGGCTTTCACCATGATGTCGCGGAAAAACTAGCGAATGTAACTGGATAGCACATCTGTACACGCTGTACTTGAAGTCAACATTTTTGTATTTAGCAATGCCCTCCTAGTAGCCCCCAACTATAACACAAAACTACATCAAGCATGTAGTAAGCAGACAAGACATTGGCCTCTCTCCACGATTTGCAAAATTTCATTTTTGTGAATGCACAGCATTGAGCATGATCCTTGTTTTATAATGATTGTTTTCTGTTTCAGGAATCTCTGCTTCACTTCATTGTCTTGCATAAAACCGCGCGTCGTCGTTCGCCGGAAGCAGCCACTGAGCGGCACGAACACTAAGAAACGAATAAAGGAAAAGGAAATTCTCGTGCTGGACATCTCCCAAGGGAAACTACTATAAGAAACATAAAATAAAATAAGTACGTTAAGCACAAGTTGCACCAATTTAAAGCATTTAAAAGTTTTAGAGAAAGCCCTTGCTTGAAGTCCTTCGGGCAAAACCCCCATCATGCAGCGATGAACTACGATAAAGAACACGAGATAAAGAGCACCATATAAAGACGCGGCTTCTCCTAGACGTTCCCATTGGTGCGTATCCCCACTAGATATCAGGAAGCTCGATAGGAAGCAGTATCGCCGAGCGATAAATCGTTAACCGTAGCAATCCGGCGAACAAGGGTCACCGCCAGTATTCAAAACAATGTACCTAAGATTAATAGATAGCTTTTGTCTCCATGACAGCAGAGTCGAGAGGAACTAATTCAAAGAAGGTATCCTGATCCGACGCACATTTCGAAATCTATGCGAAGCGAATATTTCGAGGAGTGGTTAATGAAATGCTATAATTGTGCCCATTTCATTCCCGATTCCTTTTCGCAAATGACACTGCCACACACCACGTGCTCTCGCGCACCTGTATTACGCAATGTCACACATGCGGTGAACAGGGAAAGTGTTCTCGAACAATCACGTTCGGCGATACTATCGCCTTCTCGTGACGTAGTGTTCAACCATCCAATAAGTTCATCGGATTTTGCTCAACCAGCCACTCAGCGTGCGCCCGACCGCCGAGGCGATAGCATGGCCAAAATGATCGTACCAGGATACGTCGCCATCTCAAGAGTTTGTGTTGGTACGATAGAAGTACACGTACGATCGTGGCCTATAATACTAAGATAATAGAGCTGCTGTACTGGGAGACGGAAGTTTGATACCACCATCTGGCACATACAAAAATTATTTATTTTAGGTGTACGCCATTCGGCAATACAGGACCAGAACTCAACAGCCACACTCAGTAAAGTCCGGGACGGTTCGCAAAGGAAGCTTCGTTGCAAACATTGTGCGGCAGAAATCATTTCTGAACACCAAAACACAATGTGGAATACTACACAATGCGTCGCAAACCGAACGACACCCTCGCCAGCACACTCACTGACAGCGCCAGTTCCTAGTCCCCGTGGACCACGTCTTTTTTTTTTTTTTCGTCTGATGTTGCACCACGAAGTTAATTCAAGGGCTGGACAATTTGACAATTCTTCATGTGCTCGCATAACAAAGAAAGAAATGCAATTGCAAAGAAACGGAGCTTCTTGTTTATGTTACCATCCTTGGCGACGTATCACGCTCGCTTATGACTGTACTTCGCCATTTCCACACTCAACGAACGACATTAACGGTGGCTAGCCGAAACTCATGCTGTCACAGAGGTAAACCTTTTTAGACTGAGTTCTCTAACAGGAATGCCAGGGAACATTCGAAGAGCAGCGTGCAAAGAGGATAATTCCGGTTCTCCTACCGGGATTTCGATGGATAGTATTCGAGTACAGAATGAAATGGAGCTAAAGTGTGATCGCAGCTGAAACAGGTAGACAAACAGGTAGACATACAGAAAAAGAAATTACTTCGGTGTAGTAAGCGCGTAGGTGACGAGTATTCGTTTGTCCGTTCAATCCATAACTCTGTGCTTTGAATTTTTGTCCCGTGCCTTCTAGTTTCTTGTGATGGCATTTGTACGGACCCAACTCCCCGCCATCGTTCTGTTACTGAGTCGACGTGCCTACGCAGCCCATGCGTGGGGCGTTAAATGGCTTCCAAAAACGAGCAATGTGTGCGAATGGAGCATGCAGTGGCGAAGACAAGTAGGCGGACCGTCCCGCTCCGCTCCATCGGGTCTTCGGGAGCTACGGCAGCGGCCTGTCTTCTACTGCTGGCAAAAATCCTGTGCGCGCACACAGCTGCACTCGTGCTGTGCAGATACGTTGTTTACGCTGGTCTTTGCAGAAAGAGAAGTAAGCGTAAAGTTAAAACTCTCTTAAATACAACTTCGGGCGCTGACACACGTCGAAGGTTTTCTTTGGTCTCACCTCATGCACCATCGAGGTGCGACGATGGCAGCGCCGCTGGCGGCGCACTTAATCGCGTTAGCGTTTACAACAAAACGGTAAACCTTGCCAACCCTTTCAGTACTTCGCCTTTGAGCCAGACTGAATTTTATTTTATTCAAGGTTCATTCGGTTCTCACCCTTTTCGCCTTCTTTCTGATTGACACTAAATCCTCTTAGGTGCTGAGAAAATTGCTTCTGCTTTGATGATGCACAAAAAGCTCGTAGCCTGGCACACGGAGATTAGCGCCAAGGCGGAATGAGCCCGCTGCTTTGCGAGACGAGAGATACGCTACCCAGTCTTAAGAAGGCGCGAGGAACTGCTACAACCAAAGCAAATAAGACTCCACGAAGCACAAACTACTTTATCAAAAGACAGGCACCAAATTGAATAGGAAATAATAGAGGCGCCAAATAATGCAAAGATGGGAGATGCCAGCGTCAGGCAGCCATCTATTTTTTTTTTGTTGACGTAAAATGAATAGGCGTACCTTTGTAGAACGTACCACTGGCTTGATTAATAGCAAAGGCCAGCTGCTGCCCCCCCCCCCATGTTCGCATAGTTTATATAAGTATTTATTCTTTGTGGTGCTGGCGTGTTGCTACCAGGAGGCTCTTGTAAAAGTATTTTTCTTGTATAAATTTCTGTGACTTCAACAAAAACACCAGTTGAGAGCTCCATCTCCTGTGATATTGTTCCGGAAGGATAAAAGAAGAGAAAGATCTCGAGACGCTAGGTGCTGCGTGTTGTTGCTGGTCAGCTACCTTAACCACATTGACTCTGCTTGTATATGTATTGTAAATACAGTCTGTCTATACTCCCAACCTCCCCGTAGCATATTGGTTGGGGGGTGCAGGTTACCGTGGCCGGAAACGGAGCTCCGCAGTGGACGTCGCATCACCTTCCTCACCATTAATGACGGTGAACACGCGGAATCAACGTAGTTGCCGCCTTCAACGTCACCGTCACCAGATACGTCGCTGTCCCCTTCGGTTGTTGTGCTACCCAAGGATGCAGGAACTTTCTGCCGGACTGATGGCAGCGACGTTGAAGAGTGGGTGGCTATGAACGAACGCGTGAGTGGAATCTACAGACGGCGCCATACGCTTACGCTAGCTTATATGTAGTTCTACTTAACAGGCCTGGCAGAGGTGAGCTACGAAAACCACGAAGAGGAGCTCACTAGCTGGGACCATTGCAAAGAGAAATTAATATAGTTGTTTGGCAAACCAACCTGCCGTAAAATTGCCAAAAAGCAGGAACTGGCCTCCCGTGCCCAATCCCACACGGAGTGCTATGTCTCATACACCAGGACGTGCTGGCGCAATGTCGTAAAGCCAATCTCGACGTGACAGAAGCTGAGAATGTAGGGCACGTGCTCAACGGAATTGCTGATGACGCCTTCAATCTGCTCGTGTGCAAAAGCTGCTCTACAGTTGTTGCTATCATCAAAGAGTGCCGAAAATATGAGCAGGCCAAAAGCCGACGCGTCCCACAAATATTCGCCAGACCTCCCAATACTGCCGCAACGTCGACGTGTGAGTATCCGCTCGCAGAGGAGCATGCGTCGCCATCAGAGGACGTGGTGCTAATCGTTCAATGTGAACTGGACGCGATAGCGCCCGCAGCTTTCTGTTCGCGTAGCTCTGATGCTACATCTTCTTCAGTTCCCCTCGTACAAACCATCGTTAGTTAGGAATTTGAAAACATTGGTCTACATTCTGCCTGTGCTGTCGCGAACCCTAGCGCCAACGAACGCCCTTCAACTAATTTCGCTCCACCCAGACGCTTCTCTCCACGTAATCGCAACCCGACTAAGCCGATATGTTTCAGCTGTCGCCGCATTGGTCATGTCGCGAAATACTTTCGCAACTCGCGGAACTCAACACCTCTCTCGCCGATCAACCTGATGCGTTTTGATGGAAATACCGGCAATGTTTCACCCGCCGCCGGGTCTAACACCTCTGACAACTCTGCTAGGAACACGTGGTACAGTCGCCCACCATGTCGGCGCGGACACCAGTATCGTTCAGCGCAAACACGTCACCCATCTTCCCGTTCACCGCAGCCACGTGGTCTTTCGTCCCCTGTGGCTTTCAGCCGGACCCTTTCGGAAAACTAAATAATGCAGCCCTCCAAGGGGGTGCAGCATTGCCTACTATAGCAGCAAATATTCTGTCTGTGCCCACAAAGAGAAGTCTCACTGATATTAAAATAGACGGCTTAATAGTCCAAGCACTTGTCGACACTGGAGCCCACGTTTCTGTGCTCAGTCCTAGCCTACGTGGATGTTTAAAGAAGGTCCTCACCCCAGCAGGTGCACAAGTGCTTCGTGTGGCTGACGGCGGCGGGCTGGTTGTTCTTAGAATCTGCACTGCGGGTTTAAGTATAGCTGGCCGCCCTACTTCTGTTCCATTTTCTGTGATCGACAACTTTCTTCATGACGTTATCCTTGGATTGGACGTTTTATCCAATCATACTGCCCTTATCGACTGCACAACCGGTGTTCTTCAGTTGGAACTGCCTCGATTCGCCGATGCACCGAGCACCGTGAGATGTGCGTCTGTCACCCGAGGCATCCACTTACGTCGCTTTGAGCGCACAGCCACGGACCCCTGACGGTGGATATGTGCTTCGCCTCATCGTCGACGTGCTTTTGAACTGGAGCGTTGCTCTTCAGCATACGCTGGTCACAGTTACTAATAACGGCATCGTTCTTCCACTTCTGAATTTCAGCCTGTGCCCTCAAGTGCCACCGGCCGGCATGTACTTGAGCAGCGTTTCTAGTTCTTCTGAATTTCATATTGAGAGTCTCAAAGCCGAGAGTGGTTTCTTAGCACCAGTTGCAGCTCATAGCTCTGGTTCCTTAACGGATGACTTCGCGAGGACGATTGCACCTGACCTTACCTTTGTACACGCCACTGATATGTACAGGGATCCTCCTGCTGCATCCCTGCTGTACAGCAGGGATTCTCCTGCTTCATTCGTGCAGTGACATATTTGATTTCGGCGACAGGCCTTTCAGCCAAAGATCTGTTGTTCACCAACCTGTATACACTAGAGACACAAATCCTATTCGTAGACGTTCCTATCGTGTATCGCATGCTGAACGTAGACTCATCCAATCAGAAGTGGACAAAATACTCTGCAAAGGGGTCATCCTTCTAAAAAGAAGCATGGTACCTGGCGTTTTTGCGTTGATTACCGCCTTTTAAAGAAGATCATGCGGAAAGGCGTCTACCCACAACAACGCATCGATGACGCCTTGGGCTGCTTGCATGGAACTATATACTTCTCGACCATTTATCATCGATCCGGCTACTGGCAGATTTCAGTTGATGAAATGGGCCATGAGAAGACGGCCTTCATCATACCTGATGGTTTATATCAGTTCAAAGTCGTGACCTTTGGCCTACGCAATGCTCTTGCGACATTCGAACGTATCATGAACTCTCAAATTAACCACGTGTCTTTGTTATCTTGACGACGTTATTGTTTCTTCTCCCACGTTCGGCAGCCAACTTACCCGACTCGCTGCAATGCTTGCGGTCTTCTGAAAAGCCGGCCTCCAACTGAACTCCACGAAATGTAAATTCGGGCACCGTCAGATTACCGTGCTGGGACACCTCATACGCTTCCGTTGTTCAGCCAGATCCGCTAAAGTTCGCGCCATTCGCAGTTTCCTTGTGCCTGCATCTGACGTGCGCTGCTTCGTCGACCTGTGTTCTTACTTTCGTCGTTTTGTCGAAAACTTCGCCGACGTTGCCCGGCCTTTCACAGAACTTCTAAAGAAAAATACGAAAATCTCATAGGGCCCAGAGCAGGCTCACGCGTTCGCGGCTCTCATCGGGTTTCTGACCACCCTTCCTATACTTGCCCACTTTGATGCATCTGCACCGACCGAAGTCCACACTGACGCAAGTGGCCATGGCATCGGCACTGTTCTCGCCCAAGAGCAGATTGGTATCTAGTGCGTGATAGCATACGCCAGCCGCCTACTGTCGCCTGCCATGAAAAATTGCTCCATCACCGATCAAGAGTGCTTGGCTTTAGCTTGGGCTGTCGCCAAGTTCCGGCCCTATTTGTACGGGCATACGTTTTTGGCCGTTACAGATCACTACGCCCTCCTTTGGCTGTCTTCTCTCCGGAACCCGACAGGACGGCTTGGTCGTTGGGCTTTGCGGCTCCAGGAATTTTCATTTAATGCCAACTACAAGTCTCGACATCGGCACAAGGACGCTGCCTGCCTCTCTCGTCCTTCCGTGGATCCTGATGATCCTGGTGCGCATGATCCGGTGACCTACGTGTCTTTAGTGACATGACCTTCATGCGCTCTCAACAACACGATGAATCCTTACAGCCCATCATCACCGGATTGCAATCAGTCAGCACCGACCGCATGTGATGCATGTTCGTGCTGCACGACGGCATCCTCTGCCACCGCAAGACCAACCCTCACGGTACTGAGGTGCTCCTTCTCCTTCCATGTCATCTGCGATCCGTCGTGCTCGAACTTCACGATGCACCGACGGCTGGACACCTTGGATTTTTGCGCAAATACGGCCGTGCACGACGCTGGTTCTTCTGGCCGGGTCTCTACCACTCTGTGCGTCCTTATGTCGCAACTTGCGAATTGTGTCAGCGCCGGAAGAAACCTCCCCTGCCACCTGTCGGGCGACTCCATCCAAATGAAGATCCCTCTGAACCTTTATTTCTCGTAGGCCTCAACCTTCTACGCTTTTTTCCGACGACAACTACAGGGAATAAGTAGATCGCCGTCGCTACTGATTACGCGACACGCTACGCGATAACAAAAGCATTGCCGACTAGTTGCGCAACTGACGTCGCCGCTTTTCTCCTCCACGGCATCATTCTTCGCCACGATGCACCTCGACAGTTACTTACAGACCGCAGCCGCTCGTTCTTGTCTCGAGTTGTCGACGACCTCCTCCACTCTTGTGCCACTAAGCACAAGCTGTCCACCACCTACCACCCACAGACGAACGGTCTTATGGAACGTCTTAGATGTACACTCACAGAGACGGTCTCGACGTACCTCTCCAGTGATCACCGCGACTAGGACGCTGCGCTGGCCTACGTGACATTCGCGCAGAATTCGTCCCGACAAGACACCGCAGGATATTCACCCTTTTATCTATGGTCGCGACCCCACGTTGCTGTTTGACACGATCTTACCTTCTGTCCGATGTGTTGTAACTGAGTACGCTCGTGAAATATCAATCACGCTCACATGGCGCGTAATGTCGCCCGATCTCCTTTATTAGCCTCGCAGCATATACAAAAACAGCGTTAAGACCGTTGTCATCACGATGTTAATTTCGCCCCAGGTGCTTTGGTGCTCCTTTGGTTACCATGTCATCGGGTTCGCCGCTCCCAGACGCTTCACTCTCGCTACAAAGGGCCTTATGAAGTCCTACGTCAAGTTAACGATGTAAATTACGAGATTTTGCCGCTACAAATTGATGTATCCTCAAGTTCAACGCCTGTTGACATCGTGCACGTTTCGCGGCGGAAGCTATACTTCGTTCGCAGTTCTTCGCCTAACATGTGTCCAGACGGGGCTTCAGCACTCGGTGGTCCTGTTACTGAAGGATAAACGAAGAAAAGGAAGAAGAAGATAGGGAATCCCGACATTCGCGTAACAATGTGTACGGCCCTTAGTCGCCGTGTGCTTCTTGGGCAACCAATAGCAGCATCAACAAAACACAAGTGCAGGGGAAAAGGTTATTATTCGAAAGGCCTGCCGACATATTTACAAGAGTCGAACAGCGCCGAAAGCTGTTCTTGAAGAGTGCGCCGGGACACCAATATCCGCGGTACTTCAATAAAGCAGGACGACTTACTGGCTGTCCTATTTTTTTTCTTCTGGCTGTAAGGCGCGCGTTGCCTTCCCCAGCATCCCTACGCACGGAAGTTTAAGTCGCCCTGCTCAGAAACTTGCCAAGAGAAAACGCGCCGGTATATACTCTCGGAGCTCTCAACACAAGCGCAGGTATCCGGAAGGGGTCCCGAGCACTTTAGTTGCAATGCGCATTGCGAGGGCACTTTCTATTATTCAGGGCGCGTAAGTCGCGAAGGCGTATGTGCTGAGCCTATGAGGGACGTCGTCGTTGACGGTAACGAAATAATTTAAGGAGAAGACAGGGATTCGAAGCAAGAGCGCGAAAACTAGTGGCGAAGCATGTCGCGACCCATTCTTGAAGCACAATAGAGCAAGCGTTCCTGAAAGGTTCATTTAAAGAGGCCTGTGAAAAAAAGTAAGAGAGAGACAATGTTTTAAGGAAATGCAGAAAGTTCTGCTGGCGTATATGCAAGCACCCACGTGCCACTTTGCATAAGGAAGGGGATCAGGGGCAGAAGGACCCCAGGCTAAGGAAAGGGTCGTAAAGGTAAAAAAACATAGATAATATATGATATAGGTATAGGTGAGACAAAAGTGAGGGTAATAATTTAAACAGGCTATCTTTGTTATTTAAGCCAAATGCCTTCAAGGAAGGGGAAGAAATGACATCACGACTTTGCTTTGAAGAAGGCATAGGTCCTGATATGCATCCCAGATCGCATGATTCTTCGAAAGCAGACCTCATAATCATAACATGTCATTTCATCTACGTAACCTGTGAATTGTCACAAAATGCACTTCACGGTTTTTAATACACCACAGTTTTCACACATAGAAGTGAGGTGATTTCATGTATATTTGACGCAGTTAGATAGATAAGAGAAGGAAGAGAAGTCCTTCGTACTGAATTCTTGGGGTACTTGTCGACGCTCCTCACTACATGTTCCTTCAGTATATATGAAGGCTGCAACTGCTATGAACAATGGAGCCAAATCTGAGGCAGAATTTCGCTTGCAAAATTAAACTGGTCTGCAGGCGCAGTGTCCACGTATGGTCAATATATTTATGGCAGTAAATTTTAATCGCCTGTGCCAGACATCAGAATTCCACTGCTTCAGAAAGACCCCTGCAACAGATAGACATTATTTCCACTTGGAATAAACATTACTAGTTAGCAAATGATTATCTTTATCGATATAGTGGTGTTCTAAATCTTTATGATAGACGGTGCTATTATCAAACTGATGTAACTCAAGTGGGGAAGCAACGCCGTTCCATTGATTCAAGAGAAACATCAAGAATGCGCCAAATTGGGAGATGTTTCTACCATAAGGAACTTTTATACGTATAATGAAACGTATAGCGTTATAAAATGGAACAGAAAAAGCTGAATAGAGACTAAATATGAAAACAAAACATATCTTGTAATAAGGCACATAAGGCCGAAACGCAGGCCGTAAAACCGGCATATTAGGCATGTACCCTAGAATACGAGAATAACTGCAGCAAGGTAAGTGGTAACTTTAGATAAACAGTTAACGCGAGCTTGTGACATAAATAAACAAAATTTAGCAATAGTCATCAATACTCTGGTGGTAGTTGGGCTTGCTTACTGAATAGTGGTTGAGTACGGTATCGCGACGTTCTTGTACATGATCCGTTGTGATGCGCTCGTCCTACTTGAACATAACGCTTCCAAGCTTCTGTGACATTGTTTTATCTCTCGTAGTACGCATTCTGCGAGCCCACTGGCTAAATCATGGTGCAGTGCTGTAAACCTTAGAGTGACCTCTCTTTCCTGCCAGCCGCAGTACGGTTGCCTGGCTTTGAATACATATTCATTATGCGATACTGCGCACTTGATCCTCAAGACATGTCACTGTTCAAAAGAACGACTACAGCGTACTCTGTATCCTTTAGCCACAGTTTTCAGATTTCAGTTTCTAGTAAACAGTTTTTAGACATTGCCTCAGCAAGTTCACCGCTCATCTTTTGGCACACATGTGTAGAGCGGGACTTGATTTCGCACCAATGTATTAGAACTTAGGAGCCCAGGCACTTTTCGCAAAGCGCATGGCCGTGGACAGAGATTCCGCTTATGCATCGGAATAAAGCGAAGGGTTAAGAGGCACGCGCCTTTTCTCTTTCAATATGGCACACTATTTCCTAAGGATGTATACCAGATGACGGCAGCGTATTTGAACAGCAAGCATGAGAAGTTTTGAAGTGAGGGAAGCTCACACTAACATTGATCTGGAGGAACAGCTTAGACATATGAAAGGAAGGAAATGGGTTGCGAGTGTGTTCATGTATTTGTACGGGAAAAATTTTGACTCACCGTGAAGCAAAATAAATAGGAAGCCTACCGCCAAATGCGCGACCGGTATAGTAAGCAACATGGAAATAAACGACGTCACACTCAGTCAGAGAGGCTGAGAATATCTCCTGGGTGTCAGCAATGGAAAAAACAAAACCTGCTGTGAGTTACTACCTACGAAGTGAGAACGAAATCAGGAAAGAAACAATTTATGCTAACTCAAAGGGAACCACTTTACGTTTCGAAGCGGTATAGTAAGTGACATGGCAACAAATAACATAAAACGCAAAGTCAGAGAAGCTGAGACAATCTTCTGGGTAGCGGCAATGGAAAATAGACCTGCTATGAGTAACTACCTAAGAGGTACAAATAAAATCTCGAAAGAAAGAACTCGTGATAACTCAAAGGTAACTTCTTTCTTTTCATTTTAAAGCCGTATGTAAGCAACATGGCAACAAATAACATCAAACGATAAGTCAGAGAGCCTGGGTGATGGCAATGGAAAAGAAACCGGCCATGAATAACTAAGAGATAAAAAGGAAATGAGGAATGAAACTGCTTATGAGAACTCAAACAGAGCTCTGTACTTTGCGAAGCGAGATCAGGATGCTTGAGAACGCGTAGCTGTAAAGCTAGCTACCCCAAGGAAGAAGAAATATGTTCTTACTGAGGTGAAACTAGGGAAATGATGAAAAATGTTTCATTGAACTGTGAAGATGTTTACGCAATTGCCGGTTCATGCTTTGCTGGCCTCCTTGAAGCACTTGGATTCAGGGATAGCAGGGGAAAAGCAAACATGTCCGCAATAGAGATTACAAAAAGGCGACTGGAGGTTTGATGCAGAAAGATAGGGAGACCACAAAAAACGCAGGCGTACAAGATTAATGCTCCACATGGGGGATCAGAAAGGTCGATTCTGGAAATTCTTTGTGTTTTGCTAAACAAAACAACTCTCGTTCCGCGAAATCACGCTGTATTTCACGTGAGCGCACATCGCATCATTTAAACCATGATTGTTTATGTGATTGTTCTCCTATTCTTTCTCTATTGTTGATCTTATTGTTTTTTTTTACTTCTCGTTGATTCGCCTACTCCGCGGTGACTTGGGCACGGTACTGGGCAGGAGGGGAAGCTGCTCTTGTCGTTAATAGAGCTGCATGCTCTTCGGGGGTTTCCTGGGCACGTCTACCTGGTGTGCATTGCCGAGCACGTTCGTATGCGCTTGGAATTTAGAGACGACTTCGGTATCGGCAGACTTGCTTTGCTCTATACAGCGCTTCCATTGCATCTCGATTTTTGAAGGTAGCCGTTCAGATGTAAGATCACGACAAGAACCGGCGCCGTCCATTCTACTACGCCGCGATGAAGCACCAACTGTTCTTTCCAAGTGCTTATACAGAACTGATTACGTGCCTAAAAAATGAGCTCGGGGGTATTACATGCCAAAGCCGCGCTATGATCATCAGGCAAGCCACAGCGGGGGACTCCGGAACAATTTTGACCACCTGGGGTTCCTTAACGTGCACGCAATGCACGGTACACGGGTGTCCTTGCAGTTCGCCCGCATCTAAATGCGGCCGCTGAAGCCGGGATTCGATCCCACTACCTCGGGCTTAGCAGCGGAACACCAAAGCCACTACGCTACCATGGCGGGTGCTCGGAGAGCGACGTAATTAAGTACTTCTCCGAGCGTGAAGTTATGGCGGGCGCTGAAGCGATCAGCTCCGCGCTGCGCTATAAATGTGCGAGTTGGTACCGCGCCAGCTTTGCCGATGACGTCATCTGCAGGGCAGGTTGCCCTATTCTTATCATTCGCCGTGGCAACTACGCCGCTTGTCTAACTATTGACGCTGTGCCGACATTAATTGCCGAGCTTCATGCATCCGCATCGTGAATATTTAAATTGGGGACATATACACTCACTCCCAAAGAAGACAGATAGCGCATTAGGCTTACTAATAAAAAGAGCTTGTGGTGCAACCAACAACCCCGTTTAAAAGGGGACGCTGGTAGCATCTATCCATCCATCCACATTTAAACTGACGTAGGGCCTTCTGGTCAGCACTCGTTCCCTTCCTTCATGTTATTAACTCAGATTACCAACTACCAACTCATCATACCAACTACACGTTGGTCTAGTTTGTAGGATGGCATTCGGAGGGCTATTGGCAATACAGAAAAACGTGACGCCGAAAAGACGTCAGGGATAACGCACGCGCCGAGTTGCAACTCAACCATAAACAGCAAGAATACGAAGCAACATATGGTTGTATGAGACAATGTAGCTTATCAAAAGCAAGAATTATTTTTGATGCAATGCAAGTCATGGATGACTGAGGCGGCTATCCTTTTTTTTCCGTGTACGTGCGAATTGTCAATGATGCACCATGATATCTGTTCATGATGCCTCGTTAAACTTGATGGAGGACTGGTGCAGGGCCAGTTTACTCGCACTGTGCGGCAAAGTGTGAGAGGGTTGTTGCGCACAGGCGTCTCACGCTGCCACAATATCACATTGAAGGGTCACTAAAGACAACTAAATTAATTTTGACTCCTAAAGCATTCTTTGGAAACTATTTTTTTTCGCATGAGGTTGAGTATTAGAAGAAAAGAGTGGCCGATATTTCATTCTTCATTTGCGCGCCGAAACCTCGATATTGGTACGTAAGTTTGGCATCAAGTTAAAACGTTTTTTCCAACACATGGGCTTAATTGTGACTAAGTGAAATCCTTTTAATCTTTCCAAATTCAATCTTTGGCTCTTTTGAAGAAAAATAGAGCACGTATTTACTGATAAACAGGCTAACTAGACCTGTGGAGATGCCTCCAATATGCATGACGCCCGAACAAGCTGGTGCTTAAACTTCAAGGTGGTGATGCCACCTGTTCTTGTTCTTGCAACTTTTCTTGCGCTCTTACCACGGCTGCAGGGTTACAGTAGCTTTTTCGCATTGTAAAAAGATAATGCGCAAATAGAGTTCCAGTAACTGTTTTTATTATAGAGCCCCTTTAACAAAGCGCTCTAGTAAATTATATTGTTTACTCTAGTAGCCCTAAATCTCACTGCATACAAGCTTTGGAATGCACAAGGGAGACCAATTACCAATGCACAGTTATTGTGCCGGTAGACAAGGGTCGCACGCGCACTCGTAGCAGCTGTTAGCGAAAGCACACTACATCTGCGCAAAGCATGTGCATCTCAAATGCCGCTCTATGTAGAAGCAAAGCGGCGATGAACGTACAAATTTCTGCAGAATGATTCTTATGTATTTTGCTCGTATAAGTGATTTTCCCACCGTGACCTACGGCCTAACAGGAGGCGTCGCGATGATTAAAAAAATAAGTACGCTACAGTCTCGGAGACAACGCCGCCTGCGCTCGGTTATTTGGTCTTGTCGAGACACAATGTCGAGCAAAACCAGAGCTGCAGTGTCACACGTGTAGGTGTCGGAAGAAGAATCTCAGTTCTTGTCTAAAGTTATCCTCAGCTTTACTCCGCGAAAGTCTCAAAATCACTGCACTCACCGGACGCGAACAACCCTACATATTATATAAGCTGTAGCCGACCAGAAAATGAAAAACAAGCTTAGAGAGCTGTGTACCTTCGTCAGGCCAAACTAAAATTACTTCCGCTAAATCTCCACATCCCGCGGGGAGCTGCTCTGAGGATAAGGGAAAATACCGTTGACGGAAATTGGATGGAGATCAGGGAGCGGCGTCCTAAAAAAAAAAGAAAAAAGAAGGACGACGTCTATGTGGCTGCAGGCGCAGTCGCTATCGCAAGATTCACAGGCCCACGGTCGAGTGAGCACTGCAAAAACAAATTCGTAAAGGTCACTGCAATCTCACAGACTTTCTGCTTTCCTATTCCGGCTCAAATAGCTCCGTCCATCCGCTTCCCTTCTCAGTAGAGATTAAAGAAAACCGGGAGGGAGTGCAGGGAAGGCTTCATGGCTTTTTAGAACTGAGATTTCTAGACACCATTGTTTCCTTTTAGAAAGCATTAACTCTATTTCATTCCTCATGCGAACTTCGACTTCATTTCACCATTGTGAGCGAACAGAAAGGCAACAAAAAGGCCAAAGGCACAGCGCGCAGGAAGAAAAGCTTTACCTAGTTCGCTGATCACAAATTTGTCTAAGATCCGCGAAAAAGGAAATGGCCTAATGAGAACTTTGCTTAAGGTAAAAAATCCCGGTTTCAAATGAAAACGCATCTTTGTATTCTTGAATAACTCAGGAAATGTAAATCATTCCCTGATCGCTGTTTGCCTCCTTGAATCAAATACAGGCGCACTTTATATCCGGCTGGCACTGTCCATCTAACTTAAGGTTCAGAAGTTCGCGACAAACAGCAGCTGAAACATGGTGCCCGTGGAACGAAGGAGCCCCAATGCGTGGCAGCAGCGATATATGAAAAATTGGAGAGGTAACACCTGTTCCAATAAAAGGGATTACTTGAACAATTCTTTTGTATATAGATGCCGCCATTGAGTCTTGGAGCCCCTTCGACAACGAGCACCACGTTGCAGCTCATATTTCATTCCGAAAATTCACTGTGATGTGGAATTCTCATTGTTTTAATAACCAGTGTTTCTTGTGAGCTATTTTGAAATAACAGGATTGCTCCAACTTTAGCAGAATTCTGAAAGCATTGGGGATTGTTGGTGTAGTGATTGTCATCACGGTAGGCTACCGAATCAACACCGGAATCGGCGTTGATGTCAGCTGATTTTTATGAACGAAAACTTGTCGAGAAGATCAAGCACGAATATCCCCGACAATCGACTGGATATTTCTTCAAAGTACATGGCGGCAATGTGAACCCCAAAGTCGCTTATAAGTGCAGCTGGCGTATTCGCATAGGCTACGAGCTGTATCTATTTTGAGACAGTGTATAAAGTTTTCTTATATTCTGGGACGCAAAGAATGTGACTACATTTTTCAAATGGCTCCAATTCCCATATTACTGGACATATTATAGGCACTTGATTTCAAATTGTTTTTTCTTTCTATCTTGATTTTCACTCTTCGCAAACACGTTCTTAATCGCTCAAGCACAGTTCATTTTCATGTACTACTTGACCGTCGCACCACAAGGTATAACCCGGGCAAGATAGTTTCAGAAATTTAAGTCAATCTTTTTACTACCCGAATACACCTGCGTTCAGCATTTACGCATAACCAGCTTTCTTTTTCAAACTATTTCAATCGCCGAATTGCAGGTAAAATGGAGGCTGGTAAAAGTTGCAGTGCAGTCCCAGCAAATGTCGTAGCTTATTTTCCTTCTTAAACAATATTGTTTAGTTTCCTTAGGTAGTTTAAAAATAAGACGTACATAATTTATATAACTTGTTTTTAAGCACTTCAAAGAGAAAATTTTGTCAATATCAACTGCTATGCTAAATGATGTCGAAATTCTCGGAGATGAAATTCACAGAGCAACCTTAATTGTCTTAGACTTGATCACTAAGATCTGTTGTGTTAAAAAAAAATCACTGACGATTACGATACTCTATTATGCGAAATTTTCGCGCAGCTCTATACGTGCTTTCATTTCTCGATATATTGGCTGGCGCGGACAATGTTTCCTGCGGCGCGTTGCAAACGGAGCTAAGTGTGGTGCGCCTGCCTTGCAAATCGGGAGATCACGAGAGGCAGCGCGTAAGTAACACGTGGGTGCGATTCCCAGCAGCCACCACATATGGACCTCCGCTCATGCAGCGCTTTATTTTCCCGACACACGACACGCGCTAATCTGGCGCCATATCGTAGTCATCGTCCTCGCAGAGTGCGTCTTGCACGGCATTAGGCTCTTTTTCTGTGATAAGATAGCTCGCTAGCTAGGCAGCGTCAGCAGTTACAGCGCCGCTGTGGCACTAGCGATGCGGTCTATGAAAGCCGCCGCGCCTGATAATAAAGGTTCTTCGGTTGTTGCTTGTTGAAGGTGAATGACGCATACTTCTTTGCGTCTGGTCGCGACGCAAACATGGTATCAGAAGCGGCGCCCATCGATCTGAGGCACTACGGCTCTCGGATGTCAGACTAGCCCTGAAACGAGGACGCCGCGGGCCCACTAAACAGTGCCAGACGCCGGACAAGCCAACAGGTACTTTATAAGGAACGACTAAGTAAGATGGCTTTGTTTCAAATTGCTCCACCCGAGCTCTTCAGCTTCGCAATACCCAACGACTGGCCTCCCTGGAAACAGCGATTTCTTCGCTTCCGAACAGCGTCTGGACTAGACGGCAAGCGAGAAAAGAGTCAAGTAGATGCATTGGTGTATCTAATGGGACCTCAAGCCTAGCATATCTTCAAAACATTCAAACTTGAGCCTGGTGACCAGAAGTTTGAGGACCTACTGCAGGAGTACGAGGCCTACTTTGTACCTCGACGGAACATCATTTATGAAAGGGTCAAGTTTAACATTCGAACGTGACAAGACGGCGAATCTGTCGAGGATTTTTTTTACTGCACTGCACGCGCTTGCTTCCACGTGCTACTACGGGGAGCTGCGAGAAGATTTAACTCGAGATCGTTTCGTGGTGGGTCTCCAAGACCATAAGAATTCGAGAGCTCTGCAAATCGATCCAGACCTAAAACTACAAAAAGCATTGTTGGTGGAACGACAGAACGAGACCATCAACCAAAAGCAGGCAGAGCTTCAAGGCGTGCGAGAACAGGAAGTCGACCAAATACAGTCGCAGAGGTGTACGCGACAAGTGGGGAAGAACGTTCCTCCACCTGAAAGTGGGAGCAACGTTCCCAAACCATGCGGCTGGTGCGGGAGAAACAGGCACAGTCAAGCGTCCTGTCCAGCGAAAGACGCAGTCTGCAGAAAGTGCGACAAAAGAGGACACTTCGAGGCAGTTTGTCAATCAACCTCAGCTGTCGGGAACGTCGAAAACCGGACCGACAAACCAGACTTCCTCGAAGTCTCATCCCATTCATCCGCTTAAAGGGGTGAAGTTCCCATTCTTGTTGAATCCTCGAATGTGGTATTCAACATAGATACTGGCGCGTACGACACGGTCATTGCGGCGGAGCTCTTCACTCGCATCTTTCCTGCGATAAAACTTCAACCAGCAAGGCGCCGGCTTCAGGGACTTGATGGTAAATCCGTTGCGGTATCCGGTATGACTGCCATGAATATGGCGTTTGCGGGAACGAGCAGCCGCGAGGACGTGTACGCACTTCAAGGCCTCCGAACCAGTCTTTTTGTTAAACCAGCGATAGAAAGGCTCTGCGTACTACCACAAATCAACGTAGCGAAGAAACTGGACCCAGAAACTGCCTTTCCACAAGTGTTCCACGGACTGGGAACCTTCAAAGAAGAGTATGATCTCAAGTTGATACCGGAAGCAAAGCCTGTCGCGCTGTCGTTCCCACGTAGAGCCCCCCTGCCTTTGTTAAAAAAAACAAGACAAGAGCTCGAGCGGATGCAAGCACTAGGCGTCATTTCTCCTCTCACCGAGCCTACTACATGGTGCGCGCCTATGGTTGTCGTTCTTGAACCCTCAGGTGCTGTTCGAATCTGTGTTGACTTCACGGAACTCAACAGATACGTTCAATGATAATGGCATGCCGTACCGGCCTTCGAGTAAACCATCAGAATGCTACGGTGAGCCAGCACGTTTTCGAAACTCAACGCGAACTCCGGTTTCTGAAGGGTTCAGAAGGGTTTGGGTGCGAGCTAGTTGGTACGGATCATTCATATTTAAAACAGCGCCAAAAAACACGGACAAGGGAGGACACAGGACGAGCGCTGGCAGATACCGCTGAGTGAACGAAGCAAAGGATACACAACTTTTATCACGCAGTTCGGACAGCTTGATTTCAACCGACTTCCGTTCTGAATTTCGTCGGCCCCCGAACATATTAAAAGACCAATTGAGCAGGTTCTTTCAGGACAAGACGGAGTCGTCTGCCACATGGAAGATGTGATTATTTTGGGTGCCACGCAGGCGCACCATGACGAGCGGCTTCGGGCAGTGATGGATCGCCTCCACACAGCAGGCATTACTTTGAACAGAGATAAGTGCGAATTCAGTGTCACCCAGGTTTCATTTTTGGGACATACAATCGGGAACAACGCAGGGCGCCCCAATAAGCAAAAGCTTGACGTGGCGGCAGAAATGCCGCATCCGACGTCCAAGACAGAGTTGCGGTGCGTGAGGGCCATGGCAAATTATCTGGCCCGCTTTGTGCCCCGCATGGTGGAAGTCCTTCAGTCTCTTTCTTCAATGATGAGCTCAAGACAGGATGTTGTGTGGGGTCCCGTGCAGGAAGCCGCCTTCAAGAAGTGTAAATCTCTTCTTTCATCGGACCCTGTTCTGGTAATCTACAATTCAAACATGGAAGCAATGGTCACAGTAGACGCCTCATCGTACTGTCTTGGAGCTTTCTTGCTCCAAAGGCAACAAGACGGTCAGTACAAAGTGATTTCGTGTGCTTCCAGAACTCTTACAACCACCGAGCGGTGATACGCCCAAATTGAAAAAGGACTTGCCCTCATGTGGGATAGTGAAAAGTTGCGTAATTATTTCCAAGGAAAGCGCTTTAGCTTCGAGACAGATCACGAACCACTCGTATCTTTGTTTGGGTCAAAAGAAATTGACGAACTAACACCGAGGCTACAAAGAATGCGCATGCGTATGATGTGCTACACGTATGACGTTGTGTATGTTCCAGGCCGGGACTTGACGATGGCGGACGTGCTGTCTCAGTCACCTCTTCTACAAACGGGATCCCTGCAACTGGAGGACGAGATCGAGGGCTATCTGCGATTGGTGGCTTCGGCAGTCCTGGTAACAGCACCCAGTTTACAGCTTATCGCCCAGGAGGAAGAGCAAGACCCGGTATGTCAAGCTCTTACCAACCTGTGTACTAAAGGTGGGCCAAGCAGTCGAGACGTTGGGTTTGACCTGAAGCCTTACTGGGAATGAGAGGCAAAGCATTGCCCTTGTAGAAAACCTGCTCATGTGCGGCTCTTGGATGGTGATCCCACTGACACTACGGCAGCTCGTCCTTAAAATAATTCACGAGGGACACTTCGGAATCGAGAAGTGCCGCGCACGTTCCAAGAACTCAGGTTTCTGGCCAAGTATCGACGCGGACATTGAACGACTTGTTAAGAACTGCCACAGCTGCATCCAGCAGAACACCAACCGAAAGATGCATCTGCAACCGACCAAGTTTCCAGATAGGCCATGGCAGCACATTGCGATGGATTTATTCTTTCTTGATAGCAAATGGTGGCTGATCATCACGGATTATCTTTCACGATACCCGGAGGTCATACCGTTGAGTAACCTGACTTCATCAGCCGTAATAAACCACTTCAAATCCATTTTCGCCAGACACGGGATTCTGGAAGTAGTTGTTTCCAATAATGGGCCGCAATTCTCAAGAGCCTTCGGCGCTGAATTTTCAAAGTTTGCATCAGAGTACAACTTTGAACACGTGACGTCTAGCCCTCATTATCATTTGAGCAACGAAATGGCAGAGTCCGCCGGGTAAATTATCAAGCGCTCCTTAAAGAAAACTGCTGACGCTTATAAAACTCTTCTGGCCTACAGGACACGCCCACTCAATAACGGATACAGCCCCGCCGAGCTGCTCATGGGGAGAGGACTGCGTACGGCCCTGCCCACGTCCGGCGAAAGCCTCCAGCCTCGGACACCTGACTTCCAAGAACTGGCAGCTTTCGAGAAGTCGCAGCGTCAGCGCCAGAACCGAGACTACGACTGACGCCATGGAGTGCTTGATCTGCGTGAGCTGTCCGAAGGAACTGACGTATGAATCGTAGACCTCCAAAGAGGACTCGTTCGAGGAAGCACCGATGGGCCCAGATCGTCCTGGGTCGACTCTGGGGAAACTTCTCTACGCAGAATTGCACTCATCTCGTCCCGCTGCCTCCGACAAGTTTAGAAGACGGCCGAGGAACAACGCAACTAACAGCAGAATCACTAGAAATTTGCAGTGATGAAAGAAGCAGTGCGCAAGAGTGTAACGATCCCTGTCACAATCACACATGAAGCGGAAGGTGTGTGGTTCCTCTAGAACGATTTCAAGCTTCGTAACAAGAGTGGCTTCATTCAAACAAACAAAACAAAAAAAGAGAGACGAATATGTGTGATAGGATAGCTCGCCAGCTTAGGCAGCATCAGCAGTTACAGCACCACTGTGGCTCAAGCGATCTGGTCTATAAAAGCCGCTACTTCATGATAATAAAGGTTCTGTGGTTGCTGCTCGTTGGAGGTGCAGGACGCGCACTTCTTTGCATCTGGTCGCGACGCAAACACTTATCACGCTTTCGCCATGCCCTTCTCCACTTCCCGCCTCAAGGTGCAGCTGCATCCTCCTCCTCTTCTGGTTTCATCCTCACGTTCTTCACTATAGCCTTCTTTCTTGTCCCACTGTGCTCCGCGTTCGTTTCACTTTCGATGCACTCGTTCGCTCGGTTACGAGGGGGACGGCTCCGATGCTCGCCACAGGGACGGGTACCTAAAACCTGCACTCTAAGAAGCGATGCTACTTGTTGTAGCCGCCTTACTGCCTGCACATAAACATGACTCTTGTGTGTCTGGACCACCTCATCAATGAATGAATGTGTATCTAAATAAAATGTTTAGAGATTTCAACAAACACACAGCATCTGTTCGCGCAATTATTTCAGTATATTTTCTTATATTGCTCTTTCTTCTGACAGCAATTTTTGTGCGCATCTAAAATGCTCTGTACCAGTTTGCCAGGTCAGCACAAGCTACCCATAACGCGATTTCCAGCGTCAAGAAACACGAGCTTAACGATGAAAACATGTATGGCTATAACTCTTATTATTTACTCGCGTACTGTAGCTGTTTTATCTAGGCAAATATTTGAGGTTGCAGAAGCGGGCGTTCTTGCACTTTCATTCTCATTTCGGCAAACCGAGCTGCACAAACAGGTTCTCGGTTAAGACAAGTGATATAATCAGAATCGTACAATCCTATCGAAAAACCGTATGCTCTTTAAACAGCACATCCAATAAACTTATATGATCACATAGAACCTTGTTGATTTACATATAAAAAGCCTATAATTGTACACCATCGATGGGATATAAGTTACGGCATTTTGCAAACATGCTTTCTATCCAAAGAATTAAAAACAATCAGATTTTTAATATTAATAATAATCGTTATTACTTTTTTACACGTTATCACGTTCAACTTTGTAGCGGATAAGGTTATTATGCTGTTCTAGCAGGAAAAAAGTCGGTGGAAATTGTATAAACGTAATACACTTGCGGAAAACTGCTCCTGCCAGGAAAATTATTTTTCTTACTTTCACTTGCTTTCTTTTTGATCAGTACTATTAGGGCGAGTAGCTTAACGCAAGAAGCCAATGCTGTATTCAGTAAAGCATATTGACGGTTACTGTAGATCTCGCAACCACGGCGAGGCGGTGCTACTGCACCCCTTAAGAAGCTGTGCCGCACAAAGGTGCTTTACTGCAGAAAGATACTACAAAAAGGCGCCGTTAAACATAGGCCCCCTATGTTTAAAGGCGCCTTTTTGCATTATCGTCGTCACACCACTGCGTGATGTCCCCACGGCAGCGCGTGCTCTTGTGCAGTTGGTCGCTGCGCTGGTACGACCTGGACTGGGTGACGTTGCTCTCAGCCCTGGAATGAGGAGACAACGACGATGGCGGGCAACATGACGATGAAAACGAGAGGAAATTAATTTTAATTATGGGGTTTTACGTACCAAAACAACTTTCTGATTATGAGGCACACCGTAGTGGAGGACTCCGGAAATTTCTACAACCTGGGGTTAATTAACGTGCACCTAAATCTAAGTACAGGGGTGTTTTCGCATTTCGCCTCTATCGAAGTGCGGCCGCCATGGCCGGGAATCGATCCCACGACCTCGTGCTCAGCAGTCCAACACCATAGCCTCTGAGCAACCACGGTGGGTACGAGAGGAAATGTATTCATACCTTTGTTGCAAGGTGGTGACTCGATCAGAGTACTGAGCGCTTCTTGCTAACATGGGAGCCAGCACGGCGTTCAATAACCTCCTGCGTAAGCCGAGACAAACGGCGGACAGGAAAGCCAGCGGGCCTCCATTGAATATGTCGTTTACTCCTCGTGGTTTCTTGCGTTGTCGGAGTCGTCTCAGGAAATCGCGGTCGGTGTGCTCATGAATGTGCCAGTGCCTGCGTTTTCGGCAAAATCCTTTTTCCTCTTGCCGACTAGTAATGTCGTGGCTTGCTTTGTTGTCCGGGTCGACTTAGGGGCAGGGGACCATAAGGTGATGTTTTCTTGGACAGGAGGGTAACTAGCTCGACAAAGGCAGGCAAGTTGCAACGTTGGCCGGAATGTGACGCTAAATTTCAAGCGGATCATAACAGCGCTCAGTAGTGCCTGCGACAACAAGACAATCCTGGGACTCAACCTGCAGAGCGCCTTCGATTAGGTGAAACACACGGCGATTCTGTCCGAAGTCTCCAAGCCTAACATGGGCGAAAGATCCAACTACATCAAGGACTTCCTCACTGGCAGGGCCGCCGAGTAATGAGCAGGCGACCTACAGGCGCAAGAGAACAAGCTCGGGAGCGCCGGCACACCACAGGGATCATTCATTTCGCCGATGCTTTTCAACCTGCTAATGATCGGAGTAGCCGAGAAGCTCTCGGACATCGAAGATGTCCAGCACACCATCTACGCGGACGATATCTCGCTGAGGGTGACCGGTAGCGGCAACGCCCACATCGAGGGCGCGCTGCAAGCCGCCGTCCACGCCATAGAAGACCGGCTGGAAGGCACCGGACTGAGATATTCGCCGAGGAAATCGGAGCTTCTCATACCCCCACCTACCAACAATGGCAGAGTCAAGACCAGACAACGCGAATACGAAACAAATCAGAGTCGTAACTAACTGCGGCAACGTGATCACCGAGTTCAGCAAAATCAGGATGCTAGGCATGGTCATCGGAAAGCACGGAAGAAACGGCGAAACTATCGCCCGTCTCACGGCAAAAGCGGCCAACGCGATTTGACTCCTCAAGCGAGTCACTTCCAGGAAGGCTGGCATGAGAGAGGAGAGCCTAATTAGACTCGTCCAATCCTTCATCATAAGCCACGTCGCGTACGTTGCAGCCTACCAAAGATGGCTGCAACATGAAGGCAATAAAATCAACATAATCATCAGAAGAGCGTACAAGACGGCGCTGAGCCTGTTCTAGTCCACGAGCACGACCCTCATCTTTCAACTCTGGATACACAACACGCTCGAAGAAATAGCCGAAGCCCAACGGACAACTCAACTCGAGCGCCTATCCACGACCAAAGCCGGGAGGAAGATATTGGACGACCTGGGAATAGGACGCTCGAACGAGGCGGAGATGTAGCTCCCCGCTCCCGAAGAGGTCCGACGCCAGACCAGAGTCGACCCCATATCCAAGGACATGAATCGCGAGTTCACTATGGGAAGAAGATCGGCGAGATGCAAGGCTCTCGTTGACCTGCACGCCGACGACGAGCACGCGCGGTACGTGGACACAACCGAATACCAACGAAACGCCTTCGTAGCGGTTGTCATAAAAGCCACAACCGGCGCCACAAGGACGGCAGCGAGCATGAGAAGCGCTGGAGCAGAACAAGCGGAGGAGAGAGAGAGAGAAAACATTTATTTATCGTGAGTTTGGGAGACTTCCTCGCAGGGTGGAGCCCTTAGTTCAGGGCCCCTTTGGCTCGCGCCAATACGCGTGCCCGCCGGATGAGCCGTCGCTGCTCTTGCGGGTCTGAGGTGGTCAGCGCAGTCTCCCAGAAGGAAGGGGAAGGTGAAGGAATAGGGTAATAGGTGGACATCACCCTGGCCATCGCCAACGCAGGCTGTCACACGGTGATGAGCGACTCGAGACAGGCGGTGCCAAACCTCGCCAAAGCCCACATCTGCTGGGAGACCGAGCGCGTACTGCGAGCGGCCAAGCTGCAAGGCAGAAAAGTGATAATCAAGTGGTTCCCGGCGCACGCGGGCGACGCGTCGGGACGTAATGAGAACCACAATGAGACGGCACACGCAACGTCAAGAGCGCTAACCAACCGCGCCCCGGCGACAGACCATCCAACGTGGTTCGGAGCCAAGGACCACATTACGGACTACAATGACATCACGAAGGCCTACCGCCTGGCTCGCAGGACTCTCCCACCCCCGCACCCGAGACTGAGTCGAGCGGAAGGGCTACTACTAAGACAGCTCCAGAGCGCATCACTACCGAGCCCGGGACAGATGCATCGCATGTACCCCGAGACACTCCCGACCGATAAGTGCAGTGTCTGCCGGAGTTACACGGCAGATTACATGCAAATCTTATGGGACTGGATCAAAAATTCAGAGGAAGCAAGATCAAGAACGATCCCGCCGCGGCTCGAGGCAGCCGCGAAGTGCTACGATCAAGACCAACAGCTCTGGGCCGCCCAGCAGGTTCTTCGGGCGCTGCAAAGGCAGGGGCCCAGCGAGCCGGCAACGGCGAGCGGAGGCCCGCGGCGAATAACGGCAACCTCGCAGATGACGTAGGCCCTCGTTGGGGCGAGTGAGCGAGTGAAATAAAGTTTGCTTCAATCCAATCTCACTCTCCTCCCCTCTTTCTTCATCGTTGCCCGCATCTCTCGTTCTGCGCCTGCTCTCCCCTCGTTGGTAGCAGCGCTTGTGTTTCGGTGGGTCCCCTCTTGTAGCACGAGGCGCTCAGTTGCGCGGCGCGTGCTCTTTCTCTCCCTCATTGCTCGTGGCGCTTGCGCCGCATATGCTCTAGGTGAACTACCGATGAAAAAGTACGAAAAGCCCTCGTTGCCTGGGCCGAAAGGGCCGCTCCTCCTGAGGGGCAATTCTAGGACTCGGGCCTGCGAGATCATAACTGAGTCTCAACAAAGTTGTTACCACCACCCACCCATTTAGGGCAATGATAAATGAACCATTTTTTTGCAACGGATGCAAGCAATAAACAGTGCAAGGACGTGCAAATATTTGTAGACGAACGATTTGACTCTGTACGGCGCAGCGCCTGGCTCATTTTCGAATTTCTCTGATGTAAGCAGTTTCGCGGGCGGGCAGCAGTGTTTCTTGTTTTCGGGGCTCTTGTTGCACTGAGCGACACATAAATATTATGTACCAAGCTGGTGGCATGACGATGCCACGCTACCCCAAGTGTAAACACAGACACCTGTAATACGCATTCGAACGCTGACGGGCGCGCCGTTGCTCTGGTTAGAAATTAGGAGACCCGCGACGTTGGTTTTTCCCGCTACAGGAGCAATCGATGCTAGCGTCTTGGGCGGAAGCTTAAGGTTGTCTTGTCTATGTGCCTCTCTTTCGCCCTTGCTTATTCATATTCGGAGGGTTACTATTTCCGCTCTGTCCTGATAGCTAGAAATCACATGAGATAGGAATTTTTCTTTTATTATTATAGTCACAGCCATTCTAAGAATAGTTGCGAAGACAAGAAACACCAATAGTTTAGACGCATGAACGCTTACGAGAGGGCTTAGTGCGGAGGCGGCTGTAGTGTTCTGAGCACGTGCTGGTGGGCGAGTTGGTTATGCATGATTAGAACGAAGGCGCTAAATAAAACGACAGACGTAGGAAGGAGACACGAGACAACCACGAAGGCGCACTAACAACTGAGCGTTTTGTTTCTTGACGCAGGAATAAATACCTGCTGCCAAGGATCAAAACAACAAGAAGAAACAGGGCCGCCATCTGCATCGCACAAGGAAACCACAATACAGAACAACTAAGTGCCGCTCCCAAGATACGCCAGTTCCTTTCTCGAAACGGAAACTGAGGCTTCACTGATGTAATCATCACCACGCTTTTTGATCTCAAGCGCTTCAAATATCTCCCTTGTCAGTTCATCATCAGCTCTGTTCAAAATACAGGTTCTATCAAAATCTGGAATACACTTGTGAGCCTAATACCCTTGTTACACAGGCACCGTTAACCGCGGTTAGCTGGTTTTTCATATTATATCGGTGCTCATGCAATCTATCATTCAGGGATCTGCCCGTTTGGCCCACATATGATGAACCACACGACAAGTGAACCGAATAAACTACTTTCTTTACACATCCGACGTGCTTCTGCCCATGTTTTTTTTTTTTTTTGCGTAAACCTGTTTATTTTTCCCATGACCTGCGTTCACCTTGGGACACATCAAACCATGACGTTTCCGAGCGGAAAATAAAACCCGAACACAAGCTCGCTTGCCTACATTTTTCAAATTGTAAGATATGCCGTGAACATATGGAATGATAGCACACCTCGTTTCAGAAGGGCCTGTTCTACCCTGGCTTACACGTTATGTTCCCTGAGCTGCCTGAGCATTTTTTTTCTGCAACAGATGTGATCAAATGGTGAGGATAACTTGCTCCTTTGAGACGGCTGACCTTACAATGAAAACTGCTTTGCAGCCGATGCACACATGACTTGTTAAGAGCGTTGGTTAGACATGATTGAATGATGCCTCTTTTTATTGCTTTTGAGTGAGCTGAATGGTAGGAGAGGATGCGTTTGCTAGCCCTTGGCTTGAACTGCCAGCACACATTTTGATAGAGTCTGTGTTTTCAACAGAATTGATGATTAACTGACAAGAGTATATTGAAAGCGCTTGAGATCAAAAAGCGTGGTGATGATTGCATTAGTGAAACCTCAGTTTTCCTTTCGACCAACGAACTGGCGTATGTTGGGAGCGGCACTTAGAATGTGTTCTGTATTGTGATTTCCTTGTGCGATGCAGATGACGACGGCCCTGTTTCTTCTTGTTGTTTTGATCCTTGGCAGCAGGTATTTGCTCCTCTGTCGAGAAATAAAACGGTGAGTTGTCAGTGCGCCTTCGTGGTTGCCTTGTGTCTCCTTCCTACGTCCGTTGCTTTATTTGGCGCCTTCGTCGTAATCATGTAGTATTCTTAAGGCTAATTGTAGATATTACTGCGGTGGCGCTTAACAACACTGTAATAACCGCGCACGTTTCAGGAAGATGCTGGAAAAAAATTAATTCGCCTAAACAAGGTAGAGGGACAGCAGTGTCAAACCATAAAATAAAGCTGGCCCGAAAGTAAGAGCGCCGGTAAGGTCGTGGGGCAAAAGTACACAACCCCGAAAAGAGAAAGCTGAAGCATTGTGTACGTGCGCACATCCGTACGAGTGATCTATCAGACGGTAAGACGCGCTGGCTACATTTTTTCGCGCCAGACATATAGTTTGTTCTGGGAGGGCCTCCAGGCCCATCGAGCCTTCTTTTCTCTCCCAGCCGCTCTTCGACTGGCCGTTTCTGCTTGTGACGTGGCCATAAAACACCGCTCAGTGCTTCACGGATGCCGCTACCGATGCCGTCTCTCGGGCGTTCTGCTTTTTCTTGAGCGCGACTTGCGCTTGTTGATGTCTTAACGCCAGCAGCGTGGCCCCGAAATTGGCCCCCCATCCTTCGAGTGTTACGCCGCCTTCTGCGTTTTCCTTTGCGCCCTCGGAGCTCATTTTCGGGGTATTGGTGTAGAGCGGCGCACGCCATCGTAGCATTTTTGTTTTGTTCTTTTGTGTGTTTTTATTTTTTGTTTTCTATTCAGAACCACGACGTTTCTCTTGACTAGAGTGACATACTCCTTCTCCAGTACTCTCTTACGAGCGAGCAGTTCTCGTTTTGTTTTTATTGTATTTTTTCCGGAGCACCCTACGTAAACAGAAGAGGGTCCACTATTTCTCTACCGCTATAGATCAGGCCGTTCACGAACCCACCAGTTCTTTAAAAGTGGGAGCCAGTGTTTTTTTAGTGTTTCAATCGAGAAAAAGAAAACAAGGATGGAGAAAACAGCCCGAGAAAAGCTTCAAAAGAAAAAAACAGGAAAGACAGGCTACCGTCATGTGTGGTTGCATGTGTGTGCTAGGATGAATGGTTCTTGTTGAGGAGCTGGCGGAAAAGAAAGAACACACCATCGCCGGTCGCATCTCTCGGCTCTTTAAAAACGGATAGTTCCTGCAGAAAAGCATACGCTCTGTCTTCGGCGAACTTATGCTTGCACAGTGCGGATGGCAAGTAGGTAGTGGTGGCTTGGCGGCTCAGGCGTCCCCGCTTGGCTTCTGCGCTGAGGGAGCAGTAGCGTCGGCAGTTCTCCACTTCTCGCTGATCTCGTCGCACCTCGCTCAAGTACGCAGCAGCGGCTGCGCACCGGTCTAACGGATTCCAGCGGACGAGTGACTTCCAGCTGTCCTAGTGTGATATCAATTATATGGGCAGTCCAGAAGCATTTTTGCCAACGCCGTTGCCGTTACCGTTGGCGTCGGCGTCAACGTAGGAGTCGCCGTGCTGCGTACGGCGCGGCCGCGGGGGCGCCATCTTGAAGGGGACCTGCGATGTGTACAGAGTCTAGGTGCGCGGAGGGCTCAAAGCTTCGTGTGCGCTGTGCTCTCGAGGCTTGGTTTGCGTAGAAGCCAGAGGCAGCACGAAGGTCAATTCGCTCGCTGCTGCTGCGGCGCTTCTTCGGGGAGGGAGTTGACAGGGAATTTCCACGGACACCGGGTGAGATGTGTTCTTGTTTGCTCGTGCGCGCTTGACTCCGTGCTTGTTATTTAGTTAGTAAGCGAGAGTTTGTAAGTTCATATGACTTACAAAGCTACCATCCTTACTTCCTATAGCTGTCTACTACTTTGCTATTACAATCGATGTTTCACCTTTCGGGCGAAACGGCGAAACTGATTCTGTTTATTGAGAGATGCAAGAAAAAAGGAGGACAGTTTCTGTTTAAGTACGGAGGCAGAGCATCGAGAGTTCATGGTAATACTCAAACCCTTCCTAATCTTGTGATATAATGACTGAAATACATTTAAACGTCGTTAAACACATCCAAAATCATTCATTATAAACGTGACAATGAAGTAAGGATAGTGCCCCCACACTTATAATTCAATAATAGTTATCTATAGTTGTTCAGTCTATAATATAATATAATATTAGTTCACTTATAGTTCAATAATGTAGCCTAAGCCTGTTCACCAAGGTGCACCATTCTTTACCGGGACAAGCAGAGATACTTAGTGAAATATATCGGCAATTTCCGACAGCAATTATAAAATATTTATTTATTTATTTATTTGTTTATTTATTAGTTCTATACAGCAGCCTCCATTTTTGAAGCCAAGGAGAAGTGGACACATTATGTTTCATGCAAAAAAATTTAGTATGCAGCAGAGACGTTCAAGTTAACAGAAGAGGTAAGAAAAGAAGCATTAATAAGCGCAAGTACCTAAACCCCAGGCAATCTTCACATTAGCCTAACGGTCATCCATTCAGAAAAGGATAGTTTTCCGAAACAAAATACAAGCACAAGCGCACCGATTAAGTACACGTAAGCGGAAATAAAACCGCAAAGGCGAACATTCATTCGGTTATATCCCTATATAGACTCAGCCGCAAAACTAAAATCACGTTGAAGATTACTGATAAGGTTCGTATTCCCTAGCTGAGGCAAGAAAAACCAAGAAAACAAAAACAGAAATTGCAGCCCTGTAAGAAGCTCATAAGTACATGACGGAATAAATTCACGGAACTGGGCCGGATGTAACACACACAGTATTAGTAAAATGTTTTCGAGAAGTTCCCGCGAGGAATAAAAATACAATAAAATGATTACACTAATATGCACGTACACTGACGCATAAAAAAAGTCCTCACTGCGACTCGAACATTACAGATATGGTTGCACGGCTTATCTGAATGCATCAGCTGATGTTAGTCCGGGTACGTTACCAGGAAGCGTATTCCAGGCTTGGTGGTTCGGGGAAAGAAAGAGAAACGAAATTTATTTATTTACCTATACTGTCGATCCCATCAGGTATCATAACAGGAAGGGAATTTATATAGTTATCTTACAGTGTAATAATAATAATTAGTACAATATTAAGGTTCAATACAATACATAGGCAATTAGCAAAGGCACACAATACAGTAGGCCGAAAAATAACATATTACGTTTGTTAATGTTGTGAAAACAACGCGTAATCTAAAAGGTAGAAAATTCGCAAAGGTGAACAAAATGGTAGGCATTAGTTACACAATTATATATGGCACCAAACTTAAGAGCAACAAGGGGTAAAGAGATAGGCTGTCAAATAGCAAAGGTGGTAGGTGATAATTACAACAGAAAAAGAGGTAAACAATTTGCATAAATAAACAATGGTACTCAATATTGGCAACCAACACAATATATAAAAGTTAAATATACACAAGTGGTATTAGTCGGTAAGATACGTTTCAGGTGTTGTTAAATAAATTGGGTTTATGTACGCAGTATAATAAAATTAAATCAAATGGCACAGAAATCAATGGTAACACACGTACGCTAAAATTTTGAAGCATGCAATTCATTTTCGGCTAATGTTAAAAAAAAAGCTGACAACGTTGGACTGTTAGTAATACTAGGGTCCAGCTTATTGCAATCACGCGTCATTAAAGGGAAAACGAATGCTTATGATTTTCCGTATGAGATAGGTGTTCGTTTAGTGATAGTGAGTGTTCATGTTGGGTGAATCATGTTTGTGCATAGATAAGTATTCGTAACTGCCTATTTTTAATTCATAATGAATAGGTTGTTACATAATTTTTAATCGTGCAAGCTTGGCTCGGCTTTGTAAGGTCAGTATACCGGCCTGCCTTGGCAATTCTGTACGTGAATCTGTTTACCTATATTTATTTTGAATACATCTTAGTGCCTTCCTTTGAATTGCTTCTGGTTTGTTAATGAGATCCGACAAATGTGTTATATGCTAGTAGTTTTGTTTTTGGGGGTGCTAGTCTGAGACGTGTGTTTAGCAAAACAACTTTTTTTGTGCGGTCGATGTAACATTGTTAACATGGCGCTCCCGTCTAAAGGCGTGTGTTAATGTTAAGTCAAGGTACTTGTATTGCTTCACTTTGTTAAGTGTAGCGTTATTTACAGTGTAAGTAAATTCTGATCTGAAATTGTTTTCTCGTAATTGATAAAGTAGCTGATTTTTTAATGTTCAAGGTCATTTGCCATTTGTTACACCATTTGCTAACAAGTGATAAAACGTCGTCCAAAGCTGCATGGTCATTACAAGTATTGATTAATTGATACAGAACACAATCGTCAGCAAAAAGGGAAACATTGACTGGAATATTAGAAGGCAGATCATTAATGTATATGAGAAATAAAACTGGAGTCAGGACGCTTCCTTGTGCAACTCCGAATCTTACGCTGAATTGAATGGGATACTGCTGATTAACTTTTACAAATTCAGTGCGGTTTGTATGTAGTCTTTCATCCAGTTGAGAATAGGTCCTTTTCCGAAGGTAACCTGGAGTTTATAAATTAATTTATGTGTTACGCGATCAAAAGCATTTCAAAAATCTTGAAAGATTAGATCAATTTGTTTCTGTCGATCAATACTTAACGATACATCGTACACAAGCTCAATTAGTGGTATGAACATGGAAACACGTTTGTGAAAACCATGCTGACAATCTGTAAGTATTTCTTCCTGTTCTAGGTGTTTGGTTATTTGCTTTAAGATAATGGGTTCTAGTAGTTTACAAACTGTGCATGTTAGTGAGATTGGCCTGTAGTTAGCGGGTTCTGTTTTACTTCCAGATTTATGAATTGGTTTCACTTTAGCTGTTTATCAATCCTCAAGGAGAGTGCGTGAGGACATTGATTCGTTAAAAATTAATAATAAGTACTTGGCCATCCACTCAGCGTATCTGCGAAGGAATGCATTTGGTATACTATCAGGCCCTGGTCATTTCGTTGGGTCTATGTTAAGTAGTAAGGTAAGTATGCCTGTTTCAATTAGAGTAAGTGGCTCTAGTTGCTCATTTCTAGAGAAGCCTGTTTGTGGTGGTGTGCCGCTGTCCTGTGTGAAAACGGAGTAGAGGTAGTCGTTAAGCAAGTTAGCCGAATTTCTATTATCTTAACTTGTGGCTCCGTTGTCATTACGATTATTCTCGTTAATATAGCTCCAAAACTTCGTGGAAGAAGTTTTCAAAAAGATTGTCATTGTATTAGTAATGTAGAACTATTGAGCTGTCATAATTTTTTATTTTATTTATTGAATAACTGCGCTGGAGATTTTCATGCGTACCTTTTATTGATTTAGTTATCAGCAATTTTCTCATTCGGCTTACCTTACATTTCACATGTATAACGTCACGCGTTATTCACGAATTACGCTTACCAAGCTTGTTTTTTTCTAGATGGTATGTAATTGGTTATACAATGGGATACAATGGCGTTAAACGCTAGCCACAATGTATCGATGTCCGTACTGCTGTTATGTGAAAGTTGCAGGAAAGAGTCGTATTCATTAATCAGGTAATCAAGTTTACTAGCGTCGTTAACTTTACTATAGTCGGGGAGCTCACTATAGCTTTACGTTAGCTTTACTATAGTCGCTGAGGAGTAACGATGTGATCAAGGGATATAGTGCAACATGTGATTTTTTGATCAGAAATATCATCTAGTAAACTTAATCTAGTTTTGTCATTTATGAAGTGATTGCTGAGGAATACTACATCTAGTATGGCACAGCTTGATCCCTGTATACGTGTCCGTTCAGTTACAGTTTGAGTAAGCTTGAACGATAACATAAAATGACGTAATACATTCGCACAGAGTGAGTGGTGCTGCATTGTTTGGCAATCCACTTCAGGAACGCTAAAAATCACCTGCGATTATTAATCATGCAACCGGCGCACATTGCCGAGGCCGGAAGAATGACTGCTATAGATGCAGCCTCCGATTATTGTGTGGTATGCGAAACGCAGTTCAGAAAAGATAGCGTCGACGCCAACAAGATCCGGTAAAACTAAAAACGGGATTTCTTTCTTTGCTATAATGGCTACGTCTCCGTCTCGTGTTGTGAGGTCTTTCCGGTTGATAGCGTAATTGGCAGGGGCTACCTCAACGTCTTTAATATCAGCTGATAGCCAAGTTTCTGTTAGTGCTAGAAAGTGAAGTTAATATACAAGAAGGAATGCTTCAAGGGACTCCATTTTTTTGTAATGTGCTATGGGCATTTATGTTGAAAAATGATGTCAGATAACAAGTTCAGCGGGAACGCAGGCTTAGAGAGTCGCGTTGCTGGTTTTGTGGAACCATATTTCAAAAGAACTGTATTATTATTTTCTTAGTCTCAGTAGAACATATCTCCATTTATTCGTAGTTTATCATAAATCAGATTCTTTTTTGTCAGCGGATTCTTTCCTTGATTTGCCATAATTCCACAACTTCCTCCTTAAATCTCGTACGCGAAGCGATATACCTTCGGAGATCAAAAAATCTCCTCGCCCTTTTAGTTTGAAATAATTTCTTAAGATTGTAGTTCTGTCTCTGTAGTCGAGAACTTTAAAAATTATTGCTCTTGTTTTAGTGGCATCGGGCTTGCCTAATCTATGAACGCGTTCTTACTTACAGTTTCAAGTTTCAGGACATTCTTGACAATTCTTTAATTCACTGCAAGTTGTAGTGTGTCTACATTTTCTTTGTCTTCATCTGGCACACCATACACAACTTTGATCGTCCGGAGCGTTTTTCAAGGTCGTCTAGTCTTAGTTCTTGCGTTGAAACGACTTTCTGTAGATTAGTGACCGTTTACTCACAAGACGAATTCTTTTTTTCTGGGGTTCTAAGTTGCCATAGTTTCGTGTCTATTGCGGTCAGTCGCTGATCGTTCAGGATTTGTGGAAGTTGCCGTGAAACTTCAGGTGTATCCGGACCCGGGTTTGTTTCTATATCTCCTGCTAACAGTAATAACTTGACGAGATGCACAATGCCAAAAATTAGTTCAGACAGCAACCCAGGGCACGATAGCCCAATTAAACAGAGCTCCTTGTAACGCATGCAATTTTTAACGCGCTTTCGTACCTGCGCGATGAACACAAGCGGGTTATCCATGTGCCCTGGCGCCCAGCCGCCGTGCTCTATGGCCCGCGGATGCATGTCGTCCCTGCTGGTGGCACGAATCGCAGGATGCGCCGCCAACGTCGAGTTGAAGCCCGAACTGGCACTCGGAGTGGTCGATGAAGTGGGCTGACAGCATGGGCCCACTTGGGCATGGGCATGCGCAACGCTGGCATTGCACAGCGTTGACTGTGCAATGCCAGCAGGACTGGCTCGGTGGTGTAGTAGTCCGCAAGGGGATGCGCCGCGTGCGCGCTTTCCGTCTGTAGGCTTCGTGTTTCAGCGGGGCCATCGCCCTGCGTTTGTTTTGGCTCGTGGCACAACATTAGTCTTATCATGTTGCCATCGTGTACTTCGAAGCACGTCTCATACCTGTCCGAGAAGAAGCGCGTCACTGCACTGACCTCTTGCCTGACACAATGAATGGCGTTCATAGCAGCAACGCGCCGAGTAAGGAATTGTTTTTGTTATCCACTAACCGTTTCTCGCTTGCTCAGAGCGACCGATGGGCTCACAGACAATCTGACCTCAAGGAGTACAGTGACTGCCCAGTCTTTTCGAAGGACTTGTACTAGTAGCAGCAATCGTGACATTATCACACACCGTGAAACAAGATAACGCTACATATAGTTTTTATAAATCCAGAATTTTGAAGGCTTCTTGGCAGGGAGTGTGCTAGTATAACCACTTGCGAGTAATGAATCGAATAGTGTCCTATTCAATTCGGTCTTGGAATTGAATAGTCACTAATCGTAAATGCTTAATTTTTTTCGAATGCTTTTTGAATATTTGAAATCATCACCTGCATGAAATTAAACATAAAATTGGAGCAAAAGTATGTTAAATGTTTACCCCCGTGAGTGTAGCATAGACACGAAGCATGTAATTTCGTTATAGAGCAGGCTACATCGCTTAGATAGGCATACCTTACACGTTATACAGCCATCAATCGCACTCTATGAAGAGCCCTGTGCATGAGAAGAAACTACCAGTTTACTCCTAGCGCGCGATTTGAGGTTTTAATAAACAACGCTGCATAACGTGCTATGTAAAGACAGAAACCGTGCTAACTTGAATACTAAGATGCGAACATCATTTTGTGTTAATTAATAATTCTGGCAATCGTTGTTCATTATTCGACAAGTATACGATTTGTATTCGATTCGGTCTCAAACATCCCTATTCCCACACACCCTACTTCTTGGCGTTAAGTTCTTGTGCCACAACAGGACACCCTGAGACTCCGTAGTGGAAGGTAGTGGAATATCTTTGATTTTACGGTTTTTCAAAAAGCACTGGAAGCAAATTAATGCAGTTTTTGTCCGGAATTGTATTGCCACGCCCACTAATAACATCCACGACTACGTACTCAGCGGCAAAAATGGCACAGCAAAAAGATGAAAGCTGGAGCGAAGAACTTTTTCAAACGTACAGGCGAGATTTCCGGCAACGTTAAAGCGAATGCCTGTACGTCACCTTTTGGTAACGTTCCTTTAATGCTAGTCACTTGGTCCACGGGCTGGATTCGCTAGAAAATTCTGGTTTTTAGTTTTCCTAATTAGTAGCTTTTACTCTAGCTTAATGTGCGCCTGCTCATAACAATTTCCATCCAAGACGCTTCGGCTTTCCCAAACGCTTTCAAGTGAGCCACGAGCAATCGCTACGGGTAATTAATATAATGCCATGGTAGCTGAGCGCTTAGGTGTCAGGAAAATAGATTTGAAAATATTGTAGGGAACAACTTTTTGTATTAGCAGACACTGTATCAGAGAGCAACAGAGGCAGTCCAACGTGCCATGCCTTCTGTAGGTGTGCTCTATTACATGGCCTATTAGGCAAAAGATGCTTAGAGTGACCAAATGGAAGCCAAACGTTTCCGTGGAGTACAGCCATTCGATAACTGACAACTGTGCGAACACACTCCTGCAGTACCTGCATCACACATGGCTGCGTGTGCATATTGGGCGTCTTTTAAAACGAAAGTGTTTTGTGCCGGGTCCACGATCAACTTCCTGTAACGGATGTGACGCCCGGCGCGTATGCGTAAAACATGCTTTCTTGACAGGGATTGCGCCGCCATCTAGGAGCGGTGAAGCGGAGCTCTTCATCATGACACTAACGATCGCCGCAGTGAGCTTTTCGATAGTCTCAGCGCAGCGGAGGCTCCAACGCGGTGTAACCTAGTGAAGGCGATGTAGGCCTTCACCAGCTATCCATGCAGCTCTCGAGTTTATTGGCCACAGATCATCAGTCGTGGACCATCTATTGTGACTCGATGGCAGCTCTCCTCCATTGTCTGCTGTCTATTTTCAACCACGGCCCTAACGTGTAATTAGTCGCAGACATGCGACTACTCCACCATCACGCAATCCACAAAGGGCACAACATCATCTACCAGTGGATACAGGGTTACTGCGGAATATTGGGAAATTGCAGTGCCGATGACGCTGCCCGATCGGCCAACGATGCTGCCCACATTATTCCAATAGCACTGTCGAGAACAGATGCAGCCACAAGTCTTCGGTCCCTGGCCTGTGAGCTTACGCAGGCTCTGCATAATCCCTGTGAATGCACGAACGCACTTCTCCACAAATTGAATCCACGTCTGCAACTCCATCTGCCACCAGGGTTACCCCGCACCGAAGGGATGCTTGTGTGCCGCCTTTTGCTCACCGTGGCATTCACGAACGCCTATTTCTTCCACATTGGAACGGCCGACCGCTTTACTTGCGCACCTGCTGCTGCTAGGAGGCAACCAAGCACCTCCTCTGTGACTGTCCCCAATGCAATGTCTCAAGAAAAGTGCTCGCAACGCGCTGGAAAAACTGGACAATGGCCCCTTCACAGAAGAAAAAGTTATGTACACTGGTCCGGACGGGTTTCGGCGCTCAAGGTCTGAAGGACTCTGGTCAAGCTTTTAATGGCTTGTGAATTGTGCAACCGGCTTTGAGTGTTGTAGCACGTAGCAATGCGTTATGTGTCAATTGTTTCGAATTTTTTTCCTTCTTTCCCGTTTTATTCCCTATGCCCATTTCTCCAGCACAGGGTAGCAAGCCGGTACTTACGCTGGCTAACCTCCTTGTCTTTCCTCCCCTTTTGTCTTTGCTCTTTCTTGAAGAGGCACTTGCCAAAAGCTTTACAAAGGTCTGTCCTAGAATACCAAGTGCATCCACATGTGTAGTCAATAATTCCACCTATTCTAGGCATAGGCAATGGAATGAGCGGTGTCCGGTTCTTAATTCTTCTAAAGTCCGTGCATGGTCGGAGGCTTCCATCTTCCTTGGGTGCTATCGTTTTCGGCGATGCATATGGAGTTAATGACTGACGGATAATACCTGCTTCCAACATCTTCGCAAGGTCGTCTTTCGGCCATGCTTTCTTTTCCCTGGCGAGGTTGTTAGGTTTTTCCCATACTGCAGTTGTGTCGTGTAATTTAAACGGTACTTCAAGCTTCGTAGTACCTGGAGGATAGTTTCCACAACAGTATAATTCAGGATCTATTATGCGAATGTGATCTTCTTTGTTCCCAATGCCAATTTATTTCTACTTTCGCACAAGTTGCGGCTCATGCATATCTTCGCTCACAGACATAGTCTGTGAGCGTATGTAACATGTATGTTAATATTGACCAAATTCATGTCTGGATGGGAGAGTAAAAAGTCATACTCAGTTCCAGCTGTGCAACCAGTTGCAGTGTTTCTGCAGTCTTTGACTAGTACTTAAGCTTGATGCGCATTCACTCGCAGTGTTTCTTCTCACAGCCGTCGCAGACTCGCACAACGACTGTTTTTCCTGTAAATATCTTCTCTGCTCTGGCTCTGCTTCTTTTTATAACTGAAACTCAAGCTCCGCTATATACAAGAGCTCGCATTGTCTCAGCGACCAATTGAAATTGTATATGCAATAAACTTGATGACGCAAGTTGGACGGTCTCTTTTGCTGTAGAGACATATTTAGAATTTTTCTCTACTTCTTCCAGTGCTTTATCTTTTGACTCCATGGGTTTCTGTACGGGAGTTACGGGTGTTGCGGTGCTCGCGCCAAAGTTAGTCCTGACACCTGTGAACACCGACGGGCACTTATCATCGAACTGATTAATGCTTGGTGAACTTGCAACGTCTGCTCTAATCTTGTAGTTTCACTGAGTCCAGGAATGCGAAAATAGGTTTAGTAGCTCCGAGTGCGGTTCGAGCATTTTCGGACCTTTTGCTAGAGCCTATCTTTGCAAATAGTCAGGTAAGCCGTGCATGATAAGCGCATGAAGCGTTGACAGCGAAAGTGCAGATGCAGGGAGGCGAAGAAGTCGCTGTTTCTCCAGGAAATACGCGAGTGGCGTACTGAACTTGAAACGGTATTATAGTGCCTCGTGCTACTCCTCTGCTGGATTCTTGCTGAAAGTCAGAAGGAAGCTCTCCTCCCACTTAAACCAAGATTGATACTTTTGTTGCGAACGCGACGCCGCCACCCGTGCGACTTTCTTGGTATGCCGCTAAGAAAGGCCTAATGTTTATCACTGCGTTTTCATCAGATAGCCATCCGTTGTCATCGAAGATTGTTCGTAGAAAGATATCCACCCTTCTAGATTGTCGGATCAGCTGTTCGTGGCGTACTATTGGTGATGAATCATTTTCCTGCTTGGTTAAATCAGAAGCCAGAGACTCAATAACATAGCTTTGCTGCGAAATGTTCTGTTGTTGAATGAATATGGCACGAAGAATTATGGGTAGCTCATCAGATAGAGCTTGTCGGAGCATGAGAGTTCTTTGTAGCGGTGCCAACACCAGCTTGTTGAACAGAAGCAGAGGAATATTTAGTTTCACGCAGCCTCCTCCAAATGTTTTTCTGAACACACTGAGGCTTCATCCAGAATGAGATTCAGATGCTCCCCTGTAGAGAAGTGTTCGGGAAGGTCAATGACGGCTTTATCACCGACTTGAAATTTTTTTGGATACCACAGAGTTGCTGCGGTTGTCCACAAAGAAGGTCACCCACATATTGGTTTTTGTCGGCTGCTGCGCCAAACTATGTAACAGTCCCGCACATAATAAAAACACAGTGCACTTCATGTCGCCATTTCTTATTTCTTCATTATTTTTCTCTGCTCCCCAGCGCCCTCACTGCGGAATATTTCTTGTCTTCTTCTTCACATGCCTGAGCAGGCTTCAACTTTGGCGTTTGACAATACGCGCACATGTCGCTTAACGAATCAAAATAGGAAATGCATCAGACGCCACGAACGAGTGAAACAATGTTATTTCCTGACAACTGGTAAGCAATGCCGCGTCTTGGTTACAACACGGGGCGCTTCAGTGTTCTCAAAATCCCAGCAAAAGGAAATCACGCCTTACGCTTACTTTCAATGCTGGAGCTTCTTCGAATCTTGTCCTCTGAGAAGGTTCCCTCTCCAGCGCCCTTTCCTGCAGAAAAAAAAAATTATGAAAAATTTGGCGAAATGTCTTCGCGCGTTTTACCAATTTTTATTAAGATTTCTTCGCTTTGTTTCTTCCCGTTCCTTGTTTTTTCACCGTCTCCTACAATCACCGCCTGCCATAATCTAACTTTGTAATTGCGTGCTTAGTCCAGGAGAGATTATTAGAAAACTTACCTGCACAACGCTGTTTCTTTCTGTCGGAATTTATTTTCTTGTAATATTCGCTCTTTGACTCCTCTACATAGCTACAACTAGTATCGTGTCATACTTTCACGCACAGATAGCTAAGAATCACAGTTAGAGAGTTCGCAACAAACAGCGAAGCATGAAGAAGACTTGACTGATCACATGGTCTTGTCTTCGTTATCCTGGAATTTTCAGTGTTTTCAAGTCTAATGTGCATTGGTCCACTTAACAAAAGCACGAAGTACCCGGGCAAAGTTGGAAAACGTTTGATATTTTAAAAATTGTTCTACCCTTACTTCTATTCTCAATATGTCATAAATACTAGAGCACCGCAGCACAGTCTACGGAGTACACACAACGTGAGATTGTGGGCCTGTGAGTTTGGTTCCACCAGTGCCCTCGTGTGACCTCCTAGGACCCCCAACACCCACGGCAATTTCTGGCAGTTTCTTGTAATTTTTTTGTTGGGTTATAGTTTTTCACGTTGGCTCCGAGTGAAAGAATTTGGCGGGTCGGTTGGCTCAAAACCCACATTTATTCAGTAACTTGAACATCGCTGCGAAAGGCAGCCATTACTTGTCCAGATACGATGAAACCAATTTTCAGCCATCCCTCACACCAGCGAAACCCCAGACGCGTTAAAATGTACTTTTCTTCCCTTCCTTGTTTGTTTATTTTTATTTTCTTTCACATTTTTCGGTTGCACCTGTACAGCTGTCTTACTCTCACAAAAAACGAATGCCGCCACAGGCCGGTTTTCGTGTATAGAAGTACGTACATACAAAAGTTACAACTGAGATATACAAGTATATCCAAGGCGGTAATACCGTGTGTTATACTACCGAACAGTAATAGTCGTAGAGCACAACGAACCACTACGACCACTTCATCATCATCGTTATCCATACTCGTAGCGCTATATGAAGGGCGTTAAAGGCTGCAGCAATAAATGGTGAAGATCTAGGAAAAGATGGAAAGATGGCAGGAGAACGTATTGTGTAACTTTATCAGAATTATTAAGCTGCCAAAGCGAAAATTCTGCGACTATAAGCATACGAAGGCTCCAAGGTCCCGAATACGACGTCTGGAAATTTTTCTGAATTCAAGCTAGCGCTGCCGTAGAATGCTCATTAGTCAACGCCTATATTTGTATCCATGGTTTGTCCAGAACAATTACAATAAGTGTATTCACAGACATCTGCTGCAGAACGGGGTCATTCGCTTTGCGCGCATGTCTTCATGTCGACCTGCGGCTGTTCACGCTAAGGTAGCTTCTCTGCGTTTCATTCATGCACTATTTCACTTGTGGCTTCGGCTAATAACTACTCCATTACGAACATCGCAAGACAAAGGCGAGGCAACGCCCCTTATATGAGTACACGACTGTAGCCCCAAGTTCTGCATGGTAAAGACATGGTTTTCTCGAACAATTGCTTCAGAACGTGGTTGGCTTCTTCATTTCACCCGCACCTTCTTCATTTCACCCGCACGTGTACCTGTAAAGCTTGTGGGGTTCTCGCCCGTGCTCTTGGGACAAAGGAACGACAGCACAGTAGTGAAAACAACCATAAAGGCATTTTATTGCACCTTTCATAGACTAATGCCTGCTAGCAGAGTTGCTATCCACAACACATGCCCATGGGCGCGCGACAAATTGCGGAAGTCCTACTCACCGCAACCGGATAACGAGCCAGTATGTTCGCCCCATGCTGGACACCGACGCCTGGTCGTTCGCGCGTACGGTCAGGTGAACGGAGACGCGTTCGACCGAGGCATCGCAAGACGATCTCGCAAAAGCATGGATCAGCGGATGCGCGGAACGTCCGTGCCACTTGCAGAACCCGAGCCAAAAAGGAAGAGCCTCCTCCTTTACCGCGCCCAAGTAACCCCGCTGTTAAGTGGCGTTAGCAGAGCCATACTCGCGCCATATCCCGCAATGCGGTTCAACCAACTGCCCGAGCAACCAAGCCACACGGCGAAGCCAGAATACAGGAGACGGGAGCTATGTAGGAAAACAACATACCAGGGGACGCGTTGGAGTCACTCATCCCCACAAGCTGTGCGTGTTTGCTTTAAGGTAGGGTGTTGGCGCTACGGCTGTACTCTACATCGAGCTCATGCGATCCTGCAGAAATAACTTCGGTTCTTCTATATAAGGGGATTTATTCAGCGTTCTAACGTTCCAGAACAACAACGGGGCAGTAAGAGACGCCGTAGTGATAGGCTGTAGAATAGTTTAATTAGATTTGAGGATACTTAAGGCGCACATAAACGCTCAGCTTTTGTCCCATGGCAAAAGTTTTGTCCCAAGGCAACCTTCATGTGCGTCTTTCGTTTTCTGTCCCTTATTCCGTATGCCGATTTGTCATTTAAACGACGCTTGAAAGAGAAGGTGCGCGAAATAGAGAAATCATTACCAAGTAAAGAGAGACAGGAAATTTATTTCTTATGACTCCTTGTCCGAGTCATCACTGTCGGAGTCACGCCGGGCTTCCGGTCTTGGCGCAGAGCTCATGTGTCTGAACCCGTTTACTGTTTAGTTTGTGGCAGCAGTGCCCATTGTGTTGGAGCTCTGGCGGGCGAGTGGTTCAAATATCCCTGTTGTGCAAAAAAGCAGAGTGGAATGTTTGAGCAACTTTAGAACGCGTGGTCTTAAGAGTGATTCGGGCCATATGCGTAGCCTGACGCAACAGGGTGCGTTTGGGTATTTTCCACACGCCTGACACGCCGGTTGGCCATGCGAGTTCTCAATGCGCTGTCCTCTTGCCCTTTCTTTACCACCTGCCTCTTCTCTTTTTTTTAGCCCGACCCAGCGGATAGGGAACTGTGGTAGTCCGCTTTTCATTTTATCTGTATGTTGGTTATACAGGGTGTCCCAGCTAATTTTAGCCAGAGTTGAACCATATGCCAAATATGCATATATATATATATATATATATACATATATATATATCTGTGTGTGTGTGTGTGTGTGTGTGTGTGTGTGTGTGTGTGTGTGTGTGTGTGTGTGTGTGTGTGTGTGTGTGTGTGTGTGTGTGTGTGTTCAGGGTGTTTCAGCACATATACATTGCCACAAAGAAATTGGGAAATTGGGTCGGTCGTTTCTAACCCCCTCTATACCCAACAAAGGCACTTGGCGCTACAGTGAGTATCAAAAATTTTGCACATTTCATTCTAGGTAATTAACTAATTAGGAGGAATATCAAGAAATACCTTAAAGAACGCCTCATGACGGCAAACTATATGTCATTGGCTCCATTCAGCTGCGGTTAACCACTTTTTAAAAATCCATGGTTCAAATTACGTGAAACACCCTGTATTATACCATCTTTTTGTACATGTGGCGATACACTATCGCCACCACTGCCTCATCTTTTCTGCCACGTAGCCATTGTGCACAGCGAGGCGCCTCTGCCACAGCTGCGCACTGCGTCCTGTTGCCCTCGAGATCAGCAGCTGATTATAGCGACAGCAGGTTGGCTTGGGGCGTCTCTCCCTCGCAGCAAGGCAGATATGAGCGTGTCTCCTGAGACTTGCTGCGCGGTTTACGGATCGCCGAGCCGTATTTCTGTGTTCTGATTCCCTAAGATGACGTTGGGAAGCATTTTCCACTTGTTATATACCGAATAAGTAAACTAGCATATTATTCTTTGTACACTGTATTGGCATCCACGCCTTCGCGATCCCATATGTTTATATGATTGTTAATAATAATAATTGCATTGCATGCTTAAGCAGAGTGAGTGCTTCCGCCTGGAGAGAGACAGGAACGACGCAACTAGAGAGACCACGACACAGAAGCGCGTGTATCATGAAGAATGCAGCACCAAAACGAAACAAACATCGGCGGAGAACAATCGCCTCGGAGTTTTTCTCCGCTTCATGTTTTCTTTTCGTGTCGCCTTCTTCTTGCCGCAATTATATAGACTCCCTCATTTTTCAGTACGTCAACATAACGACACACAACAACATGGAAATTTGTTGTTGCGACGCAGATTTTGTTTGTGCAAGTGGAGGAAGAAAAGTGCTAACAAAAATAGAAATCAAAGGCAGCTTATGCTCATCTGCATGACCGATGGATGCCCGGTAGGAGGCGTATTCAATATGACGAAACAATATCCAACACTAAAAAGAGGAAACGTAGCTGTCAAGTCAACGTAAGCAACACAAAATTGAAGAAAAGAATAAAGAGCCAGCTTGCAGGAAGCTTTGTAGTAAACGTTCTCGAAGTCTGTCTTCTGACCTCGTTCTCCGCCGCCCGCCTGACAATCCGGATTCGTCGGGGCCTTTCTATGCGTGCGCTTTTGTGCCGTCGGCAAACGGCCTGGTCATTCAACTGTGCCCTTTACACTCTTGTTTCCAAAATTTTCTCAAAGATAACGTGCTTAAGTCAGTTTGTCTTAAAAGTACAAGGGTTTAGCCAGGATCATGGAAAAGCGAGAAAACAAGAAACAACAGAACATTTCGTTCCGGGCCGGGAAGATAATGTCGGGGAGGACAGGACAAGAGGAAAGATGGCTTATCGTCCTTAGCGAAGAACAAAACAGCGCTTTCACGTGCGCCGCCGCCTGCGTCGTCTGCACGGCGTAGCGGTCGACCCGCGTGATTAATATCGCGACCGGCTTTCCCGCAAAGCACGCTATCCCACGAGGGCTGCTTCCCAGGGCGCCGGTCGCAGCATCCCTGTAGAAGCATTGTGGTGATCTCCATTGTCCGAGGCTTTACTTGGCTCCCTTCCTCTTTCGCGTGCTGCGGATCCAACCGTCCGCCTCGTGGCACCTGTGTCCGCGCAGGCGTTTTACATGAATGCGAGTTCATTCATCTCTCCCCTTATGCCCCATCGCTGTTGTGCTTTTGTGCTTACGTTCCTTATCGTCTAGGACGACGCATGACGCGTTCACGTATTGTCCCATAAGCGAAGGCTTACGTCCGTTTGCGCGAGCGCTTGAATGCGCGTACCATTTGGTCATTCTGGTCTTCGTGCCACTGGTCACCAAAGAAACCTAGTGTACCCTTAGCCGAGAAAGATAAATATTATTGTCAGTTGATACTTCTCAGATCGTGCCCCTGCCTATCGATGTTCTGCTTTGCTATACTGAGGACAAGGCACATTGCAGTACAATCACATGACTGCAGTAACTCCGAACCGCATGACGATTCTGATGTTGGGTCCCGTTGGCTAATATATAGTGAGCTAGAAGTAGTTAAGAAAAACGCTAGGGATTACGATTGTTTCCGAATGCGCGTCATAGTATTAGCTCAAGTGCGATGTTAACGTTTGCGCTTGTGCAAGTTGCTCGTGACAGGAACAACAACGCACATTGTCACGTTGTACGGACGACGCAAAAGATCAAACGCTGGCACAAGTGTGGCAAACACTGTAACAAGATAATGAATTCCCTGAACTTGTACCCCTAGTAAAAAGCCACATCCTAATCCCAAGCGTTGCGGGAAAGACACCGGTCGGCCTTCCTATGTAACCTGGCGGGTTAAGTCCGCCGGATATTTATACAGTGTGTGCCTGCCGACAATGGGTCGAACTATTAAAGAATAACGGAAACGGTGCTACGACATACCATGATGGGGCCGGCGGTTTTTTGTGAGATGTCGCGTTACGCCAAACGGACAACTTTACTGACTTAGCCTTCCGAGTGTCAAACACCAAAATGAGCACGCATACTGCAGAAGCCTAAAATTCGGCAGAACCCATTTTACAATGACTGTCGATGGCAATGCGTTTAGCAAGGTATCAATTTACCGACACAACGTAGTGCCACCATTGAAAGGAGTAATGTATTAGGTGCACACTGCGGCGGAACTGCTGATTCAGGCTTCCAGAACGCTCGGCGCCATCTGGCGTTGCAAATTCTAGCGCTCTGCGCCTGGCCCCCAAAATGCATGACGCGCTGGTGCGTGCCAACGCTGCGAAACGCGCAATGCTGCAACCGGACTCCTCTAGATGATGATTATGGTGACGATGACCATGACGATTTAGTGGCATCCCCTTTGAAATGGAGCGGTCACAGATAGCCACCTAGCCTGTTTTATTTGTTCAGGTAAGCTATACAAGTTATTTATGAAGCATTTTTGTACGCATCACCTCTCAACATCTCTCAAATTTTTTCCCCTCCGAGAACTATGTTGTACCGTTAGCTATGACTGTAAGGGATCCGGTCGTATCAATCCCTTTTCTGCTTTTTTTACACGAAAAGTCTAAATGGCTCTTGCTTGGCTCACCCTTAATTCTGCGCCATTTCGGGGCACTGCCGAGAAGGCCACACGTGGTCTCCTAGACCAGAAGCGTGATGCACCCGTGTGTGTGAACGTTGAGAATTGTTCTCTCCCTTGCCGCACACCTCAACGGCACATACATAATAACCGAAGTTGGCGAAAGGTTCACTGAATAGCGGCAAATACCCGGTGCTTTCATGGCGCAACTCGTTAAAGCGTCAGCGTGAAAGGCGTTCTTTGTAGACATTTCCAGGGAATTTGCTGCGCAGCCTGATAAAGCACAGGACTGCTGCCCTTGAAGAACCCGTGCGACGTTGGTTCGATTCCGGCGAGCTTCGGATAAATTTAAGCGCGTTTCTTTTGTCATTGTAGAATGGCGCAAACCTACTGGCACATATCCACAGTTTCAAGCTAGCATGTGAGAGGTTCATTGAAGACAAGCACAGAGAGATTGGCACATGCCCAACTCACCAAGTCGGCGTCCACGAGTTTCATTGAAGAGACGTATACATACCAGTCCTGCACTTACACTTACCCATGTCGGCGGGAAAGTGGTGTGTTGAAGAGCGACACATATGCACACATTGGCATGTACTCCACTACTCAAGTTGGTGTGACGGCTAGCTACATTTTCTTTCCCGCAGTACAGCAGTCCGATGCTCTAACCATTCGCTCATGGACTACACAGTGATCCAGGTGGACATACAAACATACCATACCTGTAGATACATAGATAGTGAGCCCCTCGAAAGTCCATCAAGTAGCCTGAGAATGCTAACGCCCTAAAATTGTACATTTGTGAAGTGTAGGAAGCCGTTCAGGTAGAAGAGGTATAGAGGGGATGAGATATCTTAGAAGAGCCTGTATGTGTGTGTATGATTGTAGGTTACTGTGTATATGTAGGAATTGTGGGGTAGACTCGGGTTGGTCTGCTGCGGACTACAGTCAGTTTCACTTCATTCCTCAAAGAGGCAGGACCTGCGTCGAGGGATCTGGTTGACAACACTTTGTATATGTGCTGAACCCGGTTTAAATCATGGATTTCGGACCTCAAAGAGGTGCGACGAAATATTAACGCATTTCTCTCGCATTCGCTATTATATAACCACTGAAAGTTTCTGTTATCAATGATTAGGGAGTTAGGAGAGACTGAATACCTTATTTTTAATAAATATTTGCTCATTTGCGCGAACTGAAACGTCAAATTATGCATGGCATTTAAAAACATCGCATACAACAGTTTTGGCTTGGCTCCATTTATGCTAGTTGGCCTAGGAGCGCGGGCCCGCGCACACCCCTTCTGTACGCAACCGCAGCGCTCTCGAAAGGTTTTTCAGACCAACTCTACTTAATTGTCGACTTGGCAGCCACACAAAAAAGTGATGAAACTCGTGTGCAGCGGTTAGCTTCTGATATGAGTAAGTAGCTCCATGATGCTGTATGGCAGATATATCATTGCGCTCTGGGCTTATGGTGGCAATGATACCTTCGAAGCGAAGCAAGAAATGGTTGTTCTATTGCTGGAAGCTGTTATATTACATCCTTGTCACATTTAAGCGGCCATCAAGTGAGCCGTTCAGTAGTGTTAGATTTCTGAAACCACTTTCCAGAGTGCTGTTGCCTTTCTTACAAGGTGCGCCGGTCAGCAATCACTTCGCATTCTTGTTGGCGCCTTGCGGCACAATTTATAAATGTTGAAGAAAAAATGGCTACGAGAACCGTAGCGCTGTAGAAACTTGATATTAACATTTTGGTGTGCGACGCGAAATTTTACTTAGGAGCTCACGCAATTCTTTAAATATTTTTTATTTTAAAGGATGAAATTCGAACTGATTTGTGAGCGAATGACAACGCAAAGAAAATATCCAGTTTGCGCAAGGTGACTACTGACATTTGGAAGTTAGTGTCTTGTGTTGTCGTTTCTATGTCTGTTCCCGTCTTCGCAACGCGCTCTTGAGTACCCCAGTGTGACTAAACCAACTCGCCCGAATCGATGCTTCGGCTTAGTAGCACAACACTGCTTGCCCATCCTCAGATCTCGTAACTCCTATTCTTAAAATATCTCGGCCCACAGTTGCAGAGATACAATGTACAGGCTCGTCCACTCTTAGGGTGAACACGGCTCACCGTGGCCGCGCTCCGCGGTGCGCCAGTGCGTCCGGCGCGGCGGCGCATCGAAGCGAAGCGGCGCAGGCGCACACGGACCCAGGGGAGGTGCTTCGCGTCGTCTGCTACAGAGCTGGAGCGCGCCGCTCCGGCTTTGCTGCAAAGTACACTTCGCTAGACCCAGGTGACTGAGCGACCGAGGCGGCGTTGCGGGAAGGCGCACTTCACTAAATGGAGCATCTTCTAGCTGGTTCGGTCTACAGCTTGTGAACAGCCTGCTTAATCAATATACATTAACAGAAACAAGCTTATCACCACATAAATCACTTAGCATGTTTTTAATAAGTGATGAGGGTAAAAATACAGTCATTTCTTCGCGCTCTTTATTAGGCTGGTGCCTTTTTATTTTACTCTCGCAGCACTTGGTGCAGTGCATACCGAGAAACCTATTAGGCGCGCTCTTCTTCGTTGGAGTCATCATGTGATGGAGCCTAGCGCGCCATTTCGCGCATGTCTTGATGCTAGAACGAATTTTCTTAATTGACCTAAATAAGCGACCTAAACCCGCAATAAATTCCACAGAAAGTTAGAGAGCGATTGTTCAATCATGCATCATCATATTTGCCATCAATTTTACCATTAAGGAGGGCAATAATATTACTTCGACAGCAACTAAGAAGTGACATCTGCTACTTCGCGACTTTCTTATTGACGCGTTAATGTCGCTGGTAGGGGTGCATGGAGCGCTTTACGCGATGTAGGAAAGGGCTCTCCCCTGCATAGCAACTGATTTGGCGGCAGTTTTACTCCCCCTTTTCATCTTTCTACATCATATAAAAAAATTCATTCTTGTTGTCACAGATTGGTTAAAATCGCCGAAGCGGTGCCGGTCCTTTGACGGCTACCTGACGTGAGAAGTCGCATTCTTATTTAGAGGAATCGTCGGTCAGTTATTTGATTACATTGATTAGGTGGAGTGAAACATGTGGCGCCGTCGTTTATTTGGTTGTTTGTTTTTTTCTCCTTGGAGTCGATGCATTGCGCATGCGAATGTCCTTTCTGTCCGTTTTGAATAGGTAATTGAAGTGGAAAATCTATAATCTACATGTCTGTTTTCTAGCTTAAATTACGTCTTGCCGGGTAATTAAGTCGTTACTCGCTTGTATTTCATTTCAGTACTTCCTCGGAATAGGTCATATGCATATTCTCACTTGCATATAATTGTGCGATATGCGTCCCGAAGCGGCACATGGCCTCTGCGTTACGCCATATAGGTGGGCATCGAATAAATTTGGAGAAAAGGAGGAATTGATTTCTCTTTCTTTTAGGGGTTAGGGGGGTGGCGAGGCTGAGTGGGTAAAACCCAAATATGAATACGGCACAGGAACCCTTGCCTTGAACAAGCGATGCTGTTGCCGTCGTGGGGAAGTGGCCGGTCCGTGTGTTGGACGAACGTGGCCACGATAATTAAACCGGCGGTCATGAAGCCGGCCCGGTGTCGTCTGCCGATAGCATGCCGGTGGTCGGCCAACGGGCTCGACATTTATCGACTTCGGCGACAAAAACGCTGTAACACTGCAGGATTTTATTTCCCCGGTGCACTTTCGGAAACTGGCCATGTCGCGGGTACTGGAAAAAGAAAGACGACGCATTGTTGATCTGTGCCTACAAAACTATCCTCAACGCGTTATATCGTAGATGACGAAAAGGCCACTGAAAACAGTGAATCGAATAGTCCAGGCTTACAAGAAGGATGGAAGAATTGCGGATGCTGGCCGTAAAGCCCGGCAAACAGTGACCACTGAAGCTGAATACATGACCATTGTTGTGGCGGCTGCTGCAAACCCGACCTTTATCGCTCGGGAAATTAAGAACAGCCTCTGGCTGGGTGACGTCTCTGACACAACTATCAAGCGTCGCCTCTACGCCCCAGCCTAATAAAGAGCGCGAAAAAATGACTGTATTTTTACCCTCATCACTTATAAAAACATGCTAAGTGATTTATGTGGTGATAAGCTTGTTTCTGTTAATGTATATTGATTAAGCAGGCTGTTCACAAGCTGTAGACCGAACACAGCTGGAAAATGCTCAAGTAAGTGAACTGCACCTTCCCGCAACGCCGCCTCGGTCGCTCAGTCACCTGGGTCTAGCGAAGTGTACTTTACAGCAAAGCCGGAGCGGCGCGCTCCAGCTCTGTAGCAGACGACGCCAAGCACCTCCCCTGGGTCCGTGTGCGCCTGCGCCGCTTCGCTTCGATGCGCCGCCGCGCCGGACGCACTGGCGCCCCGCGGAGCGCGGCCACGGTGAGCCGTGTTCACCCTAAGAGTGGACGAGCCTGTACATGCATAACCCTACATTCTAGAGCGTCGAACTTGTGTCATCAAGGTTATTGCATATACAACTCGAAGTGGTCGCTCAGACAAGAAACTGGGTTGCCGGCAGTAATACGCTCAATAAATTTTGTGAACTGTATTACGCAACGCTTTAAATGCTTTAGTAGTTTGAATGGTGACGTTACTCCCTACTTTTCATTCCACTACGCTTCCCGCTTCCTTTCCCAAAAGAAAAAACACAGTGTTGAGCACCTCAAGAAAAGTGGCGCATCAAATTAACAAAATGTAAGGTTTCTCTATAGATAACCCTTTACTCGGCTCACACGCGTGCAAGGAAATACACGCGCCCTCCACGACGCAGGCAGCAAATATTAATTAAGAAATCAACGCGTGCGCGCAAACACTTCCACACAGTCTTCCGCACCTCCTCAAACTGAACGCACACACGCATTAGCGGCATAAATTGATAAAATATTGTCACCGACAAAAATGGTCACCGGGCAAAGATTAGAGCAATGTACGCGTCACAACATGAAATAGCCAATTTCCCATTTCATTTCCTCCACTACCTTGGAGTGAAACCCCATGCTCTGGCATCTCTACGTACTCTCAAAACTTTTTTCCACAATAGCGAACCAAATATTAGCCGTAGCACATTGTTGAGCTGGTTTTGCGGCAACATATTGCACTTTTTGTTTGTTGAATATTGTAGTCAAATGAGATCGAACAAGCGTGGGTCTCCTAATGGAACATTTCCGAAATTCAAGAAAAATGACATTTGCGCCACACTTTGTTATTTTCGCAGGCACTTAGTCGACTCCAATATTAGCTTCAACTATTTCGTCTGGGTAATAAATGCTAGTAGGATTTATGCTATTTAAAATCTTGGAAATTGCTGTATTTATTGCTGCTAGAAACATTTGCGAAGGCAATAAATTTGCCAGGGTGCCTTACAGTTATAGGGTAATTATTCACACACACACACCTTACGTTCTCGTACTCAAATTTGAAACACAACTTTGCGACGGGAAACATACTGCGAAGGGTGCTTCTTTTGTGCAGTGGTAATCAAACTTCCGCAGTTTGAGAACACGTTATCGCAATCCTTTTCTTCATAAGCTTTTGTCTTATATAGCTGGAATCATTTGCAGGCTGTAAATTTTGGCTTCAGTGAAGGTAGCACAATGGAAGGATGGCAACGAACATTCATGCAGCGGGAGTTGGTCTCAGATGCCGTTTTCCTGTTGACCACATTTTCATTTAACTTTTCGATGACGTCATATATTAATCATGTAAATCAATGATTTATTTTGGTGGTTTGACCATGTTAGTGCATATTTGAAAAGGCACATGCGCAAAAAAAAAGCAGAGCATGGATGCACAGGAGACGCACTCGTCCTTGTCGTCTCTTCTCCATCTGTGTTTTTTTTTTCATGTGTCTTTGTTTTGCGCTGACGCCTTTGCTGATTCACCGATAATAAATTGATTTATTATTGCGATAATAACTATGATGACACTCCAGTCGCAGTTTTCCCGTTGCCGTCGGCGTCGCTATTCCGCATAAAGTCTAAGGGCGAAAATACCGTCGCCGCGCGCCATATGCCGTTATGTGCGAGTTATAGCACGCGATGGAAACCGACGATCGAGACAATATGGCATACGCGAGGGAGGAAAGCAGAGAGCGAGCGTACCGCATTCCGTCGCGTGAAAGGCCGTGACAGGATGGGAGGGAGAGAGGGAAGGAGGAGGGGCGCGTTGGGCTCCGGCAGCAACTGCGTATTTCGAGACTGGGTACAAAGGGAGGAGCTAACAGTCGCGGCTCGATCTCGCGCGTGAAAGGGGGGAGGGGGGTTGTAGGGAGGCATCACGGCTGGGAGGGGTCCGGAAACGGCTTCTACTCCCCCAGCAAGTGCGCACTTCGCGCGCCGGCGTGCGGTGGCGTTCGCCGTATCATGAAAGCTTGAAAGCGATCTTCAGAACGCTCGTACCTTTGTGCGTGATGTGTTCTCGCCTCTGTTTGCGTTGAAAGGATAGACAGCACGTAGTTCACTTCGCTCGCCGCTGCTGCCGCGTTTGCTCACTCCAGTGTTTCGACAGCGAGTGTCCGCCGTCATCGAGTGTGATATGTTTATGCTTGCGTGTGCGCGTTGACACGATGCTTGCTAATACAGTCAGTAAGCCTATGTGTCCAATTTTATACGGTCGATAAAACTACTACCCTTACTTCGTATAGCTTACTAGTTTGGCATCGCATTCGATGCTTCGCCTTTCGAGCTAAAGTACGCCTTCTTTTTCTTCATCTATGTATTCCCCCCCCCCCCGTTCTCGATATTGTCTTCGAAACGGCATGTTCGTTTCTGACAACAAAGTACTGCTCTCCCAAGCATAGCGCCCCTTAAAAAATCACTTCTTGCTGTGTACTTTAGCAGCTGAACTCGCTAAACAAAGCAAGTACGCTGAGTACACTGTTCCATTTTTTTCCGGTAACACTTAATCAAACTGAACGCAAATATTCTGTAAATTGATCTCTTCGTCAGCACGTCTGCTGTGACGCTGCAATAGGAAATGTTCGGCGTTTATTTTACCCACTACAAGTTCTGGCGATATACCATTGCTACCAAAGTTACTACGATACTGTCTCACAGATCAAACAATCCTGGATAGTTATTCGGGAAATGTCTCGCACTAAACACATAATGACGTTCCCTGCAATATTCAATGCATTTGTGCGTCCTATCTTTTACGTCGAGTGAATTACGTGGGGCCCAAGTAAGGCACCCACGCTTAACATGTATCCCAAGCTTTACCAAAGACATCAACGAAAAACAAGTTAAACGAAGAGTTGCGAGCTCTAGCTGCAGTCTCTCTGGTGATTTCGCAGCGCTTGATTAAAATTATCGTTGTGTGTAACGAAAAAATTATGGTATTGAAAAAAATAATTGTAATCCAACCGACTGCAGCATAATGCTACAAAAAAAAACACTCTTTCGGGTTTCTCAGAAACAAAGCTTCGCAGTGTCCACCACGTTGTTTGTACAAAAGGAAAACGAGCAGGAGTGAAATCAGCGATACCTACTAGCTCAACATATTACTCAGCTTTATTGCTGAGGGCGGCCACAAGTTGGCGTCTGTACAGAGTGAGGGAATGTTTCCCAACACAGACGTTGAGAAATAGAACACAAACTCTTTGTCTAGTTTTCTCTTTTGGCGGAAGCAATGTGAAGCGCCCACTCAGAAAAAGGTCAGTGAAGAGAGTTGACATGAGACACGTGCCGGAGAGTTTGTCTACTAATTTCACTGTTTGCTAAGTGCATACTTCTTTTCTGGCTGCGAAAATGTCAATAATCGCCTTTTGAAGTTATTGCGTTATAAAAGACAACAAACAGCAGCTGTATATTCATGGATCCATTTGTGTTCATATTATACTAGTTTGTGAAAACGTTATTTTTAAATCAAAGCTATCTGTCTACAAGTCCGTTGTTTTTCCTGGCTCGCTAGATTAGTCGCTGGTCAGTCGATCAGTAAGTCCATCAGTCGCTGGTCGCGTTCTCACCGGCTGAATAGGTAAAACGTAAACTCGCAGAGGCTCATGCGACGCGTCGTCAGCTCGGCGCTTCCGGTTCAAAGAATGTGGTTCACGCGCACGATTCTCCGTTGGCGGGGCCGGTCGCGCTTGCTCGCTGTGCACCGTCATCGCCCGCGCTGCTCATTTCTAGAGCCGGTGGTTGCCGCATCGATGACTGCCCACAAAACCTGAGCGCAGGCTGTCATTTAAAGCAATTTTTTATCCGCTCGATCGAACGCGAGAATCATCTATGCGTGCTGTCACAGTTTCGTGCTTATCTGGAACGACGAGTCGCGCTTGTTCGCACGTCAATTCTGTTCAGGTTAACGACGTTAGTTATTTTGTAACACTACAGTCGTGAACATCAGATTTGTGCTAGAACCCGTCGTACACATGAATGCGTTCATCTGTCGTAGGCATTGATAAATTGCGTTGCGCAAGGCAATGCAGCTGCCAAGAATCTTGACTACCCTTAAGAGAAATGCCTTCCACACATTCAGCTTTTCGAAAGGTGATATAACTGTTAGATTAGATGATTGGCCAAGTTAGTACCACATACGAGGAATTTTATATCGTTTTAGATCAATCATTTATACGTTTAGCGGCGTTTACATAAGAATCATACATTTGTTGTTTTGCAAAATAGCTTGCTGTCCACCCGTTACTGATAATATTTCTTTGAACATGCGTAAAGCGCTAACCACGCGGTCGGTATGGCTTAACCACGTTATATCGTAGTATCTATTTCTCCATCTTCACCAAAACATTTGTTATAAAAATCTCTAACGCTTTCACAGCTGCTGTATAGCCCTTGTTTTTTGGGACACTTTGTGATATTTGTGTGCAATGCGAAACATGAGGCATGTTCGTCGATGGCAGTTGGCTTCCCCGCACGCTTGAATCTGTCTTAGTATCTTTTTGACCTCTCTATAAGGAAAAAATTGCAGCTATGTGATCGTTAGACTACGCTTCTCGCCTCGCGCACCTTTCACAAGATATGGGAGACAAATTACGGTGTACGTGTTTTCAGTCCTCCCAGTACACCTGGCTTATCTTGCATCGAACAGCGAATTGCGGTCGCTATATCATGCATGGTGCTTGCCTAAACAATGTTCCAAGACATTTTGACAAGCAAAAGCTCATATTAAGACCTCCTGCCTGCCTATAGTGTCACCAGTACTAAATCATAAGTGTTTGAATCAGCCTAGTGAAGTTGAGATGAAATAAGTAAAAAGAAATTTCTTTGACACGAACAGAATTCACTTCAGCACAAGAAAGTGCGACTCGTCATTCAACATAAGCACGAAATTGCGACGCCATGCATAGCTAATTCACATCTTGATACAATCGGCCTGCGGGGGCTGGCGATCTTCGGAGAAGCGACCTCCGAAACCTTCCCAGCCCGCTGCGACGACTCGCTTTGTAAGGACAACAATGTACCGCCTCAACAGCCCGACGGTGCCGGCATGTCTAGCCGTGGGCTAGACATGCCGGTTTGCTTGGAGCAAGAGAACTGCTGGAACAGGGTATCTTGCGGTGCGATCTCAGGGGCCCCAGAAGTCGTCACAGTCAATGGACAGACGTGGCGGTCACTGACTGCGGGTTCAGCTCTGGGATCAAGAGGCACCTGCTCGGGTCAAGACCCCTGTCTGCAAGAACCCTCACACCTCTGTGTGTTCAGTGAGACCAAAGTGTGGAAGTGAGTGTGTGAACCTTCGCCATCAAAGGCGGGTCGACCACAATGACTTTGGACGTCCCCATTGGTCGAAGGCTGAACGGCCATTTTCCCTCACCTAGGGATCTATGTAGGACAGAGTGTTCTAAGCAGCCGCTGCCAGCTCTTCAGTGTGCATTCTCTTTCAGTCATGCTAGACTGCTGAACTGTAACGCTCTCCACTCTTTATGTATATATTGTAAATAAATCACATATTCCTCGTTTTCGGTGAGAACAACTCCTTCACTTCAACAATGTCCTAAGCATGGATGAGTCAGACGATGGCATGGGCCAACTACCATCTATTCCTTTCCCTACCACAACTATTACGGTCTTCAACCCATACAACCAGCAAAAGAAAATTATAATAAATGGCAGCCTATGCTCACATTTTGCGGACACTCATCGGTGCGACCATCACAGGCTCTAGAAATGAGCAGCGTGGGCGACACCATGTCATGAATGTGCACAGAAAGCAGGTGCGACCGGCCCCACAAACGGAGGATCGTGTACCGCACACGTCATCTGTTGAACCGTAAGCGCCGAGCAGAACACGCGTCCCACGAGCCTTTGCGAGTTTATGCCTCGCTTATTCACATTCACCAAAAATAAAATATGCGTCCGGCGGTGGTATGAGAACGTTGGTCACTCAGCGCAGCACCACGATGCTTTAACCATTAGGCCACCAAGACACTTCTTTTTTTATTTATTACATGGGAGTAAATATTGTATAAGACGCAATACACTACATAAATTTTAGGTGACTCCGAAAGCGCAGTCTTTGAAGACTGGGCAAATAAGACCGTCTGGAGGTGATTCTTGAGTGGCATACACATTATGAGCGTAAGCAGAAGATTTCTGAAAGAACGACCAAACTAACTGTTCGCAGTATTTCAGTATGCCTGCCATATATTTCTCTGCAGAAAAGGCTATGCAGGCTAAGTAATATGAAGACACCATATGGTGGGTCAAATAAACTTTTGAAAGGAAGAAAACGAATTGTGCATGGGATGACGTCTGAATCATTTCTTTATTGGATTCTCAGGGGAATGTTTAAAAAGAGAACTGCATCTCTAGAATCTACAATACAGCAATATATCGTTTCAGCATGTGGACAGAAGCGAATGGTTTGTCGAACACGGCAAGTACATTTCGCTCGCGCCAAGGCCAACCTGCACCTTGAGATGGCCTCCACGTGTTCATTGTGATGAGGATTTACATACTACGCTATTGGCCCACAATGTGAAATTGCCCGAGAATCGGGCGGTGCATATCGCGCCAAAGGCAACGAGATCATTCAAGCGATCACCGAGAGTTGATTATGATTTGCGTGCTATGACGAATACCCATATAGCGGGATCGCCCAACAAGAAAGTCCACGAATTGGTTATTATGATCGGGATGATGATTTTCATAAAAATGGCACATATTTACAACACGAGGTCTGCCAGGAATCGGGCGGTACATTTAAAATAAATAATAAACCACAAGGAAATACAACATTCTATAATATTTGTCACACTGCGTACCACGAGTACGCCAGAAAACATGCACGGGCCAGTTACCTTTACATCAAAGGCGCGGAAATGAAATAGGCTAATTTATGGCAATTTATTAAGCGCTTCACGAAACCTTGTTTCACAGATTGCAACATGTGCATCGCATACGGAGAATTTTTTTTCCCCATGTTACTCTCGTGACGTAGACTTAACGCTCCGTAACATAACATTTCAAACTCGGTGGATGTTTAATGAGCACATCAACCCCTTTCTTGAGGTTGCGAAACGCAAGCACGCCCAGATAATGCGTGCAAAGCGCTCGAGAGCATTTCATATGCGGCGTATTGTACGCTACACTGTCGCATTTTAAATAAGTGATTAGTGAATGCAGTACAAAGCCGAATGTGATGCAGGCAAGAACGATCACGCCTATCAAGCCCGTGGTCCATGCAAAACTCATATTTCATTTGGGATCAATATAGCGTAGAGGTGTGTGCTGCTGTCTGGAGCCATAAATTACTGCTACGCTATTGCCGTACTAAAGCAGCCCTCTGAATACCTCGGCATGGTCTCCCTTATACAAAGAGGTGTGCGGGAAGCAGTTTTGGAGACCAAATCGAGCCGATTTGAACGGAGTAGGAAACATTTTTTCTAGTTGGGTGTAGCCTTCACCGGTATTATAAAAATAAAAAAAACTTGTTATTTAGAACCTTAGAAAGTCCGCCATTACTCTGCACTTTATAAAAGATGATTATTGACAGCACAAAGGCAGCGTTCGTATTAACTAAGTGTTTTTTTCTGAAATTCCAGGCTCTTCAGAGCCTACGCGGTGAAGGATTACCTCATCTAGTTTGTGACTGTCACCGTGTTCTATAATTGACATATGTATACACATTCGCCAACAAATTATAACGCATGTCATCTGCAGCGACATAAGAGCAAGCGAAAAAGAAATTACGAGACAAACAATCCTCGATAGTAATCTAAGTCCGTGCGGCGCATTTATCATTTATCCACTGCACGTGGCGCAGAGCTCGAACCAACGAACTTCGTCCCGGGCAAATGCTCACACGAGGACCGCCACATGCGCGGGACGCGACGCGCCGACGACGAACGATCGGAACCAGTGGCGCTCGCAGACGCTACGCACTGTACCAAATTCTTCTTCGCCGCAGTGCGCTGCAATGTACGCGCCTGCGTCCCGCAAGTGCCGGTCCTCCGTTCGGCGCTTCTTGGTATCGGCGGCCCGTCCCGCGGCAGTTTCCTTGGCGTGCCGCTATTTGGCCTCGGTCTACTTCTCGTCTTGATCGCGCTTGACGGCTGCGCCTGTCTCGTCGTCTCACCGCTTGACCTTCTGCATCGTCACTACGGCACGCACAGCGCACCTCTGTAGTCTCTACAGAGCCTCTGCACTATTACGCGTTTCTTCCGCTTGATCGATTCGGAGGCCCATTGTTGTATCTGCAAGTAGGCGCCTACTGCTAACATAGGGCAGCTAGCGAAACCAAGCCACGTCTACCTGTTACGCGCGCGCCCGTAGCGGCGATTGAAGGAGGAGGCACCAAGCCACTATAGCCATATTTAGCGGCGACGTGCGAGCGGGCGCATGCGTGCAGAGCAAGGAGAGCACAGCTAATCGACAGCCAGTGAGCGACGGTGTACGAGTGCGCGGGCATCGACGTCAAACTCTGTGATCGCGTGTGACCTGGTCACACGCGATCACAGAGTTTTGTCACACGCGATCACACACGGTCACACGCGGTCACACGCGATCTTCGCGTGTGACCTGGTCGCAGACTAGTAAAAAGAATGCTTCGCATTTAAAAAAGTTTCTTTTTCTCTCACTGAAATAGTCGTCACAGATGGCGTCCGTACTATATCGAGTAAATTTGCAAGAAACGCATTCATATTTAGCTCGTCAAGAGCCCACAAGCGTTGCGCCTAAAATAGCATAAAACAATAGCCATCGCCGAATGTCGCGGGGAAACAAAATTTTCTTCTCTTTAATCACGATATTGCCGCGGAAGTGTGGCTCCCTGAGCGACGCAGCGCGCTCTAGTTCTTTCGTGTGCGCTGTAGAAGCTAAAACTTTCGCATTCTTCTCGCGTTTACATGTTTCATCGCGTGCGGTGTACGAAGAAACGCATTCTAAATGTACGGAGCGGACCTTTTTAAGTTTGCCGGAATTTTTAAATTTAGAGTGTCGTGGACAACGTAATTCTACTTCCTGAGCTGGATAATTGAGAGAGGCAGACATTACTTGCATGATAAACCGAAACACATATTGAACGAATAAATAGAAAGATCGCTAATTAACTCCGCAATTCATTACTTTAGGCCGCACATTGCCATTTGCTATTTATAGCCGGTGAGTTTCCAAACCGTGTCAACTTGGAATGAATTTACAGAATGACAACACTTTGGATATATGCACCATCAAACTCGTAACAATGCACTTTCGTTGCGCTTGCAGTTTTTGTGACAGCAATTATATGGGCACTGCTGGCGCACAGGATACACAGGATACACCACTGCCGTGCGCTGTGTGTCCGTGTTCGCGTTGATGCGAGACCTAGAACGAAGGTCATTTTGCTCGCTGCTACTGCCGCTCTTCCTCACTCCAGCGTTCTTTGACCGCGAGTTTCCGCGGACATCGAGTGAGATGTGCTCTTGTTTGCTTGTGCGCACGCGACACCACGCTTATTAATTTAGTAAGCATGGCTATGTTTGCCAATTTATACGGTCGATAAAACTACTATCCTTACTTCCTATAGCTGTCCACTAATTTGCTATAGGAATGGATGATTCGCCAAGCGTGCGAAACTGCCACTTCTTTTTAACAAAGCTATCTTTTGTGCGTAGAAGCAGCAATTAACATTTCGTCCCCAACTTTGCGAAATATTATCTCGGAACTGGCATCGCCCTCTAGTTTAATTTCCGGTGAATACGTCTTGCAAGCGCACCACCTACAAGGCGTTAATTGCAATTGCGCGGTAAAGTAATATCCTAAGAAAGTAATTAGTGATGTTTTTCTATTTAGTTTATTACGTGTTTAGGTTTCTCGTGCTAATAATGTCCGTCTCTTCGAATATTCTAGCTCAAGCATAAGAATTATGCTATCTGCTATAGGGGATTTTTAAAAATTCTGAAAAACTAAAAATCTTCGCCCCGTATATATTAAAAATATTCAGACTTTCGAACAGCACCTATTCCAGTCGTAGATCTAGTCAAATACGAGAGTATTCGATTCGTGTCTCAAACGTTCCCAAGATTCGCACATCCCAAATTTCCCACGTGTGCTATCAGGTGCTCTCCTGTTCTGAAATATCTTCGGAAGAAGATACTTTTTCTTGATCCCAAACGAATTAAAGAAACATTTTAGGATGACTGTACTTGACTTACCGAAACTACTACTAAGTGTAGGATATTTGCTACAATTTATATTATTGTTTAAACGGAGGTTATTGCATAGCTTGACAGACGCATCAGGCCAGCTTTGAGATGAACAACGAAAAGAATCCGCGATCACTCTAAGTCGAGGATTCAATAAGAGTCAGCCTAAGGCAGCTACATCCAGCGTTCCAATGTCTTCTTATTCCTTTCAACTACAGTGTTATTTGTGAGTTTATTAGTTCTAAAGGCTGTTTTTTGCCTGCACTTGAAGTTTTGTAAGCGAGAAAGACAAACAACAAAAATAGTAATTGTCTGATACATCAAATAAAGAAGAAGCTCCACCTTACTTCGTTCATACGCCGTGGTAATTCATTTAGAAGTGTCTGCTCACCCCTGTAACCGTCTATTCGTATTTAAATGTTTGGTATCGTCAGTATCATTTTCTTTTTCCCTCCTCTGGGAACATATCTATCGGAGGGATAGCTCGTGCATATATAAAGGCCGTCGCTAATGCGGACTAGATGACATTAGATTTTTTTTTTATTGAGTTCATGCTCGACACGCTTGTTTAGCGTTTCACTCGCGTTCTCTTTTTTTTTCTTACAGAAAGGCATTCACTGCTGCACAGGCGACGAAATCCCAGAGCTTCTGCTCGACGGATTCTTCGTCTTTCTTTTTCGTTTAGTTGTGTGACTGCTCTTTCACCCTCAGGTCACTCGGATAAAACATATCGCGCAGTTTGATTACCTACATAGCTTTCCGTTTTCGTAACTAGTAGCAGCGCTCTACTATTATTCAGAGTGCAGTTTGAAGTGGAAGATGTGTTTCATCTATCGCGGCACAGAAACTAGCTGATATACAGGGTGTCCAACATAACTTGAGCCAAGAATTTAAAAATGAAAGGCGCGTTGGAAGCGATTTGAACCGAATGCATATTATTCATAATAGCCTATAGTAACTCTGATCATTTTTTATTTTCCCCATAACTCACTAATTAATTAGTTTTTTTTCCCGCTTTATAATTACTTCCTAAGGACCCCAAGTATGATACCCAGGTTTGTAGAGCATGTTCGGAAACCACCGATCGAGTTGTTTCCCTTACGATACGTCTCACGCAGTCCTTTTTTGCGAGCTGCAAGGAAAACCCGCGAAATATAAAAAAAAGCCACGTTACGGAGCGTTTGCGCACGGTATTGTGCTGCTCTCAAGTGTGCGTTCGGTGAATAAGGTCGGCTGCATCATGACGCGACGAGGGAGCGGCAGGGCGTTCTTTATCTCATCGGCTGACCTCGGCCAGCAGCATGCAATTTCGCCGTCATCCGACGGGAGCCGACTCTGCTCACCGAGAAGCACAATACCACTGCGAAAGCGCTCCGTCATGTGGCTTTCTTCATATTTCGTGGGCTTTTTTGGCAACCCGGAAATAAGGACTACGTGAAACGTATCGTAAGGGAAACAACTCGATCGGTGGTTTCTGAAGGTGCTCTACAAATCTTCGTATCATACTTGGGGTCCTCAGACAATAATTAAAAAGTTGGGTAACTAAACTTAATTAATTATTGAGTGATGGGGCAAACAAAAAAAATTGTCTGAGTTACTATAGGCTATTGCAAATAGTGTGTGTTCGGTGCAATTCACTTCCGACGAGCCTTTCATATTTAAATTCCTCGTTTAAGGTATGTGGGACGTCCTGTATACCGCTCCAAGAAAACTTTATCAGTTGCAGTATTGCTCTGTAATATTTCTGTAATATCAAGTTAAATTATATGGTGTTCAGATTAGACATTATTGAACATTATTACATACCCATATATACTGAGTTCAGTGTATGCCCTAGAAAAATGAAATAAGGTTATCAAACATAAACATAAATAGTGCTTAGTGCTTACTTATAGTCAACAAATCGACGAAACCTCGTCTGGTCAGCTAGCATGTTTAACAAAACAAAAATTACGGTCACTGACCAAGTCGAAAGTATTAGGCTTGTTTCCAAGTATTCGAAAAGTATTATCAAAGAAGCCGTATGGGTTCTGAACCTTCTAATACTTATGACTTGGTCAGCGACCGTAATTTTTGTTTTGTTAAACTGTCTATTTATACGTGCTTTCTATGTCACTTGTTTGCTTTTTTTTCTTGCTTGCCCAGAAACTCTTTGCTTACATAGTTAATTTGTTTTTGGGTGGTGTTGCGACTTTTTTGTGCTCCCTGTTAATATTTCCGCTGTTTTAATGTGCATATTATGTTATGTCCTTACTTTTATCTCTATACTTGCATTAAGACGCCTCACCCTGTAAGGTATTTTTCAATGAATAAAAAATGTGGCTTGTTCGTTCATGCCTAACGTTCAATACAGCGTTCCTAGCAGCCATATAGGAAAGTGCATATTCAGGTGAATCATGTCATACGAAACTTACCATTTTCTTACCATTTGTGGAATGCCCTGCCCAGGTTTCAAATCTGCCTCAAAGCAAGTTATATTCTTTTTTTCTAAGTTATCAACAAGCATCTAAATAAGCAGGGTGGTGCTCCTCACTGGCGTTCCTGCGGAATGCTCCAAAAAACATAAAGTGGCCTCACGTAGTTATATATGGCATAGTGTTAAACATTCCTGTTTCTCTTTTGTATCTTGAAGTTGTTTCTTCGACAGCGGTCTTTTGCGCTGTAATAAGGTGTCACTTTTGGATGCTCCACTCACTGTGAAGGTGTTCAGGAACCGTAAAACTAAGGTCGCGAAACATGCGTAAGAGTAAAGGGAGGAGAGAAAAGAAGTGGTGGCACATCGTTCCTTTTGAGATGATTGGTGGCTTTAATGCTATTAGCTATATACAAAATAGTTTGTGTGCAATTCTTGATGTTTTATCTATTATCACGATATTTGGTAGATATCCAGTGACACTTACTCAGTGACCCAATTTGACATCAAAGATGCTTATTGTAGAGTGCCACATCATCATCATCCTCACCATCATCATCAGCAACAGCCTACTCAATTGTACACTGCACGACAAAGGCCTCTCCCGGCGACCTACAATTACCTCTGTCTTGCGCTAGCTGGTTTCCAACTTGCGCTTGCAAATTTCCTAATTTCATGTCCCCACCTAGTTTTATTCCATCCTCGACTACGTTTTCCTGGCCTTGGCACCAATTCTGTATTTCTAATGGTCCACCGACTGCCTACACTACACATTAAATGGTCTGCCGAGCTCCAGTTTTCTCTTTTAATGTCAACTATAATCTCGGCTATCACCGTTTGCTCTCTGATCCACATTGCTCTGATCCACATCAGTGGCACATACCATGTAAGTCTCGTTGACAACAGGGAGGTTCACTAAGGAGCACCACATACCCAAGGACGCAAGTTGTCCTGGCGCATGGTTCCGAACCCAGTTCACAAGCAGTGCAGCCCCCTCTCGTCTACAAACTTAAACACTGACTGCCAAGTGACGCAAATTGGCTGGGAGAGTCTAGGCGCGGACAAAGATACATAGAGGCATAGAAACACACCGAAAACCTGTGTACTTTTCCACATAATGATCGTGTCATTAAAAAAGTAACGACATGATCGTATAGTCCGTATTATCAAATAAAACATACGGTTTTCTACCTACGATTGGTGTTTTGAGAAGTGAGGGCAGATAGGATAGGTGAAGGAAATAGGGGAGACATCGCACTCCCCACTTGACATTGATAATTCATCATCACCACTATAATCAACCAATTAATGCAGAGCGCAGTTCAAATGCCTCTTTCAGTGCCTTCCAGTTATATCTACCTTTTTAGGGACAATTCGATCGTGCGACAAAAACTTTCATAATTTCATTACACCTCCGCACCCATCTATTGTGTGTCCTTTTTGTTGGCACCACCTTTGTTACTCCACTTGAGCATCAGGCACCAGCTTTGTGCATTACACACGTGTTCAGCTCCAGTGCATTTCTTTTAAACCTTCGCAAGGATTCTATCTATCGGCGTTTGTCTTTCAGCGTGCACAGCAGGGTTCCAATCTGACGATGTTACAACTGGAATTTGACGTTCAATCACTGTTCAGACGGCCATAAATGGTTTCCCAAATTTCTTTATTATCATCCGAGTAGAGGCCGCATTAGTTATTGGGTGCTAGCAGATTGGAGGAATAATTTATAGTTTTGAAAAATATCGGAAAGCTGTCAGTCATCGATTGAGAATGTGTGGTATGCGGACAAAGTTAATATTATTCCTCTAGCGCTATTGCTTAAGGGTTCCGGTCTCGTTTGACCCCTTGTCTTATATTAACGTTATCCTTGACAGTGTCGAAACGCTTCCTACTGATGGCGAATTATTGTTTCTGGCCACTAAGCTGCAGATGGCTAGTTTCCAACCTATTAATTTTCAAGCCCGCTTTCCATATATTATCTTTTGTGCTATTGATCTTCTCTGTTCCTTACCTTACAATGTTCAAGCCTTTTTTTCTTTCTCTAATGTAATTTTCGTACAAACACATAACGTACGTTGTTTATTGTTTGTGTGGCAATATCTGCCAAGATTTGTTATTTCGCTTGCCTATTTCGTTCTGCATCCTTTTCTTGTTTCGGTACAGGTCCGTACCCGCTGTCTGCTTAAGACTTCTCGTATGTGCCTCACTGTGGGTGAGTGATGAGTGTGCCTGTATAAATGTCTTTCGCTGACACCCATAAATTTTCCCTCACAGTTTGCAAGTAGCAAAGTCACCATCTGATTCATGCGATAAATTCTCCTCAGACCGGAAAGCAGCTCAATTGCATTAGTCGCTCCTCAAGTGAATCCTTCTTCCTGACTGGTATTTGGCAAACTTAAAAGCTGACTTTTTTGCGTAAACAAAGAGCAGAGGATAAAACATAGTAAGTTGGCTTGCCATGTCGACGCTGCATATTAGATTTTCTCGTCATGCCATTATGTTCGCTACATAACTTATGGTTAGTTGTCTTCGCGTGACAACACAGTGGCCTACGCCAAATTACTGTCAACTTTCTGGAAACTTGGAGGAGGTAACAACGTGACATATTACTTCCCAACATAATATAATCAATCGTTTCCGGTTTAATTTCGAGAAGGTATAAAGCCAATGTGTTATACTGTATTGCAGGAGGGGCCTCAAGAGGATAGGAAAGCCGAACCGAAGCTCTTTTCCTCATTTTTCAAATCACAGAATGGAACACCAAAAGCTTTATTTTAGAGCATGCTTCTTCTTTTATTTTGCCTATTCAACTCCCTATGAAACGCAAGAATATTCAAGATAGGCAGATCTTCAATCGGTTTGAGTGAAGCAGCTTCTATTGAGAAGAAACAGCGATGTTTCATTCATTCTCAGGAGCAGATATTTCTTTTTTACTCTTTAAAGTATTTTGAAATATTTTTCTAAATCTGGAAAACTTTAGAAATATGCAAAAATTATCGTTAGAAATCAACAAACAACGCTGGTATTGCATTTCGTTAGAGTAACTTACAGTGCGTTTAAAGCATAAGACATTGTTTTATCACACCTTTACTGTAAGATATGCGTAATTTACTTGTGCATTCTAGAAGCATTAGTAGATTTATTTTTCATGCTACATGCAATGTTATAACTCATCCTAACTTAAGCATCTTTCACCCTAGAAGCCCCATCACATGCTAATAATAAAATAGCGACATTTATCTTTGTTGCGCAAAGTTGTAACCTCTCCGTTCCAACACAGCTTAAAAATTCAAGTTTCTGTCAGTTTCTTTTGAATAAATATCTAACAGTGTAAAAAAATTGCCACCCCTACAATCTCTGTAACTGTAGATTTCTATTTAAATATCCCAGTGTTTTTATTAACTTGGTGCAGTAGATACAAAAGGCCAGCGTTTCTGCAGATCACACGTTCCTCAACTGGTAGCCTAAGAGCGAAAGCCTCATTTAATTTGGAGACTTCCGAAGAGCTTCTCTCAACGTCGATAGACGTAAAACCACTTTTACTTCTGTTTTTCTACGATAAAATCCGTGAGTATGTGAATGCGTGTGTGTTGGTCTGTTTGCATCAACTGCGCTATCACAATCCTCGTGTTCCTCTGTCCTTAATGCGCCACTTATCCGAAGAATAAACGGGCGTCATCGAAGGCGTTAAGGACAGAGAACAGCATCGTAGAACGTTGACCGGAGCCATTGACGCTGATTTACGTGTGCCGCTTGGGGAGGTCATCAACCACGGCGACACGCGATTATTGGATTACGTCGCGTCACTGTTCATGCAGGGGCTGTGTTCAGATATACCCCTGCCGTTGCCACAGCCAAGCCCTGCGACGTCGGAGCCATCAGGGAAGGATATACAACAAGGAATGATGTAGCCGATAGGATAGCGTTGACACTTCGCCCACGCACGTGCCCCTGCTGTATTGCCGAAGCTTCCCGCTTTGCCTAAAGTGCCGTGCGCAACAGCGCTGTCATTAGGAGTAGGCGGTGGTAAAACTCTGTGTTCATGTTTTTTTGTCTTTTCGTGCAGCGCACACTGAACAGCAATGCAAGGAAGATACGATGTGTGCTTCGCAGTATCTCAGCGTGGCGAAGTTCGCCCAACTTGTGAACGTTGTAGTGCATTGTATTTGTGACCTAGGTGTTATTTAAATATAAACATAACAACAATGGATGAGTTAGGACGTCGCATGTAGCATGAGAAATAAAGACAATCGCGCGCATTGCATTTAGTTGTACAACATTTATTCCACCGCTTCTAGAAAGCATCGCTACACATCGATTCCAACAAGCGCATCGTTCGTTCTGCATTTTTTGTTTTTATCTCGCATTCTTACTTGGCGTAGAAATTTTCGCACAGTGAATACACAGTAAAAAAGAAAATATCCAATGTGCTGATGTCTCATGGCTACGCTTATGTCCCATGACAGCAATTAAGGCACAATATATGTTCACTAAGAGGCGCTATAATAACATTATATTAGTAACGTGTTGTTCTCAAAAATGTACTTTATCGATGTTCGCTACTTTGATTCTAGGCCAACAGCTTCCTAGCATTATAAACAAAAACACATAATCAAAGCTGGCAGACATTAATAAAAAATATTATATATATATATATATATATATATATATATATATATATATATATATATATATGTGTGTGTGTGTGTGTGTGTGTGTGTGTGTGTGTGTGTGTGTGTGTGTGTGTGCGTGCGTGCGTGTGCGTGTGTGCGTGTGCGTGTGTGCGTGCGTGTGCGTGTGTGCGTGCGTGCGTGCGTGTGCGTGTGCGTATGTGCGTGTGTGCGTGTGTGCGTGTGTGTTACGGGCCTACCCGCGGAGGGGGTGAAGCAGGCGTTAAGCACTGCCTATAAGTGGGCCGATCTTGAAGATACTTCAATGCCGACCCGACCCGTGGCGGAGGTGCAGTTCGCCATTAAAGGGCCCACATACACAAATTCTGTGGTCATCCTTCTTCACAGAGTGGAAGGGCAGAGATTTTTTTCTCATCCTGATGACATAAATCCGTCAGCAAGTAACGATGACGACGACATTTGTGGGCCTTGCAGCAACTGTATACTTACGTGATCAAAATATGGAGTGCTTTATTCTTTGAAACTTTCATAAGATCATCTGACACGTTATCATTTAGGGACAACGACGAAGAGTACAGTGATATCAACTAAAGAATGCGTGCACTACCGCGTAAAAGCAGCACTCTGTGATATTTTAAGCAAGCACATAAAGATTGCTTTCCCCGTTTCACCATTTAAAAGTCTTCACCTAGAGGTGTAAGAAAGAATATTCCCAAAGCATCATTTTTCGCTGTATGTATACGTTTACGTTGATTTTAGTATTGAAATTAGAAATTAAAATAAATCGTTAGGTTTTGCATGACCAAACTAAGAGCTGATTATGAGGCACTTCGTAGGGGAGGATTGCGGAATAATGTTGACCATCTGGGGTTCTGTAACGTGCACCCTATGCACGGGCGCTTTTTGCCTTTCGCTCGCACCGAAATGCGACCGCCACGAACAGCATTTGATCGTGTGACCTGATGTTTACCAGCACTATGAGATGGCCGCTAACACACCGCGATTGGTATTGGTGTTTAGATGTGTTTATAGGCTAATAAAGGGTTCTGTTAAAAGGTTAGACTGATCAAACTATCCTAGAAAATATGGACTTTGTGGGTTTTAAATTTTTATTTCGGGGTCTGTAAAAAACTTTTTTTTTTACACTGTGAATAGCTACAAGGGTTGAGTCAGTTATCGGCCGCTTATTAAGTGCTAAAGAAAACACGTATTCATTCGGGACGAGGACCTAATATAAAACTAGTTGTATTCAGCTACATCTCCAGATATTAAACAGTAATTAATCTTCCACTTAACATATGGCTTAACTAACACTAAAAAAGTTTCGATCTATACTCAGAATAGACGAAATTTCTCACCTAGTTTGCGATATAGAACTCGGATTGTTGCTTAGACGTTTACGGGTTCTGAGAAAATTACATCGTAAGGCACAGTGCTTTTCTTTCTTCAGTGCAATGGGGAGCAATCTCTCGAATACCATTATCTTTCCTTCTCCCTAAAAATTGTCGCTGTGTGTATGTGTGTTTCTCTTCTCGCGCGTTACGGGGAACAATTGCGCTTTCCGCTAGCCAGTGTACCGTCCCCCTAACTCACCCAATCTTCAACTTTACTCAGCTACCTTCCATCTTTGACTGCAGATTGCGATAGTCGCCTGTTTCTTGACCCACGAGAACGGCGAGATACACCACCTACACAGGCCACAAAAAAACTGGAAAACTGCAAAAAACGGGAAAAATACTTCGCAACACAATTATCAGTTTCGCCCCAAGGTGAAACCCTGAAAGCAATAGCAAGGTTTATCGGTCCATTAAAAGCGTTGTGAAAATTAAAATCAGCTGCAAATCAGCGCTTCTCTTCGTTTGTCGCCCCTTTCGCCGTCCTGTTTCTATGCTGGCGGCGTATAACATCATGAACAAATACCAACTAGCAGGGTCGCATACCTTACTGCGTTATTAGAAAATTTGAGGAAGGAGAGACGGACCTACAGCCCTCCTCACTCCTAACTAAGGAGAAGACAAGCACAGAACTGGCGTCGCATACAAACCAATTCATACCCGCACCTAAACAACTTACACAAGAAGCACCCGATATATTTCACAGACACATGCCTGTGGTGTAGCGCAAAAGCCACGCTGGCTCACATAACGTGGGAATGTACGGCTCGGCCAAGCAACGTCGACTCACCTTTTCTACTCGCCAACTCAACAACTCACGCTTTCGCAAGTGAGGACTGGGACAGCCAATTGGCCCTCCTGGACCAATCTCAGTGAGCCGCAAGAGTCAGTGGAGCCCTGGACTGAGGGCCCCACCCAGGCCTGCCATGACTCCAATTAACTGCTCAACAATGTTTCAACAGCCGAGCTGTTTAAGCTTTCGTTCTGCCGTGGAGCGTTACCAGAAACTCAGCCCAGCTGTGCGCTGGCTCGCGTTGCCTAGCAGCGGCCTGCGAGAGTACCGAGCCACGTAACCTCCTCGCACCTCAATGGCGTAGGGTGGAGTCGTGACGTCACAGACGAGTAAGACCTCAGGCATGCGCTGCGGCACACCTCTCAACTTCTAGCGTCAGCCCGCCGAGACACGAGGGATGAGAACGGACGATTCCAGCGCGAATTTCTGGACATAGTTTGAGCACAGCTGTCGCGCATGTGAACTCCAAGGAAGTTCGGGGCGCGGCTCAACGGGACTACGATCAACGAAATCGCGCCAAGGCCGCCACCGACAAACACCGTCGCCCAGCGGAGGATCCCGAGTTTCGGGGCAGAGACAACGAACGCTGCCGACTTAATGCTCTGTGGCGCTGAGAATCGGTTGAGTTTAGTGTAAATAAATCCCATACTTGACGTTGCACTGTATGACTGCTTCTTTTCAAGCTGCGCACACATATGCTTTCCAGCAAAGGATAAGAAATTTGTACAAATCCATAGTAGTACATCGACATACAATTTCCTTCATCAGAATATTGGTGATAGTTCCCCTTCTTTCCCCATTTCCTTTCACCCATTCTGATATTCGCTAAATTTGTGTCGCTTGCATCTACAGCTCTCCCAGCACACTATCATACAATGGACGTTGTTCATAAGACACTTCCCCTCTAAAGGTCTTTATTTACATTACAAACATAACACCTAGAAAGCACCTCCTCCCTAAATTTGACCTCTGTTGAACTTGGGGTGCTACCAGATCAACATGATAAACTTTACCTTCTCATAAGATCCCTTCATAAGTCTCAAGAAAACTTGAAGTATGTAATTTGTCTGAAAGGCCCCATTTACCCACAAGCTTTCAAGTTGGAGTACACATCGCCGGTCACCTGGCACTTACTGCCACCATAAAGAAAGTACCTTGTTTATTTCAATGAGGTCGCCAGACGAACGTCTTATCAAGCATGAAAAAGAAAATCACGGAAAATTAAAATATTACCTCACGTGAAATTTGGGCCCAGCTCTATTCATGCTCTCATTTCACGATATATTGAGGCAAGGAATTTGAAAGACACATGTAGCAGAATCGGCAATCGTCGAAAATCCGACCTGCGGCTCAAGCGCGTCGGCTTTTGTACAGGGCTCGTCGAAGGTTTCAGTGCTTCCATCAAGTACTTGGCTTCCAGAAAGTACTACACAATTCGCGTCACAAAACAGTCGCAAACCATCACAGTCGAAACAAGTGCGAACGAGACCAAACCGAGCAGACGAGACCAGTGCGAGCGAGAGCTGACGCGAGCAAACGGTAGTACGAGACGAGCGGTCCGGCTGAGACGAGAAACAAGTACGGATCGCGCTGACACCGGTCCGCATAACACCAGTTTCCCGCGCGCACGTCACTGAAGGGGCGCTCTCATTGGTCTTCGACGTTCGCGGCTCACGTCTTTCATATCCCGGTCCGCATTTGCTCTTTCATCTTTCGCGGTGCTCGTACACTCGGTTATGCCGCCGATGCCGACGCTCGTCGCAGGAGCAGGCGCCGAGAAGCTGCGCTCTAAAACTGAAAAACGAGAGTTCAGTAATTATTTATAACGCAATAATTCCAGAAGGCAATGCTATCAATATGGCCCGCATTCTTTACAAAATGTATGTTTCTTTTTTTTTTTCGTCGGTGGAGTTCCTTCATGACGTCGAAAAATGCAGCTAGAAAGGGCAGCGGCGCGCTTTCGACCACTTGTTAGATAAATTTTTTGTACAAACAAGGTTCGCCATACATTCCCCCGGTGTCGCAGCATTTGGTCATGCTAGCATTCGTAGTTACTACAGTTGTCTCGTAAAACATACTGATAAAGCTCTAGAGCATAAGTATCCGCATTGGATTGTAGAGAGCTTCATTAAACCACACACTTCGAATTTTCAGTACGCAATAGCCTACGCATCCCCCTCAGCTACTTCAGATATGTATAAACAAGGTGGATTGTGTATACCTCATGCTTTGCCCCCAGCGTAAGATGACACTAACTGATGATAAATTTTACCCTTTATTTCTTACTGTCAGGGTGGAGAGCCAGTAACAAAAGCGTGAGCTAGCATCAAGTGGGTTGTCTGGGCTGTATTGGCGCTGCCATGTTGGCTCTGTAATTGCGGTTAAGGTGATCATTACAGTTGCCGACGGTAACCGCCAGAGTAACTTGTTGCATACCATGTGCATGCACAAAGGACGGGCATGTCACGTATCGTGTATCAAGCCCTACATGCGATAACTGTAGGTGCGAGGAAACAATTGGCCACCTGCTCTTTGGCTGTCTCCGCTTCAGTGCGCCAAGGAAGGAACTTGAAAAGTCTTGACAAACGCCCTTTGTTGGAGGAAAGGGTTTGGGAGACTGCTTGAATCCGTCCTCAGCACACAAGCTTTGTAAAGCGCTGTTGCGCTTCTTGCGGAGAACTGACCTTAGAGACCGACTTTAAGCAGTGCCGTATTCTCCGTTCCTTTTACCCTTTGCTTTTTGCCCTTTGAGATGATCGCAAAGTGTTGATGATGATTATAATTTTCATAGTTCAAAAATATCCACAATGGGGATCCGGCACAAAGTGCCCTGTCCCCATTGCTGCTGTTGCTGACGATTATAATTTCCATGCGATGGTTCATACTGACTACAGGGGACTGCCCAAGAGATACCTAGTAGATTTAAAATAATAGGATACGACAGAGAGCAAGGAACAAAGAAGGAAAGGGAGGGAGGTTGACCTTGGACGTGCTCGGTTGGCTACCCCACATTTCTGGAGGGGCAAGGGAAGAATAGATAAGAAGAAAATAAATAAATAAATGGTAGTCGACCCTAATCTTTCGCTTAGGAGTCTCTTATAATGACACTCGCACCTCGGCGTTCGTCTGCTTTAGGCAAACTTTAGGCGAAGGCAACGCACGAGTCGAGCTAGCAGGCAACTGTTTTGTATCAACTAGCCGGTTGATAGCCAACTAGCCGCTCTGATGTCATATCTATAATGAAACCCGTGAATTTCATATTGAACTATCTTTTTATATTTTCTTATTTTGACTTTCGTCTCCGGTCGTCTCAGTAATTTCTAATGAATTACAATTATTCCAGACGCCTCAGTAACTGAACTTGTAACTAAAGTTACGCTTTGATATCATACCTATAGTGAAATCCATGCATTTTGTTCTAAACTGTATTTTCTATTTCTTTTCTGATTTATGTTCAACTTCGCCCCGGTCATCTCAGGAGCTGAATCTGTAGTGCTGCCCAAGAAAGGGGAGTATCACTCTATCCTCGGGCCGCTAATAATAAAGAGACAGTCATTCATAGAGTCAGTTGCAGATTAATGTCCGCTGTCACAAGCATTCGCACAGGCCAGTAGCCTTCAAGAAGGACAGAAGGCCTTTTGTGGCCTTTTGCATACAAGAATGCATAGGTCAACGTCCCAAGGCCTTTACCTCCGAGAGCGCTCTATTCTCTAACAGGCTGAGCACGTCCTTGAGCCCATCACTGAGCATGAGAGGATGGGGAGTGACACAGAAGGTGCTCTATAGCCTCATCGCACCTGCGTAAATTCCATGTCCTAGTATTCGCCCTTTCTATAATGAATGAATACGCATTTGCAAGTGCGATGACCAACCACATGCGACACACTCAAGTTGTTTCGCGATATGACAGTCTAGGCGGCAGATGAGGTCGCAAGCTAGGGTCGAGAATGTGCAAGCGGATGGGGGTTAGTGAAACCCGGCGAATTCCGTCATAGAAGTGTGATGTGGAGAGCATGTCGAGAAGTATGATGTGGAGAGTGATGTTGCCTTGCCGCATAAGTTCTTGAGAGTACTATAGGCACAAGCTGTTGTTTTTCGTTGCCGACAATTCCCTAGCGGCCCGGCAATTCATTGAAATACCTTGTTGTCTCCTTACTGAAGCACTTGGTGATTAGCGTGCCTTGTCTCGTGTATTAGCCGCTCGTGCAACCTGTGACGTAGGGGCAAACTGCAGAGTTTGTAGGGCTGCTTTCGAATCACAGAAAATGGCCCAACGATTTGGTGGCTGCTGGAGCCCGCAATTGAGCGCACTTTGAAGAACCGCAAGTTCCGCTGCTGTCGACGGGGTATTATAAGGTTATTTAAATTGCAAAAAAAGAGAATGTCCGATGGAACAACCACTGCTCCGGTAGTGTGCGTAAATGTATATGCAGTCGAATTATAAGCCAATACAGGATTAGTCACCTTGCGTATCGCGGGTGAGCGAGAACGAATGCTTGCACCAGCATTCCTTACGCCAACTAAGAAGGAACGAAATGGGCAGATTAAGAGCTCGAAATGCAAAGACGCCAGTGTACCGTACGTCGGGTGCACGTTAAGGGACCGCAGGTAGTCATAGTTATTCCGGGGTCCCCCACTAAGACGTGCCTTATTATCATATCGGGTTTCTGGCGCGTAAAATCCTAGAACTTACTTAAATTTAGAGCATTTTCTTCAGCACTTGATGAAAACTTCGCTTCACAAAGATAACAACCTGCATGTTGTATCTGGATTTTTAACGCGAGAGTGTTAGGGGCCCCGTGTCGCAGAAGATATGGTGTCGGCATCCGCCGTCGGTGGTGCTGTCCATCAGAAAAAGAAAACGATTCCGAACCACAACTACGCACGCCCTCCGCGAGGGGGTACATCCCAATGGACTTCGAGTCCATCGCCTTAACCCCTTGGCGACGACTGCGAGAACCCTCCGCGAGGCGTCGAGACGCTATTGAACTAGTTGAGTTTCACAAAGTAAAATACGCCAGAAAATTTGTAAAGTTCGACTTATACAATACCTACAGACATGACAGCGTCGGATGTAATGCGGGAAAATAATTTGAATATATTTTGAGCGGTTCAAAAAATACCCACAATGGGGATCGGGCACAAAGTGCCCGATCTCCATTGCTGCTGCTGCTGACGATTATGATTTCCATGCGATGGTTCATACTGACTACAAGGGACTGCCGAAGAGATACCTAGTAGATTTAAAATAATAAGATACGACAGAGAGCAAGGAACAAAGAGGGAAAGGGAGGGAGATTGAACTTGGACGTGCTCGGTTGGCTACCCCACATTTCTCGAGGGGCAAGGGAAGAATAGATAAGAAGGAAATAAATAAATATGTGGTAGTCGACCCTAATCTTTCGCTTAGGGGTCTCTAGGGCAATACGAGAAAACATAATTTTCTTACGTGGAAGCTGGAACACAAACCTCTTTTTTCCTTGCTTACTGGGGTATCATCCATTGATGAGTCACTGCTTGTAGCCCCTGCCTTACGGGGGTATGAGCCATTGCTCTGTCCTGCTCTGCCGTCCGGATCGGCCCACCATTGCTTTCAGTCGGGCCTCCAGTCGCAGAATATCCGGCGTCGGTGTCGGCGTCAACTGGACCCAATAAGGCTATCGCGTTGCGCTCTTAAAGGTGAAGCTTAAGCGTCCTCGAAGCTTTCTTTTTTCAAGCTATATTCACCATCACATCCATTTGCATACGCTGAGTTTAGGAGAAATAACCTTATTTTTCTCCGCAGCCCACAAAATATTGCCTGTGTCTTTGGCCTGAACCAAGGGACCACTGTTTTGTTGATTGTCGAGACGCTGTGTTCTTTCGGGACATCCTACACAGAACAATAATAAAGATATGGATGAATGAATTCGGTTGTTTTACGTACCAAAACCTCGATTTGATTATGAGGCAGGCCATCGAGGGAAACTCCGGATTAGTTTTGACAGTCAGGAGATATTTAACGTGCCCCCAGTGCCCAGGGCAAGGGAATTCTTGCATTTCGCCCCCATCAAAGTGTGACAGGGAAATTGATCCCGCGAGCTCGTGCTTAGCAGCGCAACACCATAGCCGCTAAGCTACCACGGCGGGTAATGAAAGATATAGACATAGCACTCTACAGAATTCACTACCGGCCGTTTAGGAATCCAGGTGACTTCTCACGCGATATGAATATGATCTTTGCTTGCATAGCCTCTGGAGCAGTAGAATGTTTAATGGGCATGATGAAAGCCCAATATATGTTAGATTCCTTTTGTCTGAAGTCTGAAGCCCACGTAAGATGTGCGCATGCTGCTCAGAAGCAGCCTTAGCATATTATGGATATGCGGAATGCATACACATGTTTTCCTTATTTATGGGTATTTTGTGTCAGGTTTTCTTTTTGTTTGTGCAGTTCTGATGTGTGGTCATCCATGTGGTAAAGAAAAAAATTTGGCAGAACCACTTAGGACTGCTTACGTGAGGGAATGCAAGCGTGTTATGACCCCTTCGCTGAATAGTTCTTTTTGTTATACTCTCACGGCGTGGTGCCACCTCCTCCTCATTGGCTGCGCCTTCAGGTGCCCAATGACGCACGCACTAGGCCACACCTTCAGTCAGCCTGAGCCGTAGAGCCGCCATGGCTTCGGGGCAGCGTGTTGCACCCCGGAGGCACGGGTTCGATTCCCACTCAGACCGAAATGTATCAAATTTTCTTTTAAAAGCCATTAATTTACTTTGTTTACATTAACTTCCCTGATAAACTTGACGTCAATCCGAGCATTTTTTTCACGTATTTTTGCTCTTTGCGCCGTCGGATATTCTTGGTACCATCGCTCGCTCACAGCCGCCGACGACGCCGGATTTTCGAGCCGATGGGGCATGCAATGCTGTCGCATTAAAAGAAAGTGTGATTGTGTCCTAATGGTGGGAGTGCCGAGCTGCTGTGTGGGTGTACCTAGGTTCCACGCATTCAGCGGGCGTGTGATTCATTTTTTCTTAAGTAGGAGCTATCCGGCAAGGCAACGGTAGTAGCTACGATGGTCTGTGTGTAGTAGTAGTCCTTTTGCTGAATTTTTCGCATTGCATTTATTTTCTCACAGTAATTACGGTCGGAAAAGTTTGACAGGGCTCACAAAGAAAGGTGCGGTTTAAAACACAGGCATGAAAACTGCACGCCGGAAGTACTTCTATAAAACAAATATCGGATTCCTATAACGTACTTTTAATTAATGATAAAAGATATGTCAGATGCATTTTGATGGTGTTCAAAGGGCACGCAGAGTAAGGAAAGCAGTACAGTCTCAGGGAAAGAGCGCTGGCTTTCTAGTAGTTTTCATTTCATGAAGGACTGAATATATATACTGGTCGAAAGACAACAAAGTTAGGGAGAACTAAGCCACACAAGCTTCGACTCTTGCACGTCGGATTCATATATTCAGCCACAGCATTTCCCATAACGGGCTTCCCAGTCGGTCGGTCGCTGGCCCGGAAATTTACAGCTCTCCGCACATCATAACTTTTCCGGGGCATTTGTTAACGCGACAAAAAAATGAAAACTATGTCGTGAGCTGACTGTAACGGAAAAGAAGTATCCACCATTCTTGCGGAAGTCATTACCTGGCGCCAAACGGCCCTCCCTTATCACTGCTAAGTTTTCGGACTTGCGACCACATTAGCCGTGTTGTCGTGCCTATAGCTGCGCAGGCATAAGCTACGTTACGGCTTCCGGCATAGTATTCCATTAAAGTGCTGACTATGTCCGTGAAGCGTGTCTTGCAACGACCCAGACGCTTTTTTCATAATCTCCGGCAAGCAAACAATGAAATTTTAACAGAAGAGTATATGTTATGGAAGTTGTTCAAAACCAGATATGAGAGACGAGGCAACATCATTAGGCCGAAGCCTACGGGCAATGCGGAGGAAGCGTGTCCTAGTTTTCTTTTCTTTGAGATGCAGGAAAACTTCCTTAATATATTGCCATGCAGAAGGAACTGGCAGCCTGGCTAGCCAAGATTAGCGCAGCCGCGGGTAATATGCATGCATCGTCTCACCGGGAAGATGAGTTGAGAAATGTTTCTGTCCTCGGGCAGAAAATCTTGAATGAAGGACACCTAAAACATCCCCAGAAAAGGTAACGACGAAACAAACGCACGCACGCCATGCAAAAGTGATGTACACTATCATGATGCAGGAGTAAAAAAGCATCCAAGGGCATGTACAGAACAGTTTACGGTTAGAGATAGGGCTAAATCTGCATTTCGGGACTCGTTATAACTGAGTGTTGACGCGAAGGAGTGTTCATTAATTTCCTTGCTAATATATGTCAACCAACTACGTCACACGAAGTGTTTTTTTTTCTGTACAGTTTATACGATCCAGTTATGTTTGAACACCCGTTTTGTGTTCTTTGTCAGACTGAATCGTACTGTATTATAATACTTTCAAATAAACACTCACCGATACTTTTAAATTAAGCGTATACTTGGCGATCCTTTCGTCGTGCAATTGGGATCGGCTGGGCCTACCGGGTGGTGTTTTCCCGACGTCCGTGACATACCATTACAGACCCCATCACTATACTGTTTTCGTATGCAGTCTTCTATATCTCGTTGACCGCTATTCAGGACTACATGTTTCTTTTTTTGCTTTCGAAGCCTGCTTTTAGGCATAGTATCAAGGGCATCTCCTCATGATCATTTTCGCTACACTCACCTCGGCGTAAGGACCACCTATAAATGATATATACTAAAACAAAGCTTTTTATTCAAAATATTTTCAGTATCGGAACTGCATGCCACGGATGCATGACTTGCAGTTTAGCTGTAAAAGAAGAAAGTAACACTGTACTCAAGACACTGGTGACAGTAATGGGGAAAGTATAAGGCAAGCAGCGCCTTTCAGCCTGCTTCGCCATAACTCCGTCTGACTTCTTTAGTCCTACCGCTGCGAAGCTGCATCAAATACAGTTAGGCAAACACCCCCATTGCATTTGGTTGAGGTGCTGGGTTTCTCTTCAACATCCTGAAACTCCGCAGTCGGGCACTATCAGCAGCTAATGCAATGGCCTGTTGTTCCCGTACCCACGGCCACTGTCCGCCCTGGCACCACCTAGCAGTGCGATCCTGCTATATATAGTGAGACCCACGACCCTTACGTGGAGGACTGTTTGGTCGAATATGACTGTGTAAGTGCCTATAATAAGTTGGACGACCGCGCCAAGCTGAGTTATGTAATCTTTTACTTGAAAGATGTGGCGAACCAACGGTTCCGTAATCATGATTCCGATCATACCACCTGGTCGGATTTCACAACTCTGACTGAGGTCTTCGGCCGTCCCGTCATTGGCCAGCTTCGTGCTGAGTAGCGCTTGTGTGGTGGGGCTCAACGCAAGGATGCGAACTTTGCTAGTTACATAACAGATTATGGATGGGCTTTCGCTCTGCAAGCGCGAAGCGCGTTAACTCATCTATGGACGAAGATGACAAAATAAAACACGTCATGGAAGGCACCGATGACCACGCCTTACAGATGCTCGCCGCCAAGAATACCCAGACGTTTGCAGAGATAATTCCGCTCTGCCAGCAATATGACCAGCTGCGCAAGCAGCATGCCTCATCAAGTTGTGCTGCTCAGCAGGACACAGCAGGTCTCTCACGCTTGGATTTCAGCCAAGACGCTGCCGACATGTCCGCTTTAATGCCGCAGATGAACCAGCTCAACAGCCAGGAAGTCGCGCGTGAACTGTCTCTGGCGACTAGCACACCGGAGACCGTGGCATCATTGGCTCTTTCGTTTCGTCAAGTAACTGAAACGCAACTGACCAAGACTGAGGCCCGTCACTCCTCAGCCGCCACTAGCGGGACCGCTGATATAAGCTAACGCTCTGGCCCGGCTATTTTCTCCTCCTGCTTCTGACACTTAGCGGACCAGCGTCACATTCCATGTGCAGCCACTACATTCACGTCCGGTTCCCATCTCTTCCTCAGCCGATGTAGCCCCTGCCGTCAGCCCGTGGCGAACACCTCGTAACCAGCCAGTATGCCATAGATGGGATTTGATGATGTTGCTCACGGCGTGCTGAAGAAGGCCACAAAGCGGCTATAGTTCTAAATACAGCCAAATGAAGGCAAGTGCAAATGAAAAGTACGAGTTTTTTGCACCGAAACAATACGTCTGCAAGAAAGAAGGCCACATATGAAAAGGGTGAACAGCGAATGCAGCAAAAATATACAACCAACAAGTTTATCAAACTTTATAGCACAGCAAGCTTGCTAACGTAAGGAAGCGCTTCTGAGGGGGGTGAAAATTTCGGAGAAATTGTTTTACTGGATACCCTGGCCAGATTGTCGCTGCATCCACATCTAGATCAGTAAAACGGCCGCAATATCAAGACTACTTGAGTCGTGGTGTCGATAAGAACAATGATCTGTCCAATGCACTGAATGAGCATTCACACAAATGTAAGCATGTCTTTGACGGTCACCATTCATCAGTGCTCGCCAAAGAAAGGAATGCCAAATGTTATTGCTCAAGTCTTTACTGGTACAGTCGACACGTGGTACAAGGAACCGGACGGAGCGCACCTTGACTCAAGTGTATACCTGATCTTTACGTGCGAGCTGCGTATTTAGACTGAACAGTTCTTGTGTCTACTGCTTTGTGAATGGGTTGTTTATGTGTTCCGAAACGTCGATCCGCTTTTTGACTTGGTCACCGACGTGGAGCTCTCGTGTTTTCTGGTAAAAATAAACTGCATATATTGCTAAATTGGGCACTGTTCTCTGATCTGCAAATGCTTCCCTCTCCGCCATATAAGATATAATCTATACGGACAAAAATTAGAAAGACAGCTCACGAGAGTTTTTGTGATGCGGTTCCTTTATTTCAGTCACAACAGTTCTGTTGATATTTGTGGCATTCTGAACTTCTTGTACTAGCGCAATATATATATATATATATATATATATATATATATATATATATATATATATATATATATATATATATATATATATATATATATATGTGTGTGTGTGTGTGTGTGTGTGTGTGTGTTGCACTATTGCGCTATATATAGCTTGCAGCGGTGGCGTAGAGGTAGAACATCCGCCTCGTATGCAAGAGGACCGTGGTTCGAAGCCCGGTGCGCAATTTCCCACCGGAACAAAAAAAAGAAAATTAACGTGTTGCTACAAATCGCAAAAACAGGCCTGGAATGCTTCCTGATCCCGGTGACCGTATATATATATATAACATGTTTCAGTAACCGCCATCCATGCCATATAAAAATAGGGGACTTTTAATGTTACAACCATTCCTGCTGTCCCGCTTAATAATAATAGTGCACATAATCTTGCAATCAAATTAAACCGATGTAGTTGAAAACTTATTTTCATATGCACAATAAGTACATGATTCAGGCGAAAAAGCTGAGCTATTTAGCTTAACTGGCCTTCGAAGCCGCACTTTAGAAAGAAGTCACTGGAATACGAAGGTTTTACTTGTATGACGAAGACCTCATTTCGTATTGTGTATTTCAGATATATGTGTGCGATAACGAACTATACAGTTCAAGGTGACATCATCACCAGCCTGGTTACGCCCCCTGCAGGGCAAAGGCGTCGCCCATACTTCTCTAACTACCCCGATCATATACTAATTGTGGCCATGTTGTCCCTGCAAACTTTTAATCTCATCCGCCCACCTAACTTTCTGCCGCCCCCTGCTACGCTTCCCTTCCCTTGGAATCCAGTCCGTAACCCTTAATGACCATCGGTTATCTTCCCTCCTCATTACATGTCCTACCCATGCCCATTTCTTTTTCGTGATTTCAACTAAGATGTCAGTATTTCGCGTTTGTTCCCTTACCCAATCTGCTCTTTTCTTATTCCTTAACGTAACACCCTTCATTATTCTTTCGATAGCTCGTTGCGTCGTCCTCAATTTAAGCAGAACCCTTTTCGTAAGCCTCCAGGTATCTGCCCGTACGTGAGTACTGGTGAGAAACAGCTGTTATAGACTTTTCTCTTGAGGGATAATGGCAACCTGCTGTTCATGATTTGACAATGCCTGCCAAACGCGCCCCAGCCTATTGTTATTCTTCTGATTATTTCAGTCTAATGATCCGGATCCACGGTCACTACCTGTCCTAAGTAAATGTATTCCCTTACCACTTCCAGTGCCTGGCTACCTATCGTAAACTGCTGCTCTCTTCCGAGACTGGTAAACATTACTTTAGTTTTCTGCAGCGAATCGCAAGTTACTAACGTATTCTCTATTAACTCTTATCCGCAATTTTCCCAATCCAAGTGTCTGAATACCTCCTGTAAACATGCTGTGAATAGCACTGAAGAGATTGTATCTCCCTGCCTTACGCCTTTCTTTATTGGTATATTGTTGCCTTCTTTATGGAGGACTACGGTGGCTGTGGAGTTGCTATAGATATCTTTCAGTATTTTTACACATGGCTCGTCTACACCCTGATTCCGTAATGCCTCCATGACTGCTGAGGTTTCGACTGAATCAAAATTTTTCTCGTAATCATTGAGAGCTATACATAAGGGTTGGTTACACTCAGCACATTTCTCTATCACCTGAAGTAATAAAACGAAAGACACCGACCAACAGAAGTGCTCGCGTGCGCTGCAACCACAATTGAGGCGGCGGTACGGACGGTGAAAATTCTGATAAGTAGGAGGAGGCCTGGAATCAACATCGGAACTAGATGAAGAGGAAACGAATCACCCAGGAAACAGATGAACAGTACGCCGAACGACTGGCTAAACGCCGCAACATAGCTAGACAACCAGAATAACCTGGACTTGCAATCAAGAATAACTAAGGCTGACCATTCTATGCCTTAGCTTTCGCTACGTATACCCTGGCGTAGCCGAGCAAAGCCACTGCCAATTTTTAAATAAGGTGTCAAAAATGCAGCTTTAAAAGCGCAGGTGTGAGTATCGCCGAGGATTTCTGTCGTGCAACTCGGTAGTCCATAAATACGCTTAAAAAATTTTATGATGATGATGATGATGATGATGATGATGATGATCATGATGAAAAACTTTATCCCTCTTTAAAGGGAAGGGGGCAATGGAATAGAGGGCGGCGGGAGGAACTACTTGAAGTAGGCCTCCTTTATCCTCTCAGCCCACTCCAGGATGGCCTCCTGGAGATCGGACCTGGAGCTGCGCAAGGCAGCCTCCCACTGCTCCTCACTAGATATTCATTGCTTGAGGAAAGGGGGAAGGAGGTGCTTAGGGCACCCCTACATGCTGCGGTTTAAGTCTGCTTTGGGAGAGGCACGGAATTTACAAGAGGGAGAAAGGTAAATGGCGAGATGAATGCGGTGGAGGAGGTAAGGGGACGGAAAGGTGCGCGTCTGCAGCTGTCGCCATAAAACTTCACACCTACGCGGGGATTTGCCCATGAGTGGTGGAAAGGTTAGACGGTCTAATCGGTAGTGTGTGCAGTTCTCGTGGTAGGTGATAAGACGGTCCCGCGCTGTAAGCGGCGCTTCCTCCATGGCGTGGTCCGAGACATCTGATGCCTGAAAATTTGAAAAGGTTTCGCACTTTGCACTTTATTATGCCAACAATTATCGAAAGCACTTATGTATACTTATCTGCCATAGCTAAGGTATGCGAGCTTTAGACTATCGATAGCATGAAAAGTATTCCTACCCCTTGATGCAATAACGCAGTCAATGGTAGCACGTCATATCTATCTTCTCTCTGGCACCAACCTGCTGATGTCTCAGTCTTTTTCACTAACACACGTAGCATTTTACACAAGCACACAGCCTCATCATTCCTTACCGATTCGTGTTCTGACATAGTCGTACATTGGTGTACTCAAAGAAACTTGGTAACCAAGAAAAATAATGCCAACAAAATATTTGAATGTTAAAGAAGCGCCTTTTTTATATATATGAGAGCGAAGCGCCTATAGGAGGAACTGTTTTGATAGGTGTAAGGGATGCGCTCATTTTATGTGCAGTGCCGGTTCTGTCAACTCTTCAATTTGTCTGTGGGCGCATTCTGCTTAATTTTCGTGAAGTCCTCGTTTGTGCTTGTTATAGAGCGCCTAATGCCGTATCTTCATTTTGCAATGGTATTGATATTGTTCTAAATAATCTTGTTATTTGGTACTCTAGTTTACCCCTCTTGTTTTGCTGGGAGATGTTAGTCTCCCGAACATTTTACGGCACAAAAATTCGTTCACTTACATGCAAATTCATTCGGAGTGCGTGCGTTTTGTTATTGAGTGTTTCAATTACCCTTATTGCAACTTGTTCTGGAACCAACAATCGCGACTGCACTTGGATCTTATACTGCAGAGTGGTAGAGCGGAAATATGGGCGGGAAGAAACGGAGTGGGCAGGACAGGCGCTTCCCAGCGGCATTTCCGCTCAACGACGCTACATCAGGCTCCAGCTGGCCCAACAGTCTACGCATTGGTTGTTATACTCATCACATTCTTACTAGTGAACCTGGCCTGGTTTTATTTCTGGTCATCTTTCAGGGTGTAAGTGACCGCCAAGCAACGCATTATTCTTCAATTATAGCTCGAATATGAAATCAGAAGAATAAGATTATTTATGATTACAATAACGCAAACGTAACCACCATTACGGCCGAAATGTAACATTTTATTATTGATTATATGGCCAACTTTTAGAGAGGGTCAGCTGATAAAAACTGGATAATTTACAGAACCAAAGAATTTCCTATTATTGATTTTAAGTACCGAAGATAAACATAGTGCGTAATGAGGGCTCACCCACGTACAACTCGCTTAAACGCCCGAAAAACAAAAAGGGCCAATTCCATTGTGCAAAACGTACACTAACAGCAAGGATAACTGGTCTCAGTACATTCGTGCTTTCACCGACAGAAAACACAGTTTGTTTAATGCTACATTACCAGAGCTATAGCGCTCACATCTTCCTGTATTCTAGAGCATGGCGAATGCACCCAGTTGTAACTTGGTCAACTAACTCTTACAGAAGACACTAATGGTCCTCCTGCACAGTGACCTATACGTTAAATAACCTGTTTTGTTCTACATTTCAAAAAACAACGCTTGTTAACCCACTCCTAAGTCTACCCGGTTACGATTTAGAACTAATAAATTCAATTTCCATTGACGGGGTTGGTGTTACCCATTAATTCCAAAGTATAAGGCCTTCTTTTCCAGATGGGGACTTGATACATTTCAAATTCTAAATTGTAGAAGTAGGCAATCGTTCATAATATTGTTCAAGAATCCTGCCCACTCAGTGGAAGTTAACACGGGTGATTCCAGTGAAGGCGTCCGGTAATCTCCAATTCCCCAAAAAACTGTAGTATAATCTCTTACTAGTCGTCCATATAAGATCTTTGAGCACATCATATTTTCACATATTGTAATCTGTTTTAGAATTGAACTAATTATTTAACTTTTGTCAACGTGGATTTGAAAGAAGGTTTTCTTGCAAAACTCAGCCACTATCTTGCACTAGCGACTTATGTGCAAATACCAATTCTCCTTTCAATACTGACTGCATTTTCTCGACTTATCAAAGCTTTTCACACTGTTTCTCACAACTCCGTCTAAACCGTAAAGAATTACACCTCAAACAAAATGTTCCTTCTTGCATTACAAGCTTTTTAGAGGTAACGCTTACCGTACGTAGTAGCCAACGATTCTTCCTCTTGTGCACCTGCCACATCTGGGGTTTCACAATGGTATGTCCTTGGGCCCCAGCTTTCATATCTTCATTAAGGATTTACGTTGCAGTGTTCAGTTTTTCTCTATTATATTATTTACAGACAATTGTGTAACCTACCATAATATTACCAGCCCCATGAGTCTCGTAAACTGAGCTAAACTGGTCCACCTCCCTGCCTTTCCTTCACCACTTTCTCCTTCCTTCCTAACAAGACCTTAACAAAACCTCTTCCTGAGGTGATAACTGGCGCAGTTTCCTCAATATTAACAAATGTAAATGTGTGCATGTCTCTCATTGTCTAAACACCAATACTAACACAATTCCTTATTTCATCAATGATACCAGACTAAATACTGTTGACTCCTACAAGTATCTTGGGCTTTATATCGTCAATACTCTTACATGAAATGACTGCGTGATTAAAAACGTCAGTGGTGCACTAGGGCGCCTGTGTCATAACATTAAAACTGTATAGAGTGGACTTAAACTAACGCTCCCCAAGACACTTGTTTGCTCTAAACCAGAGCATGCTTCGGCAATCTGGGACCCTTCTCAAACTGCTCGAAGACAACTAAATTAAGATGTTCACAGTCGAGCTTCTCGTTTTATATTGCATAATTATAATCTTTACGCTAGTGTTAAGTCTATAAAACATACACCTAGTCTACCTAAACTTTTATCCCGCCGTAAATGAGCATGATTGTATCTTTTTCATAAGATCTATCATTTCAACCTCGCTCTAAATGAACAACTCAGAACACGTGCGTCATACATATCATCTAGTTTTGATGGCAGCTTTATAATTGGTGTAGCGTCATGTCGAGCAAAACGTTGTGCCAGAATTCCTTTAGTCCAAAACAAGTCTGGATAGGAATGTGTCTGCTTGCTTCCATCGCCACCATTTCGAACAATTCAAGCTTCAAAAAAAAGGTAATCAACAGCTTCTGTTAGAACTTTATTTCTGTACAGATATGTCTTTTATCGTCATGTGTGCCACTTGTTTCTGGAATGCCTGAGGACAACGAATGTATTCTAATAAATAAATGAATAATAAGTAAAAGACGAGAATTCTTGTAGTCGAGTACACTATACATCGCTCGGCGAGCCAGACCCATTGTGGTTTAACCTCCATCTTTCGCACTTAGTGAAGAGTCCTCAGCATGCAAAAAAGCTGCTTTTTTGTTTCCGATGCTTCATTTGCATTCAAAACAACGCTTCGTAATGTGAATGTAATGGCAGAGGCTTGGTGACATTCCCAATATAGCGAGATATGAAGCTTGTTATATATTAATGCTGAAATTGATAGTCATACTGCCGAAAATATTGGAAAATTATTCAACCTTCCATTCGAGTCAATTCGCTTCTGGCCCTATTCGACTCGCTTCGAAAAGCTGCTCTTCGCACACACTTAATATTTAAGTGTGAAATAGAGAAACTTCGGTATACTTCACTATCGTAATGGCCATTGCCGTGCAAATTCTCATGCTCAGCGTTGCTCTAGAGAACCTTCTTTTAAAAAAACAACAGTTACATTTTGTAGAGTCCCTATTCATCGGCACTCCCAAGCTCCGCTCTCCCACTGTTTTAAACCTGAGAGGCATTCGTCGCTCCAACATTGCAGGTAGAATGCTTGAAACGCGAGACGCGATTTCTATTCACACGCACAGCTTTATTTCGGTTGTGTTCGGCTAGCCTCGGCTCGTGGCCGCAAGAACGCTGCTGGGTTTATAGGCTGGTGAAGGATGTTACTCTCACAATAAGGCTACGGGGCTCGACATCACTTTTCTTGCTCGCTAACCGAGTGTTCTTACTTAGTGGTTAGTCCCTGTCGTCGACAGGTGCATGCATCGTGTTACGCAGGTGTTCAAAACAATTTGGAGTGTGCATTGTTGGTAGGACAACAATGAAGGAGACGACAACTACAGTGAGAGCAACCGTTTCAGAAAACGTAGCGAGGAGATTTCAGTAAGCTCACAATAGAACCCAGAACTTTTTTTCAAATAGGGACAAATCAGGCAGAAACGCTTAGTTAGAGCGAAGTTTTCAGCCCATAAGACATTCAAAAGATTAGTGCTAGCCCATTCTGTAAGCTTCTCGTTCAGAAACTTCTGCGTCCCGCAGAACTAACAATCCACCGACCACGGAGTTTGGTTGTCACGTTGTTTCATGGGTGCATGGTGATGGATGGGGGCAGAACAAATAGCGACAACTTGCTTGACTTGGTTGCTGCCCCCTGCAGGAAAACCATTGGAAACGGACTACAGAGAAGCAGCGGTTAGTGAGTGCAGTGTTCCATCATGAGGCCATGTTTTTCACAAAGCATTATGATTGTAAATGCTAGAACAGGTAAATATCATTGACAGCGCAAACTCTAAAGATATATGTGGTGGTGTTATGTGCTGTTAGTATTGACATGCGCTAGGAGGAAAAAGCCGCAATCAATCATCTGTAAAGTTACCAATAAATTTTTTGGACATCTAACAACGTAGCCTGAAAAAAGTTGTCTGACGCGATTAAGTTGTTTCTTACAGATGGTAACTAATAACCCTTCAGTGTGGGTTATGGCAATGAGAATAGAGTGATTCCTACAGACGCAGAGTCACCAGCATTGTTAATAAGTCTAAATGTATCGTTACCTATAAAATTTGAGCACTTTAGCAGCCTGTAATTACATACCTTAAAATATCTAATACGTTAAACGTGTGCGAGCAAGCGGCTACTGAAGCAAGTCAAGCGGCAACCTAATTCACCTGCCATTAGGAAGAAGCAATAATTTTGTTGCTTGCCTCATCATGCAATATAGTATACTGCGGTGACCTTACAGATTTGTTCGACACTAGACCCAAAGCGGAAACCGATAGAGTAACTTGAAGCGCACCTGTACACTAGCAGAGAAGATGAAACCTCCTGCTTAAAATAAAAAAGCCGATTAGCCCCGTTTTGAGGAATCCATCATAACTCGATGCCCATGCTTAACTTTTTTTTTAAATGAGACCTGCCGTTAACGCGACGAGGAAAACGCAATGAGCGTCTTGGGCACGTTCACGCGAGGTGTCATTTAGATCAAGTCAAGCATGCGCTTCAATTTGATGCATTTTTCAATACGACGATTAGTCTTTTGATTTTTCTGTGGTGACATGGATACGCACGTTCAATTTTTATTAGACTCCCGTAACCGCCATCCTGGCGCTGCCCAAAATCTAGGTTAGGAGGCGATCTACCCACCTACGGCAGTGATCAGGGCTTCCCTACAATGCCCACGGGACTGCGCACTGGAGAGTGGCGTATCCGGCCGGACCGCGACCATGGAGCCATTGTTCTTAAAGGGCATCTGAAACGGTTCGGACAAATTTTGCAGACGCGTAGGGTACAGCTAAAGTTCATCATTCGCACCACAATTTGTGTGAAGCGCCTCATATTAAGAGAGCTAGGGACGATTACAAGTTACCCTCCTTCATATTCAAGCATTTTCTCCGCAACTCGTTTGCCGAGTGATCGGGGTTAAGCTCCACCTTAACTGGCTCTGCGTCGTAATGGCACGTCGTGTCGTCTACTTCCGGTTCTCTAGGAGCGAGCGCGCGCGCGAAGACTCTCCAATCTCTCCGGCAGCTGCTTGGCAGTCGATCGCAAGCGAGAGCTATCGAAGCAGCATGCGTTGCGAGCATTCTGTCCGAGCGCTGAACGTGTCTGGTATTCCGGTAACCACAGGCGAGCTCGGCCTTTCGTCGTATGTGTGGAGGCATAAACTCAAGCTGATGAAGCAACTTTAACGTAGACGTACGTAGACTTACGTGAGTGGCCTGATCGGTCTGCACGGTCCATCCACATGTTCGCGCATAGCTTAACCAGCAGAACAAAGAGCTAATATTGCTCTAACCAAGCGTAAAACATTTTAAACATTTGCAAAAACAGCATGTTGACAATTACGCTCCTGAGAAAAATTTACACCAGTAGTAACGAAGAATACACTTCGTTGCTGCTACTGTGTTTGGTTGAGCTCTGTGCCGCCAGGTGGCTGCACCGTGCAGATCATTCACGTTTCCGCTTCTGCTCATCCCGTGAAACGCCATGATCAAGCGGCCAGGCCCTCTCCCCTAGCTTGCGTTTACCCTAATACCAGACTCGCCAAACTTTATTGTGGTAGTAATCCTACAGTGTAAAGGGACGGCCACAAACTCACAAATTCTGGTGTCGAGCGGACACCGATAGTCCGATGTGCTGCAGCCACTCCGCTCGTCTGCTGCCTTACATAGGGGCAGGATGTCGAGCTTGACATATTGGCAGTTGCTACGCTTGCAGCCCATAACGCAACAAAGGCGATTCATGGTTCTCACGGAAAGATAGACCAACACTGACCGCGGCGCTCTCGTCAAGATGGAGCACGTTGCAACACAACCAGCAGACGCTTGCTGTGTGCCGGAATTGCTTAAGTGTATTGGGAAATTATTCTTGTGGATTCTCTTTATGTTACTTTCTTTTTATAGAAACAAATTAACTAGCTTTCCAACTATTACGAACATCATTTGTCCACCATAAAGGTGGAAAAATTATCGATGACGCGCCCTGGGCAGGCAATCGGATTGCTCATCCTACTGAGGTCGAGTGGGTGATTTACGTCATATGGGTAAGGGCGGCTGAAAATTTCGCCGAGCAGCGTGCTGCGATCGGCAGCGGTGTACATTTTGAAAACCTTATAATAAATTACACGCTTTACTCGAAGCACTTCGATGCGTCAATTAATGATCAGAAGGACCTACTCTAAGGAGTCAGCACGTTTGTACAAAATCGTCAAAATCTTTCAGGGTCCCTTCAAGAGCGTCTCGCTTTCGGCGGCGGTGGTGAGGTGCACCCCTGCCAATTTTCTAAACACCCTGCCTATCGCCCCGCACCCCTGCATAGGTCACAAAGCCATCGAATCTTGAACGCGATTTTTTCATTCGTTTATTTGCCACGAATATAACTAATATGTTCATTAAACTGCATATCCGCAGTCTAAAGAGAAAGATAACAATGAAAAAGCATGTGGAGGCTGGCCGAGAGAAATCATAGTACATGTTGAAAAGAGTTGTATATGTATTTCAACTGTAAAAAAATTCATTCATTAATTCAAAATATATGGCCAGATGAAAGGGTATGCTATATGATAGATTTTTGTGGTTGTTTCTTTTATATTTATGAAATTAAAAGAGAGGGTGTCACCTTTTTTGGCGCCGAACTGCTACTCTCCGCTTGGCAAGCAAAACTAAAAGCACAAGAAACTGAGAAGCTCGGGAGACAGTCAAGTATCCTGAATATTTGCGAAGTTCCGTGCCCGAGAAAGGAAGACGCAGCAAACAGTAAAAAAAAATGTTATTAAGAGATACGCAGAAACAAGTGGACGTCCACAAAGGACCCTCAAAGCAAAGCACGTAAGTTGGTTTTCGCTGACAAAATGACTGACGTATCTTGTTGTTGCCCTCGTTCTTGTTCAGCTAAACTACACGAAATACCAAACTACTAAAAACATCGCACTGCGCGCTACTCTAATGGAATCACATCTCGGGCAGGCGATCCGTGTTTCCGAACGCATATACGAGGAAACATAGTCGAATCAGCACAGAGAAGAACCGAGAAACAAACCAGCCATGGCCAGTTGCTGCAGAAAAGAACGCACGCGGGCGTCAATAGAAGAAAACAAAACGAAAACAAGAAAATTTACTGAAAGAGGTATGTCAGCGTTCTCTATATTATGCACTGCCGAGAACGGAACGATCTATCAAAGGCGCACTACATTTTTTTTGGCATGGGATACAGTAGCACACCATCGGAAGCCCTCCGAACCGTCTCGGACGTTGCACTAATGTCATCTTCTGCGAGTTTGTAGCAGCTTGGCCACAAGCGGACGCTCACTCCGGCGGCTGCCGTTGATGCCACTGCCCTCTCGGACTTTCGATTTCTCCACCTTCGGGTCCAGCCGGCTGATGCGCCTAACATCGCGGAAAGTAAGACTCTCCTAGATTGGGTTCCCTCCCCGGCTTTTCCCTGCCACGCCTTTACTTTTCCTGACTTGCCTTTCTGTGGCAAAGGGATCCGGTGCAGTGAGAATGCGATTAAAAAATGTTTCGCTTAGTTTAAATATGCATTAATCTTGGTAGGTGGTGGCCCAATTAGCATGCTACGGCTGTTCCGCAGGGCGCTCTTTCCTGTTCGTCATTTTCGTCCGTACTATTTCTACGAGTACCCTCATTTATTACATGAACGTCCTCGGTTCCACTGGAAATATATTGGGCAAAACGCGGGTGAAATGGCTTGCTGAAGTTGCCCCACGATTTCTACCCACCTCAATGGATAAACGGGTCGCAAAGGAAACGAAAAGCAGACGTACACAAAGATGATATCATAGGCAAAGTAAATTCACTGCTAGCCTATCTGTATCCGTGTATAGCGATGAGCCATCTTCAACAAATTTGCAAAGCAATCGTAAACGGCATCTAACGTAATAAACAATACGTCTTAGATTTATAGGGCTGTTCTTTATGACGCAATCTGAAATATGAAACGAGTGGCACAAGCGTAAAAATACCATGCTGGAAATGTAAGCGCAATGGATGAGAAACTATAGGGCGAATCAATGCCCTGCTAAGTGTTATATCTGCTTCTTCAGAAATAAGGTGAATCCATGGTCGCATTGTACACGCCCCACCATGCCATTTTACAGGATCGTCTGTGGCAATGCCGAAAGCATGGTGATGGCATGGAGTTTCTGTCGTCAAGGAAGAGCTGTCTTCCTCTTCAGCCAACACAGTTGATGAGGGATTTGATGGCTGAGCCAGTGAAGCTACACCTCGATCTTCGTAGAAAAAAGGCCGGAGTATCGGTGGTGCTGAGCGCACAGACCGCAAAGCAGTCACTCAACATCATTTCAATAAGACGTTCTAAACTTCGACCTGGCACTGTCATTCACCAATAAAACAAGGGGCAGAATACAAGGACAAGCGATCGCGCCATACAAAGCGCAGTAGGGCCGACCGCGTCAAGTCATTTATAGACAGTATGGTCCGTCATACAGCTTCTTAGTCGCGCTTCTGTAATAGTAGTGCCAAATATGAAAGCATGGCAGGGAAGCCGAAACGTTAGCAAATGTACGCAACATGCAGGCAAGTCTTCCCACCCTTGCAGCAAGCTCAACTTCATTCATTCTATTCTTTATTCAGCGAGCGCTATATTTTTTTATTTTTTTACTTCCTTTATACTCTGACCATAGATAACATTTCATGATTGCTATAGCGCTGGAGCTAAAGGCAAAGAAACACCCTCACTTGGATCGTAGCGCCATTCTAACATAAAGCACTGCCAAAATAATAAAAAGCAGTAAAAAAACTAAAGCATGACTCACGGCAAATAATGCGCAGTGCTCTGTATACAATAAAATGTCAAACACAATTTAAGGCATAGAGAATGAAGTACGCATTTTACTATAGTACACTACCCTAGTAAACTGCGTCGCATGCCTATACAAAAGAATGAATGCACGAATAAGGATATAAAATAATAAACAATTAAACCCTAACGGTTTTAGACTGTTGCACAGGATATCATAGATGTTTTGTTTTGTGCGTGTGTTCGTGCGTGCGTGCGTGCGTGTGTGTGTGTGTGTGTGTGTGTGTGTGTGTGTGTGTGTGTGTGTGTGTGCGTGTGTGCGTGCGTGCGTGCGTGCGTGCGTGTGTGCGTGTGTGCGTGTGTGCGTGTGTGCGTGCGTGTGTGCGTGCGTGCGTGTGTGCGTGCGTGTGTGCGTGCGTGCGCGCGTGTTACGCATGGAGAACTACGGGTTCGTTATCTACCGCTATACAGGCTATCATTTACTGATAATCGCAGAGAAGACACGTGGCAACGTACGTGGTTTGTCAGACATGGGAATGCTGCTCCGAGCTGAATGCGAATCAACGACACAGGGCAGCCGCTTCCTCAGCAAACATATAGCGGTGAAAAATTAGATTTCCACCTTTCAATACGAGCATCAAAAGCAAGTCGTGGTCGGATACAAAGCAAGCAGTTCTTGCGAAATAAAGCCTCACTGACTTTAGCACGTGGGTTATTATGTACAGATGCCTCAATCAGTTCTCTCTCGACTTTGGTCGTATTTCATGTAACTGCGGTAAGCGAAAGACAGCCCTCAATAAAAAAAAACTGACTCGCCGTCCCAGCTTCACGGTAGTGGATATCCAGCGAAGCTGTTGAAAACCTCCACTAGAACTGCTGAGGGGGCATGCAGTGCTTTATAGTTATAGCAGTAATGATAATTTCGACAGCACGCAGTCATGCATAGTGGTGCTATAACATCTTTGAAATCAGTTACTAGGCTTGTTCCATATACGAAATGCTGGGGGCATCACGCCCCACGTCGCAAGCTGCCGTCGGCGCGGCAGCTTACGCAACAGTAACCTTTGCCAGGAAATGTATGCGGGGAGCGCTACGTTCTTCGCATTGTTATGAGGAGCGCCTTATCACCACTTAGTGGTTCAGATGATTGTTTTGCGTTTCTACGTTATTGAAACGCATGCTGTCCTGTATGTTGTATGAGTGATTCCAAGGAGTGTATGCACTGTTTGCTTCGGTTTGCTAGCTGCTTGAAGCCTGTGCCTAGCGGGGGTACAAGCCACTGCGCTTGGCTCTGCACGGCCACCGGGATAAGGCTACATTTTGCTGCAAGATGTGTAAGACTCAGGCAGCATCGCTTCCCCACATGCTATGGGAATGTAAACACCAACGTCTGACAATTAATACTGTGACTTTCTCGTCGAGATGGCACGCCGCCCTGCGCAGCTCCCACCTCGACCCAGCAAGCCTGCGAGGCGGCGAAGAGGTAAGGCCTCGGCGTCCCCACATGGGAGGCCTAGGCCCAGCCAACTAAAGTGCTGGTTTCAATAAAAGTTTTTTCCTCCTCCTCCTTTAAACGCAAGAAACAAGTTTACATATGTTCTTTTTCCCCGTTTGCATTTCGCAAAACCAACTGATGAAAAACTATACGTGCAAAAGGACACACGAGAGATACATACTGCTTGAAGAACAACAAAAATATTTGTTCTCCGACGAGAACCGTAAAATAACGTAGTAGAATGAAAGCCGACACTGCGGCCTCAATGCGCGCAGTCACCGAGCGGCATTAAATATCACTAAAACGAAATAAAGAATTGAAAGAAAGGCATCTACTCCTAAGGCATGAATGCATGTCATACCCAATTATAAGCACCATTTCAGCTGTTTGATCGCAAACAGTAGCGCGCGAGGTAGTACGAACGACACCGTAGAGCATAATCACCAGCAGTTTACAACGGCGCGATCATGGAGGAAGGAAATGGCCACTGTGGTTTTTGGACTGTGTGGACTACGTCAACAAGATAAATTGGCTGCTCCTGTTATGATTGGGGGTTAAATCCCATCGCTCGTGATCCGTTGTGAAGATTGGAGTCTGGCATGAATTAGAAGGTAGCTGGCCCATGCCGTCGTCCAACTTATCCACGCTGAGGACGTTGATAAAGGGAAGGACTGCTTCTCATCTAGAACGAGGAATACGGGTTTATTTACAGTATTTATATCAGTCTAACATGACTGCTTGAGAGAGTGTCTCAGTCAAACATGACTGCTTAAGAAAGTGTGTCGAGCATCCACACAACAGCAGTTTTTAAACACTCGGTCCTCTCGCGATACAAGGTGACGCGAACGTTCGTTTAGTCCCCGTAAACTAGCCACCTCTCAGCGGGGCGGTTTACACACACACATGCACACACACACCTGTTCACGGTCCGAAACCGACACCCCACGAATTTCGTAAAACTTGGGGCCCCCGGGTAGCGCGGCAGGGTAGCAGACCATGTCCGCGTTGTCGTGTTGCGCACAAAGTCGGCTTCGTCGAACTCCTTCAGTCACAACGGCGACGAGGCTAGAGCGTAACGGTGGCGGTTTCAGCACAAAGCCTTCGCTTCGTCAAATGCATCCTAGCTGAAGCGACGGAGAGTGGAGGACGTGCGTATTGTTCCTGACGCAAAGTCGACTTAGTCACGCCGTGGCTAGATGTTGGCGGCGGCATTCCAAGATGAGGTTGCCACCGCTGGCGTAAATGGCTGGCAAACTTGCACTGCAGCTGGCCGTTCTTAACACTCCAAGACCACGTCAACCTATACCAAACTGGCTATGAATCCAACGAAGAAGGTGGAATCGGAGCTCCGGAAGCTGCTTACTGAAGTTTCCAGGTTTGACCCCCCCCCAAAAAAAAAAAGAAAAAGAAAGAATATCTACTACAGGTTGCTCTGCCACAATGAATCAGCTGCTCTCTACGGACAGCCGAAAATTCACAAGCCTCACGTTCCGGTACGACCAATTCTGGACTACACACGCTCGCCACTGTACGAGCTGTCCGCCTACCTGCACCGCATTTTTAGACCGCTTGCAGGACTCACGCCCTCTTCCTTCAAAGACTCCGCTCATTTACTGAGCAAATAAGAAGCGCCTGCATTGAAGATGAAGAATTCATGATCTCCTTTGACGTAAACTCAATGTTGACATGCGTGCCTATTGATTAGGCGGTCGAGTGCTGCAGGAAACGTCTCGAGGCTGACTCTTTTTTGCCCGAACGCACGTCATTCGAAACCCACGACATTTGCCGCCTCCTATAATTTTGCATTGAGAATACGTACTTCGTCTTTAACAAAGAGTATTACAAGCAAGTATTCGGCACAGCGATGGGAGCCTCAGTGTCCGTCGTTTGCGCTAACATTGCTATGGAGGATCTCGAAAGTGCCACCTTATCTTCATTTGGGACGCGACCAAAGTTCTTTATAGGATACATTAACTACTTACTTCTGCATTATCCCTCGCCGGCACGCAACACATTTCCTCGACGATCTAAATTCCTTCAAGCTCAGTAAACATTTCACGGCTGAAGAGCAAACCAATGGGCGCATTCCTTTCCCGGATGTCCTCGCAGAGAGGACTTCAAGCGGCTCGAGGAATAGAGTGCACAGAAAGCCAACGCACACGGCAAAGCACCTGAGCTTTGACGCGGCGCATCCCATTGGGCAAAAGCTATCCGTCGCGGCAGCACTCTTTTCACGGGCATACAGCATCTGCTCCAGACCCTCGAAGCGTAGGCAAGAGCTACAGGCTGTGAAACGGGATCTTTTGAACACTGATTACCCTTTACAACTGCTCAGAACGCAGCGGCGTAAATCAGCGAAGCCACACCGTGCAACGGCGAAAGAAATAGTGAAGCGTGTAGCGGTACCCTACACAGTGGGAAGAAGGGAAGCCCTTGCACGAATTTTTAAGGGCTACGGTACTCAAATCGCCCACTTGCCTTCTCGAAAATGTGGCCAACAGCTGTTTCGCGCAAAAGGACACTTGAAAGACACGGACTACCCGGGATTGATATACAAGATACCATGAAAGGAATGTGACGTGAATGGGGAAATTTTAAACGGAGCTTGAAACAGCACATGAATGAAGTCGCCAAGGGCCACACAAGCGCGAACACCCTGGCGCAATATCACGAACTAACCGGAGACATCATTTAGTGGAACTCGGCAGCCATCGTCGCAAAAGAGAAACACTTCTGTGCCCGTTCGCTTTCAGAATAATTTCATTCAATCGACTAGACGCACGCTAAACGGGATGCGGGGTAACCTCCCCGAGATATACACCTGCAGGCTGCGCCACCTCACCCATAAATAGCCGCGCGTCCATGCTTATATCGTCATTGTGATCAAGGGACCCGTACGGGACCCAAAACATCTGTTCTTTATTTTTGTTTTATTCTTGGCGAGTAAACGTTCTTTTCGTAGCAATATGTTTCTTCGCCACACGAGGTTTCGTCGAACACTTGACAATATTCTTATCTGCATGTGCTAGAAGGGCGGGGAAAGAATGTTGCACCACATAATTTTCTCTTTTGTAAATGAGATGAAAACTGCGAAGTACCCACACAAAAAGAGATAAACCTTGTTTCAACCAAGATGATCAATGAAACTTCAAAATAGCATGCTATCAAAATGGACTAGACAAAGGAAAACTTACGTCTGAAAATCCGTCGACAGATCAGTGAGCTCTCCCAGCGTCAGCTACCTTGAGTCTTGGTTCTGAGTCGCATCCTGTACACGAACATTCAGGAAGGGGTAAGTTTCAGCACCACGTTTACTCTTGAAAGAAGCAGGTATTTTGTTCTGACTCTGTGTTCTTTCGATATTTAGATCTGCGTACCTTCAAAATACTCAACTACAGGATCGCACTAAGGCTTCTTCAAAGAAGAAAAGAAGGCCACGGAAATATATATAGCTAACCCGAGCAGCTCACTAATAAGACATGCGAGTCTCCGAAAGCATGCGCACATCTGGGAGCGGTGAGTTCAATGTTCTATATCGGTACATAATTACGGAGCTAGACAGAAGAACCTGCAGAATACTTTTCAAGACACTCGCATAAAGCCTGTTTCACATGATGCGATTTTCGTCGCACTGGAAGTGCGATTTTCGTCGTTTGCGACAAAAAGCGCAGTCGCAGTGCCGAGCCCCTGATTTTCAGCTGCGACCAACTGGTTGGTCGCACTGTCGCAGCCATCGCTGTGATTTTCCGTCAAAATTGCGCGGACAGTTATCATGTAGCTATTTCGCCGGTTTGTTTTGGAAAATGGCATCTCGCATAACAAGTGCAATGCGCGCAGACGTGGATTGCCGAATTCGGTACGTACACGAAGGGAGAATAAAAAACTTGTACCGCAGATTGCATTCTCCGATTTCTATGCGTTTATTGACACGCTGCACAGCATTATCACGTTTGCTTCGTACGCCTTTGCGAGTTGTCAGTACTAGGTGTTCGATCCCCACCAGACGACGAGGTCGTCAGAATTTTCTTTTGTTGAGTAGTATACGAAAATCGCGCTTATGGAGCAGCTTGAATTATTTCAACCGTGGCAAGGGCAAATGACCAGACAGTAAAGTACCCGAAGTTTCAAGGTTTCTTTTTTCCCGATGCATCTTGGATGGTTATCTCACCTCACTTATTAAATTTGAGAGAGCGAAAGTGTAGGCTATGGTAATAAATTTTCTATGATAGCATTAAACCCGTGGCTTCAATAAACAGCGTCGTTAATTTGTTTTCGACACATGCATGTTAAGTTGGACCTGTTCTCTGGAGAATTTTTTTTCTTGCCCAGAAACCAATAAACATTGGCTATGTTGCGGAATCTGTATGCTTACTGCACCTGTATTAACATTCGCTTTGAAACGTAATTAACTCTACAGCTAGTAAATGAAGTAAATTATTCGGTTGCTCTAGTGGCACAGTGACAACGTACCCTCCTGTACTGTCATGTAAAACTTGCGCAACAATGCGAAAAGCAGCCAAACAGCCTGTTCGTGTGGGGATAAAACAGTAGAAAACGACACGTTAAAGAAAAGTAAATCGAAACTGTGCGGTGAAGTCAGCCAGTTGCATCCCTTCATGTGAAACTTTGAATCTAAGTACGACCAGTTCTTGCACGTTCACAGCTGGTCAAGTGCGCAGAAACATTCAAGCCTTAGATGTTTCTAATAAGTTTGTGATCACATATATTAGTGTGTCAACCCATGTAACGATATCCGTCATTGCTCTTTATAAGTAATGAAATACCATGCTACTTGCAAGGACATATCACCTGAGGATTTTAGAACAAATTTCTAGATTCGACTATACACAACATGTGGTTTATTCAAAAAAGGACCACAGACTGCATTATTGCAAATGATAAACTTGTTACATATTTTACTTACATACAGGCAAAAAATATCTATAGACAAAAATATTGTTCTTTAATTTATTCACCTGCCACTGAGGCTATATCATTCTGCTGCTAACACAAGGCAAGGGGTTGATTTGCCGGAAGTCGCATTTCGATGGGAGTCATAGGTAAAACAAAGCTCCTGCACTTAGATTTGGTTCATCGCCTTTTATTCAACCCATAAACTTACAAATACTATTGCATAGAGGGGCATGCTTATGAGAAATTTAACACTAAATGAAAGCAAAGGGCACAATTGTAAAACAACCATGTTTCGTGATAATTCGAGTTTGTAAACATTCATTGCATCAATATGTATTGTTCAACAGCACTGCACAAATGAGCATAATCAGGTATAGCAAGTAGTCTGTCAGGAAGCTGGTTCTACACACGTATAAATCTCAAGACATGAATGCTCATACTACGTCGCACACATAGCACAAAGAAAACCTTTTTCAAGAGCTCTCCCTTCTGGCAGATATGAGTGGGCCATAAACAGCAGAAACATTATTGCAGGGCATTGTGTAATACCACTTATGAAACAATAAAGAGAGTGAAGAGGCTTTTAACAGCAGTACCTCATGCTACTTTAATAAGATGAATGATGAGCGAAAAAATTTCTGGTAGCGCACTTAAGTTAAACAGTAACTTTTTGAAAGACAGAAAATTCCAGGTGAAAGTTGGAGGTACATTTGAACCATCCACACCAACAACACAGGCACACTACAAGAAATACTATACAGCCAATGGCGCACTACAGTCTATGAGAAAGCTATCTTATACAGAAATCAAGAATGATGCAACAAGCCCTCGACCACATTGCAGACTTTGTTGGCCAGTCTGGCCTCTCGCTTTCTGATAAGTCAGCTTGCATCAATGTCGGAAAATAGACTAGAATGAAGAACTACTCGAGATTTCACATTGTGCTCCCAATAGCTGGAGAAAGATACCCGCAAGTCAGCATCCACAAATCCTCAGCTAGCGTAAGACCATGACGGCAGAGCCAGCACGTGGGTGAAACAATTATGCTGTGAGTGGACGCAAATTTTACACCTAGTGAAAAGAATAACCTTGAAATCATGGGAGGTGGGTGAGTGAGTACTATGGAAAATTGTAGATGCTGTGCTTGTATCCAAGGTATTGTACGGTATGAATTACCAGCAGCACACAAAAAAGACAACTCTTCGAAAAGAGGCATCGGGTTATAACAGGTCTTTCAGACTTTACCATGCTTGAATACCTCTATGAGAAAGAGCAAACGAACAAGCACCTAGACAGAGTGTATTTGCAGCCTGCAGCCCAAATTCTGTGCCTCAAAGCTCAGAACCTGGTCCCAAGATACTATGCCAGCTAGCATATCAGATGCAAAGACGACTACCTCTCCCTTCAGAAAACCTCGGGAGCACCTGAACTTGAAACACAACAGGCCCATGCCGTGCAATATGTGAGCAAACAAATAGGCCAGGACTGCATGCCAATCCTGCATGCCAGCACCTTTCAAGAAACACTGTTATTCCAATAGACAGACTGACAGCTTGCTTATGCAGACACATTCTTCCAGTTCCATGCCATAGGGAAAAAATAAATTTCTTGGGAGGTAGCCTCATGCGCACTTCGTGATCACAATGTTTTTTCCCCTGGGACTTGTCTGTATATGTATATATATATATATATATATATATATATATATATATATATGTGTGTGTGTGTGTGTGTGTGTGTGTGTGTGTGTGTGTGTGTGTGTGTGTGTGTGTGTGTGTGTATTTTCTCGCTTTCCTATTTTTATTTTTGGTTTCATCAAGCACTAACTTTTGTCAGGTTTTACTGCGGTACTACCTTCTGGTAACCGTTAGAGATCACTAAATTACCACAATAAGCCTTTTAATTAGAAGTTAGCGTACCCTGTTCTTACTGCTTCACATTATACATTCTTGCTACATTGGCCGAATAAAAGAGTTTATAAGGTACACAGAATAATTATAAGGACCATTAAAGTGACTTGTTGCACTCTAAAAAATAAATAGCCTGGCTGCAAATGGCATCAGAGAACACATAGGATGAACAAGAAAACCGCAATGATCTAACATCCAAAAGTTCAATGTGCACACCGAGTAAATGATGGCTGACAAGCAATAAACCGTACATACACAAAACGGAGAAGGAAAAATTGTTATGTGCGTCCTGACAGAAAATACATCCATTTCTAGCGGAGGCCATACTGACAAGACTCTCCCAACATTTTTAGATCTACAGCTTCCGTAATTTCTCTAGGCAGCCTGCACAGTATGCTCTGTGGAGATCGGCTGCCTAGAGAAATCATGGAAGCTGTAGATGCAAAGACACGGGGAGAATATTGTCAGCATGGCCTCTGTTACGCTTTCAGAGATGGATGCGTTTTCTGTTGGGATCTGTATGGACACACATCAGTTTTTGCTCCTGCTTTTTGTGTAGCTTAGGTTTATTCCTTGTCAACCAGCATTCGCTCGGCATGTTCAATACACTTTCATTTGTTAGTACGCCTCCTGATCGTCTTGGTCTCTAGCAGAAAGGAGTTCATTCTTTTTACAGTGAAGCTGCATATGCCTAGGCAAAACACTCATGGTCCGATCCCAAAAACCCTAGCCTAGGGGGATGAGCTACTGTTTAGGGCGTTGTGAGCCATTGCATTGCTTGATGGACGGAGAAATTTCTTGTTGGGTAGACATAGAAATGCTTACGCATTTAAAACCTATACATTTATCTACGTATTATTGCAGGGAAGGAACACAGGGGGACGGGGTTAAGACAAGATCATGATGTCATAATTATCTCGCTGCAAAGGTGCGGCGAGCCATTGGATAGACCGATAGTGACGTCGTTTCTCTCTAGCAGCAGAGCTCACGTGCAGCAATATCTCTCCGCCTTCCCAATGGGTTCAAGAATGTGGCCCTGTATTTAAACAAATGAAATGTGCAGGCCCGGTTTGTCACTTGGTAACTACAGCGCATAACCGAGTCATAAATACTAAGATTAACGCATTACAAAACACAAATGCGTAACATAATTCAGAAAGATTTTGATGGACCCGCTGGATTAAAACACAATGAACCGCTCATTGCACCTTCCATGATGGTGGTTATGCGAAGCGCGATGTGTGGCATTCCAAATAAACAATGTGATAAACCCAAGCCAAATGTGTGCGTAACCTCATTAAGAAACACAGACATGACCAATAATATAGAAAGACTTGAATAAACTGTCAGAATTAATCCAGTGATAAACACCGGGACCGCACATTACAGCTTCACTGGTTTACCATCTCTACATGGTGCTTGGCCAGTAATTTTTTCTGTTATTGTTTGTTAAGTATTGTACAATGTTGTGCCAGTAAAACACGTGGGCTAGTTGGTGAATTGTATTGGTACTGCTTTTTTGCTGGTTTTATCTTAATGTTGTGCCCTTTTTCATTTTATAACTACTTTTTTATTCCCCCTCGTATAATACTCCAACCTTGCAGCCTGCGAGGCATATGAATAAATAAGTGCATAAGCTCATGTCATTGATTCATCTGCATACACCTCACACAATTCCTTGCTCAAAAAACGTCACTTTGTTGATATCTCGCTGTGTGCATCTACATTACGGCCGGTTGCATTTCGGTATAGTTTGTAAACAGTGTAGTGCATAAAGATTATATGACATTAAAGTTGTGACCTATGCGGTGCATAAGAACCTTGCAAAAAATGATATGTTGTATTGTTGAAAATAAGACGATTTGTATATATAACAGTTACTTTATTAGCATTTATTTGACCACTTGACAAAAACTTCACTTCGCATAGATTCCAGCACGTACACTGAGTCTGCAGTTGTTGTGGTTGTTACTGCATGGCCACATTGTAGATTTGAAAACAAAGTTCAATAAATTGGTTTGTCGCAATATAAAAATATGCTTAGGTCACTGGGATTGCAGCACCAGAACTTGATACAATCATGCATACTATAGAATGCAGACAAATGATCAGGACAAGCTCCAGATTGTTTGCATCCTGATACATGGGCCGGACATGTAATGAGGAGGGAAGATAACCGATGGTCATTAAGGGTTACGGACTGGATTCCAAGGGAAGGGAAGCGTAGCAGGAGGCGGCAGAAAGTTAGGTGGGCGGATGACATTAAGACGTTTGCAGGGACAACAAGGCCACAATTAGTACATAACCGGGGTAGTTGGAGAAGTATGGGAGAGGCCTTTGCCCTGCAGTGGGTGTAACTAGGCTGACGATGATGATGACTTACGAAAGTGAACAGTTTCATTCCCTGGCTGTCAATGAGAGGGAGAAAGTAAACTTAATTGTGTTCGTGAAACAAAAATGCATTGATAACCTTAGAGATATAGTCATTGCTTAACACTTTCGAAGTGAATAATTACAGCTTGCTACCGAAATTGAAGCAACCTTTTGACAGCAAGAAAATGATTCGGTTTTTCCAGCTCTGAACATTTATTTGCAGGCAATGGAAGCAGGCATAAAATTCTGCCAATATAATCTTTTTAGGAATACCAAATTGGAATAAACATTGAGACTTGCATTTGTACTTTCACTGGCTGAGCAATCTAGTTTGAAATGAATACCGTATCAATACGTTCTATCCATAATACAAGATCGTAGGCCCACGGCAGGCGCACTTGCCGCAGAGTTTTTCAGCTTTCTGCTCAGCCTCGCGCGTCAGTCACGGTTAGCCTGTTTTGTGTAATGTGAATGAATGAATGTGTAGTTTTTATTGGCGCAAGGGCCAGGTATGGCCAAAGAGCGCCATGCAAGTGTTAATTATTTCGCAGTGAAGTGATGGGTTCTATGGAGTTTATGTGACGTGGCTGTAAAGGGGCCTAAAATATAGTCACTGTAAAGTGCGTAAAATGTACGTGTATTAAAAGTATGGTGATGACAAATGACGCGTACTATGAGCATTGAGGTGCATTTCAAAATAATGATACGATATTAGAAATTGCATAAGTTTCTAAAATTCGCTAGAGCACCATGGCCTCGTTAGAGCCCTTGCGACACAAGGGCCTGGAGGCGTGTGCTATATAAAACAACTATCACAGTGGCATCCTCTGGAAAGAGGATGCGCTACGAATTTATTGGGCTCATAACATAATTTAAAAAATTGAGGACTACATTGGTGTTGAAAAATGGTTCCTTACCAAGAAACATGGCTGGGTGAAGAGGTATGCAATAATGATATGCAAGAGGAAAACGTTTCTTTCTTTCAGATTCGGCGTTTCGACACTCCAAGAGGACCTGGAGGACGGTCAGCCTCTCACCACATCGACCACAGGTTGGCTGGTTCATATCTAGCAAGCAGAAAATTGTGAGTACCAAATGTGTGCCCTATTCTGAGGCGGCAGAAAAGGACATCAGTTCGCCGTGATTTTGTTGGGGAGGGCCGAACACCTAACTGTGGCTTTATAACACGTTTATTTCTGCGTTCCACATGCGTTGCCAGTGTTGTCGCAGTTTCTTGCGCAAGAAAGGCTTCAGATCTGTGACAGGAACAGCACCTGTAGGAAAAGTATTGAGTTATGTGAGTGATGTGGCCATTTTATCAGCCAGTACATTACCCTCGATACCTCTATGGCCAGGTACCCAGCATATCACTACATGTATATGTGATAGATAAATACTGCATAAGAGGGAGTAAAGCTCGATGAAAACAGGATTTTTAAGCTTTTGTAAAGAAATTAACGTTTTTACGAGACTTAGCGAGTCTGTGTATACAATTGCTCTGTCGAGTTTTAATTTCTGTATATGTTTTACTGCAGACAGTACTGCATAGGTTTCTGCAGTAAGGATACTTGTTTGCGGGTTCAATAAGTAAGATTTAGAAAGAGAGGGACCAACAGCAGCATAAGATACACCAGCATGTGATTTTGACGTGTCTGTGTAGTATTCGGAGCAGCTGTACTTCGATTGAAGTTCACGGAAATGCATAGTGATTTCGAGGTCAGGTGCGTCCTTTGTGACCTATACAAAGGATACGTCACAGTCTATTACCTGCCACTCCCAGGGCGGTAATAGCTTAGCTGGAGGCATAAGGCGATGTTCGAGAACAGGGACATCCATTTCCGTGCTAAGTGCTAAGTGCTAAGTGCTAAGTGAGGAAGGAAGTCTCACAGAGGGTTTATTATGAAAAAGTGTTTCACACGTCAAGTCGTTAACAGTCTTGAAACACGCATGTTCTTTATTGGAGCGCATATTGAGAAAATAGGTAAAGCTGATGTACGTTCTCTGAAAATGTAGTGACCACTCGTCTGACTCTGCATATAGACGCTTCCACCGGGCTTGTTCTAAATGCGCCAGTGGCCAGGCGGATACCCAGATGAAGAACGGGGTCTAACATCTTTACCGCACTCGGTGCAGCAGAGTGATATACTAGGGCACCATAATCTAATCGTGATCTAACTAGGCTCCTGTAAATATTTAAGAGGCACCTACTGTCGCTACCCCATGTAGTGTGGGATAGAACATTAAGTAAGTTCATGGTTTTTAGACATTTTTCTTTAAGATATTTTTTGTGTGAAATGAAAGTGAGCCTGGAGTCAAGAATTACACCCAGAAATTTGTGCTCTTTCTTGAAGGGAATTTGTTGTCCACCCAGTTCTACACAGGCATCAGGTACCAGGCCTCTCTTTCTTGTAAAGTGAACACAAGAGCTTTTGTGCAGGTTGATTTTAAATCCATTTTGGTCTGCCCACTTGGACACCTTGTTTAAGCCCTGCTGTACCTGTCTTTCACCCACTGTAAGGTCGCAGGATTTGAAACCTATCTGTATATCATCTACGTAGACGGAATAAAAAATGGCCGGTGGCAGTGGAGGACGAAGTGTGTTCATTTTCACGATAAATAGAGTGCAACTGAGTACTCCTCCCTGGGGTACACCTGTTTCCTGTATAAAAGGTCGCGACAATACGTTGCCGATTTTCACGCGGAAGCTACGATCCGACAAATAGCTTTCAATTATGTTCAGCATATTTCCACGGATGCCGACCTCCGACAAGTCTCGCAAGATCCCGTAACGCCATGCCGTGTCATACGCTTTTTCCATGTCAAGGAATATCGATAGGAAATACTGTCCATGTATAAATGCATCGCGGATATTTCCTTCAATGCGCACCAGATGATCGGTTGTCGACCGCCCTTCTCTGTAGCCACACTGATAAGGATCGAGCATATTGTTGATCTCAAGGAAATGTATAAGTCTGCGATTTATCATTTTTTCAAAAATCTTACACATACAATTTGTTAGAGCTATCGAACGATAACTTGTTGCCAAGGAAGGGTCTTTTCCTTGCTTTAGAAGAGGAACCACGATTGCTTCTTTCCATGGGGACGGAAGCTATCCCGAAGCCCAAATAGTGTTGAATAGTGTAAGAAGTGTAACTTGTGCATCAGTATGTAGGTTTCTGATCATGTCATACATGACTCTGTCAGGTCCCGGTGCAGTGCTTTTGCATGTGTTCAAGGCAGCTCTCAACTCGGCAATACCCAAAGGCCGGTTATACGGTTCATTCTGCCTGGATTTTCCTATGAACGGCTTACGCTCTACTATTTCTTTATGTTTAAGAAAGGATTGGGAATAGTGCGTTGAGCTCGACACTCGCTCAAAGTGCTCCCCAAGTGAGTCTGCCTGGTCTTTCACTGTATCGCCCTGTGTGTTTACCAGAGGGAGTGAATATGTTTGTCGCCCTCTTATCCTATTAACCTTGTTCCAGACTTTGGCCTCATCTGTATAGGAATTTATACTCGATAAAAACTTCTCCCAACTTTCTCTTCTAGCCTGTCGGCGGGTTCTCCTGCCTTGGGACTTTCTTAAAATTAATAAGATTCTCCGTAGTGGGAGAGGCACGTAGCAACCCCCACGCTTTGTTCTGTTTTTTTACGAGCGATCCTACAATCGTCGTTCCACCACGGGACATGCCGTTTGCATGCCACGCCATTTACTTCTGATATGCATTTTGATGCGGCATCTATTATAAAGGCTGTAAAATACTCAACACCAGCATCAATTCCTAACGAGAACATGTCATCTCATGATATTGTCACGTGGTCGTGACGTCAAAGAACACAGTAGCAATACTGTGAAAGGCAAAAACTAGCTTCTATTGGGCGAACCTGTGCCCACAAAACAGGCTACACCTAAAGCACAACGAGAGCGGCGAACACAGTCGGCGATCGTCCTAAATCTGATCAGCGGGTCAAGCGCGTCGGCTTTTATAGAGCAGTCGTCGAATGTTCCAGATTAATCGTTCGGACCCGCGTGCCTTCCACAAAGTTCTACACCATTCGCGTTACGCGATGAAATCAGATAACACAAGGTTCGGCGACAGCAGACAGCCGGGTAGAAGCATCGATAACTTTCCAGAAACGTCGGATACATGCAGGCGCATCCCTCGCTTTGCGATTACAGTTGTTAAGCGGCGAAACGTGGTCGCCCGATAATAGTAATAGTTATCTCGGGCGTGGTCGCCCGAGATAAGTACACGTGTCAATACCCCCCTCTTAAAAAGCATCGACCCGATGCTGCAAACAAACGAAGGTAATAAAGCAAAGAAAACAACAAAAATGGCGAAGTTCGTCAGCGTCCGTAAAAGGGTTTAAGGCGCACCACGTGGACCACTTCAGATCGTGCGCGGCGCCGCTGTGAATGCGAAATGCCGTCTGGCACGACCTCATAGTCCAGAGCGCCAATACGTCGGATGACCTTGTAGGGTCCGAAATAGCGTCGGAGTAGTTTCCCACTCAGTCCTCGTCGGCGCATCGGGGTCCACACCCAAACACGGTCGCCGGGCTGGTACTCGACAAAGCGTCGTCGGAGGTTGTAGTGTCGGCTGTCGGTCCTCTGCTGGCTCTTGATTCGCAGGCGGGCGAGCTGTCGGGCTTCTTCGGCGCGCTGGAGATAGCTAGCGACGTCAACATTCCCTTCGTCAGTTACGTGCGGCAGCATGGCGTCAAGCGTCGTCGTCGGGTTCCTGCCGTAAACCAGCTTAAACGGCGTGATCTGTGTTGTTTCTTGCACCGCCGTGTTGTACGCAAAGGTTACGTACGGCAGGACAGCGTCCCACGTCTTGTGTTCCACGTCGACGTACATTGCTAGCATGTCGGTGAGGGTCTTATTCAGGCGCTCCGTTAGACTATTCGTCTGCGGATGGTAGGCAGTTGTCCTCCTGTGGCTTGTCTGGCTGTACTGCAGAATGGCTTGGGTGAGCTCTGCTGTAAAAGCCGTTCCTCTGTCGGTGATGAGGACTTCTGGGGCACCATGACGCAGCAGGATGTTCTCCACGAAAAATTTCGCCACTTCGGCTGCGCTGCCTTTTGGTAGAGCTTTAGTTTCAGCAAAACGGGTGAGATAGTGCGTCGCCACGACGATCCACTTATTCCCGGATGTTGATATCGGAAACGGCCCCAACAAATCCATCCCAATCTGCTGGAATGGTCGGCGACGGGGGTTCGATCGGCTGTAGCAATCCTGCTGGCCTTGTCGGTGGTGTCTTGCGTCGTTGACAGTCTCGGCATGTCTTGACGTAACGGGCGACGTCGGCGGTCAGACGCGGCCAGTAATACCTTTCCTGTATTCTCGACAGCGTCCGGGAGAATCCGAGGTGCCCAGCGGTTGGATCGTCGTGTAGGGCGTGCAGTATTTCTGGACGCAGCGCTGACGGTACAACAAGAAGGCGGCTGGCGCGGACTGGTGAGAAGTTCTTCTTCACGAGCACGTTGTTTTGTAGCGTGAACGAAGACAACGCGCGCTTAAATGCCCTAGGGACAACGTCGGTGTTCCCTTCCAAATACTCAACGAGGCCTTTTAGCTCCGGGTCGGCTCGTTGCTGTTTAGTGAAGTCTTCCGCGCTTATTATCCCAAGGAAGGCGTCGTCGTCCTCGTCGTCTTGCGGCGGGGGATCGATGGGTGCGCGCGATAAGCAGCCGGCGTCGGAGTGTTTTCTTCCGGACTTGTATATTACCGTGACGCCATATTCTTGTAGTCTGAGGCTCCATCGCGCCAGCCGTCCTGAAGGGTCCTCTAAGTTAGCTAGCCAACACAATGCGTGATGGTCACTGACGACTTTGAATGGCCTGCCATAGAGGTAAGGGCGGAATTTAGCTGTAGCCCAAATGATGGCGAGGCATTCCTTTTCAGTCGTAGAATAGTTGCTTTCCGCTTTTGACAGCGACCGGCTAGCATACGATATCACCCTTTCAAGTCCCTCTTTCCTCTGGACTAGGACGGCACCGAGGCCTAGGCTACTGGCGTCAGTGTAGATTTCGGTATCGGCGTCCTCGTCGAAGTGTGCAAGTACCGGCGGCGACTGCATGCGTCGTTTGAGTTCTTGAAATGCCTTGGCCTGCGGCGTTTCCCACTTGAATGCGACATCACATTTGGTTAGATGTGTTAGCGGCTCCGCGATGCGTGAAACGTCCTTGACAAAGCGCCTATAGTAGGCACACATGCCAAGGAATCTGCGCACTGCCTTTTTGTCGGTTGGCTGCGGGAACTTTGCGATGGCAGCTGTCTTCTGTGGGTCGGGGCGTACTCCTGATTTGCTGATCACGTGGCCTAGGAACAAAAGCTCACCGTAAGCGAAACGGCACTTTTCCGGCTTCAGAGTGAGCCCTGATGACTTGATGGCTTCTAACACTGTCGCAAGCCGCCTAAGGTGCTCGTCGAAATTTCCGGCGAACACAACGACGTCATCCAGGTAAACAAGGCACGTCTGCCACTTCAGTCCGGCTAACACCGTGTCCATGACGCGCTGAAATGTTGCAGGCGCCGAGCAAAGTCCGAATGGCATGACCTTGAACTCGTAGAGGCCGTCTGGCGTGATGAAGGCAGTCTTTTCGCGATCTCTCTCGTCGACCTATATTTGCCAGTAGCCAGACTTGAGGTTCATCGACGAGAAGTATTTAGCGTTGCAGAGCCGATCCAATGCGTCGTCTATCAGTAGAAGGGGGTACACATCCTTCTTCGTGATCTTGTTCAATCGACGATAATCGACGCAGAAGCGTAGGGTTCCGTCCTTTTTCTTTACCAGGACTACAGGAGAGGCCCACGGGCTTTTCGACGGCTGGATGATGTCGTCGCGCAGCATTTCGTCGACTTGTTGCCTAATAGCTTCACGTTCTCGCGTCGAAACTCGGTAAGGGCTCTGGCGGAGTGGACGAGTGCTCTCTTCGGTTATTATGCGATGCTTTGCAACTGGTGTTTGTCGAATCCTCGATGACGTCGAAAAGCAGTCTTTGTATCGTCAGAGAAGACTTCTGATCTGTTGCTTCTTACTCATAGGAAGACTTGGATTCACGTCGAAGTCTGGTTCGGGGACAATTATCATCGGGGTAGATGCGGCTGAATCCGAGAGGACAAAGGCATTGCTGGTTTCCACAAGTTCCTCGATGTATGCGATTGTCGTGCCCTTGTTGATGTGCTTGAACTCCTGGCTGAAGTTGGTTAGCATAACTTCCACTTGCCCTCCGTGGAGTCGAGCGATCCCTCTTGCGACGCAAATTTCACGGTCGAGCAGTAGATGTTGGTCACCCTCGATGATGCCTTCTACGTCAGCGGGTGTTTCAGTGCCGAAGGAAATAATAATGCTGGAGCGCGGCGGGATACTCACTTGATCTTCAAGCACACTCAAGGCGTGGTGACTACGACAGCTCTCCGGCGGTATCGCTTGATCTTGTGACAGCGTTATCGATTTCGACTTCAGGTCGATGATTGCGCCATGTTGATTCAGGAAGTCTATGCCTAGAATGACATCCCGTGAACACTGTTGGAGGACAACGAAGGTGGCAGGGTAAGTCCGGTCATGAATGGTAATTCTTGCCGTGCAGATTCCAGTCGGCGTAATGAGGTGTCCTCCAGCGGTCCGAATTTGGGGGCCCTCCCATGCAGTCTTAACCTTCTTCAACTGGGCGGCGATGTGTCCACTCATTACGGAGTAATCGGCCCCTGTGTCGACCAAGGCAGTGACTGCGTGGCCGTCGAGAAGTACGTCGAGGTCGGTGGTTCTTTGTCTGGCGTTGCAGTTGGGTCTTGGCGTCGGATCCCGGCTGCGTCGAGTTGAACTGAAGCTGGAACGTCGCGTCGTCAAGTCGTCTTTCATCAGTGTAGTCTTGGCTTCCTGACTTCGTCGGGACGGCGGCGTGTCGTTATGTCGTCGAGGTAGTTTCTTCGGTGTCTTCGTCGGCGGCGGAGGATCTTCGTCAGTTCGACGAACAGCAACCGCACCTCCATCGGTTGCTGCTTTTAGTTTTCCGGATATGGGCTCGCTGACCGGCCTCGGGCTGGGCCAGTGTATGGTCGGCGCTGCGGCGACAGGTAGCGGCCTGGTGATGGCGAACGCGACGGTCGTCGAGAGCTCCACTGAGAAGCGGTGAGGTAATCGGCGTTATCGCGGGGGCGTTCACCTTGCTGCGGGCGCGGAGCGTTCACGGCGAAACCTCGCAGTCTCATCTCCCGGTATGGACATCGTCGGTAAACGTGACCCGCTTCTCCGCAGTGGTAGCAGAGCGGGCGGTGGTCAGGAGCGCGCCAAATGTCCGTCTTCCTCGCGTAGGTGCGCTGGGCGACGGGTGGTCGTGCTGGCGGTGGCGGCGGCGGACGACGGAACTGCGGCGTGACAGGGCCCTGGCGCGGTCGCGGAGGGGGACCTTGACGGCGTGCGACGGCGGCGTAGGTCATCGCTTGCGGCTCAGGCTGGGGCGATTCAGGGGCTACTCCAAGTTGTTGTTGGAACTCCTCACGCATGGCGTCGGCAATCGAAGCCAATTGAGGCTGTGATGGTGGGAACAGCTTTTGTAGCTCCTCCCGCACGACCGCTCGGATAGTCTCGCGCAGGTCGTCGGTGGCCAGTGATTGAACTCCGGCGTAGTTTGTCGAGTTCGTGCGGCGGTCGAATTGCCGGTTTCGCATCTCGAGCGTCTTCTCGATGCTGGTGGCTTCGCGAAGAAACTCGTCGACGGTCTTCGGTGGGCTTCGTACCATTCCTGCAAAAAGTTCTTCCTTCACAGCACGCATCAGCAGGCGGACTTTCTTCTCCTCGGGCATTTCAGGGTCGGCGTGGCGGAAGAGACGGCTCATTTCTTCCGTGTAGATCGCGGTCGTCTCATTAGGTAGCTGCACCCGGGTTTCTAATAGCGCTTGGGTTCGTTCTCGGCGTACGACGCTTGCGAATGTCTGCAGGAAGCCGCTTCGGAAAAGTTCCCAGGTCGTTAAGGTGGCTTCTCGGTTCTCGAACCACGTCCTGGCTGCGTCTTCCAAAGCGAAGAAGACATATCGCAGTTTGTCGTCGCTGTTCCAGTTGTTAAATGCAGCGACTCTCTCGTACGTCTCAAGCCAGGTTTCCGGGTCTTCGAATGTTGAACCGCGGAACGTGGGGGGCTCCCTGGGCTGCTGCAGCACGACCGGGGATGCTGGGGCTGCCATTGGGGTGGACTTGGTTGCAATCTTCCTGCTCATCTCAGGTAGAAGTACGTGCTCTGGGGGCAGTCCTTGCAGTCGGCGGCTAACACGCTGGTCTTGGACGACGTTGGTTTTGTTCTCGGGCTTCGGGCTTGGATCGCGGCTTTGCGGGGGCGTTCGGTACATGAACGCACAAGCACCTCCACCAGATGTCACGTGGTCGTGACGTCAAAGAACACAGTAGCAATACTGTGAAAGCAAAAACTAGCTTTTATTGGGCGAACCTGTGCCCACAAAACAGGCTACACTTAAAGCACAACGAGAGCGGCGAACACAGTCGGCGATCGTCGTAAATCTGATCAGCGGGTCAAGCGCGTTGGCTTTTATAGAGCAGTCGTCGAATGTTCCAGACTAATCGTTTGGACCTGCGTGCCTTCCACAAAGTTCTACACCATTCGCGTTACGCGATGAAATCAGATAACACAAGGTTCGGCGACAGCAGACAGTCGGGTAGAAGCATCGATAACTTTCCAGAAACGTCGGATACATGCAGGCGCGTCCCTCACTTTGCGATTACAGTTGTTAAGCGGCGAAACGTGGTCGCCCGATAAAGATAAGTACACGTGTCAATATACTAGTTAGGGTTCGGAGTTTCTCCCAGTCAGCCGTGTCAATCTTCCACCTAGGAGCCTGTGGTGGATATTCGTTTTCTTTAGGTGACCTTAGCAGTATGGGGAAGTGGTCACTTCCGTAAGAATTGTTGTTAACTTCCCATTCAAGTTCAGACAGTAGTGACGGGGAAACTAGGCTAAGATCAATTGAAGAAAACTTTTCGTTTGCAAGACAGTAATACGTGGGTGCCTTCTTATTAAGCAGACACGCACCGGAAGAAAAAAGGAACTGTTCAACGAGACGACCTCGCGCATCGATACGAGAGTCTCCCCACAGGCTGCTGTGTGCAGTGAAACCACCCAGAACAACATAAGGTTCTGGAAATTGATCTATAAAGGACTGAAATTCATGTTTGCTTAGTTTGTAATGTGGGGGTATATATAGCGAACAAATAGTGATAAGTTTGTTTAGCAGAACAACTCGAACCGCCATTGCTTCAAGGGGCGTTTGTAGCTGTCAACGCTGACAGGAAATACTTTTATGAATAAAAATGGCGACACCGCCTGATGATACGACAGCATCATCGCGATCTTTGCGAATCTTGACATATGGTCGGAGAAAATTTGTGTGTTGTGGTTTTAAGTGTGCTTCCTGTAGACACAGCACTTTTGGATTGTGTTTTTGGATTAGCTCTTGCACGTCATGAAGGTTCCTATGAAGACCTCTGACGTTCCATTGAATTACTTGTGTATCCATATTTGAAGTAAATAGGTGTTGTGTATACGGAAACACAAGTATTAATTACAGATATTTCAGAGATTAGATAACAGAGCTCTTTCGAGGCCCTGTAACCGGGGTTTTGTCCTTTTTGAAGCGTTCGAGGGAGCCTCGCCGCTCCTTAGGCGCTTGGTGCGCCTTCAGGATAGGTGTGGTGTCCATTGCCTCTTGTGAGGCGCCGGACACGTGCTCTTGCGAGCGAGATGTTTCCCGAGTGAGTCGCGCCTTGGAGGGCAAGACCCCTGTGCCCACCAGCCCGTAGGTCGATGGGGCTCCCTGAGGGATTTGGCTGCGCCGGCTGTTGCCAGCGCTGGAAGAGGCCGGGGAGGTTGGGGCAGTGTCGGCTGCGCCCACCTTCAGGGTTGATACTCCCTTGTTCTCGGTTGGTGGAGCAGCGCTAGCTGCGGCCACCATGGGGGCAGATGGCGTGACTGCCGACTCACTGCTTGTGGGTCGGACAGCCGCCGGAGGCCGTTGTGGCGCTGCCCCCTGACGCGCCATTTCCTGTTTTGTGGAAATAAATACTTATATTGTTAATGTTTTCAGATATTATAATTTCTTCACTGTAATTTATAGCAGTCATCTATATCTCTTAAGCTAGTCATGCATTTAACCTTTATTAGATCAACATTGTTACAACATGCTTATAGGAGTCATTTAAAAAGTTAAAAGTTCAGAGTATACTACCAGCGCTAGACACAGGACAACAAAGTGGATGAGAAGCGTGTGTTCAGGGGCAGACGCGGGCTTTCGGGTTGGCGCGTGTTGTTGCTTTTGGCGCAAGAATATGGCTAGGAGCAGGCACCGCATATGCGCAATCACGGGCAATATACGCACATCATTTCTCCAGAAGCTGACGCCGAGCACGGGTAGCACGAGGATCTTTTTGGGCTGTCACGACGACTTTGTGGCAGCCAAAGTGCGAATACTGCATATGCGGTGAGGGTAGCTATGTGAACTTCTCGATAGGTCATCTTGTAGATTGTTGTAGCGCTGGCAGAACGAAACGTCATAGAAGGTAGATGAGACAACACACAGCGCTGAACCAGCTGCGAACAACTGTTTACGTGCGCCATGTCCCACCGAACTTCAGGAACCGCCTTTGCGCACTCCGTTTTAGAATCATAAAACATGCTCATAACTTGCTCCTAATAAATACAAGTCTACAATATTATAATGTAAACTTCTTAATCATTGCATTAAAAGAACCATGCAGCGTGTGCCACGAAACCTGCAAATAAGCAACCCTGGGCGTCGCACCAGTCGCATTGTTGAAATCGCAATCATGTGAAATGGGCCCTCAAAAATCGCATTGCGATGCGCGCGACTGCATCGATTTTCGTCGTTCCAGTCGCAGCATGTAAAACACTCTTAAGCGTGCTCACATTAGGATCGGGGCGTCTAGGAAGAAACATCACATTTGAATTCAACATACCGAAAAATTGTGAGACTGGCTAAGGAACCACCCTAAGGCATTCTCACTCCTCGTCATCACAAAATATTGTGCCCACGTGGCAGCGAGCTCTTGACGCAACGAACGTAAGCCTGAAAACTACGAGGCAACGTTGAGTACTAGTGTCTTCTTCACTAAAAGAATCAAACCCAAAAAATCCTGTAACTAACAAGCCTCTCAAGGCGCACTTATCAAGTTCCTAGAAAGCAGGTTCAAACACTCAATGTTTTCACAACAAAATTTCCTTCGGTTTAACCCAGTTTCAGTTCACTGAAATTTGCTGAGAAGGAAGCTACTTCCGGCTTTTTTGTCCTTGGATCCTCTTGTTAGAGGATTCTAGTAAAGAACCCACCTAGTTTTGTTTGGCGTACCCAAACAAGCCTTAGTTACTTACGAGGCCGTAGGAAATTCTAAAACGGAATTTACGCACATCAATTCAGTCTTTGTTCTGCCTTTGTTCTCGTCATTGTATAGGAAAGTTGCTGCACGGCAGACATCTTGCAAGTACGAGCATCTATGATTTCACGCAGCAGCCGCGTATGCAAGCAATAAAAAAAAGGACACAGTCGGAACGATAAAAAAAAGAAGTGTGTCACAGCGACCTTGTGTGGCGTGAGCCCTCTATAAATGGGCGGAAGACGCACAGGCCATTTATGAAACCAATTGCGGCTGACGCCATCGGCTAAACCAGATGAAACAACGCTTCGATTGGCTTGTCGGACACTTGGCAGTGGAGGCGGCAAGAACAGCAGTTACGAAGAGTCTAGTTGCATTCGCAGGTTTGGTGAAACTAGTTTTTTCTTTGCTCGCCTTTGTGCTGCCTCTGCTGCCATTTAGCGCCATCATTTGCCGTTGAATGTCTGTCTTGTCTTATTTGGTGCCTTGGGGCTCAGCAAGTGCGGTGACGTCGCTGACCTCAAACTATAGGTGGATGATGTGAAATACGAGCTTTGTAAATAGATAAGATGTCTAACGAACAGTTTTGAACTCGTGAGCAAAGGATATGAAATCCTAAAGAAACAGTGTGGAAACCCAAAAAAACAAGAAAATGCAGGAGCCACTGAAAAGCGAGTTTCACCTTCTACGAAAGCAAGCCTATGAAATAATGCTTCAAATTGTGGCTCACAACCTGCACTCCAGAAATAGGGACAAAAAGGTTAACGTATTTCTGTTGTAAAAGAATAAGGATCTTGTGGAAGTGCTTGGCAAGGTTGGCGATATGCTTCACATATCGCTAACCGCGCAGAACCTAACCGAAATTCCTAACCGAAAGGACAATGCGAACGAAAATATTGCTGTAGCTTTTAGTCGCCTAGCAAAGTGTGATCTAGTCGTTGTGAAAGCACGAAAAACAAGGTTCGACACGCAAGATTTAAGGTATAGCACGAGGGAGCCTGTGTTTTTGAACGAACACTTTTCTCCCCAGTTAAACAAGTTGCTTGGTATGACTATTGCAAAAAAGAAAGGAATCGACTGCAAATTTGCTTGGACAAAGAGAGGAAGGCGTTCGCTACAAGAACAGAACCGTCTCACGTGATTAGGAAAAGCTGCGAAATTTAATTACACACAATGGAGTAGACAGTTAATTCTAAGCGCGCGTAATCACCGCTTGAAGGCTTACACTGAATGAACCAAAGGTTGTATTATGTCCCTTTCAAAGTGGCTTTCTAGGTTTTCTACACTGCAATGCGCTATCCGCAGTAAACAAACATGATGTCCTCACAGCGCTTTTTTCTTTATTTCACGTTAAGCTCAGGTGATTACGATAACAAGTAAAGCACCGCTACTTCCAGTCCGTCAAGATGGTCGCACAGCGAAGTTGTGTTAGCCACCAGAAGTACATGTTGCCGGGCTAGTCGGTTCATATTGCTGAGTAGACCGTAAATATGATCGCTTGGCCCAAGCAAGGAAGGACGGAAAGGAACAAGGGGAGCGCCGAGTCCCATCGAGTGTTACACCATGCAAGTCAAATTTCGCAAGCCGTCTATATTGCAAATGTGTTGTTTCACCATTCTTTCACCCCATTTTCGCTTTCGCGTGTTTCGCGTGGTTAGCATGCTTTCGGAGTGCTTCTTTTGCGATTCTCCCAGTGCTTTACCTTTTCTGCGTGTGTGCGCGAGGTTTTTGTGGTGCACAGCTCGGGGTCGGCCCTACGAAGACGGGGTCAGCCCTACAACGATGAGCCCGTTCACGAGCAAACTTTCGCTAACGCTCGCGGTAGGCAGATTCTTCCTCAGAAGTACGCACTACTCGGGTCTTCCCATAGGTGTAGCTGGGATGAAGTTTTCACAAGTACTAAACCAAAGATCCGTATATTGGGCGCAAGGTCCACCACTGGAGATGCGGGCGCTGCGATCGTTTTGACGATGGGTTGGATTGGTTTGAAGATAGGCGTCTTTGTGTTTCTTAATGAGGTTACACATAAGTTCGGCTGCGACGGAGAGAACGATGTCAGTAACGGTATGCCCGCAGTACGCCGTTGTCGCTTGCGTTCAATGCCTCGAGTTTTCTCGGTGGCGGGTCAGTAGCATTCGCCCAGCATTGCCGTTTGCAATTCTTCAAAATTAAACTGCTTCAAAATTAAATATCTTCATAACGTAAGACAATGAATGGTTCATATCCCCTTAAACAATGGTTCATACTCCTGTAAATGGGGATTCCCCATTACGACGACAGCAGCGAAATTTTCCGTTGGAATGACGAGTCGCAACAGAGCCATCTGTGGAAGAAGACGATGCTCGAGATATTGCTGTTGATGAGACATAGTGAACTCCGACACTGCCGGCACAGGGCCCGCATAAACAGCTTTGTTGTGAAACATAGTACGTTTCTGAGATGGACGTACTGAACTTACTTGGTTTTAGCCCGTTGTATTTAAATAGAAAGCACCGTCCACGCGGGGGCATAGCGCTACTTGTAACTACTAAGCTCTCATGTACAATTATTAGGGAATTGTCGAGCATTACTGATGTTTACGAAACACCAGCCCTTCAATGCGGAAAACATCTTTTTGCAGTCGCCTAAAGCCCTCCCTATGGAAATCTTGGGAGGTTTCTTGGTGTCATGGGAAAGCTGCTCGACATTTCCTCTTTTAATAGGTGCCGTCTGTAATAACAATATTCTATAGCCTAATTCTCATTCCCGTGATTTACAATTATTACTTACCTCGCTTCTCTCTACGAACGTAATAACAAAGCCTAGGCGCATTAGGTGCGCTTCTGAAGCGCTGCTGAACTTGTTTATAACCAATTACACAAGCAACAACATTGCAACAGACGTTATTGCCGCAGGCATGAGTGATCACTTGTCCTTATTTATTTTTTGTAAATGAAACGAATAAAAAGAAGCGGTAGAGATCATCCCGATACATGTACTATTCACGATAATAATGCAAGAACACGGATGTGTTTCCTCATAAGAAAGCAAACGCAGATTCAACGCCTATATTGTGGTGCACAGATGCTGAAGAGGTGTGTTACCTTATGAAATTTTATAGAGATGGATAGGACAACTTGTTCAGACCTAGATTAAGTAAGCCAAATAAAGACAGGAAGCCATGATTTACACTTGAATGCATTGAATTAGTACAAAAAAAGAATATAACGTATTCAAAGTTGATGCGTACGCAGGATGCCAGCGATCCTGCCTTATCTAAAAAAATTCAAAATTTTGCTAGAAAATGTTTCGTGCAGTGCGAAAAATGCATATTACGAAAACTTTTTTTTTAATGTGCTGGTTGAGAGAAAAGTTTTATGTCGCGAGCTTAAAAAGTTTTTTAATCATAGTAATAGGGCGAATGAACTACAGCTTACAGTAGACAATCGGTTTACGAAGATCCAGGAACTAGCAGCAGTATTTAATAAACATTTTGCTAATTTTTACAAAACTATGAAGCTCCGAGCTTCTTAAATAAACATAACATTCACTCAGCTTTTTTTTTTTTTCTGTGGCTACACCACAGGAACGTTATTCCATATTCTCAAGCCTAAAGAATAGTAGAGCTCGAGACATTGGCGGACTTCAAATACGGTGAATAAAGTATGTATATTTCTTGTCCATCTGTTTATATCACGTATAGTATATCTAAAAAAATTGTAACACACGAAAATAAACATTCGTAAAAGAGGAGAGACAAAACTGATTTTTCAAATTATCCACCAGTTTCTGTTCACCGCGCTTACTCAAACGGTTTGAAAAAGTAATGACAAAACAGTGAATTCGTTCCGCGAGAAAAGCTGTCTTATATATCGCCGCAACAGATCGGCTTCCGTGAGCGCATATCTGCAGAAGTCGCTTTGGTAATGCAAAGAAGAAATAACATTGTCGGCCTTTGAAGAGAAAAATTTACGTTTGTGGGTTTCTCCAAGGCTTTTGACAAAATAATTCATCGAACCTTGCTTACTCAGTTGTAATATTATGGGTATCATGGTCTACGTCTTGCTCTTCTACCATCATTCCTAAAGCATAAGGAACATGCAGTAGAAATCACAAATCAGCTTTCCATATTACTGCAGAGGCCTCCTTCAGGGGAACATATTAAAGCCGATAATTTTTAACATATATATAAAAGATATTGTACAAGTTTCTAACAACGCAGAGCACATGATCTTTGCCGATGATTCACGCATATTTCCCCAAGCTTACTATCTTGCTAAGCTCTCTCCACGCAAACACAGCACTACCAGCAAACACAGCACTTCATAAAATGCACACCTGAAGTATAGCAAATTCAATAGAAGCTCATATCACGAAAGCATTATCAGTTTTATTCGCACCACTCCGAAAAGCAATTAAACATTCGCTTGCTTTGTACCCAGGGAGAAAAAAAAGCGCTTGTAAATCAGGTTAAAGCAATAAGAATATTTTGACAGAACAGTGATGCTGACGTGTCCGTTTACAGCGTGTGTGTGACAGTCTGCCAAGAGCGACAGTCTATAAAAGCAATAATAAATTATTTCTGCCTGACGCTCTCTTTGCACCTAACCTTAATTACTGTGCTCGTATATGAGGAACTACTTGGTGTAGGAACATTCAGTAGATGTGTACTCTACAGAAAAGGGCACTGCGTCATACTGCAAATGCATTTCAGGGTGCGTATAGACAGTACCTATGTTTAAGGTATGTAGTATTTCCTTTACAACTATTACATGGCTTTAATCTGCTGTTAAAATACAAGAAGAGCCTTAAGCAAAAGGAAGCAGGCTTTCATACAGTATGTGCCTTAACACAACCATCCGACACACCTTGTACACTGAGAAAGATAAGCACTTGGCTGACTCCCCTTGTCAGATAAAAACTGAATAAAATTCCGCATAGCAACTCTTTCAGGTGACCTGGAAAATGACAATATATACATAAATAACTTATACCGCGAAACATTAAGGACTTATTAACTAAACCGATGGTGGTCTTAAACACCTGTTGACTGTCGATACAGCATTACATAGGATTGAAGTATTCATATTGTGCTTTTTTAGGTTTTCTTGTAGACATCCACTGTTATTGCTCCTGCGATGAAGCTTTAAATTATTTTATGTGACGTGCTTTGCCGGTTCTGTTGGCTATGGGTGGTGATATAGTCTACAACGGCGTGCTATAAAGGAGCAGCGGACTGCATGTTTTTGAGTATTTTATATGTTGTGCTTCGCGTGTCATTTTTTTTCTTCTTGACGCGACTATTTGGAATGCATATATATATTTTGTTAGTCAGCCAAACGTATTCTCTATGTCCCTTGTTTCCGCCAACTGATAGGGCAAGCAACCATTAAAGCTGTGGCTTAGCAGTTTTCTACAAAAGAAATGCTGCAATAAATTGACGCATTCTCTTCTAGGAGACGTTCACAGGGGAGGTAAATCTGGCGATTCAACGAAATAAATAGTATAGCCATGCTATACAATCAGAGGCTCACTTCGGTAAGCCAAACAAACAGTATGTGCCAAGGAGCGCCCGGCGAAACGATATCCAGAATCTTGGGATGGCAAGAAAAAAGGGAGAACGTAGTGAAAATTGTCCTTGTAAAATAAATAGCAGGTAGAGAGCTTCGCTGGGGATAGATAAGAAGAGTTCGTTTCATTTTCTGATACACTGTAGCACTGAACTGTCGCCGCTTCGCTGCCTTTCACGCTGCTTCAATCAACGAAAATATCGCCGAGAAGGGGCTTTCAGAAGCCCCGACTCCAAATCCTACTTGCATCATCCGAGGAACACTTCTTCCCGGACGAAAAAAAATCAATACAGCACATCGCACTGGCTCCCTCAAATGAACGAAAAGAAAACAGGTTCAACACCTAGCGTCTCTGGAACTTTGCCACACCACCAAGCGCATCCTCTAAACCCATCTTTTTGTGAACTTGCGTTGCCCGGCGCACTGCCGTGCATCCTCTTTTCCTCCTCTACGCCCCTGCCTCCCTCTCTCACTGTCCCTCTTCGCAGTGGGCGGCTGGCAAGCTCGAAGGTGTGGACACGGGGCCTGTCCCGAGAGAGATGGCCGGAAAAGAAGCCTGTGCTCTCCACGCCTGTGGTAGTTGGTTTTTCTGTAAGTCTACGCGTGCGGGCGCGTGTGAACAGTTCTTCACTGAGGCGATTACCATTCTTTGGATGCTTCAGTCACGTTTAGTCCGTCCGTCCGTCCGTCCGTCCGTCCGTCCGTCCGTCCATCCATCCATCCATCCCATCCCATTCCATCCCATCCATCCACTTACGCCAATGCTGTGGCTCAAATTCTCTACCAGCTTGGGCCAGTGGGCATGTGCTCCTAGTCGTGTGCGCTTATTTGTGCTTACTCCATGAAAGGGACACCCGGCGTGAATAATAGAGCCAACCTCCCTTTTGATGTAATATATTTAAAACATGTATCACGTTCATTTTTCCGGCGTTGCGTAATACAGCTCTCATCGATTGGTGAGAGCTGTGATTGGTGTCATTGATCGGTGAGAGCCCTAAAGCTGGTAAACACGTCGATTTGTGCTCCTCGCCATCTGTGCATGATGTTGACTATGTGGTTACACCAATCCCCAGCATTATGCTTACTACGGACGGTGTCACTCTTCCACACCGAGTCCCCACAATCGCAGACAACCACACCTGCCCCCCTCTCGGTAATTTGGCGCTGACCACGCAGATGCTCTCGCAAGGAATATCAATGACCCATATTTGCGTCATGATAGACCACCCAGTCGAGATCATTTCCATAGACGACGCCCCTGTCCGACCTCCAAGTCACGGAATTGTATTCGCGCCAACATTCGGAGCATGATTCCCACAAGCTTCCCGCCAGCTCAAGCTCAAGCTCTCTGCCGCGTTGTTGAAGGCTGCCGCGACAAGTTTTATTTTTACAATCGGCCCTTACAACCGGAAGCACACCGCCTTTGTCACCAGTTACGATATTTATCACTTCGAAGTGATGTCCTTAGGTCTCTGTAACGTTACGGCCACCGTCGAACAAATGATGGAGTCTCTTTTCCATGTGTTCAAGTGCTCTACAGCTTGTGCTACCTTGACAACGTGGCTGCGTTCTCCCCTACATTTGACGCGCACCGAAATCGTTTATCAGCGATTCTTGATTTGTTCCGCAGGGCCCGAAACCAGTTGAACTCCAACAAGTGCTACTTTTGCTACTGACAAATGGCCATTTTGGGCCACCTTGTGAACACCGGAGGATTAAGATCCGATCCGGACAGAATTGGTGCCGTCACCAACATTGCTGTTCTTGAGTCTACCAAAGACGTTTGTAATTTGTATTTCTGCGCTTTCATTTCGTCCGTTTTGCGAAAGACATTGCAGCCATTGCACGCGCCTCACCGATCTTCTTAAGAAAGATGTTCGATTTACGTGCGGTCCTGACCATACAGCCGCTGTTTTGCAGTTCACCACTTTCTTTACCACACCGCCGATCTTTGATCCATCCTCTCTCTTTGACTCATCCGCCCCAACCAGGGCTCATGCGAGAGGTCACGGCATAGGCGCAGCCTAGCTCAGTGACAGCGTCGACCCTACCTAGGTATAGCATTCGCCAACCGGTAACTGTAAGCCACTGAGCGCACTTTTTCGATCACTGATTGCGAGTGCTTCGCACTTGCGTGGACAGTCTCTCATCTCCGCCCATACTTATACGGACGTACCTTCTGTGTGATCACAGATGATGACGTGTTCTGCTGGCTCACTTCACTCAAGGAGAGGCGGGCCGGCCAGCTAACAGGGCTTTACACCGGCAAGAGTATACGTACTCTGTTGCACACAAAGTGGCGTACCCCTTACATCAAGATGAAGTATGTTGGTCCCGCTGCCTTGCGGAAGAGCCGGTCAATACCAATGCAGTCACTTGCATTTTCTCCGTGTCGCGGTTGCTTCAGATCGGCATAGAGCAACGCGGTGATCCTTTTCTAGGAGAAATCGCCGAAAAATCGTGCATGGAACGCCAATGCATTTCTCCGCAAAGTATCGAGAATTAATATCTTGAAACTGGTGTCATCCTGAGAATTCGTTCCAAGTGGATCCACCTTGCGAACTCCACGGCTAGAATTCTTAAATTGCAATATGGGCCATAATGTAATTAGTAAGACTGTTAATCAGTGATTTTTTAATTAGTCGACTATGCATTTGATTTTTTTGTGCGAGCACTGTCCTCTGCTTCGACTAGACCGCCTCATAGACTATAATTGTGCCATCTGCCACAGGCAACCTTTAAAAATTTTTGAAAGTGTTCGCTCAAACACTCTGTGTATCATAATAGGCATGGGGGTATATCATGCATTCATACGTAAGATGGATGACATGCCGTGGCATCAATGACTCGACATATTTTTCATGATGCAGTAGCATGGATGACATGAGGCCGTGATGGCTATATCGGTAATAATATATACCGGATGTCCCAAATATCATGCACCAAGATTTAATAATATTCAAATGGCACGTAGATAGACACAAAGTAATGTTGTTTGCCGTCGCTTGGGGATACTCAGGTTACTTTTTGCATTACGCCTAAATAAATAACTTGTCCTCATTAATTAATCAACTTCTCAAATATTATAATTAGATGAGAAACGTAAATGGGAAAACTGTAGAGTAACACCAGAAAGTCCGATACAGCTTTCTTTTGCTCAATACGTGCTGCATAAAATTGTTTTATCGTGCGTGAAAGCAGCCCACGAATATACTCAAAGGGCCTCGAGAGGCCAGTGGCGCGACACTTTTGCCTGTCATTGTGTGCGGGGCACGAGCGCGTCTACGACGTTACCGCAATCGCAAAACTACGGTGGCCAGACTAGCGACGGTAGTATGATAGCGACGGTGATTGCATGACCGATTTTTAGTGCAACTTCTTTGCTCGCCTTCCACAAACATGCTTGTATATCTCGTAACGTTTGGCAGAACTCCGAACGATGCAGGGGGTAGAGAGAGAGAGAGAGCAAAGAGCGGAAAGGCAGGGAGGTCAACCAGGCGATCCCACGGTTTGCTACCCTACACTTGGGGCAAGGGAGAGGGAGAATAGAAAGAGAAAAAGGAGAGAGGGAGCGCTGAGTGCGCGTGAAATGATGGACACGTACACTATAAGCGGTCTCTTAAACAGGTGCGCTTTGGTGCACGAATCGCTTTTTGTGCCAATGACGGGTGTAGGAACGGTCCGAGTATCTTTGACTCAGAGAACGGCCTCGAGTACAGTCGGTTTGAAGTTGTTCGGAGAGAGAGGCATTGTACGTCGTAGCGAGGACAGGTACACAATATGTGATCGACAATTTCCTCGCACATACAGGAGTCGCGCATCGGGTTCTGGGCCATTCCTATATGACAGAAATAAGCGTTCTTGAACGCCACTCCCAGCCCCAAGCGACAGAGCAAGGTTGTTTCGCCGCGGGAAAGGTTAGATGGCAGTTGTAGCCGTAATGTAATCGGCAATTGAAGGCACTTGAAATGCAGAGATCTTGTGACTTTTTGCGTGCAAGTAGGCGAAGTTCCCTGGCAGTGCCCATCCTCGCCAATGGTATTGGACGTGTCTGGGTGTCGCAGCTTCTGCAATTGTATTACTGCACCGAGTAGTTCGACAGCGCTTGCCAGCGCTTTTGATTTCCTTGAATGGATGCTGAATGAGCGTAACCTACATGTGCGGCAGTTTCGTACTTACCCAAACGGGGAAGGGAAATCTGAAAAGGGAATCGCACACTCAGTGGTATGTCTTATTTTATTATCCTGTTGTAATTACTCTCTTTCTCAGCTTAAACTAACATGGGCGAAAATGAGGGACATTTATTTCGGGAGTACACTCAGTGTCACGCGGCCTCCACAGATTCTTCTTCATTACCACAGAATGCTCTCCGCGAATATCGCATCTACATAACCACTTGACGAACTCTGCTTCGCATAGATTTACAACAGGTGAGTCGATCTGCGTAATATTCTTTAATATCACATAATATCACGTAATATCACATTGTTTTTACTCTGTACTAACATCAAAGAGCAAAACTTGTTTAAGGCACATTTTACGGATACGAAGTGTTTGTCGTTTAGTTTAGTCCAACTGCATTCGGAAGCGAATATATAAGAAACAGCCTAATATTTACTATGTGTAACGGCGGAGGTCGTTTATTCTAATGTGCATCATACAATTCGCCAAGAAATTCGTAGGGTTTAAAAACCCCGTGGATCGGTGCTTTTAAGTTCTGGAGAGCGTCGTGCTTTGTAGCTGACAAGGAAATTTATTCACCCGTAGGCACGATTTACAACTGTAGTATGAACGAAAAGTACAATATAAGGTACAGCACATGTAATACATCATACTTGATCTAAACAATGTAGCACGCTAAATATCGCTACCAAAAGAGGCATTGGCGGCGATATCAAATACCAGGAGTGTGTTCAAATCTAAGCCCGCTGACTTTCAACACTTTTCCTTCGCACATAACGATGATTTTGTCAGTATAGGTTGCGTTAAGTAATACGAAAATTATATGTATTAGTATTGAGGCGCAATACATGTGTCTATTATCTAAAAACTTAAAAATAGGCTTTTCGCACAGCCAAGCAACTTAAAACCTCACTTTGTGTTCCAGCGCAGTAGACTGATAAGGCCCGGGACCGGAAGTTTCTTGGGGCTGCACTCTCACTGCTCTTATTGCGGGAGTGAAACACGGTGAAACCGTCTATAAATTATCAAAATAAAATTTTCTGGCGTTGCAGCCACCACAGATTCTTAACCGCAGAACAGAGGCTGAGGCCACTGCCGGCTTGGTCAAAAAGAAGAAGCTTTAATTCGTTATCTTTTTTTTTACCTTGTTGTCCACAACGCACCGTTAAAAAGTTCACCGCTAAAAACGTGCCGCAGTAGCTGGAGGCCGGTGACAATACAACTGATCCTTCTATGAGAATATAAATTCTAAACTATTACGAAAAAAAATTGACCCACCATCCCGGCCCAGTGAAGCTGTTGAAAAGCACCACTACAACTCCTGAGACGACTATGCAGTGTTTTATTGCTTTAGAGCAATGGCAGGAAGTAATGGTAGTTTAGAGTAATGCTAGTTATGGAAGTAATGGTAATTTCGGGAGAACGGCGCGGCTGGTCGTGTTGCGGTTTCATTTTCCTACATTGCTCCCGGTATTCGCGCTGCCTCCTCGGGAGCCATGACTACGCGCTGCCGACCCATAGCGGTGCTGCAACAGCAATGAGCTAAGTTGCTAGGCTGGTTTCCTTTTACGTATGAAAGGCCAGGGACGTCACTCCCTACGTCGCAAGCTGTCGCCGTGGCAGCTTACGGAACAGTAATCTTTACCGGGAAACGCATGCGGTGAGACTACGTGTTTCGCATTCTTATCGGGAGCACTTTATCGTCGTTGATGTGTTTCGGATGGACGTTTCGTGCTTGGTCTTCTTTGAAACGAAAGCAGTGATGTATGATGGTGCGCGGGATGCGAAATGATGTGTCACTTTTCGCTTCAATCTCTGAAGGTATTTCTTTTTTTTTTCGTGAGGGCGCGCTGCGAGAAATCCCGACCAACTAGAGGCTAAGGCCCAAACATTGACACCTTCTTTTCCTTCGACCGCTTCCTAACCTTACGCGAGGCCTTCTTACAGCGAAGGATCGATGGAGGAACAAGCGTGCTTCGCGCGTCCTCACGAGAGGAACGATTGCCGACGCCTGGGTTTGAGAACATCTCTTATAAGCTTTATGCGCGAACCATTATTCAATAAAAAGAAAGTCCAACAGTCACATAATCTTTAAATTGAATGGCTAATATGGAGACGCGTGGGCGCTTTCTTCCACTTTTGTTTACTAAACGTGAAAAAGTAACCCATTCTTGTGCGAAACTTGATGCGTTCCAGCAACAAGGGCACGGCGGCGTCGTGCAATGCCAAGAGGTGTGCGCCGAGTCGGTTTCGAGCGGCGGGAGCGTGGTGGTCGTTTCTAGTCGGCGTCGGCGGCGTCGACGCCGGGATATTCATCGGCGGTTGCGCACGGCCACTTTTCGTTTCCCCTTCGACGGCGGCGTGGAAAGAGAAACCACAAATTTAAAAAGCCATTTTGTTACATGCTTCATTGCTAAATGGGTTGAAATTCTGGCGCGCTAAGAGGACCGAATACAGGGGTGTTTAAAGTGAAAGAAATGCAAAACGTTTTGTAAGTCTTTTGCTATTCAACCGACATACTTAGAAACATTGGGCACATATGTAAAGGCGTTAATATTGAGTGCCCTTGTATATTTCTTCCTCTCCGAATATGCAGAATCTTGTTTGCTTTTGGCGCCGTAGTCGCAATGGTTTTTCTTTTACTATGCCTTGGTTTATATGAGATATTTTTCCATTGAGCAAAGAGTCAGTGAACTCGTCTAGAATTGCTAAGCCAGCACCGACGCACGTGGTACTCTCTAGATATCTAAATCTTGCTCCAACTTGTTCTGGATGAGATTGTGTTTATACAGTATGCTTTACGTAAAAAAAAACAGACCTCTACTATGACCAACTTTTGCTGGGTTCACCCCTTAAGCTGTCAATGATTGAGCAGATGTTATTATCGACATTCCCAACTGGACAATAAGTAAACTCCCTTGTTCTGAATATTATTCCCCTTTTGCTTAAGTAACTTTTGTTATAAAGTTTTTTTTCCGGAAGAAAAAACAATCAAAATACTTTCTTTTTGCAGCAGCAGATGTACATTTTTTTAAGGAGATATGGCTGATGTGGTAGGAAACAAATTTGCCCAATTTGTTAAATCATCATCACCTGGTGGAATGAACGAAGTGTAGATTAGTAGAAATGCATGCATTTACCGTATGCACAATTATTTTTGAAAAGAAATAGATCTTTTTTTAGGCAGCACGTTGAATCTGTTTTATAATTCTGTGAAGCTACCGATGTCAGTTGCACTCGATTTTTTATATGAATGCTGCAAAGAAACAGCATCACGCAAAAGACATGTAGAAAACACGCCTTCGCTAAAAACCTATGCGAGAACTACCAACCGGAATATTAAACACATCGGGGCCAGAATCTCGCACAAAGGTGCATCTTTCCGTTGATGCCGTTTTCAGACATACCGCCAATTCTACTCGCAACTACAGGGCCCACAACCCTCAAGCCGTGATTCCAACGTTCCGGGGCTGCTGTTTCTTCTAGTTGCGCCATATTTCGCTTTTGAAGGAAAACTTTCGGAAGGAATCCTACATTGCACTGATTGATGATGGCACGCATGCGCAGACGCGTGAAGAGCAGGGTTGCTTTTCTTCGTATTGTGTTGGTTCATTGTTCCCCTACTCGATATGATTCTAATCCTGAGACATGCAAAATAATAGACGACACAAAATCTCAAACCAACCACGATTTCCGTCAAAAAAAAAAAACTTTATTCCCATTTAAATGGCGTGCCTATGTGGCCGACAAGAAGTGGCGGCGGCAAGCCGACGTCTCGCCGCACACCTCTAGTAACGCCTAGGAGCACCATTCATGCCGAACGCGCGACTGAAACAAACATGGAGGAAGCAAAAATATAGGAGGGAGCATTAAGTCATGCCGCCAACATCAGCAAGCAAACGCTCCCTGAAGGCACTGATTTGCTTCGACATTTGGTTCCCAGTAGCTATGCCAGCAGTTTTTATTCTGTTCGCGGTAGTTCAGCTGCCTTGCCGTGGCTCGGCCTGGAGAGCATAAACACTAGAACCAACCGCGCACTTGGACGTGCGATCACGTGTTGGGCCGACGAGTTTGACTTCAGTCGCGTTGCACTATGCTCCCTCCTATCTTTTTCCTTTCTGAATAGAAACGAACACGCCTCGAAAACCGTATCGTGCCTGTGCTTTTCCGCAGGTGCGCTATAGCGCACCCGCGCAAGCAAATGCCACGTGGCCTAGCAGTGAGGTGAAGCGTTCGTTCAGGGCCAGGAGCGGAGTAAGGAGGCATGAAGGTTGCTTGGGAGTTACCTCAAGCTGAGAAAGCACCAAGAAAGCTTTCATGAGAGCCCCTCAGTGGGGAAGCTTTCAGAGTGAAATAAAGCAGCCTCAGCGCAATAAAAACTTCCTTACTGAGGTAAGGAAGATTTCATTGCTTGGCCTTAATAACTTGGCTGTAAAGAACGCCCGTTGTTTCTGGCAAGATATCACCATTGGCTGAATAGTGATATAATGATGTCCCAAATAAATTGTGAAAACGTAAGTTTCATACTAAAATCAGTGACCATCCATCACCATCAATGCGGCAAAACTAACTGTGTGAAAACGACAGGAAATGAGAAAGCAAAGCTTCTTGTTCTCAGCAACATGTTGATCAACTGTTCCATAATATGGCGGCGGCCAGTCTAAATTTTCGGATATATTCTCCCCTGCACAACCTTTTCTTTTAAAGCTCCTAGATGCAAGTTGACAGAGTTCGGTCCTTTTGCATAAGATGAATCTCGGCTGCTCGATCCAAACGACCAAGTTGCGTGATTTGATCACGCAAGGACTGCGTTTTCTCTTCACGGCGTTGTTAAGAACGGCCCAGCTGAGGTGCAACTTTTGCCAGCCAGTTGCGACAGCGACGGCAACTTTTCTTGGGACGTCACCGTTACGATCTAGCCTCGTTGCCGTTGTGACTGAATGCGGTCGGCGGACCAGCTATTGTTACTGAGCCGCCGCCACCGCCCTGGTGTGCCGCGAGCGGGGGGGTGCTCGCGGGAACGTAGTTCGAGGCTCCTTCCCACGCGCCGTCCAAGACGCAAGACCATGGACACCCGGGCGCGCTGCAGGGGTCAGCTCGGGGAATAAAAGGCACCTTTCCTGACACAAGCCCCGAGTTCTACGAAGTCCGTGTGACGTCGACTCCGGACCGTGAACCTCGCGCAAGGAAGTGTGTGTGTGAATGTGTGTGTGTAAACCGTCCCGCAGAGAGGCGACTTGTTTACGATTAATGGGCAGCCATTTCCGTCACCTGGGTATCGGGGGAGGACCGAGTGTTTATAAACCGCTGCTTTGCGGCTGCTCAGTACACTTACTCAAGCAGTCATTTTAGACTGATGTACTTTTCTCTCGCAGTCATGCTAGACTGATTAACTGTATGTAGATACTGTAACTTACTCAAGCAGTCATTTTAGACTGATGTACTTTTCTCTCGCAGTCATGCTAGACTGATTAACTGTATGTAGATACTGTAAATAAACCCATATTCATTTTTCTCGATAAGAAGCAGTCCTTCCCTTCATCAACGTCCTCAGCGTGGATAAGTTAAACGACGGCATGGGCCAGCTGCTTTCTAATTCATGCGCGACTCCAATCTTGACAACAGATTACGAGCGATGGGATTGAGCCCCCAATCCTGACAGCGTGCGTTCGTGTGGTCTCGTCATCACCAGCGTTTACATGAATGCTACAGAAGCGTATCGTATTAACTTTCAAGCGTACCGTATCTCATGTAAACGAGGTAATTCGCTAAGAAGGCGCATCGCACCGACTGCGCAAAGCAGAGGTAGCTTGAGATGGAGAATGCCCATGCCAGCGACCCACATAAACAAATGCGTATCGTATGAGGAATTATGGGAGCGCATTCGCTACAGGATGACTGCGCGCCAACCAACCGGGGGTGGCCTTAGCCGCGACGCGGCAGATCGAAATAAGAATGGCGGCTTATGAAGCAGGCCAAACGCGATTCTTTGGAACGCGTCAGCACAGTACACCCGTTTAGCCATTGTCTTCATTACCAATAATCGATGACATTAACGTCGGTCAGGTAGTTGATTTGCTGCTTTAACATGGCCAAGTTTAACATGGCCAAGACAAAAGCGAAGAAGTCCACGCTCTCCTGTCACTAGATACGGCAAATTTTTACGGCAAGATATGGGAAATTTTGAGCGGTCCTGAACCACGCCTCGGACTTGGCAAGAAAGCACAGTCTGCGGATAGCATACGATGATATAATTAGGTTAGCCAAACTCGGCAGTCGTGCACAGCCCGTGGAGCTCGCAAGCGGACTGCGAAGTCATATTTTTTTCAAACGCTCTATTTTGAACAGAAGACTGCTCCTGACTCTTTTATAGACGTTTTTTTCGTAATATAGCAGATTCCAATGTGCGGCTGCTGTAGGCCGATAGCTGACACCAATCAAGAAGGGTTTTCGGACCCATGAGCTTCTTTCTACTGTTTCTGTATATATTTATTGATGCATTTTAATAGACAGGCTCAAGTAAGCGACAATCTGCTTTCGAGTTTCGATAATTACGTACTTCCAGCAGAAGCCGACTATCGTCTGCTTATGCTCGGCCACGGCCGCCTGAGCAGGAATTAAACCTGCTCATCAGTGTAGCAACCGTCGGAGCTAGCTAACTTCGACAAGTTTTGAACACTCAACTGGCCTAGAACCACGCGAAACTAAAGTTCAGACCATACGCGCGCTTTCCAGCGCATGTTCAGTCCTGGTCGTTCCTGGTTAGCCGCCTTGGTAGACTTCGTTCCTCATTGCGCTATTAACAGCGCTTCAAAAATGCGCAACTGGGATGGGGCTACTACCCGTCGGTCAAATTGGTGCAACGCAAAGCCGTTCCGCACCACGCAGCAAGGCCGGACAGTATAGCATACGAGAGCTCGCACTCAAGCCCTGTCGTGCACAAAGCAAACGCTACGCATGCGCACTGCAATTGCATGTAGCCAGATGTAGCTGTGGTCTGCTTCGTAGCGTAGATACCTTGGCTGCTGCGGGGTGCCGCGACGAGTCAGTTGGATGAGAGCACTGCGGCTCGCTATTCAGATGCGCGTTTGGCGCGTCGTAGGTACCAAAATCGGAAGCGGCGGCGTCTGCGTGAACAACCAAAATCAAATTTATATTGCGCGCCCCTGCGACGTTCAGTATAGGCGGGTGCGTTGTGCCCACGCTACGCCTTCCCGTAGCCTTCGCAGCGCCAGTCATTGAAAAAGGAGCAGAAGCACCGCGAGGCGAATGTTTGATTGGCAATAACCTCGCTTCTGCAGAGCGCATTGAAATACTTTTTGCGGCAGAGTAATACTGAAATAATCTAATTTATCTTGGAATTCATTTCTCGACTTCGACAATAATGTGGTTCCAGTTGCCTTTGATATTTGGATAGAATACGGTACGCTTCCGCAAAAGAAACGTAACCTAAGTTTGTCCACACGGACAAATTAAGGAGAACCTGATCCAATGTCACAGGTACTGCCGGTTCTTTCGGTGCATTTCAGAGCGAGGCAGCAAAAGCAGGCTCGACAGGAAATTGCGCATTCATGTAAACCGTGGCGTACAAGCATCTGCCATACGAATAACTAATACGATGCGCTTCTACCGCCTCCATGTAAACGCGGCAATTCCACTCCGTACCGCTTTGAGATCGTTTCCGACATAGCGCGCTAGCGTCTTTTTTACTTCGTTGAGTCCTCTAGCCCTTCTGAGCGACTAGCACGCTGCGAAACTGGCCCCTTGTACCGCACCAAAGACCAAGCTGCCTGCTGCGCTTCCTGGCACCACTTTTTCACTGGTCTTAACTAGTCTGCCAGGCTACAAGAAGCATTACGCAGCACGGACCTGCAAGAGCAGCTCTGGGCCGTCCAGCGAGCCCACGATGCGTCCAGGGAGTTAGAACTCCCTGTCCCAACACAGCAGTAGCCCGTTCTATGGGACCTTGCGCCCCGTAGCTCGCAGGAGCTTTCATTAAATTTATTCCATCCATCCATCCAACTAGTCTGCCATGAGTTTGTGAAGCGTCATCAAATACCCCTAGAGCCACGCCGGACATAATGAACACGGCACTGACAGAGACCCCACTGTGCCGTGGTCTCTGCCGTGGTCTCTTGTTCTCCCACGGCACAGTGGGAGAACAAGGGCTTGCTTTGCAGCTTTTCGAATTAACCCTTGATGTGTCCTTAAAACAATTGCAGGTTCCCACAATGTGCCATGGCCCAAAAATTCGGGGGTTGTGCGCATAGCTAAACATTTTTTTAAAGTTAACTTAAAAAATAATACTTCAAGAAATGAGTATTGTATAACGTAGAAGTCAGACCAGGTGACTCGACAGTTACATTTAGGAGAAAAAAATTCTACGTGTACTCATTGGTCGTCATCTTCCTTTCCCGTTTCAGTTCTCTTCCTTGCTTTTATTACGTTATTTCTTTCTTTCGTCTTATTTCTTTTTATCTTTCTCGTATTTCTGCTTTTGAGTCATGACCATGTGACTTCCTTATAAAAGTGTTTCCGAGTGAAAAAACTGTTTCTGATGCCCCGGTGCAATGATCTTTGTTTTATTTTCGTGTAGCGTCCTGAAGGCATTGCGATGCATTTTACACATTTGCAAGTTCGCACAAATGAGACTCTCACAGATCAATTCCATTCTTATATGAACCTGCACACTTCATAGCTCATAACACTAACCAAAATTCATTGTACTACGCATTAAAACACAACAAAAATCTGGTCATAAAATCTACTACAAGCGCTCACAAAATCTGTTCAAACATTCTCTCTTCCCTTGATGCATTCTACATGAAAGCTGTATTTTTGCATAGCGCAAGGTTCTATCTCATCTCTCCGGTGTAAGCAAAGGTCGCATTATTTAAGCATTCAAGTGGCTGGAGACCGGCACTTTGGAATGTCTTCCTCTAAGAAGTATATGAGACCGCTTTACCACCCACAGAAAGATATTATTAGATATTAGAAAATTCCGTTTCTAATGTCTAATAGCGCGTTTCCGCCTGATTTAATTGCTTGCTCCCACAGAATGCTTGCTCGCACATGATGTTCTTTTTTTTAAGCAACAAAACACCGAGCGCTTTCTCCGATGCGACGGTATGTAATACAAACCCATGTTCCAAATAAGGCTTAAACACAATTGAAAATTCAGCCCTGGGCAGCTTGAGCCTTTAAACTGCCCAGTCTTCTGCTTTTTTCCCATTCAACATTATTGTTGGTACATTTCGTTGTTCGTTCTATCCTAGAATGAGTTGTCTGCGCGTATATCCCTTGCAAAATTGTGTCAGCACAGGAACGACTATACTGTTTTTGTTTTTCGGTGGGCTTGCTGTTTACATTATCTTTCCAGAAAGTGTTGTTTTGTCGATATGCTGCACATTCCTAGTTTGTGGCCCAAAAGCATTGTTTTAAAACAGTCCCTCATCTTTCGCTGCTTGGTTAGTCTGTAGTTTATGCGTGAAACAATTTATCTAGCGAATCCAGGTTTTCTTCCCATGTGTCCTTTGTCACAGGAATATCGTCAATATATAATCCACATTAGAGACCACAAAGTACTCTTCTCACAAGTTGCATAAACACAGCTGTATTACTGTTTAGCCCAAAAGGCCTCATGAACGGAAAACACCCATTTGTACTAGAATACTCTGTCCTCTGTTTGAACGTCTTCTCCATGAGAATTCGTCAGTACCCCTTCGCATTGTCAAGCTTCGAAATTAACGTCCGGTCCACCACCTTCGCGACGCGAACGCCCACTCTTGTTATTGGCCCAGAGTCTGAAATTAACACATGCTTTAAACGCCTGAAATCTACACAGAGTCGCTTACAGCCATCTGGTTTCAATAAGACGGCAAAGTGTGCGTTGTAAGCTAACGTGGACCTTTCTTCCATGTCCTGGCGAAACGTCTCGTCGACTTTTTCACAAGACATTTGTGAACCACCAGAAGCAGATGGTAGTCTGACGTAAACTAGCGTATCAGTTGTACTTTCCAACTTTCATTCCATAATATCCCCACCGTTTACCTTCATGCCCCTGCCATCCAATTACTACGACCGACTCGAGATCCAGCGACTCAACCGCAGGATTTATCCTCCGCCTCACAAAAAGCTCAGCACTGAAGATGCCGTAGCTCTCCGACTTATACAGACCAACACATTTCCAAACCTACACAGATACAGTAAAATGTTCCCACATACATATCGCGGCATCTGCCCCTGGTGCGGCGACACACGCCCTACACTCTTTCACATCTCGTGGGGGTGCGAGGGCAAACCTCAACACTTAAAGACTCCTAGCACGTCATTTGAGCGGTGGGAGGTACAGCTGACTGGCGATACCCTGGCGGGACAAGAAGCTCTCGTCCAGCAAGTACGTCGCGCAGCCATGGCCAGTGGAGTCCTGGAATGAGGACGCCACCCACTCGACCTGAAGAGCAACCACCTCGAAGGTCCGAATAAATGTTTTTTCTCTCTCTCTCATTCCATAATATTTTAGGTTCCTAGGAGATAGGAGAACATTTCGCCGTACTTTCGTAGGAATGTGTTAAGCTCTGCTCTTTTTTAAACATCCAGAAAAGGATTATTGATTTATGTTTGCATCCCAGTGGCTTTCTTCTAGTTGCAGGTGTGTACTTCTACGTCATCTCTCTTTTTCATGACTACCATGCCGACAATTTCAGGTCCTAGACGCAGATATCGCTCCTCCCATTTCTTTAACCTGTTGATGTCGAATAGCTTCATCGAATTAGTGACCATGAACTCGTAAACCATGCTGTACTTTTCCAGCGTCCCTATAGGAATAATTCCTTCAATAATATCAAAACTTCATTCCCATCCCTGGGTAAGAGGATGAAAGGTTTCTCTCTGGTAACGAGACGTCTGTCAATTACTTTTCCTTGAGGATATTATAGCGCTCTTTCGCTTCCTGCAATGTGAGATGTGACTGCTTGCTCGCTTCGTCGAGCGTTTCACGCAGTTCGAGCACGTACGTGTGCGACTATATCAAGCCAACAAGCAATGAAGCCAAAGAAACGAATCAGGACGATCACCCTCACTGGCACAGGCGAACAGTGCCAGAGCTTGACCTAGTACACATAAATATCCGAAGGAGTGATCGGATTGATGGCCATCGCCGTAGTGCAACGTGTGCGCAATGCGGGGGTTGCCGGCTCGATTCGCACCGGCGACAAGTTATGCTTTCGTCCACTTTCATTTCTAGCTTTTCCTCGTTATTTTACACATCTCAATTTAAACCACAACTAATTAGTCCCTTTGCAATTCTACGCTTCACTGCCTGCTAGCCTTATATGGTCGTGATCAGCAAAAATTTAACCAGTCGTTTCCTTTCTTCATACCCGTTTGCGCAGTATTAATTTCGATGCTGAGCTTTTCATTTTCCCATATCTCTTTGACAACAATTATAGGCCCTCTAATGATACGTCTGTACGTCTCGAGAGGTTGAGGCTTGTTATAGGGGCATTTCCCTGTATGCCATCAGAAGCGCTGCTATACATCGCTTCAGGTCCGTCGGCCTTTCAGGGCACATATTTTTACCATACTCTTTAGTGTGTCTGCAAATCTTTCGACCGAGCTGTTTTACAGTTGGTCAAAATATGGTACGGCATATCAAATAACGATGGCACGGCGTGATCAGCAGCTGCTGTACGCACAAGAACGCCGTATTTGACTGTTGCATACTTATACATCAATGCATACCTCACGGCCGGTACTGTGCAAGTAAACAAACTGCTTGCATGACTGCAAGCAGCGGTACGTTGTCATGTCAAATTTCAGCGAAAGAACAAAGGAAAAATGGCAGAATGGTGTGCAAGCACGCGGCGGGGCATGTGACATGCTGCTAGACTTGTCTGTCCCTCACACTAGCGGACATGAACTGGCGTCACTTGACTACTACACGAGGTTGCCGGCTTTACGCATGTGTCATTCTATCAAGTTTCATGGCAGACAATAAAGCAGGGACAACGAAAATTCAGACCACTGGTTGGCGATCGCCATCAGTGGGATAGCAACTCCTGCTAGTCCTTTCGAAACACGAGCTTTATGACAAATGACACTGACGAAGGAAAAGAATGTGAAGCGGACAAAGTAAATAATATAGTACCATAATCTACTCGGCATCAAACATGAACTGCACGTGAATTCTGTTACGGTTTGAATTCTAGGTGTGCTCTCTATAGTTGAAAATAATAATAGGCGTGTGAAAAAAGACGGGGACAAGGCTAAAAGCATTTGTACAAGACAAATGCTCGCTACATTGCGTTGGCTGACCAAAGCAAGAAAATTTTGGTTTGGTTTTAGCAAGATGGATGAGGTCGCCAGGAGATACAGAGTAAAAAAATTACCGACGATTACGTTACTTCCTAATGCGAAATTTGAGCGCAGCAAATAAGCTGTTTCACCTTTTCGATAGATTGAGGCAAAGAAATCGAGCAACACATGTATGCGCTATCACAGAATTTTTTTTTATTTTTCACACGTATTCCTTTAACAAAGACTCCACTAACAGTTCTTGACAGTCATGAAGGAAGCTTTGTGGTCGGAGAAATAGACTGATATATGTTCGACTTGGTACACCAATGCTTGATTCTCAAAGACGAGATCTATACAAGTGCCTCGCGAGGTTGTCACAGCCGTGGGACGCGTTACGAGCGAGAGGAACGGGATGTTCTCCCGCATAAGTGTTAGGAAATTGCTGTTTGTCTTTATGTCAAGCCGCCACCGATCTGGCTATCTGATTGCCACCGCACAGGGCGAACGGCAGCGGCAATTTCGGCTCGGGCGGTGCACATATACAGATCCGCCGCCACCGATCTGGCTCTCTGATTGCCACCGCACAGGGGTTGCATTGGAGGAGGAGCGAAGAAAGGAATTAAGTTCGAGCCGGCGCTTTGACAACCGGAGACTCGCAGGAAGAGGGGGGAGGGGGGCGGCGTGTACACCCAGCGGCAAACGATGGGGGCAGAAGCGCGCGCAGCAAGCGGACAACACGATAAAGGGGGGAGGGAAGAGATAGCAGCGACTGACTGATGCCGCTGACGCCGATAGTGAGTCAACCCCAGCTGCGGAGTTGGTTTCAGGGACAACGCCGCCGATGCCGACACAAACAATATGATACCCTCGCTTCCGCAGCGCTAAGAACCAGGTCTAGCCGTGGGAAGGTGGTCACGTATTCGTCGACGTGCCGGGGCCTACGTGAAATAACCGGCGCGTCGGCAACTGAAGAGCACCCTATCCGCCACACAAGAACAGGGGGGGGGGACCCTTTCCTCCTCTTTCTGCATGGCGGCGACGGTGTTCTATGCAGTCACGTTATCTTGACTCTCCTGCGGCGTCAGCGGCATCCAGCGGTATCAGTCGGTCGCTGCTAGCGCTGGGGGGATGAAAGGGGGGCGGAGCTGGTTACGAGGCCGACGACAACGCCGACGACGACGCGAAAGCCAGGAACGGACGCCAAAGAGCTGCGCTCTAAAAGAACATTTGCAGGGCGCTTAAGTCCGCCTTTAAGAGTGGAACGCAATAGCACTCAAAGCTCCCTGACTGCATCTCATGCCTCCCGGAAACTATAGCTTATGTAACCGCAATGCTTCGCCTGGGGGGGGGGGGGGAGCAAATGAAAAAAAAAACATGCATTGCAGAAATAAAAATAGGAAAAATTATAGGCAGATATGAAGAAGACGTGCTTCTCCGTCCCAGGGCAACGCCTCCCTGGACGGAGCATACAAAAAGCGGGCCTTTGGGGAACGCGCTCTAAAGAAAATTTTCCCGTGTTTTATCCCTCACTTTGCTACCTCAAAAAGAACAATTATTGAGTTCCTGAGCCTCCTCCTGTTCTGGCAGAACGTGACTGCACAGTGTTGTCATGATGCACTTGGGCCAATTCTGTCGCCGAGAGATACCTTAGCCACCGCTACAGAGAAGAACATCACATTGTGGAAAAAACTGGTTGTACCTCTATTTTGGTGTCCACGAAATGTCTGAACGCTAGCGCAATATAGAAGTACAACTAATGTAACGCGTGGTGACCACCATTCTATTTCGATAACCTGGTGCTAAGTCTAAGCAAAAGTGTTCATATTCAAACAGCTCCCGCATTCTTAGCTACGATAGCTTGTAACCGGATCAATCATTTAAAGAACGTGAATATGGCAAATCCATTCTGCATCCGCAGAAGTTATTTGCTATATTTATTGTTTGTGTGTTTCGAGTCACCGATGAATTCACCTTCGCGTTGCGATCTGGTAACCTTTCTCCTAGTTAGCTCTGATGGTTGAACGACCACCCGAAAAGATATTGATTCAAATTTTGATTTCCCCGAATAGGACATTTTTTCTTCAACTATGAGGCTTTTCTATGTGAAAAATGTTTGTGTTTTTTTCTGTATATTCATGCTACCGATGAGTAGCTGACAATTTTCGCTTTTATAAGTATTCGTTATGCAAAACTAAGCGGAAAATCTCGCAACCACGCTCTGTGCACGCTGCATACGAAAGCATATGTCACTGAATCTGATGTTGTACGCTATTAACAGAAAGCAGCTGTAATGTCCGCACTCAATATATATCAAAGGCTATGCCTTGAGTAGGTACGTGGACTACACATACATGCAGAGTCAACCACGAAATTTTACGGAACAGGAAATCTGAGATAAAGCTGAGTAGATGTCTGCGCAGCCTCACAATAAAGCCTAGTATTCGCATTTTCAGCCTCTGCCAGCATATGTGAAAAACGTTGAGATGTTCGGGTTTATCCATTACTGTTACGGGCCGCTCGGAAACTAATCGTTTTCTGAGAACCCGCGGACCGTAACGTATTGTGGTTGATTGTACGGGTGCACCCCGCGCAAGAAAAACATACTTAGCCTTCCGAAGAGACAAAGCTCTCAATTTGAGACGTTAAGCTCTTTGTATTTGGTGAGTAACGACGCTTTTTGTATATGGTGTGTGTATTTGATATATTGTGTGTATCAATCCAGTTTTGTCACACACATCAGAAATAACATGCTACACATGCCGCAAGGCAAACGTTCCCAGTACTCGTTAGAGAGATTTTCCCTCTTCAACACTTACCATCTCTTCTGTGGCTATGTTTCCCATTTTCCCTTTCATTCTATGTTGAGCACCAAGTAAGAAGCTCATACTTCAGGCTGGCTTCTCCCCCTTTCAAACAATAATGTCTCACTGTCCTGTCGTGATTACACTGCACCGTGCTGATAAGAGCCAGTCCAGTGAACTGAACAGTCCACAATTTGTCACTGCTGACCGCAAGCCAGTAAGAGGAGAGCGGAGAATGAGAGGGAGGAAGCTCGACTGTCTCGAGTTGTCCACAGATCTCTGTCAACACTCCGGGGAGATTGCAACAGACGCGCACAAGCGCAAATCACACATCTTCGTCGTTACAAGAAGGATGCTGTTTGCGTAGCCGCCATGTACATATAGCCCTAAAACTGTTGTTTGATTTCTACGCCTACAGAACAGCAGACCAAATTAACAGGGAATTGGTCTGACCGACTAGGAGCATGTAGCTACAAGGAATACAAGTCGACGAAACAGTCGGAATAGAGGCGGAAGGGCAGTTCATAACATCTTTTCTTTATTTATTTATGTGTATCTCTCTATTATCGTAGCCATTATGGCTTCTCTCTACTGTATATTCCAATGCTCTGAGGTATACGCTAGTCGACATACAACGAGTGAATGCTAACACAGGTCATTGTAAACAAGGTAGGCATGTAAGCCGATAGGAAATAACTCACGGTTTTATGTCACTGCTGAAACAAATACGCGAGAAGGCACCTACACACTACGGCAACGTGTGGCAATCCATCTGGACTGCAGCTAACCTCCTGAGGCACTTAAGAAGTCCCCTACTTTCGCTTCCACTCCCATAGTTTTTTCGTGTGTTTATGGCGACGTCATGCCCTCGTCTACGAGTGCGTACATGTGTACGTCCGTCGTCATTGTCGTCGTCTTCATCGATATCGGCATCATTTAATTTACGTCTGTCGCACAATAGGGGCCTTTCCAAATATGCCGAATAACTTCTGTCGTCGGTTGGCGGATTTCTCTTTATACCTGAATATTTTATAATATATCCCCACTTACCTATCTACTCTTCTTAGCTGCACTTACCAGCAGCACTGGCATTATTTCGGTTATTCTACTGAACCGACATTTGTCACCTATGGAAAGTGAATGACCTTCCCAACTCGAATTGTTTATTTTTACATAATCTAAAAAAAGTTCTTGTCGTGATTCCTCTTTAAATATATAGCGCGGTTTTCGTTAATGCGACAACGTTCACTCTCTACTCAACCGCTCGCCACATGGTCCATGTATTTCTTTCCAGATTTCATTGTAACCCCTCAAATTTCAACCACCAAAAGCAGTGCCAACCTAATGCACTGATTATATGCTTTTATTTCATGGATAGTTTCGCAGGTAATTGCTTGATATAGCGCGTCATATACGCTTTACCCCAGTGGTATTTCTCCGAATACCTTTTCTCATATTTTGCGTCACCAGTGGTTACTTGGCTTGGCAAAAGTATAGTCCTTGCAAGCTTCAAGAGACAGACTGTGCTATTACTTTGTCGTGGAATTAAAAGTGCTTTTAGTCTTTTCTTCCATTTATGTCCAGTTACAAAGGCTTTGACACACGGCACAAGGAAATCGGCATCGTCGGTTTCTAATTAATAAGCAACGTTCCATTTCATAGTGCTTCACTTTGTCACAAATATCAAGAAGTGGTAAAAACCCGCAGTTTTGCTCACCGCTCTCACAGCTGCAGCGATCAGGCATGCGTCGATTGAGTTTCCCCGTCGCACGTTCGTGCTCACAACAGCGTTGGGCATTGGGCGACGCGCGAGATGCAAGACTGTCCGTCATCCGCCAATATATGCTGATCACTGGAGTTCGGCACTTCTTACCTACTGAGTTGTATACAAGAAAAAAAATATTCAAAATAATAGCTGCTGTGTTAATAACGCATATATTTTTTCTAATTCTTTTCTTTCTTCATACAGTTACTGTGGATGACATTCTACATTACTCCTATTGGCATTGTAGATTTGAAGTTAGGTTTTTTAGATCGCTGTTTTGTTATGAGGGATATACGATAACATCGTTGCATGCACAATAAACTGTTTTCTAGTCTTGCCACCAGTAAACTACGAGTGCAATTTAAAAGCCTATATATGTAGCTGTGCCATCTGCTCAAGAGCCAAGGAATAGCCGGCGCCGCAATTTGTGCGCCAACAACTTCAATCATGTTAAAAAAAATTACGGCGAAATCCATCTCACCACGCCTGTCCACGATTGTGAGTTTCGCATTGAATGAATATACCGACACAACTTATTGCCACCGTCGAAACGAGTTATAAATGAGGCCTTGACTGCATCGGAATTCCCCTTTCGCACTTCCATCAGCACGTTCGGCGCCATCTAGCACAGTCGTCGGGAAGCCTGCGCGTGACCTTCGAAATACATGGCCCATCGGTGTGTATGAACACTCAGAAATGCTTAATGCGGAAACCGCGCTCCTCCTCTCACGCTTCGATGATGATGATGTTGATTTATTATCATCCTGTTGGAAGCAGGGCGGGGACAAAGAGCCGCCTAGCCTGCTTGAAGTAATCAGGTATGCTACACATGTCACTAGGACGAAACTTTAGATCGTGAGAATGTAACTAATGTAAATAATGCAATACACTTAAAAGGAGAACTCGATTTTCTGGGCAACCGCTCAACCAAATTTGACGAGGTTTATTGCATCTAAAAGAAAGATTTAAGAGCTAGTGACCCCTGGTTGTGAATTTTTGATTTATAGTGTCAGTGTTTTATTAAATATTGGCGAATATAAAAGAAATTCATAAAACAAAACTCAAGTTTACAGCTCTCTAACTCAGCAAGAAAAAATGATATCACAATTCTGTGAATTTCATACGATAGTACATGTAAAACGGACAAAATTGATGTGCTTCACCTGAATCTAAACAAAATTAAGTAATGTGTAAATACAGCTTTTGCAGAACTCTTGTATACAACGTAACAAAATTACTTAAGATATCAAGTGACATATCGAATTTGTCCGCTCTGAATTATTTAATGGATGCCATTGACAGAACTGCTATATCTGTTCTTGATGCAGGGCTAATAATTTATAAACTTCGTGCATCTGTTCCTTACGGACTTTCGAATTTTTGATAACTTTTGAACTCAATTCCGCCGTTAAATCGCAAAGGCCCTTCGCACAGTCACTAGAATGTCTCTTTCTCTCTCAAATGCAACAACTTTCACTAAAATAGGTCCAGGGGTTTTATTAGAAAGGCGTTTGTACGTTTTAACTGTATTTGAATAGGTCGCGTCGGAGTGCTATCTATCTATCTATCTATCTATCTATCTATCTATCTATCTATCTATCTATCTATCTATCTATCTATCTATCTATCTATCTATCTATCTATCTATCTATCTATATCTATCTATATCTATCTATATCTATCTATATCTATCTATCTATCTATCTATCTATCTATCTATCTATCTATCTATCTATCTATCTATCTATCTATCTAGGGGCCCAAGTTGTCTACCTGCTAGGTAGAGTCTGTAAGCGCGACTAAACGAGGACGTAAAAAGAAACAGATACACCGAGACAGCGCTTGGGAGTTAAAACACGTTGGCGGGCTAGTTGGTTTGAATGCATTACAGAGTGTGTGAGCGCGACTGAGCGAGGACGTAGAAAGAAATAGATACACAAAGTCGCACTTACACACTCTATCATTGATTCAAACCAACTAGCCCATCAACGTGTTTTAACCAACCTGCTTGGGCCGCTACTATGTGCTCCTTGTCGTGATGTCGCCGCGGTCATTTCATTCTCTTCTTTCCAGCTATGTGGTATCTTACTCTCGTCTTGGCGCCATCGTTACGCCATCCACGCTGACCCAGTGGCACAAGTTCAACAGCTTGGGGCCACCAGGTGTGTGTTCGGGCTCGTGATGCAATGATGGTCGTTGGATGGTCGTAATTCGAACTTTTTCAACTGACTCTCGGCGTGCCGTTGTCATCGTGTCATCGACGTCACCCAGTTGCGTTCACGCTGTTGTTTTATCATTTTACCATCTCAGTAACGTCACCTAATTTTCGTCATACTGCTTTCGTCGTTCCATCGACATCAATCTTTCTTCTTCATTGCATTGTAGTCATACTGTCGTTGTTCAATCGTGATTAGGCCGACCTAGTCATGTCGTCATGGCCAGGAAGTCGCCATTGTCAGACATCCATTGTAATGCGGTCGTGGTCATACCATCATCGTCACAGCAGCGCTTCGTCATTCTAACCTCGTCATGCCATTGTCGTCACGTCTTCGTCGTCATACAGCTTTCGTATAGAGTCATCGTAACGTCAATGTCATCATACTGGTGGCCACCCCATTGTCCTGATGCCTTGTCATGTGATAAATGTCATACAGTTGACATCGTGCATTCTTAGTCATAGCGTCGCCGGGACGCCGTCGCGGTCGTTCCATCGTCATCAATGTAAATTCAACATCCGACTCTCGTCATGCCATTGTCATCATACCATTGTCATAATGCCATCATTGCCACACTGCCGTTTCACCATCGTCATCATTTGAGTATCGTCATCCCATTATCGCCATGCGGCCGTCGTCATACCAATTTCGTTGAACTGTCGGTGTCCGTCTTTGTTCATGGGTCATTCCACGCCCACTCCACGTGGGTCATTCCACCAATACCGGAGCGCTCGAGCAATATCCGTGTCTCTCGAAAAAATACAAAAATTACCCGTTGATAAGCATAACGGGCACAATACTTTCCCAAAATATCGTTAACAGAAAAAAATTTTTGCGCCCGTGAGAGCCATTTGAATTTAAGAAAAGAATGGATATTCAGAAGCGAGACAAAAATTTATCAAAAATCGACCGTTTCGCCCATTCTTTCAAGCATAGCGCTTCTGCGTTGCATTGCGCTTTCATTAAAAAGAGTATCACAACATTAATTTGCGTTAATTTATGTTCACCACACAGGTAAAAATTGCGGATACCGTTTTGGAAGAATAAAAAAAAATATGGTCACTGAAAAAAACTTGGAATTATATTTTACATTACAATTTACTTACGAATTATCGTCCTATGTCTGTTATGTCTGTTTTCTCCAAGGTCGCACAAAATGCTATAAAAACACGTTTAGCTGCTTTGCTTGAGTAAATAAACGCAATACTAACCCGACAGCATGGTTTTCAAAAGGAAAAATCAACAGAAAGGTCGGTAATTCGCATGATGGATGAAATAATGAACAATATAGAACAATAAAGTTTTGCAGTGCGATTGTTCTTGGACCTAAAAAAATGCTTTTGATTCTGTTCATCATAAAGTTCTCATAGCTTAATTACTATTCTACGAAATCAGAGGCACCCCGTTAGACTTTATTAAGAGCTACTTATCATCTAGAAAACAACGTAGTAATATTACCGGTGTTTCTTCCAGCTACATGGATATTCGTACCGGCGTTTGGCACTGTTAAACTTTCGGAACACCATTATTTCGCTTGCATATTAACGACATAGTCAACGTTCTTTATAATCCCTGAATGGTGATGTACGCAGATGACACAAATATTTTCTTTTCTGGGTCTAATTTACACTCTATAGCAAGAGATGCAAACACGTGGCTGCCTGAACTGTGGAAATGGCGGACAGCAAATAAAATCGAACTTAATGTACACAAGACAAAGTTTCTATTATTCGGACCAAAAAACTAGATCATAGAAAGTCCGTCTATCAGCACTTTTCGTAATATAGTTTTTCGCGCGTGGGTTGAATTCGATATATAGGTGTTATTTTTAATGAAAAGTTAAAATGGACAGATCATGATAATCATGTATGTTTAAGGTCTCTAGTTCAATTGGTATAATGCACAAAATGAGAAATTATGGTTAAAGAACCAAATGTATTAAGCCCTTGTGCAGTCATATATACATTGTTGTTTATTGGTCTGGAGCAGGAAAATTCAAAGTAACTTGCAATCAATACGTGTTCTGCAAAACAAAAGGCTATTCGAGCCACTACAACTTTTACGAATGAGGCCAGCACAGAAGAACACTGCAGCAAACTTGGCATACTGAACATACATAATCTAAAGACTCTGCTCTTGAGACACATCATTTACTTAACAATCACTATACCTTTTAACTCGCATTGCGAGACTGTCAACAATAACTGCCGTACGCACTTCGACGCACAAATTACTGACATAACAGGACCAGGACAAACTGATTCACAAAGGCTACATTACCAGATCACAACATTCCTGAATAACAACAAAAGTATAGAAGAAATCATAATAAACCTTAAATCTGGAAAAATAATAAAGGGGGCAATAAGTAAAATACTACTTTCGTAGTTTTTATCTCAAGAACTATTCATCAAATGTAATTATTGTGTAAGCTCTAGTGTATATTGCTGTTCAATCTTTTACAATAATTTACGCGGACAACAACGATGTATTTTTATACGACGATGCAAGCTGTTATTTGTATAAATATATCAATCGCAGTTGTGATTGTAGTTTTGTGTGCTTTCTTCTGTATGTTTCATATAGTCTGTTTAGTTGTACCACATCCTCACATCCGATTTGTTTGCCATAGTTTGTGTGAAAACTCTTGTCTTAGTTGGGAGGACCCAGTCAGGCGTAACTTCCTATCGTCCTCTCTTCCTACGTGTAATAATGCGCTTGAATAGAATCAATTGAATTCAATTAAACGTTGAGAGAACTATCCAATGAACTGTCTTCTAAAACTTTATTTCGCCTCTGTGTGGTATAGGCTTTAAAATAAAGGCCTGACTTGGGCAAAAATTCTATTTCGCCTATATTGAGCCATTGGAGAGACACTAAGATGGCTCTTGTAAGAATGCGCAGAAAAGCGGATATAATTGAGAAGTATAACACCTTTCGCCACGGCAATCTTAATTGAAATAATTTGCGTTTTCACCGAGAAAAAATATTGGATTTCAGCCCCAATATTGCCATATTTTTCTTCGCGCTTCAGTTTTACGTCATAGAATGTTGGCAGGACACACAAACAAACTGAATTCGCTGCGCACAATAATGAGTGGTGTAGCCAGAGCACATAGCTTTCGGGTATTTTAGCGCAATGTGTTCCCTTTATGTTGTACTCGGTGAACATCTTTAAGTTATGTCTAAATTTTAAAAAGAGCATGTGGCAGATGGCATATTCGTTGTTACTTAGCGGTGTTATTTACGGAGCCCCAAATTACTATAACAGGAAGGGTAACTGGGCTAGTTAGTTTACTTACATCTTGAAACTGTAAACGCGCACAAAGTCGAGAACGAAGAGAGGGGACAGGACGAGGCGCTTACTCACAACTCAAACATTTTATTGAAATGAAAGAAATATATGCACACACAAAAAAACGGAGCAGGACGGCTGAGCATGCGTGTCATGGCTCACGGGTTCAATCATTTTAAAGGCAAGGTTAAAAGTAAAAAAAGGGTATAACTATCAAGAATATATGAATTCCATGTCGAGTAGTAAGACCAAGGGGTGGCTGACGCAGTTGTTTCCTCTTTCCTTTATAAGGGAGGCATCTGCCATTTTACGGGTTAAGCTGGTTAGTGCTCTTGAAGATGATCTGAGTATGTTCAAGAAAAGGATAGCAGCCGCAATCTCTACACTGGGAGGCTAGATGTGTCGTTCCTGATGAATCTCTGTGCACTTTTACAGTTTCAAGGACATTACTAGCACGAGAAATTAAAACACATATTCAGCTAATTACCAGAAATTTGCTAAATAACTTGTTAATGAGTTATATTACAGTACACATATTGCAATTTACGAATCGTAGCTGGTGAGCCTGCAAGACGTATCCACTTGAAATGAAGTTCCAGCATGACACCACTTTCGAGATATTATTTGTCCAAAATGTGGGACAAAATACGCAGCCTTTCTAGTTACTTTCGTACTTCAATGTATAAAAGAGCTTTTTGTTAAAGGAAGTAAGTGGAACAGCGCAATATTGCGGTGAGTGTTACGGCACATATCCTGAAACTAGTGTCATCTTGGAAACTCATTCCACATGGATACGGCTTGTAAATTGACCAACTGCAATTCGTAAATTTCGACATGTGCTTGAAGCGAACTAAATAGTAAGTTTATTAGTGAAATTTTGGTAATTAGTTCACTATGTGCTTTGGTTTGTCGTGCAAGTAATGGACACCTCACTGACTAATCCTGCTCAGGGACTAGAATTAGGTTATCTGCCACCAGCTAACGTTAAAAATTCCGAAACACTTGGAATCACCCCGTAGATAACCGCGAAAACAAACAGTCAAAAATAGAACAATAATATTGACTTAAGTACCTGAATTCCCCCAATAATAAACTGCTGTACTCACTGGTTTCTTCAGGCTTGACATCCCGAAGGCCCCGTGCTGTGTGTCGCAAAAAAAAACCATGCCGGAAACTCACTATCTGACCCCAAGTAACTTGAATAATATTAGACATGCCACGAAACTATTCCAGTATGCTAAATAGAAAATACTATCAACAAGGTTCAAAAAGTGTATTCGCCTTCTTTAGCTGGTTTCACGGTGACTGGACGTGTGTCGGGCCAAGTGGTGCTCCCAAATCAAGCTCAAGAAAACGATTTGTGGCCCACGCTACCTCTTCATGCGTAGGCAGTCGCACGTTTACTTCCAGTAGCACGTGAGTGCGCAATGTCGATCTAACTACAGGATTGAAATTCTTACGAACTTCTGGTGATCTCGGTTTCTATTCCTCTCCGCACAGATCACCATCTGCACTACCCTGGTTTGTATTTCCTGCAGTGAGCTAAAAAGTGAAGTCGAAACGTGAACCAAGATATTGCAATTGTGAGATTGAAATTAAATTTGTTTTTTTTCTCTTTGAAAACGCAAGTTACTTGGATTAAAATTTCCGCGGCGAAAGTTGTTATGCTTTTTAGTTTGTATCCGCGTTTTAGCGCATTTTTTTCATGAAACACCTTTATATATCGATAACGTGTAAACATAGCAAAAAGGGTATTTTTGCCAGTGAGACCTGTATTATAGAGCCTGGGCGCAGCACACAAGCGAACATAAAATTTTAGAAAGTACGTTTTAGGGATGGTTTTGTAAAAACAATTTAGGGTTTTCTTCCATGACCATATTTTGTAAAAGGTTTCCCAAGTACGCTAGAATTTGCGCATTCTTTAGCTTGGTGTTAAGGGTTAAGCAGCATAAAAGTATCTGGTGAAATCTTTCTTTTTTGGTTACTTGCATATTCTAGCAGTAATCCTCATTTTCCTCGGCCGCTTTTTGCATATTGGGCACTCCGGCGCATGTGTCTCATCCCTCGTGCTGCGAGTTGTGGGATCACAAGAAAAATGTACGAAGAATAAAAAAAAGTTTCTTCGGCTACTGCCATCGACCCGAACTGTTCTCTGGTCCTTCGCTCGCTAGCTCACACATTGTTGTATTGGACCTGACCTCGGTCCCTATAATGTGGGGACCCGGACGTGATTGTACGGCGAGCACGACGTCATGGACGAGGCCACGAACGAGAGACCGACGACCTGATCAGAGGGTCTCGCCACGGTGCAAGTTTAGCTTCCGTCAGTTTTGCCACAATATCTCCCAGCCTTGTTCACTCAGGTGGAGGTCATCTTCGACTTTCAGCGCATTATCTCGCAGCGCGCGAGGTTCCTCCGTGCTATCTCGGTGCTATCTACTGAGGGGGTTGAGGAGCTCCAAGACCTTACGGACGCACCCCACGACACCACCGCCCATGACCACTTCAAAACGACGGTGCTGCAACGCGTGTTCGTGCCTGTGCACAGGTGCCTGCAGCAGCTTCTAAACGAAAAGGAACTCGGAGGCCATTTACCGTCGAAGCTTCTACGTCATATGCGGCGGCCTCTTAGTGACTGTAGGATGGACGGAAACAGCCCGCTGCTGCACGATCTCTTCTTTCCGCACCTGCCGCAGAATCTGGTGGTCGCTTGGGTTACCAGAAGACATGAATTTCGACAATCATGCAGAGCTAGCCAAACGTACCGCTGACTATTCAACAAGAGGTGCTGTGGGAACGACTCTTCCGCTGTCACACTTCGAAGATCGCCAGTCTGACTTTGAGCAAACGGCTAAGGAGCTTGCTGAGACCATTACTGCACTATGGTCATCGCCTCACCGTCGTCAGCGCTACCGCAATTCCCGTCTCTGATTTCCTTCTCTGTCCAGCTCCTGTCGTGGCCTTCGTCACGGCGCGTGTTGCTGTTATCACAACCGATTCGACGCGACTGCACGTCAGTGCCGTACCCTTTGCAGCTGGCAGGGAAACAAGCCGTAGAGTCACCGATGGCGGCCGGTGTCTCTTGCCGTATGGCAAGCCACTTTTTCTGCATCACTGACATGATTTCCAGACAACGATTTCACGTGGACATAGGCTCAGAGATCAGCGTTGTTCTTTCCGCGTGACTACGCCGGCAGCGTGCCAGAAAACCGCACCAATTTAAGTAGCCAACAGCTCTTCTATCAACACTTATGGCCATTGCTCCCTTACGATTGACTTGGGTATCCGACGAACCTTGCGATGGGTGGTATTGTTGCAGACGTACGGATGGCCATATTGGGCTCGGATTTTCGTACTTACTTCGCCCTTAGTGTTGACCTCCGCACTCGTCGACTCGTGAGCACGATGACTAGGATGTTTATACAAGGCATTCTCACGCCTATGACATCTACGGGTACCACAGATACCACCGCCTTAATTATATGAAACTTCCCAGCGGTCACGAAATCTTCCAATCTTGAGCTACCAGTGCGTCACAACGTCATGCATCATGTTGCCACCACAGGCACACGAGAATTTTGCCGACCCTGACCCTTCGCTGGTGACCACCTTGCTATCGGTCCGGACAGTTATCAGGTCTTTCGCTCGCTGACTCGCGCATTGTTGTAGTGAACCTAAGCTCGGTCCCTTATAACGGGGTGACCAGGACATGATTCGAACACGCAACCTTGTTACACATGCTACTTAGAACAGATGTTTAATTTGAACCCTGTTATGCAGAAACGATGTGGCTACGCACGCAGCCTTAATTCAAAATTGCCATTGTACAGTGATTTACAGTAATTCTCACATAAAGAATGCAGAGTTGTTCAATAGTTTCAGAAATCAGCAGTTTTTCTCAAAGGCGCACTCATCACCGCATATCCATAAGGACGGTGTATTGTACCGATAGCAGTATTCACAGCGCAAGAAAAAGAAGGGAGGAGTGTCTCACATCTACGCAGGAAATAAACGATAAAGAGTACGCATTTGGGCTGGTTGGTTCATGATTACGAGCACAAAAACAGCGCTAAACGACGGGACGAGCGAAGGGACACAGACAACAGCGCTGACTAACAACCAAGGTGTCTTTATTCCTTCAGTCAGCATATATATGCTCCGCCGCTATCTGAAACCACAGAATCTACAAAAATTGGGCATGCGCAGGGAGAATTGCAATTAATGTGATAGGAAAGCAATCTCCTTCGGAAGGAGAGAAATGGACGGAAGGCTCACACATGCTTCGCCGCTGACGTGAATGTGAAATGCTTCGGATATAAGGCGTGCGCGTTCATCACGATATCACGACACCTTGGTTGTTAGTCGGCGCTGTTGTCTGTGTCCGTTCGCTCATCCCGTCGTTTCGCGCTGTTTTTTTGCTCGTAATAAACGATAAGTTAGGTCATCGTGACGTATTTAGTTCAATCAATAGAGCATAATAAGACTCCGCGGCTCTTAGAGCGTAAGATGCGAGGACTCTTCAGCGATTAGCTAAAATGATAATGCAATGCTTCTTCTCATAAGTCTCCTTTCACATTTAGTACAGGTCACCACGCGGTGTGTTGTGCAGACTTAGGCGTCATAGTGAACTACATTTTATGTGAAGAGACAAAGGAATGTGGAGGGTATAGAACAAGAAATACGAAATGGCTTTGTACTGGCTTTGTACATATAACGTGCAGGATAGCAGGCGTAGAAGTACGGTTCTTTATTGGGAGCAAAAGTGTTCGCCTCATCGTAAGAATACGAACATGAAACTATCACGTCACGAATTTTTCGAGTCAATTCTCGAAATACCACAGGCAATTGTAACACAGCGACGGTATTGGGCAAAATTCAGATGCGCCGGTAGCCGAATCCTCGAATAGTTTCATTCCCAAGTGTTGTTTGCCGTTGGCCGACTGCCATCGCTAATAGTAGGTGCAACATCACGATTCACTGGCATCTGTTCTTCAAAGAATCCTAGTGTAGGATTTTTTTTCTTAATACGTGGTTGTACACTCAGGAATGCAGTATTCTGTGCTGTTCCTCGTAATTGCCTCTGAATGCGTGGAGACCTTACTGCTCTCTGGCATTTCTCAACGGGGAGGGGGGTGTATAAAAGCTCATTTTCTAAATCCTCTTCGCCCCTTTACAACGCGACCGCCGCAGCCCAACCAGTGACGTTGCTTTCTGCTCGTGTTACTCTGTGATACATTTGCACTGGCGGTAAAATATAGCCTCCATTATTAATATCACGCACTATTTTATTTTATTTTTTATATACGATATCTATATTACAGGCGGGCGTACCCTATTTGTATCCGCTTGGCGAAAATTATGGGCAGATCCCGAAGGCGCTGTAGCCTAACAAAGCGTCTCAAAGCCCTAGCTGTCACTAGGAATGAATTAGAGGAACTGGCAAGTGAAACACGAGCCGGGCGTTTTAGAGGGTGACTTTGGCACGAGACAAACATGCATGTCATCGCGGCCAATTGCTTAGAGCATTGGGCTGCTGTGCTGCAAGGCAGCAAGATCTCGTACCACCACCATCGGTCACGCGTTTCTTTATGACCTTATGGGCATATTTCACTCACTTAACAGGTATCAAGAGAAAACGGGAGATATGTTGAATGCTTCACAGTTGGCACAAAATCGCAAGTTTGTGAGATATACTAGGTATAGAAATGTCAACTTGATAAATGAGAGTCTGCAAGGTCCCCAGTGACGCAGGCGCGCTCCCCAGTCGAGACGTCCCAGTCAAATCATTATATGTATAGGTGCTGTCACGTACTTAGAGAGCTAGCAGAGTAAATTTGGGCCTAGTTTAGTTTTTTCTAATTTTGCAGTATTGTTGGTTAAGGACATTTTACAGAAGTTTGACTTCGTTTGCCCCGAATACGCTCTTTTACTCGTAAGCATTGCCCTGGGATGTGCACGGCTGAAGTTTTACTATAAGAGACTTCCACTTTTTAAAAACTGCGCCCTGAGAGAAAGCTGTCGTGAATAATTTGTTCAGGGAATGGTATGCGTTCTTGCGCCTCAAACCATGCCCCATTTTGTTGCATAATTGACGCGCTTCAATGAAGAACCGGGAGTAGAGTTGGAGCTTCTCCAAGCTATAACAGGCGCCGTTGCAGATATTACATACTGTGGCAGCATAGAACGGTAAATGTAACCGGCAATATCACCAGTCACTGTTTATTTCAAAACGCAGTTAACTGAACCTTCAAACGACGCATGCGGTCAGAATGTAAGGCGCACAACTCTCCATGGACCAGCAATGTTCGCAATAAAGGAACTTCGCAGCCAGAATTCCCGAGTGTTTAGGAGCATAATTTGCGACAAGACTTCTCAGAACTCCCAAAGGATTTCGCGAACGCACCAAGTGCTAAGGCGGTGTTTTCTTCATGAATCCAGCCGAATAAATTTTCGGGGACAAGGTTTACGACTTTAGGCGTGTCAACAGCTTTTGCATGAATCCTTAAATTGCTCCTGCGTTTTTCTTTTCTCTTTTGTTAACGTTCGTTTGCTGCAAGTTGCGGGCTTTCATACTCCTTATATTTTATTTATTGTACTGGCGACAACGAAGAGCTCTGCTTCTGAACTGATAGGTTCGGAAGTCCTTACCGCATTTGCTTAGGGCAGAACAGCGGTTACCGTTTTTATGGCCTTTGTCGCGTTCTTGCAACGCACACATGTAGTTATAAGTGCCCAGAACAGTAATGTTCCATGCACCATCACGGCTTTCATTCACAAACAAAAAGTGGGAGGTTCAGCTCTGCAACACATACTACTTTGCAAGGCACCCTGCAGTGCCGTTTGCATTTGAAAACACCCCCAGTTAGAGAAAGTAACTATACAAATGATTAATTGCACGGGCTTGTGTAGTTTGCGCGCGGGTGTTTGTGTATGTGCGTGTGCATGTGTGCGTGCTCGTCGAATGCTGTCGGGTTTCTTGCCGTTCCACTAATTTCGCCCTATACGATAGCATTTATTTGTGACAAATCTGATCTTGGGCTGCATTAGTATGCACATATACTTGTAAGTGGAAAAATGACAGTTTTCTTTTATTATAAAATTGCGCATAAACCATCGGCGGTGGTTGTAAATCAGGCGAGGAGCTAAACGCTTTTAGAAAGCCGTTCTCTTCATCGAAGAAATGATCCTCTTGAAGGTGTATATTTATGGCAGTGAGGATGTTTAGGCAACCTTTGTTGTTTACTGAGCAACTCTACAGAGAAGAGAGAAATTAAGCAGCACATCAACACCTGTAAGCCGTCGTCATATGCGTGATGTCTACAGCCGCGCGGGTGCCAGCATGGCAGACGACTGCCATCCTCCTCTACACCGGAACGTGCTCCTTTATTGGAGATGAGACGCTGGTTCACACTTTTCTAGAATGCTGAGTTCACAACGCCGACAGTAGCCGTATGACGTCTGCTTACCAACGCCCCAAGCTCCCGATAGCGATCCTTCCTTTCGGGGCAACTGGCACGACGCAGCGGGGCTTCTGAGGTTCTAATCGACTTCGCGGAGGACATCGACCTTTCCGGCTGCGTCTATAGGTTCGCATGGACCGTTGACCCGCCACAAATGATGCTGCCTGATGAACATTATATCCTCCCGTCCGTGACGCTACCCGCTGCCGATCTGACCACGCACCCCAATTACGCAAACACCTTTCCCCTTCTCATTCTGTTCTTTCTCATCTTATTTCCCCGTTCCCATCTCTCAACGCAGCGGTTGAGATGTCCACCACTGCGCGAGACATTCAGCGCGGTATTTGCTCTATTTGGTGCTACTTCCTTCTCGTCCTCTCCTGTGGCCTCCACGGGTTGCGAGGGCCGTGGCAGAATAAGGAGGAGGGGCATAGGGGCGCTGTGCTTCCCGAGCGCCCCGCCACAGCATCCAAACCTTCCGGCGCCTTTAAGCTCTTTCGCGACAGCACCACACGCATCTCAAACAGGGCATCAAAAATCTAAAGTAGTTGGCGTTCGATGACGAACGTGCCCCGCAAGTTGGTCGCGGGAGAGCACGCATTTTCACACAAGAGCGCGCTCGTCGCCTTGGCGCTTTTGTACGGGCGGTGAAAGACCGCACCACCAACTACCGATGCCCCCCAAACGGGCGATAAAGCCAAACACAGATGCTCGCAATACAAATCACTCACTCAAAGGATACCAGAACGCACCCGACGCATCTCATTAGAGACTGCCTTCAGTTTGCAGTATATGATGACCATGACATCCCCAGTTGTATAACACTTGCGGGGCTGTTATAACGGTGAAATTAACGCACCGTCGTTATCCCATCGTTAGAAGTTTGAATGACAGTATTGTTTAACCATATGTTCAGTTTAATTACACGTTATCGTTTTCAGTAATTCCTGGCTCAGCTGCCAACGCTTCAATAAATAAAAAAATATATATCATTTGCGGCAGCTGAAGTCTTGTTGTGAATGTCTACAAGACAGAGAGAAAGCAGCGCTAAGTAATGTGCGTATGAATTCACGGAATATGATGAACTAGAATCTTGAACCGGTGTAACTTAAAACTATTCCAATCAGTTTTTATTGCAAATCAACCATTAGCCCCCCGTGATAGGTCAAAATAGCTCGGGTTCTGCCCACATGGGTGTGGCGCCCGCCGATATGGGCTGGACCCGAACCATTCTAACCTATCAGGAAGGGCTAATGGCTGATTTGGAATAAAAACAGCTTGGAATAGTTTTACGCTATAGGGCCCCTGCATTCATTGCGCCTATTTTAAAACCAGTTCTCTTGTTCAAAGCTAAAGTAGCGCAAAGAACAGCTCAACAGCGCTGCCACCGCAGTGGCTCTGCAGCTGGTGTACTTATCTGTTTTTACGCTTTATACTTTTTTGTCATCCGTATGATCCACCTCGAAGTCAGTCACCTGTAATAACCTTAAACGTTTCTCGTCTTTCCTAGGCAACTACAACCACCCCGGGGGTTTGAAACTAACTATTTTTTTTCTACTATCCCGACACTTACCAATCGGGAACGCGAAGGAGGCATGCCTTTCCGTCACAAGCTCCACCATGCTTGAAAACGGTTTTGTTTAAAGTTGAAAAAGTTGGCTCCCCGCTTACCCTGTTTCTTTATTTTTCCGGTGTACTGCAGTAGGCGTTACAAGCGTAAGAGAGGGAAGGAAGCCCTACAGGCACCCTTCAGAAGCCGGAAATATTATTGCAGAGAAGGTGCTAAACGAAAGGGAAACGGCACTAAGAAAGTAGAACACTTCCCAAACACATCCTAACGACTGCTTCCGCCTGGCCTTGCGCGTCCATGCCAGCTTCGCTGCTATAAGCTTCATCCTCCAGATGTCATGTTGAAAGGGAGCAAGTTGACTGCCGAGTTTTCGGCACGTACGCCGAGGCTGCAGGGACGAGGAAGCTTTGTAGGCGGCGTTCACCCCACTAACCAGTGCAATCAAGAACTCTTGGCAGTTGGTTCTTTCAGGAATGTTGAAAGACAAGATAACCACAAGTTCCATTGATTTACTTTCTTGCTGTCGGCGTGCATTTGCCTCTATTTCTCGACTTTGCCTTTCGAGTACTTCCGGCAGAGACCGCAATCTCATTTCACGAACAACAACAAAAAAAAATAAGTTGAGGGAGGTGCCATAGAGAAATGCTTCCACCGCTGCCAAAGAGGAAACCGGTCACTTAATTCGTAGTGCTAGAACGTCTTATTCACTGACCCACCGAGGCGATTTGTGAAATCACATCAATTATAGCCTATTCTACATAGAATTAACACCGATTCAATGTAAAGAAAATCCGTAACAATGTCTACAATAATACTAGCTCCCATGTACAATACTTTTGTTCAATAATGGGCTTTTCATTTATCCATCATTCTTGCTTTCTCGCGCTAACGTATGCTTCCAATCGTCCGCTGCTACTTAATGCTTGAGATTGGTGAAACTTCGCGTGGGGTATTTGAAGAGATTTTGTTCCGAAAGCTGGTTAGCTACGCCGATTTATTAATATCAAGCCTCGGTAAAAGCCCTCAAGGTATTGAAAAAAAAAAGAACTTTGGTCATGTTGATTGAGAAATTAGGCATATGCGTAAATTCAATCTGTACATTACTTCATACATATTCATCTATAACATTACAAAGCTCATTACATTACATTACAAATACGTGCAACAGCTCGTAAAAAAAAGGACACACTTCTGAAAGTTCAGGCGGAAATGAGCACACAGAACGCACGCGCAATGCAATACCCGGATAAGGGTCAGCAGGTATACACCGCTGCCGGCTCGATCAATGCTCGTTTAACGAGCGGTGCTTCCAATCCACGGCACTCGTTTGGCAAACGCCTGTCCACATCCCAAACGATCCTGGCATAAACGCCTATCGCCGAGGAGGAAGTAGGGACCATCGGGCAAGGAGAGTGCCCTCCTGTGGAATCGTACCAAGAGAATGATAAAATTCTCGAGCAATTAGCGTCTACGGTTCCTGGCGGGATCGTTTGGCGCCGGCCCCGCGAGCAATCTGACGCCACCAGGCTGCCGTGACGCCGTTAAACCGCAGTGCCAGCGAGCCGGAACGATACCGAGCTCATAGTACGGGTTGGTTAAGCTTACTGGCGAGGTCGCACCACGTGATAAATGCGTTAAGCGCGACGCCTGGGAGTGGCCAAGCTTTGGCGCCAGATTGGAAGCACCAGTTCTGTCTCTCTCGAGATGATTGCAGGTGTCTGGCCGGCGCTTGGCATTTGCGTGTTCTCCTATAGGAAAGTTGCTTTGAATGAGCCTGGGACTAATGTGAAATCTTCTGTCCAAGTAAGGTTAAGACACCCAAATATCTACGCTTTCGTAAGGACTACTGCCAGCGTGTACAAAGACTTGTGCGTGGCATTTGTGAGTACATGCATGCCTATGTCGGTGAATATTAGGAAACGGGAACGTTCCACTTTCAAAGAGGCAAGTATATGAAAGTCAGTCACGGACCGAAAGATGCACAGGAGCCGGTTCATGCCCAGTGCATTCCTCAGAAATAGAATATCCAAGAAAAATCAAGTGAACCTGTGGTATCGCAACTTGCTTCTGGGCTTGACGGTTTATGGACGGTTGCGGTATGAAAGACGCGAAAGAATCTGAATAAAGAGATGGAGAAGACAGAGCGCTTTTCCTGTTCAGTCGCTTCTTCTTCACCATTGTTTCACATCTTTACACCACGAAATAGTCTCTATAAAAGTTACTGAGCAAATGATGCCCATAGTATTTCTCCAAGATTAGGCGTTCGATGGCCTGAAATGCTTATCAGTTAGACAGAGTGCAGCGGCTGGTATCAAACTTGTTTCAAGATATCTCACTCGGTCCGAAGGAAATGAATCAATAAAGCTACTTACCTATTGCGTTGCCAATGTGTCCTCTTTCCCAGCGCGATTACTTCAGCCGGAACCATGATAGCGTAGTTTCTGAATGTGCGTACTTCTCACCCGGTCCTATTATTATTACGCATTCTTCTCGTCGTGCCAAGTACTTTAACTAAGTCAGCTAGATAGTTACGTTCTTCCCTAGCATTGCTTTGGGCCTCTTCTATAAATGAATAAATAAAGCCTTTGTGTGGAGAAGCAATGCCGATGTGGACTGAATAGGGTATCCGGGTTGTTGGGAGTGGCTATGGAAGTAGTTACACCAAAAGTGAGGAGGTCCACTCAGTTCAGTCCGCTGAGGTAGGCCGGTCTCTGCGGCGACTTCCCATACTGATGGCTTGCGACGTTTCTGCGTTTCTTATTGGAGATTAGACGGTGGGGAGATGCATTCTTCGTAGCCGGTACAATAAAAAAAAATCCCGTGCCCTACGGTGGGACGCAATTACGATGCCCTAGCACACTATAGGCCGATGATTTATCCTTTAGGTTATGCAGGCCTAGAGACTTCTCCGGTGCCAACGACGACTAATGATTTAGATGACAGGCACGCGCGCCACGTAACATACCAAAAAAGTTCATTTGCCGAAGCGAGTGCAAGTGCGAACGCATTACTAACATAAATATTAAGGTACCTAATTAATTGAATTCGGGCGTTCTACTTGCCAAAACCACGATTCCATAATCAGGCACTAGATGGGGATGGGGGTGTTTGCATTAAGCCCGAATCAAAACGTGGCCCCAGCGACCGGGAGTCAAATCCGCGAAGTCATGCTTAGTAGCGCGACGTCCTAGGCGCTAAACTGCCACAGTGGCTAGATGTAGCTACTGGAATGGCGAGTATGCCTCACCTCGTATAGCAACAAGTTGCTTGAGTAAAGGGGGTTTATTCGGGTCGGAGAGAAGCAGCGACCAACACGGCAAGAGCAGCTAGGGCACAGCCAATGAACGAACTGGGTATGAGCCACGCGATGGCAACGGGGCTTTTTAGCCTGCCGATCTTCTTTGTCACAATCACCCCCGGAATTGAAGAGTAGCCATCCTGGCAATCTAGGAAGAGGTGAGCGGAGCGTAATACGGCTTCAGCCGGTCAATGTGCACAATCTCTCGTCCCCAACGACGCAGATCGGGAGATGGCGACACGGGCTCGACACGTAATTAACAGGGGATGGTTGCGCAACCACGCGGTAGGGCCCGTGGTACTTCGGGAGGAGCTTGGACGAAAGGCCAGGGGCAGGAACAGGTGGTACCCAAAGCCACACGAGTGAGTCGATAGGGAAGGGGTGAGCAGGTGGGCTGATGTCATGGCGATCTTTTTGGCGGCACTGTTGAGCAGACGTCAAAGAACGGGCCAGTTGTCGGCATTTCTCGGCGTACTGAGCGACCGCAGAAACAGGTGAGCACTCAGCAGGGTCCGGCCGGTACGGGAGAACCGTATCAATGGTGCTGGAGGGATGGCGGCCGTAAAGCAGAAAGAATGGTGAGAATTCGGTAGTGGCTTGAGAGGCAGTGTTATAGCCGTATGTGAAGAATGGAAGTACAAGATCCCAGTTGGAGTTGCCAGACGCAACATACATTGATGGCCTGTCACCAAGAGTTCTGTTGAATCCTTCTGTTAAGCCATTGGTTTCTGGATGATAAGCAATAGTAGTGCGGTGAATAATTTGGCATTCAGATAGGAGTGACTGCAGGACGCCCAAGAGGACGCGACCCCGATCGCTCAGCACTTCACGGGGTGCGCCATGGCGGAGAACAAAGTTGTCCAGAATGAATGAGGCGACGTCTTTTGCTGATGCGGCAGGCAAGGCGCCGGTTTCGGCATATTGTGTCAAATGATCTACGGCGACAACAATCCATCGGTTGCCAGCGCCAGTAGGTGGAAGAGGCCTGATTAAATCAATGCCGACACGATCGAATGGCTGAGCTGGGCAGGGAAGCGGCTTGACAGGTGTGGTGGAGAAATGCGGGACACATTTGCGGCGTTGGAAGGCAATGCAGAAGCGTGCGTATTTGTGGACGAAGTTGTACATCCCTCGCCAATAATATCGTAGGCGAAGCCATGGGTAAGTTTTGGACACTCCGCCGTGACCACACTGCGGGTCAGAATGAAAAGCGGAGCATAAATCTTGTCGAAGGTGGCGGGGCACTACTAAGAGCCATATGCGGCCATCATTGTGGTAGTTGCGGCGGTACGAAAGTCCGTCGCGGATGGTGAAATGCTGCGCCTGTCGGCGTAACGCTCGAGGTCCCGAAGCTACCGGAGGATTTGACAAAAAGTCAGATATCATGACGATCCATGGGTCTTTACGTTGCTTCGAGGCTATGTCCAGGATTTCAAGTGGTGAGATATCATGTCTGTAGGTAGACGTACTCCTGTTCGAAGTTACTGGGAAGTGCGAGAGGGCATCAGCGTCAGAGTGTCTGGGTCCAGAGCGATAGACGACACAGATATCATATTCCTGGATTCGGAGGGCCCACCGAGCGAGGCGGCTCGACGGGTCTTTGACGTTAGACAACCAGTAAAGAGCATGATGATCCGTCATCACGTCAAAGGGTCGACCATTGAGACATGGGCAAAATTTTTGAGGAGCCCATACAATAGCCAGGCACTCTTTTTCTGTTACTGAATAATTGGCCTCAGGTTTTGTGAGCGTACGGCTGGCATAAGCGACCACGTATTCGGCATTAGAGTTCTGACGCTGTGCGAGCATGGCACCAAGGCCGACACCACTGGCGTCAGTGTGAAGTTCTGTAGGTGCGCTTGGATCAAAATGGCGCAAGATCGGCGGAGACGTGAGTAGGCGATGAAGAGTCGTAAAGGCATCATCGGAGGCTTCCGACCAAGCAGAAAGTTCATTGTCGCCTTGTAGGAGTTGGTTTAGCGGTGTGATCACAGTAGCGAAATTGCGAACGAAACGTCTAAAATAGGAGCCTAGGCCAATGAAGCTGCGTATTGCTCTTAAGTTAGTGGGCTTTCGGAATTCGGACACGGCGCAAAGTTTAGCAGGATCAGGAGGGATAATATAGTCAATTTCGAGCTGCAAATAGGCACTTTTTTAAGTTAAGCTGGAGCCCAGCATTCAGGAGACAGGTCAAAACTTGATATAAACGGCGAATATGGGTCGGAAAATCAGGGGAAAAGACTACAACATCGTCGAGGTAGCAGAGACAAGTGTGTCACTTCAGGCCGCGCAGGATGCCGTCCATCATGCGTTCAAAAGTGGTGGGCGCGTTGCACAGACCAAACACGATTACAGTGAATTCATACAAGCCGTCTGGTGTTACAAACGCAGTTTTAGAACAGTCAGCGTCAGCCATGGGCAACTGCGAGTAGCCAGAGCGGAGATTTAAGGAGGGAAAAAACTCCGCTCCTTGCAAACAGTCAAGGGCGTCGTCGATACGTGGCAACGGGTATACATCCTTTCGGGTAATCTTGTTAAGCCTTCGATAATCCACGCAAAATCGTATGGTGCCGTCTCTTTTTTAACTAGGACGACTGGTGATGCCCAGGGACTACTAGAAGGCTGGATGACACCGTGTTTCAGCATATCGTTCACCTGGTCATCGATAATACGGCTTTCGGTCGCCGATACTCGGTAGGGACGCTGCCGAATGGGTGCATGGCTCGCAGTGTCAATGCCGTGCGAGACAGTTGTGCGGCCGAGTGATGTTGCTTGGCAGTCAAAGGAAGAAGAGAAGCCTTCGAGCAAGTGAAGAAGTTCATCGCACTGCGTTGTCGTAAGGTCACTGTCAATAGCTGGCGTAATAGAACGCGGCAGTGACTGAGGAGGCGATGCCCGGAGACCGGCTAGAAAAGATAGGCCACGGGTTTTTGCTCTGCCAAGGCTTTCACGGTGGCGTAAAGTAATTGGTTCGGCCGATGGGTTTGACACGCACATGAAAGAGGCGCCAGTTTTGATCTCGAGGACGGCGAACGGCAGTTGTAGTGAACGGCGGTGAACTAAAAGTTTATACGGAGCGAAGAGTACTGTTCCGTCATCTACAGAGTCACAAGAGATACTGACAAGAGCGAATGACCAGGCAGGTATAGCGGTGTGTTCAGAAACGGCGATTTTGTGACAAGGGTCCCTCTGGTCAGTGATAATATCACCCGAAAACTGAAACAGCTCGATTTCGTCGCGGGCGCAGTGATGATCGCATGATCGCATGATGTGTGCAGAGAGAGTCCCAACCTAATATGACGTCGTGTGAACAAGATGGTAACATAATGAATTCTATGATATAGAGGACCTCCTGAATCACGACACGAGCGGTGCAGGCACCGGATGGCTCGACGTGCTGCGCGTTGGCAGTCCTAAGGGACAGTCCACAAAGCGGCGTCGTCACTTTTCCTATTTTGCGGCAAATACGAGCATCTATCGCTGAAAGTGCAACGCCGGTGTCGACAAGTGCTAGCGTCAATGTTCCTTCTAATGAAACTTCAATAACTTTTTTCGGGGGAGTGTGAGGCCTTATACATTTCGCAGACATTTCGCAGTTCTCGCCTCCTTTACGGCGATTTTTAGTTTTCCTGGCGCAGAGGGCTCCACCGACGGTTAATGGGGGAAATGGAGCGGCGGCGAGGAGAAGGTGAACGGCGAGCGGAGAATGCGGTTTCGACAGCAGGAGATTCAAATGTGTTCGAATAGTGGCGGCATTGTTATAAACGTGGCACATATGGACGCACATTGTTGGGGACGTTCGGTGTAAGCAGGCGACAGTGACGTGCTACGTGTCCAGCACGGCCACAATAAAAACAAATCGGACGATCGTCTTGCGTGCGCCAATGATCTTCAGGTCGTGCATACTGGACCAGTGGCCGGACTGGAGCGGATACAGGCGGGCGCAAAGGAGGCAGGCGAAGGGGACCCTACCTCTGTGCTGCAGGCCTCGAAGCGACGTCGGCGTACGTCAGGGGAGCGGCAACCGGAGCCTGCTGGAGAGAAGGTGGAATGTGGTCGGCTACCTGCTCCTTGATGACAGATAGGAGAGCGGGCGCCAAAGGAGAATTCGACTGGCCGTGTGTAAGGGGAATCAGAGAAAGCTGACGAGCCACCTCTTCACGGACGAACTCCTTGATCTGTAGCAGCAGCGGCGTGTCATCCGGGGAAGCAGCCAAGCTCGACATTGAAGTCACCTGAGGAGGAGATTGGCGGGTGGCTTTGCGTTATTTGCGGAGTTCGTCGAAGCTTTGGCAGAGACTGACGAGTTCAGAGACAGTCGCTGGATTTTTCGCCAACAGCATCTGGAAGGCGTCGTCTTTAATGCCTTTTAAGATATGGCGGATCTTCTCGTCATCAGCTTTTGGGACGTCAACGCGGTTGCAGAGGTCGACAACATCTTCTATATAACCAGCAAATGTCTCCCCGCACTGTTGCGCACGACTGCACAAATTTTGCTTGGCGCGAAGCTTGCGAATGGCGGGGCGCTCGAATACCTCCGTCACGTTAGTTTCGAAGGCTGTCCACGTCGTGAGATCACGTTCATGGTTGCGGTGTCACACGCTGGCGACACCGCTCAAATAAAACGATACGTAATTCTGTTTTTTGGTGTCGTCCCCGTGGTTGCGGATGCTCATTCGTCGTAGTCAGTGAGCCAGTCTTCTACATCATGGTCTTTGGCACGGCTGAAAATGGGTGGGTCGTGTTGACGCAACGGGCCGGGGCAGACCACGGTAGTCACCGGGGCAGCGGGTTGTGGTTGCGGTTGTCCTTCTTCCGGCATAATGAAGACAGGCTGCAATGTCCAGTTGTGAAGTTCCAGAATTCCTTTTGTACCCAGCAGCTCCACCAATTGTAAAGGGGGTTTATTCGGATCGTAGAGAAACAGCGACCAACGCGGCAACAGCAGCTAGGGCGCAGCCAATGAATGAACTTGGTATGAGCCACGCGATGGCAACGGGGCATTTTAGCCTGCCGATATTCTTCGTCAATACTTTTGCAATAGCCTTGCAATAGTTTTTTTCTTAGTTCTACAGCCTTCGGGGGATGGGTGTAGGTCTAACGGACGAATATTCAACGCTTCAAAGTCTTTCACACACCCACACACACACCCACACACCCACACACACACCCACACCCACACACACACCCACACACACACACACGCACACGCACACGCACACACGCACACACGCACACGCGCACGCACGCACGCACGCACACCTAATGATGTTCAGCTCCGAGATTTAGTGGCAGTGAGACATAGCTATGAGGTTAGAGGCCATGCAAATTGGAGCGCCTGCTCGACTAATAAATTATACCTCATAAATACCTCATAAGAAAAGATAACTAGATCATAAAAATACAGACGATTAACTTCAGAAGAGTGGCTAGCCGGGCTTGTTGGTACGAACACATTCTTTAGCAAACAACGCTAATAACGGGACACAGAGCGCCTGTGTCGTGTGCCTCGTTTCTGTGTCCCGTTATTCGAGCTGCTTGCTGAAGATAAGATTAACATGTCTGGCTTCCCTTTTTCATCTCTTTCCTTGCTTGACAAACAACCCATTTTCATTCCCGCAGTCGCCTGGGAGCACCTGTCGCGACTCGCCAGTCCAGGACGCAACGGGCGGCACCGTCAATTTCGGCAGTGAAGCCGAATGCCTGGTCGCTGCTGTCTTAGTCATCAAAGGTGAGTAGATTCAGCTACTATTGATTTATCGATCTATCACATTTTATGGTATTTTGTCTGCGCTCATCGATTTTCATTTTGCAATATCCTCGCAATCTATGTGGAGCTTAGTAAGCTGTCCCTGCCCTCACGGGCCAGTCGATGATACAAGACACATTTTTACAACACAAAATTGAACAGTACACAAAAATAAAACGCATACGCTTGAAGTGCCCTTTTTCTCTCTTTTTTTCTTTTTTATACAGAGGGCACGGATGGAAGAATTGGGTTCAATGTTACTACAAAGAGCTACAAGTAATGATGAAAAGGCCTATTTATTTGATGACCAAGAAAATTAGCACGCTGCAACAGGGACCAAAGTTTCTCATATCTCGGTCTTCCCTTCTTGCGTCGTTTGATTTTCTGCTGGCAACATGTATCATTAGTATCACTTGTATCACTATCGTGTATCCCTAGCAGACCGTCTTCCAGTATCCGATAATACAAGTTCGCTGTCCGTATCCATGAGAATGCGAGTCAAGTCAACTCGCTTACGCAACCACGTTAGGTGCGGAAAACAAGCATATCGTCTGGATCGAGTACTACCAAACACTTCGATTTCTATTCATGCAGTTCATGTCCTATGTAAGTTACTAGGATGTCGCGTCATTCCCCGCCATTAGACAATCGCGAAACTGTTGACAAGTGCTATTGAAAAGTGAAAAGTGAAACTGTTGAAAAGTGAAAAGGCCACCGTGCTGTGGAAATTGCTTCCAAAGGAGATTGTATATAGTTAGCGAGGAGGAGGAGGAAATAAAGAGAGAAGGCAGGGATGTTAACCAGAAATGTGTCTGGCTGGCTACCCTACTCTGGAGCACGGGAGAAAGGGGATAGAAAATGAGATGGAGGGATGAGAGGGTGGGTGAGCTCGCGCACGCACACGCAGAGCTGTGGTTGAGCTCGCGAACGCAAACGAAGGGAGGGCTTGAGTCAAAGGCGTTCACACAGGCCAGTCGCCCTCAAGAAAAACAAAAGTGCCTTCATAGCTTAGCGAAGGTGCAATCCGTCCTGCCAGCTTTTTTCGAGCTTGTTTCCGAGGAAAGCAGGTCGCTATATTGTTGCAAAATTTTATTTCAATGCAGCTAAAGTTGTCGAGCGAATTTTACATAGTTTAGGTGTTTTTGTAACACCGTACCAGAGTCTAACATAATTTAACACATATATCGAAATGTCTGGTGTCCGTAAAGGTAAGGAATAGGCAGTGTATATACGATGTGGAGTACGTTTTCTTTTCTGATATATTCAAGAAACGATGCATAACGACAGCCCGTGTCCTGGGCTTAGCTTGCTAATACTTTATTAAAAATCAAGGACAGCTCCAAGAAACACGTGTCACCTGATTTTCTTACCACAAATCCGCTAGGGCCAGATTATGCCTCCAAATGTTCTAATTGTGGGCGCTTACGAAAGAATTAAGGTATGCGGCACGATAATAATAATAATAATATTTGGGGTTTTACGTGCCAAAACCACTTTCTGATTATGAGGCACGCCGTAGTGGAGGACTCCGGAAATTTTGACCACCTGGGGTTCTTTAACGTGCACCTAAATCTAAGCACACGGGTGTTTTCGCATTTCGCCCCCATCGAAACGCGGCCGCCGTGGCCGGGATTCGATCCCGCGACCTCGTGCTCAGCAGCCCAACACCATAGCCACTGAGCAACCACGGCGGGTGTATGCGGCACGATCATTGTCACGTTATTTACACGGAAATGATCAGTACACGACGTTTGCATAAAGGCCAAATATTCAGTTACCGTCCAAATATTATGGGACACGGATGTGGTACGTCATAATTCGCGTGAACAAGCCAAGCCACGCTCCGGTGCGTACGCCTTGCTATAGTTGATCTGCTATATTATAAACCTGTTCCGTTCTAAACCTGACCGTAAAGTTTATTACAATAAGTTATGATAATTGAATTTACTGATACGCTTGCAAATGTCCACTAACCGAACATTCGTAGAGAAACCAGGTCACCCTCTTTGTTAACGGCCATTATAACGGGTTTTATAACGAATAAATAAATGTGGATTTTGTGAGCACGTTGTGAAGCCTGTTTGCCTCTGAGCAATTAACCTCAGCGTGTGACCTTCCTTATTGCAGACTGCTTTATCAAGGCTACGCGCAGCACACACCTGTTCAGCTTTATTTTAGCTACTCGTGAATAATAAGACGTGTTCTAGAAATTTATGTTCAAAGCAACTTTCTTCGAATACGCCACAATGTCCCTGTTGTTGTTGTTGTTTTGTCTTTTTGGCACATTGCTAAAGTAAGTCGCTGGTCAGCGAATAGAAATAGAAAACGTGGAGAAAGGGTTTTCTAGAAAGGGCTACAGGATACTGTGACACACACTTGTCAAACCCATGTCAAGAAAACCTCGTGTTCAAAAACGAACGTAAGTATGGCCAACTTACTTTTTATTGTATAGGATCCCACCTGCATAGGTTGCTTCCCATGTTTTTAAATAATGTATTTTATCCATATATGTTCTCCGCGGTCCTTGAGGAAACGTGTTTTTTTGTGCGAGAGAGCGACAGAAATGAATGCATAGAATGGCATGGAGAATTCACCTACATGCTAAGGTAGGGCTAAATGAGGTGTAACTGGAGAGCTATAAGGCAGCAAGTCTCGAACTTACTTCGTATACACTTCTGTATCTGAGCCCTTTTACACAATGCCTCCGTTTAAGACATTGCGCTGAATGTAAATAAAATAAAATACTTTATTTCGCTTCTGTGCAAAACATACCTTTCTTTTAAAAATGAATAAAAGTAACAGAAGATAAAAAATGACATTTTTGCTCCCGTAAGCGTTGACGCGTATAAGAAAAAAAGAAAAAGGATACGCAGATTTCTCGGAATGTGGGCATAGGTGTACGGGAAGCTTTCATCAGGCAGCAAGTCAATATGGTGCATTGGGACAAACGACATGCTGCAGATTTAGGATATTACCTCTTCCCTCTGCCACCATGGTGTAGCTTCCCGAGAAAGCGTAATCTTATTAAGTATTAAGGCGCGTTTAGTCGCAAGACCTGACATTCTTGACCTTGTAGAAACGTGCCCCAGCCAAACAGCACGATAAGACAGCCGCTGCAGATTTGACGGACGAACGCGTATTCGTAACTTTTATCATCATGGTCAGCTAGAGGATGCGCGCGCGCCCTTTTTATAGGTAAAATTGTTGCTATGCAACGCACGCCAACGTCCAACTAAGTTGACATTCACGTCAAGTAACGTTCGAAGGCGCCAAGCTACTTAAATCACTGGCTTTCACGAAGGTAACACATAATGACGTTTTATTTTACCATATATATGCTGGTTGTAAGCTTCCAAGCGAATATGTAATTTGCTTCCCTCTGTCATATATATATATATATATATATATATATATATATATATATATATATATATATATATATATATATATATACACATGTGAGTGTGCACACGTCTCAAGGTTATGCGCAAGGTACACCCTTAGAAAAGGGCAAATGGAGGGTGTTGTTAGCCACCAACAAGTCCCTGCGTAAACAAAGTTATTGTACATAAATCCGCCCTTTCAAGTGCCCTAACTGACGATGGTGCAAGCATCGGTTAATTTTCCTGCTTCGTTTTTGTGCAACGTGAAGTGTATGGCAGGATCGCCTCACAACTGAAGGCGAAATCCAAGTGGCGGAAAGGATCACTTTTTGGGGCTCAAGGAATTCATCGCGAACGCTTTGGTAAGCCTCAGTAGCCATAGGAGTGGCAGCGTGAGGTCTCAACATTATTTTCCGTGTTTTTGAGTGCACTACGCTCCTACTATAATTCCCTATTAGTTTCGCAGTGTGAACAATTCGTTGAAAACGTTTTCTGTGCATCTTTCTTTCTTTTCCACCGTTCAGTCCTCCTTTCTGAGCCCTCCTGAAGCCGCCATTCATCCCACGCCAAGAGCCGGTCTGGGTGGGCTCTTACAGGGACGCTAACAAGGAAAATGTTTTACGTTGTAATAGTAAAAGCCCGTGTCTGACATGGGCTATTACTCATAGCGGGATAAAACGGTGGCAATGCCACCAGCGGTGTGAATGCGGCTCTAGGGTTCCTGTAATTGATGTTGTAATAGAGTTGTGAAAGAACACTCCATAAGCCCAAAGAAATTTGGTGTATCTCATTCGTGTCTTTTAAGTAACTTGGAAATTTACGTTCTCGTTTGTCGCAACACGATCCGCAGGTATTTGTTTTTAAAGACGCATGGTGTTTGCGCGAAAAAATGGCCAACTTGTATACATGTTAAGGATCTTAACAACACAAGGTTATGGAATACTCTTCGCAACGGCGTCTATCATAACTAAGAGTGATCAAATGAGATTGTTACGATGGTTGACGGGCCGAGGCAACGCCCCTCCCGTAGTGAACAAGACAGCCGTACCAGCCGAAGAACGCCGGGTTTATTCACGCTCTGAAATATAATGCAAACGTAAGGAGAGAGGGAAGGTGTGATAGAAAGAGTGCGCACATGCGCACTAAAGGAAATAGCTTGCTTGTGAAGTTCATGGGCCGCCGCATTTCTTCACCCTTAGTAACCAAAACGCACAACAGGTTCCTTTGATCGTGTGAAGCGACGTAGCTCCTGAGGTTGCGCTTCTGCTATTCTCTCAGATGTTTCAGCAGTCCTTGGTTCCTTTAATAACTGGAAACCTGTTGTAGGAAGCCTCGACAGGTCGACGGCTGCTGGGGTCTCGTCTGTGCTCCGCTTACGAACTTGATCCATGTGGCGGTGGACAAGCCCGTCCGCAGTCTTAACATCCAGGAGGCGAGCGCAGGAAGTAGCTTCCGCAGTGCCTGGGGCCCACTTGTCGCCCACGCCATAATTTCGCACGTACGCATAGTCTCCCGGTGCAAAGTTCCAGCTCGAGTCATTCGCAGCTTTTGTAGGGCAGGCTCTGGAAGGAAAAGACATCTCCAGTCTTGTGCACCACCGGTAACCTAATTGCGTCTCTGAAGGAGAAGGGCGTGCTTGGTGTGGTGCGTTTCAATAAATGCACAACAGCCGGGTCAACGACGTTATAATACAACGGACTCCTATCTTCAAGCCTTCTTTGACTGTGCGCACAGCTCACTCGGCTAGGCCATTACTCTGGGGGTGATAGGGGGGTGCCCGAATATGCGCGATTCCATTTCGCTTCATAAACTGCTGGAACTCCGATACTGTGAATGGTGTCCCGTTGTCTGACAACAATGTGCGCGGTATGCCAAAACGGCTAAATATTCTCCTGAGGGCATTAATGGTGCTGTGAGCGTTCGCCTGCGAAATGGGAACCGCCTCAATCCACTTTGTGCGTGAATCGACGACAACCAGCATCATTTTCCCTTTGATTGGTCCCGCATATTCGATATGCCAATGCGACCACTTTTCTCGCGTATCGGGCCAACTTACTGGCTCTTTCGCCTGAGGCATCGGTAACGTTTGCACGCAGTTGTGGCATGTCACTGCAGTGTGCTCAATGTCATGCTCTAAGCCGGGCCACCAAAATAAAGACCTGGTTTTTGCCTTCATAGCGGACACGCCTTGGTGGGCTGCATGTAGTAGTTTTAGCAGCTTCCCTCGCACATCTGTCGGCACTACAAGGCGATGACCCCAGTAGAGCACTTCTTCAGTAACAGACAGCTCATGCCGCTTTTGTAGAACTCTGCCATTTCTTTCGTTTTCATGTCAAAACTGCGCGTCCAACCTTCCCGTGTATAATTGCGTACCTGTGAGAGTACCTCACCAGCGACGGCGAGTGCTTTGAGTTCCTTTAACGGCACGGCAGGCTGATCCCACTGGTCCAGGGTCAGTACGATTTGGGCTTCATCCTCCTGGTCCGCTTCGTCGTGTAACGGTTGAGGTAGGCGGTTCAGAGCATCGGCGTTCGACATGAATTTTCAAGGCTTATGTTGCAATCGATATCGGTAGGCCACGAGTATGATAGGCCATAGCTGAATGCGGGCAGCGGCCATAACCGGCGTTTGCCCGTCCGCTCTTATGACACCGAACAATGGCTGGTGGTCAGTTATTAGTGGGAATTGCCTGCCAAGCACATAATCTCGGAATCTCGTCACATCGTAGACGAGAGCTAATGCCTCACGCTCGATCTGCGAATAATTCTCTTCTGCGGCAGTGAGCGTGCGAGATCGGAATCCCAGGGGCTGATACTGTCCTGCAATGCGATGGAAGAAGGTTGCTCCCACTCCGTAGGGTGACGCATCAGCCTCCAAAAATAGGTCGCTTGCAGAGTCGAAGTGAGTCAGCACCGGAGCGGAACACAAAACGGCTCTAGCCTTCCGGAATGCCTCATCCTCAGGCCCTTCCCAAGACCATTTCGATTTCCTTTCCAGAAGTCGGTATAAGGGGCCAAGGAGCATGGATAGATTAGGCAAGAATTTGTTATAAAAAGTGAGCGTGCCCAAAAAGGACGGAAGCTCCGTAACGTCTCGAGGAATCGGTACCAGCTTAATTGCCTCGAAGTTCTCTGACGGGTGCAGCCCTGCCGCGTCAATTCTATGTCCTAGATACGTAACGGACGGTTCGGCTAGTCGGCACTTGTCCACCCGGAGCTTGATGCCGTATTCCGTGAAACGGTTCAGAACTGCTTGCAGATTCGTATTTGCTGATCATCCGCATCTGCTATTAAGACACCATCTAAGTCCATCTAAGACCTCGCAGAACATGCTAAATCGTTCTTTGAAAAATCGCAGGTGCGGACGCGTTTCCAAATGGCAGTCGATTATAGCAGAAGAGGCCCTTGTTTGTGTATATAACAGCTAACTTACGCGAATCTTCGTCTAGAAGTATACGGTTGTAGGCATCGTGTAAATCCAAGATGCTGAACTGCTCTCCCCCGCGAAGCGGAGAGAAAATGTCGTCTACTACGGGTAGAGAATACCTTTCCATTTCACAAACTGGGTTCAGTGTTACTTTAATGTCTCCGCAGATGCGAACTGTCCCATCGCTTTTCAACACGGGAACCACCGGGGTGGCCCATTCTGCATAGGAAACACGCGAGATGATGCCTACGGCCACGAGTCGGTCGAACTCGGCGGAGGCCTTGTGTAACAGAGTGAACGGAACATTTCTTGCCTTGCAGAACCTTGGTGTTGCTCCGTCCTTTATATGCAGCCGTGCTGATGGCCCTTTCATAAGTCCCAAGCCCTCCATGAAAAGTTCAGCGTACTGCTCCATCACGGTTGCAGCAGCTCCTTGGCTCTCCAGCTTCACTTCGGCTGACTGCGATGTGATGTGAAGAAGCGGCGCCCCTTTTATCTCGAGTTTCTGCAATAAGACACTGCCACAAAGGCCTTCGCAGTTCAGCACTACGATATTGCAGCCAACTGTCGCAGACTTATAGGAAGCCTGCATTTGCCGAACGCCCAGCACTGGTAGCTTTCCAAGGTAACATGAAAGGATTAGCGCAGCCTCAAGAAACGGCGGCCACTTATTACGATGGGCTTTGTATATTGCTTTAGGCACCGCGCAGACAGGCGAACCGGTGTCGATTATCATCTTCAGTGTAATTTCATTCCACGTTACAAGTTTCTGTATGGGCTGAACCAGTCATTCATTACTCTTTACTGACCATATTTGCAATGCATTGCTGCCGCTGACTTCAATTTCAGCTGAACATTCGCTTATCGTTAAGGTTCGATGGGCGGGAACTGTTCGCGAGCATACTCGGGCCAAGTGACCTTGTCGCCCGCATTCGTAACACCGGCGTCTTCGCAGCGAGCACGCAATGGCTTGATGCCCCTGTCTGCCACAGAAGCTACAGCGTTGCACTAACATGCTTCATTCCTTAATATTGCGGCTTCCCCTTTGCGCTGAAACTTGAGCCCATCGACGGCGTCACATAAGCTGTTCACCTGTTGCGAACCTAGCTCTGCGCTTTCTGCTGCAAGAGGAAGTACTTCGGCTTCTGCAAGACTCAAGTCCTTCTTCGCTAGTAGCTGTTTCTGGAAGTTATTCGACCACACTCCGCAAACGATGCGATCCCTCAACATTCCCTGCAACATGGAAGAGACATTGCAATTATGGGCTATTCTACGAATCTCGACAATAAACGCCTGCCTAGAGTCCTTCTTGTTGGCTTCGATGAAAGAACTTCAAACTTTCCGATATGTCGTTGAGAGACGGATCATAGTGCTCATTCAAGGTTGCAACGACTTCTTCATAGCTTAGCGAGCTCTGTTTTCTAGGTGCTACACTACCGCAAAGAATCTCAACGGTGCTAGATCCTAACGCCGCAACCAACAATGCCCTCTTCTTGGCGTCGTCTGTAACCTCGTTTGCTTCAAAGTAAGCGTCGACTTTTACGAGATACGCGTGCCACTTATGTGTGTCCTCTATAAAATTTGGAAGCCTGAATGCCATGGCCGCGGCTGGGCCGATGGGTGTCTTCGTGCCGTGGCTGGTGCCCAGACGTGGTTGCGTATCCGTGGGGGTTCTCGTCGCCACTGTTACGATGGTGGACGGGCGGAGGCAACGCCCCTCCCTTAGTGAACGAGACTGCCGTACCAGCCGAAGAACGCCGGGCTAGTTCACGCTCGGGAATATAAAGCAAAGGTAAGGGGAGCGAGAAGGTGTGATGGCGCACTAAAGGAAATAGCTTGCTTGTCAAGTTCATAGGTTACCACAGAGACATGTTGCTCTAAGAACTACGGTTAATGAAAAGCATGACATCTTTTGTACTGGAGGACTTGCATGCTATACGCTAGGTCTATTCAAGGTCATCTGTTCTGGGTAAGAAGGAAAAGTTGCGAAACAAAAAGAAACTAATAGGTACGGAAAAGCTATCTCGTATACCTGGAAAGTTGCTGTACACCATTGTTTGTGAATCAGGAGGCACCGCCAATGGAGACTACCTCTGGACCACAAGATTAATGGTTTATACAGAAGGTGCTACCGAGACCGTGTGACATCTTCGTATGAAATTTAATTTTTTTCAAATAACCCTTGACTTTTTCCTATAGGCAGGGGAGAGAGAGAGAGTAAAACTTTATTCAATGTAAATAAAATAAGGCACGATGGTTGGAGCCCCTATTCCAGGGCCCCACTGGCACGAGCGGCTCGCTGGGCTTGGTCCAGAAGAGCCAACTGGCTCTCCCGGCCCTCGTCCGCAAGCCATGCCTCCCACTGCCTATTCCTCATTAGTGGATGTTGGTGTAATATGGGACTGTATGTGCGGAGGCCTCCTGGGGCACTCTCATGTGATGTGTTTTAGTGTGGGTGTGTCTGTGCACCACGGGCACTCGTCAGAGAACCTCGTGGGGTGTATTCTGTGTAGGTGGTGCAGGTTGGGGTATGTATTCGTCTGAATACGACGCCAGTCCCTCTCCTGTTCGCTGTTTAAATCGGAGTGAGGATGTCCAAAACGTCTCCGCTCCAGCCTTTGCTGTAGGAGGATGTCACGAGAATTCGGTGGAAGGACGTCGCTAGGCCATGCCGTTGCTCGGACGTTCAAACCTCGAGCAATACGGTCTGCCCTAGCGTTTCCTGCCAGTCGCTCGTGTGCCGGACACTAGACGATAGTGTGGTGCCCCTCTAGTTGAGTGCCTAAAATTTTGATTATTGATTTGGGTGCCGTTCCTTGTAAAAACAGGCGGCAAGCCGCTTGTGAGTCGGATAATATGACAGCCGAATTGGTTTGGCGCTCGGCGTCCTGAATGGCCAAGGCAATGGCTGCAGCCTCTTCCACGCATGCCGAGGCGGTTTTGAAGGATGCCGTTGTTACGTTGTTGTTGCATGTAGAGACTATGGTGAAAGTATCTGAGCTGGCTCGACTGGCATCCGTATAATACACCCCCGGTCCCATGCCAAAACGTTTGTGAAGGGTCTTTGCCCTTGCTCTGCGTCGTCCGGGATGGTACTTGGGGTGCATGTTTTTGGGAATTGGGGCCACCGCGATGTGCGATCGAACATTGCGGTCTATCTGTGCCGTTTCCTCTCCGCAATACTGGGGTCTCTGGGGAAAGCCTAACCTCACCAATACTTCCCTGCCCTGAGTTGAAGAACAAAGTCGTTCTTTCTGGGAATATAACGTCGAGACTGCGTACTCGTCAAAAGTATTGTGCAGGCCCAGTCCCTCGAATTTCTCTGTGCTAGTGCATTCGGGAAGACCAAGGGCGGCTTTGAAGGCTTTTCTTATTATTGCGTTTGCCTGTTTAATCTCTTGGTTTGTCAAGGCCTGATACGGAAGGGCGTATGTGAGTCGGCTAATTACGAATGCGTGAACCAGGCTGATGGTCTCTCCCTCAGTTAGGCCGTCTCTGCTTCTTGCCACTCTCCTTATCATTCTGGCCACGTTTCCTGTGACCGCCTTTAGTTTTTGTAGGGTGTGAGATGTTCCAGCATTCTGCTGTATCCACATCCCCAATATTCTGAGTGTCTCCACTTCACGAATTGGCACCCCGTCGAGAGTCAGAGTGAGCGGCACCCAGTCCTTCTTTCTTGCGTACTTCGCACGCACCTGAATGAATTCCGATTTTTCGGGTGCGCATGCCATGTCCGCTGCCCTCGCGTATTCCACGACTGCGTCTATGGCCTTATAGGCAGGGGACTTCGTGCTATTTTCGCAGTCAGCGCTCGGTCTTAGGCTAAGGTCGACTATGCGGCACAGATGTAAGAACCGGCTGAGCGAATCAGAATACCAGGATGCCCAAAGAAGTATAAGGCTGAAAGGTCTACTGAAGAGATGATTCTCGCAGAAGGTAGAACCATACCGGCCAGCCATCACAGGTTTCAATTGAAGGAAAGCACGACCGCCACGTACTCCATAAGCAATTACCAGGAAAAGTAATTAGTAAACTGGGCGAGGGTCAGCACGATTGAGAACGCAGTCCACGCTGGAAATGAGAAAGATTTGCAAACGACATAAGGGACTGGGCTTAGAAAGAATAAAAAGGGGTATTTGCCCATAGCATAGGATAACACTTCCTTATTCGATGCGCATACCAACTACGGGGGATTGGTGAAGATTTGGATGGCATTAGGAAGACGTTGATATTACAAAGACTCCTAAAGGTGTCATGTGGAAACAGATAAAATATTGTATGACGAAGTTAAGAGAATCGTCTTGAAAGAACTGCGAATTCCTTCACGGCTGAGCAGACATATCTGTGACAGTTTCCTAGAGAGGAGAACCCAAGAGAAAGGACATTTAAAATGGAAAAATTTAAACCAAGTTGGGGGAATGTTGGTTCAAAAATGCCTTTTCTTAAAGTAGAAAACGGCGACAGAATAAGAAAAAATGATCTATGGCTCATGTACTGCACAGAATGGCCAGAGAGGGTAGGACGCCAGACCACCCCTGTGACGATAAATTTTCAATAATGGTGTTCGACAGTGTAACCGGGTAAACATTACTTCAGTTTCTCTGGTGTAAAAGAAATTTTTGTGCCAAGGGAATAGGAAGTGTCGATATTCTGAAAAATTTGATGTCGCTGGGTTCAGGAAGACTAGAGCAATAGCATATCGCCTGAATCTAGTAGCAGTTGGGTAAGCTGTTGCCGGAAGTAGTGAGAGTGCAGGGCCATTGAGGGCTGCTCTCGCGAGATTGTCCGCCATTTCGTTCATGTATGATCCCCTGTGACCAGGCACCAAAAGTTACCCAATTAAATTTATGTGTTAGGCACTAGAAAATGAAGTGTACGTAAAAGGTTAGTACCACTATTTGTTGTGAGCGATGTACATAAAGATAAAGAATCCGTTATTCTGACTACCGTCGACATTGATGAATTTAATTTGCTTAAGGCTAACACTACAGCTAGAAATTCAGCCATAAATACGTATAACTAGTCCGGAATCCTAATTGAGAATAACCACTCTATAGAGCAGGAGCGAAAATGCCAATTATAGATTTTCCTCCACACTGTGAGGCGTCTGCTGCAATGGCCATATTTATAGCTAAACTCAATAAATGAACTTGTAATAGTCCTTTTAATATATTATGAGAGAGAAATTTTGCATCGTTCGGGTAGATGTCATCATAGATGACTTGTAGACTGTCTCGCACATCACAAATATGCGACACCTCCCAAATACGTACACTTAAGGGGTTAATCAATGTTTGTACAAAGACTACCTGTGGTGTCTTTGTACTCGGGTCAGTGTAGTCGGAAAAATAATGCAGGCTGGGAAATGATTATTTTCCAATCTTCTAATAGTTGATTCGTACATATTTAAGAAGGTTTGCACCATCAGCAACCGAAATCAGTATAATATTCAGGGCAACCTGACTTCTTGATGTAATACGTTATTAGCCAAAAACTTCAGTAATCCTCAGCACAATCGCAGGTTTGCCCGCTCAATCAGGACAAGGGGGCATGATTTATAAGCTTCCCACCTAAACATAGCACAAATCCAAATTTTAAAATTGGTCGCACATACATTTTATATATCCTTAGTAGTGAGTCTCTATGCATCCCCGACCGACTGTTGCATAGCTTACGCAGCATGCCAACTGCTCTCACTCTTTCTTTTGCTATATGGTCTATATGGACAAGCCATTTGAGGAAATCGTCATAGACTACACCCAAGTGCCTCACTCACTCCACTTGAGGTATAGTCTCGAGACGATAGGAAAGCGATATACTAACGGGATAATTAAGGGGAAAACCATTATGGAGCAGTTTTTCACGTTAACCTAAAGGCGAATCTTGTTTATCGAGATTTCCATTGCGTAGAAATATTTCTGAAGTGGATAATATAGGGACTGAATATCACTGTCTGGAAACGGACACATTTCTTCCTCTGCAATCATAACCCCACGCTCACATCCTCAACTTCTTCCTCTGATTAATGTTAGCCGCACTCAGCGGTCGTTCGTTTTATAGTTTAAAGGCTTGCTCGAATAATAAAAATATCTAATTTATGCGAACGGCTATTACAAAAATACGTGCGGCAAATATCGGTTGCAATACCGATTATAGAGATCACAAAAGAGAAAGAAAAATTTTAAATATAAGTCAGATTTGTTGCATCTGTTTACGTTCAATAGGTGAAATCCTATTTTGAAATTCACATTTCCTACTTTGCTTACAATGAGTATTACACGACCGGTTGGCGACAATAATTATCCTTCTTAAGATGAGGCAAGTTCTCATCTTATATGGGCCACACAATCAGTCAATATAAAGAAAATTAAAAAATAAACATAAGATATGGAATTACTGAATAAGCAATTTCCATAAGGAAATTAGATTAGTATTACAAATGTTAACTTTCGGGACACTCCTGGTAGCTCTCCGAAGGCCCGCGCTTTAGACCTCATGCAATGACTTGTAATATGCACAAAATAACCTTGTTTAAGTGTATATAGCATGTTATTTTTAGCTGCATCAATCTTTTGAAAATTACCCGTGGCAAATAGTGCAATCCTAACCCTTAGTTATATTACTCGATGGAGTGACCAATACTCCTACGAGAAATAAAAATGCTAATTGAATGATTAATGTAATTACACTAATGTATGTTATTTGTACCTTTTACGACACCTAATTCAATCTAGGAATTGTATCTGGTGTGTTTGCTAGGCATATCAACTGGGAACAAATTGGATTCTTGAAGACAATTGGAAAACTTCGACCCTGAAAATTATCTCGAAACAGGTGTAGCCCTGAGAACTCTTTCAACAACATAAGATATATAGCGTAATGCGAAGGTTGTGGTTTTGGTCCCCACTGGCGATAAGTTATTTTTTCGTACACTTTCATGCCCTATTTTCTTCACGATTATCTACACTTCAGTTGACACTACGGCTGATTATCCCTATGCTTTTCTTGACTCCATTGCCGTGTGACTTTGAATGATCTTGTCACTCGTGTGCCCCGTGTCACCCTCGCCCACTACATAGCGAGGGAAAGGAATTTGGCAGCAATGATGTAACGAGGTACTATCGTTGAGGGTTTATTCTCCGACTGCCTACTCCTAAGCAAGAGGCCTGCTCCGCAGGCCTGATATAGCTCGCGTGCTATATGAGGCCGGCACTTAGAAGGCTATCCCACATTCACCGCCATGGCCGTGAGTGGCGCCGGCTAACACTCCAACGGCTAATCTCGTACATGTACAGCCATACCCCAGAAAGTGGCCGTAATGACGGTTGCCGTGGTATAGCTCATTTACTAAAGGAGCGCCAGCGTCACTCAGAAGATCTGCGCTCGTCTCCCAGCCACTGTAAATTTTCTTTTCATCCACTACTTTGCTTTGTCCCTTTCTTATTATTTATAAATTTCATTTCAAGAAAGCTATTTTTCGTAAGAGTCCTCTGGATTTATCCGCAAATATCTTCATAGTATTGTAACTAACAAGGAATTGAGCCCCTCAGATCCCCTAATCCTTCCAGCTACAGTGCTACAATGTTCGACAATCGTTTACGTGGCTGCCTTGGCGATAATTGAGAAAGAGAGTAAAGGGAAGAACAGTACGTCTATTGAGCTGAACAAAAACAATTCTTATTCTTCAATAGCTCAACGCTTGGCTAGCTAGAGGATGTTCATCTTAAAAATTTCTGTGCTATTACATTACTAACACGGCACTAAATGACAGACGCAAGCCTTTAACGTACCGTTTCGTTGCTAGTTAACGATATGAATGCGCAGCCGTGGCGGTGGTGGTAGTGGTGGTGGTGGTGAATTGTAGCAACAGGCGGGTTTAGCCTGGCGATTAAGGCGGGCAGTTGCTCCGCCCGAGCGTCTCGCACAATACCGCTGAAGGGTTTCACCATATGTCCATCAAACCAGTCTCTCTTAAGAATTCGATGAGGAGACGAAGTTTCTTTGCGGGCTGTATCTATTCCCTCAGGAAATATAAGGTGTTGCAGGCGTGCATGAGGAAGGTCCTTGTTTTGCAGATTCTTCAGGAGCGTGTCTCTTTTATCTTGGAATTGCTGGCAAGACCACAAAAAGTGCTCACTGTCTCCAGCCTCGTTGCATGCCGTACAGTTCGCAGAACTGATTCGCCCTATTTTAAATAACCAGGCCGGTGTATTAGCCGATCCTGTATTTATTCGATATAGAAGTGAGGCTTCCTCTCGGTGCAATCTCTTGGTTACGCAGGGCATATGCGGTGGAACCCAAAGCGACGCAAAGTGATTTCGAATGCCAGATTTTTGCACTTGATTACGCTTTGGAGCCTTGATTTTGTGAGGATGAAAGAGCGCTGCGTATGCAAGCGCATCAGCTTTTTCGTTTCCTGAGATACCAATGTTAGAGGGAAGCCACTGAAACTTTACTGTGAAGCCTTTGTTGTAGAGTTCTTTCACGATGGCTAGTGATTTGCGTGGGAACATGAGGGATGGAAAACCACGGTATACTTGTTGTAATGCGGCCTTTGAGTCCGTAAAGACAACCACATTATGCGGAGGCAAAGTCTTTATTTTGCGCAGAGCAGTAGCTATTGCTACGCCTTCCACAACTGTCGACGAGCTTATACAGCCCAAACGACCAGACCACGTATATCTTAGAGAGCGAATATAGAATGCAGCTGCGCCGTGGTCTTCGTCTGCTTTGACAGAGCCATCTGTGTATACTTGTAGGTGATTCGGGTAAGTCGTCTTCAGGTGTTCCAGGACTAATGACTTGGCTTCTGCAGATGGAATGCAGCTCTTTGATTGCAATCATGGTACACTTAAGTTGCATGTGATGTCCTCAAATGTCCAGGGTGGTTCTATCCTTTCCCTCTGTCTCGACCAGCGCAATCCTTATACGCAAAGCGTGTTCAATGCTGCATAAAAATGTGAACGTGGCCTGTTACCATTACGTCGTAAGAGGGCTCTACTGGGCGTAGACACACTCAATCGTAGTAGCTGGATCATGAGAGCCTTGGAAGCCTGAAGTCGTAGACGACGTGACTCAGCTTCGTAGAGCACTTTCTTGTTTGACGCTGGCTGAGGGACTTCTTGGCAAAGTCGGATACCTTTTCTGTGGATGGCTTCTAAGCGCTCGTATTGGCTGTCTGAGGGTGACATCAGAGGTAGCTGATACAGTATTTGACTCGTAACCAACGCTGTATGTAGCCGTAGCATCGACGTCGGGTTGCCCCAGCGTATGCCAGCGGCTCACTTGAGTACATGTAGCTTGGGTGACGATGACGCCACAACGTGGTCAACACCGCGGTGCCAGAGTAGCCTGTTGTCCAAGGTAACGACCGGAAATCGGACGTTGGTGACTTGTCGAATCTGGCATCCGTCCAAATTCAGCGTCAAGCCTGTAGATTTTCTTTTCACTCCAGGAAATAGTACGAATGATCATTTCTCTGCTGATAGTGATAAGCCAATCGTTGCCAAGTGGCCCTGAATGGCTTTTACTGTTCCCTGGACTATTCGTGCGAGGCGGCGATGCTGGTGGCCGGAGACCCATGTGCAGATACCATCGACATACATAGATATCTTCACTGGTGTTCGAAGGTTTAGTACTCTTGAGAGGCTACTCATGGCAATGTTAAATAATAAGGGAGGTAAAACAATCCCCTGTGGCACGCCGCGAAATATACGTATTTCATCGCTCAAAGTGTCGCCAAGACGAACTCTGATGCGACGATCATTGAGGAACGTATCTATGAAGTGCAAGAGATGACCCGTGACGCATATAACTTGTAAATGGCTGATGATGGCTCTTTGAGACACGTAGTCGTAAGCCGTGTCTGTGGTATTTGTATAACGTCTGGTCGGGTGGCGCGACATTCCGAAATGACCTGCGGTACATTGGGCTATCCTGCATAGAACGGGTAGGTGAGACGGTCTCTTGAGATGTAGATGTGGTGGGCTAGTGTAGGGGCTAAAATAGCGCCCTTTTGAGCTTGCGTCATCAGCCCGGCATGGTCGCGAAGAAATGAGACATGTGGTCCACTGGTTATGTACCTTATGCACTGCATGGCAGCCCCAGCTCCCTTTTCTTTCTCTTATTGTTAACTAGAATATCGGCTATCCCCGTTTGCTCTGTTCCACACAGCTCTTTTTCTGTCGCTTAACGTTTTAATGGCTGGGATCAGACATGAAATAGATAATAGCTGGCCCGTGCCATTGTCCAACTCATCCACGCTGCGGACGTTGTTGAAGGGAGAGACTAGTTCTCATCGAGAACGAAGAATATTGGATTTTTTACAATATCTACATGAGAACGTTAAAGTTCATCAGTCTAGCATGACTGAAAGAAAATGCATACTGAACAGCCGACGACGGCTGCGTTAATACACTCTGTCCTCCCTAGATCTCTAAGTGAGGAAAGACGGCCGTTCAACCCTCGACCGATGGGAGCGTCCAAAGTCATCATCGGCGACCCGCCTTGGGGGGGAGGGTTTACAAACTCACTTACGCACAGGTTTCACTGACCACTCCGAGGTGAGAGTGTTCTCGCAAACAAGGGTCCTACCCCGAGCAGGCGCATCTTTATCCCAGTGTTGATTCCACAGGCTGTGGCCGCCGCGTCTGTCCATTGACTGACGACTTCTAAGACCCATGAGACGGCACCACAGAACTTCCAGGAGTTCCCCCGCTCCAATCAAACCATGAAGGCAACGGTAGCTCCACAAACAATACTTGGTCCGTCGACTGCGTCCAGACATCCCGGTGCCGCTTGGTTGGGGTCGCGGCGCATTGTGGTCTTTATCAAGCGAGTCGTCGCAGCAGACATGGTGGCGCCGATGGGCTGTTGACTCGGCGCATTGTTGTTTTCACAAAGTGTGTCATCGCTGTGGGCCGGGCAGGTTTCGGCGGTCGCTTCTCGTCTAGTTCGCGAGCCCCCACAGGCCGTTCGTAACAACGTTAAGCCAAAAAATTTTTGTTGCATCGCTCCGGTAAATTCACGGTCACGGCGGTCAGCGAAAAGGGCGAGCTCCTATCTGCGGCCTCGCTAGGCGCTGTGACGGCCGACGTGGCAGAACAGGTGGCGGTGGCGCCGGCGATGCAGGATTCAAAAAGGCCGTATATCTCTACACTGACTCACGCGCGGCCGTCAGGGTTTTCGCTTCGGGAATGGTTGCGAGACAGATGGAGGCGATTCTGAAAAACAAGTCCAGAACTAATTGTGACCCCGTGCATTATATTATATGGTTCCTAGCTCACATGGGCGACAACGTGCTGCCGCACCGCCCGAACCCCAATGAAATTGCTCACTGCCGTGCGCGAGAATTAACACGCCGCGACGGCGATGGGGCTACATTGGATCCGGAGGAGCTCGGCCACAGTGACCCCTTATTAACCTTTCGTGAGATCGTCTCCCATTATAAAGAGCAACGCAGGCGCTTCCCGCCTCCACATCCAAATCTATGCAGATCTCAATCGATCACGCTTAGGATGCTTCAGACGAGGTCATATCCCTCGCGAGGTTTCTTAAGCAGGATTTATACAGAAATTGACCCACAGTGCCCGGATTGTGGGGAGGTTAGCACTCTACCTCATATGCTCTGGCAGTGTCCTGCGTTACGGGATACGTCCCTCACCAGCGAACGGGACTGGGACGAGGCCATATCTAGTACGCAACTCAAGCTCCAGTCCATGGCCTTCCAGAGGGCCCGTGAAATAGCGGAGAGGCTTGGCCTCCCGATTCCGACATGGGAGCAGCCAGCGGCGAGCCGGGGGCCCCAACGGGTCTCCGCCGGCTAGTCCCTCAGGACCTCAATAAAAGTTCATTGTCTGTCTGTCTGTCTGTCTGTCTGTCTGCATCGCCCGTTTCGCACTCCTTAATTTGTTCTTGATCGTTGCTAACTTTAAAGTGTCAGCCCTATATCTTAGCACCGGTAGAACGCAATGATTGCACATTTTCTTTGCAACGATCGTGGTGAGCTCGCCGTCAGGATTTGGTGCCGACTCCCGTATGCACTTCAACATTATTTTATTCCCCTTGAAATTTCCTTTCATGATTAGGGTCCCCCCCCGTGTCAGTATTCGATCTAGATAAACGTACTGCTACAAAAACTCTAAAGGCTGACTAGCGATCATGAATTCTTGTTACCTTGCCAGGCTACTGAGCATTACCTTTGTCTTGTGCCTAATAATAATCTGTACTCTTACACTTACGGTGTTGAGATCATCAATCATTGGTTGCAATTCACCCCCAGCGTTGCCGAATAGGAGAAAGCCATCTACAAATCAAAGGTTGCTCCAATATTCGCCGCTGATCCTCACTCCTAATCCTTCGCAGCCTAATATTTTTAATACGTCTAAGCATGCAGTACCCATGCAAAATCGTAATTCATGGATTCATTATTGAAACTGTGCACATACTTCAAGAATGTGATTACTAAAGCGAATGGGAGCATTTATGATTGCTCAATGATTATATAATTACTCTATAATCGCAATTACTAATTAGAATACTCTCAAAACGTCATCCTACTATCAACTTGTGTTTCTTGCAGTAGAGTGTCGATTTCAATGCAATTAAATTGTGTAAACTTGACCAATTTATAAATGGTCATTCATATCTCGTGCCTCTATAGTCTTCTTCATTCGTTTCGTGCCACACTGTGGAAGCTACGCAAGAAATTGAGTCATTACGTATCTCACTGCACGCGTTTTTTGTTCAAGTGTGAAGTCCGGAATGGAATGAACTGTTGCTGCAAATAAACTATTGGTTCTGCATTACAATGCGGCATGTGAGCTTTTCATAGAAGTTTCGGCCGCATATATAGCAGCACGTCAAAAGGCACATCATTGTTAGATGTCATGATATATCATATGAGATATGCACGGTTGATGAAGTGTACCTGTTAACCTCCCGTTTAGAGTATTGTTTTCTCTGTCGGTTGTCGTCTTGTGCTGTGTTTGTTTTGTGCTTGTAGGCTAGGGCTATTTCGACTGCTATCCATACACGCTATGCACGTAACTTTTTATATTTATGTTATTTATCATACAAACCGTAGTGTTCCGAGCAGAAGTGGTTCGGGCATCCAGCTCAGCAGCCGAAGGGCATGGGGCTGACATTTCGCCAAAGGAATTGTTTTTTATCTAATTCTTATTTAACATTTTAGAGCTTGCATCACATTATTATTGTGGGGCGTCTTTTGAGCGTCATACTGTATTTATGAGAATAAACCCGACATCGCGGATGATGTGCACATATTCGCCAGTCTGTGCTTTGCTCAACACCAACAGCGCCCGATCGGACAAGGCCGCGTCGTCATGCGTGATAGACTGGCGCGACGGGTTGAAAAAAAAATATGATACAGAAATTCAACAAAACGCAAAATAATCCAAAGCAGGCCACTGTAGCCGTAAACGCACTTTGTTTATTTTTAAGGACTAACACTTTGTTTTCGTTTATTATTAAGCAGAAATAAAGAACAGTTTCCCTTTAGTAATGGCACACACCGAATTATTTCTTCGTTAACACGCAGCCACGGCAGAATTTATTGCTGACCTCCACAGCGTTGCACGCGATGTGCGACATGAATTTGTCCCTCTTCTGTCGCGCGAACGTTTTGTGGCGTCTGAAGGTTCGGATGACGTGGTAGATGGCGGCACTGTGTAGAGTTTCTCCGGCACCTAAATAAATAAATAAAACTGAAGAATTACGAGTGAGGCAAGCTTGGAAAAATATTCGTCCTATACATCTTCTTCATCGAATCTTCGAACCAGAAGTGACGTGAAATAAAAATGATTACTCTGATCACTTAGCGATACTTTGTATTTACTCGTTTCAACAGTCAAAGCACTACACATAAAAAACCATGCTGGCACACATTAAAACGTCATTAAAGTCTCAAGAATGAAAATTTCAACGTCTTGCTTGCACATTCTATCCATTTAAGTGATTAATCAAAATTAAATAATTCAGTGGAATCTGAAAGCTTTTCGATTAAATTGAAGATTATCTGAAACAATTTCTTTTGAAGTTCATTTGGAGATATATTTTTGTGCGCGGTGAACAGGTTTGCCAGGGTCGAAGACGCCTAGGTGTGGCGCCGGAATATCTTTGAAGAAAAGTGCAGTTTTCGTCTGCATTTTATGCAGCAAGCCTGTTCTGCAGCAAAATGGATCGTCAGGAAGTTATGTGTAGGATGTTCTAACAAATATCAATTATTGGCTCAATTGTGAACTAAAGTAAAATTTGAGAATTGTACGGACAAAGTGAATACACAAAACTTCTGCCTAATTGCTGCTACTGAGTGAAGGCGCACGGGCTGCACCGGCTCACTCCTTCACGCGTTAGGATCGCGATGAAAGCAAAATTACCATCCTAAAATAATTATTTCGCTCTTTCTCTATACGCAATCTCAACATGTAACCGCGAACACTTGAAAAAAAGAAGTATGCAGATACAACCAACATCCAAGAATGGATGCCTTCGTGAGGCGCTGAAATAAATATGGCGAACATGAATACACGTGTATTCTGCAGAGCGTTTTGTCCCACTGCGAGAACCTGCCTGCCAGTGCAGGCGGCAGGTCGCGCAGGTCCCCACTAAATGGCCGCGTTCACCGGCTCACCCTCGCACGATTCCACTCACGCATAAAGCATACGACGAGCGGCGACGAACTTATCTTCTTTGGACTTTGTGTAGAGCGTCACGGCGAAGCTGATGGAGACGCTGACGGCGGCATAAGTGCGCCTTGAGTGCCCATATATAGAAGATATCGAGTCAAATTTGCAAATTGTAGATGATGTGTTGTCTAAAGGATCGCTTTGCGTTATGGGAAATCTTAAGTTGGACAAACAGGGCATTATTTTCAGGACTGGCTGCGTGAGCATAGCAATAATGTTAGGTATAAAAACATAGCAGGCGGTTCTCTTGCTTCTCACAGGAAGATTGGTGGTGGCACCCCTGACTTCAGCAGATGTACGGTTATAGGACGTCCTCATAATCAGCTGACATAGCTGAAGTCATAGCAAGATTAGGGCGGATGTGTGTAAAGTCGCCGTCTTCAGTGTCAAAGAAGTCACATTTCTAGGCTTGCTACAATGTGCAGAATGAGTAGCGTGGGTATTCTTGTTTGCACTGGGTATATAGGCTTACAAATTACATATACGGTGCTTACATTAGCTTGCGAAACCTATACTAAGGAGCGTGTATAAGTCACGGAATAAATCAATTGCAAATTCAGCACCACCCTGTGTCCTGTTTCGGTATGTTCGTCCTTTTTCTTCACTCCTTATGACATGCACTTATTCCTGCAATTGTTCATCAGTAGAGCGTAGTATTGGCCTACTTTGTACATAGTATTTGCTTTCCCGCACCCTGCGTAATCCACAATTCATTCATTCATTCATTCATTCATTCATTCAAAAAGGTTTACTTGCCCATTTTTTTATGTTTGCCCTAATAGTATGCTCGAGTATATAGTGTGCCCGAGTATACAACTTTGTACACCGGCTATGAACAACTGGCCATGTGTCACGGTACATGTGAACCTTCTGGACCAATGTCCCAGAAAGTGTGGGCGCCACAGGGTGGGTGTCCGGATAAACAAACTTAACAAGGAGAAAGAAGTGAAGTCGTCGACAACACGAGCAGCCCAGTGGGGAGAAAGAGCGAAAGAAAAATGACACAGCGTTCTTCAAACGAGCAGCGTCGAGCTACATAGATGGGAGGAAGTCAAGTAAAATCGTTTCAATAAACATCAAAGAAACCTTTTCACCGGTCTTCACCCGCATGCGTATGTATATTCGAGGGATCTTTTTGTGTCCAGCCAGATGTAATGTAGGCGAAGATTTAACTCGCACAGCAATTAATAGCAATGAACCCGTTGTGGGAGTCACGTGTTTTTAATGAAGACGCGAATTTCTTGGACCGATTCTTTCGAGGTCCGCGTGTGCCGACAAGGACATCACTATTTCTTGATGACTCTCGCAGGTTAGGACAAGTTCGTTTCCTTTTTGCCACTGTTTTAAGGTTGCTTTAATATCTTCAGGGGCGAAGTACTTTCGTTTTCAGGCATTCATGACAGCTGTCTGAAATGAGCGATTTGTAATTGCTGCCTTTTTTTTTACGCGCCGCAGTCGGGCATTTCACTAATGTTCCGCTGGGGCCTTACTACAAGGCGCTGTGTCATTAAAGCCCGACGGGTAATTAGCATAAGCACTTCATACCAGATGCTTCGTTTTTTAGTCCCGCGTTCAGGTCCTGCGTTCCCTTACTTTCGCTCGTGCTCTGTAATTGCCCGCGTCTTCGGCGCCGTTCTCGTGGAGCGAGTCTTTCTCCCCGCTAAGCTTTCTCTTGCGTCTAGTTGCATGCGCTGAAAGTGCTGTTCTATGTTATTATTCGCATCATTCTTTTCTGTGCCTTTTCCGCCGCTATAAATCTTTATATATCTTCAGTTTATACTCGGTAAATGGTGGTCTGCCCTTCGAATTTCTTTTTCTTGTTCGTGCGCAAGACCTGCTTTTCTAAGACGCAGATGTTTGGATTCAGCGCGTCTCGAAGGTGCGAAGGAAAGGAGGACTGGAGTCAAGATGGAAAAAGCCACTTTCTAATGCCACATCTCTTCCGCCCCAGCGAAGGGATAATGAACCATTGTGGATGCATTCTGCACAGATTTTGATATTATCATATCATTCAAATCGGAACAGGTACCGTGTGTTGTGTAGTTACTGTACACGATAAAAAAATGTGGGAGTCGATGTAAGCGTAGCCCTCGGTATTCTTTCATTTTAGTGGCGATAATTAGCGGTGGTATTCATGACGAATGTTTATTTTTTCAGCGTTTATTGCGCTATAAGTGTAATGATTCGACGTTATACGTTACCTTGCGTACACCGCTGCTGTTTGTCTGCATAATAAACGGAACACGCTGTGACACCTGTTTGCTTGATGCGTTGTTGTGCTCCATTGTTCACAGCCTCCGAGAAGGCTAGCATGGTCATTTCCTGACTCGGCACATCGCATCACGGCAGGAGTGTTAAAGTTCATTTTGAATTATTAGGCTGCACCTGAGAAAAACACAGTAGTATTATGAGGCCGGACATATTGGGGGAATCCAGAATAATTTTGACACCCTGGGTTTCTTGAGCATGCGCCGAAATCTAAGCACAATGATGCTGTAGTATTTCGCTCCTGTCAAAAGGCCACTGTTGTGATCGGAATGTCACCCGCGACATTGAGCTATGCTATAAGCGCAAAGCTGCCGCGGTGGACACGGAAGTGTTGATCCGACGTGTGGCCGATTCCGTTGTGTCTACTAGACGCTACGATGCTTTAATGCGGCTTTGCGTCTCCACGCCCTGTGTCGGTTGTCTGCTTGAGAAACTGGTCGGGAGTTTATTTTTCAGAAATAACTGAAACCTGCCGCACCGCACCTTACATTTCGAGAGCTTTAGCGGGTCGTGCATTTCGGCAAATGGAAGCAAACTGGGTGTATCACCGGCTTTCGGAGCTGCTAAATAAAGGGCCTGCACGGTTGCAGAAATCTGGTGGCACAGACCTCAGCGAGACAAACAGAGAACTACTATTGCAGCAACTCAGTGTAGTCTACTGCTCTGCCGGTCTAAAGTTTTGGCAGCGGCGTAATCGTGTTGCTGCTTAATCTTTACACCAGCAGCGAAGTAAAATTTCTTGGTTACTTCAGTATTAGCTCTGTGTTTCTCTCGTTGAGCTCTGTTCCACCAGATTTCTGTAACCGTGCGGGGCGTTCACGTAAGTGCCTCCGCTAATCGCGTAAAACGCTCAGTCCGCTTGAGTTTACCAGAATACTGGGTATGCTATACGTTTTCCATTTATTCATTTAGTACTCAACCGCTGTCGTGTGTAATAGCAGCCATTTCTCGCCTCCTGACGTCGCCTTTTCCCCCTCCCACCCTCTCTCCATGCATGCGGGTCAGGAGCGGCATTTCACTCATTTCGTGAGTTCGTCAGTTCTACAGATTCTCTGCCCTCTGGGCTGTTGCAGGTTAGTACAAAGGTAAGCGCTGCAGTTTCTACAATGCTATGTGTTGGTGTCACGAATAATTACAGCAGTCAAGCATGTAAATTGGTTAGCCCCGGGGAGCAACGGCATCGCAGCGACGCGATGAAAAGGCCGAAACTAGTTTCTCGTATCATCTTTCCTCTCTGCCACAGTCCTGTCATGTACTCGTGCATACAAACTCTGAACCAGCTCCTTACGCCCCGTGCATGACAGCGATAGCAGCAGCAGTAGTGGAAAAGTTGAAGAAAGGGGCGAAGAAAGCTTCGCTTTAACATAACTCCTCTCTTGCGGGAAAGCCTAGAATTTATATTTTCCTTTAAGGGTCGACCGTTTACTTCTTGATTGATTGATCGATCGATCGATTGGTTAACTGAGTGATTCATTTCACAGACAAACAGACAGACATACACTTGACTGATTCTTTTAACGCCCAAGATGTAGGTCCTGTAAGAGGTGTCGTAGGCTAGGGCTCGACCACGTGGAATTCTTCAACGTGCACCGAAAGTGGAACGCACAAACATGCTCTCTTATTCTGTCTCCACCTGAACGCCATTGCCGCGACTGGGAGCCGATCCTCGGCGCCCAACTGGAGAGAACGTGATACCCACTGAGCCATCCTGACAGCGTAATTAAAAAAGTTGTAAAAACCTGGACAAGAACGTTACTAAAATCCGAAAAAAATGTTTTGGACATAAAACACCCCAGAAATCGGTACACCCTTTGGCACAGTGCATGTGATATCATAATACGTTGCTTACTTTTATTGGGATCAAAATATTTATATTACTCTGGCCATGACAACATGCTGCTGCATTTCTACAGTTGGAATAAATTGGGAAGTATCAAAAGTGAATATACACAACCAATATTCCAGCAACCTACTTTTTGGCGATGGTATTGCTCTGTTCAGCAACGCTGGGGACCAATTGCCACCAATCTTGAGGCCCTTAAGTAATGTTCAATAGCCTGACGCTAGAAGAATTCATGATCTGCTGTCAGAATCTACAATCAGCGGAAAAGTGCGTTTATCTAGGTCAATTACCAAATAGGGCCTGATCATGAGAGGGAAATTTACAGAAGAATGAAAATGGGTTGGAGCGCATACTGACGGCGTTACCAAATCATGACCGGGAGCTTACCTCTATCCTTAGAGAGAGAGAGGGGTACAACCATCGCATTTGACTGGTACTTGCACATGGAGCAGAACTTTGGATGTTAAGAAAAAATCTGCAGAAGGCTTTTAAAGATGATTCTCGACGGCAATGCCTTAAGCATTTAATCAATATGGCGACACAACGTATCGCCACCATGCAAACGAGTTACGTATCAGGCGTGGAGTGTAGCGGCGCTCCTCTTTCGCTCTTCCCTAAGAACACTCGGAAGCATATAGTGGAGCGACTGTGGAGCCTATGCATGGCCTCCAAAATTTATTGCACGCCTACGCGTGCGAACGCTCAGAAACAATTCACGCGGCAACCGGGTTCCTCTCTCGCGCTTCTTTTTGGACACGCTGTGCCATTTATGGACATGGCCGAGAAGCCCGCGGATGACTTCTGAGATGGGTAGCGCGGCACTGCGGTTCTCTGGATTGCCGCAAACTCACTGGCTCATACTCAGTGACCCAAGTTAGAAGTTTATTGAAGAGCGGTACATTCCCAGTGCATTCATGGCGCAGCTCGCTAAAGTGTTAGTCTGAAAAGCATCCATTGAAAATCGGCAGATACCTAGTCCACTTGAGACACAGTCTGCGAATGCGTCGAGTTGCCGTCCTTCAGCAACCCTTGTGACGTGGATTCGGTTTCACCTTGAGTTGAAGAAATTAAGGGATCTTTTTTTCATTGTAGAGGGACACATTCCCAAAGACACTTACCTAGCTACCCAAAGTGTCGTCACAGATTTTCATTGAAGAGTGGCAAAGACCTACTGGAACATATCCAGTGATCCAGGTAGGCATCAAAGAGGTTCATTGAAGACAGCACATACCGAGTGACACATACCAAGTGCTCCAATGCGGCGTTAAATAGTTTATTCTAACATCAATCCCTATCCAGTGCTGCGTCTGCAGTGACCTATGTCGGTGAGAAGCAGGTTCGCCGAAGAGCGGTACATATGCACACATTGCCACATACTCAGTGACCCAAGTTGGTGCAATATTTGGTTTCGAATGCTGTTTCCTAAGCACAGCAGCTCGATGCGCTATAGACCATACACTAGCCATTGACTCAGCTAGGCGGCAAAACGCCTAGATAGAGATATAGATGCAAGCGTAGCGCCCGGAAAGTGAGAAGTACCCCAGGAATGCTAATGCGTGTGAAGTGGAGCTGGGCAGGCTATGTAATGCGCGGGGCTGATAACCGGGGGCAGTAGAATGGCTCCCAAGAGTTGAAAGGGGAGGGCAGTCGAGGGTGTCATAACATTAGGTGGTGTGATACAATATGGAAATGTTCAAGCAGAACTTAGAATTGGATAGCTCCTGGCAAAAGTGATTGGAGATCACTGAAAGAGGCCTTCGTGCTGTAATGGACATAATAAATGGAATAATGATGAGGATAATGACGATGAAGATGATCGAAATAAATTGTTAAGAACATCCCAAGTGACTGCTTGCTCAACCTGTCTTTTCTCCTTTAAGTTATTCTTGATGTTGGCTGGGGAAGAAAAGCAAGCACTGCTCCGGTATAAATGGGTACTTACGAGTGCTTGCCGAAGCCGCAGAGGTATGTCTGCACATCTATATTAAGCGCATATAAGGATCACAAAAAGGAAGTTGTGATGTCTGAAAGAGACCTAAACAAGCGATTCTGTTGTTTGCGTGGGTTCAGCGTATGTAACATTGCGTACTTGATAGACAACCCCATGAACAACCCATAAACGCTTTAGATCCATGTATAGTAGAACTCCATGCAGAATGTGCTACAGTAACACGCAAGGATCAATGCACCGCTTGCGATAATGCAATATAGTTCGATGGATATACGGCAAAGCTCTGACGTGTGGTAAGTAAGTGCCTGGAATGAAAATGGTGCTATGCACATATGAACCTCCCTACCTCTTACGGGATTCCACAGAAGTAATTTCCATAGAAGTAATTCCACAGAAGTAGGTAAGTTGCGATAAGCTAGACCTTTCACCTTAAAAGCTCTTCTAAAAGAGGAAGCGTACCTATTATGAACATTTGCGGCGGACGCCGCATGTCACTTGATGCGCATGACCTAAATTTGGAGCTCTAAGAGTTCTCGAAATTTTGAAACATTTAGAGAGATTAGAGGACACAAATATTTTGGACTCGTAGGCTGAGAAGCCACTAGTTCTCCCTGAGATAGTTGAAATATTACCTGCAATGAAGTAGCAAAGGATTACAATCACGTCTATTATATCATTGAAAACAATAGTGAAACCCGGAACAACATGCACAATCTGTAATTTTCTGTAACAACGGCGTAAATGCCTATTTCGTCTCGGGACATAAACTTGGTTGAAAAGCAGGTGCAAGCAGTTTGATTTATGCATGTGCTTAGCTGGCACTAACAGCGGGGCATTTTTTTTTTCGAAACGGGGATATGTCCAGGAAATTCCAGCTCCAGTAATAACATTAAACACTCCAGGTCGCTGCACAAACGAAGTTGTCGCTTAGCGTTTCTTGCTTGCGCTTGGCACAGATTGTAATTTCGCAGTCAACCACAAAAGTTTACGGACCACGGCAGCTCGTAAAACATTGCATTTCTGAGCAGCCTCTAAAAGTAACCAGTAAAAGCGTACATCACTATGTTGTCCCCATTTACTAGCAGCAGCTGGAAAAGAAAACACAAAACTCTGTTTTGAAGGTGGGATATATTCAGATTTTTCTTAGATGCCGTTGGCGGTAAAATTTTGTGGGTGGATGCACAATAAAGAAGAACAAGTGCGTATCTGGTTATTCCGAATTGAAATTGCAAACTATGGAATATTTCATTGTCTTTCTTTCCGCTTCTCACGCGCACGAATGCATGGGCGCTTCGCGTGTGACTGGGCTGTTCTAATTACTGAAAAATTAGAAAATAACAGATAAAACATGCAGCAGATGGGGTACACCTTTTAATCAATGTTGCTCCAGAGACGGCGACTGAATCGTTCAAGCCTGTTCTCTCGCTGAAATGATTGTACCTGAGCGAGCGGCACCGCAACTTCGTTTCTGTACCCTCGTCACCGACTTCAGGCAATCTACTCAAAAGTGCGACGAGAGGCAGTTTTTCCGCGCTCAGCGAGCCTCAAGAAACGCAGCAGCCAAATTATTACGCGAATAAGGCCATTGGAGCGAATTTCAATCTCGCTGACGCACTTAAATACGTCAGTGCTGGCTACAAGTCCTGCTGTTTTTTTTTGTGCAATATTTTTAATGCCATAGACGAGATGTGAATGAAAAAAACGGATGTATAAATGAGAGGTACGAGGAGGAGGCGGACAGGTAATGAGGTTGGCTAGAATTCCACTTGGTTCTCTGCCGTACGGTGCATTGCGCAAAAAGATGGCGCTTCTTCATAACAGGGATCATGTGGCGTTTCCGACATTCTATGACTACGCAGAGAAAGAAGTGGATTATGTATCTCTGCTAGCCGTGCCCTGCGGAGCGAAACAGTTGAAGCATGCGGAATCGGCGCAATATGTGCAATTCAACAACCTTTCGGGCGAACAATTCCTTGCTCGGGCCGTAATTGGAGATTGGGTAAGGGTTCCAGCCAGTGCTTCAAAGTAATTAAAGCTTGGAGTCTAGATGACTCAGCTAGCCACGATTGTGGGCTGCGCAATAAACGGGATGCCTTCTGGCTACTGTTTGTTGCGATGCCGTGCTGAAGCTGTATCGTCGTTAACAACACGAAGGAAGTCTTACAGGAACATTGGCAACAATTGAAACCTGACTTTCGCGCAAGTTTGGAAACAATGGGAAGTATCCATAGACTAACTTTGGCGTTTTAAATGTATTTTGAATTTATTTCGTTTGTTTTTCTACTTTAGTTATTTGTGAGACAGAAACTACCTCCGAATGTGAAGTTTTACATGAGGTCTGGGCGTGTTACGAAATTCTTAGGTATGCAAAACTTAAATAACTAAAGAACGAATGGCGTCAAGACTAGAGATGGCACACGGCCGCTTAAAAGGAATAGAACTAGAAATTATGTAGTTGCTTGCGTGACCATATCGTACTCATATTTCACAAAAATGTACCAAGTCCTAATATGAATTGTCGTTGGCAAAGTACACAGGGTGTTAGATCCTACCCGAACGTGAACCGAAAACCGTACTTGAACGGCAATTAGGGGCTGAACTCAACCTGAACCCGAAACTATACTTTTGGAAGGTTCGTCAGACTTCAAAAGGCTTCATTCTAGATGTTTTGTCTCGTCACTTCAAACTACAAATTTCTGACTCACAAGTTTCTCGAGCGCACATCTTAGAATCCTACACCGATAAATAGACTCGGCCACTTATCATCAACTTTCTTTTGTGTAAAGTCAAGGATGCAAACTGGGCGTAGAAACATGAGCTCAAGGGGACTGGTGTATCAGCTAGTGAAGATTTTGGCAGAGCTATGTGAAACTAGAGGAGAAGACTAACAATACTTTAGAAGGCAGTCTGGCAGTCATAATGACTTCGCAGGAATAAACTGATTATGAATCAACAAAACGTACGCTTACTGCGCAGCAAGTGACAGCATGCGCGAAACTGCTTTGCCACAATCGGCAGAGGCGCAAGATAACACGACCACTGTATCTGCACGTGTTGGCATTTCTAGTGCATCATAGTTATGTCTGCCTAGGTCCCGCTCCAAAGACCCCTCTATTTTTTTTTGCAATGTATGAAGCATCGTGAATAAACGCGCTGAATTGTATTCTGCTATTGATTCGTGCTCTGCTGATGTTATTGGTCTGATGGAGACTTATCTTTCTGCAAAATTTAAATCTGAAGAAATTTTGGACACTGAAAGGTGCTACAATTTTAGCGATGTGGTTGCCAATACTCTTATTTCTCATGTCATTCCAACTGTATCTTCGCTTGAACTTGCGTGTGTTCGTGTGCTCATCGATTCTCGCGAATCTGTATCTGTTATCGGTGACCAACTGCTTCATTGCCCTTCTCTAAAGACCTGCACAATGTTGTCAATAAGCTGTTCGTCAGAAACCTAAAATCGTCCCTCTTCATGCTAGACTTCAATTTTTCAGACATCAGGTAGAAAGGACACTCGGTTTCCTTAAAACACAACTTAGCTGGAAGCAAAGTTTTACCTTTTCGTCAGCACTTCAACTTACCTCAGCTCCTTCACTTTGCCACTCGCATAACTCCCTCTTCCAGTAACATTCTAGACCTTGGTATTTATTACTACACCAGACCTAGATTCCTGCTTAAATTGTTCACCGGGAATTAGCGGTCAGCCTATAAATCACTTTACTCTGGGGGCACGTCTGGCCACCATGAAAAAAAAAGACCCGAGTCAACCAAGATTACAGCAAAGCAGGCATTACTCGCATGAATAGGGAATTGCAGGTCTTTATTGATCGGTTTTTTGTAGGTTTTGAGCAGTGATCGGCTGAGGACAACTGGTTGCTTTATAAAGCGAACTGTAGTCTCTAATTGATCATTTTGTACTGAAAAGAAAAGTTTCGTTGAGTCCTCGCTCTCCATTGTTTAATAACAAGTTAAAGCGCATGTGCAACAACAAAAAAGTGGATATTTCGACGCACAAAATTAAAAGCAAGAACAGATGACAGGTCTTGGTATTAAAAATTTCACCAAGGATTCTGTACTGCTCTTTCAAAAGCTAACAAGGAAATCTTTAATAAAACTCTCCCTTTGCTACGGCGTTGTAACCGCCGTAAATTTGGGAGCATTATTAACGGTAATAAAAGGACACATTCAATTAATCCTATCTAATGGTTCAGTAGTTCAAAGCGAATGCTGCAGCTTTTGAACAATATGTTTGTTACTCATTTTCATAAGACCACGCCCACAGTACTACCGCGCATATACCAACAACTAACCTCTTACTAATGAATCCCATCGCTACTGATGCAGTTGGTGTTGAAGGGCTGATTGTCACTTTAAAAGTGCCTTCAATGGCCGGTCCAAATAGAATCTAGTTCAAAATGCAGAAGCGTACACAAGTTTATTCTGCGTTGATATCGTCAAAGCTTTCATTACAGACGTTTACACTGTCCTCTGATCGGAAGATAAGGAAGACGGTCTCTGGGTATAAATCTGTTGATCAACCAATAAGTACCGTCCCATATCATTAACATCGATTCGAATAAAAATCTTAGAACATATAATATGCACATACCTCATTGACTTTCTTGAGTTCTATTCTTTCTTCAGTATTTATCAGCATGAATTCCGTAAAGCAGTTTCGTGTGGAAAGCAATTGCTAACGACTTATTCATTAACACGGATCATGACTTTCATACTCATTGCATATGTTTGGATTTCGTTAAAGCGTTTGACTCCGTCTCACGCGATCTACTCATCTCCAACGTTAATCCACTTAGCACTTAGGAGCCACTTAGCAGCTAAGTTTATTACACATAAACATACGAAGCATAAAGAAAAACTGGGACCAGTTATGTGCTTATCTAAACACTCGGCAGACAAGAGAAGATAAAATCGTCTTGACAGGGGTTAATCTCGATGCAACTCAACAAAGCTTTTACAGCCTTGCTGGGTACTCTCGGTACGCTTGGTGTCTACAAAACAGAAAAGGAGGAGGGGTGGCCGTGTTTGTGAGCGATACCTGGTTGTCATATGAAATTCAGGTATCCATAGAAAACGCAGAAATGGTGGTTGTCTCTCTTAGCAAGATGGATACAACTTACATTGTATGTGCAATATACAGACCACTTAGCACGAACATTCCTTTATTCCTCGAAGAACTAACCTGACTCCTAAAAAAATATATGAATTAGACGCAGTTTATTTTAGCGGGAGACCTAAATATAGATATAATGCTAAACTCAAGGACGGTAGTTAGAGACTACTTAGACCTACTGGCTGAATTTGGCTTAGTTAACCTCATTAATAACTGTACAAGTGAGGAATTTTTAGTTTCCAAGGTAACTACATCATGCATCGACCACATAATTGTCCCCATAGCAAACAAACACTGTTCATCAGGAGTCACTAAATTAAAGCTTGCAGACCACTACTTTGTGGCACATGTAACCGTGAAAGAAACTTGTAACCACGAAGACAATGCGAACATCAGACCTAGAATCAGGAATATTTTAGACAACAGGGGTATAGATAAAGCTATTCGGAACACAAACTGGAATGCTATATTACCTCTGGATCACATGAGGCTATATAATATATTTCTCGAAAAGTTCCACCTCATACACGTGACGTCCTCCAAAGCTATAAAAATAAACCAAAGAAAAACGGACAATTGGATAACGCAGGATATCATGGAGTTGTGTTACTTAAAGGATAAAGCTTGGCAGAACTCTAGAAAGGACCTTGAAAATGTAGCACTTAGGCAGGAATTTCGCATATTCCGAAATATTGTAACAGCCAAAACGCTACAGGCAAAAAGAATATACCTATCCCAGCAGTTTGCGCTATACAGGAATGATGGAAGAAAATATGGAAATTGGCAAACAGTTTAATGGGCCGCGTCAAACAGGCTACGATTGAGGAGATCATCGACAAAAACTTTCCAAAGAAGAAACACAGTTTTTGTGTGAACTGTTTAACGAGACTTCCATTCAGGCAACAGATAAGCTGCGCATTACTCACGGTACGAATCGTCTCGAATATAATTCAATACTTTCATGCGCACAGACAGCGTATCTTCCTGAGATAACAAAAGCTGAGTTATGGAATATAACAGGTAGAAGGAAGATATCCAAACCACCAGGTTTTGATAAGATCCGCGTACGAGATCTGTACTACAACTTTAACAAACTAAAAGGTGTGGTTCTCAAAAACTAAACGGAATATTAGAAACCGGAATGATGCCCAAAGAATTGAAAATTTCGATAGTGAGACCTGTGTACAAAAGTGGAAAGAAAAGTGACTGCGCAAACTATAGACCGATTTCTATTATACCTGCCCTGGCTCACATTTTGGAAAAGCACGTGGCTTCCGTTATGCAGTCTTTCTGCGAAAAATGTTCATTAAACAACCCGGCACAATATGGGTTCACAAAGGACCGGAACACAACTACGCTCTTAGAAGATTTCTCGGATTACGTTAACACTGCGATAGAAAACAATCACCTTATCCTAGCGTTGTTTTTAGACCTATCAAAGGTATTTGATACTATTGATCACGCCTTATTGTTGCAAAAGCTGGACAACTTAGGTTTCAGGGGCCGATTTCATCAATTCCTTGAGGGATATTTGACAGACAGATCACAGTGTGTTACCACTGAAAACAAATGCAGTGAATTTAAAGGAATAAAATTCGGTGTTCCGCAAGGAACTACTCTGGCCCGTTACTATTTAATAACTACGTCTCTGAACTGGGTTTTTTGAATTTAAGATCTAGAATCTTGCAATGTGCAGATGACAGAGCATTAGCACTAGAACTCACTGGTCTAGATCTTGGGTGCACAGTGCTTCAACAGGATGTGTGCAGGGTAATAGACTGGCTGACGCAAAATTCAATATATTTAAATCGGCAAAAAACAAAGCTTATCTGTTTTAGAAGCCCACACAAACGAATGCTCCTAAGAGAGTCTCTCTTTTTACATAACTCCCATTGCGCTCCTTGCACATGTAAAGCAATACCATTCGAACATGCAACAAAGTATCTCGTAATAATATTTGATGAGCATATAACATAGAATGATCATGTGCAGTATATATGTAACAGGCTTAGAGCTGTGTCTGCGATGATGTACAACCTAAGAGATAAAGCTTCGACGTACTTGAGGCGCACCATATACATGGCGTTGGCTGAATCTATTATAACCTACGGTATTACATTGTATGGAACTTGTTCTGATCACAAAATGGGAGCCATAAACCACATAATTCAAAGAATAGTAAACAGTTTAACCTGCGGAACTTTGGTGCAACAGGCTGACAAGGAGGAACAATACAATAGGCTTGGCATACTGGAAATGCGTGAACTATTTTATTACACTGTGCTCACACGTCATTACTATGCAAAGGATTTCAAAGTACCTGTCATGAAAAACGTTGCCCTAAGAAAGACAGAAAAATACATTAAGCCACGAGACTTTACATATTACGGGAAAAAATTAAGGCGACATTACGTGCTACAGATATTTAATGAACTTGGAGAAGCGCTTGGAAATTTCAAAACTAAACGAAAAATAACTAAATCAATAAGGAAATGGTGCTGATCTTTGCAGATAAATTACTGATGGCCTCTTGCATGTGGAAGGTTGCTTTTCTGGATTTGCTCCTTAGATGTTCTGTGAGTTGTGATATGGCTCATTGTCAAGCTATTATGGTGACCTTTATTTATTTATTTACTTAGTTTTATTTTGCTCGAGTTGTACTCATTGTGTCTCTATAATTTTGTATATTATGCTTAGTATGTAGCAGTATGCCTTACTACACTGTTTTGTGGTACACGTTCGATGATTCACTGTCCTGCCTGAACAACCAACAAGCATGCTGTGCATGGGTTGGACAGGAAATGAAAACCTATGTACCAAATGGAGATGAATAAAATTTTGATTTGATTTGATTTTGATTTTTGGTAGACCCCAGTGTACTTGCATGGATTAAGGAATTTCTCTGTAACGGTAGTCCGTATGTGAAGCCTAATTACTTGTTCACCTAATTCTGCCATAACATGTGGTGTCGCGGAAGGTCCCTGTTGGCCCACTGCTCTTTGTGATTTGTATTACTTATGTTCCTACTTGCTTCTCTTCCTCAGCTATCCTAACGTTCGCAGATGACTGTAGTTTACCAGAAAATTACTCACCATGCCAGTTATCTCAATCTGCAACGTGAATCAGACAGGTTATTTGTATGGTACAGTAAATGGCTCACGACACTTAATACAGTAAATGTAAAAGCATGCGAGTTTCTCGTCACACCATTTCTCGTTGTACACGTACTTACTCCCTCAACGGTATATAATTATCATGTTTTGACAGTTCGTGTACGTCAGTGATCGACAGTGAAGTGCACGTTTTGGATATGTAACTAACAACGAGAATCGCATGCTTGGTTATCTGCGAGGAAATCTTTTGGTTGCACCATCATTCCTGATGTTAGCACTTTCCAAAACCTTCGTACATTCTAAATTATAGTACGCATACACCATATAGGATTACACTCAGGCCACCCACCTTCAAACTTTTAAAGACATTCAGAATCGCGCAGCACATTTCATCTTGTCGAAATATTTGCGTCATTTAAGTGTCACATCTATGAAGAAAACCTTAAATTTGCCTCACCTTCCGCTGCGTCGAATGTCATCTCGCCTTAACCTCTTTCACAAGATATATTATTACAACAACGATTTGATCGACGTCTTAGAAGGATATGTATATCTTCAAAGACTGATCATCGCTTCGAGGTGGCTCTACATCTTGCCACACAAAAATGTGTAAGGGCTCTTTTGTTCCTACAACAAGTGTCGCATGGAACCACCTTCCCTGCACAATCACAAGCATAACTCATGACGACTAGTTGAAGATCGCTTTAGAAGATGCGTTGTAACATTTTGTTGTTAGATGCACGTCTTGCCATTTTCCCCCACTGCTTTCTGTAGTGCCTTTGCCCTCTGAAAACGTTTTTAGCGCATAAATAAATAAATAAATAAATAAGTTGTTTGGTGATACTTAGAATTCATATGCAACAATCTTCGTGGCTGACATCGCACTATTCTACAGAGCGGAGCCCTCAAGCTACATTCTAGAGTGTTGAGCAAAACGAGAACACGGTGAAAGCAGGAGCTCCTGCTTTCACCTTGTTCTCGTTTTGCTCATCATCTTGAATTTCCGTCTGCCGCCTTCCTCGTGTTTTCCCTGGAATTCTACGGTGTTGTAGCTTGTGACTAGGCTGCTTTACAATAAGAGCTCCTAATGATTAGCGCCTAACCACAGCGCATGCGCAAAACCCGAACGGTTTCTTTGGGTTCCGGTTTTCGTATGCCCCATAACGGTGAATCTTAAATGTAGCATGGGTGCCACTGTCGCCCCAAACCTGCTTTGCGTCATCTCAACATCGCTGCGAACATCTAAAAAACTCGTCAATGCCACCTCATTGAAAATAGTAAACGCCCAGGTATACCCTTCATCCTGTAGAATATGACAAACTGCATTGTTTCATGCTTCTGTCTCTGCGACATTTATGTTTTTTTTGTTCCGTGAGCAGGCGCGGCGCTCCAATCGCATGACGCTAACACAAGCCGGGAGCCCTATACTGGGGCACCTCCCCTGCGGGGCAGACCGCGAATGCAAAACGGTTGCTTGTTGGGGCACCCTATGCTCTAGACCCCTATTCTAAATCTTCCTAATAATACTCAACACCATCTTGATTTAAGCACCCAACGTGTGCACTATCTGCGTATGTGACGTCTCCGATAGCCTTACGTGTACCTCCCAATTTATGGAATCGTCAGCAAGGCACACCTGTCACCGCTATATATAGACGCGCAGCATCTCTCTGAAAATTCAAAACGCGCTTTTATTGTGGGCTTTCATGCACAGTTACTTTTCTTATACGTACTTGCCATTCACCTACTTGACATCGCGCTGTCAACGGCCCAGTGATGCCCCCACGAAGAGCTCGTGAGCCTGAATCCTAGAGTCGTGTTACCAGATGCTTACCCCTCTGCCGAAGATAATTATTTAGAAATAGTTCCATCGCGAATGTCTAAATCGTGGACAGTCCATCGCAGAGAAGTTCTAAGTAGCCATAAACCAGAATTAGAAAACAGTAACTAATCCGGCGTCCACGACGATCCTAACGCCACCTCATCTACGGTATCGAAGCCACGCGCCGAAACTCTTGTCACATAGAACTTTAGGTTCCTCAAGAGACCTATGCTCCTTAACTCACACCCATCTTTTTTCAGCATCTACATGCTAACAGCCTCACATATTGTTAGGTTATTGCTCGCTTAATTATCTGTTCCTATGTTCAAGCACTCTTCGATGAAGGGCCAAAATAGACATTTGCAGAGCACAGCCATTCACTCACAAAGAAATGGTGCAAATATTGAACGCCATGATGGCCCTTATGACTACTGTACACTAGCATAGAGTCCGGTCTGCTGAGAACACGGGAAACACTTTTGCGATATGTACGAGGAATGGGACGAAACTGGCATTTGTTTCATTACCATTTCTACCTCCTTTACACGGCCTACATTCTTTGTCCCTCTTCCTCATCCGTTCTTTCCCACATTGTGCAGATACATTCGCGAGACAGGCAATTCAGTACAAGTTTTCCACCACTTACATCGGTATAAGCAGACCTGCAGAAGCAGTGATGGCTGCTTCAGCGAGCACGCGGAGTGCCGTAATGTGCCGTCAACATAGGGGCGTACCCTACGTGGAAGGCACGCCACAGTATCCTCAAATTAAGGTTCCTATCTTTATTCGCGGCCAACTCCGCCAACCATAACCATATTCTTTCGAGAGACCGAGTGCCCACACAACATTCGCTAATAAATACAGTCGCAATGGCGATTCTAAGGCCACCTACTTACTGTTGGCTGGACCAGCAACCTCAAATTCTAGCACTTCACGCCAAGCCGGTGCACAAGCGAAGCATCGTGAGCACGGCGACGAGCAACAGGCGTGGCATGCAACCGCTGCAGTGATGGCACAGCTTCCCTAATTAGCCGAGAACGGCGGAACAGCACGCGAAGTCGATCCCCGGCAACCACCCATAACCGTGTTTTACGACATCAGTTCGTAGGAAGGAACAGAGCATGCAAAAGCCATCGCGCCGCCCGTTTCTGCTTGACATGCGACACACGCCACTGGACTCCCACATGTGCCGTTCAACTTTCCATCTACTTGAATCCTTACGCACCCTGCTTAGAACAAGCGCTTCTTTTGATCGCACTATCAAAAAGTGCACTTCAGCGGTGCATGCGTGAACTAGTTCAGCTTTGCAGGCAAGGTCACACCTCATTTCTCCCAATGTCACTGCTTGACTACATCTTATTACTACCGAGAACACGTGGGCGGCCAACATCCTGGAACGGAATAACTTCACGGGTGCGAACAAATTCAATGCTACTTAGACAGTGTAAGAGCACAGAAATGTTTGTAGAACTGTTTCACCAATGGGCGTGCACGCGTCTGGAATTGGTTGCACGCTGTAAAAGATCTGAAGCTACCGTGCTCAAAGTTATAGCATGTGGTCAAGCGAAACAGCAGTGCGAAGCACTGCTTTCTCTCGTTTCAGCGTGCAACTAGCAACCAGCAATGTCCTCGTTTCAACCAGCAACGAGCAGCCCCTCTCAATCATGCTAGACCAGCAGTACAAGCCCCACACTCACAGCAAAACAGGAGTTTTCTCGAAACGTGTCTTTGACGCTGTAGCTGCCTTGAAACTAAGTGCCCAAGGCACTCTGAGGTGCCTAATTACAATAGAGCTCGAACCTGGTGTTTGCTCTCAATCATGACCGTCCTCCCTTGACGGCTATTATCAGCAATTTAAGAAACATACTTAATGTGGCGAGGTTGTTTTTCGTGTTATTTTGGGGTGTCGTTGCCACCGTTACCATCGCATGGGAATTAACAAAAAGAAAGCTAACATGCGTAGCAGCAAGTCTGGTTCCCTCTCTTGGATACACACTAAATGAAGTTGCATGGGTAATACGTACAATACGCGTTTATCAAAACATCTGTGCACTTTTTCTTCCTTCTCGCTTCACTACGTTGGTTTTCAATATTCAGCGTCATTTTGCCTCTTTCCTCTACGAAAAATTTCTCCTCAAAGCCCGCCTCTTCCTTCTTTTTTGATCATGTACTACACACTCTAAGTAAGTTGCGAAAGTGCGAAAAGATTTCTCCTAATCTTTCTAGCTGGCGACGGGTCGTCCGTTATGTGTTGGGAATCAAGCTTGTCCAGACATCGGTTTTGTCTGTTCGCGCACTGGTGGGCTTAAACTCGCCGATGCAGAATCATTATTAAAGCAGAACAATTATGTATCACGCACTTTGGACATGTTTAACACATCATGTCCACGTTGTGCCTTAACATTTTATTAGTGCATATCCTATGCATTTAATAATGTTTCTCGCCACATAAAATTTAACCCTATTTATTCCGTTCACTAATTCTTACGCGCATATTTTTAGCGAAATGTTACTCACGATCATTGTCTACCTTTTTTTCTGATATCTTCCTTTTGGTTTCACACATCGGGCAGCTGACAAGGGACACGAAATAATATTTCAGTTGGTGCCTCCTCACCGCAGCGCTCATGGAAATGATCAAGCGGACGCAGCTGCCCGATGTGCCCCCGACGGCGTCAGCTGTGCTGCTATCCCTCTTTTTAGGTGCGACACAGCTCGAAAACTTGCCGCCCTTGCTTGTCACCTGTCACTGGAACAGTTAAATTCATCCGAAATGACAAATGCACGCCTTGATACGTTGTGAACTAACCTGCCACTTCGGCTTCTGTTCGGGATCTGACGACGTGACTTCAGTGAACCCTTAATGTTACCCGCTGGCTTGGAGTAGCATTTTGAAATCCGTACTCTTTTATGATCACAATGATAAATAGCTCAGTTTGTGAATCTTTAGATTGCAGTGAAACAATGGCACACATTCTCTGTGAGTGTCATGGTTTCAACCAGCAGCGAGCAGCCCCTCTCAATCACGTTATACCAGCAGTACAAGCCCCCCACTCACAGAAAACGATATTCTTGGACATCACCGTACGCAAACGTCAGCGCGAGCCATTGTAAAAGCGCTACTGCGTTTCCTAAGATACACCGGATTGTGCGAAAAAATGTGACTCGACGCTGTGTGGAGGTGGGATATTGGCATTGTTTGCGACTATACGTAAAACTTTCGCAGACTGCACGGCAGCGTCGACCCAGTCGTTTCAGCATCGTTCATTTTTTTCGCTTCGGGTGCTTCATTTTCTCTCCTTTTTTAATCGTTGGTACCCCTTTTTTCTTTCCCCGGCACAGGGCAGCCAATTTGATATATCCTCTTGTTAGCCTCCGTTGTTTCCTTTGTTTTCATCTCTGTCTATATTCTTTTCATTCTTAAGTTGTAGCCACTGCTTTTGTAAACCTAAAATGGAAGCATTCTGCGGTATTTAGTCGCCTGTTTTAATATAAAGCTAAGCAGTTCTATGCGCACCATTTCTCAAAGCAAACACAGAGAGCCAGGAGTTTCATTTGTAAAAAAAGCTTACTTATTTTGATTTTACCTTTTTGGCTTTTGGCTCCCGTCACTGCTTCGAACCACGCAGAGCCGCTGTTAACGCCTAATCAGTAACTTGACACCACGGGTGGTATGAAAATTACGACAACCAATCAATCAATCAATCAATCAATCAACCTTTATTTTACATGCCCCGGAACAACGGGTGGTCTGAATAGTGGCAAATAAAAACAAACAAAATGAACATATAAAGGTAGAACAGTTAAGACGGAATATTATGGGGTAAAATAAATAGAAGACCAAAAATAAAACGAAAATATGCGGGTCTCAAGCGTTGAGGGAACCGGTTTAGGCGAAGTTTTCAGTGGCGTTTGTGAAGAAGCCTGCTTTGCTTAGAGATCATTTAACAGGTAGAGACCACACGACCGAATTGCGAGCATTTTCACTGAGAACCGCATCGCTATACGTTAACAGTTTGCAATCAATCATGCACATACCATGCATGTCGACGACGGAACAACCACAACGTCATAAAAAAGACTGCATGGCGATAACGCAACGACGAAAATTGAATGGAGGCAATGGTGTGACGGCAGTTGCATGACTGCACTAGAATCATTGCGACCAAATGACGACGATATGACAACGGCGACGTGGTGACAACGATATGACAACTGCATGATGATGATGCAATGACGAAATGTGATGGCGATGATGGAATGACGACAACGGCATAATAGCCGCTCTATTATGACTTTGGGGTGACGACAACTGTATGACGACGATGGCTTAGCGATAACGTGATGCTTCTGATCGAATGATGGCGATGGTATGATAATAACAGCTTTATGATGGTGTGACGACAGATTGACGATGTTGGAATGATTCATTATATCACTGCGACGTATAATTGACGATGGCACCATAACGAAGGTGGAAGGATGACGACGAAATGGTGACAATGGCGTGAACACAAATTCATGAAGAAAATGCGGTGACGGAAGAGAAATCACTACCACAAAATGAACCACCTTACATTGCCCCCGACGGAAGTGGCGGCGACTTTGTGACGACGACGCAATGACGAAAATGTCATTACAGCAGTAAAGTCTCTTTGATGGACTTATCACGATGACACTGCGATGACGGCATGACAGCACCCCAGCTTTGATTTGGAGCTCAAGTGCGCACTTACGTGCATCACCTGCTGCAACAGGTTTTTTAAAGCGAAGCTTTCTTTGCCTCTTTTCCCGAATTTCCGAGCATTCCCGTAGTGATGGTCTTGCCGCACGTGCCGCTAGGTTTGTGCGTATGGCACTTGCTGTATTTGCTTTCTTATGCGACAAAAATGCAGATGCTGAGCTGTGGAGGTCACGTGTATTGCTTTGATAGCGTAAGCAATACAATGGTACATAGCCTGAAGCCAGTGCTTGGAGGCGGTGTGTCAACAGCGTGCCAACCACGCATGCAGACGAAGCGCACGAAAACCCGACAGCAACATGGCTCCGAAGCGTGCATTCAATGTCAGAGAACACCCAGGCCGTGAGGCAGGAGCGTCTTCGCTGCGCAGTGAAACGTGCAATATAACCATTGAATTACGTACAGACCTCAAATGAAATTACAGTTTAGCACTTCTGCCATGATGCTATGTGCCATGTGAGGCAATGATAACGCTTCACACTGTCAGACATTGTGAACAATGACGCAGAACAACGCCTTAAGCAGACACGTCCTCCTTTGTGTTCTGTGGACTACGCTGACAAAAAGCAGTGGTGCACGCAAGTTAACGTGTAACATCAACTCACCACTCTCGTATTGAACTAAGCGCTGACGAAATTACACATTCGCCACCTACATCCCCCTAATTATCGTCAATCAAAGCAAACAGCATACAAAGAAAGCTTCGTTTTCATCAATTCCCACAGCGCGTGAGATCCGCCGACGTATTCTCTCAGCTGTTCTTTCCGTCTTTCATTTTCACTGACCCTTCCCTAGTGCAGGGTAGCAAACCAGAATGTTATCCAGTTAACTAGTTTCCTGCGACGGCCTGTTCGGTTCCAGAGATTCTTAGCACCTTCTTCTGCGTTACAGGTCTGACCGCTGCCTTGGTCTTACCGCCTGCGTAGCTGGCAGGGACTGAGGGCCATTGGTTGATGGGAGGAGTTATGAGGGAAGTAGTAGGTCCTGCAGGCGGTGAAGCCACCTTATGGCGAAGAAGTCCATCCTAAAGGATTCTACATGCCCAAAGACCCCCTTGATATATCCGCGATATAGACGGGTTTTGCTGATCGCGATAGGTAGCACAAGATAGCATTATTTGTAAATGGTATTAACCGCGAGGATCCGGAATCTCACGTACGCAGATGACCGGGAACGCAGCTAGGTACAAAAGATATTTTCGACGAGCTTGAACAGCACTTAAAGCGAGTAAGGGGGAAAATAATGGCGGAAATGGTCGCACCGCTTACCCGAAAACAACTAGTCGCATACGTACGATGGTACATCATGGCGTACTGGAACACTTTATTCTACGTGTGTGGTCGTTGTGCCCTAATCGAAATGTTTATATTTCTAGTTGACGTTTTTCGCCATTACATTCACTTCCCCACCCCCCCCCCCATGCAGCCGAACAATTTCCCTTGCGGCCCTGGTGCAACAATGCAGCAGCAGGTGTAAGTCGTTCTCGACCATTCCTTCAATGTCTGAGGCTGATTTTGTGCCCCCAGGAATCGGGATACTGGAGCGAGGCGAGATGCTGACTTGGTTTTCTCATATATTCAGGACACGGCAACTGAGATTTTTATCCCCTAGTATCGCTTGGTCTGTGGGCAGCGTGATCGACGAATACTTAGAAAATGACGGCGTCGAGCTGGCTCGGGTTGTCCGGGCCGAGGATTACATCCGCCGAGCAGCGTGGCAGGGTAACGAATGTCGCTCGGCAGGTCTGGTCATTTACCGTAACTCATGGTGCGCAGATTCCAGTAGATGGCGGTAGGTTATTTCCGGCTGCCTGAATTTGAGACAGGTTCTATGCAATCTTTACTTTATTTAGCTTGTCGGCGAAGGTTCCACTGAGAAGAGTAGTCAGCTTCTGTATCCGCTACCTGGAGCCATCGATAAGCATGTCACGGCAAGCATTGTCCCCTTGCTGTAATCTCTAGTCAGAGGTCTGTGCTGAACAGACTTATCTCTAGTAGTTATTGGAATGCATCATGTAACCGCACAAAAACAAGGGACAAAGAAGGAACACACAGGACAGGCGCGGAACTTCAACTTTCAATCTCTAGTCCGAGGCTTCGTCTGGATGGTGTCTTGTCATGACTTAGATTACAATACCAGCCGTGAAAATAGTCATGAAATTTTTCAGCAGGTCAGCTATAAATATCCATGCAACGCCGGGTGAAAAGCGAGTAATGGCTTTTCACCCACCGTGGTTGCTTAGTGACTATGGTGTTGGGTTCCAAAGCACGAGGTCGTGGGATCAAATCCCGGCTACGGCGGCCCCGTTTCGATGGGGTCGAAATGAGAAAACATCCTTGTACTTAGATTTAGGTACTCGTTAAAAAACCTCCGGTATTCCAAATATCCGGAATACCCCACTAGGGCGTGCCTCATAATCAATGTTGTTTTGGCAGATAAAACTCCATAATTTAATTTAGTAATCCCCGGTGTTCACATACATTAGAAAATCTTCGACGGTATGTTTTTCCACGGCCAATTTAGTTGGACAAGATATTTCGCAGAAGAACTAGCGACAACATTAAAGAAGTTTCGAGTACTGTAAGCGCGTCACGCGCCGACTGGCTTCTTCATCACAGGGATAATATTGTGTGATAACAGCCACCGGCAGAAAGTAAACCAAGTGACGTACGGCGACAGTACCTAACTCAGCTTCTTTCCCCAGGTAATAAAGCTCTGGAATACTTTACTTCAACTTAATTTGAACTCTGTCACTTCTTGTAAGGCAGACATTCAGCGTGCTTAGCTTTATGTGGCTTATAAAAGAGTTTCATCTCCAACTCCTGTATGCTGTATGGTTCTGAATAGAAATGACGTGATAAAATTAAGCCAGCCGTCCTGTCGGTCTACGCCCCGTCGTCTACGCTGCTCGCAATGTTGGAAGAAAACCACCTAGCGCAGCTTGGAATTTCAGTGGACTCCGTGGGTGCGATTTCCGAAACTTCTAAGACCTATAACGCTTGCCATAATTTTGCGGGAGCACAACGTTGTGTGCACCGTACCGTGGCCTCGGATATAGTAACGGCGCCCCCGATGAAATTTCGGAGGGCACGACCATACACATAATATCTCCTGGAAGAGTTACAGGCCGCCACATAACTCCAAACGTAGTGAAGTTTGTCTACTCTTTTCGGCAATGCTATTTGGGACACTCCCAATTCCGTAAGAGAGATCCTCGCAACACTGCTAGCCAATTGGAATTGACAAGATCGCGCATTCCTAGAAGTGGCGGGATTTTGCAGTGGCCAGAAAAACACCCCTGGTCGATCTATATCAAAGCCGCACACCTTTATTCCGGGTGTATCATGCTGCGCATCGCCCCTCATTTGGCGTGAGCTGACGAATGTGCGCAGCTTAGTCACGCTTGTGCTGTATTTGCAATTCATTATCCGCAAATAGCACCGTCGAAACAGCTCATCGGCAATCATTGTTGCGCCACTACAGGAGGCATTGAAATAGAAGGCTTGGCCATGCATCATATTACATAAGCGATTCCTGCCAAATATAAGGATTCCATACGTGCACCAATTTGTGTCCCTATCGAACACCTTTGGTGCCGTTGTCCCCGGTAGTACGCTCTGCCCATAACCCTCCCTGGACAGCATAATACCGCCTGGGCTCAAGTCAGTTTTCAGTAGTCAAGCCACGCGAACCATGGTAATGCACGAAAATGTCACAGAAAATAGCGAAATTGTTTCTATAGGGTTACAAGCGCACAGATCTGTGCGGCTGTTGGTATATTTGGAGCGCAACCTCGCTATCGCTATTTCTCTCCCTTCTTTCCATTTTTCCAAAGTGCAGGGTAGCGAACTTTCTTTTCTCTGTGTGTCGTTCATACTGCTGTCTGCCGCAAAATCACTATGTGTCACATTGTGAGAAATGTGTGTCTCGTAAGCATCTACCATAAGGGCCTCTACATTTGTTCGTGTGCATGCGCGTTTGTAGCTGCACGCACCAGCAGATGACGGGAAGCGCAGGCAAACGTTGCGAAAGGGGGTGCAGGCATTACCTTCCACTATCGTGCGGCCCATCGCATGCCTGAAGGACGTCTACCTCCTCCTCTTCCACCATAGCTTCCCGCTCACTAACAGATGCCTCTAATATAACGGTCTTCGTTCGTTAAGGCAAACAGCAGCTACTGAATATTGGAAGTGATTGCAGAGGCATAGAGTCGCGTGCTTGCATAAAGTTTCGCTCCTCACCTTTGTTTGACACTGTAGGCCCAGCAGCTCTCTACATAGTGCTGGTGTTTAATCTCATCCTCTAACCTCACTCCGGTTTCTCACTAGTTGTTAAGCTGAGTACTTTGTTCTCGTGTCTCTCTCTTTTTTTTCAGACGCGTTCATTGTACATGGCCTGTTCGTGGTCCCGTTCGCCCGACCCGTTATTCCCGGTAATGAATGCATGCAGCCGCAAGTTTCCCACGCAGCCCCTGCGGGCTAACGGAGCTGTTTCTATGCGCACGCTTGGCTAAGCGGGGCGCGAAACATGCTAATGGCCGCGGTACTCATAGTCTCGCTTTCAGCCTGTAATAAAGGCTCTTGTGCAATACGGTGCATCCTGTATATGTTCAGGTAATATTACAATGCTTTCTTTTTTTTCTACGTGCCGGCTTGTGCAAAGATGTTTATGGAGCGCTCATGCGTTGATGCATGCTGTAGCGCCACGCTGCCAGCATCGGTTCATTGCTCACTAAGCGAGCGCCTATATTCGTCGGCATGCTTCCGCCAGTTCTGCTCTTCCCTGTTCATGCAGTCAATCAACAACTGTTCTTCTTATCGAGCCACTCAGTCATCTCCTCATGGAAAATAGAGGGAGCTCTTTAGTTTTTCTCAGTGGAATTTCCCGCGCTAGAAGCACTCAGCTATACGCTACTCTGCAAGAGAAGGGATTCCGGAGTAATTTCAACAACCTGGGATTCTTTAATGTCTACCAATGCATGGTTCACTGGCGTTTTTGCATTTTGCCCTTGTCAAAATGCGGCCGCCGCAGCTGGGATTCGATTCAGCACCTTCGGGCTTAGCAGCGCAATACCAAAGCCCATATGCCACCACGGCGAGTAAGACGGGTTTTTAATTTGGCCAAGGCAATAGAAGAGGGTGTTTGCGTACGCGACGGGCCACGTTAAGTCGTATATAGCCGATAGTAGACTATCTTTAGCGAGGACGTGAGCCCTAAAACAAACACGCCGTCGTCGTCATTCCATCATCATCATGAATTTGTGGCCAACCGTTGTCATGCAGCTGTGGTTGTTCCATCGTTGTCATTCTGTTGTGGTTATTTCTGTTTCGTCTCCTCATTGTCGTCATCGTTTCAGAGTTGTCATCATGTTGTCGTCACACTAACCTCGTCATGCCATCGCCCATATTTCAAAAATGTCATATCATGTCGTCATGCCACCGTCGTCATTCAAACGTGGTCATATTGTTTTGTCATTGCATCATTGTCACGCGGCCTTCGTCATTCTGTGGTCGCCATTGGTATGTCATCATGCTGTCGTCAAACCACCGCTGTAGCCAATCTATCATCGTCACAGAGTGCTCGCCATAACGCGACTCATAACGTCTCGCCACCATCTTCATATTGTCCTTGCATCAACGTGATTCCTTTATGTCACTACGTTAGAAGAGACAGCCGTGCAAGCTCGCGTCCCATTTCCATACTCGGCCACTTATGCAGGTATTCAGGGCGTCCCTGCTGAGTACTCTGCAAATAGTTGCAGGAATGCCTGTCGGGACAAGGTGCCCTGTCGGGACAAGGTACCCTGTCAGCTTGCAGGCAATTTTCTTACAGTCGTAATGAGGAAGGAATCATCACAGAAGCACGTCGAAGATCAGTCATTCTTGAATTCGCCGAGAATTCTCCCATGCCAAAATGTGTGTTACTTGAATTGAACAGTTAATTACCCTGTGACTGAGCTCGTGGGATCTGCAACGCAGTGTTACAACTGTCTAAAGCAAGGTGATATTACAAAATACTGCAAATGTACTATCCGCTGCAGGTATGTGCTAGACCCATCCACACCAAGATTCTGCTTCTAGGGCTCAACCACGAAACGCTAACTGTGGTGGACCTCATCCGGCGCCGTACGGACGATGCTCGATGAGAAGGGCAGCTACACTTGCACATGTAGTCGAAAAAGCACACGGAAAACGCTCACCGCGTCGAGAGCCCCCACCGATTTCAGAGCTCATATTTACGTGCCCAACGTCTGTCGACCACAACGTGTCCCACCACGGAGCGACGACGAAGAAGAGCCTTGTCGATTCTGACACACCACGACGTGGACAAACATCAAAAAAGACCCATGCTTCATCTCTTCGGGAATCCCGAGAACCCACCAAGTGACTGCACAAGACCTCGCAAGACCTAACATCTAGTCAATGTACGATCAGACCCTGGAACACCGGGTAAGATCATGTGCATGCTTCGACCTTGGCAACAATTGAAATTAATATCGAAAATTTGATTGTACCCATGCTATTCGGTGCAATTACAGCTCTTCGTGGCACTAATCCTGCAGTTAGTAATCTCTCTGTGGATGAGGCTGTCATGGCTCATGAGCCCCTAGTGACAGCCTCTTACACGTCAAACCTCCTTTCTTCGTTGAGCCAACAATGGCTTCTTTGAGTGCCTGAATGCCAGTGTTACCACAAACAGTCATCTAAATTTGTCTACTAGTTTTCAGTGGGATGCCCGAAGTTTGCGTTCGAAACTCTGATTATCAGCACCTTATACCTACCTACAACTTTATTTTTGTGGTAACATTCAAGTCCCTTGTAGACCAGACCTTTCAGATAAGTTGTCATCATTTCCTCCATTCGCAGCGGACGAATGGTATCAGCCGGCTACTGGTTGGCTTCCGCAACAACTTTCCTGTAGCCGAGACTGTTGTCTCCCCACATAACACGGATGAGTACATCTGCGCAAAGACAATCATTAGCAAGCAGACGTTTACTCTAATAGCTGCCTACTTGGAGCCAGTGGCCGTATTTGATGTGCCAAGATTAGATCATTTATTCTCAACAACAGCTGGTACACACTTGTGGCGATTTTCACACCCATAAAGTAATTTGGGGCAGTATGCGCACCTGTGGGAGAGGATATACGTAAATAATTTAGTTGTGGACCATCGCATTGAGCCATTGTTCAGTGGTAGCATTACTTACCTGATGGGGCCACGAGTCATCAAATGCATTGATCTATCCTTTGTGTCAAGTACTTTTGTTGAAACGTTTAGCTGGTGCACTGACTTCAAGACAAGGGGCAGTGACCACTACCCGATTCTGATAGTCGGCTTTTGGTTTGAAAATGCTTTTGCTGAAAGTAAAAATAAATGAAATGACTGGGATGCTTTTAGAGATACCTCTAGCCGAGGTATTAAAGTTGTAACTCGAAACAGCGAACTTGTACCGACAATAGCCCATTGCCTGAAGAAAACATGGCATACTACAGTTCGGCACCCCGATATTCCTGCTAATGATGAAGAGTATGAGCACGTTCGCGCTATCCGAAGACGTGCGGAAGTAAAAGCCCTGCGTACTAAGAATGGAAGACCTGCGTGCTTCTCAACAAGCACAACGTAGAATAAGACGCTATTTCTCGAAATTGTGTCGACAATGGTGGAGAGATTTCTGCGCAACGGTAGATTTACGTAAAACCCGTGGCTATTATCTGGCGCGTCATCAGAAGATTCCAGATGCCAGCCCAACAGTTCTACCCTTTCATCGCCCTCTCATTACACGAAGGACTAACCGCGAAACAAACTACAGAAGAACACTGTAGGCTTCTTTCTGGATCTGGGCATCGCGGTACATGCAGCGTGTCTCCGGCTCACAGACAACCTCCGCGAACGTCTATGGATGTAATGGGCCTCCCCTTCATCATCGAAGAACTTTCAGCGGCTATAGGTGCTACGAAAAAAAAATTCTTCTCCCGGCCTCGACGAACTCAGCTAGCAAGCAACAGCGCACCTTTCCCGCCACTGCCATCTCCGACTGCTGGAAATGAACAATACTTCTTGGACAAGTGGTGCCTGCCGAATGGAAAATCGCTGAAATCGTACCTGTCATCAAGCCTGGAAAACAGCCTACTAGCTACACATCTTTCCGACCTATCACCCTACTCAGCTGTGTTGGGAAACGAATGGAACAAATTATTCACAAGCGAATGGCACGGTTCCTTGAAACGCGAGGCATCTATCCCATAGCAATGAAGTGCTTTCGGCAGAATAGATCAGCACTGGACAATATAATATCGCTGATTTCTTCCGTAGAACAGCATCGAACTACTGCACATAATCCCATCATCTTCCTTGACATCAAAGCCACCTTCGATTCTTTTTAACATCATTCAGTTCTTGAGGCCCTTGAGGCTGTAGGTCTTGGAAGACGCCTTCATTCTTGGCTATCCAACTATCTCGAAGAACGGCCGGTTTTTATGGTAACTACATAACATGTTTCTGTGTTGTTGAATATCGAGTACCACAAGGGGCAGTCCTTAGCCTTTTACTGCTCAACATCCCTTTCTTTCACTTGAGAAAGGGAACACCAACTAGGTTGCATATCACGCTCTGCGATGATGACATCTGTATATGGAGTGCGTCATGATCTCGTCGAGTAACTTAGTACGAATACAGCGAGCGCTTTTCAACATATCATCGTATCTTACATCACCTCAATTACATCTATCGCCAGAGTAGAGCGTTGCTATCGCCTTTACTCACAAGCACGTGGGTAGCTACCCACTGGTGGTCGAGCCCTTCCCTACGTACAGACTCATCGGTGTCCGTGTCTTGATTGATTGTAACCTCTCCTGGACACCGGAAGTGAAAATGGTATGCGACAGAACCTCTGGCGCTTCCCAAGTTGGTTTTCTTGCTGGAGCCAGGTGGTGTAGCGACTGCCGGTCGATGTTGGTGCTTCATAATGCTTATGTTGATGGCCTCCTACGTTAGAGCCTTCCTATCCTGCAGCGACTATCCCCAACTAATAAGAAAATCTCGGAAGTGGCACGTAATAATAGCCTGCGTTTTTGTCGCGGTCTTCCGCCGGGGCCTTCTTGTATAGGAACAGTAGCCGAGGCCCACTGTTCAAGTCTTGACCTGCTATAAATTCAGGAAACCACCCACATTCATATGAGGCACGTGGTCTAAAACAAGGATAATTTCTTGAGAAATATCAAAATGCAAAACAATTCTGAATTCGGGAAGCTCTTGGCGAAATTCGACTTACTATCGCCAAGCAGGCACCACAGATCATGCCACTACAATTCCCTCTGAGGATGCTATTTCCTCTACATATTTAAAAGTACATCTCTGGAATAGAGACCAAGAATAACATGCCTCAAGGAGCTATTCTACAGATAGCACTAGCCTACAGGAGCGAGTACGCCACTACGAAACACATATTTACTGATGACTCCTCCACGCAACGCAGTTCTACCTGGGGTATTATCGTTTCTTCCACAGACCAGAAATTTTCATGGCGTTTAGAGCAAGGGACGTCATCAACAGCGTCTGAGCTGTACGCGATGAAACAGGTGCTAAAATACATACTACGGCAACTTCAACAACAATCGACAATCTTCACAGATTCGAAAGCAGCATTGCAAAGCTTTTGAACGAAAAGCACTAAATCAAGCAAATACATTTTGGTCCAGGACATAGCCTACCTACACAACTTGGCATCTAGCGGTAGACGTGCGATAGCATTTCAGTGTCTTCCAGGACATTGCGGTGTAATAGGTAATGCAAAGGCGGATGAAGCTGCCGGCAAAGGACATAACCGCATAAAATTTATAAAAGTATTTTACACTAACAGTGAAGCTGCAGCTTCACTGTCACTGGTACTGTTAATGGTACTGTTACTTCACTGTTACTTCACTGGTACATGTGTACTCAGTGAACGGCGTAGAAGTTAGTCTTCACCTCCAGAAAATTACCAGTTTTTATTCAACATCTTCCCAAAAGTCCAATCAAAGCTATCACAATGTCTACCACGGTCTTTGGAGGATCTCTATAACCGGCTTCGACTGAACGTTGCATATACGAACAATCTTTTCTTCCGCAAGGGCCAGACCACAAATCTATGTTGTGATAACTGCGGCGCGGTAGAATCTCTAGAGCACATCTTGCCTCTTGTGCCCAGCTTACAGAGACGAGTGACATCAATATAAGATGAACATGGAAATGCTCGACCAAGGCCCCTGGACACTGACACGGATGCTGGGTCCTTGGCCTTTCCCATCAAAACACCGCAAAGCCCTGGACTTCTTGTTCTCATATATTGAGTCAATCGGGTCACTGTCTACACAATAACTCACGCACGTCGTCTCATCAAGACTGTGATATTATTTTCTATTGCATTTACCGTCTACATGCATAGCATCTTACACTTACTCTACTGTTGGTAACATCACACGACCTGCATTTCTTTAAAGTTTACTTTCATTTTTTCTTCTGCCCACATTCTCTAGGGCCTTTGTTCTCATTCGTCCCATTCGCTCAAGAGTAGCATGTAGGCGAAAATACGCTACCTAAACACTCTGCATTTTCAATAAAGAACTTTTTATCTCGTGTGGGAAATTTATTCTCGTGTGGGGAATATGCATGTTCGGGCGCCATAAGTTTATCAGAAGCAAGCCATCTCTAGTGAAAATGTGTCCAACTTGGCCACGTGCTGTGCACTTACAAATGCTCGACAAAAAATAACAATCCGTTCCTCGCCTATTCTTAAATGTGTCACTTAAACCTATTCCGACAATGCATGGAATCCACATATTTTCTCATTGGAATACCACAGTGCGACGCAGAGAGATATATAAGAAAGCGAGGAAAGCCATGGATGTTAACCAGATCAGCATCCGATTTTCTATCCTACACGGGTGGTAAAGGCGACAGGAAAGACAAAGAGGAAATAGAGGGACAAAGAGAGATAGAATCTGCCAGGTGACCAGCCTTAGAATCTAACTGGTGTACGTATGTCATCGTCAATGGCGCAATGATGTTTCGAGATTTTCTTTCTCATTTTGGGGATTTGTGAAGCGGCCTGCCAGTCTGCGAAATTTGACATCATGTCGCCGAAGATCTGTTAACAAGTATCTCATCGCTCATACACTTTATCGCACACAGCTCAGGTAATTTGTCGGCGATATTTTTTCAAGGCGATAAAATATTTTCATAGAATTAGCCTCCTTGGGGTGCCTCACGCACTTTCCGGGGCTAAATCTATCTATCTATCTATCTATCTATCTATCTATCTATCTATCTATCTATCTATCTATCTATCTATCTATCTATCTATCTATCTATCTATCTATCTATCTATCTATCTATCTATCTATCTATCCAGCTATCTATCTAACCGTTTCAAGGCACAGTCCAAGCGCATTTCTGCCATCGCCGTCAGGTTACGTATCAATCCCATTGGCGATAAAATCGTCGCCGCGCGCCATATGCTGTTATGCGCGAGTGAAAGCGTGTGAAGATGAGTCGGCGATCGCGGCTTAATGTCGCGCACGCATAGGAGGGAACTGGGGAGGAACTGCGCCGTCTTCCGGCGACCACGAGGCTCCAAGGCGAGAGGAGGGGAAGAGGAGTGCTCTACGTGAGCTCTACCCTGGGCGACCCGGGTGGCTGTGCGCGCCCGCCGAAGCCGTTGTGTCTTGAAAGCCATCTGCGACGGGGACACACCTCTGCCGTGCGCAGTGTTTCGGCGGCTCAGTTCGCGTTGATGAACGAAGGTCATTTCGCTCGCTGCTACTGCCGCGCTTCCTTACACGAGCGTTTTGACAGCGAGTGTCCACGGTTATCGCGTGAGATGCGTCCACGTCTGCTAGTGCGCGCTTGACACCATGCTTGCTCATTTAGTTAGTATGGCTTTCTTTACAAGTTTACAGCGCCGACAAAACTGATATCCTTACTTCCTATAGCAGTCCACTAATTTGCTATAGCAATCGATGCTTCGGCTTTCAGGCGAAACATCCACCTTTTTTTTGGAAACCAGGGTCTCTGACTAGTCCATGGTCGAACGGGCAGCCCGTCGGGCGGCTCTATTGAGGGAACAGGGTTCGAAACGGTCCATCGGGCTAACTTGGGTCTCTGGACATGTGGCACCGTGTACCTAGGTGCCACTCCTCAACAAAGTTCTTTGACACCATCATGGATCAATGGGGTTGCTGAACAGGGTATGATACATGTGTGCGTACCCCTTCTTTAATGAATCTCTCTCACGCTGACTTGGAGCATGGTGCGTGTGGCTCTTCGTTGAACCTATTTGATGCCAGCATAGATCACTGCATTCCTAAATAACTAATTACGAAAAAGTTTGTAAAATTAATTACCTTGAATTTTTTAACTAATCATTTTACGGCCCATAATACAATGTAGAAATTGGAGCCGGCAAGCCCACAAGCCATATTCACTTTAAAAAGAATCTGTGGAAGACAAAATTTATGAGACATGTGCCATGAAACTTGAGGTAAAAGATTCACTGTCGTAGCGCTCACTTTTGTGACAAGACGCCGTTTTATATTTTGAAACGTAATATTAACTGGACCGTCAATGCATTTCGTTGCAAATTTCGGGAAATTATATCTTGAAAGTGGTGTCATCTTGACAATTCGTTCTAACTGAACCCACCTAGCAAACTTCCCGGCTACAATTTATAAATTGCAAAGTTTCGCGCACAGTAAACAAGAAAAGTGAAAGTTGTGAATTTTCGTTCATTAGTTGTTTATGTATTTCGATTTCATGCGCAATTAATGCCCACCTATTTGAGCAATCCGGCTTAAATATTATAGTTCTGCTATTTGTCATAGGTGATTTTTCTTAAATACTTAATGTCGTCGCAGAAACACTCGATATATTCCCCAACCATTCTTGATCTTTCTCTTGTCTAGCTTTACCGCTAGGCGCATGACGATCGTTCCCCTCACAACAATATCCACGTGGGCCATCGCACATTATTCGGTCTACTTACTGCCCACTGTTTCGGAAAGAATAGTAGGTGACGGGCACTCACAGCCCCCTCAAGGACTTACTCCTCGGCTATTCAGAAGAATTTCAGTGTATTTTTTTTATTTACATAATGACATAATGACCTCATGTGGTCCAAGCAGGAAGGGCAGATAACAAGGCATATTTACAAACGCCATAAAGTTATTACGAAGACAAAAGGTTTGACACATAACACGAATGAGCAAAACAAGTCAAAGGAAATGCATTGCACATCAATCTGCACATCAAAATTCATTGGTAAGATTTCTTTCAAAACTGTCACTTGAGACAATCTGTTCAGGCAGTGCATTCCAATCGTTTATTGTGCGTGGAAAGTATGAGAATTTAAACAAGTTTGTTTTCGCAAAATATGGTGTTAGGGCATGGGTATGTTGGTGACGGGTTTTTCGTGTAGTTGAAGGTGTAACATAAGGTGAAGAAGAAATTCCAAACTTTCCCTGGATGAGTGAATGAAGAAACGTTCATCGAGCTATTTTCCGTCTTATATGAAAAGGTTTAATTTCGTTGGAGGCCGTTAAAGCAGATGGGGAATCAGTCCTCTTGAATTTATTGTAAATGAAGGGCACAGCCCGTCTTTGCACGTTTTCTATTTTTGCTATATCTTTTTTGGTGTACGGGTCCCACACTATAGCCGCATACTCAAGTTTGGGCCGAATAAGAGAGTTATAGGCTAATAGCTTAACGTGACTGGGTGCTCCTTTGAGCTTGTGTTTCAAAAATCCAAGTTTTTTTAACACAGATGAACAGATGTAATAAACATGGTCGCTGCAGTTGAGCTGTGAATTCATTAAAACGCCTTAATATTTGTATTTTTCGACTTGCGAGATAGTAGTGCCGTAAGCAGAGTAACTAAAGTGGATAGGACGTTTCTTTCTTGTCATGCGCAAAAGCACAGTCTTATCAGGATTGAAGAGCATTCCTGATATGTCACACCAGGCCACAATTTCGCGGAAAGCATCATGCAGTAATATTTGGTCAGCCACAGAACTTATTGGGGTGTACAGCATGCAGTCATCGGCAAATAAACAAATTTTAACATTTCTATCAATGGAACACACAATGTCGCTTATATAAACCAAAAATAACATTCGACCTAGTACACTTCCTTGGGGCACGCCAGATGTTACTGGAAGTAACGTGGAAGAGATGCCACCAATATCCACAAACTGTGTTCGATTTTGTAGGTAGGAAGCAATCCACTTTACTATGGTCAAGGGCACGCCTATTCATTTCAATTTTTCAAGAAGTTTATTATGGGGAACTTTATGAAACGCTTTGCTGAACTCTAAAAAATTATGTCAAGTTGTCCAGATTTATCTAATACGAAACTAAAGTTATGGATAGCAGTAACCAACTGCGTGACAATTGAAAAACCTTTCCTGAAGCCGTGTTGAAATGGAGACAAGCATCCTTTAGAGTTCAATATTTCAAGTGTGTGGTTAGCGATAATGTGTTCGATTAGTTTGCAGCAGCTACTCGTCAAAGAAATTGGACTGTAATTGCTTAAACACGCGCGGTCCCCATTTTTATGCACAGGCACAACTCTGGCTGTTAGCCAGTCGGGGGGCAATGAAAAAGACGATAAGGATAAACAGAAAATTTTCGTTAAGAACTGAGCTAATGAATCAGCATAACGGCGTAAGAAGGTGTTTGGTATGTCATCTGGACCATGCGAACTTTTGGTATCTAACCGGAGTAGGGATTCAACAACGCCTTCGTAGGATACAGTGATTAATTCCTCAGGTGGAAGTTGAAACACATGTTCATTGGCACTTTCCTCAGAAAATACAGAATGAAAGTAGGCATTGAAATGCATAGCAATTGATTGAGGACACGTAATCACGTTGTTATGCACAGTGATTTGATTTATTTGCTTGTGGGAAGTTCGAAGGTGATCCAAAAATTTATGGAGATCATTTCGTATAAATTGAGGAAGGCTCTCTGTAAAGTAATGTTTTTTTGCTGATTTAATGCTAAAAGAAAGCTCTTCTGCTAAAATAGCTAACTGACTAGAGGAGGAGGAAAAACTTTATTTGCTCTAATTGGTTAGAAATTAGCGGTGGCAGATGCGGTCGGCCGTCTTCACGGTCTTCTTCCCCATCTGCGCAGGGTCGACGCCCCTATTCCAGGGCACCACTGAGGGTGGCTACTCGGCGAGCGTGCCTTACTAGTCCATGCTGGACTTTCGGGTCGCTGCTGGAGAGCACCCTCTCCCACTGCTCCGCACTCGGGTCTTTTATTTGAAGGAATTGTTGATTCTGAACGCATTCCCATGTAATGTGATATAAGGTGGGCTTGGCGCCGCACCAGGGGCAAATGTCTCTATACTGGGTGGGAAACATCTTGCTTAGTGTGTTTAGGTTTGGATATGTTCCTGTCTGCAGTCTCCTCCAAGAGGTTGCTTCATGCTGATTTAGGCTGTTGTGGGGTGGAGGGTATTTGATTCGGACCCCCTTATAGTAATTCAAAATGTCTGAGTAGCTTGGGTTGACTGGTATGGGTTCCTCAGGGTCGGTGCTTGTGGCCGCTCGGTTTGTGTGCTCTCGAGCTGCCTTGTCCGCCCTTAGGTTCCCTTCTATTCCAGCGTGTCCCGGTACCCAGAAAATTGTATGCCTGACTTTGTTATTAGCCCTGCAGGAGCGGAGGATGTGAAGCGCTCTGCGTCCTATTCTGCCGTTCATGTAATTCCGACACGTAGTTTGCGAGTCGGTGAGTATTGTTAAAGACCTTTCGGATCGGTAGCCCTCCACTGCCGCTAGAGCTACGGCTATTTCCTCAGCTTCCGTTACCGAGCAGTCCTTCATTGACGCGCTGCTGATCTCTTTGTAGTCCTGGCTTATTACTATCGCAGCTGTCTTTACTATGTTTGTGCCTCTTTGCTTGGCGTATACTGCAGCATCTGTGTATACTGTTGTGTTTTTTGTGGCCAGGTACTTTTCGACGTATTTCGCCCTTGCGTCCCTTCGCGCCGTGTGGAGGTTTGGGTCCATGTTTTTGGGTAGGGGGCTAACAGTGTATGTTTTCCGATATTCATCAGGAATCCCCTCCGTTCTTTGGGTTTCTTTGATTGATTCCGCGAAGCCTAGCCTTATTAGCAGTTCCCTTCCCGTTTTGGTCTGCTGGAGTCTCATGAGCTGTGCGATACTTTGGGCTTCTTTTAATTCTTCGAAGGTGTTGCTTAAACCAAGTGCCATTAGTTTCTCTGTCGATGTATTGTTCGGCAGGTGAAGTGCTGTTTTGTACGCTTTGCGTAAAATTGTGTCCGCTTCTTGTATTTCCTGTTTGGTACTAGAACTGGCGTTCTTAGCTTTTTTCAGCCGTTGAAGCCTTCATTTTAGGTGAATAATGTGCCGATTTATCCAGGCATTTGCTTTCTTTACGCGCTTCTTCTTATCGGGTATGAAGCTATTGATACAATATTTACAGTGTTCCTTGAACGTGTTTGTAATATTTATCGCCACGACAATGACTTAAATAATATTGCGCGACACTAAAAACGACACGGACGTGAGAGAAGACGACACACCTCTCACGTCCGTGTCGCTTTTTAGTGTCGCGCAATATTATTTAAGTAATGGATTACCAACTTGCCCAGAATGCTGCACTCATTAACGACAATAACCTTTATTTTAGATGCGTAAGAGCTCAAAAGCGGTTCACCGCGTCTTGCGAAAGACCCTAGCGTAAGCCGCAACAAAATGGTCAAGCAGACGCTTCACGACACGACTTGAGCCTGTCCGGGGCCACAGTTTGCAAGACAACATGGCAAACACAGAATCAGAGGGACAGCAGCGTAGATGTAGCGACACACGGCTGGCTGTACGCTACAGTGCTGCACAATTTAGAAGAATGACCGACTTATTACTTCTGACAGGTTTCATCAGCAGATCTCGATGTAAAGCAAGAGCGAGACAATACCATTAACATCGAGCTTCATCTCTGATTACGGTACTAGACCCATGGTCATCATCTTTAATGACGGCAACGTAAATAGAATGTACAAGATACAGGATTGATGTCTTTTACGCATTGCGGACATACCGCACACTCCACAGCTCTGCTTCGTACACGCTTCTTCCGTGGAATGAAGGGCGCAGCGATGCGAGGTGGCAATGTACAGTGTCGTCGGAATAGTAGGGACAATCGTCTGACTACGCTATCTGTCCAAGAGCAATGATAAAATAGATCTTAAGTTAGGGGACTCCTATCTAAATATTATGAAAAGTAGAAATCATGTTTTTCGGCAACCACTGTACCAAATTCGATGAGGTTTGTTTCATTTTAAGGAAAAAGTTAACTTATGGTGACTGTTTCCAGCGAAATCTATATTTCGGTCATCATTATATTAATAAAAATTCTTAAAAATTGCGAGTTATCAGAAAATGATACTATCACATTTACAAGTCTGCAACTAAAGAATAAAAATAATATCCCATTTTCTGCAAATTGCATTAGTAGTACATCGAAATCGGACAAAATTGATGCATTATACATGGTCCTCAATCAACCACTAATACGCTATTTGGAATTTACCAGTGCCGCTGTAAACAATGCAACAAGCTTACATAAGATATAAATTGACATAAATTTGTCCGCTTTTGATGGTGTAATCGACGAAGTTTATAGAACTGCAATACCTGTTCATGGTGCAGCGATAGGAATTCGTATACTTCATGCTTCTATATTTTTTTCAAGCTTGCTAATTGTTCAAAATTCCTTTTAAAATGTCGGACCGCAAATCAAAATACCGCTTCCAATAGTCACTGAAATTTAGGTTTATCTCATAAATGTAACAATCTTCATTCATATCGGCCCATTGGTTGTTTTAGAAAAGGGTTTTTTTTCGTTTTGTATGTATTTGAACAGGCGGCACCTGAGTTGGGCCCGAGCTAAAGCATCCTCTTAGGTCTACACAGCGGGAGCGAAGCTAACGTTTTAGCAATTGTTTGTTGTTCTTCAACGTGCGTAGAAAACGCAACCCGCGTCCATAGCTTCAGCAGGGGCATAATGAATGCCAAAATTTAAATGTCCTCCTAAATTATCATTCTACAACATTATCTACCGGTCCTGAAGAAGTTAGTTGACCTGTGCTTTTTATTTTACCATACCGCTGTTTTCAAAATAAGGCTGTGAAAGGTAGGAACGCCGCCCGCATGCTCACGTTCATAACAACGCCACGGCCTTTGACTGTTCACGTCGGAAATCTAACATTGCAGTGGTTATCGTCGGTGCGTCGTAAGATTCGAAACAGGATTGAGAAAATCCCTCGCAATTCCATCGTGAGTCAACAAAATCTATAAGTACCAGAACTGGTGCACTGTCATCTGCAGCGCTCCTCCGATGACTTCTGAAGCTCGAATTGCTCGTCTGAGTCCCACCGCGTGCAATATAACACTCGTCCTTAGCGAACTAGGCATTGAGCAACAAGCTTAACCACACCCGGCCTGAAGCGCACGCGCACTTCTATAAAGGAAAAAGAAGACTCTTTGAGCAATGCCTACGCGACAGTTGAAAACGCAGAAGAGCCCGCCTCGGTGAGAGAGGTTGGAAATAGATTAGGGAACACCCCACCCCGTGTAAGGACGGATGCGCTCTGTCGCCCGAGGTACAAAGCCTAGGAACACGCAGGAGCACTGTCGAAGGCGCCCGACAAAACCGATTTCGCGGCATTCACCGAAAACCTCGCACACTCACTCACTGTCACTCTCGGCCGAAGCTCTAAGATCTGACTGGCGAGAAATCGGAGACATAGGACAAGGCAGTTTACCTCTTATTCTCGGGTTTCATGATTTCCCGGAACAATAGCTTCATCTGTAGACGTGCCGTTTGCCTATTAGCTTGTTTCGCCCCGTAAACTTTTACATCTAATCTATATTCCTAAACAGGAAGGGAAGCATTGCGAACGCCCGGTAGGGCCTCTTGTTGAAAGAGCAAACTAGTTCATTGACAACGAGCGCTATTCGGGCTCAAATTTCCGTTTCGAGACTCATATTTCTATCTTCCTGTCCAATGAAATCTCTTTTGCTTTCCCCCTTGTGCTTAAGGTCCATTCGAACTGTTTTTTTTACATAAGCTGCCTTCCCCCCCCCCCGTATCTATAGCACTAAAACAAGCGACAGGTGTCGGCACGGACAATGTTTATTTAGTAACCTGCGATCATGATGAGCAACAAAAATCACTCTGAAGAGGGTGGAAAAGAGATGCAATAGACACCCGACTTATTTTATACAGTTACTGTCATTCCAGGACACAGAGGTAGCTATAGATATATATACCTTTACACCGTACCTACACAGCGTTTCGGACAGGCTAAAAAAGATTGGTAAGCGTACCAGTGTGAGGGTGGTTTTTCCGACACTAGAGAAGCTGCGAAAGTGTACAAACAAATTAACGCGCCTGGTGCTAACATTTCTGTGAAGCACAGGTCACGTTCTGTCCCCTGCAGAGTGGGGAAGCGTTTACTCGATCCCACTGACGTATGGAAAAAAAGAAGATATGTTGGCCAGACCAGCAGGTGTTTCGACTAGGGGCTGTGTGAGAACCTAAATAATGTGCGTAAAGTGGCGCACCACAATCTCAGCATTCCCTGCCCTTGGTACCGATTGGTACGCTCGCTGAAAGCTGCGTGTAAGCACTCCTTCTATCGCACTATCACGCCTCGAGCGCGATTACTTGGCCGGGTTGGGAGGCAATCGCAGCACTTGCTATAAACTAATTGACTGGTCTTGTTACCCCTGGTATTGTCGTTATTTTAAGACGCCCATGTATATATACTGCGCTTCTTGAAAATGAATGTAAGTTGGAAGTCACCCTTCTTTCTTCTTGTTGCGTTTCCTGAAGCCCTACGTGCACGGGGCAAGACACCGCAATGAGCACTTACCAACTCTTCCAAGCTTTCGGCCGTGGCCCCAAACGCAAAGGCACCCATCTAACGCCTGTTTTCTTTTCAGAAGCTCCCACGAACTGCAGCTCACAGAGGAAGTACGGGAGCTTGACTGAGGCTTCTGGAGCCAGGGCACAGCGTTTCAAAACCACCCAGGAGTTTCAGTATTAATTGCTACCTTCAGCAGCAGCAGCCACGTTGAAAGTGTCCCGTTTTATTATCGCCGAATATAATTAGCGGAAACAACATGCGGTGACACCAAGCAGGTAAAATCTCAATATGAATGACCTTGTATCCACGCCCTCAGCGCTACAAACGGTTTGACGTTATTATGCGTGCCGAATAATAGAAAAGGCAGCAGAACAAAATAGAGGGTAGGAATAAATGAAAAAGGTAGCAAAACTGAATGTTGGGCAACAGTGAATGGAGCGAACCTGCTGAAACTCATCTTAGTGCTCACTTTCATGCGAGCACTGAGAGGCCCTTCCTTCGACCACCATCTGACTGCCTTCATTATAAAGTATAATGAACGCCATCTAAGGCGGTTACGTAAGAAAAGCTCGGAAGGGGCTTAGGCGCTGCGGTTCGATGAACAATGATCGCGAAAACAGGCACCGGCAGTGGGGAAGAGGGCTAGAAAGACGAAGCAGGGGCTGTTACACTGGCGACAGCCAAACTATGCGCCTGCAGAAGCGGACTAGCCATGGGCGCTGCTTTCGACACAGCCTTGAAGTGGTGTTGTTTATTTAGAAAGAGCGATACACTTCTAACCGATTGTCCGTTGCACAAGGGACATGCACTGTGTTTTGGGCTTCGAGTGGTGCAATCCGAAACTTTGACAACGTAGGCGATAACTGTGTTGTGTGTTTAGACCTGTTAACTATATGCCTTATACATTTTCAGCGATGCTCTCAGTTTTACTTCTTATTTTTTAAGACCTTAAGAGGAACAGTATTCTCTACTGGTGGTTACAAGTTCCCGATAGCATAGGTGGTACCAGTGCAGTTTGTTAAGGAAAACCGTAATAACATGAACAATTGTGATTGCTTTCAGGGGACAAATTTTGCAGAGGTGGGTATCATCTACATTTTAACGTGCCAAGCACATATAAGCGCGAAGAACGTTGCGAGGAAGGAATCTTACATCCCTGCAAACTACCAGCTTTCCACAGTAACTTGCGGTAATAATAATAATAATATTTGGGGTTTTACGTGCCAAAACCACTTTCTGATTATGAGGCACGCCGTAGTGGAGGACTCCGGAAATTTTGACCACCTGGGGTTCTTTAACGTGCACCTAAATCTAAGCACACGGGTGTTTTCGCATTTCGCCCCCATCGAAATGCGGCCGCCGTGGCCGGGATTCGATCCCGCGACCTCGTGCTCAGCAGCCCAACACCATAGCCACTGAGCAACCACGGCGGGTTTGCGGTAATACAGGCCAAGCAAATTACTACTACGGTCTGCATCTGCTGTGCGCTTATCTTTGCAAATTGACACATACATGAGGGTAAGACATTGTTTTAAAAGAACGGGTTCTGGCGCAGAAATGTGCACATCGCTGCTGTGATGTCCCCGCGTTTTCAAGATCCGGTGTCCGTGTTGTATGTCACCACGTGGTGTTATCGTAGCCTGTTGAGGTACTTAAGCTTCTGATAATGATTGCAACGATAATAATGACAAGCAGAAGATGGAGAAGTACAACTACCTCAAGGTTCCCCGCGCTGCTTTTGTCTACGCTGCCATCGTTGTCCTTTAGCATAATCTCGTGATTGCAACTCGCACCAGTTGGAGATAACTCTTTTATGGGAAGCAGGGAAGTCTTCTGGCGTGTGTAATGTCGTCCGCATGCTGCCCTCCATGAATGAATGCGTGGTTTTTATTGGTGCAAGGGCCCGGTATGGCCAAAGAGGGCCAAGCCAGTGTTGTTGAATTCGCAGTGTAGTTATGACTTCAATGAGGTTGATGTGACGTGGCTGTAAAGGGGCCTTAAACATAGTCGCTCTAGAGTGAGCAAAATCTATCTGTTATAAGATTATGTCAATAATAATGACATGTTCTATGAGCAATAAAATCAATCGTGAGAGAATGATGCATTATAAAAGATATTTGAGATGGTAAAATTACCTGGAGCACTACTGCCTCGCCAGAGCCCTTGAAACACAAGGGCCTGGAGGCATGTGCTGTACAGTATGACTATCACAGCGGCATCCTCTCAAGAGACGAAGCGCTACGAATGTATGGGACTAATAACCTGTAGGACAACATCTCTGAGGAAACCTAGGACTGTGTTTGTATTACAAAGCGGTTTTGGAACGAGAAACATTACAGGATGAAGAGGAATGTGTTGACGGTATGCTAAGAAAAAATGTCTCCTTCTCTCAGATTCTGCTTTCCGACACTCCAGGAGGACGTGGAGCACGGTCAGCCTCCCCGCATCTGCCACAGGTAGGAGGATCATTTCCGGTGAGTAAAAAGTTATGGGTGCCAAATGTATGTCCTATTCTAAGACGACAGAATAGGACATCTGTCCGGCGTGATTTCATTGCAGGAGGCCAGAACCCTAATTGTGGCTTTATTACGTGCAGCTTATTATTTGTTTCCCTGTCCCACAAGCGTTGCCAGTAGTTTCGCAGTTTCCTCCGCAAGAAGGGCCTCGGATCTGTAACATGGATTGCAGCGGTAGGATGAACAGAATACGATGCCATTGATGTGGCCATCTGGTCCACCAGAACGTTACCTTCGATGCCCCTATGACCCGGCACCCAGCATATGATGACATGTTTGTTACATATATACGCTTTACATAGGACGGAATATAGTTCATTGATTACTGGATTTTTGTGCTTACAAAATGACATCAAAGCCTTCACAGCGCTTAGGGAGTCCGTATATATAACAGATTTTTTGAGTATTGTTTTCCTTATATGCTTTACAGCCGAAAATAGTGCGTAGGCCTCAGCCGTAAAGATGCTTGTTTCCGGATGCAGTACATCGGATTCCGAGAAGGATGGGCCGACGGCTGCATATGACACACCCTCGCGTGACTTCGATGCGTCTGTGTAGAACTCCGTGCAGGAGTGTTTGTATTGGAGTTCCCGGAAATGTATCTGGATTTCAATCTCTGGAGCGAGTTTTGTAACTTGCATGAAAGATACATCGCATTGTATCATCTGCCATTCCCAAGGAGGTAGCAGCTTAGCTGGAGGCATTAGGCGATGTTTGAGGATTTGGACAACCATTTCAACACTAAGCTCCCTCACACGAAGTGAAAAGGGCTGTCTTACAGAGGAGCGATTACGAAAGAGTGTATCATCTGTCATATCGTTAAGGGCATTAAAACACGGATGTTGAGGATTAGAGTGCACTTTCAGGAAATATGTTTGGCTGATGTATGTTCTCTGGAGATGGAGTGATCACTCATTTGATTCTAGATACAAACTGTCAATGGGACTTGTTCTGAAAGCGCCAGTGGCCAGTCGGATTCCTAAATGGTCAATCGGATCTAGCATCTTTAGTGCGCTCGGGGCTGCAGAATGATAAATCACGGCACCGTAGTCCAATCATGATGGAACGAGGCTTTTGTGAAGATTCATCAAACATTTTCTGTCGCTGCCCCATGTTGTATGGGATGAAATTTTCAGTAAGTTCATTGTTTTTAAGCATCTTGCCTTGAGATACTTTATGTGTGGAATAAATGTTAGTTTAGAGTCAAGTATGATACCTTAGAACTTGTGCTCTTTGTTCACGCTCGGGGCTGCAGAATGATAATTCACGGCACCGTAGTCCAATCATGATGGAACGAGGCTTTTGTGAAGATTCATCAAACATTTTCTGTCGCTGCCCCATGTTGTATGGGATAAAATTTTCAGTAAGTTCATTGTTTTTAAGCATCTTGCCTTGAGATACTTTATGTGTGGAATAAATGTTAGTTTAGAGTCAAGTATGATACCTTAGAACTTGTGCTCTTTGTTCACGGGTATTTGCTGGCCATACATTTCGATATTGGGATCTGCAACGAGCCCGCTCTTTCTTGTGAAAGGCACACAAGAACTTTTGTTCGGGTTCACTTTAAATCTGTTTTCGTCTGCCCATTTAGGGAGTGGACTAATGATGGAAAAGCTCCGAGAACGGCGGGAAAATCGAAAATGGAGAAATAGGTAAAATGTTTTTTGGTGTGGTACATGAAAGATGAAGGCGGTGTGGAAAGGAAATTGGCCTTTTCTAATATGTATAATAAGTCTTTCCTGAAGCTTATCAAATAAGCCAACATGGCGAATACAATAAAAAACAAGCTTAATGTCTGCCGCTTCGTAGAAGGACAAGGCATAGTACGTAATGTGCTACAAGGCGACAGTGCCGGCACAGTGAGTAATTTTGCCCGTTTGGTCTTCATAGAAAGTTGTTTTATTGTTGTAGGCTGGGTTTCCGGCATTTCGGCAGCACTACATAGTAGTGATTGGTATAGTGTCTACGTCGCCGTAAAAAAATGTTTGGAAATTAAGCCTTCAGGCGAGAACAACGATAGAAGGTTTATTTTCACCGGGAAAGTTGCCGCAGAGGTTTCGATCTCGAGACAGGGTCAACGAGTGAAGGAAGGTACATCGGCGAATTGGTTTGTTTCCAACGTGGTTTCTTACTGCACGAGCTTAACGTTTCTGCATGACCGTAGCATCACTTCTCGTTAAATATAGCTTTACGTAAATCTTGTGCTGCGGAGCCCTTTGATCCGCTTCGTCCATTATCTCATTTCTGTGCCTACCATGGTCTCCTGGAAGCTATTGGAATGCAATGTAGCAGTGCGCGGCAGTAGCTAGGTGGCGAAAGTAGCCGATATCTCTACTCTCAGGATGTTGGCTCCTTCGTACCCATCTTCCGAGCGTTATGGAGAGCTGCTGTTGAATCTAAACGTAGCCCAATGACTCGGTGACTGCATGAATGTGTAATAAACACAAAAGCAAATAAACTAACTTTTTTGTGTGTGGTCGCCGTACGTTGTGGGGTCAATGAAAGATAATAGTGGTCTGGGAAGCCATAAATGGCCACTGCTGTGTTGACCGAATGTTGAAGAACTAATGGATTCGCAGCCAGATATTGTAATTGGACTTGATAGATTAGCGTAATACGTTTAAACCTAGTGGACGTTCTTCATGCTTACCGACGTGCGGTTCATCGCAGAAAGGAGACAGGAGTGGATCAACAAATCACTGTGAAACGATTGTATTTGCAATAGCAGCACGGAAAAGAAACAAAGCATGCACATGAGCGTAAGACAGTGCAACACTCTGTCGATACTGAAATATACGAGTTTTTACGCGAAGGACGGTGAAGCGGGGCCTATGAGTTGATTACGCAAATGGTCCACGCTCTCACGCTACGTAAGTTTACATCGAATGGGGGACAGCGAGGTTTGGAGTGACTGAGGCTGCTGGCGCTGGCTATAGCTGGCGGCGGCTTTAGGTGGCGTCATGTGATGTCGGTATCGGGGAGCCCAGGCATGGGTGGCAGTGACGCTTACTGGGGCCGCGTGTCAAGAATGCCTTGCGGTTAGCCCAGATACGTCCGGGCCCGCGCCTGACGCCCGGCAGTCGTCGCTCACGCAGCCGCCCTCCATCTCGGCAACCCGTCCCTGCTGGTACCGAAATTCTGGGGGGCCCTAGGACCCCGTTCGTACTCAGTGGGGCCAGGCTATGTGCCCTGACCGCTGGCTGAGGACCGTTAAATCTTCGGGGCTGTCCGCAGCATTCAATGTCCTTGGATTGGGGACGCCGTCTCGCTTCTCCTGCCAGTTCTCTCGACACCATCTCCTTTGCGCATACACTCCGTGCATGTGGTCCAATCGTAGCACAACGCAGCGCTCAAGCATCACGAAGCCATGCTATTTATTGGGCCACTCACGGGCACGCGAGTCCAAAAAAGGCGGCACCCATTGCCATACTTCGTCATTTTTGTCTTCGCATGGCTCGTTCGACCACTCACGTGCACGCTTGGCCCAAGTCCTAATGGCACCCGGTGAGCCTTCGTTGTCGCGGTTATCTCATTTGTCTTCCTTCTCCACGCGTCATTTCAATGTGAGCATGCACGCGGTTGTTGCGCCACTTCTTTCCGTTCATTCACCACATTCTACGCTCCATAAGAAAAGGTGTTTCAGGAGAAACAGCGTTCCCAGGCAACCACTAGAAGCAAGGCAGAACACAGGTTTTTCAATACAACGAACGAACGAAAGGAACAAGTACAAGAACCACGGCACTGCACGTGGCAATAGTGTGTACGCGTTCCTAACAACATATTTAATTCAACCGCTCAAGCAGACACTGTAGCACCGAGATCTCAACAGGGGCCAATTTTTTCAGCGCGTATGCTAATTATATGCCTGCTACGCCAGAATATTCCGAAGCCCACTGCAATACAACTTGCTTTCGTTCAGTAGCCTGAGTTATGCAGTTCAGTATTGCATCAACATATTGAAGGCATGCTAAACCCGATAAGGAGTCCGTACAAATTACGCACTTTTTTGGTGTTTCCTATATTTATATAGGTAATTCGCGCTTACAGAGTTGCAATCAATTTCGCTCCATGAATGCTGCAGGTACGAGGCTCATAACGCTGTATTTCTTGCAAAATTTGGATTGAGATTCACCCTCTTGGGCGTGTCAAAATGCGACGTACGCGACAAAGTATCTTTCGTTGTGCTAGGACATAGGCGCCCGATGGTTTGAACTGGCGTATGCAACGGCCATCATGTTTGCAAAATCAGCCTAGCGATAACACCAATAAGCGCTAGAGCAACATTTTTGTCCACGACGTGTATTGCTGCATTGCTGCTTTAAATTAGGGACATCGGGTAGCCGGTAACTGACACAATAACAGATACTTGGATAGTGGTCACAACGGACGTAAGCGCTAAAGGTAACTATGGCCCTAGTTCACTTTCTGCGCTCTACGGGCCTGGATGATGGGTTGTGATAGTGACTTGAGCCACCTCTATTTTCTACGCCCCTTTCATTTTCTGCCCATGCTGGGTAGCAAACCAGAATTTTCCACTAATCTTCACCACCTTTATTTTTTTTATTTATTTCCAATACTGTGAGCCCTTAGGGGCTGTTACAGGGTGGGAATACAGAGCACAAAGTTCACGTAAAGAATGCAGTCAAGTTTTCTTCAAAAGGGTCAACCATGTTATTGTTCGGAAACACACAATAATTCAAGTTATTCCACTCAACAATTGTCTTGACAATGAAAGAGTGCTTAAAGACATCAACTCTTGGCACATAAGGCATTATAACGTAAATGTGATTAGTTCGTGGTGAAACCCTTCCGGGAGGCTTCAAATACAAACTGTAATTCAGGTTCAGCTTATTGTTATAGAGTTGATATAAAAACTTAAGGCGTGCGATTTTCCTGCGCCCAGCCAACGTAGTGAGACCAGCCCTTGGGTTCTTGAGTTCTTTCTCCTTCGCTGTATTTCCCAGGGATCAAGCTCTTTTTTTTTCTTTTGATGAAACAATTTGCTCAGATTAAATTTTACGCTTTCAAATTCTCGCCTAGCTAACAAACGGAAAACTGCAATCCAAAATAAACAAACACCAACTGATGGCCAGCTACTGCGCGTTCCTATCAAAAGCCAGAAACCCAAGTGGACATTACATTCTTCCAGCAGGAAAAAAAGTGAAACGACGCGAGCCCCTTCATGGGAATCAAAGCAGTCACAGCGATCGATTGAACGAAATTGCGAAGCAGCGACGCCGAGAAGCGCCTGGAATACGGAAGAGCTGGCTTTAACGAGCCGTTGCTAGGAAAATGATTGTGCGCTATTAAGTTAACAACAACGGCTGATACTGAAAAAAAAGGGTGGAAAAGAGAAAAAGAAACAAATGAATAAGTAAAACACAAAAGCTGGAGGCTGGCACAAAAGGCATGGAAGTACAGAATTCAAAAACTGAAATTGCTGCCACGGTGAGTGTACACTAGTGAGTCATCCATCACATTCCGTTGTGTTATAGTCTTGCTTAAAGTGAAGAACCATAATGCCGAAAGCCTGCAGCTTTTCCGAGCCATTTGGACCATGAAGTTGAGTGATTCATCTGTGTGTTTGTGTTTGGCAAGCGTCCAATAACTTCCGTTCAGTAAATCGCTTGCTGTTACCGCCGATGCGTCTTGGACGTTCGATTTCTGCTACCGAGAGTGTTATGATCCGCGCTTGTATTCCGCCTGACAGGCTTAGGGCAAAAACCACACTGCCTGGCATTGGTACGCAACGTACTTGTTTTATTTTCTGCGTTCGCCGCTCTTTTAGCGAAATCTATCGTTAGTAGCTGGTTATATTAACAAAGGGATATTTAGCCTTGTTTTTCTTTCTAATTTGGTAAAGCAATTCTCGAGAACGGAGCGCCAAAGCCCCATATACAGTCTGTTTTGCAATTTTTTGTTGTTCAGCTTCGTTCTTTCTAAGAGGAAAAGACCGACCGTTAATTCGTCAATTTAGACAAACGTGTACAAAAGCAAAATGGCTACCTGAAAATCCATCAGCTATAATCCCTCCTTTGTGTACCAAGAAAAACCAATTTTCGTTATGCGGCTTTGCTATTTGTTATATTATTATTATTATTATTATTATTATTATTATTATTATTATTATTATTATTATTATTATTATTATTATTATTATTATTATTATTATTATTATTATTATTATTATTATTATTATTATTATTATTATTATTATTATTATTATTATTATTATTATTATTGACAACTCACTTACATGCGTTCGGCGCATGTCAGGAGTGGATTTGGCTATAGAAGTCAACCTAGTGCGCTGTGAAAAATTGTTGGCTGGATCTTGTTATGTGCAGCTGAATAGTTCCCCTGTTTTGTTTGATGAGGTCGTATATTCTATTGAAAGAGTAATATCTTCCCTAGTGAAGGCAGAGTAATCGTTCTTGGTGATTTTAATATGCCTAGAATTGATTACAACATGCTTAGATTTTCTTATTACAGTCATTACATACAGAAGAAATGCAGCCTGTTGTTGGACTTACCGTCCTTCTGTTCCCTTGAGTATAGCATAAATTGATGGCCAAACTATGTGGCAATGTTTTGGACCTTTGCATCTCGAATGCTCAAATTTTAAATATCTCTCTTTCTGACATGTACTTTGTGCGTCACGATAAGTTTCATCCGTCGATTAAGATAACTGCCTCTGTCTCAGACCTGAGGCAAAGCTCCTCCAGTGCCATAAATGAATCACTTCGTGTGCTGTGAAGCTTGGGGACCATCTTGGTTTATATGATTTCTTGTCCGCCACGGATTGGTGACTGGCTACAGACATAAACAATGTTGATGACCAAGTAGATCGGTTTATCTAGCTTGTTTTGAGTGGTATGCGCAAATACATTCCCCAATACAGGCGCTAAACGCTCTAAATATCCCCATTGATTGTCGTCTGAACTCATAATTGCCTCAAAACATGAATATCGTGGGCACTGAAAATCTAGAATTCCTGTTCCTAAGGAATCGAGAGAAGAATTCTACTTTTTTCGGGTTGTGTGTAAACGCCTCTATAAGCGTGGTCAAGACTCATGTATTGCATTATTGGAAAAGAGCGCCTCAGGCCGGCTGCCGTAATTTTGCAAGTACATCCGTAAGCGCTCTAATTACGTGGAGAGTGTCTCTGCCTGCTTGATTCCAGAAGAGCAAAAGTCAAAACAGTAGCGGATTGTTTTGCTGGCCATTTCACATCCCTATATCAAGCTGCAGGTCTCAACGCTGAAGTCAGTCAGAAGCACACGACGGTTCCTATATTTAGTGCTTCTTTGTTTGATGAGAAGCTTACCTTCGAATACCTTATGCGCTTGAATCCTGCGGCCACAATGGCATTCCCTCCGTAACTCTAAAAGCTTACAGTAGTATATTTGCTGCAGTATTGACATCTATATTTAACAACTCTGACTAGTTTCGCCATTCTCTCACATGCGGAAAACTGCTCGCGTTTTTTTCCTTTTTTAAGTCTGACTATCAAACCAACGTCGCAAATTATCACCCAATTTCCCTTCTCTGTGCATCGTCTAAAATGTTTGAGCTTGTTCTTCACAACATATTGTATTTTACTGTGAAGAACTCTCATTTCAAATCAGTATGGATTTCTCACAGGTCGTTCTACTATAACAACTCTCCAAGTTTCATGACTCAGGTCTCTGCGTAGGTGTTTCAAAGGGGGCAAGTTGTCAGCGTTTACTGTGACCTGAGCAAAGCCTTTGGTGAAGTGTATTATTATTATTATTATTATTATTATTATTATTATTATTATTATTATTATTATTATTATTATTATTATTATTATTATTATTATTATTATTATTATTATTATTATTATTTGCCGAGTGCGCCAGCACTAAGACCCTCGAAGTTGTTCCTGGGCACTTTAATAAACACATTTGATTGATTGATTGCTTGCTTGATTTATTTATTTATTTATTTATTTTGACGAAACGCTTCACACCCTAAATATGCGAAACAACGCGCTGTTCGCATTCTTGGTATTGTTTGTCGTATGTCGCATAACTTTATTTCACCTGTTGCCTTTTTGAAATTTTATTCTACTGAGTGCCTTCCAATACTTGTTGGTGGCAGAACGTGCAAATTTAATCCTGCCCTCATTGAAAGTGTTCAAAATATATCGATATCTATTTTCAAGCACCACTTCTCTCGTTCTGGTGGCTATAGTCCCTATAAGTGCCCTATAATGGGACCTGTTTTAGACATATATTCCCAGCATAACTCACACATCATGTGGGCAAACGGCCTCGCAGTAAAACTAGCTTTGCAATTTTGAAAAGGGTCTATTTTCAATTAATACAGTTTCTTGTGAGTCAACGCCACTGCGGCACTGCCATTCCTTTCGTGATTCGTAACTGTCAACATAGCCAAAACAGGCGCAGTGGGGACACGCTGGCCAAAAGTTTGCTAATATTGATCTCACTAATTGTTGTGTTAAGAATAGTGTGCGTGCCTCCTTATGCACGTTAATTTTTGTATGTATGTGTGTATGTGTCTCATGTAATCACTACATATTTTTAAAGGTTCCTCAGCTACCCCTCATCAATCACAATAACACCACAATAACCCAATAACCATAATGCACGTGTTTATATGCATTCAGCACTATGTATACAATAGGACAATTTCTTTCTGTGCAACCGTGCTCCTGCTGGTCCAAGAGACCATAACTGAGATCGTCTGGACTTAAATATTTCTGTCAAACCACGCTGTCTTTATAGGGCTCACTTCTTTTGTATCGTGCCACTAGCGTAACTGACAATGTTCATATCGTCTTTGGTTGGAATGAACTTTTTCTATGTACCTAACGAATAAGATTGTTATCGTATGACGCATGTGCATCAGGTATCAAGCCTGGCAGGAAAAAGCATGCAGGATGATCCGATTTAAACAGTCGCGTGCGGGAGTCCGGATAGATTTGCTTTGTTTCCATCAGCTGACATTTTTTCTCAGCTTGAGACGACAATCACGCACAAGCTAGGACAGGAACACTCCAGATAACAGATACGATAAGAGCCAGAGGCGCTCCCGCCAACCAGAGAGACCAGGAACTTTATGGATATCGGTAGCAAAAAAGGGCCTCGTCTTTTCCGCCGCTTCGGAGGCACCGACCTCATATTCATCCTACATTCTATGAAGTCTTAGCTGCTTTCAATTCATTCAGGCCCGGTACGTATGAAAAAGCTCATATGTGGATGCGGTAATAACTTGCTCCTTTTGGACATCTCTCCCCATAACGCCGCGGCAATAACCCCTCCCTCCTGTCAGCCTCTAGGATGAAGGCGCTGAAACTGGAAGATAATTTTTCATACAACCTTCTCACGTCCCTCCTAGCAAACTTAGACGTTCACCATGTCTTTACGATATACAGCGGTCCGTCATATTTGCTTTTCGTAAGATCTCCAAGTTGCGTACGCTACGGCTATCACATGCCTGAACGAACTCGGCGGGTTATAATAAGCAGTAATCGATCCAACAGCCCCAGTTATACATCATGCATGTCTCAAGAATTGGTCCTGGGACCTTTGATTTGATTGATGCATATCAATGATATTTTGCACTGTCATGACAGCAAAATTGAGGGGAAAAGAGAGCAAGTAAAGGGCAGTGAGTTAACCCGACGGACGTTCGGCTGGCTATTTTTCACTAGAGAATGAGGGATTGAGGATGCGGGATTGAGAAAGAAGGCGACGGCGAAGGCAAACGCGAACGAAAAGAGTTGTCGTGCACAGTAGTTGACACAAAGTGCGCCCTAGCCCATCAATTTTAGGAAACTCGTTAGAACGTGCGTAGCCTTCTGCGTTTATGACGGGTTAGGCCATGCCCCCTTTATGTTTGGCTCTGCGAATGGTTGCCCTCTCTGTTGGCTGAGCGAGTTCTGAACAGACTGACGTTGGAAGTTCGAAGCGAGTGCTTTGGCCGAAGACATGATCTCTTCACAATCGCAGTGGTCGCTTATGGGGGAGCCGGCCATTCCAGTGAGGAGTAGGACTTTGCGAAGGTTACCCGCGGTCGTAAGGTAGCACAGCAGTGAAATGTTGCAACAGGAGAGGAGTGATGATAATTGCAGCTGCAGTGATAAACACAACATGAAGGAATCACGGTTTTAATTCTTCTAAGTGTTCTAAATCACCAGCGTGATGTCGCGACTAATTCGGCGCAGTTGCTTAGTTGCGTTTTGTCGTTGTAGCGGGACAAGCATGAACTGTTCGTTATGAACGTGTTGGGTAGCGTCATCAAAAAAGAAGTTGCTGAAAGATCCGCAATGATCTGGCAGTCACTAGCAAATATCATTAGGCCCTTTTGTGACAGCGCAATAATAACGTTTATTATGTATGAATTGAACTGCTGATGATTCCCATGGTGCAACCTCGCCTGCAGGCATTGGATCTTTTGGGATAACACAACCACGCTTGTGTACACGGTGATTGCTGTTCAACATTGTCAACAGTGCGTTGAAGGGCGACATGGTGTGATCCTGTGGAATTTGTCGTTAGTGACGTTCAAAGTTTGTTTGTGACCAGGCAGGCCATACTTATCACATCGATCACCCAACTGGGAGAAGTGGCCAAATGATCCGCGTAAACTTAAACACAGGTGGCATATACTGCGTGTAAGAGCGATACAGTGAGCCACTTTAGCACAGTTTATGATATTTTGGTCTTCTTTGCAACATTTGGCATTTGTACGTGTATTTGAGGCAAGAGAGATGGCAATTTATATCGAGATGCAAGATACAAGACATATCGAGATACTTCGCAATAGAAAATTGTGATCATGCGGCAGGTGCAACGGTCTTCTAAAGGGAACGTCCATGAGCAACGCCGGTTCTTGAACCTACATCCTGAGGTCTCTCCACTGACAAGAAAGCATGGCGCTGATAAACAATCCAAAAGAAATGTCGAACACGGCCTCTAGGCGTACCGGGAGCTATGGGCGCCGAGAGTGGATGCTATCTGGCAATGGCTTGCAGCGGTTGAGTTACATCGAGGTAGGCCTTAAAATGTGTGAAGAGCCTGGTGTTGTAATGCCTGAAGAGCACCAAAGTTGGTTTTTCCTATGTTAGGTAAAAAAAGCAGTATCGTAAAGATCGCAAAAACAGTGTTCTGTCTAGTTCAAGAATGAATGTTACTAATGTGCACCACGTCTTCATGCCGAGAAATCTGAGCAGGTGCGCAATGGACCTTATATTCTCCTTTAGCTGGGTGCAGTGAAACACAGTTTCGTTAGTTGAAACACAGTTCCTTTAGCTGGGCCCAGTTTCGCGGCACTCCGCGAAAGATCTCCGTCGATGATGACGCCTTGAAAGCGATGAAATTTTGCATGTGAAACGGCTTGCTTATTGGAGGCATTTGAATACCATGCCACTCATTTGCGAATAAAGGCAACTATCTTGAACTTCACCATCGAACTATTCGGACCTGGAGTTCTAAATAAGCTCCTGTGACCATGCGTGCGTGCTTTACTGAGCGACCCAGAATGAGTCTGATGTATCTGGTCTGCAACATGACTCAACATCGAAATATGGTGGGCAAAATAGTACAAGAGGCCAAATCTTATCAAGTGTTGGTTGATTGGCTATTCTTGCAAAAAGCCTTAAACGCAATCGACCAACTTCATTGAACATAGCAGAAATAAAGGTGCCTACACCATGATTTACTTGTTTGATGGCCCGGGAAAACTTTTGAAGACACAGCGGCTATTCAAATAATGTGTCACCTATTGCTGTTTCTCAGTAAAACTATTTTAGCATATACTTTTAAGAGAATGTAAAGCAACTAAAGTTTGTGAAGTACGTTACAGCAAAAAATTTCGGTAAATTCTGATAAAGGTGACTTTAAGAAAGGCTGACCAAAATTTGCTGAGCTACTTTGTGTTATTAACGTAAGGCAAATTCTTCCTTCTCGAGATACTCAGAGTTACATTAAAACAGGTCCAGGACAACGTTGTCCGTTTTGTGACGGGTAAAACAGCTAATACGCTCGTACAGCTTTAGAAGTCTCCGGGAAAAAAAAAAGTTTTAAGGCAGACAACAAGAAAACTTGGCCTGCTTTACTTTACGTCTTCACGTCTTTCAAACATTCGTACCAATAAGAATTTTCACGCTTTCCCACCCCTCTTTCTCTCATATTACTTCTATGAATCCAAGCTGGAATCGAATGCGATTATTCGCTCGCCGACAATCCACCAGCGGCGGGGAAGTGAAATAGGAGCTAGAAGAAACTTTGTTACGCATGATTCAATAAACTCTTCTTCGATGATTAAGCTACGTCTTAGCAAAGCGCTGTAAGTTTCAGGCTTCCGATAAAGTTGCCGGGATACGGCCATAAAATGCTTTTCCGTTAACAGTAGAGTCGACGCCATGAACGCCATGCTTTCTAGAGAAGCCTCGAAACTCAGCTCTCTACCTCTCAAGCCAAGAAATTCAAATAAGAATTCGCGATTTGCCCCTCTTTCCTTTTATTTACTTTCCTACATAACTCGTTGCACGCACCTCGCATTGACGCCCACTTAATTCTGTTAGGCACGTCCCAATGCTTCCAGGATAACAGTCAAAAAACCCGAAGGACTGCGAAATGGATTTTCTTAACAGGTTTAGAGGTGCCAGATGACGGAGATCCTTTTACTCCTCATTCCTTTCTTTCCTTGCAATATTTTTTAAGGTGGCTGAACCCTAGAAAATAAAGAAATAATATACAGAGCGCGTGAGCGGTTGCGTAAAGTGCATGGAAAAGAAAAAAAATGAATAAGTAAGCACTGAGACGGGGAGAGATTAATATAAGAAGCGAGAGAACAAAACGTGCTGCTCGTAATTCGCCGTTACGGAGAGTGATGCGGAGACGTTGCCCGGAAAGAAATTCCCGGCTTTCTGCTTCCTTGATGAATTCTAGCAAATGCGGAGGCCAATTTTTCGTATCCCACCGGTGCGCCATTGTTTCTTCTTTCTTTTCGAGTTCGAACTTTGGACCCGACCTTGAACCTCGTATTGTTCATGACATCGTGACGACATCATGACTTTGCCGCCACCAACAGCCGACGATGTCGTGGCGTATGAAAAGGGAAGAAGTACGAGCCGTTTGTCAGCGTAATTCACGACTGTGCAGATATCGTTGGCGAAGTGAAATTAGCTGAAAAGAGACAAAAATCACGTAGCCGTTGTGACAAAAACCAAAGTTTTATGTTTTCGTAACTCATGCTAGTATATTAGTTCTTAGCCTTGGTCGACTCGAGGCTCAGTAGCTTAACGATCTTTAACGCGAATGCCTTAAGTGGCTCATGGGTAAAAAAATGCGTTGTTCGGCGCTGTCTAAAAGTTGACCGCGTGGCGTTATGGCCCCAAATTCCATGGCACCAAGCAAACTTGATGGTGCCACCCTCAGCCTTTGACGGTATTCGAACCCACAAATTTTGGTGTTATTTAAGGCGAACTTTTATTGACACAGTTAGCTAAGCTTGAAGTAATTAAGGCAATCGAACCTACGACATTTGGTGGGAGAAAACAGGTAATGGGAAGTAAGAGCGCCTTCAAATGAGAACGTCAAGTAACTTAATGAATGTCTCGTTAGCGCGCTAGCTTTCCCCGTTAATCCTCTTTAGCGTCTGCTCAAGTGACTGTCAACCTTTTTACTAATGCTCGGCATTTTTTTTTAAGTCGCTAAAACGCTTCAGCCAATATCGGAGCTAACGATAACCCCAACATTGTGCAATGTATTAAGGCGATTTGGGAGCTGATAATTACGCAGATCCAGCGCGCACGTTCCAATCTATGTTAGTCGAGTCTTAAATGATGCGGTAAAATGAATGCTATGCAACAGCAAATCGCGATGCGCATGCTTACTTTCACCCTATGCAACACGCAATCTCAACCAACGGTTATGTTCAGGCACCGCAAAGGTCTCATCATCTGTGTTCCTTCTGCAACAATGGGACATACGGGATAGGAAATTTAAAGCATCTCTTGGGTCACTATGCCACATGCCAATTCTGAAGAGAAAAGTGCCCAAACTGGAGGATTAGTAAAAAAAAATATCAGATTCGAATTAATTCTCAAGCAGCTTTTTTTGTGATGTAAACCACTCCCAAGCTATACTAAAGTGCAAAAAATGAATCAGGCGGATGCTCAGTGTAAGGCGCCTACGCAGCGATGTCACGACGACGAAGTTGCTGTAAGATGCTTGTCGGGAAAAGAAAGAAGTCAACAGGTGTATACACAAAGAAGCACAACACAAATCCAGCTATGTGGAGTTTGCGCCTCTTTTGTCACAGTGACGCGTACCCACTCTGGGGAATTGGCGAAGAATAGGCACACATCGAGTGGTGCCTACCAAAAGGGTAAAATTATACAAAGCAAAGGAAATCAAACCCGCTTAATATTCTAATATAAAAATATTATATTATGATATACTAATTATTATTATACAAATAATAATAATAATAATAATAATTATATAATGAGCGGATATAGTTACGGTGAAGCCTTCAATAGGAATTTTTTTTTTGTTGTTGTGCAGAACATAGGTGCCTTTCCTCGCCCTACTTCGGCGGTCAACACATAACGGTTTAAGCAAGACTGTTCGCTGCTATTTACAATCTTGGTAACCGACGCTCTTAGAACGCATATTCGCCACGTTGCCCGACTACCTTCACACCATCTTGCCGCTCTACCCGCAGAAAGGCCACACGCAACTATCAGTCGTATAATTGTTGCCAATCGTACCTCATTGCTATCGCAAGACCATCCTCACCCCTTTATGGGGCCTGCACAGACCTGACATACGCCTCACCATCCCAGGAATCATGAAGAAAGCCAACATGCCATCGTTTGCCCTGAAGCAGGCCACATTAGCACTTTTACATGAGGTACACAGTGGCCGCGCACACGTTTACATCGATGGCTCAGTCACATCTGCAAGTTCAGCTGCTGCTGTGGTGATACCAACGAGATCCGTCAAAATACAGCTAAAAACGTCGCATGTATCATCAACAGCTGCTGAACTGGTAGCCTTGCGTGCGGCTCTCCATTTCATTCAGGAGGAACCACCCCATGCGTGGTCAATCTTCTGTGGTGCCAAGGCAGCCCTACAGAGTGGGCTCTCAGCACTGCGCCATGGATCACATGAACAGCTCGTCGCAGAGATCAGAGAAGTACACCATCGCATAGTTGATGAAGGACACGATATCATAAATCAGTGGTTGCCTAGTCTTTGTGGCATACATGGCAATGATCGAGCAGACGCAGCTGCCCGATCTGCCCATGATGGCGTCAACTGCGCTGCCATTCCTCTTTCGAGCCGACGCAGCAAAAAAACCTGCCGTACTTGCACACGACCTGACATTAGCTCAGTGGAATTCATCCGATTTCACAAGGGCACACCTTCATACCGTGGACCCTAATTTACAACTCCGTATTCCGCCCGAGCTTCCACGACGTGACTGCACCCTTCTTGTCCCTCTATGGCTTGGAGTAGCATATTCAAATGCGTACTTCTTTCTTATCGGAATGTCCAACAGCCCACTTTGTGACTTCTGCGGTTGCAATGAAACAATCGCGCAACTTCTTTGTCAGTGCTCTCGTTTCAACCAGCAAAGAGCAGTCCTCTCAGCCACCATAGACAAACTGGACAAGCGCGCAATGACAGAAAACAAGATCCTTGGGAACTGGTCTACGCGAACATCAGCGCGATCGGCTATGAAGGCGCTGCTGCGGTATTTAAAAAACACTGGACTTTCTGACACATTGTGACTTCACTGTGTGAAACAAGACTGTACGGTGACGCTCCATAACACTAGGAACGCCTTTGCGGGCTGCGTGACAGTGCCCACAGAAACAGTTTATGTGTACGTGCGTGTGTGTGTAGTTTTTTTTAATCCTTCTCTCTCACCTATCGCATCCCCTTGCCCCTTCCCCAGTACAGGGTAGCCAACCGGAGATACTCTATGGTTAACTTCCCTGTCTTTCCTTTGCCTTTCCCTCTCTCTCTCTCTCTCTCTCTCTGCATATAAAGGCTCTGAATGCATGTACAAACATTATAACAGTGTGAAAATGACGAACGTAAACCCTCTAATTTAAGTTGTAACTTAGCGCGTTCAAAACCACAGATATATTGCTCTAGGTTACTACTTCAATTACGGAAAACCAACTAGCCGAGCAATCAACTCTTCTAATAAATCCCCTGGAACAACGAAATAAAAAACAAAGCTTCGCTTTACAGAGAAATTACGTCATTGAAGCGTTGCGCAAATAGTCCTGTCGTAGTGGTCACAGTTGAGGTTTAGGGGTAGTCCCGTGAACTTGCTTTGTCCGTGTTTGTTTTACTCTAAGTGCATCACGTGATGTGCTCGCTGTATTTATATACATTTTTTGTTTTCCACAATAGTCTATCAGTTACTGACTCTGAGCAATACTTGTCTCAATTTCTACGTCTTCGTCACTTGCGCTGCCACCAACCACGGCATTCACTATCGCACACATCCTTATGCAACCTTTTTCATAATAATAATAATAATAATAATAATAATAATAATAATAATAATAATAATAATAATAATAATAATAATAATAATAATAATAATAATAATAATAATAACAATAATCACAAATATAATAATAAGTCTATTTATGTTCACTGCAGAACGAAGTTTAGCCTTGACCTGCGCTAACGGATTCTAACTAACGCTTGTGAATTTCTTAATTCAAAAACGTCAACTAGTCTTGTCACCCTCGACTGCGCTTGCTTTCTCTCAGCGTCAATTCTGCAACCCTTATGGTCAACGGGTTATCTAACCTACGCGTTACATGACCTGACCAGTTCCAGTTTTTTTCTGTTAATGTAAATTAGAATATCGGTTATCCCCGTTTGCTCTCTGATCCAGATCACTCTCTTCCTGTCTCTTGATGTTACGCTTGACCTTATTCCTGCCATCGCTCTTTGCGCGGTCCTTAACTTGTTTCTGAGCTTCTTTGTACATATCCAAGTTTCTTTCCCCATATGTTAGCGCCGGTAGAATGCATTGATTGTACGCTTTTCTTTACAATAGTAATGGTAAACTGCTAAATGGTAATGGTTAGGATCTGGCGATACTGCCGTATGCACTCCAACCCATTTTCATTCTTCTGTAATTTCCTTCTCATGGTCAGGGTCTACTCTGAGTGATTGACCTACGTAAACGTACTCCTTCAAAGTCTCTAGAGGCTGACTGGCGATCCTGAATTCTTGTTCCCTTGCCCGGTTATTGATCATTA